>NC_135233.1:682184174-683434174 GCF_051348905.1 Ranitomeya variabilis
TGTATGTTTATTGGGCAGTGGAAATGTGGCTAGTTAGAACTAATAGGGGCACAGTGCTGCATTATCAATTTTTATGTTGATTGGTGGATGGCCAATCTTATACACTGCTCAAAAAAATAAAGGGAACACTTAAACAACAGAATATAACTCCAAATATATCAAACTTCTGTGAAAGCAAATTGTCCACTTAGGAAGCAACACTGCTTGACAATCAAATTCACCTGCTGTTGTGCAAATGGAATAGACAACAGATGGAAATTATTGGCAATTATCAAGACACACTCAATAAAGGAGTGGTTCTGCAAGTGGTGAATAGACCACATCTCAGTACCAATGCTTTCTGGCTGATGTTTTGGTCATTTTAAATGTTGGCTGTGCTTTCACACTCCTGGTAGCATGAGACGGACTCTATAACCCACACAAGTGGCTCAGGTAGTGCAGCTCATCCAGGATGGCACATCAATACGAGCTGTGGCAAGGTTTGCTGTGCCTGTCACCGTAGTGTCCAGAGGCTGGAGGCGCTACCAGGAGACAGGCCAGTACACCAGGAGATATGGAAGGGGCCATAGGATGGCAACAACCCAGCAGCAGCACCGCTAACTCAGCCATTGTGCAAGGAGGAATAGGAGAAGCACTGCCAGAGCCCTGCAGAATGACCTCTGGCAGGCCACAAATGTGCATGTGTTTGCACAAATGGTTAGAAACCGACTCCATGAGGATGGTCTGAGTACCCGTCGTCCACAGATGGGGTTGTACTCAAAGCCCAACACCATGCAGGACACTTGGCATTTTCCACAGAACACCAGGATTGGCAAATTCACCACTGGTGCCCTGTGCTCTTCACAGATGAAAGCAGGTTCACACTGGTCACATAAAGTAAAAAACCTTGCACTCAACTTTAATGCTCAAGTGAGATATTTTAATGTAGTACTCAAAACGTTTCGGTCCAACATACAGGACCTTCATCAGTTACTGCAAAAAGTGAAACATAAAATATATACATGAATACAAATACCGTGAGAACAAAAAACAAAGTATATACAACAACTTATAATTGGTATGATGTCTCTGAGCCAGAAGAAACAAGTCATGATTAGACAATAGATTCTTAGACGTTGTGTCCAGCAGAATGAGGTGTACCTCTAGTATCAGGTGCCGATACAAATAGAAAGTGGGGGTAGGGAGGAGAAAATATATCGTAACGTACCGTACTGCAAGAGAACTTGTGGAGAAAAGAGACTGGCGTGTCTCTAGGCACACGTTTAGACAGCGTCTGTGACAGACAAAAGTATAGTGGTGACCCTGACTATAAGTTTTGTGTGCTGAATTAGTTCAATAGGGAGGCATACCTGTAATTATGTATAATGAGAAACCAGACTCACTGGAAGTAAACAAATGAGAGCAATTAAAACTGCCCATCGCAGACACTGCAGCGGCTATAGCCGCTAGTGAGGTGCATCTCTAAATCCTCATTACCTGGTGAAAGATGTTGCAGCGGTATGTGCCCGGTTCAGACGCGGTATCCACCGCTCGTCTGATGAATGCTGTGGATGTGCGCGCTATAGAAGAGAAGGGGCGTTCCCAGAAGGTGCCTCCCGACGAATAGGAGCGTGGTATGTTGGCGGAAGTGACGTCGTCTGTAGCGTCCGAGCTTGTCACTCAGGACTCAATGTGTGTAACACAATAGGGTTACAGAACCGGTGGAAGTAGCAGGTCCGGATGAACAAGACGTCCGTGTAGTGCTTAGGTACGGCGGTCACAGTTCCGCCTGCAGTAGGATCGGGTACGCACATGATAGGGGGAAGGTTTACCAGAGGAGAGGTGCATAATGGTAAAATAGTATAGACAGACATATATGATGCTAATCCTATAGTGGATCCGGGTATGTGAGGCATAGTAGGCGTAGGTGAACTATGACCTGTGGACCGGTATTCATGCGAAGAGGTGACAACAGGAGTGGTGCACAAGGAAGCTTCAGTAGAGACGACTCTATAAAGAAGAGAATGACATGTTAGAAGATGAAGCATATATGTTACACCATATCTTCGACCATCCAGCCAATATATACTTATTATATAGTTCTTATAAACAAACTTATGGTATAAACTGACGTATAGCAACAATGATACAATAGAAACAGAATATCAGTAAAAAGCAGAATATCAGTAACAAAACCTAGAGATACCCAAACATCGGATATAAAATTGGCTACAACTGATATTACGCTGGCACTTAGTGAAGATACTATATGAACGCAGTACCTGGATATGGCAAGTGGCATATAAAGGGGTCGGAGTCCAACAGGAATCAGGAGCTTTTAGTACAACATAACCAAAATTACAATCATTATCAAAGAAAAGCTGCCAAATCATAGTCCCTGTTGAGGCCCTTCGGGTATAGGGTTTCCAGATTGTGAATCCAGAAAGCCTCCCTACGCTTAAGATGGGTTATTCTGTTGCCACCCCTTCTTGGTGGAGGTATATGCTCGATAACCTGAAATTTGAGCTGAGAAATGCTATGGCTTTGGGTGATAAAATGTGAAGGGATGGGTAGCAACAGATTCTTACAACGTATGGTGGATTTATGTTTGGAGATTCGGTCACGGATAGCCTGCGTGGTCTCCCCCACGTATAGCAAGCCACACGGGCATTTGATTAGATAGACAACCCAAGATGTGTCACAAGTAAAGAAATCTGGAATGTGAAATGTTTTGCCCGAGTGTGGATGGTGGAACGATGGGCCTTTAAGAACATTGTGACACTGGAAGCAATGGAGGCAGGGGAAAGTGCCGGTTCGAGGGTTTTGTAGGAACCGTTGGCGTGGTATCCACCGGGACACCGGGACGTTGCAGCTGCCTGACACAAGACCTCCAGGGTGATGTACTTATCTGTTACTTTTCTGCCCTATTAAAGCCTCGTTCTATGTTCATATTAATGTTACACTAACTGATACGTTATATTGTGATACTATTTTATGGCTGTGGGTTATTTTGTAGATGGGCCTTTGAGCCATTGGTCATTTAACCCTGTTGGTAATAATTGACCCTTAAATGTATATGGTAATACTAAACATCTATTTGCTTTGGGTCAGCAGCTGCCCTTTCCGGGTGTCTTCATCTGTTACTTGTTTTTAAGTCATTATTTCGGTGACTATGTTGTCACCATTGCCTCCTGATATTTGCACTTTAATAAAGCAATTTTATATAAAGACATAAAGTTATCTTTTTGGATTTTTCCTCTCTTTTTGCTCTCATGTTGTTTATGATAACTGTCTTGAATCTAATACTAAGGCGGAAAATAGTGTTTTCTGGGAGGTACTACTAACTAGTATACGATTGGAATAATATCTTCCCAGATGGTACATTATAGTTATATTCTGCCGTTGGCTACCCCCTTCTTTTTTCAGTGTCTGCGATGGGCAGTTTTAATTGCTCTCATTTGTTTACTTCCAGTGAGTCTGGTTTCTCATTATACATAATTACAGGTATGCCTCCCTATTGAACTAATTCAGCACACAAAACTTATAGTCAGGGTCACCACTATACTTTTGTCTGTCACAGACGCTGTCTAAACGTGTGCCTAGAGACACGCCAGTCTCTTTTCTCCACAAGTTCTCTTGCAGTACGGTACGTTACGATATATTTTCTCCTCCCTACCCCCACTTTCTATTTGTATCGGCACCTGATACTAGAGGTACACCTCATTCTGCTGGACACAACGTCTAAGAATCTATTGTCTAATCATGACTTGTTTCTTCTGGCTCAGAGACATCATACCAATTATAAGTTGTTGTATATACTTTGTTTTTTGTTCTCACGGTATTTGTATTCATGTATATATTTTATGTTTCACTTTTTGTAGTAACTGATGAAGGTCCTGTATGTTGGACCGAAACGTTTTGAGTACTACATTAAAATATCTCACTTGAGCATTAAAGTTGAGTGCAAGGTTTTTTACTTTATGTGCTGTATGGTGTGGGAACCTAACTTTGCACCTTTACTGGTAGTGCACGCGCTCTTATCGTTTACACACTGGTCACATGTGAAAGACATGACAGAGTCTGGAGACGCCATGGAGAGCGATCAGCTGCCTGCAACATCCTTCAGCATAACCGGTTTGGCAGTGGGTCTGTAATGGTGTGGAGTGGCATTTCTTTGGATGGCCGCACAGCCCTCCATGTGCTCTTCAGAGGTAGCCATTAGGTACCAAGATAAGGGCCTCAGACCCCTTGTGAGATCATATGCTGTGTGGTTGACCCTGGGTTCCTCCTAATACAGGACAATGCCAGATCTCATGTGGCTGGAGTGTCAGCAGTTTCTGCAAAATGAAGGCATTGAAGCTATGGACTGGCCCACCCATTCCCCAGACCTGAATTTAATTGAACACATCTGGGACATCATGTCTCGCACCATCCACCAGTGTCACATTGCACAGCAGACTGTCCAGGAGTTGGCTGATGCTTTAATCCAGGTCTGGGAGAAGATCTCTCAGGAGTAGTGTTGAGCTATACCTTCCGATATGCAAAGGTATCGGTATCGGATTGGATCAGCCGATATCCAAAAAATATCGGATATCGCCGATACCGATACCCGATACCAATGCATATCAATGGGACACAAAATATCGGAATGGTTCCCAGGGTCTGAAGGAGAGGAAACTCTCCTTCAGGCCCTGGGATCCATATTCATGTATAAAATAAAGAATAAAAATAAAAAATATTGATGTGCTCAACCCTCCGGCGGCCCCTGCTCTTAGCGGTGCCTCCGTTCCTAAGAATGCCGAGTGAAGAACCTTCGATGATGTTGCGGCTTGTGATTGGTCGCGTGACCGCTCACACGACAACTCACGCGACCAATCACAAGCCGCGACGTCATCGCAGGTCCTAAACTCGGCATTCTTAGGAACGGAGGCACCGCTAAGAGCAGGGGCCGCCGGAGGGGTGAGTATGTCAATATTTTTTATTTTTATTCTTTATTTTATACATGAATATGGATCCCAGAGCCTGAAGGAGAGTCTCCTTTTCTCCAGACCCTGGGAACCATACGCACTGCACACTTCCGATTCCGATACCGCAAAAATATCGGAACTCGGTATCGGAATTCCGATACAGCAAATATCGGCCGATACTCAGGAAACTATCCACTGCCTCATCAGGAGCATGCCCAGGTGTTGTAGGAAGGTCATACAGGCACGTGGAAGTCACACACACTACTGAGCATCATTTCCTTGTCTTGAAGCATTTCCACTGAAGTTGGATAAATGTGTAACTTAATATTCCACTTTGATTTTTAGCATCATTCCAACTCCAGACCTCCATGGGATATTAGTTGTGATTTACATTGATAATTTTTAGGTTTTATTGTTCTCAACACATTCCACTATGTATTGAATAAAGATTTACAACTGGAATATTTCATTCAGTGATATCTGTGATGTTTGATTTGAGGGTATGTGCACACGTCAGAAATTTTCCTGACAAAAAACGGACATTTCTTCCAGAAATCCGCATGCATGTTTTTCACGTTTTTTTATGTGTTTTTGACGCGTTTTTGATGCGTTTTTTGTGCGTTTTTTCCCAGATGCATAGAATTGCGGGAAAAATGCAGAAAATCCACAAAATTAATGAACATGCTCATTTTTTTACCGAGATGCGTTTTTTTCGCAGAAAAAAAACGCATCCATGTGCACAAAACATGCAGAATGCATTATAAATGATAGAATGCATAATGCATGCATTTTAATGAGTTTTTATAGCGTTTTTAGCGCGAAAAAATGCGAAAAAAAAAGCAAAAAAACTTGAACGTGTGCACTTAGCCTTAGTGTTACCTTTATTTTTGGAGCAGTGTATTATTGATTTTTTACATGTTTACACTCCGAGACCCTGTGTAGAAGATTTTTTTATTCAGAAGGCAAACGCATATTTATGATATGTGACATTATTATTTTCAGGGCTACTGTAATTGATCACTGTCATAAGATGAGTTACGATTGGAAGATGTTAACATTAAAATCTGAGCAGATAAAGAAAAAAACTAAATAAAATGTAACCATCATATGAGATGTAAGTTACTGATTGTGAATATTTATTTTGTATCTACACTGTGACTTGCAGAGAGATTATTGGAGTAAAACTCTAGTTTGTAAAACAACTACCCTTATTATAGTAGTATAGTGTCAGCCTTAGTATATAATGTAATCACCTATTTATATATAATATTATCCCTTAGTATATAGAACACTCTCAACATTTTTTATGGGTTAACATTTCTACAAAATACTCCCATAAATGTGGGCAATTGATCTCAAACAATATTTGTTATTTTGCCCATCAAAAAGTAAATTTTCTAAAAAAATCATTCAAGATCAAGTTGCAAATATAAGTACACTAGCATAGGACCTGGTAAGGTCTCTCAAGGGGATGGGTACCATGAACTTTCTGTAGTGGTCAATGATCATCATAGTAAGTATATCCAGAGCGACTGGGCTTCTGTTTGACATGGTCAATGGCTACCAGATCGATGGGGCTCTTACTCACTATGGGGTGAAGTGGAGATCGCTGATTATGCCTTTAACCCCTGGCCACATCACAGGCAGAGCACTCTGAACACCAAGCTTCGATGTCAGTTCTCATGTTGATCCAATAGAATCACCACCTGATGGTGACCTCTGCCTTTTGGATCCAAAAAGTGACCAGACTGGTTGTGATACATGTGAAGAACCATTTCAGCTTCTCTTATGGGAACCATCACTTGGATTATTCTCTCATAACTGACTGGATCCAAGGTTTTTCAATGCAATAGACCCTGCTGGAGGGAGAGCTGTTTTCTCTGTCTCCAGAGACATCCCATTCTGCATTAGCTCTTTTGCTTGGGGATCTTTCAGGCACCCATCCACTGGAAAAGAAATCTAGTAGTTCTCCAATGACTCTGCTCTTGGCCTGGAGATTCTTTCTGAGCTACTTTTCAAGGAGAGGCAGAAGATCATCTGGTTGGGATAAACTAATAGTCCTAGGAAACTGCTGTCTGATCTGCATGACCACCTTCTGTCTGGTGTACTGGGTATAAAAAGCGGGCATCTCCACATCTTCCAACTGATTGTCTGGAGATGTGAGTTCTGTCCAAGCAGGTAGCCTGGACAAGGCATCGGCATTATCATTGTACTGTATACATCCTGAAGTATACTATTATATCGTGCATGTATAGAAGAACTGTTTCAAAATTCTGGGGTCCAAGGCAACTCTCCATCAGTCTCGGAAACATCCCTGGGTCATTACAATTATTGATAAAGATCAATCTACAACGCTTATATTTTATTTATTGGTCTACATACCTTTATGATACCTTTTTTTCAGTAAACGTCATAATTTTTGAAGAAGATAATGTGAATTAATATTTTTGGGTGAATTGGAAACAATACTAAAAAAATACAACAATTTTTGTTCACCTATTATCCAGAGATGAGCGACAATATTTCAGTCATCAATTTTCAGCCCCAATATTCGACCAATTTATAAAAATTTATCATGAAATGTATGAAATATTAGTTTTTTTGGTTGTGCAATGCCTTATTTATATAAAACTGAGCCTTTTTACCAATTTAATGGTGAATCCTTACATTGGATAAGATATTTTAAGAAATTGAAACATCAATGCATTTACAATCTATCAGTTTCTTCCTATCAATAAATGATCAAATTCTGCTGTCTAATTCAATACAACTGAAGGGTTTTCCAGGCTTGGGATAAAGCTTTGCAGTCAGTCTATATGACTGCAGATTTACGAATGGTGACAGCATTTGTTGCGCATGTTGCCACAATTCCTCAGTATTCCCAGTTTGAAATTGCAATCATATGACCACATGTATGCTACTTGCATATTTGCAGTCATACACAAACAAGTCTTATTCAGCTTCTCACAATTCACTTCTATTGAGAGAAGCCAAATATGTCTAGTTGGTATGTGAATACAAGTATGTAAATATCATACATAAAATTATGTGACCATAGTATCGTGACAGAGTGCACACTACAAGCCGTCACAATTTGGCAAGTCACAAGCAGACTTTTGTCCCCAGGCTGGAAACTCCTTTCATGCCAACATTCACTCTCAGCTAGTGTTGAGCATTCCGATACCGCAAGTATCGGGTATCGGCCGATATTTGCTGTATTGGAATTCCGATAGCGAGTTCCGATATTTTTGTGATATCGGAAATTGGAATTGGAAGTTCCCAGTGTATGGTTCCCAGGGTCTGGAGGAGAGGAGACTCTCCTTCAGGCCCTGGGATCCATATTCATGTAAAAAATAAAGAATAAAAATAAAAAATATGGATATACTCACCCCTCCGGCGGACCCTGGACCTTAGAGATGTAACCGGCAGCCTCCGTTCCTAAGAATGCAGTGAGTGTAGGACCTGCGATGACGTCGCGGCTTGTGATTGGTCACATGAGCGGTCAAAAGAGCGGTCATGCAACCAATCACAAGCCGCAACGTCATCGAAGGTCCTTCACTCTGCATTCTTAGGAACGGAGGCTGCCGGTTACATCGCTAAGGTCAAGGGTCCGCCGGAGGGGTGAGTATATCCATATTTTTTATTTTTATTCTTTATTTTTTACATGAATATGGATCCCAGGGCCTGAAGGAGAGTTTCCTCTCCTTCAGACCCTGGGAACCATCCAGGATACCTTCCGATATTTGTGTCCCATTGACTTGTATTGGTATCGGGTATCGGCGAGATCCGATATTTTGCCGGTATCGGCAGATCCAATCTGATACCGATACTTTCGAATATCGGAAGGTATCGCTCAACACTACTCTCAGCACAATTAATACTGTTACCTATCCCTAGTACAATTAATACTGCAAATATATTACCATATTTAGCACAGTGAATGCAGTCACATAGTACAATATTATATAACAATTAATCTACAGAAAATACCAAAACTTATTAATCAGTAGGAGGAAGACTTTGATTCGCATATTTGTCAGAATGTAATCTACTAAGATTTGTTGACTTTTTTTATATGCATATAAATGGAGAATAAATGAAGGATAATAACTTTATTTTGGTGAGATGTTCCATATTACATAGTGACCTGCTTTATTAGATTTAGCACTGTCTTTTATTACTTAGTGTCCTACTTTATTTTTTATAGTACTGTAGTGTCCATTGTTACATTGTGTATTCTCTTATGTATAGTGCCAGTAATTATTACATAGTGTCCTCCCTTATTATGTATGACACTATGAGTTTTTACATAATATTCTGCCTTATTATTTTTAGCACTGTCTTTTATTACACTGTGCCCTCTTTTATTATGTACAGAGCCCTCCCTTATTAGATAGTTTACGATCTTATCACTTAATGCTATCCATTATTGCATGGTGTTTTCCATTACTACAAATAGTAATTGAACCCTTAATGGGTGGTTTCATTAATTTGGGGAATGGTCTGTACTCATTTAAAGTGGTTAAATATTATCTGCAGGGCAATGCATGCCACTTTTCCCAGGGGCTTTTTTGATCAAGTGACACATAAGGTGACAGAGGGGCCCACAGTACAAACTATTCAATTTCTGGCTACCCTTAAGCAACCTTGTAGCCGCCAAAAGATTGTACTAAGGACTTTATTGTTTCTTTTAATTCTGATGCTTTACAGTAAAATTCCACTCACTACTGTACAATGATTTGTTGGCTTTGTGTGAGGTGTAAGGTACCTGGAAGCAATGGAAGAATGTTAACACAATCAGAGTTTTGGAAATTGTTCAGAAAATTCGAGTGACTAGAGACAACTTTCCAAAAGCTGTATCTTAAGGGGGCACTCTAAGATGAGCTGTATATTTAAAGGGTCAACTTCAGGTCTTGAAATCCATTACAAGTTAGCTTAGGAATTTGCAGAAGGAGGCCTGGATCAATTTGGGGTCCAAATATACAGTATTTGTGTGATAGATTTTTCACATCTTGCTAAACAGTTACATTCTTTCCACTTCCTTATGCTATCCCTTAATTAGCTTACTTCACATCAATATTTCATGCCAAATTTTAATGCAGTTTTGACCTAGTTTTGCTACATTTTAAACCACATTCCTTTTGCAGACTCCTAGGAAAACTGTCTAAAGAGGCTAAAAAACAAATAATAAATCTGGCACAAATTGAGACAGAATTGTAGCAAATTTCAATCAATGGTTTATTTTTTTTTACCAAAACATACCTTTGACATTTTAACCCTTGCTAACATGGTTGTCCAGTAAACACAACAAAATTCTGAAAGGGGTCACAATTTTGCATCAATGTGGTCACTATTATTAATTAAGATTAATAACACTATAACTGTAATTGTATAACTATAATTGTAACACTGCAGTCTGCATTAATTTTCATAAAAGTTCCTAAACTGGGATGCTCAATGGTATGCAACCAATGCTTTTATTTACTGTACTAATAGTTATTTGCAACAAACAATTTTTTACTAGGTGAAACAATTTCTACTGAGGTAGAAAAAAGACAAATAATAAATCTGGCTTAAATGGGTTCTCCAAGAATGGAAAAAAACATGACGTAAAGAAAAGTCATTCTAAATAAATTTTTTAATACATTTAATTAGCAAATTACAATCATTATAGCTAGATACATAATTCCGATGGAATTAAAATGGCTGCCTTTTTTAACACAGACAGAAACCAGTCCTAGAGTGTTAGGACAGGAGCCTGTGAGCATGTGCAGTAGGAAGAGTCACCGCTGTGACCTGGAGATACTTATTGTTATTCAGAAAAACAGGGCACACAGCCTCTTCTTACCTCAGCACTTATCTCCAGAATTGTTAGTGGAGCACACCTTCCTACATAGGAAGGAGAGCGTACTGCACATGCTCACCTGTCCTAACATTCTAGGACTGGTTTCTCTCCTAGAAAGGCGGTGATTTCTTTCCAAGACATATCGATTGTGATTTATTAATTAAATGTATTTAGGAATTTATTTATAATGACATTTCCTTTAATTCTAAAGCTTTTTTTTCTATTCCTGGAGTACCCTTTTAATTCATATACGGCTGGATTTTTGTGGACATTCTGGCACATCAAACTTCTTCTATTGACTAAAAATCTGTGATGCTTCATTCCTTGCTATATAATTCTCAATATAGAATGAAGAAAATGGCATATAACAGCATTCTATCAATCAAAGATTAATTACCGTATATACTCGAGTATAAGCCGACCCGAGTATAAGCCGACTCCCCTAATTTTGCCACAAAAAACTGGGAAAACTTATTGACTCGAGTATAAGCCTATGGTGGAAAATGCAGCAGCTACCGGTGAATTTCAAAAATAAAAATAGATGCTCCATACCGTTCATTATGGCTCATAGCTGTGCCAAATAGTGCTCTGCACCGTTCATTATTGCCCCATAGCTATGCCATATAGTGCTCTGCACCGTTCATTATTGCCCCATAGCTGTACCATAGAAAGCTGTGCCATATAGTGCTCTGCACCGTTCATTATTGCCCCATAGCTGTACCATAGAAAGCTGTGCCATATAGTGCTCTGCACCTTCATTATTGCCCCATAGCTGTGCCATATAGTGCTCTGCACCGTTCATTATTGCCCCATAGCTGTACCATAGAAAGCTGTGCCATATAGTGCTCTGCACTGTTCATTATTGCCCCATAGCTGTACCATAGAAAGCTGTGCCTTATAGTGCTCTGCACCATTCATTATTGCCCCATAGCTGTACCATAGAAAGCTGTGCCATATAGTGCTCTGCACCGTTCATTATTGCCCCATAGCTGTACCATAGAAAGCTGTGCCATATAGTGCTCTGCACCGTTCATTATTGCCCCATAGCTGTACCATAGAAAGCTGTGCCATATAGTGCTCTGCACCATTCATTATTGCCCCATAGCTGTGCCATATAGTGCTCTGCACCGTTCATTATTGCCCCATAGCTGTACCATAGAAAGCTGTGCCATGTAGTGCTCTGCACTGTTCATTATTGCCCCATAGCTGTACCATAGAAAGCTGTGCCTTATAGTGCTCTGCACCGTTCATTATTGCCCCATAGCTGTGCCATATAGTGCTCTGCACCGTTCATTATTGCCCCATAGCTGTGCCATATAGTGCTCTGCACCGTTCATTATTGCCCCATAGCTGTGCCATATAGTGCTCTGCACCATTCATTATTGCCCCATAGCTGTGCCATATAGTGCTCTGCACCGTTCATTATTGCCCCATAGCTGTGCCATATAGTGCTCTACACCGTTCATTATTGCCCCATAGCTGTGCCATATAGTGCTCTGCACCGTTCATTATTGCCCCATAGCTGTGCCATATAGTGCTCTGCACCATTCATTATTGCCCCATAGATGTACCATAGAATGCTGTGCCATTGCTGCTGCTGCTGCAATAAAAAAAATGACATACTCACCTCTCTTGCTTGCAGCTCCTCAGCGTCCCGTCCCGGCGTCTCTCTGCACTGACAGATCAGGCAGAGGGCGGCGCGCACACTATATGCGTTATCGCGCCCTCTGACCTGCACAGTGCGGAGAGACGCCGGGAAGATGGAGCGGCGCCCGGCGGGTGGAACGCGGACAGGTGAATATGTAATACTTACCTGCTCCCAGCGTCCCGCTCCTTCCCCCGGACAGCTGGTCTTCGGTGCCGCAGCCTCTTCCTCTATCAGCGGTCACCATTACTGCTCATTAGAGAAATGAATATGCGGCTCCACCCCTATGGGAGTGGAGTCCATATTCATTTCTCTAATGAGCGGTCCCACGTGACCGCTGAACGGGGGAAGAGCTGCGGCACCCGGAGACCGTGGGACTGCAGGGACAGCACCAGGAGCCCCGGAAGCAGGTAAGTATGCCTCAGCGCCCTCTCCCCCTCACCCGCCGACCGTGACTTGAGTATAAGCCGAGAGGGGCACTTTCAGCCCAAAAATTTGGGCTGAAAATCTCAGCTTATACTCGAGTATATACGGTACCCTATTCATTCAGAACATACTTGCTGTCAATCTTGGACATTTATATGGATCAGTCGCCAATAACTAAAGCAAAAACGGGGGTGTGGAAACCACGTATATGACCAAGATGATCCAATATATGAAAGAATAAACTTTGTTGCATAAATATATGACAGAAAGCATGGGGTACATGGGGAACATGTGGAAAAACCGGCAAAAAGTGCAACCGTGCAAAAGAGACGTCTGGACCAAGACAAATCACAACTAATTTTCGTATATACCACATATAGCGGATTTTAAGAGTCTAATAATCAGCAAAATACTGATAAATGTGAGGTTAAATACCCTACCTATATAGAATAGATTATGAGCCACCCAAATGTTATAATAAATATCACAAAAATCCGTATAGGGATATTGTAATCATTGATACAATTAAGCTACATAACAAGGGCATTGCCTGATGTTTAAATAACTTGTACCAATATCCTGGTCAAGTGACCACAATTACTCATATCTACTATAGTAATATACCCCTACAGTCACATTACTGCACGTGTATTGCTACCATTGACATTATCTATCAAAGTAGCCAGTTGTAGAAGTATTACCTCAAAGGCCGATGGTATTAAGTGTGAAAGTCCAGGTCCACACGTCTACCTCGACTCGCATTTTGGAGACTTGCTCCTTCGTCAGGGGACGTGCAAATGAATAAGATCCTGGGTTTAAATTGCCGCTGGACCGGAAGTAGCGATGATGCGTATCGGAAGTGACGCGTCTGCAGCCATGACTACCCGCAATGCCAAGCAGCGCCGGTATCATACGGAGGTGTCACCAGGGAGTAACCATGACAACCTTCCCCACATGGATACGCTGAAAGCTGCACAGCGTGTCAGGGCCAGGCACACACGCGTGCATGGTCACGTCAACGCTAGCAAAAAAGGAGAGTAAACTATGGTTAAAAGGGAATCTAGGAACATAACTTAGCAGAACTACCATCACTAGACTATAAGTATACAAGAATAAACTTGCTATTACTATATACTCTCAATAGCTATTACATGCACCAATATTTAACAGTTTGTCCATAATCATACAATCAAATTTAATGCATATCATGATAAATATTGTTCTATTACCCCAATAGGGGTGTACAGCATCCAACTTGAAGCACATAATAGCATAAACGAATGATAAAGCATATATGTCACATTGCAAAAATCACCATTGAACAATATAATCCAAAGAACATATCGAACAATAGAACATATAGTTAAAGTGGCAGCTGTATTTCAAGCGTCCTAGATGGAGTGAGAGGGCGGAGAAACAAAAGTGAATGATGACACCAGTCCAAACGTGATTACGAAATAATCTAAAAAAAAAAAATAGAATTAAAAACAAGCACAGTCACCCAACTGCACGTCAATGCACTGCTCACTAAATGGACTCTGGATCACAGGAATGGTACATAACTAAGTGTCTCATTAGGTCCATGAGGATGGACTGTATTCAAGGTCCATATCCAGTGAGTTCATAATTGCGCTAGGCGTTGCGTGATCTTTCCACCTCTGATCCCTACATCAATCAAGTCAATAAATTTAACGCGTAAGACACTGCTATCACAATTGTGATAAAGCTTAAAGTGCCTCGGTAGCGTTTTGAGAGAGGAATCTGTGATGCTTCATTCCTTGCCATATAATTCTCAAGTAAAGAGAAAAAATCTGATAGAGGTCAAAATGTTGCAGATGTTTGGTCACTATTTTAATGAAGATTTTGGAACATTGCAGTCTGCATAATTCTCTTATGGGTTCCTAGAATGCCGAACAGTGTGCAACCACCGGAATTATTTCCTGGCCTAATGGATATTTGCAAAGAAACAACAAAAAGATATTTGGTGAAACAATGGCTATTTTTGAAATCGGAGTTTACTATAACAGTTGCCTCATTCAACCTTTTTAGCATTTAAAATAATAAAGATTTTCATTTTGTGTAAAGTCCGCACAATTTTTTATCATTACACTATATTAATTTTCAGATTTTAAACACTGTTGGAATTAAGCAACAATTGTTTTTAGTTATTGTTTGCTTCGTTAGATGAGTTCCCGGTTGTCTTATGCACAGACCTTGTTAATAAAAATAAAATAATAAATCTTGCAGAGAAAGCGATAATGTGTGATGCTCTCCTGTCCACTGAAAGATTCATTACAACCTAATGTTATGACACCACTAAATCTACTGTGATTTCCTCTGCTAGAAAATCTTCTTAAGCAGAAACAAGAACTGTCGCAATGTGAGTGACAGGATCATCAAAATAAATTGAAACTTCAAGCTGTGTCACAGCCTAAAATAGAAGGAGCTACTGCTGATCCAAAAACCACTCGCAGCACGTCCAAGCGAGAACTTGGCAGAGAACATATGTTGCATAAAAAAAGAACACAAGTCTCAGAGCCATGTAAGCAAGTAAACTCATTGTGTAAACACCAGCGCATGAACACTTCGAATGTCCTCAGATTGGCAAATTCTCATCTTATTATTTCTCCTTATTAGTATTTATAAAGCAAATTGGTTTATGTCAGCTGTTCTGTAAAAAAAAAAGGAACTGCCCCTGCCAAGGCAGAACCTATGATTCTTACACAGAGGGGGCGAGTAAATGCCAATCAGCTTAGCAGTATTTAGAGACACGTAAGGAACTTTGCCTGGAAGCCGTGCTGACGATGTAAAACAAGAAGATATTTCCAGAAGGGTCTGTCAAACAAAGTACAAAAATAATCAGAGCCCATCAGTCCGACTAGTCAGACTTCTGGCGTCCAAGTCACCATAGAGCCTGTTATAGTTTCACAGTAACATACACATTTTTGCCATATATTCGATACTATTATTGCAGACTTAGCCACGCAATTCATTGCTATATTGTAAATATTTTAGTGATATGCAAGGCGCAAAATGAAGAAAAAATAGGCACAGTATGAATGCTATACCCTGGACTGATAAAAAAAATAGATTTACCATATTTTGCTGATTATAAGATGCACCGATTTATAAGACTCACCCTAAATTTTGGAGAGGAAAATAGGAAAAAATGTTTTTTAAACTGGTGTGTGTTATAATTTGATTTTGTGGTAGCTTACCTTGTAGGGGACAGCTGTGGTGGAGCTGGGTCGCAGGTGTCATGGTAGCTGCTGGCAGAGATGCTGCGGCCTCAGGCTGGTAGGACATGGTGTTCTGCAGCAGCAGGAGTTGGGCCATGGCTGCGGGCCCCAGGCTGGTACGACGAGGTGTTTAGTGGTGCGGGGACTCCGCTGACATTCTGTGACAGCCCGGAGACCTGCACCTTCCGTACTTTCTAATGTGGTGGACTCCTGAAAAATGGCTGGCAGAGGCGGTGCATGTGCAATTGAGATCTCAGTGCTGAGATCTTAATTTGCACATGCACCTCCTTTGGCAGCCATTTTCACAAAATTGTCACAAAATGTAGGCGGAGCCCCTACATCACCGAAAACCTCATCATACCAGCCTGGGACCCACAGCCATGGTCCTACTCCTGACTCCGCCAGTAGCTTCTGGCAGCAACGACCCAGGG
Source organism: Ranitomeya variabilis (assembly GCF_051348905.1). Lineage (NCBI taxonomy): Eukaryota > Metazoa > Chordata > Amphibia > Anura > Dendrobatidae > Ranitomeya > Ranitomeya variabilis. Next base: position 682,200,707 of record NC_135233.1, read on the forward strand.
GCCCCTCTCCTCTTTAAGCTCCACTGCAGCTACAATTTGGATTACAAGATGCATACCCATTTCCCACACAAATTTTGGAAAAAAGTGCGTTTTATAATCCAAAAAATAGGGTATGCTAAAGGGATCCTGTCTTTGGGTTTTCCAATATAAACTAAACCCACATGTCACGCCATAAACGGCGATAAAGGGGCAGGATGGCGTACTGGGACCCGCACCTGACCCTGCCACAATAATGGGGCCCTGGCTTTCCCTTATCTCAGGGGTACCTATGATGGTTAGGAGGCCTGAACCGCCAGCGTATCCCTGTCTCCTGAGTTGGCCCTATCAGGGGTCCCCTCTCCCCCCAAAGGAGGTGGACTGCACCAGTGTAACTATACAACAAACAACAGGGTAAACAGACAAGGTAACTAAAAGTCTCAAATTCACCAAATGCTCACACAACCACAGAGGAAACAAAGAGAAGGGAAGAGAAGGAATAAACTAGGAAGGAAAACAGGTTTTACATGCAACCAAAACAGCAGACACCAATCTCTGTAAATAAACCTCCAACTCCAACACTACGCTCCTTCAACCTCCAAGCCAGGCAGTAGAACTGATCACTGACAATAGCTGAAGTTAGGACTGGGTCTATATAGAGGATCAGATTACAAGATCCACTTCAGCTGAGAGACCTGTCATGATTCCCAATGGCAGGGACATGGGCAAAAACGGACTAGCTCTAGGAAGATGGTATCTCAGGTAACCGCGATGCTGAACCTAACACGCAAATAGAAGTAGCCAGGGGGTGTGCCTACGTTGATCTCTACACACCTCGCGCCAGCCGGAGAGCTAACTACCCCTAGAAGAGGAATACACAGACCTGGCTTGCCTCCAGGGAAACCCCAAAAGTTATAGTAGCCCCCCACATGTAATAACGGTTAGGCAAGAGGAAAACACAAACGCAGTATGAATATAGTTTCAGCAAAGTGAGGCCCTCTGACTAGACAGTAGTGTTGAGCATTCCGATACCGCAAGTATCGGGTATCGGCCGATACTTGCGGTATCGGAATTCCGATACCGGGATTCCGATACTTGCCACGTATCGGATACCGGAATCGGAAGTTCCAAGATTCAAAATGCAGAAATTCAGCCAATGAGAATGATTCCAAGTGTGGGCACATCCTGTTTAGCATGGAGGGCATGAAACTACTGGCAAGGCTGTGATTGGCTGCTGAAATGATGTCATGATGCAGTTTAAAAGTCGCTGGCGCCATTTTGCGATCACTCTGCTGTGAATTCAGTTAGTGACAGGACGCTGTTTGCTGACTGAGGGACAGTTTAGAGATAGCGATTTGCTTCTTTGTGCTTTCCAAAGGCTAATTTAGCAACCGCTGTGTTCACCTACTATTCACCTTGCTTTTGCCTTGTAGCGCTGTTTTCACAGCGATCTGCAAGGTCTGTGTGTGTGTGTGTGTGTGAGTGCAGCCCACTCTCTAGTCTGAGTGCAGCTACATAGGCCATCCATAGCTGGTTGTATTCAGTTCAGGGAGGGTGGTTCATTGCCTCATGCTGTTCTTTTTTTTTTTTTTTTTCAAGTAGTGTAGTCTGCTGCTAATTTATTCAAAAAAATCCTATTAGTGTCTTTCCACCCGTCTCCAGCTAATTTGTGGAAAAACACTACATAGGATAACGTAGAGGAGGGTTTTTGGGCCTTGCAGCGCCGTTTACGGCTGTCTGCACGGTCTCCGTGTGACTGCAGCTCGCCCTGTAGTCTGTGAGCAGCCATAGCCTGGTTGTCTCCAGCTCAGGGTTGTTCACTGCGTCATACCGCCAAATCAATTTTCATTTTGTTTTAAGTAGTGCAGGCTGCTGCACATTTTTTCCAAAAATTCCTATTAGTGTCTTTCCACCCGTCTCCAGCTAATTTGTGGAAAAACACTACATAGGATAACGTAGAGGAGGGTTTTTGGGCCTTGCAGCGCCGTTTACGGCTGTCTGCACGGTCTCCGTGTGACTGCAGCTCGCCCTGTAGTCTGTGAGCAGCCATAGCCTGGTTGTCTCCAGCTCAGGGTTGTTCACTGCGTCATACCGCCAAATCAATTTTCATTTTGTTTTAAGTAGTGTAGTCTGCTGCTAATTTATTCAAAAAAATTCTATTAGTGTCTTTCCACCCGTCTCCAGCTAATTTGTGGAAAAACACTACATAGGATAACGTAGAGGAGGGTTTTTGGGCCTTGCAGCGCCGTTTACGGCTGTCTGCACGGTCTCCGTGTGACTGCAGCTCGCCCTGTAGTCTGTGAGCAGTCATAGCCTGGTTGTCTCCAGCTCAGGGTTGTTCACTGCGTCATACCGCCAAATCAATTTTCATTTTGTTTTAAGTAGTGTAGTCTGCTGCTAATTTATTCAAAAAAATCCTATTAGTGTCTTTCCACCTGTCTCCAGCTAATTTGTGGAAAAACACTACATAGGATAACGTAGAGGAGGGTTTTTGGGCCTTGCAGCGCCGTTTACGGCTGTCTGCACGGTCTCCGTGTGACTGCAGCTCTATCCGTTGTCAGTTCAGCCCCCCAAAGATAAATAAATAATAAAGTTCACCAAACACACCAGTTACACCACTTTACATTTGTGTAGGCCACATTAGCTCATATTAAAGTCTAGTCCACACTTTAGAAAATTAGTGTTTCTTATACCTGTTAGGAGGAGTTGCTCAGGAATAAGCACACAAAGCCGTTAGTACTTTTCTGCTTATCTTTATCAGTCAACCAAGATGAAGAAGGCAGTGAGTAAGGCACGTGGGCGTGGGCGTGGGCGCAGAGCAGGGAGGGGACGTGGGGATTCTGTGCCTGCTGCGGGCACCGGTGACTCATCAGCACCCACTTTCACCAGGCAACAGTCGTTCATGAGCAGCTTTGTGTCAGAGCGCCGTACACCGCTGCTGCGTGAAGACCAAATTGAAGCCGTTGTCGGATGGATGGCAGCTAATGCATCAACTTCAATTAGTGCCACATCCTCTCAGACACAGAGCACTGGAGAGCAGCCATCTGTCTCTTCACCACCTGCCAAATTGCCCAGGCAGACAGAGAGCCCAGGACAGGAGCCGTCTCTACTTCTGTTCTCTGAATCTCTTGGCTTGGAAACAGGGGGCCAGCCAAGCAGCATTGGAGAAATGGAAGAAGAGGCAGGGTGCAGTGATGCCCAACAGCTTTTTCTCTCTTCCTCTGAAGAGGCGGGTGGGCCGGTGGTTCCGGTCACCACATCGCAGGCCGCATCAGCTGATGATGACACTCAGGTGCCACTTACTGGTGCGTGCTCTGCTGCTGAGACTACCCAGGAGGAGCAGTTGGGGGCAGAGGGTAGTGTAGATGATGAGGTCCTTGACCCATCTTGGCGTGAGGGACAGGAAGGTGGTGGGAGCAGCTCTGAGGAAGAGATTCCCCGTACGGCCCAAAGAGGGAGAGGGAGGGGGAAGACTGCGGATCCTGCAGCCTCCGCTTTGGCACCCGTTAGGAGCATGTCTCTTCCAAAAGCCAAAAAAAGTGCTCCCAAGACTTGCAGTGCCTGGTCCTTTTTTGACACAGTTGCAGATGACATTTGCTATGTCAGATGCAAGGTGTGTCATCAAAAAGTCAAAAGAGGTCAAAATGTCAGCAGCCTCAATACCTCCAACATGTGGAAACATGTGCGGACCAGGCATGCGGCATTGTTAGAAAAACACACTGAAGAGCTAGGCCAACCAACAGCGGCAGCTACCACCGCTTCAGCTCGTGTTGCCTCTTCCTCCAGCTCATACGCAGCTGGTTCGGCTTCCTCCCAGGATCGCCGTGGAAGAACCTCTGGCCCTGTTGTCCAGAGACCCGCTGTAATTCCACCCGCAGCACCACTTTCCCAGTCATCCACACACTCCCAGCCCAGTCTACAGCCATCGGTAGTACAGGCATGGGAGAAAAGGCGGCCTTTCTCGTCAAACCACCCACGAGCACAGGCTCTGACTGCAGGCATTGCCAAACTTCTGTCACTGGAAATGCTGTCATTCAGGCTGGTGGAGACTGACAGCTTCCGTGACTTGATGTCATTGGCAGTCCCACAGTACAATGTGCCCAGCCGCTTTTACTTCAGCAGGCAAGCCGTCCCTGCCCTGCACAAGCATGTGGAGGGACACATAAAACACGCGCTACTGAACGCCGTCAGTAGCAAGGTCCACCTCACCACCGATGCGTGGACCAGTCAACATGGACAGGGGCGATACCTTTCCCTCACTGCCCATTGGGTTAATGTCGTTGAGCCGGGTACAGACCGTGCGAGTGGCGCAGGACGTGTCCTGCCCACTCCAAGGATTGCAGGAATCCATTCTGTACGCATTGACTCCTCCTCTTACACCAGTTCCTCAGAATCATCGCTGCAGGAGCCGTCACAGTCCACCTCCACATGGACCCATGATGAACGTGTACCTGTTACCACCGACATGAGCACAGCCGTGGCCAAACGTCAACAGGCCGTCTTGAAATTAATTTTTTGGGGGAATCTGTCATGATTCTCAATGGCGAGAGAACATAGCCCAGCATATATGAGAACTAGCTCTTGGAAGATGGAAACTATACTGACCATGAACTAAACCTGCCGCACAACTAGAAGTGGCCGGGTAGCATGCCTACGTTTTTTAACCCTAGATGCCCAGCGCCAGCCGGAGAACTACCTAATCCTAGCAGAGGAAAAGACAGTCCTGGCTCACCTCTAGAGAAATTTTCCCAAAAGGCAGACAGAGGCCCCCACATATATTGGCGGTGATTTAGATGAAATGACAAACGTAGTATGAAAATAGGTTTAGCAAAATCGAGGTCCGCTTTCTAGATAGCAGGAAGACAGAAAGGACACTTTCATGGTCAGCAGAAAACCCTATCAAAACACCATCCAGAAATTCCTTTAAGACTCTAGCATTAACTCATAACACCAGAGTGGCAATTTCCGATCACAAGAGCTTTCCAGACACAGTAACGAAACAGCAGCTGTGAACAGGAACAAAATGCAAAAACACACAAGGACAAAAGTCCAACTTAGCTGGGAGTTGTCTAGTAGCAGGAACAAGCACAGAAGGCTTCTGATTACATTGTTGACCGGCAAGAAACTGACAGAGGAGCAAGGTTATATAGCGACTCCCACATCCTGATAGGAGCAGGTGAACAGAGGGGATGATGCACACAAGTTCAATTCCACAAGTGGCCACCGGGGGAACCCAGAATCCAATTTCACAACAGTACCCCCCCCTCAAGGAGGGGGCACTGAACCCTCACCAGAACCACCAGGGCGATCAGGATGAGCCCTATGAAAGGCACGGACAAGATCGGAGGCATGAACATCAGAGGCAGTGACCCAAGAATTATCCTCCTGACCGTATCCCTTCCATTTGACCAGATACTGGAGTCTCCGTCTGGAAACACGAGAGTCTAAGATCTTTTCCACAACGTACTCCAACTCACCCTCAACCAACACCGGAGCAGGAGGCTCAACGGAAGGCACAACCGGTACCTCATACCTGCGCAACAATGACCGATGAAAAACATTATGAATCGAAAAGGATGCAGGGAGGTCCAAACGGAAGGACACAGGGTTAAGAATCTCCAATATCTTGTACGGGCCGATGAACCGAGGCTTAAACTTAGGAGAAGAAACCCTCATAGGGACAAAACGAGAAGACAACCACACCAAGTCCCCAACACAAAGCCGAGGACCAACACGACGACGGCGGTTGGCAAAAAGCTGAGTCTTCTCCTGGGACAACTTCAAATTGTCCACCACCTGCCCCCAAATCTGATGCAACCTCTCCACCACAGCATCCACTCCAGGACAATCCGAAGATTCCACTTGACCGGAGGAAAATCGAGGATGAAACCCCAAATTACAGAAAAACGGGGACACCAAGGTGGCAGAGCTGGCCCGATTATTGAGGGCGAACTCCGCCAAAGGCAAAAAAGCAACCCAATCATCCTGATCCGCAGACACAAAACACCTCAAATATGTCTCCAAGGTCTGATTAGTCCGCTCGGTCTGGCCATTAGTCTGAGGATGGAACGCAGACGAAAAAAACAAATCTATGCCCATCCTAGCACAGAATGCCCGCCAAAATCTAGACACGAATTGGGTCCCTCTGTCAGAAACGATATTCTCAGGAATACCATGCAAACGAACAACATTTTGAAAAAACAGAGGAACCAACTCGGAAGAAGAAGGCAACTTAGGCAAGGGAACCAGATGGACCATCTTAGAGAAACGGTCACACACCACCCAGATGACAGACATCTTCTGAGAAACAGGCAGATCCGAAATAAAATCCATCGAGATGTGCGTCCAAGGCCTCTTCGGGATAGGCAAGGGCAACAACAATCCACTAGCCCGAGAACAACAAGGCTTGGCCCGAGCACAAACGTCACAAGACTGCACAAAGCCTCGCACATCTCGTGACAGGGAAGGCCACCAGAAGGACCTTGCCACCAAATCCCTGGTACCAAAGATTCCAGGATGACCTGCCAACGCAGAAGAATGAACCTCAGAGATGACTCTACTGGTCCAATCATCAGGAACAAACAGTCTACCAGGTGGGCAACGATCAGGTCTATCCGCCTGAAACTCCTGCAAGGCCCGCCGCAGGTCTGGAGAAACGGCAGACAATATCACTCCATCTTTAAGGATACCTGTGGGCTCAGAATTACCAGGGGAGTCAGGCTCAAAACTCCTAGAAAGGGCATCCGCCTTAACATTCTTAGAACCCGGTAGGTACGACACCACAAAATTAAACCGAGAGAAAAACAACGACCAGCGCGCCTGTCTAGGATTCAGGCGCCTGGCAGACTCAAGGTAAATTAAATTTTTGTGGTCAGTCAATACCACCACCTGATGTCTGGCCCCCTCAAGCCAGTGACGCCACTCCTCAAAAGCCCACTTCATGGCCAAAAGCTCCCGATTCCCAATATCATAATTCCGCTCGGCGGGCGAAAATTTACGGGAAAAAAAAGCACAAGGTCTCATCACGGAGCAGTCGGAACTTCTCTGCGACAACACCGCCCCAGCTCCGATTTCAGAAGCGTCGACCTCAACCTGAAAAGGAAGAGCAACATCAGGCTGACGCAACACTGGGGCGGAAGAAAAGCGGCGCTTGAGCTCCCGAAAGGCCTCCACAGCATCAGGGGACCAATCAGCAACATCAGCACCCTTCTTAGTCAAATCAGTCAATGGTTTTACAACAGCAGAAAAACCAGCAATAAATCGACGATAAAAGTTAGCAAAGCCCAAAAATTTCTGAAGACTCTTAAGAGAAGAGGGTTGCGTCCAATCACCAATAGCCTGAACCTTGACAGGATCCATCTCGATGGAAGAGGGGGAAAAAATGTATCCCAAGAAAGAAATCTTTTGAACCCCAAAAACACACTTAGAACCCTTCACACACAAGGAATTAGACCGCAAAACCTGAAAAACCCTCCTGACCTGCTGGACATGAGAGTCCCAGTCATCCGAAAAAATCAGAATATCATCCAGATAAACAATCATAAATTTATCCAAATAATCGCGGAAAATGTCATGCATAAAGGACTGGAAGACTGAAGGGGCATTTGAAAGACCAAAAGGCATCACCAAATACTCAAAATGGCCCTCGGGCATATTAAATGCGGTTTTCCACTCATCCCCCTGCTTGATTCGCACCAAATTATACGCCCCACGGAGATCAATCTTAGAGAACCACTTGGCCCCCTTTATACGAGCAAACAAATCAGTAAGCAGTGGTAACGGATATTGATATTTAACCGTGATTTTATTCAAAAGTCGATAATCAATACACGGCCTCAAAGAGCCGTCTTTCTTAGACACAAAGAAAAAACCGGCTCCTAAGGGAGATGACGAAGGACGAATATGTCCCTTTTCCAAGGACTCCTTTATATATTCTCGCATAGCAGCGTGTTCAGGCACAGACAGATTAAATAAACGACCCTTAGGGTATTTACTACCCGGAATCAAGTCTATGGCACAATCGCACTCCCGGTGCGGAGGTAGTGAACCAACCTTGGGTTCTTCAAAAACGTCACGAAAGTCAGACAAGAATTCAGGAATCTCAGAGGGAATAGATGATGAAATGGAAACCAAAGGTACGTCCCCATGAGTTCCTTTACATCCCCAGCTTAACACAGACATAGCTCTCCAGTCGAAGACTGGGTTATGAGATTGCAGCCATGGCAATCCCAGCACCAAAACATCATGTAGATTATACAGCACCAAAAAGCGAATAACCTCCTGGTGATCCGGATTAACACGCATAGTCACTTGTGTCCAGTATTGTGGTTTATTACTAGCCAATGGGGTGGAGTCAATCCCTTTCAGAGGTATCGGAGCCTCCAGTGGCTCCAAATCATACCCACAGCGTTTGGCAAAGGACCAATCCATAAGACTCAAAGCAGCGCCAGAGTCGACATAGGCGTCCGCGGTAATAGATGACAAAGAACAAATCAGGGTCACAGATAGAATAAACTTAGACTGTAAAGTGCTAATTGAAACAGACTTGTCAGGCTTCTTAGTACGCTTAAAGCATGCTGATATAACATGAGTTGAATCACCACAATAGAAGCACAACCCATTTTTTCGTCTAAAATTCTGCCGCTCGCTTCTGGACAGAATTCTATCACATTGCATATTTTCTGGCGTTTTCTCAGTAGACACCGCCAAATGGTGCACAGGTTTGCGCTCCCGCAGACGCCTATCGATCTGAATAGCCATCGTCATGGACTCATTCAGACTCGCAGGCACAGGGAACCCCACCATAACATCCTTAATGGCATCAGAGAGACCTTCTCTGAAAATCGCCGCCAGGGCGCACTCATTCCACTGAGTAAGCACAGACCATTTGCGGAATTTTTGGCAGTATATTTCAGCTTCATCTTGCCCCTGAGACAAGGACATCAAGGCCTTTTCCGCCTGAAGCTCTAAATGAGGTTCCTCATAAAGCAACCCCAAGGCCAGAAAAAACGCATCCACATTGAGCAACGCAGGATCCCCTGGTGCCAATGCAAAAGCCCAGTCTTGAGGGTCGCCCCGGAGCAAGGAAATTACAATCCTGACCTGCTGTGCAGGGTCTCCGGCAGAGCGAGACTTCAGGGACAAAAACAATTTGCAATTATTTTTAAAATTTTGAAAGTGAGATCTATTCCCCGAGAAGAATTCAGGCAAAGGAATTCTAGGCTCAGACATAGGTGCATGAACAACAAAATCTTGCAAATTTTGTACCTTTGTGGCGAGATTATTCAAACCTGTAGCTACACTCTGAAGATCCATTTGAAACAGGTGAACACAGAGCCATTCAAGGATTAGAAGGAGAGAAAGAGAGGAAGGCTGCAGTATAGGCAGACTAGCAAGTGATTCAATTAAGAGCACACTCAGAACTAGAGGAAAAAAAAAAAAAAAATTGTAGCAGACTTCTTTTTTCTCTCCTTTCTCAGCCAGTAATTTAACCCTTTTTCGGGCCGGTCAAACTGTCATGATTCTAAATGGCGAGAGAACATAGCCCAGCATATATGAGAACTAGCTCTTGGAAGATGGAAACTATACTGACCATGAACTAAACCTGCCGCACAACTAGAAGTGGCCGGGTAGCATGCCTACGTTTTTTAACCCTAGATGCCCAGCGCCAGCCGGAGAACTACCTAATCCTAGCAGAGGAAAAGACAGTCCTGGCTCACCTCTAGAGAAATTTTCCCAAAAGGCAGACAGAGGCCCCCACATATATTGGTGGTGATTTAGATGAAATGACAAACGTAGTATGAAAATAGGTTTAGCAAAATCGAGGTCCGCTTTCTAGATAGCAGGAAGACAGAAAGGACACTTTCATGGTCAGCAGAAAACCCTATCAAAACACCATCCAGAAATTCCTTTAAGACTCTAGCATTAACTCATAACACCAGAGTGGCAATTTCCGATCACAAGAGCTTTCCAGACACAGTAACGAAACAGCAGCTGTGAACAGGAACAAAATGCAAAAACACACAAGGACAAAAGTCCAACTTAGCTGGGAGTTGTCTAGTAGCAGGAACAAGCACAGAAGGCTTCTGATTACATTGTTGACCGGCAAGAAACTGACAGAGGAGCAAGGTTATATAGCGACTCCCACATCCTGATAGGAGCAGGTGAACAGAGGGGATGATGCACACAAGTTCAATTCCACAAGTGGCCACCGGGGGAACCCAGAATCCAATTTCACAACAGGAATCGTAGCCACACAGAGAAGGAGCTCTGGAATGCCATCAAGCAGGAGAGCGATGTGTGGTTTGTGCCAGCGAATCTCCAGCCAGGCATGGTAGTGTGTGATAATGGCTGAAATCTGGTGGCAGCTCTGGGCCTCGGCAACCTCACTCACATCCCATGTCTGGCACATGTGCTCAATTTGGTCGTGCAGAGCTTTTTGAGGGACTATCCGGATCTTGATGCACTGCTGCACAAGGTCCGCCTAGAGTGTGCTCACTTGCGGCGTTCCAGCACGGCAAAAGCGCGCATTGCGGCTCTGCAGCGCCGACACCGCCTGCCGGAACATCGCATCATATGTGACCTACCTACCAGGTGGAATTCCACGTTACATATGTTGGAGCGGTTGTGTGAGCAGCAGCAAGCTGTAATGGAGTACCAGCTGCTTCAGGCGCAAAGAAGTCGCACTCAGCGCCATACAGACTTCACAACCACAGAGTGGGCCACTATGAATGACGTCTGCCAGGTTTTGCGTCCCTTTGATTATTCCACGCGGATGGCGAGTGCAGATGATGCACTAGTCAGCATGACTGTCCCCCTTATCTGCCTGCTTGAAAAATCACTGCAAGCGCTAAGGGATGATGTTGTGGAAGAGGTGGAGGATGAGGATTCACCATTTCCATCATCTTCTGGACAGTCAGCGCCACGTGGTTCCTCACAAATGCGTAGGCAGGGGACAGTTTGTGAGGAGGATGAGGAGGAGTCAATGGAGGAGGAAGACATCCGTCCAGAGGAGGGAGTTACCGAATTGTCCAGTACTCAGTGTGTACAGCGAGGGTGGGGTGATGACGAGCGGGCAGATATCACGCCTCCAGCAGGGGACAGCGTTTCTTGGGCAGTTGGCAGTCTGCAGCACATGGTGGATTACATGCTGCAGTGCCTGAGAAACGACCGCCGCATCGCCCACATTCTCAACATGTCTGATTATTGGGTGTTCACCCTCCTCGATCCTCGCTACCGGGACAACGTAGAAAGCCTCATCACACCGTTGAACCGGGAGCGAAAAATGCGGGAGTACCAAGACACACTGGTGAATTCCATCATCTTCTCCATTCCAACTGAGAGAAGTGCTGCTAGTGCATTCCAAAGCAGCTCAGTGCGTCCAGGCAGTGGTGCAGGCTCTGCACAAAGAGGGAGCAGAAGCAGTGCCTCTGCCCAAGGCAAGACCAGTATGGCCCAACTGTGGCACAGTTTTCTGTGCCCGCCACAAAAGTCTACACCATCACAGACGGCTCCAGTCAGCAGGAGGCAACGGTTCCGGCAGATGGTGACGGACTACATGTCTTGCCCTCTTGCTGTACTCCCAGACGGCTCTTCCCCTTTCAAGTTTTGGGTCTCAAAGCTGGATACATGGCCAGAGCTAAGCCAGTATGCATTGGAGGTGCTGTCTTGCCCTGCGGCCAGTGTATTATCGGAACGTGTCTTTAGTGCTGCAGGTGGTGTACTAACTGACCGTCGCATGCGACTATCCTCCGATAACGTTGACCGGCTTACTTTCCTGAAAATGAACAAGGCCTGGATCTCGCAGGAATTTGCCACTCCTCCTCCTGATTAAATAATTAGGTCACTGTATACGTTATCCAGGTCTCCTGTTGTGTTCATCTTTCTACCACCCGAACTTAAATTCCTGGGCTCCAACACCGCCAGTTGAGGCTCAGAAGTGCCGTCTGCACAGTCAAAACATACGACCCAGTGTTATTGGGTTTCAGTAACGTCAGCTGATCCCCAGCTGTGTAGCCGGCAATGTGTCATGCGACCGCCACGCTGACACAACAACTGAAATGTAAGGGAATCTGTCCCCCCCCCAAGGCGTTTGTTACTGAAAGAGCCTCCTTGTGCAGCAGTAATGCTGCACAAGGAAAAGGTAGCTATTTTGGTTTAGCTCCTTGCACACGCAGAACTTAACACTTATAAAATGTGTCCACTGATACCGTAAAACCGTCCCGGAGGTGGGACTTTCCTTCGTAATATGACGCAGCACAGCCGTCATTCCTCCCCCCCCGGCGCCGCGCCCCGGCTCCTCAGCGTTGTTTGATTCCGTCCCGGAGCCTGCGCTGTTATGTTATCCCGTGGCCAGGCACACTTAGCGCTGCCCGTCTTCTGGCATCATTTGGTGTCAGGATGGCTGCGCCTGTGCGGCCGCGCTGGCCGAGGGCCCGCCTCGCAGTGTCTTCTGATTTAATCCCACTGGGGGCCTGGGATCCATGGACATGCGCAGTGCATATCTGAACCTCCACCTCTCACTCATCTCCCTACGGCTTCTTCAGACTGTTCGGTGTCAGCTGGTCCCTAATAGCATGCCACGGCCGTGACACCGCACAGTCTTAAGAAGCCGTAGGGAGGGGAGTGAGAGGCGAGGATATGCACTGCGCATGGCCATGGATCCCAGGCCCCCAGTGGGATAAAATCAGAAGACACTGCGAGGCGGGCTCTCGGCCAGCGCGGCCGCACAGGCGCAGCCAGCCTGACACCAAATGATGTCAGAAGATGGGCAGCACTAAGTGTGCCTGGCCAAGGGATAACATAACAGCGCAGGCTCCGGGACGGAATCAAACTACGCTGAGGAGCCGGGGCGCGGCGCCCGGGGGGAAGGAATGACGGCTGTGCTGCGTCATATTACGAAGGAAAGTCCCACCTCCGGGACGGTTTCACGGTTTCAGGGGACACATTTTATAAGTGTTTAGTTCTGTGTTTGCAAGGAGCATGATGAAAAGAGCCACCTTTTCCTTTTGCATCTTTTGTGCTGCACAAGCTGGCTCTTTCAGCTACAAACGCCTTGGGGGGGGGTTAAAGGTTCCCTTTCGACTTTCTCAGGCTTCGGCCTACATTGTGTTCCTCTGCTTTTCCACCTGTCCCTGGGCTCCAACACCGCCAGTTGCCGTCCAGAAGTGCTGTACGCACAGTCAAAAGTCCCTCCTCTGTTATTGGGGTTCAGTAACGTCAGCTGTTCCCCTGCTGTGTGTGTGGCAATCCCTCCTACCTCCTCCACCTCCTCCTCCTCCACCTGTCCCTGGGCTCCAACACCGCCAGTTGCCGTCCAGAAGTGCTGTACGCACAGTCAACAGTCCCTCCTCTGTTATTGGGGTTCAGTAACGTCAGCTGTTCCCCTGCTGTGTGTGTGGCAATCCCTCCTACCTCCTCCACCTCCTCCTCCTCCACCTGTCCCTGGGCTCCAACACCGCCAGTTGCCGTCCAGAAGTGCTGTACGCACAGTCAACAGTCCCTCCTCTGTTATTGGGGTTCAGTAACGTCAGCTGTTCCCCTGCTGTGTGTGTGGCAATCCCTCCTACCTCCTCCACCTCCTCCTCCTCCACCTGTCCCTGGGCTCCAACACCGCCAGTTGCCGTCCAGAAGTGCTGTACGCACAGTCAACAGTCCCTCCTCTGTTATTGGGGTTCAGTAACGTCAGCTGTTCCCCTGCTGTGTGTGTGGCAATCCCTCCTACCTCCTCCACCTCCTCCTCCTCCACCTGTCCCTGGGCTCCAACACCGCCAGTTGCCGTCCAGAAGTGCTGTACGCACAGTCAACAGTCCCTCCTCTGTTATTGGGGTTCAGTAACGTCAGCTGTTCCCCTGCTGTGTGTGTGGCAATCCCTCCTACCTCCTCCACCTCCTCCTCCTCCACCTGTCCCTGGGCTCCAACACCGCCAGTTGCCGTCCAGAAGTGCTGTACGCACAGTCAACAGTCCCTCCTCTGTTATTGGGGTTCAGTAATGTCAGCTGTTCCCCTGCTGTGTGTGTGGCAATCCCTCCTATCTCCTCCACGTCCTCCTCCACCTGTCCCTGGGCTCCAACACCGCCAGTTGCCGTCCAGAAGTGCTGTACGCACAGTCAACAGTCCCTCCTCTGTTATTGGGGTTCAGTAACGTCAGCTGTTCCCCTGCTGTGTGTGTGGCAATCCCTCCTACCTCCTCCACCTCCTCCTCCTCCACCTGTCCCTGGGCTCCAACACCGCCAGTTGCCGTCCAGAAGTGCTGTACGCACAGTCAACAGTCCCTCCTCTGTTATTGGGGTTCAGTAACGTCAGCTGTTCCCCTGCTGTGTGTGTGGCAATCCCTCCTACCTCCTCCACCTCCTCCTCCTCCACCTGTCCCTGGGCTCCAACACCGCCAGTTGCCGTCCAGAAGTGCTGTACGCACAGTCAACAGTCCCTCCTCTGTTATTGGGGTTCAGTAACGTCAGCTGTTCCCCTGCTGTGTGTGTGGCAATCCCTCCTACCTCCTCCACCTCCTCCTCCTCCACCTGTCCCTGGGCTCCAACACCGCCAGTTGCCGTCCAGAAGTGCTGTACGCACAGTCAACAGTCCCTCCTCTGTTATTGGGGTTCAGTAACGTCAGCTGTTCCCCTGCTGTGTGTGTGGCAATCCCTCCTATCTCCTCCACCTCCTCCTCCACCTGTCCCTGGGCTCCAACACCGCCAGTTGCCGTCCAGAAGTGCTGTACGCACAGAGCCAAACACCTCGCCAATGTGTTAGTGGGGTTCAGTAACGTCAGCTGTTCCCCTGCTGTGTATACGGCAACGTGTACTGCGACCGCCACGCAGGCACAACAAGTTAAATTTAAGGGAACCTGTCCCCCCCCAGGCGTTTGTTACTGAAGGAGCCACCTTGTGCAGCAGTAATGATGCAAAGGGAAAAAGTGCCTCTTTTCGTGGTGCTCCTTGCACATGCTGAACCTAACACTTATGAAAAGTGTCCCCTCCTACCGTGATACCGTCCGGTAGGTGGAACTTTCCTTTGTGATGTGACGCAGCACAGCCGTCATTCTTACCCCCTTGGCGTCGTGCGCCGCCTCCTCAGCGTTGTTTGAATCAGTCCCGGAGCCTGCGCTGTTAGGTTAGCCCTTGGCCATGCACACATTTTGCGCTGCCCGTCTTCTGACATCATTTGGTGTCAGGCTGGCTGCGCCTGTGCGGCCGCGCTGGCCGAGATCCCGCCTCGTACTGTCTTCTGATTTCATCCCACTGGGGGCCTGAGATCCGTGGACATGCGCAGTGCTTATCTGAACCTCCACCTCTCACTCATCTCCCTACGGCTTCTTCAGACTGTTCGGTGTCAGCTGGTCCCTAATAGCATGCCACGGCCGTGACACCGCACAGTCTTAAGAAGCCGTAGGGAGGGGAGTGAGAGGCGAGGATATGCACTGCGCATGGCCACGGATCTCAGGCCCCCAGTGGGATGAAATCAGAAGACAGTACGAGGCGGGATCTCGGCCAGCGCGGCCGCACAGGCGCAGCCAGCCTGACACCAAATGATGTCAGAAGACGGGCAGCGCAAAATGTGTGCATGGCCAAGGGCTAACCTAACAGCGCAGGCTCCGGGACTGATTCAAACAACGCTGAGGAGGCGGCGCACGGCGCCAAGGGGGTAAGAATGACGGCTGTGCTGCGTCACATCACAAAGGAAAGTTCCACCTACCGGACGGTATCACGGTAGGAGGGGACACTTTTCATAAGTGTTAGGTTCAGCATGTGCAAGGTTCAGCATGTGCAAGGACCATAATTAAAAGAGCTAAGTTTACCTTTTCCATCATTAGTGCTGTACACGATGGCACTTTCAGCTACAAACGCCTGGGGGGGGGGGTAAAGTTTCCCTTTCAACTTGCTCCAGTGCAGGCTTCGGCCTACACTCTGCTCCCTCTCCTCCTCCTGCTGACCCTGGGCTCCAACACCGCCAGTTGGGGCCCGGTACTGCTAGCTGCACAGAGAAAAACACCAGCCAATGTGTCAGTGGGGTTCAGCACCGCCAGCTGTTCCCCTGCTGTGTAGCCGGCATCGTGTCCTGCAAAAGCCACGCAGACACAAGAACTGAAATTGAAGGAAACCTGTCCCCCCTCCCCCAGGTGTTTCTACGTTTTACAGCCACCTTGTATGACAGTAATGCTGCATGTGTGCAAGGTGGCTCAGAAACTTATTCTCCTTGCCCATGGGGAACTGAACACGTCTAAAATGAGTCCTCTGCGACCATTAAAACGTCCCTCAGGTGTGATTTTCCTTTGTATTGACACGCAACAAGCTCCTTGGTAGCGCTGCCCATCTTCTGGCATCATTGTTTGGCTGCCTGCGCCTCTGCGGCCGCCTTGCCCCACACAACGCCCCTCGGTGTCTTATTTATTTGGACTGCGAGGGTGTGATTGATGGGCATGAGCGGTGCATATCTTTGCCTGTTGTCACTCATCTCCTTCCGCCTTCTTCGGACTGTGCGGCTTCATGGCCGTGGCATGCGATAAGGGATCAGCTGACGCCGCATAGTCTGAAGCGGGTGTAAGGACCCGAGTGCGAGAGGCGAACATATGTGCTGCGCCAGGCCATGAATCCCAGCCCTGCAGTGTTTTAACAATGTTAAGACACTGCGGGGCTGGGATTCATGGTCATCGCAAACCGCACCGGCCGACATTACATGATGTCAGAGGATGGGCAGCGCTAACAGCGCAAGGCCAAGGGATAACACAACAGCGCAGACTCCTGTGCAACAAATAACGATGCTCAGGAGGCCGCGCCAAGCACCAAGGTGGCATTTTTGCCAGCTGTACTGCGTCTCTTTACGAAGGGAACTCACGCCTCAAAATCAGTTTGACTGTGTAAGGGCCTAAATGTTATACGTGTTCCTTTCAGCGTGTGCAAGGAGCAAAATTAAAAGAGCAACCTTTGACTTGTGCGGCATTACTGCTGCATAAGCTGTGGCTCTTCTACTTTGTAACACCTGAGTGGGGGTTAAAGGTTTACTTTAAAATTGGTTCAATTAGGCTTCGGCCTACACTCTGCTCCCCCTGCAGAGCCCTGGCTCCAACACCGCCAGTTGGGGCCCGGTACTGCTAGCTGCACAGAGAAAAACACCAGCCAAAGTGTCAGTGGGGTCCAGCACCGCCAGCTGTTCCCCTGCTGTGCAGCCGGCAACGTGTCCTGCAACTGCCACGCAGGCACAACAGACCCAAAGCTGCCGCCAGTGCAGGCTTCGGCCTACACTCTGCTCCATCTCCTCCTCCTGCAGAGCCCTGGCTCCAACACCGCCAGTTGGGGCCCGGTACTGCTAGCTGCACAGAGAAAAACACCAGCCAAAGTGTCAGTGGGGTCCAGCACCGCCAGCTGTTCCCCTGCTGTGCAGCCGGCAACGTGTCCTGCAACTGCCACGCAGGCACAACAGACCCAAAGCTGCTGCCAGTGCAGGCTTCGGCCTACACTCTGCTCCATCTCCTCCTCCTGCTGACCCCGGGCTCTAACACCGCCAGTTGGGGCCCGGTACTGCTAGCTGCACAGAGAAAAACACCAGCCAATGTGTCAGTGGGGTTCAGCACCGCCAGCTGTTCCCCTGCTGTGCAGCCGGCATCGTGTCCTGCAAAAGCCACGCAGACACAAGAACTGAAATTGAAGGGAACCTGTCCCCCCTCCCCCAGGCGTTTGTACGTTTTTAAGGCCACCTTGTACAGCGGTAATGCTGCATGTGTGCAAGGTGGCTCATAAACGTATTCTCCTCGCACATGTGGAACTGAAAACACGTCTAAAATGTGTCCTCTGTGTGACCATTTAACCGTCCCGGTGGTGTGACTTTCCTTTGTAATGACACGCTGCAACCCCCTTGGTAGCGCTGCCCGTCTTCTGGCATCATTGTTTGGCTGCCTGCGCCTCTGCGGCCGCCCTAACCCACACAACGCCCCTCGGTGTCTTATTTATTGGGACTGCGAGGGTGTAATTGATGGGCATGAGCGGTGCATATCTTCGCCTGTTGTCACTCATCTCCTTCCGCCTTCTTCAGACTGTGCGGCTTCATGGCCGCGGCATGCGATAAGGGATCAGCTGACGCCGCACAGTCTGAAGTGGGTGTAAGGACCCGAGTGCGAGAGGCGAACATATGTGCTGCGCCAGGCCATGAATCCCAGCCCCGCAGTGTTGTAACAATGTTAAGACACTGCGGGGCTGGGATTCATGGTCATCGCGAACCGCACCGGCCGACATTAAATGAGGTCAGAAGATGGGCAGCGCTAACAGCGCTAGGCCGGGGGATAACACGACAGCGCAGACTCCTGTACAGCAAATAACAACGCTCAGGAGGCTGCACCCAGCACCAAGGTGGGATTCTTGACATCTGTGCTGCGTCTCATTACAAAGGGAACTCGCGCCTCCAACACAGTTTGACTGTATAAAGGGCTAAATGTTATACGTGTTTCATTCGGCGTGTGCAAGGAGCAAAATTAAAAGAGCAACCTTTGACTTGTGCGGCACTACTGCTGCATAAGCTGTGGCTCTTCTAGTTTGTAACCCCTGAGGGGGGGTTAAAGGTTACCTTTGAAATCGGTTCAATTAGGCTTCGGCCTACACTCTGCTCCACCGGCAAAGCCCGGGCTCCAACAACGCTAGTTGCTGTCCGGAAGTGCTGGCTGCACAGAGCCAAACACCTCGCCAATGTGTCAGTGGGGTTCAGCACCGCCAGCTGTTCCCCTGCTGTGTAGCCGGCAACGTGTCCTGCGACCGCCACGCAGGCACAACAGACCCAAAGCTGCCGCCAGTGCAGGCTTCGGCCTACACTCCCCTCCCCCTTGCTCCTCCTCCTGCTCCTCCTCCTGCTGACCCCGGGCTCTAACACCGCCAGTTGGGGCCCGGTACTGCTAGCTGCACAGAGAAAAACACCAGCCAATGTGTCAGTGGGGTTCAGCACCGCCAGCTGTTCCCCTGCTGTGCAGCCGGCATCGTGTCCTGCAAAAGCCACGCAGACACAAGAACTGAAATTGAAGGGAACCTGTCCCCCCTCCCCCAGGCGTTTGTACGTTTTTAAGGCCACCTTGTACAGCGGTAATGCTGCATGTGTGCAAGGTGGCTCATAAACGTATTCTCCTCGCACATGTGGAACTGAAAACACGTCTAAAATGTGTCCTCTGTGTGACCATTTAACCGTCCCGGTGGTGTGACTTTCCTTTGTAATGACACGCTGCAACCCCCTTGGTAGCGCTGCCCGTCTTCTGGCATCATTGTTTGGCTGCCTGCGCCTCTGCGGCCGCCCTGACCCACACAACGCCCCTCGGTGTCTTATTTCTTGGGACTGCGAGGGTGTAATTGATGGGCATGAGCGGTGCATATCTTCGCCTGTTGTCACTCATCTCCTTCCGCCTTCTTCAGACTGTGCGGCTTCATGGCCGCGGCATGCGATAAGGGATCAGCTGACGCCGCACAGTCTGAAGCGGGTGTAAGGACCCGAGTGCGAGAGGCGAACATATGTGCTGCGCCAGGCCATGAATCCCAGCCCCGCAGTGTTTTAACAATGTTAAGACACTGCGGGGCTGGGATTCATGGTCATCGCGAACCGCACCGGCCGACATTAAATGAGGTCAGAAGATGGGCAGCGCTAACAGCGCTAGGCCGGGGGATAACACGACAGCGCAGACTCCTGTACAGCAAATAACAACGCTCAGGAGGCTGCACCCAGCACCAAGGTGGGATTCTTGACATCTGTGCTGCGTCTCATTACAAAGGGAACTCGCGCCTCCAACACAGTTTGACTGTATAAAGGGCTAAATGTTATACGTGTTTCATTCGGCGTGTGCAAGGAGCAAAATTAAAAGAGCAACCTTTGACTTGTGCGGCACTACTGCTGCATAAGCTGTGGCTCTTCTAGTTTGTAACCCCTGAGGGGGGGTTAAAGGTTACCTTTGAAATCGGTTCAATTAGGCTTCGGCCTACACTCTGCTCCACCGGCAGAGCCCGGGCTCCAACAACGCTAGTTGCTGTCCGGAAGTGCTGGCTGCACAGAGCCAAACACCTCGCCAATGTGTCAGTGGGGTTCAGCACCGCCAGCTGTTCCCCTGCTGTGTAGCCGGCAACGTGTCCTGCGACCGCTACGCAGGCACAACAGACCCAAAACTGCCGCCAGTGCAGGCTTCGGCCTACACTCCCCTCCCCCTTGCTCCTCCTCCTGCTCCTCCTCCTGCTGACCCCGGGCTCTAACACCGCCAGTTGGGGCCCGGTACTGCTAGCTGCACAGAGAAAAACACCAGCCAATGTGTCAGTGGGGTTCAGCACCGCCAGCTGTTCCCCTGCTGTGCAGCCGGCATCGTGTCCTGCAAAAGCCACGCAGACACAAGAACTGAAATTGAAGGGAACCTGTCCCCCCTCCCCCAGGCGTTTGTACGTTTTTAAGGCCACCTTGTACAGCGGTAATGCTGCATGTGTGCAAGGTGGCTCATAAACGTATTCTCCTCGCACATGTGGAACTGAAAACACGTCTAAAATGTGTCCTCTGTGTGACCGTTTAACCGTCCCGGTGGTTTGACTTTCCTTTGTAATGACACGCTGCAACCCCCTTGGTAGCGCTGCCTGTCTTCTGGCATCATTGTTTGGCTGCCTGCGCCTCTGCGGCCGCCCTGACCCACACAACGCCCCTCGGTGTCTTATTTCTTGGGACTGCGAGGGTGTGATTGATGGGCATGAGCGGTGCATATCTTCGCCTGTTGTCACTCATCTCCTTCCGCCTTCTTCAGACTGTGCGGCTTCATGGCCGCGGCATGCGATAAGGGATCAGCTGACGCCGCACAGTCTGAAGCGGGTGTAAGGACCTGAGTGCGAGAGGCGAACATATGTGCTGCGCCAGGCCATGAATCCCAGCCCCGCAGTGTTTTAACAATGTTAAGACACTGCGGGGCTGGGATTCATGGTCATCGTGAACCGCACCGGCCGACATTAAATGAGGTCAGAAGATGGGCAGCGCTAACAGCGCTAGGCCGGGGGATAACACGACAGCGCAGACTCCTGTACAGCAAATAACAACGCTCAGGAGGCTGCACCCAGCACCAAGGTGGGATTCTTGACATCTGTGCTGCGTCTCATTACAAAGGGAACTCGCGCCTCCAACACAGTTTGACTGTATAAAGGGCTAAATGTTATACGTGTTTCATTCGGCGTGTGCAAGGAGCAAAATTAAAAGAGCAACCTTTGACTTGTGCGGCACTACTGCTGCATAAGCTGTGGCTCTTCTAGTTTGTAACCCCTGAGGGGGGGTTAAAGGTTACCTTTGAAATTGGTTCAAGTAGGCTTCGGCCTACACTCTGCTCCCCCTGCAGAGCCCGGGCTCCAACACCGCCAGTTGGGGCCTGGTACTGCTAGCTGCACAGAGCCAAACACCAGCCAATGTGTCAGTGGGGTTCAGCACCGCCAGCTGTTCCCCTGCTGTGCAGCCGGCAACGTGTCCTGCAACTGCCACGCAGGCACAACAGACCCAAAGCTGCCGCCAGTGCAGGCTTCGGCCTACACTCCCCTCCCCCTTGCTCCTCCTCCTGCTCCTCCTCCTGCTGACCCCGGGCTCTAACACCGCCAGTTGGGGCCCGGTACTGCTAGCTGCACAGAGAAAAACACCAGCCAATGTGTCAGTGGGGTTCAGCACCGCCAGCTGTTCCCCTGCTGTGCAGCCGGCATCGTGTCCTGCAAAAGCCACGCAGACACTTGCTCTTGTACCTTCTGCTCCCCATCCTGGTTCCAGTACCGTCAGCTGGTTCTGGGCAGAGCCTTTGGCTTAGGTGCCTCCCTCTGGGTATCCGAGTTCCACCAACGTCAGGTGGTCCTTGGTAGTGCTTTCAGGCACGGGTACCTCCTGCTTAGTAACCGGGTTCCAGTAACGTCAGCTGGTCCTCGGTAGTTCCATTGGCTCTTGGACCTTCGGCTACCCATCCGGGTTCCAGCACCGTCAGCTGGTTCTCGGCAGTGTCTTTTGCTCTTGTACCTTCTGCTCCCCATCCTGGTTCCAGTACCGTCAGCTGGTTCCGGGCAGAGCCTTTGGCTTAGGTGCCTCCCTCTGGGTATCCGAGTTCCACCAACGTCAGGTGGTCCTTGGTAGTGCTTTCAGGCACGGGTACCTCCTGCTTAGTAACCGGGTTCCAGTAACGTCAGCTGGTCCTCGGTAGTTCCATTGGCTCTTGGACCTTCGGCTACCCATCCGGGTTCCAGCACCGTCAGCTGGTTCTCGGCAGTGTCTTTTGCTCTTGTACCTTCTGCTCCCCATCCTGGTTCCAGTACCGTCAGCTGGTTCCGGGCAGAGCCTTTGGCTTAGGTGCCTCCCTCTGGGTATCCGAGTTCCACCAACGTCAGGTGGTCCTTGGTAGTGCTTTCAGGCACGGGTACCTCCTGCTTAGTAACCGGGTTCCAGTAACGTCAGCTGGTCCTCGGTAGTTCCATTGGCTCTTGGACCTTCGGGTAGCCATCCGAGTTCCAGTTCCATCAGCTGGTTCTCGGCATTTTCTCAGCCTTCTTGTACCTTCTGCTACATTTCCAAGTTCAAGAGACTAAACACGATGACCCGGAAGACCACCCCTAAGATGACGACGACACCAGAGACGACAACCACCGTGATGACGACAACCCTGGAGACGATGACCCTGAAGACCACCCCGATGACGACGACCCAGGAGACGACGACCCTGGAGACGACGACGACCTGGAAGACCGAGAAGCAGAAGAACAAGAGGCTGCAGAACAAAGAGCAGAAGAACATTAAGCATAACACTAAATATCAGAGCAAAAAATATTATCTAAATTATAAGCAGAAGAAGACTAAGCAGTGTATGGGGGTGAGTCCGTTCCTCCTCGCGGTGCCCCTGGATAAAGCCTGATGCTGCAGGCCAAACTGAACGCGGACAAATGTAACTCTTTTGTGACAGGCAGAACGGAAGGTGTAATCTTCAAACTTTTATAGATAACAACTACGGGAATGCCTGTCACAAATAAGAATATGATGAAGAAGTAGAATATGATGAAGATAATAGTAAAATAAAAAGAATATGAACAATGTAACCAAAAAAATAATAGGTAGAAGATGAAGAAGAAGATGAATAAGGTGAAGAAGTTGATGTCAAAGAAGCTGATGATGAGGATAATGAAGAAGAAAGTGTGTGAGAAGTAAAAAAGAAGGTGAAGGGCGTGGAAGTAGTGAAACATCAATATCTGACAAAATAAAAAAAAAATTAACATAGTCAAAATCTTTCTACCGCCGAACGTCATAAAAAAAAACAAAATCCTGCTATTCTATTACATTGGGCTAAACCTCTGTGCCTTTAATGTCTCCGCCACGTCCCCCAATACATCCTACATTATTCTTAGTTGTTTTCCTTCATGTAGAATGAACCTACAAGTTTATAAAGGGTTTATTTTAATTCCGATATTTTCGTCCCATTGACTTGCATTGGGATCGGGTATCGGTATCGGATTAGATCCGATATTTTGACGGTATCGGCCGATACTTTCCGATACCGATACTTTCCGATATCGGAAAGTATCGCTCAACACTACTAGACAGATGAAAATACAAAAGAGGACTTTGCGGTTACCTCAAAACCCTAAGCAGCCATCCTGAAACTACCTTAACTCCGTTATCAACTCATGACACCGGAGTAGTAATTTCAGATCACTAGAGCTTCCAGCAGCACAAGAAATATAAATGCATGCTGGACAAAACAAACACAAAAAAGGCCAAAGATTCAACTTAGCTGAATTGCAGACTTGGAGCAGGTAGCAAGCAACAGAGATGCTCTGGTAACATTGATTGCCGGCACTAGAGTGACTGAGAAGCCAGACTAAATAGGAAACTCCCAATTTCCTGATGAAAACAGGTGCACTGGAAACACAAGACCAAAGTCAACCAGTACCACCAGTAGCCACCAGAGGGAGCCCAAAAACAGAATTCACAACAGAGACCCAGCTCTCAGCAACTCAGCAATAAGGTTAACTCCTGCACTGCTGGCACAAAGCAGCCAGGTCAGAATACAGGTGAAGAGCTTCTGTTCACTGTGTGTGAATGAGGCCCAGAGCGCTGCGGTTCTCTGGAACCTCTCTGTCGCAGAAGCCCCGTGACAGTACCCCCTTTCTACGAGGGACCTCCGGAACCTCAGGACCAGGTTTCTCAGGATGAGCTGCATGAAATGCCCGAACCAACCTAACCGCATGGACATCAGCAGCAGGTCCCCACGTCCTTTCCTCAGGACCGTACCCTCTCCAGTGTACCAGATATTGTAAGGATCGATGAACTAAACGAGAATCCATAACCCTGGAAATCTGGAACTCGAGATTTCCATCAACAAGGACCAGAGATGGAGGTGAAGGGGACTGATTGGATGGTGCCACAACCTTTTTGAGTAAGGAGCGATGAAAAACATTATGGATCTTGAATGACTGAGGCAAAGCCAACCGAAAAGCAACGGAACTCACGACGGCCACAATCCTATAAGGGCCAATGAACCTAGGGCCCAATTTCCATGAGGGAACTCTCAGCTTAATATTTTTCGAGGACAACCAAACCCAATCACCTACACACAGGTCCGGACCTTCCACACGTCTCCGATCAGCCGCATTCTTATACCTGGAACCCATCCTCTTCAATTTATCAAGAACCCCTTGCCATACGGACGTGATGAATGAAGAAAACCTCTCCTCTTCAGGAACACCTGAGGAATCCCTCCTATTAAATGAACTAGATTGAGGATGAAAACCCTATGCCCCGAAAAACGGGGACTTACCAGTAGACTCATGAGTACGATTGTTTATAGCAAATTCTGCTAACGGTAAGTACTTAACCCAGTCCTCCTGATTCTCTGAGATGAAACACCTGAGATAAGTCTCAAAATTTTGATTTACACGTTCAGTCTGACCATTGGATTGAGGATGAAAAGCAGAAGAAAACGACAAATGAGTCCCCAGCTGGCTGCAGAAAGCCCTCCAAAACTTAGAAATAAACTGCACCCCATGGTCTGAGACAATATCTGAAGGAATACCATGCAGTCTCACAACCTCCTTAATAAAGACCTGTGCCAGAGTCTTAGCATTTGGTAATGCGGGGAGTGCAATGAAATGAGACATCTTGCTAAATCTATCAACTACGACTAAGATAACTGTATTACCCTCCAAAACCAGTAAGTTAGTGATGAAATCTATTGACAAAAGAGTCCAAGGTCTTCTGGGAATCTCCAAAGGTTGGAGAGACCCAGACGGGCGAGAACGAGAGGACTTGGAATGCGCACACACACTGCAGGCAGCGACATATTCCTGTACATCTTGTCTTACCCCAGACCACCAAAAACGCTGAGTGAGTAGGTCTGCGGTGACCTTACTTCCAGGGTGTCTGGCCAAAACCAAGTCATGATGCTCATTTATGACCCTGAGACGGAGATTAGCTGGAATAAAAAGTTTACCTGATGGACAGGCTGCTGGGGCGTCCCCCTGTGCCTCTACCACCTCTTTCTCAAGATCAGAATTAATTGCGGCGACAACTACACCCTTCTGTAGTATAGGTCCTGGTTCACAATTATCCCCACCCCCCAGGAAACAACGAGATAGCTAAACTGTAAAGCGCTGCGGAATATGTTGGCGCTACATAAATAAAGATTATTATTATTATTATTTATCAGCCTTGACATTCTTATTTCCTGGCCGATATGTAATGTAGAAATTGAACCTGGTGAAGAACAGAGACCACCTTGCCTGCCTAGGTGTAAGACGCTTTGCAGATTCTAAATACAACAGATTCTTGTGATCTGTGATCACCATGACAGGGTGAAGTGCTCCCTCCAAAAAATGACGCCATTCCTCAAATGCCCATTTAATTGCCAACAGCTCCCTGTTACCAATGTCATAATTCTTCTCCATAGGAGATAATTTTCTCGAGAAAAATGTACACGGATGCCACTTACTCGGAGAAATCCCCTGAGACAATACAGCTCCCACCCCTAACTCAGAGGCATCCACCTCTACCACAAATGGTTGAGTAATGGCAGGCAGTATTAATATGGGTGCAGTGCAAAAACACTTTTTCAAAGTTTCAAAAGCTTTACTGGCCGCACTGGACCATGCGGAGAAATCCGTGCCTCTCTTGGTCACGTTTGTCAATGGTTTGGCTATCACTGAAAAGTTTTTAATGAATTTGCAATAGAAATTTGCAAAACCTAAAAACCTCTGTAAAGCCTTAAGGTCCTCAGGACTATCCCACTCCAAGACCACCCTGACCTTAGCCGGGTCCATACGAAAACCTGTGGAGGATAAAAAATAACCCAGAAACGGAATCTCTTTGACTGCGAACATGCATTTCTCCAGTTTGGCAGTTTATTGTCCCTGAGTACCTGAAGGACCTGCTGTACATGATCCTGATGAGACTCGAGGTCAGGGGAATATATTAAGATGTCATCGAGATACCACCACAAACCTACCTATTAAGTGACTAAATATATAATTGACAAAATGTTGAAACACAGCAGGAGCATTACTTAACCCAAAAGGCATAACCAAGTTCTTGTAATGTCCCTCTGGAGTATTAAACGCCGTCTTCCATTCATCACCTTCCTTCATCTGAATGAGATTATATGCCCCCCTGAGATCTAATTTGGAGAACCATTTAGCCCCCACAATTTGGTTAAAGAGGTCCGGAATAAGAGGAAGCGGGAAAGAATCCCGGACCTAATCTGATTCAATTCATGGAAGTCTAAGCATGGGCGTAAACCCCCGTCTTTCTTCTTAACAAAGAAGAACCCGGCAGCAATGGGTGACGACGAGGGTCTGGTCTGACCCTTGGCCAGACTTTCCGTGATATAATCCTTCATGGCCTGTCTCTCTGGGGCAGAGATGTTCTAAAGCCTACTTTTAGGCAGTTTAGCACCAGGAATGAGACGTACGGCACAATCATAAGGACGGTGTGTGTTGTGAAATTGGATTTTGGGCTCCCCCGGTGGCCACTGGTGGAATTGAACTGCTGTGCATCATCCCCTCTGTTCACCTGTTTCCATCAGGATGTGGGAGTCGCTATTTAACCTTGCTCCTCTGTCACTTCCATGCCGGTCTACATTGTAATCAGAAGCCTTTCTGTGCATGTTGCTGCTGCTAGACAACTCCCAGCTAAGTTGGACTTTAGTCCTCGTTTGTTTTTGCATTTTGTTCCAGTTCACAGCTGTAGTTTCGTTTCTGTGTCTGGAAAGCTCTTGTGATCTGAAATTGCCACTCTGATGTTATGAGTTAATACTAGAGTCTTAAAGTAATTTCAGGATGGTATTTTGATAGGGTTTTCAGCTGACCATGAAAGTGCCCTTTCTGTCTTCCTGCTATCTAGTAAGCGGACCTCAATTTTGCTAAACCTATTTTCATACTACGTTTGTCATTTCATCTAAAATCACCGCCAATATATGTGGGGGCCTCTGTCTGCCTATCGGGGAAATTTCTCTAGAGGTGAGCCAGGACTATATTTTCCTCTGCCAGGATTAGTTAGTCCTCCGGCCGGCGCTGGGCGTCTAGGGATAAAAACGTAGGCAACGCTACCCGGCTACTGTTAGTTGTGCGGCAGGTTTAGTTCATGGTCAGTTTAGTTTCCATCCTTCCAAGAGCTAGTACCTATGTTTGCTGGGCTATGTTCTCTTGCCATTGAGAACCATAACAGTTTGACCGGCCAAAAAAAGGGTTAAATTAATTGACAGAGAAAGGAGAGAAAAGAGAAGTCTGCTGAAGATTTTTTTTTTTTCCCTTCCCTTCAGTTCTGAGTGTGCTTGTAATTGAATCTCTTGCAAGTCTGCCTATATTGCAGCCTTTCTCTCTCTCTCTCTCCTTCTAATCCTGGAATGGCTCTGTGTTCACCTGTTTAAAATGGATATTCAGAGTTTAACTGCAGGTTTGAATAATCTCACCACGAAAGTTCAAAATTTACAAGATTTTGTTGTTCATGTTCCTATATCTGAACCTAGAATTCCTTTGCCTGAATTTTTCTCGGGGAATAGATCTTGCTTTCAAAATTTCAAAAATAATTGCAAGTTGTTTTTGTCCCTGAAATCTCGCTCTGCTGGAGATCCTGCTCAGCAGGTCAGGATTGTGATTTCCTTGCTCCGGGGCGACCCTCAGGATTGGGCTTTTGCATTGGCTCCAGGGGATCCTGCGTTGCTCAATGTGGATGCGTTTTTTCTGGCCTTGGGGTTGCTTTATGAGGAACCTCAGTTAGAGCTTCAGGCGGAAAAGGCCTTGATGTCCCTATCTCAGGGGCAAGACGAAGCTGAAATATACTGCCAGAAATTCCGTAAATGGGCTGTGCTTACTCAGTGGAATGAGTGCGCCCTGGCGGCGAATTTCAGAGAGGGTCTCTCTGATGCCATTAAGGATGTTATGGTGGGGTTCCCTGTGCCTGCGGGTCTGAATGAGTCCATGACAATGGCTATCCAGATCGATAGGCGTCTGCGGGAGCGCAAACCTGTGCACCATTTGGCGGTGTCTACTGAGAAGACGCCAGAGAATATGCAATGTGATAGAATTCTGTCCAGAAGTGAACGGCAGAATTTAAGACGAAAAAATGGGTTGTGCTTCTATTGCGGTGATTCAACTCATGTTATATCAGCATGCTCTAAGCGTACTAAGAAGCTTGATAAGTCTGTTTCAATTGGCACTTTACAGTCTAAGTTTATTCTATCTGTGACCCTGATTTGTTCTTTATCATCTATTACCGCGGATGCCTATGTCGACTCTGGCGCCGCTTTGAGTCTTATGGATTGGTCCTTTGCCAAATGCTGTGGGTATGATTTGGAGCCTCTTGAAACTCCTATACCCCTGAAGGGGATTGACTCCACCCCATTGGCTAGTAATAAACCACAATACTGGACACAAGTAACTATGCGGATTAATCCGGATCATCAGGAGATTATTCGCTTTCTTGTGCTGTATAACCTACATGATGTGTTGGTGCTTGGATTGCCATGGCTGCAATCTCATAACCCAGTCCTTGACTGGAAAGCTATGTCTGTGTTAAGCTGGGGATGTAAGGGGACGCATGGGGACGTACCTGTGGTTTCCATTTCATCATCTATTCCCTCTGAGATTCCTGAATTCTTGACTGAATATCGTGACGTTTTTGAAGAGCCTAAGCTTGGTTCATTACCTCCGCACCGGGAGTGCGATTGTGCCATAGATTTGATTCCGGGTAGTAAATACCCTAAGGGTCGTTTATTTAATCTGTCTGTGCCTGAACATGCTGCTATGCGAGAATATATAAAGGAGTCCTTGGAAAAGGGACATATTCGTCCTTCGTCATCTCCCTTAGGAGCCGGTTTTTTCTTTGTGGCTAAGAAAGATGGCTCTTTGAGACCGTGTATTGATTATCGGCTTTTGAATAAAATCACGGTTAAATATCAATATCCGTTGCCACTGCTGACTGATTTGTTTGCTCGCATAAAGGGGGCCAAGTGGTTCTCTAAGATAGATCTCCGTGGGGCGTATAATTTGGTGCGAATTAAGCAGGGGGATGAGTGGAAGACCGCATTTAATACGCCCGAGGGCCACTTTGAGTATTTGGTGATGCCTTTTGGTCTTTCAAATGCCCCTTCAGTCTTTCAGTCCTTTATGCATGACATTTTCCGTGATTATTTGGATAAATTTATGATTGTGTATCTGGATGATATTTTGATTTTTTCGGATGACTGGGACTCTCATGTCCAGCAGGTCAGGAGGGTTTTTCAGGTTTTGCGGTCTAATTCCTTGTGTGTGAAGGGTTCTAAGTGCGTTTTTGGGGTTCAAAAGATTTCCTTTTTGGGATATATTTTTTCCCCCTCTTCCATCGAGATGGATCCTGTCAAGGTTCAGGCTATTTGTGATTGGACGCAACCCTCTTCTCTTAAGAGTCTTCAGAAATTTTTGGGCTTTGCTAACTTTTATCGTCGATTTATTGCTGGTTTTTCTGATGTTGTTAAACCATTGACTGATTTGACTAAGAAGGGTGCTAATGTTGCTGATTGGTCCCCTGCTGCTGTGGATTCCTTTCGGGAGCTTAAGCGCCGCTTTTCTTCCGCCCCTGTGTTGCGTCAGCCTGATGTTGCTCTTCCTTTTCAGGTTGAGGTCGACGCTTCTGAAATTGGAGCTGGGGCAGTTTTGTCGCAGAGAAGTTCCGATTGTTCCGTGATGAGACCTTGTGCCTTTTTCTCGCGTAAATTTTCGCCCGCCGAGCGGAATTATGATGTTGGGAATCGGGAGCTTTTGGCCATGAAGTGGGCTTTTGAGGAGTGGCGTCATTGGCTTGAGGGGGCTAGACATCAAGTGGTGGTATTGACTGACCACAAAAATCTAATTTATCTTGAGTCCGCCAGACGCCTGAATCCTAGACAGGCGCGCTGGTCGTTGTTTTTCTCTCGGTTTAATTTTGTGGTGTCCTACCTGCCGGGTTCTAAGAATGTTAAGGCGGATGCCCTTTCTCGGAGTTTTGAGCCTGACTCCCCTGGTAACTCTGAACCTACAGGTATCCTTAAGGATGGAGTGATATTGTCTGCCGTTTCTCCAGACCTGCGGCGGGCCTTGCAGGAGTTTCAGGCGGATAGACCTGATCGTTGCCCACCTGGTAGACTGTTTGTTCCTGATGATTGGACCAGTAAAGTCATTTCTGAGGTTCATTCTTCTGCGTTGACAGGTCATCCTGGAATCTTTGGTACCAGGGATTTGGTGGCAAGGTCCTTCTGGTGGCCTTCCCTGTCTCGAGATGTGTGAGGCTTTGTGCAGTCTTGTGACGTTTGTGCTCGGGCCAAGCCTTGTTGTTCTCGGGCTAGTGGATTGTTGTTGCCCTTGCCTATCCCGAAGATGCCCTGGACGCACATCTCGATGGATTTTATTTCGGATCTTCCTGTTTCTCAGAAGATGTCTGTCATCTGGGTGGTGTGTGACCGTTTCTCTAAGATGGTCCATTTGGTTCCCCTGCCTAAGTTGCCTTCTTCTTCCGAGTTGGTTCCTCTGTTTTTTCAAAATGTGGTCCGTTTGCATGGTATTCCGGAGAATATCGTTTCTGACAGAGGAACCCAATTCGTGTCTAGATTTTGGCGAGCATTCTGTGCTAGGATGGGCATAGATTTGTCTTTCTCGTCTGCTTTCCATCCTCAGACAAATGGCCAGACCGAGCGGACGAATCAGACCTTGGAGACATATTTGAGGTGTTTTGTGTCTGCAGATCAGGATGATTGGGTTGCTTTTTTGCCTTTAGCGGAGTTTGCCCTCAATAATCGGGCCAGCTCTGCCACCTTGTTGTCTCCTTTTTTCTGTAATTCGGGGTTTCATCCTCGATTTTCTTCTGGTCAGGTGGAATCTTCGGATTGTCCTGGAGTGGATGCTGTGGTGGAGAGGTTGCATCAGATTTGGGGGCAGGTAGTGGACAATTTGAATTTGTCCCAGGAGAAGACTCAGCTTTTTGCCAACCGCCGGCGTCGGGTTGGTCCTCGGCTTTGTGTGGGGGACTTGGTGTGGTTGTCTTCTCGTTTTGTCCCTATGAGGGTTTCTTCTCCTAAGTTTAAGCCTCGGTTCATCGGCCCGTACAAGATATTGGAGATTCTTAACCCTGTGTCCTTCCGTTTGGACCTCCCTGCATCTTTTTCTATTCATAATGTTTTTCATCGGTCATTGTTGCGCAGGTATGAGGTACCGGTTGTACCTTCCGTTGAGCCTCCTGCTCCGGTGTTGGTTGAGGGCGAGTTGGAGTACGTTGTGGAAAAAATCTTGGACTCCCGTGTTTCCAGACGGAAACTCCAGTATCTGGTCAAATGGAAGGGATACGGTCAGGAGGATAATTCTTGGGTGACTGCCTCTGATGTTCATGCCTCCGATCTGGTCCGTGCCTTTCATAGGGCTCATCCTGATCGCCCTGGTGGTTCTGGTGAGGGTTCGGTGCCCCCTCCTTGAGGGGGGGGGGTACTGTTGTGAAATTGGATTTTGGGCTCCCCCGGTGGCCACTGGTGGAATTGAACTGGTGTGCATCATCCCCTCTGTTCACCTGTTTCCATCAGGATGTGGGAGTCGCTATTTAACCTTGCTCCTCTGTCACTTCCATGCCAGTCTACATTGTAATCAGAAGCCTTTCTGTGCATGTTCCTGCTGCTAGACAACTCCCAGCTAAGTTGGACTTTAGTCCTCGTTTGTTTTTGCATTTTGTTCCAGTTCACAGCTGTAGTTTCGTTTCTGTGTCTGGAAAGCTCTTGTGATCTGAAATTGCCACTCTGATGTTATGAGTTAATACTAGAGTCTTAAAGTAATTTCAGGATGGTATTTTGATAGGGTTTTCAGCTGACCATGAAAGTGCCCTTTCTGTCTTCCTGCTATCTAGTAAGCGGACCTCAATTTTGCTAAACCTATTTTCATACTACGTTTGTCATTTCATCTAAAATCACCGCCAATATATGTGGGGGCCTCTGTCTGCCTATCGGGGAAATTTCTCTAGAGGTGAGCCAGGACTATATTTTCCTCTGCCAGGATTAGTTAGTCCTCCGGCCGGCGCTGGGCGTCTAGGGATAAAAACGTAGGCAACGCTACCCGGCTACTGTTAGTTGTGCGGCAGGTTTAGTTCATGGTCAGTTTAGTTTCCATCCTTCCAAGAGCTAGTACCTATGTTTGCTGGGCTATGTTCTCTTGCCATTGAGAACCATAACAGTTTGACCGGCCAAAAAAAGGGTTAAATTAATTGACAGAGAAAGGAGAGAAAAGAGAAGTCTGCTGAAGATTTTTTTTTTTTTCCCTTCCCTTCAGTTCTGAGTGTGCTTGTAATTGAATCTCTTGCAAGTCTGCCTATATTGCAGCCTTTCTCTCTCTCTCTCTCCTTCTAATCCTGGAATGGCTCTGTGTTCACCTGTTTAAAATGGATATTCAGAGTTTAACTGCAGGTTTGAATAATCTCACCACGAAAGTTCAAAATTTACAAGATTTTGTTGTTCATGTTCCTATATCTGAACCTAGAATTCCTTTGCCTGAATTTTTCTCGGGGAATAGATCTTGCTTTCAAAATTTCAAAAATAATTGCAAGTTGTTTTTGTCCCTGAAATCTCGCTCTGCTGGAGATCCTGCTCAGCAGGTCAGGATTGTGATTTCCTTGCTCCGGGGCGACCCTCAGGATTGGGCTTTTGCATTGGCTCCAGGGGATCCTGCGTTGCTCAATGTGGATGCGTTTTTTCTGGCCTTGGGGTTGCTTTATGAGGAACCTCAGTTAGAGCTTCAGGCGGAAAAGGCCTTGATGTCCCTATCTCAGGGGCAAGACGAAGCTGAAATATACTGCCAGAAATTCCGTAAATGGGCTGTGCTTACTCAGTGGAATGAGTGCGCCCTGGCGGCGAATTTCAGAGAGGGTCTCTCTGATGCCATTAAGGATGTTATGGTGGGGTTCCCTGTGCCTGCGGGTCTGAATGAGTCCATGACAATGGCTATCCAGATCGATAGGCGTCTGCGGGAGCGCAAACCTGTGCACCATTTGGCGGTGTCTACTGAGAAGACGCCAGAGAATATGCAATGTGATAGAATTCTGTCCAGAAGTGAACGGCAGAATTTAAGACGAAAAAATGGGTTGTGCTTCTATTGCGGTGATTCAACTCATGTTATATCAGCATGCTCTAAGCGTACTAAGAAGCTTGATAAGTCTGTTTCAATTGGCACTTTACAGTCTAAGTTTATTCTATCTGTGACCCTGATTTGTTCTTTATCATCTATTACCGCGGATGCCTATGTCGACTCTGGCGCCGCTTTGAGTCTTATGGATTGGTCCTTTGCCAAATGCTGTGGGTATGATTTGGAGCCTCTTGAAACTCCTATACCCCTGAAGGGGATTGACTCCACCCCATTGGCTAGTAATAAACCACAATACTGGACACAAGTAACTATGCGGATTAATCCGGATCATCAGGAGATTATTCGCTTTCTTGTGCTGTATAACCTACATGATGTGTTGGTGCTTGGATTGCCATGGCTGCAATCTCATAACCCAGTCCTTGACTGGAAAGCTATGTCTGTGTTAAGCTGGGGATGTAAGGGGACGCATGGGGACGTACCTGTGGTTTCCATTTCATCATCTATTCCCTCTGAGATTCCTGAATTCTTGACTGAATATCGTGACGTTTTTGAAGAGCCTAAGCTTGGTTCATTACCTCCGCACCGGGAGTGCGATTGTGCCATAGATTTGATTCCGGGTAGTAAATACCCTAAGGGTCGTTTATTTAATCTGTCTGTGCCTGAACATGCTGCTATGCGAGAATATATAAAGGAGTCCTTGGAAAAGGGACATATTCGTCCTTCGTCATCTCCCTTAGGAGCCGGTTTTTTCTTTGTGGCTAAGAAAGATGGCTCTTTGAGACCGTGTATTGATTATCGGCTTTTGAATAAAATCACGGTTAAATATCAATATCCGTTGCCACTGCTGACTGATTTGTTTGCTCGCATAAAGGGGGCCAAGTGGTTCTCTAAGATAGATCTCCGTGGGGCGTATAATTTGGTGCGAATTAAGCAGGGGGATGAGTGGAAGACCGCATTTAATACGCCCGAGGGCCACTTTGAGTATTTGGTGATGCCTTTTGGTCTTTCAAATGCCCCTTCAGTCTTTCAGTCCTTTATGCATGACATTTTCCGTGATTATTTGGATAAATTTATGATTGTGTATCTGGATGATATTTTGATTTTTTCGGATGACTGGGACTCTCATGTCCAGCAGGTCAGGAGGGTTTTTCAGGTTTTGC
Source organism: Ranitomeya variabilis (assembly GCF_051348905.1). Classification (NCBI taxonomy): domain Eukaryota; kingdom Metazoa; phylum Chordata; class Amphibia; order Anura; family Dendrobatidae; genus Ranitomeya; species Ranitomeya variabilis. Next base: position 682,235,409 of record NC_135233.1, read on the forward strand.
GGTCTAATTCCTTGTGTGTGAAGGGTTCTAAGTGCGTTTTTGGGGTTCAAAAGATTTCCTTTTTGGGATATATTTTTTCCCCCTCTTCCATCGAGATGGATCCTGTCAAGGTTCAGGCTATTTGTGATTGGACGCAACCCTCTTCTCTTAAGAGTCTTCAGAAATTTTTGGGCTTTGCTAACTTTTATCGTCGATTTATTGCTGGTTTTTCTGATGTTGTTAAACCATTGACTGATTTAACTAAGAAGGGTGCTAATGTTGCTGATTGGTCCCCTGCTGCTGTGGATTCCTTTCGGGAGCTTAAGCGCCGCTTTTCTTCCGCCCCTGTGTTGCGTCAGCCTGATGTTGCTCTTCCTTTTCAGGTTGAGGTCGACGCTTCTGAAATTGGAGCTGGGGCAGTTTTGTCGCAGAGAAGTTCCGATTGTTCCGTGATGAGACCTTGTGCCTTTTTCTCGCGTAAATTTTCGCCCGCCGAGCGGAATTATGATGTTGGGAATCGGGAGCTTTTGGCCATGAAGTGGGCTTTTGAGGAGTGGCGTCATTGGCTTGAGGGGGCTAGACATCAAGTGGTGGTATTGACTGACCACAAAAATCTAATTTATCTTGAGTCCGCCAGACGCCTGAATCCTAGACAGGCGCGCTGGTCGTTGTTTTTCTCTCGGTTTAATTTTGTGGTGTCCTACCTGCCGGGTTCTAAGAATGTTAAGGCGGATGCCCTTTCTCGGAGTTTTGAGCCTGACTCCCCTGGTAACTCTGAACCTACAGGTATCCTTAAGGATGGAGTGATATTGTCTGCCGTTTCTCCAGACCTGCGGCGGGCCTTGCAGGAGTTTCAGGCGGATAGACCTGATCGTTGCCCACCTGGTAGACTGTTTGTTCCTGATGATTGGACCAGTAAAGTCATTTCTGAGGTTCATTCTTCTGCGTTGACAGGTCATCCTGGAATCTTTGGTACCAGGGATTTGGTGGCAAGGTCCTTCTGGTGGCCTTCCCTGTCTCGAGATGTGTGAGGCTTTGTGCAGTCTTGTGACGTTTGTGCTCGGGCCAAGCCTTGTTGTTCTCGGGCTAGTGGATTGTTGTTGCCCTTGCCTATCCCGAAGATGCCCTGGACGCACATCTCGATGGATTTTATTTCGGATCTTCCTGTTTCTCAGAAGATGTCTGTCATCTGGGTGGTGTGTGACCGTTTCTCTAAGATGGTCCATTTGGTTCCCCTGCCTAAGTTGCCTTCTTCTTCCGAGTTGGTTCCTCTGTTTTTTCAAAATGTGGTCCGTTTGCATGGTATTCCGGAGAATATCGTTTCTGACAGAGGAACCCAATTCGTGTCTAGATTTTGGCGAGCATTCTGTGCTAGGATGGGCATAGATTTGTCTTTCTCGTCTGCTTTCCATCCTCAGACAAATGGCCAGACCGAGCGGACGAATCAGACCTTGGAGACATATTTGAGGTGTTTTGTGTCTGCAGATCAGGATGATTGGGTTGCTTTTTTGCCTTTAGCGGAGTTTGCCCTCAATAATCGGGCCAGCTCTGCCACCTTGTTGTCTCCTTTTTTCTGTAATTCGGGGTTTCATCCTCGATTTTCTTCTGGTCAGGTGGAATCTTCGGATTGTCCTGGAGTGGATGCTGTGGTGGAGAGGTTGCATCAGATTTGGGGGCAGGTAGTGGACAATTTGAATTTGTCCCAGGAGAAGACTCAGCTTTTTGCCAACCGCCGGCGTCGGGTTGGTCCTCGGCTTTGTGTGGGGGACTTGGTGTGGTTGTCTTCTCGTTTTGTCCCTATGAGGGTTTCTTCTCCTAAGTTTAAGCCTCGGTTCATCGGCCCGTACAAGATATTGGAGATTCTTAACCCTGTGTCCTTCCGTTTGGACCTCCCTGCATCTTTTTCTATTCATAATGTTTTTCATCGGTCATTGTTGCGCAGGTATGAGGTACCGGTTGTACCTTCCGTTGAGCCTCCTGCTCCGGTGTTGGTTGAGGGCGAGTTGGAGTACGTTGTGGAAAAAATCTTGGACTCCCGTGTTTCCAGACGGAAACTCCAGTATCTGGTCAAATGGAAGGGATACGGTCAGGAGGATAATTCTTGGGTGACTGCCTCTGATGTTCATGCCTCCGATCTGGTCCGTGCCTTTCATAGGGCTCATCCTGATCGCCCTGGTGGTTCTGGTGAGGGTTCGGTGCCCCCTCCTTGAGGGGGGGGTACTGTTGTGAAATTGGATTTTGGGCTCCCCCGGTGGCCACTGGTGGAATTGAACTGGTGTGCATCATCCCCTCTGTTCACCTGTTTCCATCAGGATGTGGGAGTCGCTATTTAACCTTGCTCCTCTGTCACTTCCATGCCAGTCTACATTGTAATCAGAAGCCTTTCTGTGCATGTTCCTGCTGCTAGACAACTCCCAGCTAAGTTGGACTTTAGTCCTCGTTTGTTTTTGCATTTTGTTCCAGTTCACAGCTGTAGTTTCGTTTCTGTGTCTGGAAAGCTCTTGTGATCTGAAATTGCCACTCTGATGTTATGAGTTAATACTAGAGTCTTAAAGTAATTTCAGGATGGTATTTTGATAGGGTTTTCAGCTGACCATGAAAGTGCCCTTTCTGTCTTCCTGCTATCTAGTAAGCGGACCTCAATTTTGCTAAACCTATTTTCATACTACGTTTGTCATTTCATCTAAAATCACCGCCAATATATGTGGGGGCCTCTGTCTGCCTATCGGGGAAATTTCTCTAGAGGTGAGCCAGGACTATATTTTCCTCTGCCAGGATTAGTTAGTCCTCCGGCCGGCGCTGGGCGTCTAGGGATAAAAACGTAGGCAACGCTACCCGGCTACTGTTAGTTGTGCGGCAGGTTTAGTTCATGGTCAGTTTAGTTTCCATCCTTCCAAGAGCTAGTACCTATGTTTGCTGGGCTATGTTCTCTTGCCATTGAGAACCATAACAGGTGTGGAGGTAGCTCTCGACTCCCCTCCTCAGAGAATACATCCTCAAAATCTGAGATGAACTCTAGCAAAACCTGAGAACTAAACCCGGCCAGCCAAGTGCCCAGGCAATGTTCCTGACAAAACTCACTCCATCTAGTAATCTCCCGAGTCTGCCAGTCTAACACCGGGTTGTGTAACATGAGCCATGGTAAACCGAGAACTACAGGCGACGTCAAACCCCCCAACACATAACAATCTAAAGACTCAGAGTGTAATGCCCCTATTTGTAGGCTCACCCCAGGGACGATCTGAGTGAAAGTCCCCTGACTCAAAGGTGCAGAATCAATGGCAATTATAGGTATGGGTCTAGACAACTCTTGAGTCTTAAGCCCATGTGCCTGAACAAACCCTGCATCAATTAAATTGAACCCTGCCCCTGAATCCAGAAAGGCAGAGATATTGAACCTACTTTTACCAAGACGATTCTGAGCTGGTAGGAAAAATTGAGGTTTACCTAAGGAGGAAATTAGTACACCCGAGTTGCCAACCTCCCCGCAACCCGGGCTCAATAGTTTTCCAGCAGTTGTTTTCTAGATGGAGACACATTCACATAATGACCTCTTCTGCCACAAAAAAAACATGCACCCTCCTTACACCGAACTACTGCAGCCACCTTAGAATGAGAAGTGCCACCCAACTGCATAGGTTCTCCTAGAGACTCAGATTCTGGTGAGTCCAAATCTGAATTGCCCTTGAATAGCGGCGATTCCTTAAGTCTCTGGCGCAGGCGGCGGTCTACATGGATCGCAAGAGACATAGCTGCCTCCAGTGTGATTGGTGTCTCCTGTAGGGCGAAAGCATCTTTTACTTTATCAGATAGACCCTGATAGAATTGACTGTGGAGTGCAGGGTCATTCCACATTGTGTCAGTAGCCCATCTCCGAAACTCATAGCAGTATTCCTCTACTGGCCGGTCTCCTTGTGTACGATGGCGTATAGTGGACTCAGCGAGGGAGACGTAGTCAGGATCATCATACACTTGACCTAAGGCTCAAAAAAACTCCTCCACAGTCCGTAACGGCAAAGCGTCAGCGGGAAGTGAAAATGCCCAGGCCTGAGGGTCACCTTGTAGGAGCAATACAATAATTCCAACCCTCTGCTCCTCAGAACCTGAAGTGTGAGGACGCAACCTAAAATACAACTTACAGGCCTCCCTGAACATAGCAAATTTGGCATGCCCCCCAGAGAACCTGTCAGGTAACGCAATTTTAGGCTCCAGCAAAGCTTGTGGAGGTGTAGCAACCCCTGCAGTGGCCTCTGGAGTACGCTTCACAACCGCCGAGCGGAGGTGAGCCACCTCTAGGCTGAGTTGCTGCATTTGTCCAGCTAAAGCAGCAATGGGGTCCATATTGGACCAAGAAAATTTTTATGGTCAGTGATACTGTCACGCCGTAAATGGCGATAAAGGGGCAGGACGGCGTACTTGGACCCGCACCTGACCCTGCCACAATAATGGGGCCCTGGCTTTCCCTTATCTCAGGGGTACCTATGATGGTTAGGAGGCCTGAGCCGCCAGCGTATCCCTGTCTCCTGAGTTGGCCCTATCAGGGCCCCCCTCTCCCCCCAAAGGAGATGGACTGCACCAGTGTAACTATACAACAAACAACAGGGTAAACAGACAAGGTAACTAAAGGTACCTTCACACATAACGATTTCGTTAACGATATCGTTGCAACGTCACGCTTTTTGTGATGTAGCAACGATCCCGCTTAATGATCTCGTTATGTGTGACAGCGAACAACGATGAGGCCCCTGCTGGGAGATCGTTGGTGGTAGGGAATGATCAGGACCTTTTTTTAGTCGCTGATCACCCGCTGTCATCGCTGGATCGGTGTGTGTGACGCCAATCCAGCGATGTGTTCACTTGTAACCAGGGTAAACACCGGGTTACTAAGCCCAGGGCCGCGCTTAGTAACCCGATATTTACCCTGGTTACCATTGTAAAAGTTAAAAAAAAACACTACTATACTCACATTCCGATGTCTGTCACATCCCCCGTCGTCAGCTTCCCTGCATTGACTGTCAGCACCGGCTCTAAAGCAGAGCACAGCGGTGATGTCACCACTGTGCTCTGCTTTACGGCCGGCGCTGACGACACAGTCAGTGCGGGAAGCTGACGGCGGGGGACGTGACAGACATCGGAATGTGAGTATGTAGTGTTTTTTTTTTTTTTTTAACTTTTACAATGGTAACCAGGGTAAATATCGGGTTACTAAGCGTGGCCCTGCACTTAGTAACCCGATGTTTACCCTAGTTACCCGGGGACTTCGGCATCGTTGAAGACAGTTTCAACGATGCCGAATTCGTTCCCCTGATCGTTGGTTGCTGGAGAGAGCTGTCTGTGTGACAGCTCCCCAGCGACCACACAACGACTTACCAATGATCACGGCCAGGTTGTGTCGCTGGTCGTGATCGTTGGTAAGTCGTTTAGTGTAACGGTACCTTAAAAGTCTCAAACTCACCAAATGCTCGCACAACCACAAAGGAAACACAGAGAAGGGAAGAGAAGGAATAAACTAGGAAGGAAAACAGGTTTTACATGCAACCAAAACAGCAGACACCAATCTCTGTAAATAAACCTCCAACTCCAACACTACGCTCCTTCAACCTCCAAGCCAGGCAGTAGAACTGGTCACTGACAATAGCTGAAGTCAGGACTGGGTCTATATAGAGGATCAGATTACAAGATCCACTTCAGCTGAGAGACCCAGCTCTCAGCAGCTCAGCAATAAGGTTAACTCCTGCACTGCTGGCACAAAGCAGCCAGGTCAGAATACAGGTGAAGAGCTTCTGTTCACTGTCTGTGAACGAGGCCCAGAGCGCTGCGGTTCTCTGGAACCTCTCTGTCCCGGAAGCCCCGTGACACCACAATTATTACCTGCTCTAGTACTGCAGTCTATTGGCTTGTATCTAAGCCCTGAACTTCCCATATGCAAAACAATACCTTGTATACTTCTGGCATACTGTGCAGCCCAGGCCGATGGGCGTCTTTTCTTCTTTTCTCAGTGCATTTTCTTTGTGCTGAATCGCCACCCTGCTGCCTTGATTGATGTACCTGTGCAGTTAAAGTGCAGGTTTTCACATGCGCTCTATGTTCTGTTCTACTAAGTCCTATAATGTGCACATTATCAACCTGAAAGTGAAGTCGGTGCTGTCGCATTGTCCTGTTCAAACCTCAGATAACAAAGAATGCAGGGACATATAGTCCCACTAGATAATAGGTACATCACATGACTCAGTCATGTTGTATTTGTAAAAAGCAAAATGTGTGTGCACCAGGTGGAAGAAAGTGAAACAACCGATCTCCCAGGTTCACTACCAGTCAGGTTGATGGACTTAGGATATACCGGGACAAATTGAGACTTGTGGCCCACATCTAGCCCTTTGGCTGGCCCTGTATGTTGGATGATCCAAATATCTTTTCGCCACAAAGTGTTTTTCTGGAACAGATATTTGGGCCTCATGCACATATGACCTGTGGATTAATGCATATGAAAAGAATATTAGACTTACAGTATGTCATTTGCTTATGAGGCCCAAATAACTTGTATTAGAAAGTGTGCAAGAATGACATAATCCTATTTGGCCCTCCACAACAGTCACGATCTCTCATGTAGCTCCTCAGTAAAACGAATTGCCCACCCCTGTAGTATTGTTTTTACGCCTTTTCTTGAAGTCTATTTTATATGTTCTACTTGGTGGGTGTTTTTTGTATTTATTTTAGGTGGAGTCAGTGATTCAAATGCCGATACCTGACTAATCAAGTATGACTTCCTTTTAACAGTTATTTGCCATTTTTGCATTTTCGTTTTTAGCTCCCCTTCTTCCCAGAGTCATAACATTTATTTTCCATCAATATAGCCATGTCAGGCTGATTTATTGCAGGACGAGAGTTATACTTTTTAATGACACCATTGATTTTATAATTTAAAATTGCAAAAAAAAAAGTGTAATTCCACAATTATTATTTTTTGTATATGTTTTCCATTATGATTCTCCAGGTGTTTATGAGTATTCAGATACTAAACATGCATAGATTCTTTTTTATTTAAGTGGTGACAAAAAAACAGGCATGTCTTGTAAGACACTTCCTATTAGCACGTATTAAATGTTGCTGTCAGAGATTGATGCACTTGACAGCTGATCAAATTAGATGTCATGTGTAATGAAAGATGTGGGCTCAGCATCGGAGACCACATTGAATGCAGGGATACAACCGATGATGTATCTATACATTGTCGGTCGTGAAGAGGTTAAAAATCGCAAAACTTGGCACAACCATACTTCAGTTTCCCTCTTGTACATTTTTGAGTACACCAGTACTTTTGAACAATGTTAGCGTCCTTTGTGAATGTGCGCATGTGCCGCTTCATTTGTCCTACAATTGGCATTAGGTGATACTGGCATATAAAAAACCTTCTGTGATACACTCTGCTATGCCCCCCGAAGAAGCCTGCGCAAAACGCGCGTGGGGGCTGGCAGTCCGCTCCCACACTGCGACCATTATGGGTGAGGATCAATCTTTGGCTAACTCATCTGACTAGCTGCTTTTTAAGACATACATATATTTTATCATATGGCTTATTAGCCTTAAGAACTTGATTCCTCTGGTTGGACTTAACCTTATCAGTGTGGTTTTCTGGACTCTTTACTTGTGTCCTTCTTGCTTTTGATACTTATGTGATGGTTATATGCATCCAATTGTACTTTTGTAATTTTTAGTCTATAATTTGATATTGTAATTTAATAAATGCTTTTTTGTAATTTGTAGTGGTTTTGACTCCATATCTTTCGAACTTTGTATGTAATTAGGAGTTTCTGTCAGTATCTCCAGATTTTGTACAATACTTGTATTGCTCTGATCTATATAGTTACATTTGTCTATTATGCATTTTGATACAGTTTAGTACCAGTTCCTGCGTTTTCTGCACCAAAAACTCAGCAAACCTGATTCTTGCATTTTTGCTGTGGTTTTGCACTTTCTCATTGCTTTCTATGGGTGACAAAACAATGCAAAAATACTGAAATAAATGACATGCTGCAGTTTTAAAAAATGCAGCAATTTTCCAATTCTGTCAGGAAAAAAAACAATGTGTGTGCATGAGATTTCTGAAATCTCATACCTTTTGCTGGTACTGTAAAACACAGCTTTTAATTTGCATACAAAACGCAGCCAAAACATGTGAACGTAGCCTAAAGTAGGCTTTTTCCAATATAGACAATTAGTTTGAGGCTTTACACATATGGACAAGATGTAGCAAAGAAAAAAATGCATTTTTATCTCTTCAAGAATGTCAACGTCTTTGGCCAAACATTAGAATTTACAGAGGCAGTATGATCCATCAGCCCATCTGGCACTTAGAAGAATGAATACAATTTTACACCTAACCCAGATGTACATGTAGGACCTGCATAAAAACATGTTTTATATAACATCTGAACATCTGCATTTGAAACTATATATAATAATAATAAAAAATGTAAGTAACAGAAACAAAAGGGTGATTGAGATAGGAAAGTTAGAGTAATAGAAAACTGCAGCAATCTTTGCTGTTTATTGCATTGTAAATTAATATCTTATGATTTAATCTACAGAAAATGTATTACTTTACACTACTGTGCAACTGCTTTCTGATCTTATAGCTGCTTTGAGCTTGATTTCCAAGAAACGCTGACTTCTATTATGTGCTTGTATATGTATATGAATATATATATATATACACAATATATATATAGTTGTTGTCAAGGATAACAACAGTGGGGTCATGCAGATCCAACCGCTGTTACCACTTTGTCACAGATGACACAGGAGAGATCACTCAGATCCCACCGCTGACACCAGTTGTCAAGGATAATACTGGTGGGGGTCACACAGATACCATCACTGTCAGGTGAAAACATCTCCAGTGCCTCCAATTGTCAGGTCAATTATGCAATTGACTAAATGACTAATGAGTAGTGATAAGCGAATTTACATCTGTTAGCCAGCATAAGTACATGTGGGGTTTGCCTGGTTGCTAGGGAATCCCCACATGTAATCAAGCTGGCTAACAGATGTAAATCATTCAGCTGCAGCAAGAAAAACTAAATCTCCGAGCACTAAAAAAATACTCGGAGGACCCCCGAGCGTGCTCGAGAAATGTCGAGTAACGAGTATATTCGCTCATCACTACTAATGAGGGATGGATGAGTCTTTGACTGCTTCCATTACTAGGCCGGTTAATGAGGAACTCACAGTGAGAGTATGATATATATACCTCCGATTCCAGCTCATGGAATATATATATATATATATACATATATATATATATATATATATATATATATATATATATATATATATATATATACCCCGATCACTGCCAGATACACAATAACAAAAAAGGAACAACTACTAGCTGCCACTACCAATCATTTATACAGGCCAATTATAAACCCGTTACGAGTAGCGTATAGGTTCAGGGATGCAGTTTATAGATCAAGAGAAACAGAGCTGTTAAATTTGATATATTTCTTTCAGAAGGATAGGCAAAGTTTCAAAAAAATATACAAAGATGATACAAAATGGGAACAAAACAGTAAGCTATATACAATTACATAACCTAAAAAGGAATATCAGAAGATAATTACTAAACCTGATGTTGCAGGAATGGCTCTTATCTTTATGGAGGGAAGCACTCCGGTTGGGAAAATTAAACACTTTCACAGCGATTTATGACTTCCAAAAGGACCAAGAAAGAGACCCAAACTCTAATTTTTATTAGATCAAGGTTGCGCTCACATACCTCCCCTTGGTGAGTATGACGGGGTGTACGGCAGAGCAGGAGGGGACAACAGGCCGAGGGACGATCCAACTAGATTTATTAAAGCAGGGAGCATACAACATCAAATATCCATAATGTATCTAGTATGTACATTTGACTAGCCACCTGCTGTGAGGAAGAATGGCTATTCTTCACTAGTGGTGTTGACAAAGCATAATTACATTATAGCTTAGGGCTGCAAGTATTGGGGGAAGGAGACATATTGTTACAGGTGAACTCCCAGCACAAGAAAATACACAAATTACAGCTAATAGAAACCAGAGAACAGTTACATACATCAAATGGCATATTATTCAAATACAGGACAGAGCAAAAGTACATATCACGACAATCCCTTCCCCTCCCAATTTGTGTACGTACTAGGGACCTCTACAGGTCGCTGGTTAAGTACACACAGGCAGAGCAAAACTTACATGTGGCTTCATGCAGCCACGAATTGGCATCGCATCTCTCCCACATCATTGCCCAGGAGAACATCTGCAGGCAGACCACCCATCACCCCAACCACACATCGCCTGAAACCAAAACCAAAGTTCAGATCCACAGTGGCTGTGTGAATAGTCCTCCATTGTCCACCAGCCAGTTCAATGGCAATCCCAGGTCCTCTATGAATTGCCTCAGGCCGAACCACTCGGGGATCAGCCAGTGTGAGGAAAGCCTCACAAAATCCAGTAAGTCTCTGTCCATCCAGCACGACCTCCTGCAAGTGCTTACCTCGATGAGCAGAAGTCGTCATAGCTGCAGGTCACACACCATAAACTCCTAGTGGTGCAACATGGGTGGGTGAGGCACTAGGCCAGTCCTCACGCAGTGGTGACACGCCTTCCTCCATGGCACTTGGCTGTACATAATTAATAATACGACTGGGTACAGGATCAATCCTCATTTGAACAGCTGGGCAGGAGGCTTGCAGATGCCCCGGCTGCCCACATCGATAGCATCTGTGCTGGGTCTCACTCCATCCAAGGCGTCCTCTTGGGCGAGGGGTAAGGGAACCTGGAGGCTGGCTCCCACCTGAAGGTGCTGTAGGGGTTTGAGGATGACTCCTCCATGGGCTGGCTGGGCATGAGGCCTGCAGATGCCCCGGATGCCCACAACCATAACACCTGCACTCTGCTACTTCCTCTCCTCGTTGTATTCCAGAAAACGCAGTAGAAGCAACTGGAGGCACATTTACACTGGTATCAGCATGAGGTGGTGGCTTAGAGGAATGGGGAACAATGGGGACAGAAGAACTGGGGGTCACTAATGTTGTGGAGCTGGTAGGCCTCTCTCCATCCTCCAACAGAACCCTCCACTGAGGCTTGATGGTGAGAGCCTCATCAGTGAGAGATGCAGCTTCTTCCACTGTTGCTGGTCTCCTCTCACGCACCCATTCCCTGATCTCAACAGGGCACTGGGCAAAGAATTGTTCCTTTAGGATAACCTGGAGGAAGGCCTCCCAAGTTAAGGCCTCCTCTGCCTCCAGATATTTGTTTGAGTCTGTGGGCATATATCTTGAAAGACACTTCCTCATCGCAGGCTAAAGTACGGAACTGAGTCCTGTAAGTGTCTGGGGTAACAGCATAGTGTTCTAGAATAGTCAGTTTAATCTCCGCATACTCACAGTTCCCCCGAGGGTCCATAGCTCTATAGGCTGTGGCAGCTCCACCCTCTAAGAGCCCCACCAGATGTCTGACTCGCTCCCTTTCCGGGACTTCCATTAATCGACACTGACGCACAAAGTCCTGGAAGAAGCCCTCAATGTCACCTGGAGCCTCATTAAATGGCTTGAAGTCTTTGCGGGACACTCTGGGGAGTTCCCTCATGGTGGGTGCTGAGGTTACAGTCTGTCTGGAGCTTCTAGCTGCTTCCAAAGTGATCTGCCTCTCCAGCAATGCCATCTCCTGAGCTCTGTGAACGGCCTCCCTCTCCTCGGCACTGTGAATGGCCTCCCTCTCCTGAGTTCTGTGAATGGCCTCCCTCTTATCGTCTATGGTGGCCTCTTCTCCCAGCAATGCCAACTCCTCCTCGTACCACACAACCCACTGACTTTTTTGGGTATTTACCTCCGGCTGCCATCTTTCCTCCTTTTGCTGTGGGGATCCTTCCCCAGCGTAATCTTGCAGGCGAACTCCTTCCAAAGCCTCAATTAGCTGCTCCTTGTAGAGCCCCTTGTAGCTGACTCCCAGTTCATGGGCCTTTGTTTGTAGGTTCACCACAGTCCAGTTCTTGTACTCTGCGGTGCTGGTTCCCTATGTTGATGGGCCGTTGTCCTCCATTCCTTCTGCTCTGATCCCACGGCTGCCAACCAGTTTGTGATGGGGTGTACGGCAGAGCAGGAAGGGACAACAGGCTGAGGGACGATCCAACGAGATTTATTAAAGCAGGGAGCATACAACATCAAATATCCATAATGTCCTTCAAGTCCACGAGAAGTCCACAATAAGTCCAAGTAAAGAAATAGATCTGGAGGTGCTTTCCAGTAATCCCGCACCCGATAAATGAAACGATAGTCCTTCCACGAGTCCAACAGAACAGATTCGGGGGCACCTCCCAATAATCCTTGTGCCAGCTAACAAAGCAATAGTCCACACGAGTCCAAAGGATCCCAAAACAATCTCATGAACGACGAGATATGTCCTCAGCTCAAGTCTCGCCCCGTTCGCTTACGCAGTCACAGATGGACGTGGGGTCTTGCCTCAGATAAGAATCCCCACTCCTTCTCCTTTAAGGACCAACTCACATCTGATCTCAAAAATAATAATGGATTGTCTGAGCTCCTGGGATCAGCCCACCCATGAAGGGGGTAGGGGTCACACCTTCTATTCAATGGCTGGGTCCACCAGAAGATTCTAGACTGGTCTGCTCCGCTTAGTCTATCTAGTATGTACATTTGACTAGCCACCTGCTGTGAGGAAGAATGGCTATACTTCACTAGTGGTGTTGACAAAGCATAATTACATTATAGCTTAGGGCTGCAAGTATTGGGGGAAGGAGACATATAGAAACCAGAGAAGAGTTACATAAATCAAATGGCATATTATTCAAATACAGGAAAGGGCAAAAGTACATATCATGACTGTGAGCTCATGTGGGGGGCTGATTGTGGAATGTGCTAGGTCTTTCAGAATTTTATCAGACCCCCATCTTACAAGATTTCTTCATTTTTCTTTTAAGAGAACAAGAGATACCTCTGTCTCTTGAATATACAGATCTCAGACTATGTGTATTTTCCCCAGAGCATGTAGCTGCTGTAATTACCCAAGCATTGCAGGTGGCCCCTACTTTAATGGAGATGTACAGGTGCATCTTACAAAATTAGAATATCTCAAAAAGTTAATTTATTTCAGTTCTTCAATACAAAAAGTGAAACTCATACATTATATAGAGTCAGACTCATTACAGAGTGATGTACAGTACAGACAAAAAGATTGGATACACCTTCTCATTTAAAGATTTTTCTGTATTTTCATGACTATGAAAATTAGACATTCACACTGAAGGCATCAAAACTATGAATTAACACATGTGGAATTATATACTTAATAAAAAAGTGTGAAACAACTGAAATTATGTCTTTTATTCTAGGTTCTTCAAAGTAGCCACCATTTGCTTTGATGACTGCTTTGCACACTCTTGGCATTCTCTTGATGAGCTTCAAGAGGTAGTCACTGGGAATAGTTTTGACTTCACAGGTGTGCCTTGTCATGTTTAATAAGTGAGATTTCTTGCCTTATAAATGGGGTTGGGACCATCAGTTGTGTTGTGCAGAAGACTGGTGGATACCCAGCTGATAGTCCTATTGAATAGACTGTTAGAATTTGTATTATGGAAAGAAAAAAGAAGCTAATTTAAAAAAAAAATGAGTGCCATCATTACTTTAAGAAATGAAGGTCAGTCAGTCCGAAAAATTGGGAAAACTTTGAAAGTGTCCCCAAGTGCAGTGGCAAAAACCATCAAGCGCTACAAAGAGACTGGCTCACATGAGGACCGCCCCAGGAAAGGAAGACCAAGAGTCACCTCTGCTTCTGAGGATAAATTTATCCGAGTCACCAGCCTCAGAAATCACAGGTTAACAGCAGCTCAGATTAGAGACCAGGTCAATGACACACAGAGTTCTGGCAGCAGACACATCTCTACAACAACTGTTAAGAGGAGACTTTGTGCAGCAGGCTTTCATGGTAAAATAGCTGCTAGGAAACCACTGTTAAGGACAGGCAACAAGCAGAAGAGATTTGTTAGGGCTAAAGAACACAAGGAATGGACATTAGACCAGTGGAAATCTGTGCTTTGGTCTGATGAGTTCAAATTTGAGATCTTTGGTTCCAACCACCGTGTCTTTGTGCGATGCAGAAAAGGTGAATGGATGGACTCTACATGCCTGGTTCCCACCGTGAAGCATGGAGGAGGAGGTGTGATGGTGTGGGGGTGCTTTGCTGGTGACACTGTTGGGGATTTATTCAAAATTGAAGGCATACTGAACCAGCATGGCTACCACAGCATCTTGCAGCGGCATGCTATTCCATCCGATTTGCGTTTAGTTGGACCATCATTTATTTTTCAACAGGACAATGACCCCAAACACACCTCCAGGCTGTGTAAGGACTATTTGACCAAGAAGGAGAGTGATGGGGTGCTACGCCAGATGACCTGGCCTCCACAGTCACCAGACCTGAACCCAATCGAGATGGTTTAGGGTGAGCTGGACCCCAGAGTAAAGGCAAAAGGGCCAAGAAGTGCTAAGCATCTCTGGGAACTCCTTAAAGATTGTTGGAAGACCATTTCCGTTGACTACCTCTTGAAGCTCATCAAAAGAATGCCAAGAGTGTGCAAAGCAGTCATCAAAGCAAAAGGTGGCTACTTTGAAGAACCTAGAATATAAGACATAATTTCAGTTGTTTCACACTTTTTTGTTAAGTATATAATTCCACATGTGTTAATTCAGAGTTTTGATGCCTTCAGTATGAATGTCTAATTTTCATAGTCATGAAAATACAGAGAAATCTTTAAATGAGAAGGTGTGTCCAAACCTTTGGTCTGTACTCTATGTAAAGTCCCAGTTTGGGATTCGGATGCAAGTTCATGTCATCTCCGGCCTCAAACTCGGACTTTACAAAAAACTCGGGCAAACCCGCCGATCCCGAACATCGGGGGGTTCGCCCATCACTAGCTGTAAGCCATAATCATCAATATTAACAGAAAAAAAAACTTGAAATGCATCAGTCTATTTGTATTGACTCTATCTAATGTATGAGTTTCACTTTTTGTATCAAATAACTGAAATAATTAAACTTTTTGACGATATTCTAATTTTTGTGAGATGCATCTGTATGTGACAGCTTTCTCATTTCTCTCTCTCTGTTATAATTAGTTTTCTTTTTTACCAGTTGTAATTAGTTCCTCTCTTCCCTGATTCAATTGATCCCACATAATAAATGTGAGGGGAGATATCTTATGGATTTTTAATTTTTCATATATAGGGTTTTATATATATATATGTATTTGTGTATATATATATATATATATATATATATATATATATATATATATATATATATATATATATATATATATATATATATATATACATACAGTAGGTACGGAACGTATTCAGACCCCTTTAAATTTTTCACTTTTTGTTTCATTGCAGCCATTTGGTAAATTCAGAAAAGTTTGTTTTTCCACATTAATGTACACTATGCACCTCATCTTGACGGAAAAGAAATAAAAATGTAGACATTTTTGCAAATTTAATATAAGAGAAAAACTGAATTATCACATGGTCATAAGTCCCTTTGCTCAGACACTCATATTTAAGTCACATGCTCTCTATTTCCTTGTGATCCTCCTTGGATGGTTCTACTCCTTCATTGGAGACCTCATAGCTCACAGTACATTTCAGACCAAATGAAAATCATGAGGTCAAAGGAACTGGCCAAGGAGCTTGGAGACAGAATTGTGGCAAGGCACAGATGTCGCCAAGGTTACAATAGAATTTCTGGAGTAATGAAGGTTCCTAAGAGCACAGTGACCTCCATAATTCTTAAATGGAAGAAGTTTGGGACTACCAGAAGTCTTCCTAGACCTGACTGTCCAGCCAAACTGAGCAATCATAGGAGAAGAGCCTTGGTGAGAGAGGAAAAGGAGAACCCCAAGATCACTGTGCCTGAACTGTGCCTGAGCTCCAGAGATGCAGTAGGGAGATGGGAGAAAGTTTCACAAAGTCAACTATCTCTACAGCCCTCCATCAGTCAGGCCATTATGGCAGAGTGGCCATACAGAAGCCTCTCCTCAGTGCAAGACATATGAAAACCACATAGAGTTTGCAAAAAAAACACATGAAGGACTCCCAGACTATGAGAAATAATATTCTCTGGTCTGATGAGATGAAGATAGACCTTTTTGGTGATAATTCTAAGCAGTATGTGTGGAGAAAACCAGGCACTTCTTATCACCTGACCAATACAATTCCAACAGTAAAACATGGTGGTGGCAGCATCATGCTATGGAGGTGTTTTTCAGCTGCAGGGACAAGATGACTGGTTGTTATTGAAGGAAACATGAATGCGGCCAAGTACAGGGATATCCTGGATGAAGACGTCTTCCAGAGTGCTCTGGACCTCAGACTTGGCTTGGTTCACCTTCCAGCAAGACAATAACCCTAAGTACACAGCTAAAATAACAAAGGAGTGGCTTCAGAACAACTCTGTGACCATTCTTGACTGGCCCAGCAAGAGCCCTGACCTAAACACAATTGAGAATCTCTGGAGAGACCTGAAAATGGCTGTCCACCAACGTTCACCATCCAGCCTGACGGAACTGGAGAGGATCTGCAAGAAAGAACGGCAAAGGATCCCCAAATCCAGATGTGAAAAAATTATTGCATCATTCTCAAGAAGACTCATGGCTGTACTAGCTCAAAAGAGTGCTTCTACTCAATACTGAGCAATGGGTCTGAATACTTATGACCATGTGATATTTCAGTTTTTCTTTTTTGATAAATTTGCAAAAATTACTACATTTCTGTTTTTTCAGTCAAGATGGGGTGCAGAGTGTACCATAATGAGAAAAAATTAACTTTTTTGAATTTACCAAATGGCTGCAATGAAACAAAGAGTGAAAAATTTAAAGGGGTCTGAATACTTTCTATGCATGCTGTAGAGAGAGAGAGAATACATTGTATCATGGCGTGTACCAAACTAAACAGGGACCAAAGGAAACTAAGGAGAGTTTGATTTTCTTGTTACTACAGTTGCACATATTATTTAGAAGTTTAAAGTCTATGCGATGTTGCCAACCTCCCTGGATGTGGTCGCAAGAGGAAAATTTAGAACAAACGAAAGAGATGGACAATATGAAAGGTAACAAAGAGCCCAGAACAGCTTCCAAAGAGATAAGAGGTGAAATCCAAGGTCAAGGTACATCAATGTCAAGTCCTACCATTCTTCTCTGCCTTGATATAAGAGGACTTCATTGAAGACGACAGAGGAGTAAACCACTGATGAAAGCAAATCATAAAAAAGCGAGACTGGAATTTTGAAAAATGCTAATTGGCAGGCCACAAAGCTTCTGGGAGAATGTTCTTTGGATCATCCTCCATACAATTTTTGGCAAGTCACATCAGCTCTATGTTCACAGATGCAAAAATGAAGCATACAAAGAAAAGAACATTGTAGCTATTTTGAATCATTATTATCATTATTATTACTTATTTATATAGCACCATTAATTCCATGGTGCCATACATGAGAAAGGGGTTACATACAGAGTTATAGATATCTTTTACAGTAAATTAATTTACAACAGACTGGTACAGAGGGGAGAGGAACCTATCCTTGCGGACTTACATTCTATGGGATAATGGTGAAGAGACAGAAGGTCGGGGGTGCAGCAGCTCTGGTGGTGGTGAGGCGGCAGCTCAAGTGGTGGTGAAGCAGCAGAATGGTTATTGCAGGCTGTAGGCTTTCCTGAAGAAATGGGTTTTCAGGTTCCGCCTGTAGGATCCGAGGGTGGTGGATAATCGGACGTGTTGAGGCGTGGAATTCCAGGGGATGGGGGATATTCGGGAGAAATCTTGGAGTTGTTTATGTGAGGAATGGATAATTGTGGTGGAGAGTAGGATGTCATGGGAGGATCGAAGATTGTGTGAGGGAAGATATTGGGAGATTAGTTCAAAGATATAGGGAGGGGACAGGTTGTGGCTGGCTTTGTAGATCAGTGTTAGTAGTTTGAACTGGATTCATTGTGGAATTGGGAGCCAGTGGAGGGATTTGCAGAGGGGAGAAGCAGGGGAGTAGCGAGGAAAGAGGTGGATTAGGCGGGCAGCAGAGATGAGGACAGACTGGAGTGGTTCACGAGAGTTAGCGGGGAGGCCACAGCGGAGGGTGTTGCAGTAGTCAAGGCAAGAGATTATGAGGGCATGCTTTTTAGTTTTAGTAGATTGAGGGCTGAGGAAGGAACGGATACTGGAAATATTTTTGAGTTGGAGGTGACAGGAGGTGGCAAGAGTTTGGACGTGCAGTTTGAAGGACAGGGCAGAGTCGAGAGTTACTCCCAGGCAGTGGATTACAGGTGTGGGAGAGAGCGTGATGCTGTTTACCATAATATATATATCAGGTAGGGGAGGTACGCGACATGGAGGAAAGATGATTAGTTCAGTTTTGTCTATATTGAGTTTTAGGAAACGAGAGGTGAAGGAGGATATGGCTGATAGACACTACAGGATTCTGGGCAGCAGGAAGGTGACATCTGGGCCAGAGAGGTAGATCTGAGTGTAATCCGCATTCAGGTGGTACTGGAAGCCATAGGACTTTATGAGCTGTCCTAGGCCAACGGTATACATGGAAAAAAGTAGGGGCCCCAGGACAGAGCATTGAGGGACATCAAAAGAAAGAGGGCGGGATGAGGAAGTAGTGTGGGAGTGGGAAACGCTAAATGTGTGGTCTTAAAGGTATGAGGAAATTCAGGACAGGGCAAGGTCTTTGATGCCAAGGGAAGAAAGAATCTGTAGCAGTAGGCAGTGGTCGACTGTGTTGAAGGCAG
The DNA here is from genome assembly GCF_051348905.1 of Ranitomeya variabilis. NCBI lineage: Eukaryota > Metazoa > Chordata > Amphibia > Anura > Dendrobatidae > Ranitomeya > Ranitomeya variabilis. The sequence goes on from NC_135233.1 coordinate 682,254,229, forward strand.
AGGACAGGTTGAGAAAGAGGAGGATGGAGAGCTGTCTGTTGGCTTTGGCTGTGAGTAAGTAATTAGTAATTTTGGTCAGGGCAGTTTTGGTGGAGTGGTGGGGGCAGAAACCAGATTGGAGGCTGTCAAGGAGGGAGTTAGATGAGAAGTGGGAGAAAAGTTGAGCATAGACATGCTGCTCAAGGAGTTTTGAAGCAAACGGGAGCAGTGATATGGGATGATAGCTGGGCATAGCAGTTGGGTCAAGGTTTGTTTTTTTGAGGATGGGTGTGATGGAGGCATGTTTGAAGGCAGAGGGGAAAATACCAGAAGATAGCGCTTGGTTGAAGAGCTGGGTTAGGGCTGGAATGAGCATGTTAGTGAGGTTTTGGGGCAGGTAGGAAGGGATGGGGTCAAGTGCACAGGTGGTGAGGTGTGATTTGGAATGAATGTGAGTAAGCTCTCCTTCAGTGATGTTGTAGAGGGAGGTTATTAGGTTACTAGGGAAGGGCAGAGGTCTGGTGTATGGAGTTGTAGGAGTGGTGGAAAGGTAAGGGATTGCCCTGTTTGGTCGCTCTTATTTTTGAAGTAGATGGCAAAGTCCTCGGAAGAGATGAGGGGAGTTGAAGATGGCAGTGGTGAGCGATGGAGAGAGTTGAATGTGCTGAACAGTTGTTTTGGGTTGTAGGATAAAGAAGATACAAGGTTTGTGAAATAGGTCTGTTTAGCCGAGGTGAGGACTAATTTGAAAGCAAATGTAGCAAGTGTAGCTTGTTTGAAAGCAGTGAAGTCGTCTGGCGGGCGTGTTTTCTTCCAACGCTGCTCCGCGGCCCTGGATGCTTGTCGAAGTTTTTTTTGGTGAGATTGTTGTGCCAGGATTGCTTATTGATTCGTCACACTTTGCCATGCATGAGAGGGGCGACTGAGTCTATGGCTGATGGGAGGGTGGCGTTATAGAAAACGGTGGCGTTGTCCGTGTTGTGGAGTGAAGATATGGAGGATAGAGGTATTAGAGAGTCAGAGAGTCTGTGAATGTCTAGGTGTGCGAGGTTTCTGCGAGGATGTGCTAGTGGCTGGACATGGGGGGCGGATGAGGAGGACAAAGATGAGAAGGTGAGTAGAAGGTGGTCAGATAGGGGGAAGGGAGAGGTTGTGAGATTAGATAGGGAACAGAAGCGGTGAAGATGAGTTCTAGTGTATGTCCATCTGCGTGGGTGGCTGTGGAGGACCACTGAGTAAGTCCAAAGGATGAAGTAAAAGACAGGAGTTTGGAGGCTGCTGACTGGCTGGTGTCAGTAGGGATATTAACCCCTTCACCCCCAAGGGTGGTTTGCACGTTAATGACCAGGCCAATTTTTACAATTCTGACCACTGTCCCTTTATGAGGTTATAACTCTGGAATGCTTCAACGGATCTTGGCAATTCTGACATTGTTTTCTCGTGACATATTGTACTTCATGATAGTGGTAAAATTTATTCGATATATCTTGCGTTTATTTGTTAAAAAAACGGATATTTGGCGAAAATTTTGAAAATTTTGCAATTTTCCAACTTTGAATTTTTATGCCCTTAAATCACAGACATATGTCACGCAATATACTTAATAAGTAACATTTCACACATGTCTACTTTACATCAGCTCAATTTTGGAACCAAATTTTTTTTTTGTTATCGAGTTATAAGGGTTAAAAATTGACCAGCAATTTCTCATTATTACAACACCATTTTTTTTCAGGGACCACAAGTCATTTTGAGGGGTCTATATGACAGAAAATACCCAAGTGTGACACCATTCTAAAAACTGAACCCCTCAAGGTGCTCAAAACCACATTCAAGAAGTTTATTAACCCTTCAGGTGTTTCACAGGAATTTTTGGAATGTTTGAAAAAAAGTTAAATGTTCATTTTTATTTACACAAAATTTATTTCAGCTCCAATTTGTTTTATTTTACCAAGGGTAACAGGAGAAAATGGACCACAAAAGTTGTTGTACAATTTGTCCTGAGTACGCTGATACCCCATACGTGGGGGTAAACCACTGTATGGGCGCATGGCAGAGCTCGGAAGGAAAGGAGCGGCATTTGACTTTTCAATGCAAAATTGACTGGAATTGACATGGGATGCCATGTTGCGTTTGGAGTGCCCCTGATGTGCCTAAACATTGAAACCCCCCACAACTGACACCATTTTGGAAAGTAGACCCCCTAAGGAACTTATCTAGATGTGTGGTGAGCACTTTGACCCAACAAGTGCTTCACAGAAGTTTATAATGCAGAACCGTAAAAATAAAAAATCATATTTTTTCACAAAAATTATCTTTTCGCCCCCATTTTTTTATTTTCCCAAGGGTAAGAGAAGAAATTAGACCACAAAAATTGTTGTACAATTTGTCCTGAGTACAATGATACCCCATATGTGGGTGTAAACCATTGTTTGGGCGCAGGGCAGAGCTCGGAAGGGAAGGAGCGCCATTTGACTTTTCAATGCAAAATTGACTGGAATTAAGATGGGACGCCATGTTGCGTTTGGAGAGCCCCTGATGTGCAGAAAAATTGAAACCCCCCACAAGTGACACCATTTTGGAAAGTAGACCCCTTAAGGAACTTATCTAGATGTGTGTTGAGCACTTTGACCCAACAAGTGCTTCACAGAAGTTTATAATGCAGAGCCGTAAAAATAAAAAATCATATTTGTTCACAAAAATGATCTTTTCGCCCCCATTTTTTTACTTTCCCAAGGGTAAGAAAAGAAATTAGACCACAAAAGTTGTTGTGCAATTTGTCCTGAGTACGACGATACCCCATATGTGGGGGTAAACCACTGTTTGGGCGCATAGCAGAGCTCGGAAGGGAAGGAGCGCTATTTTACTTTTCAATGCAAAATTGACTGGAATTAAGATGGGACGCCATGTTGCGTTTGGAGAGCCCCTGATGTGCCTAAACATTAAAACCCCCCACAAGTGACACCATTTTGGAAAGTAGACCCCCTAAGGAACTTATCTAGATGTGTTTTGAGAGCTTTGAACCCCCAAGTGTTTCACTACAGTTTATAACGCAGAGCCGTGAAAATAAAAATTCCTCTTTTTTTTCACAGAAGTGATTTTTTAGCCCCCAGCTTTGTATTTTTACAAGGGTAACATAATAAATTGGACCCCAAAAGTTGTTGTCCAATTTGTCCTGAGTACGCTGATACCCCATATGTGGGGGGGAACCACTGTTTGGGCGCATGACAGAGCTCGGAAGGGAAGGAGCGTCATTTGGAATGCAGACTTAAATGGATTGGTCTGCAGGCGTCACGTTGCATTTGCAGAGCCCCTGATGTACCCAAACAGTAGAAACCCCCCACAAGTGACCCCAAATTGGAAACTAGACCTCCCAAGGAACTTATCTAGATGTGTTGTGAGAACTTTGAACCCCCAAGTGTTTCACTACAGTTTATAACGCAGAGCCGTGAAAATAAAAATTCCTCTTTTTTTTCACAGAAATTATTTTTTAGCCCCCAGCTTTGTATTTTTACAAGGGTAACATAATAAATTGGACCCCAAAAGTTATTGTCCAATTTGTCCTGTGTACGCTGATACCCCATATGTGGGGGTAAACCACTGTTTGGGCGCATGGCAGAGCTCGGAAGGGAAGGAGCGCCGTTTGGAATGCAGACTTAGATGGATTGGTCTGCAGGCGTCACGTTGCATTTGCAGAGCCCCTGATGTACCTAAACAGTAGAAACCCCCCACAAGTGACCCCATATTGGAAATTAGACCCCCCAAGGAACTTATCTAGATGTGTTGTGAAAACTTTGAACCCCGAAGTGTTTCACTACAGTTTACAACGCAGAGCCGTGAAAATAAAAAATCCTTTTTTTTCCCACAAAACTTATTTTTTAGCCCCCAGTTTTGTATTTTCCCAAGGGTAACAGGAGAAACTGGACCCCAAAAGATGTTGTTCAATTTGTCCTGAGTACGCCGATACCCCATATATTGGGGTAAACCCCTGTTTGGGTACACGGGAGAGCTCTGAAGGGAAGGAGCACTGTTTTACTTTTTTAACGCAGAATTGTCTGGAATTGAGATCGGATGCCATGTCCCGTTTGGAGAGCCCCTGATGTGCCTAAACAGTGGAAACCCCCCAATTATAACTGAAACCCTAATCCAAACACACCCCTTACCCTAACCCAAACGGTAACCCAACCACAGCCCTAATCCTGACACACCCCTAACCCTAATCCCAACCCTATTCCCAACCGTAAATGTAATCCAAACCCTAACCCTAACTTTAGCCCCAACCCTAACTGTAGCCTTAACCCTAGCCCTAACCCTAGCCCTAACCCTAGCCCTAACCCTAGCCCTAACCTTAACCCTAGCCCTAACCCTAGCCCTAACCCTAGCAATAACCCTAGCCCTAGCCCTAGCAATAACCCTAGCCCTAACCCTAGCCCTAACCCTAGCCCTAACCCTAGCAATAACCCTAGCCCTAACCCTAGCCCTAACCCTAATGGGAAAATGGAAATAAATACATTTTTTTATTTTTTTATTTTTCCCTAACTAAGGGGGTGATGAAGGGGGGTTTGATTTACTTTTATAGCGGGTTATTTAGCGGATTTTTATGATTGGCAGCCGTCACACACTGAAAGACGCTTTTTATTGCAAAAAATATTTTTTGCGTTAACGCATTTTGAAAGCTATTTTTCCATATTTGAGTCCACAGAGTCATGTGAGGTCTTGTTTTTTGCGGGACGAGTTGCCGTTTTTATTGGTAACATTTTCGGGCACATGACATTTTTTGATCGCTTTTTATTCCGATTTTTGTGAGGCAGAATGATCAAAAACCAGCTATTCATGAATTTCTTTTGGGGGAGGCGTTTATACCGTTCCGCGTTTGGTAAAATTGATAAAGCAGTTTTATTCTTCGGGTCAGTACGATTACAGCGATGCCTCATTTATATCATTTTTTTATGTTTTGGCGCTTTTATACGATAAAAGCTATTTTATAGAAAAAATAATTATTTTGGTATCGCTTTATTCTCAGGACTATAACTTTTTTATTTTTTTGCTGATGATGCTGTATGGTGGCTCGTTTTTTGCGGGACAAGATGACGTTTTCAGCGGTACTATGGTTATTTATATCTGTCTTTTTGATCGCGTGTTATTCCACTTTTTGTTTGGCGGTATGGTAATAAAGCGTTGTTTTTTGCCTCGTTTTTTTTTTTTTCTCACGGTGTTTACAGAAGGGGTTAACTAGTGGGACAGTTTTATAGGTTGGGTCGTTACGGACGCGGCGATACTAAATATGTGTACTTTTATTGTTTTGTTTTTTTATTTAGATAAAGAAATGTATTTATGGGAATAATATTTTTTTTTTCTTTATTTAGGAATTTTTTATTTATTTATTTTTTTACACATGTGGAAAAAATTTTTTTTAACTTTTTTACTTTGTCCCAGGGGGGGACATTACAGATCGGTGATCTGACAGTGTGCACAGTACTCTGTCAGATCGGCGATCTGCTGTGCAGGGCTGCAGGCTTACCAGCGCCTGCTCTTAGCAGGCACTCGGTAAGCCACCTCCCTCCCTGCAGGACCAGGATGCCGCGGCCATCTTGGATCCGGGACCTGCGGCGAGGAGGGAGGTAGGAGACCCTCGGAGCAACGCGATCACATCGCGTTGGTGCGGGGGTCTCAGGGAAGCCCGCAGGGAGCCCCCTCCCTGTGCGATGCTTCCCTATACCGCCGGTACACCGCGATCATGCTTGATCGCGGTGTGCCGGGGGTTAATGTGCCGGGGGCAGTCCTTGACCGCTCCTGGCACATAGTGCCGGATGTCAGCTGCGATATGCAGCTGACACCCGGCCGTGGTCGGCTGCGCTCCCTTCGTGAGCGCGGCCGATCGCGTATGACGTACTATCCCGTCGGTGGTCATACGGGCCCACCCCACCTCGACGGGATAGTACGTCAGATGTCAGAAAGGGGTTAAAGTCACCCACGATGATGGTGGGGACGTCAGCAGAGAGAAAGTGAAAAAGTCAGGTGGAGAATTGGTCAATGAAGGCAGTGGCTGAGCCTGGTGGTCGGTATATGACAGCCATTTGGAGATTAGAGGGAGAGTAGATACGGACAGAGTGAATGGAGGATAAGGGAGGGTGGGGGTTGGATAGGGCTCAAGGACCAATCAAGGAGAAGGCTCAGTTATATTTTGGTGCTTCTTTGCTGCATTTAGCGCAAAGTCTTGAATCTGTACAGTGTACAGTGAAATCTCAAGACTTTTAAGGCATGTTGACACAAATGTGCTGCTCAAAAGGATATTGAAGCAAATCACAGCTAAAAACATCCAAGACTGCCTAGAGAATCCAAGAGAAAATTATTGGACCATTCTGAAGTGGCCTTCTGTGGGCCTTGATCCTACCGCTATTGAATATTTGTATAACAAGCTGAAACATGCAGTATGGAGAAGGCACCCTTCACACCTGAGTCAGTTGGAAGAGTTTTCTCTTGAGAAGTGGGCCAAAATCCCTGTGGACAGGTGCAGAATTCTCATTGAGAGTTACAGAAATAATTTGCTTGTATTTATTGCCTCAAAAGGTTGTGCAGCAAAACATTAAGTTAAGGGCCAGTTTATTTTCATTATATTTATTTGCATTTTTCTGTTGAAGCAGAATTCAAAAATATTGGTCTTATACTCATCAGTTAATATACAGTAAATTTAATTTAAAAATTAGTTGGGTTATTCTTTCTTTAAAAGAAGGGTACGAACAATTTTGTAAATGTGTGTATACATCAAAGTGTAGCCTGCTGTACTTTACTATACAATTAAACAAAGGACATGCAGACACATACCAGAAAAATAGGGGGCCAAATGACACACTTTCAGACTCTGCGTGGCAAAAGTTCCTGATATATACTGTAGGCTCGATGAACAGCACTGCTCTTAAACCCACTTGACAAAGCACTCACAAAACGCTAAAAAATATAAACAAAAGACTTGCTGGTTTTGTGTTAAGGCTGTTAATTGTCTTTTAACCACTTCAGGTTTCCAAAGACACCAAGCGTTTAAAAGAATGACATGAAAATTATCCAGACGTCTTCCACTCTGAAGATGCTCTATAGGTTTCATTACTAATAAGAGTAAAGGCTCAAAAAATGCCTGGAAAGTGCCCTGGTGTCTGTTTGAGAAATTTATCAACAAAAACGGTTTGCAGTTTCTTTTTTGTTGAATAGAGTTAAAGAATTATCTGGAAAACACCGGTACAAAAGATGAATCAAAAATGTTTAACAAATGCTCAAGAAAAACTGCAACAACACAATCAGGAAACTTCAAAAAAATGCTAAAAAAACCACTTATGGCTTACAAAACTCCAGAGAAAATGAGTGATTTCGGAAACCGACTTTACTTTGAAAAAAGGACATTTTTGGCTGCCTGAAAAATACATCATGTAAACATATCCTTACAGGTAACATCATGCTTTGGTGACAGAAATGAGTGAGATGTCATATATTCCTTAATGCCCTCCTCTTCTATTCCACAAGTTGAGGAAAATTGTGGCCTGCATTTCATAGTACTATAGACAGATGGCGGAAGTAAATTGTAGGTAGGCATGTACATACAGCTCTGGCAAAAAAAAAAAAGAGACCACTGCAAAATTTTCAGTTTGTCTGATTTTGCTGTTTATAGGTACAGTATATTTTTGAGTAAAACGTAATTATTTTTATTCTATAAACTACTGACAACATGCCACTGAAGTTCCAAGCAATACATTTTGTATTTATTTTCTGACCATGAGAAATGTTCAAAATAACAAAAAAATGCATTGCTTGCAGACCTCAAATAATGCAAAAAAACAAGTTCATAATCATTTAGAAACAACAATACTAATGTTTTAACTCAGAAAGAGTTCAGAAATCAATATTTTGTTGAATAACCATGATTTTTAATCACGGCTTTCATGCGTCTTAGCATGCTTTTCACCAGTCTTTGGCTATGTGCACATGTTGCGGAATAGGGTGCAGAATTTTCTGCACAAAATTCGCATCTCCTGGCAGAAAACGCAGGTGCAGATTTGACGCATTTTTTATGCGGATTTTGTGCGTTTTTGTTGCGGATTTGATGCGGATTTGATGCGGATTTCATGCGTTTTTAACCACTTCGGATTTCTATAATGGAATGGTGCAGATCCACACAAAAGAAGTGACATACTACTTATTTTGATCCACAGCGTTTTTCATGCGGAATTTTTAGCATTAGCACAGCATTTTTTTTTCTATTGATCTACATTGTACTGTAAATCACTTTGCGGATCTGCAGCGTTTCTGAGCGGGAAAAAAACGCTGCGGGTCCACACTAAATCCGCATTGTGTGCACACAGCCTTTCACTGCTTTTGGGTGACATTATGCCACTCCTGGTACAAAAATTTAAGCAGTTCTTCTTTGTTTGATGGCTTATGACTATCCATCTTCCTCTTGATTACATTCCAGAGGTTTTCAGTGGGGTTCAGGTCTGGAGATTGGGCTGGCCATGACAGGGATTTGATGTGGTGGTCCTTCATCCACACCTTGATTGACCTAGCTGTGTCCTGCTGGAAAAACCAGTCCTCAGAGTTGTTGAACATTGTCTGAACACAAGGAATCAACTGTTTTTCCAGGATAACCTTGTACGTGGCTTGATTCATACGTCCTTCGCAAAGAATAACCAGCCCAATTCCAGCCTTGCTGAAGCATCCCCAGATCATCACCGATCCTCTACCAAATTTCACAGTGGGTACAAGACACCGTGGCTTGTACGCCTCTCCAGGTGTCCGTCTAACCAGTAGACGACCAGGTGTTGGACAAAGCTGAAAATTAGACTCATCAGAGAAGATTACCTTACTCCAGTCCTCTATGGTCCAATCCTTATTGTCTTTGGCAAACTTCAGCCTGGCTCTCCTTTGCTTTCCATTGATTAAAGTTTTTTTTTCTAGCTTTACATGACTTGAGCCCTGCCTCTAGGAGCCTGTTACGAACTGTTCTTGCCGTGCACTTCACCTCAGCTGCCATCTGCCATTCATTTTATAGGTCACTTGATGTCATCCTGCGGTTGCTGAGTGACATTCAAATAAGATGACGGTCATCCCGGTCAGTGGAGAGTCGTTTTCACCCTCTGCGGGTCTGCAGCTTTGTTGTTCCCAATGTCTGCTGCTTGACTTTATTGTAATAGACTGCCATCTTAGAAATTTTAAGGATGGAGGCAACATGATGTTCACTGTGTCCATCTGCTAGTAAAGCCAGAACTGAGCCCTTCCTTTCCTCACTCAAGACTTTTCTTTTCAACTCCTTTGGCATGGTTAAAAGTTATTTTTTCATTCCTATTACTTTTGGGATATTACTAGCATTTGTTTTGCCATCCAGATTGTCTTATTGTAAGAGGATTGTGAACACCATAGCAGGGTTTTTTATACTTTCCTTCGTTAAATAAGATTTGGTTCAGGTGATCACCTAATCAGAAGCACATTAAGTAGAATGAGGTGTCCTCTGGTTGGAATTCAACTGACACTGGAATGCAATAGCTGTCAGACATATAGAGAAGCTGATTTTTATAAAACTGTGCAGTGGTCTCTTGATTTTTGCCAGAGCTGTATATCGCAAGTAAAATGTGGCAGCAGGCCAAAGTATTGGCGTTGTTTGTACAGTTGTCAAATTGCATTAGTAAAGCACGTGTTCAAAAACAGACTTGTACAAATAAGTATTTACTTTTTTGTTTCCATTTTTTCACCAAAATGTATTCTTCTTCCCAAAAATGGCAAAATAACAGATGTTATGCAGGAACACAACGAAAATGCCAGTATCTGCAACAGTGCACTGTATTCATGTGGCATGTATCAGTGTAAAATTGAATTATGCAAAAAGACGCGCACACATTATGAGTTGGTCAGCCACATTAAAATGTTTGGATTATATTTAATTTTATTTTGAAAAAACAAAAACAAAAAAAACAACAACAATAATTCCTCCTTTCTCCAAAAGTATTGCACAACTAATAGAAATGCTAAAACTGAGTACTGTCACTTGTGATAAGCAGTGAACCATCACTTTGATTTCTGATTTTAATTGACTATTTTGCTGCTTGCTTCTGCTTTCTAGTGCACTATGAAGGAATCACAAATATGCAATTGTAATTCAAATGCAGCAGGACATACACACGTGGTCAAAATTGTTGGTGCCCCCGTTTAATGACAGAAAAACCCACAATGGTCTCACAAATAACTTAAATCTGACAAAGGTAATAATAATAAATAAAAGATCTATGAATATGAACAAATGAAAGTCAGACATTGCTTTTCAACCATGCTTCCACAGAATTCTAACCCCTTAATGACAGCCAATACGTCTTTTAACTGACCTGAGATTTAAGAGAATAGCCTCCCCATACAGGAGACAATCCAGCAGCTATCGGCTGTACACTATAGCTGACAACTTGCTGCATCAGCCACAATCAGTGTTTGCACCATCCATATCTGTTTAACCCCTTAGATGCTGCGGTCAATAGTGACTACATCATTATAAATGGTTAACAGACTGTGGGGGTTTCCTTTTTATCCAAACTGGTGCCCTCAGATCAGTATTTTGTGGTCCTGATGTTTGCGATGGCAATTCATGACCAAATAGCGGCCTTACAGTCTGACAGCTCTAGTAGAGGCATTTAGGTGGTAAAAATACACATTTTCATTTCTGTCATACCCCTTTGCACTAATTCCTGAAAAGCATCTGAAGGGTTAATAAACTACCTGACAGCAGTTTTTGATATGTCAGGGGGTGCTGTTTTTAAAATGGTATCACGTTTGGGGGTTTCCCAATATATGGGACCCCTAAAGTCTCTTCAAACATGGATAAGTCCCTAAAAAAAGAAATTTTGTTAATTTCCTTGAAAAAATGAAAAATTGCTGCTACATTTTTAAACCTCCTAAATGCTAACAAAATAAAATAACATTTTAAAAATGGTGCTGATGTAAAGCCGACATGTGGGAAATTCTATTTATTAATGTTTTGCCGTGGTATGACCATCTGGATTAAAGGGATAATCATTCAAATTTACAAAATTGGTAATTTTTTAACATTTTTCTAAAATTTTTTATATTTTTTATAAATAAACACAAAACATATTGATCTAAATTTACCATTATCATAAAGTATAATGTGTCACGAAAAAACAGTCTCAAAATCACTGGGATTTGTTGAAGCATTGCAGAGTTATTACCACATAAAGTGACACTGGTCAGATTTGAAAAATTTGGCTCCGTCAGTAAGGGGTTAAAAAAAATAAAACTCATGAATTAGGCCTGGGCAGAAATGATGGTACCCTTGAAAATTGTGACAAAAGGGACCTGTTAGATCGTGGTGTGTCCACTAACTAACATCACAGGTGTCTACAATCTTGGAACCAGTGAGTGGCCTGTATATAGGGCTACAGATAATCACTGTGCTGTTTGGTGACATGGTGTGTATCACACTCAACATGGACCAGAAGAAGCGAAGGAAAGAGTTGTCTCAGGAGATTAGAAAGAAAATATAAATAATAAAAAAATATTTGTTCAATGTTTTGGGGTTTTTTCTTCATGAAGCTTTCAGAAACCTATTTTTTAAGGGCCAATTTAGCTTTCAAGTGCATTTAAGGGCCTATATATCAGAAACAACACACAAATCATCCCATTTCAAAAGTGCACCTACCAAAGTCTTTAATGTAGAATTTAGGAAGCGTGTTAACCATTTAGGTACTTCACATGAATTAATGTAAAGTGGAATGGAAAAATATGATCTTTTATCATTCTTTGGTCATATGGAAAGGCTTGTTTCGTTTTTAGAGCGAAGATTTTGATGGAATAGTTTACAGACACTGTGTCCCATTTGCAAAGACCCTAGGGTACCAAAACAGCAGTAACCCCCCAAAAGTGGCCACATTTTGGAAACTGCTCCCCTCAAGTAATTTATCAAGGGGTATAGTCATCAAATTGATAGTTTCACCATTCAGCTGTCAAAATGAAAATACATTTTTATTAAAATTATTTCCTTTTAATTTGTTTAAACTTTTTTCCAAGCGTTAATGAGAAGAAGTACCTCACAACTTGTTGCTCAATTTCTTCTATGTATGACAATACACTATGTATGCTGTTAAACGACTGTTTAGTCACTTGATAGGACTCAGAAGGAAAGGAACACTTGTCATGATATGTACTTTTGCCCTGTCCTGTATTTGAATAATATGCCATTTGATGTATGTAACTGTTCTCTGGTTTCTATTAGCTGTAATTTATGTATTTTCTTGTGCTGGGAGTCACCTGTAACAATGTCTCCTTCCCCCAATACTTGCAGCCCTAAGCTATAATGTAATAACGCTTTGTCAACTAGTGAAGGAATAGCCATTCTTCCTCACAGCAGGTGGCTAGTCAAATGTACATACTACATAGACTAAGCGGAGCCGACCAGCATAGAATCTTCTGATGGACCCAACCATTGAATAGAATGTGTGACCCCTACCCCCCTTCATGGGCGGATCCCAGGAGCTCAGACAATCTATTCTTATTTTGAGATCAGATGTGAGTTGATCCTAAAAGGAGAAGGAGTGGGGATTCTTAGCTGAGGCAAGACCCCACGTCCATCTGTGACTGCGGAAGCGAACGGGGCGAGACTTGAGCTGAGGACATATCTCGTCATTCGTGAGATTGTTTTGGGATCTGTTGGACTCGTGGAAGGACTATTGTTTCCTTTATCGGGTGCGGGATTACTGGAAAGCACCTCCAGATCTGTTTCTTTACTTGGACTTATTGTGGACTTCTCGTGAACTTGAAGGACATTATGGATATTTGATGTTGTATGCTCCCTGCTTTAATAAATCTCGTTGGATCGTCCCTCGGCCTGTTGTCCCTTCCTGCTCTGCCATACACCCCGTCACAGCACTATTTTACTGTGGGAGAGCACATTGTTCTGGTATTGTTTCACCAAATCACATTTCCAGAGCCCCTGAGATTAGTGCAGTGGAAACTGTGACTTTATCTTGGAAACTATACCCTCCAAGGCATTTATCAAATGGTGTAGTAAAAAATTGGACATTCTGTGTGGCAGAAGGCAGAAAGTGATCATTTCATTTTTTCCCTAGTTAAAATTATTTTTTTTTAATGTGACATACTAACTTTTATTCTGTGGCTCAATACAATTAGCATGATACCAAATTTATATAGCTTTATTTATGTTTTCATATGCTTGCACAATAAAATGCTTTTTAACAAAAACATTTTGTGTCATCATCACCATATTTACAGAGATATCACTTTTTGCTACTTTTCTGTTGATGTACATATATGTGGTCTTAGTTTTGCCAGATGATTTTTTTTATTTTGAAGAATATATTTATTTTTACAGATTTTTACTCCATTTTATGTGAGACAAGATCACAAAATATAGCAATTCAGGCTTTTTTTTTATTCATTATTTTTGTTCATTGTGTTCATTTGACAGGATAAATATGATGCTCATTTTAACATTTGAGTTGCTACAGTCTTGGTTATTCCAACTACGTATTGGTCATTTATATTTTGCTCTTTTCATAATAAAATTGAATTAAAAAAAATAAAGTTTTTAGGTGTTGTGATATTGTAAGAACTGTAACCGTTAAAGAGAACCTGTCACCAGGATGGGCTGATATGAGTTACGGCCATCACCTTTCAGGTCTTATCTACAGCATTCTACTGAAAGGTGATGGCCGTAACTAATATCGGCCAAACTTGGTAACAGTTTCCCTTTAAACTTTTTCATCAACATAACTGTGACATAGAAACACAGCTATACAAAATTTGTATTATTTATATATATTATTTATATATACTGTATTACTTTTATATACATTTTGTGACATTTTTATTACTATATTCATTGATTTGTAGGCAAGCTGAGAAAAATACAGTAAGTGTTTTTGATTATTTCTTTTACAGCATTCACAGGACGGATTATGTTACATACTAGTTTTTGGCTTAGTTCTCACAATGCACATGGGCCTGTACTCATGTAGCATTTTTGCATCTTTCTGTGTGCAAAAAGTTCAACATTTTATTGTAGCATTAAAATAAATTTTATTTTTCTTGAGATTTCTAAAATTTCATTCACAGTGCATCTTTACACCATTGTGTTTTCTTGAGCTAAAGTATGTTGTTGTTTTTTAAACTGCAGAATATAAATTCTTGGAGGGGCATGGCGAAGTAGTGGGAGCCGGAAGGATGTGCTTGGCTGGAGCTCCGATCATCCTGAATAATAACCCGCCATTATCTTACTCAAGAGGCTTTCTCCGGGTATCGCTGCGTTCCCCTGGGCACCTGGAGGCATCCGGCTCCCGAGGAGGTCTGAACCGCTGCTCGGGTCGGATATAGTTCGGGGATACCAAGGTGGAGGGCAGCATCTGCAGGAGGCGGTGGCCATTTTCTTGCTGCACACCTGGAAAGTGGAAGACGCGGAGCACGGGCATTCGGCTCAGGACGAACTGGCTGAACACCTGGAGGTACGAGAGGGGGATTGCGCGGTGTGAGCCCTGATGGATGGGCCCTGGGCTCCCCCTCATTAATCACATAAAGCACCGGCCGGCTCCCAGCGTTTGCACTAATATATGTGCTTCTCCCCTCTGCTCCCACTGCCCGGACCAAGGCTGAACTAGCTGGTGATCCAGCTTATTACTTATCACGCTGGGATTACTGTAATCTTTTATTACGCTGCCTAGAGGAAGAGACTGCATTGGATAGAGATAAATAAGGAGTGGTGTATGCCACATTACATGCTGAACTCTCTTGGCTCTCAGCCTTGCTTCTTTGGCCCTCCCCTCCCCTGAGGCCATAATTGTAACTGTTGCAACAACTTACTGACTCTGCAGGGCACTGTTTTGCAAAGAGCTTGCAAGCTATATAGCGGCTTTGAACGCAGTTGTTTATACTACTATACGCTGGCACGACAGGCTAATTCTGTCTATATTCTACTAAAGTGTTATCTATTGCAATCTCAAGACATTAACTATGCACCGCTCAGGAGATTCGACTGCATCTGAAAAACTGAAAAAATATGTGCGATGTGACCCCTCTGATAACCTGCGACCGCATAAAGACAACCCATCTGGGGTCAAATCTACAGGCCAGCGGAAAAGCCATACTTAGTGAGGAGGGAGAGGATCAAGAGGATTTAACTTTAAAACAGGCATCTGAACAGCTGATGCAAACTATATCCTTAACTAGGACATCCCTGTCTAGCAAAATAGAGGAGGTACACTCCGAGGTGGGACACCTCCGACAAGATATGCAAACCATGAGTGGCCGGATTATGGAAGTTGAATCACGGATATCTCACCTGGAAGACAATTCTATACCTATGGAGACTAAATTGACCAAAGTATCTGGCTCTATAAATGCTTGGAAGCAGAAGGCGGATGATCTAGAAAACAGACTACGTCGAAACAATGTCCATATTATTGGGCTGCCCAAATGCTCAGAAGGTCAACAACCTGAACAATTCTTGGAGAACTGGCTCAAAGATACTCTAGGGGATGAATTCTCCTCAACTTTTTCTGTGGAGAGGGCCCATAGGGTTCCTACAAGGCCTATTCCTCCAGGTGCTCCACTGAGACCCTTTTTGGTGCGTATTCTCAACTGCAGTGACAGGGATGCTATACTTCGCATGGCAAGGCAAAAGAGCCCCATCAAATTTAATAATGCCACTATTTCAATTTTTCCTGATTTTTCAGGAACTTCAAAAGCAACGGGCTCAATTCATGGAGATAAAGCAGCAACTCAGAGAAAATAACATTCTCTACTCAATGATCTATCCGGCTCGACTTCGAGTTGTTTATGAGGGCTCCTCTTCTTTTTTTGCGTCCCCAGCGGAAGCTGAGGAATGGATGCGGTCTCATGTGGGAGTGAATGGGGGGGAAGAAATCCTAAATTGTTGCCGTCTCTATATTTAGGTACATAGGAAAAGGAACTCCCTCATTGCGGGGTTTTTCTTCCCCTCTTTTTTTTCCCTAATTTTTTGGTAAACGGAGCTCTTTCCGCTAACGTCCAAGATGACACCTATACCGGACTCTGCATTCAGAGATGGTACCCTCTTTATTGGACTGTGATAGGCACATGAAACTTTGCTCCCTTTTGAAGCATTTTTTGCTTTTTCTTGTTCAAAGTTTGTTAGTTGTTGTTTTCATAGAAATTGCTGCCATGATTTTCTCCATTATTTGTAAGAAAGGTGATCAGTGTGACAATGCATATTATGTTTGAATAAAGGGGCATGGCATCTGATATTACATGTATGATCTGGAATGTGAGAGGCCTCGGAACACCTAGAAAGAGGGTTAAAGTATTTTCTCAGATACGCCGCTATCATCCTCTGTTATAGCTCTGGTTGAGACACATCTGACCAGGGACTCAGCTCGTTATGCGCAAAAGCCTTGGGTACAGTGGTCTGTACATGCATTCCACACTAGTTACTCTAGAGGGGTTTCTTAGTTAATCCACAAAGATGTTAGATGGGAGGTTGGAGAGGTTCAGAGAGATCCAGAGGGACGCTTCATATTTGTACATGCGATGGTGAACTTGAAAGATTATGCTATATTATTATCAATAATTCCGTATCTGAAACACTCTCCTTGGAAAGGAGAACCCGTCAGGGTTGCCCTCTTTCTCCGGCCTTCTTTGCCCTTGCGATTGAAGCACTAGCGATACTTATGAGATCCACTCCAGCTATTCAGGGCATTAGAATAGCAGACCGCACAGATATTATTGGTTTATATGCGGATGATATGGTAGTATTTATGGATGAAGTAGAGGAGACACTGCCACATGTGATCAGTCACCACTATAGATGGATTTAGTAAGCACTCTGGGTTATACATTAATTGGGATAAATCTGCTTTAATGCCTCTCTCCCATGTTCCAACAGATCATCTTGAAATGTTATCCCCATTACCGGTTGTATCTAATTTTAAATACTTGGGAATAATTATATCAAAATGTAGTAGACTTGATCTACATCTTAATATTTTCCCGTTGCTAGACCTAGTCAAGCACAAGTTCACTATTTGGAGTAAATTACCATTGTCTGTTTCTGGGTGCATAAATTTGGTTAAAATGATACTACTTCCGAAGCTCAATTATTCCCTCCAACATAGTGCAGTGCCGGTTCCTAAATCCTTTTTCTCGAGCTTAAATTCTCTAACATTGTCCTTTATATGGGGGAAGGCTAGACCTAAACTTAAGTTATCTACCATACATAGATCTATACAAATGGGAGGAGCGGCGCTACCAGACTTTTTTCTGTACTATTTGGCCGGACAACTTAGAGCTTTGGGTAAATGGATGCCTGGGGGTTGTTTACCAAACTCAGAGAGCCATTTGGCTCATGCTGCAAGGATTGATTGCCAGTTAGGTGTTTTAGAAATAAATAGACCTAATTCCCCTAGATTACTACCGTTACTCCGGTTGGCACAATTGATTTGGAAACAGGTAAAAAAAGTAATCCACTTTGATGGAATTGTAGCCGAAATGCCATTATGGAATAATGAATATTTTCCAGGATTATTGAATCATCCATCCGCTCAGTTCTAGATGTCATAGGGTGTTTCTTCAATTAATGATTTATATGAACAGGGCGTTTTGATGTCTTTTGAACAAATGCAAATTAAATATAATGTCCCTAAATCCCAGTTTTTTTGCTATTTGCACCTTAGGACAGCGATCCAATCACATATGCACAGTATAAATGTGACGCAACAAATATCATCCTTCCCATTGATAGGGATCCTTAAATCGCAGGGACCCCGCGGTCTTGTCTCTGCACTATATACGTATATGTTATCCACGGGCGCTGATTCTGCTTTACTACCAATTAAAGAAAAATGGAAACTCCTGGTTCCTGATCTTCAAGATGAGGACTGGGAAACAATTCTTGAGTCCCCTTTGGCTAACAATAAAATGATCCAAATGTATATGATACACCAATCATATTTAACCCACATTACGATCATTCAAATTAGGGTGGTCTCAATCTTCAGAATGCCTCAGATGCCATACAATGGATGCAGATTTTATACACATGGTATGGGGTTGTCCAATTATCCTATCTTTCTGGAAAGAGGGGACTTCGTTGTTGTCCTCTCTTCTACATATTCCTGTTCCTTTGAATCCTTTAGTATGTTTATTTGGAGTCTTGGAGGAAGAGATATGGGGACATCATGTTCAATTTTTTTTTAGAGAGACACTTTTCTTGGAAAGGAAAATGATAGCCTTACGTTGGATGGACAACACACATCCATCTCTCAGAGCCTGGATGGAGTTGGTAAACTCCATTATACCTTATGAATGAGCTTTATACCAGAATCGGGGCTGTTTAGGGAAATTTAATAAAATATGGGATGTATGGAACTCGTCGTACCTCACTGTCATCATATGCGTAATGGCCTAGCTCCAATTTGATAGAGCTTAACCCCTTCATGACCTTGCCGTTTTTTGCAATTCTGACCAGTGTCCCTTTATGAGGTAATAACTCAGGAACGCTTCAACGGATCCTAGCGATTCTGAGATTGTTTTTTCGTGACATATTGGGCTTCATGTTAGTGGTAAATTTAGGTCGATAATTTCTGAGTTTATTTGTGAAAAAAACGGAAATTTGGCAAAAATTTTGAAAATTTCGCAATTTTCACATTTTGAATTTTTATTCTGTTAAACCAGAGAGTTATGTGACACAAAATAGTTAATAAATAACATTTCCCACATGTCTACTTTACATCAGCACAATTTTGGAAACAAATTTTTTTTTTGCTAGGAAGTTATAAGGGTTAAAATTTGACCAGTGATTTCTCATTTTTACAACAAAATTTACAAAACCATTTATTTTAGGGATCACCTCACATTTGAAGTCAGTTTGAGGGTTCTATATGGCTGAAAATACCCAAAAGTGACACCATTCTAAAAACTGCACCCCTCAAGGTGCTCAAAACCACATTCAAGAAGTTTATTAACCCTTCAGGTGTTTCACAGCAGCAGAAGCAACATGGAAGTAAAAAATGAACATTTAACTTTTTAGTCACAAAAATGATATTTTAGCAAAAAATTTTTTATTTTCCCAAGGGTAAAAGGAGAAACTGGACCACGGACGTTGTTGTCCAATTTGTCCTGAGTACGCTGATACCTCATATGTGGGGGTAAACCACTGTTTGGGCGCACGGCAGGGCTCGGAAGGGAAGGAGCGCCATTTGACTTTTTCAATGAAAAATTGGCTCCAATCTTTAGCGGACACCATGTCGCGTTTGGAGAGCCCCCGTGTGCCTAAACATTGGAGCTCCCCCGCAAGTGACCCCATTTTGGAAACTAGACCCCCCAAGGAACTTATCTAGAAGCATAGTGAGCACTTTAAACCCCCAGGTGCTTCACAAATTGATCCGTAAAAATGAAAAAGTACTTTTTTTTCACGAAAAAATTATTTTAGCCTCAATTTTTTCATTTTCACATGGGCAACAGGATAAAATGGATCCTAAATTTTGTTGGGCAATTTCTCCTGAGTACACCAATACCTCACATGTGGGGGTAAACCACTGTTTGGGCACATGGTAAGGCTCGGAAGGGAAGGAGCGCCATTTGACTTTTTGAATGAAAAATTATCTCCATCGTTAGCGGACACCATGTCGCGTTTGGAAAGCCCCTGTGTGCCTAAACATTGGAGCTCCTCCACAAGTGACCCCATTTTGGAAAGTAGACCCCCCAAGGAACTCATCTAGAGGCATAGTGAGCACTTTAAACCCCCAGGTGCTTCACAAATTGATCCGCAAAAATGAAAAAGTACTTTTTTTTCACACAAAATTTCATTTAGCCTCAATTCTTTCATTTTCACATGGGCAACAGGATAAAATGGATCCTAAAATTTGTTGGGCAATTTCTCCTGAGTATGCCGATACCTCATATGTGGGGGTAAACCACTGTTTGGGTGCACGGCAAGGCTCGGAAGGGGAGGCGTGCCATTTGACTTTTTGAATGGAAAATTAGCTCCAATCGTTAGCGGACACCATGTCGCGTTTGGAGAGCCCCTGTGTGCCTAAACATTGGAGCTCCCCTACAAGTGACCCCATTTTGGAAACTAGACCCCCCAAGGAACTTATCTAGATGCATAGTAAACACTTATAACCCCCAGGTGCTTCACAGAAGTTTATAACGCAGAGCCGTGAAAATAAAAAAATAATTTTTCTTTCCTCAAAAATGATTTTTAGCCCAGAATTTTTTATTTTCCCAAGGGTAATAGGAGAAATTGGACCCCAAATGTTGTTGTCCAGTTTGTCCTGAATACGATGATACCCCATATGTGGGGGTAAGCCACTGTTTGGGCGCACGGCAGGGCTCGGAAGGGAAGGCACGCCATTTGGCTTTTTGAATGGAAAATTAGCTCCAATCATTAGCGGACACCATGTCGCGTTTGGAGAGCCCCTGTGTGCCTAAACATTGGAGCTCCCGCACAAGTGGCCCCATTTTGGAAACTAGACCTCCCAAGGAACTAATCTAGATGTGTTTTGAGCACTTTGAACCCCCAAGTGCTTCACAGAAGTTTATAACGCAGAGCCATGAAAATAAAAAATAATTTTTCTTTTCTCAAAAATGATTTTTTAGCCCACAATTTTTTATTTTCCCAAGGGTAATAGGAGAAATTGGACCCCAAAAGTTGTTTTCCAGTTTCTCCTGAGTACGCTGATACCCCATATGTGGGGGTAAACCACTGTTTTGGCACACGTCGGGGTTCGGAAGGGAAGTAGTGACGTTTTGAAATGCAGACTTTGATGGAATGCTCTGCGGGCATCAGGTTGCGTTTGCAGAGCCACTGATGTGCCTAAACAGTAGGAACTCCCCACAAGTGACTCCATTTTGGAAACTAGACCCCCAAGGGAACTTATCTAGATGTGTGGTGAGCACTTTGAACCCCCAAGTGCTTCACAGTAGTTTATAACGCAGAGCCGTGAAAATAATAAATGTGTTTCCTTTCCTCAAAAATATTTTTTTAGCCCAGAATTTTTTATTTTTGCAAGAGTAACAGGAGAAATTGGACCCCAAAAGTTGTTGTCCAGTTTCTCCTGAGTACGCTGATACCCCATATGTGGGGGTAAACCACTGTTTGGGTACATGCCGGGGCTCGGAAGGGAAGTAGTGACGTTTTGGAATGCAGACTTTGATGGAATGGTCTGCGGGCATCATGTTACGTTTGCAGAGCCCCTGATATGCCTAAACAGTAGAAACCCCCCACAAGTGACCCCATTTTGGAAACTAGACCCCCCAAGGAACTTATCTAGATGTGTGGTGAGCACGTTCAACCCCCAAGTGCTTCACAGAAGTTTACAACGCAGAGCCGTGAAAATAAAAAATCATTTTTCTTTCCTCAAAAAAGATGTTTTAGCAAGCAATTTTTTATTTTCACAAGGGTAACAGGAGAATTTGGACCCCAATATTTGTTGCCCAGTTTGTTGTGAGTACGCTGATACCCCATATGTGGGGGTAAACCACTGTTTGGGCACACGTGAGGGCTCGGAAGGGAAGTAGTGACATTTGAAATGCAGACTTTGATGGAATGGTCTGCGGGCGTCACATTGCATTTGCAGAGCCCCTGATGTGCCTAAACAGTAGAAACACCCCACAAGTGACCCCATTTTGGAAACTAGACCCCCGAAGGAACTTATCTAGATGTGTGGTGAGCACTTTCAACCCCCAAGTGCTTCACAGAAGTTTATAACGCAGAGCCGTGAAAATAAAAAATAATTGTTCTTTCCTCAAAAATTATGTTTTAGCAAGTAATTTTTTATTTTTGCAAGGGTAACAGGAGAAATTGGACCGCAACAGTTGTTGCCCAGTTTGTCCTGAGTACGCTGGTACTCCAAATGTGGGGGTAAACCACTGTTTGGGCGCACGTCGGGGCTTGGAAGGGCGGGAGCACCATTTGACTTTTTGAACGCAAGATTGGCTGGAATCAATGGTGGCGCCATGTTGCGTTTGGAGACCCCTGATGTGCCTAAAACAGTGGAAACCCCTCAATTCTAACTTCAACACTTACCCCAACACACCCCTAATCCTAATCCCAACTGTAGCCATAACCCTAATCACAACCCTAACCCCAACACACCCCTAACCACAACCCTAACCGCAACACAACCGTAACCCTAATTCCAACCCTAATCCTAACCCTAATCCCAACCGTAACCCTAATCCCAACCCTAACCACAACTGTAACCCCAACACACCCCTAACCCTATCCGTAACCCTAACCACAAGCCTATTCTTAACCCTATTTCCAACCCTAGCCCTAATTCCAACCCTAACCCTAAGGGTATGTGCCCACGTTGCGGATTCGTGTGAGATTTTTCCGCACGATTTTTGAAAAATCTGCAGGTAAAAGGCACTGCGTTTTGCCTGCGGATTTACAGCAGATTTCCAGTGTTTTTTTGTGCGGATTTCACCTGCGGATTCCTATTGAGGAACAGGTGTAAACCGCTGCGGAATCCGCACAAAGAATTGACATGCTGCGGAAAATACAATGCAGCGTTTCTGCACGGAATTTTCCGCACCATGGGCACAGCAGATTTGGTTTTCCTTAGGTGTACATGGTACTGTAAACCTGATGGAAAACTGCTTCGAATTCGCAGCGGCCAATCCGCTGCGGATCCGCGGCCAATCCGCTGCCAATCCGCTGCAGATCCGCGGCCAATCCGCTGCGGATCCGCTGCAGATCCGCGGCCGATCCGCTGCGGATCCGCTGCGGATCCGCGGCCAATCCGCTGCCAATCCGCTGCAGATCCGCGGCCAATCCGCTGCGGATCCGCTGCCGATCCGCTGCGGATCCGCGGCCCATCCGCTGCAGATCCGCGGCCAATCTGCTGCGGATCCGCTGCCGATCCGCTGCGGATCCGCGGCCGATCCGCTGCAGATCCGCGGCCAATCCGCTGCGGATCCGCTGCCGATCCGCTGCGGATCCGCGGCCTATCCGCTGCAGATCCACGGCCAATCTGCTGCGGATCCGCTGCCGATCCGCTGCGATCCGCGGCCGATCCGCTGCGGATCCGCGGCCGATCCGCGGCCGATCCGCTGCGGATCCGCGGCCGATCCGCTCTGTGTGCACATGCCATAACCCTACCCCTAACCCTACCCGTAACCCTAACCCTACCCCTAACCCTACCCCTAGTTCTAACCCTAACCCTAGTGGTAAAAGAAAAAAAAATATTTTCTTTATTTTATTATTGTCCCTACCTATGGGGGTGATAAAGGGGGGGGTTTATTTATTATTTTTTTATTTTGATCGCTGTGGTAGAACCTACCACAGCGATCAAAATGTACCTGTAACGAATCTGCCAGCCTGCAGATTCGGCGGGCGTACTGAGCATGCGCCCGCCATTTTCCAAGATGGCGGCGCCCAGCGAGGAGACGGCCGGACACCGGGAGGATCGGTAAGTATGAGGGGGTGGGGGGGGGGGTGGATCGGAGCACAGGGGGGGGGGATCGGAGGACGGGGGGAGCGGACAGGAGCACGGGGGAGCGGACAGGAGCACGGGGGAGCGAACAGGGGGACGGAGGGGGGTACCGGACAGAACGGACGACTGGGGAGGAGATCGGGGGCGGTGGGGGGGGCCAGTACATGATTTCCAGCCATGGCAGATGCTATTGCAGCATCGGCCATGGCTGGATTGCAATATTTCACCATTTTCATAGGTGAAATATTGCAAATTGCTCTGATTGGCTGTTGCACTTTCAACAGCCAATCAGAGCGATCGTAGCCACGTGGGGGCAAAGCCACCCCCCCTAGGCTGAAGTACAACTCCCCCTCTCCCTGCAGATCGGGTAAAATAGGAATTAACCCTTTCACCCGATCTGCAGGGATGCGATCATTCCATGACGCCGCATAGGCGTCATGGGTCGGGAAGGGGTTAAAGTGGATTTTGCATTGGCTTGCACTACGTTCTAATAATGAATTATTAATGAGATGGAGATTATTATGGCAGTAGGATTGCTTTAGGGTTTTAAGTAACTACTTTAGACATACTGTAATATCTTGAGCTACTTTTACTGTTTTCTTCATAGATATTATGATGACTGTATATGTTCTGTTCTGAATATACGCCAACCATGTATGTCTTGATTTTGTTGTTGTTTAATAAACAAATTTAAAAAAAATAAAGAATATAAATTCTTTCAGCATTTTTGTTGCAGTTTTGTACACAATAAATTGAGTGCTTGCAAATCTTATAAAAAAAACTCTGTTTAAACATATTCTATTTGGTGTATTTTTAATTTTACAGATTTTCTGGAGTGTTTTTGCACTAATTAGCTAAATGAGGTTACTTGGTTTTTATTCATTGTAATTTTGAGTATGCTTTTTATATGCATTTTTATCTCCTTTTTGATGCTGCAGTTTTTGTCTCTTTTTCGTATATCATCTTTTAAACTAAGATGCTTTATGTTAGGTGTTGGGATTATCCCGCTGCACAGGATAGATCCCAAGCCTTATCTGCCTCTGCAGTTTACCATTCGGACTCGGTCACTGCGGGTGCTGCTCAGCATAGATATCGGTCCCAGCATCTTGCTCAGACTCACAGTGTTCGTTTGGTTACTGCTGGCTCTCCAGCCAAGTCTATGGCAATCAGTGATAGGCAACTGAATCCTGACACTCTGGAGGCTAAGTCCAGAAATCACCTTACTGAGCATGTCTGTGATGTGGCGTATTCCTATTGTGGTCGGATGTCTCTGGCTCTGGTAATGTGGCAGCTCCGAATTAGCCCACGGACGATGTCTCGGCAGACTGGGCATGTGTGTTGGGGGTGGAGCCTTTTGTCTTAAAAGCTTCCTATTGTGCCCACGGGTGCGCTAGTATTGTTTTATGTATGGCTATGTGAGTGAATATCTACCACTCTGTCTGCAAGTGTTGTGTGTCTGTCTAGCGTCGGACTGTACACGTAGGCAGGCAGCTAGCATCAGTGGGGGCAATTAAGCATTGGCTTAGCATCTGGTTCCTACATATGTGCTGTTAGCACAGTAGAGTTCCAGAGCCAAAACAACCCTAGTCAGGGTATTAAACTCAGGGCATCTGTAACGTTTCTGTGTGCGAGTGACACAGCTCAGTTGCAGAGCTTCTCTTTAGTTTCTGTGTGCGAGTGACACAGATCAGTTGCAGAGCATCTGTTCCATTTCTGTGTGCAAGTGACACAGCTCAGTTGCAGAGCTTCTTTTTCTTTTCTGTGTGCGAGTGACACAGCTCATTAGCAGAGCTTCTCTTTCATTTTTGTACTGTTCCTCTATGTGGAGTAACAGAGTTTTGAACTCAGCATCCTGTTCACACTGAGTGGCATTAACCCAGTGTGTACAGGCAATCACTTGCCATGTATTCCATCATTGTTTACTAGCAGCAGTTTTCCATCTCTGCCCGGTGGACCCCGAGTTGCGATTGTGCTTTATTATTTATTTTATTTAGCGCAATCCGCCAACCCTAACACTTTATTTTTGATACTTTCTGGTATTTAGCTTTGGCAAAACATTATTGATAAAGTCATGCGTGGCTTACATGCAGTTTTAGTGCACTTCCAAAGTGAAAATGCACTAACATTACATTTGCATTTTTTACCTGCTGAATTTGCATCTAATGCAATTCTATGGGGAAAATCCACACATAAACCTCACGGTACCCGCAAGAGAAATTGACATATTAAGGATTTCAAAAATGCACCACAGATCAGTTTACACAGTCCAAAAAAAGCACACTTGATATGAGATTTCTATAAATCCCATCCACTTTGCTGAAACTGTAAGACGCTGTATATTTTGCTCAATGAAAATATGCAGCATTAAAATCTCTCAAAAAACTCATTGGAACTTAACCTCAGAGTTTTCCTGGAATTAAGATATATATTTATATACTCCATATATAATCCATGTAGAGAATGACGGACTGAATTGTGTGTATGATGATAACAAATTCACAGTCCAGAACACTTTGACCATATTTTTATTGTCAGATACCTTTATTCTCATCTCATGGATACTATTGATGAACCTACTGGGAGGATCAGACCACAGCTGCGGAGGAGGTGGAGAAATTAATTTCTCCATGTCCTCTGCTGCCAGCATCGGTGTGTTGTGTCACCCGTAGACTCATATGGGTGCAAATGAGCTGAGACTCGGCAGAATTTCCGATTCGCCATGAGAAAATAATTGCAGATCTGAGTTGCCCCATAGAGTAACACTGGGCTGAGTGCTATGTGATGTTTTATTGCATAGCACTCGGCTGTGTTGTATGGTAGAGTGACGCTGGCCTTAGAGCTGTTCACGCCCGTAACATGGATGAATCCGTTGCTCTGATTAGAAACCATTGGGTGCCGTACTTGCTGGTGATTGCAGCTGACAAAGAAAAAAACAAGGATAATTTTCAACACAACCAGCAAGATAAAAAATATAAGTTTATTGAATAAAGTAAAAAGTTTATTAAAAATTAACTTTTAATGGACTTTTAAATTGATTCAATAAATTTACTTTTTTTTTCAGTCGGTTGTGCCGAAAACTAACCTCGTTTTTTCTTTGTCAACTGGAAATTACTCTGCAAAAAATTTCATGTTTGGTAAATATATTTACCTGAACGTACCGTGCTTTCAAATACTAACACAAATACAATGATTTATTTTCAGCCAAAATAACTACAAGAAATGAAAGTTAAGTCAAATTTTGCATGTGTATTTTTTGTACTAAAAGTGTTTTGAAATGTGATGTAATGACATGTAAGGGTCTTATATTCATACAGATGTTTCTTGTTGAGCAATAGTCATGCAGCTCTATTTGATATGACATATACAGACAAGATTGACTCTTTGGATTGCTTCGCTAGACACCAAAATACTATTAATCATTACAATGCAAAGTGGACTGGCAAATGAATGTTCTATCTTTGTGCAGCAACAGCAATGGAAAGAACCCCTTCATGTAATGCGTTAAAATGTATTTTTTATATTGTGCTAGGTTACCTGTTGCATCATTATTGCCTGTTAAAAATAAATCTTAGCAGCTGGAAATGGCGTTTTTAGGCACTTCTGATTGCATGCCAAATGGACGAATGAATTTGAGCCAGACCTCAAAAATTCTAGTCTAATGTTAGCTGAAGCACATCAGGCCTAGATTTGCCAGAGCCTCATATTATCTAATTAGAAGTGTGTCTTCAATAACATCTAAGCTGAGTTGTCTAGAAGGAAATTATATATATTGTATAGATTCTTGCAATCTCGAAAGGTTAAGCTGTTGTTACGGGGGAGTTTACCAGTTATTGATATTTCTTCAAAAAACAGTCACGGATAACACATGCAGACATTTGCTTTCTAATTGCTACAGCAGGCTACCACTGAGAAGAACAAAGGGAATATTTAGCACATCGTAAATTCTTTTGGAGTCCTGCAGAGTGGTTGAGCTCAGATTACACATTTAAAGCCAGAATTTGAGAGTAATTTCAAGTTCACTTTAAAAAAGTAGATGGGGAGCTGTTGAATGCTTTTTTTTTCTCCGTTCCTACTTTTTAAGGCACTAATATTATCAGTACCATCTATTTCACAAGGCATAAAACTGGAACCTTAATATTATTTTATGTATGACTATACATTTTTGAAATTGTAAAGAAAGAGAAAAGGCAATGCAGACTTATGTAATAGTTTTTAAAATGTATAGGGTATGTTGTTTACTCATGGATTTTTCAATGTTGTATAATTAAAGAAGTGCACCTGTCATTTCAGATTACGTTTCAAAATAAATTGTCATTTCTGGTCCATAGTTAACTTGTAATTTGTATTTTCAACAGTTTTCCCCTCTGTAGGCTCTATTTCTGATTTTCAGTTGTCTCTGGGTAACTGGATATAGACTTGCTACAATATTGTCTTTCATACAGAGCACAGATAGGAATAAGGAATTCCTGTTCTCTTGCATCAAGAATATCATATATTAGTACTAAGCAGTATAGCTGTGAATTCTGCTCTGTTGTGAGGATTGTACTGGTCAAATGCATTACTAGTAAATACATACAAGTCACAAAAGCAGCATGGCTTTGTGCATATCTGGATCTCCCTCATTCTGCCCCCCACTTTCCCCCTCTTCTCAACACTCCATAGTTCTCAATATACAGCTGTATATCCCTCAGTAAGGCTGGTTTCACATTTGCGGTTGTGTTCGCAGCATTTACGCTACATATTGTAAGTTCAGGGGCGTAAATTTGCTGCCTCGAAACGTATGAGGTTGTTAGCGGAAGGCATGCGGTGAAAAAACGCATTACAGTCTATGAGAACGCATGCATTCTCAAGCACATGTGTTTGTTTGCGTTTGTGAACTCATGCGTTTTACCACAGGAAAACATGTACAGACATTGATTAGCCACCCCCCCCCCCCACATACAAACTGATAAAAGGAGGGAGTGGGCATTTGCAGTCCACAACTCTGCAGACTGGACGAAGCTCTGAGACTGGAAAGAACCTGTGAGGAATCTCCACTTTGGACAATGTGAGTATCAAAGCCAATGTCTTTATTTTCTTTTTCCTCTCTCTATATGTCCTAATAATTTATGTCTCTTTTTTCTTGCTGCATGCATCAGAATGTCGTCGTCATCTTCTTCTGAGGAGCAACGTCTTGGGCCTGAACAAGGTGGAAATGACAGTGAAGTGAGTACTTACCTCTTCAGATTGGTAAGTATTCTCTGTCACATCTACATGTGACAATTTTTTTTTTCTTTTTCAGAACAGTTGTCCAACTGCGGCAGAGGCCAAGCAGGAGCAGCGTGGACATGGTCGTGTGGCAAGGCAGCGTGTAAGTATACCTGACTGATTGTCCGCTGTTTAATGTATCCTGACTTTACTATTCTTGACTGTTCATTTTCTTACTTTGCTCTTTCTTTACCTTTTTCCTCTTGACTCCTTTTTTTTTTCTTGACTTTGAATATTCTTGCCTGTTTTCTGTCTCTGTTGTTTTCCTTATGTTAATTTCTCCAACATTAATGTATTTTTTATTTTCTAGGCTCCAGAATGGGATAAAGACCTCATTGATAACAATATCCTCATCTTCCTGGTCCATGAGCGAGTCCCATTGTGGGACACACGGGATCCGCAGCACTCGGACAACAAGACGATCCGGCGGCTATGAAATGAGGTGGCCCAAGTGATGTGGGATGGCTGGGACAAAGCCCCGGGTCGGGTCCACAAGGCATTTCGTAAGTATTGCAATGCGGTGTGATGCAGCAGTGACCTTGGCCAGGATCACACAACTGTGTGTGATGAGAGAAACTCCTGAGAGCTTCTCTCATCACACACAGTTGTGTGAGCCCGGCCAAAAGTAAATTGTCTAACCATTATTTTTATTTTTCAACAGTGCTCAAAGTCAGAACACATTGGCGTTCGATGAAGGATCGCTTCAACAAGGACCTTCGTCAAGAGAGCTGGGTTCCCAGTGGTTCTGGAGCAAGGATCAGAAAATATAAGCATCACCGCATGCTGGCATTTTTGAGACCGGTCCTTGCCCAGAGAATGTAAGTATTTTTGTGTTGCATTGGATTGTGTTGTATTGCCTAATCTGTATTTTTCAATTCCACGGAAGTTGGCGCTTTTACTATTATAAATGTTTTGTACTCATTTTTTCGTTTGTTTTGTTCACAACACTCTTGACCCTGGTTCTGGTGCGGTCCTTCACCAAATAGCCACGGCTGGTCCATCACGTGCTCCCCTGTCCCAGTCATCTGCCTCTTTTTTGGGGGGCTCTTCCCGGCAGTGGCAGAGGGCCTCAGGGCGATAGGAGACAGACTGGATCGTGGCTTCCGACCATATGAATACACTTATCCAGGATGTCACCAGAAGCCTTGACAAAGTGAAAGCTGACCTCCAAAGGCCAGCACATCATTTTTTCAATCAAATTGAACAGGGCATGTCAGAACACCTTACTCCTGATCTCCAGCTTAGTGTCGTGCAGGCCTGCAATGCTGCTTACGTGCAGGCTATGCAGCAGACTCTGTATTTTCAGCAGCCAGTGGTGGCATTTCCACATATGCCAACACTGTCACACTTGACCTCAATGCTGAGCTCTGCTGCATACCACTGCACGGCCACCACCATTCCAAGCACTGCCGGACACCACTACAGCACCACCACCATGCCGAGTGCTGTAGGACAGCCCACTGCCACCACCATGCCAACTGCTGCTCCTGCTTGGACATCCTCCACTGCCACCACCATGCAGCAGCAGCACTCAGATCAGGACAGGTCGGCCACCATCACCAGGTCTCAGCTGCAGCAGCATAAGCACCCTGACCATTGCATGCTTTTCACCACCAGCATGCAGCAGCAGCACCTGGACCCTGGAATGGCATTCACCACCACCAGGATGCAGCAGCACCCGGACCCTGGCATGGCCTTCCCCACCACCACCATGCAACAGCAGCAGCCGGACCCTGGCATGGCCATCCCCACCACCACCATGCAGCAGCAGTAGCACATGAAATATGACAGGTCGGCCACCATGACCGGACCGCAAGAAATGAGCCCACCGAAGCTCCCCAAATCGCAGCACCTATCCCAAAATGTGAAAAAGAAAAAGATGCGGACTATCACTATCTCTCCCCCCTCACCTCCCAATGTGTCTGTGATGTCAGGTTTGTCTCGCCCTTCCAGTGTGTCTCTGCCTTCCCATGCCTTTAGCACCATCCCTGAACTCCCTGGCCTGCGTCATTTTCAGTCAGCCAGGCCTCACAGCTACACAAACTCCAGTTCCGTCACTCTACCCCAAGACGGTGCAGTTATTTTTTTTTGGGTTTAAATAAATGTTAATAGTTTTTTGCCCCAATACTGTTTGGTTATTTGTGTATTTTGCCGCCGGCAACACACACTGTGCGCCGAATAAACACACTACGCCATACACTTTGTTTTTTGCCACCTCATAGCTCCAAGAGTTATTTAGTAGAACACTGCAGCTCTGTGTGTTTGGTATGGAGCTATGAGTGGTCAAAAACTAATATTACCGTACTTGTATTTTATTATTATTATTTATTGTTATAGCGCCATTTATTCCATGGCGCTTTACATGTGAGGAGGGGTATGCATAATAAAAACAAGTACAATATTCTTAAACAATACAAGTCATAACTAGTACAGGAGGGGAGAGGACCCTGCTCACGAAGGCTCACAATCTACAAGGGATGGGTGAGAATACAGTAGGTGAGGATAGAGCTGGTCATGCAGCGGTTTGGTTGATCGGTGGTTACTGCAGGTTGTAGGCTTGTCGGAAGAGGTGGGTCTTCAGGCTCTTTTTGAAGGTTTCGATGGTAGGTGAGACACAAAAAAGCACAGTGAGGTCAAAAATACTCTGTTGTAAAAAAATCACAGTAATAAGCAAGTGCTAGTCAAAAGATGTAAAGAAAACAGGGTATTTAGTTGATACGTTTTTTTGCAAAAAAATGTATACTAAGCTGCTCCACCAAATCGCCAAGGTATACCCTTATAGAGCAGTCCTAACTAATGTATGCAATCCCTATCTGATGTATTTAAAACCTGATTATCTGTATAGTACCTGTATAAGCAGGGTTCAGAGAGAAAAAAATATACATGTGGACATGCAGGATGGAACAGCTTAAATGCAAATGACCCACAGAGGAGTGGTGGACTCCCCAGTCTTGTAGAAACAAGAGAACAATTATAGAACCAGAAACACATGGGCTACTTGCACACTGAACAAGTCTGTAGGAACCTGTTCACACCACCAGAAAACTTGAAGACACAAAAAAGCACAGTGAGGTCAAAAATACTCTGTTGTAAAAAAAATCACAGTAATAAGCAAGTGCTAGTCAAAAGATGTAAAGAAAACAGGGTATTTAAATTTTTTGTGTCTTCAAGTTTTCTGGTGGTGTGAACAGGTTCCTACAGACTTGTTCAGTGTGCAAGTAGCCCATGTGTTTCTGGTTCTATAATTGTTCTCTTGTTTCTACAAGACTGGGGAGTCCACCACTCCTCTGTGGGTCATTTGCATTTAAGCTGTTCCATCCTGCATGTCCACATGTATATTTTTTTCTCTCTGAACCCTGCTTATACAGGTACTATACAGATAATCAGGTTTTAAATACATCAGATAGGGATTGCATACATTAGTTAGGACTGCTCTATAAGGGTATACCTTGGCGATTTGGTGGAGCAGCTTAGTATACATTTTTTTGCAAAAAAACGTATCAACTAAATACCCTGTTTTCTTTACATCTTTTGACTAGCACTTGCTTATTACTGTGATTTTTTTACAACAGAGTATTTTTGACCTCACTGTGCTTTTTTGTGTCTTCAAGTTTTCTGGTGGTGTGAACAGGTTCCTACAGACTTGTTCAGTGTGCAAGTAGCCCATGTGTTTCTGGTTCTATAATTGTTCTCTTGTTTCTACAAGACTGGGGAGTCCACCACTCCTCTGTGGGTCATTTGCATTTAAGCTGTTCCATCCTGCATGTCCACATGTATATTTTTTTCTCTCTGAACCCTGCTTATACAGGTACTATACAGATAATCAGGTTTTAAATACATCAGATAGGGATTGCATACATTAGTTAGGACTGCTCTATAAGGGTATACCTTGGCGATTTGGTGGAGCAGCTTAGTATACATTTTTTTGCAAAAAAAGTATCAACTAAATACCCTGTTTTCTTTACATCTTTTGACTAGCACTTGCTTATTACTGTGATTTTTTTACAACAGAGTATTTTTGACCTCACTGTGCTTTTTTGTGTCTTCAAGTTTTCTGGTGGTGTGAACAGGTTCCTACAGACTTGTTCAGTGTGATGGTAGGTGAGAGTCTGATGTGTTGTGGTAGAGGGTTCCAGAGTAGGGGTGATACGCGAGAGAAATCTTGTATACGATTGTGGGAAGAGGAGATAAGAGGGGAGTAGAGAAGGAGATCTTGTGAAGATTGGAGGTTGCGTGTAGGTAAGTACCGGGAGACGAGGTCACAGATGTATGGAGGAGACAGGTTGTGGATGGCTTTGTATGTCATGGTTAGGGTTTTGTACTGGAGTCTCTGGGCAATGGGGAGACAGTGAAGGGATTGACAGAGGGGAGAGGCCAGGGAATAGCGGGGGGACAGGTGGATTAGTCGGGCAGCAGAGTTTAGAATAGATTGGAGGGGTGTGAGAGTGATAGAGGGGAGGCCACAGAGCAGGAGGTTGCAGTAGTCAAGGCGAGAGATGATGAGGGCATGGACTAGGGTTTTTGCAGATTCTTGGTTGAGGGATGTACGGATTCGTGAAATATTTTTGAGTTAAAGTCGGCAGGAAGTGGAAAGGGCTTGGATATGTGGTTTGAAGGAGAGATCAGCATCAAGGATTACCCCGAGGCAGCGAGCTTGTGGGACTGGGGAGAGTGGGCAGCCATGCACTGTAATGGATAGGTTCGTTGGGGGGGTCGCATGAGATGGGGGAAAGATGATGAATTCTGTTTTGTCCATGTTAAGTTTCAGAAATCTAGCAGAGAAGAAGGATGAAATAGTGGACAGACATTGAGGGATTCTGGTTAGTAGGGAGGTGATATCTGGTCCAGAGATGTAGATATCAGCATAGAGGTGATACTGGAAGCCATGAGATTCTATGAGCTGTCCCAGGCCAAAGGTGTAAATGGAGAAGAGCAGGGGCCCAAGGACTGAACCTTGTGGGACTCCGACAGATAGGGGGCAAGGTGAGGAGGTGGTGTGTGAGTGGGAGACGCTGAATGTCCGGTCTGTTAGGTATGATGAGATCCAGGATAGGGCCAAGTCTGTGATGCCAAGGGATGAGAGGGTCTGTAATAATAGTGAATGGTCCACTGTGTCAAAGGCAGCCAACAGGTAAAGGAGGAGGACAGATTAGTGTTGCTTGCTCTTGGCGGTTAAGAGGTCATTGGTGACCTTAGTTAGGGCAGTTTCAGTGGAGTGGTGTGACCGGAAGCCAGATTGTAAGCGGTCAAAGAGGGAGCAAGAAGAGAGATGGGAGGACAGTTCAAGGTAGACGTGTTGTTCCAGTAGTTTGGAGGCATAAGGGAGAAGTAATATAGGGCGATAGCTA
Organism: Ranitomeya variabilis; assembly: GCF_051348905.1. NCBI lineage: Eukaryota > Metazoa > Chordata > Amphibia > Anura > Dendrobatidae > Ranitomeya > Ranitomeya variabilis. The sequence continues at coordinate 682,288,274 of NC_135233.1, forward strand.
GATACAGAGGATGGGTCAAGAGAAGGCATTTTGAGGATAGGTGTGATTGAGGCATGTTTAAAGCTTGAGGGGAAAACACCAGTTGTAAGTGATAGGTTGAAGAGATGGGTTAGGGTTGGGGTGAAGACTTTGGTGAGGTTTGGGATGAAGTGGGATGGGAGCGGGTCAAGTGCACAGGTGGTGAGATGCGATCTTGAGAGGAGAGTGGAGAGTTGATCTTCTGTAATGGTGGAGAAGTTGGTTTTGGAGGTGGAGGGCTGGGAAGTCAGGAGGAAGGGCTCTGGGGGTTGTTGACCAAAACTGTCTCTGATGTTATCAATTTTCTGCTTGAAAAATGAGGCAAAGTCTTCAGCTGAGATAAGTGGGGAGGGAGGAGGTGCTGGGGGATGGAGGAGAGAATTGAAAGTGTTGAGTAACTGTTTAGGGTTGTGCGACAGGGAGGATATGAGAGATGAGAAGTAGGTTTGTTTAGCTGTGGCGAGTGTGGTCTTGAAAGTAGTGAGGGACTGTTTGAATGCGATGAAGTGCTCGTTGGAGTGGGATCTTTTCCATCTGCGCTCAGCAGCCCTGGAAGCTCGCCTCAGTTCTTTGGTTAGGCTGGTGTGCCAGGGCTGTCTGTTGATTTTGCGAGCTTTGGTATGTGTAAGTGGGGCAGAAGATTCCAGAGCTACAGCTATTGTGGTGTTATATAGAGTGGCAGCGTCATCCGCATTGTGTAAAGAACTTATGTCTGTGAGAGGGAGGAGGGAATCAGAGAATGAATGTAGGTCAAGATGTTTAAGACTTCTGCGAGGGTGTGAAATTTTGAGGGGTGGGGATTGTAGACATGGAGTGGAGAGGGAAGAGAATATGAGAAGGTTGTGGTCAGAGAGAGGAAGAGGTGAGTTAGAGAGGTTAGATAGGGAGCAGAGGCGGGTGAAGATGAGGTCCAGTGTGTGACAATCTTTGTGAGTGGCTGCAGAAGACCATTGAGTGAGGCTGAAGGAGGAAGTGAGAGATAGAAGTTTAGTGGCAGCTGAGAGGGAAGTGTCAATTGGGATGTTGAAGTTGCCCATGATGATAGTGGGGATGTCCGCGGAAAGGAAATTAAGTAGCCAGGTGGTGAAGTGGTCAAAGAAGGTGGTGGCTGGCCCTGGGGGGCGGTAAATGACAGCCAGTTGGAGGTTGGAGGGGTAGTAGATGCGCACAGAGTGCACCTCAAAGGAAGGGAGGGTAACAGAGGGTGGAAGTGGGATTGGGGTGAAGGAGCAGTTATCTGACAGGAGATAACCAACTCCTCCGCCATGTTTGCTGCTGCAGTGGGGGTGTGAGAAAGGTGGAAGCCACCGTTAGAGAGTGCAGCAGGGGAGGCTGTGTTGGAAGGGGTGAGCCAGGTTTCGGTGATGGCGAGGAAGGAAAGTTTGGTAGTAACAAAGAGATCATGGATGTAGGAAAGCTTGTTGCAGACAGAGCGAGCGTTCCACAGAGCTCCTGTTAGTGGGACTGGGGAAGTGGGGGCTGGGCGAATGGGTATAAGGTTAGAGAGGTTACGTAAATTTGTGATAGAACGTGGATGGGAGGTAGAAATGACTGTGGGAATGTGGTGAGGAGGACCAGGATTTGGAGAGATATCACCAGCAGTGAGAAGGAGCAGAGAAAGTGTTAGCAGGTGGGAGCAGGAGAGGGCATGAGGGGGCTGTCTGTGCTTGGAGACAGAGGATTGTATGTTAAGGAACAGTTCTGAGGAGGAGGTGAGATGGATGGGGAGAATTGAAGCAGAGATAAACAGTTCCTTACTTGGTGTAGGGATTAGGGGAGGTAGCATAAAGTGAAGGATTATAGGGGTGAGAGTGAAAATAAACAGAAACATTGTTTAGAGTGACTGGCCAGTTACCTTCAGGTGCAATTCAGGTTTTAATTCTACTGTTATCTTCACACTTTTAGGACACACTTCTAGAAATCACACTGCAGACTAAAGTCATGCAGACTTTAGCTATGCAATATATGTACAACTAAGTGCATTCAGGTGTGAAGCAGAGAGGAGTGGTCTCTGCTCATCTTGGTCAGAGAATTAAGGGTGGACCAGATGCATACAATCAAGCCTGAGTAAACAAGGTCATAAATAACACAGGGTAAGCTGGGGTTAGCTGAAATGCATACCATGAGAATGCTAGGAGCAGAGGAAAGTCTGTGTGCAAAGCTGGGTGATGTAATATGTGCACTTCATAGACAGACAGCAGGAGAGCAGGAGAACTGGGTGGATGAACATACCATGAGAATGCTAGGAGCAGAGGAAAGTCTGTGTGCAAAGCTGGGTGATGTAATATGTGCACTTCATAGACAGACAGCAGGAGAGCTGGGTGGATGAACATACCATGAGAATGCTAGGAGCAGAGGAAAGTCTGTGTGCAAAGCTGGGTGATGTAATATGTGCACTTCATAGACAGACAGCAGGAGAGCTGGGTGGATGAACATACCTGTCGGAAGAATAGAGATGCTTGTTAGAGTGCGATGGTGGCAGGTAGCAGGGCACAGTCTGTATGCATCTTTCAGGTTTTAATTCTACTGTTATCTTCACACTTTTAGAACACACTTCTAGAAATCACAATAATCTCTTCAGTCTGCTTAATCTATGTGACACCGACTGAAGAGACAATCGCGGTAATACAAAGCAGATCTATACTCAACAGGTCATGTGAAATAGTGAGTTCATGATGCACAAAACTCTGCGTCTTGAACTCATTAGTTATGACACCTGACCTGGTGAGTAGAGAACTGCCATTTAAAACCTCCATTTTCTCTTCAGTCTACGTAATCTATTTCACACAAACTGAAGAGACGATTTAGGCTGAGTGCAAGGTTTACTTTCACTATATTGACAGTTTCGGAACCTAACCTTAGCACCACCCCCTAGCTGTGCACACGTTGTTTTCTATATACATTTTTAGAGGAAAGACATAGGAGACTCGGTACAGGTATCAAAACACATTGTTTATTAACAAAAAATATTAGTAACATTTAAAACATAACTGTTACAGACCCACAAGCAACAGCACATTTTACAAAATATCTTGCCATGGCACACGTCCAATGTCAGAAACAAAATAGGCAGCAAATTGGTTCCACATGTGGGCAACTTCAACAGTTGACCGCAGAGGGTGATGTTGGTAATCTGGCAATGGGTTTGCAACTGGTTCATCCAGTTCAATGTTGGGTCGCTCCTTAGCCATTCTGTAATTGTGGAGAACCACACAGGCTTTGACAACTTCATCGACTGTCTCCATTTTTAGATTAATGGCTGTCCCAAGAATGCGCCATTTTGAGACAAGAATCCCAAAGGTACACTCAACTGTTCTTCGGGTCCTGGTCAGTCTGTAGTTTTAAATCCTTTTAGTGTGGTTCAAGTCCCAACTGGAATATGGCTTTAGTAGGTTTTCATACATCTGAAAGGCCTCATCCCCCAACCACAACAAATGGCCTCAGTGGGCCTTGAGTGTTGGGGAGAGGTCGTGGCAAGGGAAAATTAAAATTTTTGCCATACAAATGTCAGCCCATATCCGAGTTCTTGAAAGTCTGGGAATCATTGCCACGGCCAAAAGCTCCAATGTCCACAGCGATAAAGCGACAGTCCACATCTGCTATTGCAGAATATTTCTTGTAGTTAAAGTACTCGGATCCAGATCTGGGGGGTTTGACAATCCGTATGTGCTTTCCATCCACCGCTCCTAAACAGTTGGGGAAATTACACACACTCCAGAATTTGTCAGCAATTTCCATCCACATGTCTACGGTAGGTAGGGGAATAAATTCATGCTGGAGAATGTTCCACAAAGCCCGGCAGGTGTCCGCAACTATTCCAGACAAGGTTGAAATTCCAAGCCGGTACTGAAAGTGGAGCGATGATAAGCTCTCTCCGGTAGTCAGGAATCTGAAAGAAAAAAAAAAAGAAAAAATTACGAACAATTCTATTTATGGTGGTGTTTAGCTAATCACCATACAAATACAAAAATACAAATAATACATGGCAGACCAATAATAATTATGTCAGGCATTTGTTTAGAATTATTAGGTACATTAGTTTGACCAGGAGATGTTCCTCTGCAGGAATCGCTCTACGGAGCTGGGTGTCCTGTCTCCAGATGACTCCTTGGACACGACCAAGCAAACCCTGAAAAGTCTCTTGAGACATCCTGGTATATTCCGGGAGTTTGTCAAGGTTGGCATTATGCTCGCCATATTGTGTGGTAGGCTCCACGACTCTCCCAGAGTTCAATAATGGGGTGTCTCCAAAAATGCCGACGCCGTGTCCTTCTGTCTTTCTCAATTTCTTTGCTGCTCCCAAGCAAACGCACAGGCAAGAAACAGCTTGATACTTAAAAACAGGTTGAAATAAAAGCTCTCCATGCAAAGATCCATCATGACACAGGATACAGTAGCAAACTGTGAAGATTTCAGTACAAGGGACTATATAAAGATATCCCAGAATACACGCCCACTGTAGTCCCATTGGCGGTGTCTGTTTATCTAGATTTTTCTAATGTTAAATTTTCCACCATGCACAGAGAAAAGGCAAACGCATGCTAAACGCATGGAAAAGCATGTAAGCATTGCGTTTTTTTAACGCATGCATTACCTTATGCGCCTAAAAAAATGCTGCATTTGCACGTGTTTGCATGCGGTTTATCATGAATTTCAGGTTGCGGATTAAACGCTGCGGATTCTACCACAAATGTAAAACTAGCCTAAGATGCTCCAGCGAAGTAGTTGTGGGCAAGCTTCTGTTCCCACTCGCTTTCACATCCTACAGACATCTCGTGTCCAAATCCTGGTGTGCTGCTGTGTCTGAGGTGCATCACACTTACTTTTGGGCTGCAGACCTCTTCTTCTGAGTCCAGAAATCCTTCTTCTGGAACTAGGGCAGCAAATAATCCAGGAGACACGAGGTTCATAAAACCAATCAAATGTTTACTTGGTGAATAGCAGTATTTACAGGCAGATGTAAAGGATAAGGCCCAACGGGTTGTCATCTTTCCCACAGGTACCGGATACCACTTCAGCCCTGGTTCTCATTATCAGTAGAATGTCCCTCTCACTGGCTTTCCTAGCCCTATGGAGTCTTCTCCACCGATAGCAGTATATTCGGAATGCAATACCTTCCACCCAATGTAGTTTGAGTCCATCTTTCCCTGTAGCTTCATAGGTTGAGTGTGCCCCAGGACCCCGACGTCCATCTTGAGGTTGCCCCAGGTCATTTAGATGGAATCACATGGAAGGGTAATTTTGGAAATCCACTTCCCCGGGTATTAGGCCCATGCTGTCACTAGCAGACTCTTGTACCAGGCCTGCTACTTTACTCACTGTTGTCCACACACTGACTGGCCCTGTCACTACTGTACCTGCTACCAACTCTCAGTTCCCCCTCCAAAACTGGGCTGACCATTAAAGTTAATCCTGTCTCAACTAACTGCAGCCCCAGTGGGTATCATCCTTTTGATAACATGCATGAACATCAAATGTGTTTAACCCTTGAAGTGTCAGGGAGGAATCAGCCCCACCACTGCTACTCCACCATGGCTTGTACAGTATTGCTATCTTTGTTAATAGGGCTCAAAAAGCACCTAGAAAGGCAGAAATCAACAATTTGCTGCTATTGTCTCCTTTTTCTATAAGAAAATTTACAGTTGTGTATATTTGCAAAGCAAAGGTTTAAAAGATAAATTGGACAAATACACTTCAAAGGTTTCAATGTGGATGGTTTCTTGGTTCTTTATTATTGACACATTAGTCACCCTATCCATTTTCATCTTTAAAAATAAAATAAACTTTACAAATAAATAGAAAAAATTACATTCACAAAATGTGAATTTATATAACAAATTATTACAATCATCTTAAAATAGGATTGTTATAAAATTATTGTGAATTCAGTGATCATCATTAGCCATTTTTATCTGTATGTTGGCTTCTAGCAAGTTACAGAATGTGAACTATTGCTTGGCTTGACAGTTTGTCACATGGGATATGAACTCTGTAAGCGTAATTATGGACAGGTGCTAATTATAGTAATGTTGGCCTGTTGTGCCTTAAATTTGATCAGTTTCATATTTGGTAAATTTACAAATAGTCCTTATGAATAGAAGGACCATGTCATACAAATAAAGATGTACAATTTTTTATTTTACGTACGTATGGAGGCCTGAGCAGAGAATAAAGAAACTGGCGACCTTTTTAACACACACGTGTAAAACTGTGTATTCCTCATTATGTACCACTATCAAATGTTTCTACATAATGCACATTATTCAAATAACAGTTTTATACTGCCCAGTTAATAATTCATGTGGTTCCCATAAGAATTTCATTGAAATAATCCCTCTCTACTAGAGATGAGCATGTCTGATGAGATTCAAATATGTGAAATGTAGATTTCTCCAAGAAATTCAATTAGCAGTAAATTTATTGTCCTTGAACTGAATGTCCCTTATTTTCTCTAGACCTCAGACAAAATAAAAATAAGATGTATAAAAAGAAAAAAAAATAACACCTCACCTCTCTGGCCATCGCTGCTGCTTGTTGTCCCCACTGATTTTTTTTGGCACGTCTAAAGACTTGAGTGGGTGAGTCTCATCCAAGTTATTGAAGAAATTAGTGCATGCTGCCATTTTTTTTTCACACTCAGATTTGGTCAGTGAAAATAATTGCTTATCTGCACCATTGAATAACAGTGGTTTGAGTCCAATCCTTTTTTTTAATGGACAGCACTTGAACCTAAAATACGGTCGTGTGAATGAGCCTTTTGGGGACTAATAAATATTGTTATTGTAGAATAAAAGAGAAGAAAAAATGTAAAGTTATAAAAAATGAAAGAATGCTGCTTTTCAAAATAAATTGGGAATGTTGGGGTTCGTCATTTTTGACCGAAATTTTGTCAAAAATTCAGTTTGGGTACCAGAACTCTCTCTGATGGAAGTCAATTTGGACCCAAACCTTGGTGCTCTACAATGGTGATAGTAAGGGCTGGAGGAGGATTGCAAAAAGAAGCAGAATACCCCCACATAGGTTGTCTCTGTGTCCCTCACCTCCTTTCTCTCTCTGTTTTCCAGGAACTCCGAAGACTGAAATGAACTTCCAGGAGAAGTCTGTGTTTGGAGTTCAGCACCGGCCACTAAGGTTCGCTCATCTCTGCAAATAAAATGTTGTTTAATCTAATAAAAACAAGTATCTAATAAAAGAAACATTTAGGGTATTACTGCATCCATAACAATCAATACAGGCATGGCCAAAAGTTTTGATACTGACACAATTTTTTACATTTTTATAAATTTTGCTGCCTCAGTTGTTTAGATTATTTAATCAGATTTTTCTATTGTTACAGTAGTACAATTAGAAGCATTTCATAAAGTTTTAAACTTTTAATAAATACATCAAGTTTATTCTAAGACTCAATAATTATAGTGTTGACCTTATTTTCCAAGACTTCTACGGTTTGAACTGACATGCTGGATATCAGCTTATGGGACAAATTTTGATAGCAACCCACTGTTGCCTAATTAGTAATTGGAGTTTTTTGCAATTTCTGTGTTTTTGTTTCTCTATCCGCTCATTGAGGATTGACCAAAGGTTCTCAATCGGATTGAGTTCTGGAGAGCTTCCTGGCCATGGGATGAAAATTTAAATATTTAGTTGACCAAGCCACCTAGATATTACTTTTCCTTTGTGACATAGTGCTAAATACTGGAAAAAGAATTCTTCAATAGTTCATTACCAAATTGTTCCTGGGTCATTGGGAGAAGTTGATGTTTTCTTTTTTGCTTAAATACAAATCTTTATTCATGGCAGTGTTCTTAGGCAAAATTGAGACCACTGCTTTGGAGGAAAAGCAACTACATTTATGAACGATCTCAGGATGCTTTACTGTTGGCATGACATAGGACTCAAATTAGGGATCTCCCTTTCTCTGCTAAATCATTCTTCCAAATGTTGTAGTTTGCAGGGGAATTAGGGTATGTGCACACGTCCGGATTTCTTGCAGAAATTTCCTGAAGAAAACCGGAAATTTTCTGCAAGAAATCCGCATTTTTTTTTTTTGCTTTTTTTTCCGTTTTTTTTCGCGGTTTTTTTAGCATTCTGCAAGCGTAATTAGCTTGCAGAATGCTAAAGTTTTCCAAGCGATCTGTAGCATCACTTGGAAAACTGACTGACAGGTTGGTCACACTTGTCAAACATACTGTTTGACAAGTGTGACCAACTTTTTACTATAGATGCAGCTTATGCAGCATCTATAGTAAAAGATAGAATGTTTAAAAATAATTAAAAAAATAAAAAAAATGGTTATACTCACCCAGACATCTCATCAGCGGCGTCCGTTCCTCTTCCTATAGCTGGTGTGTGCGCGCAGGACCTTCCATGACGTCGCGGTCATGTGAGCGGTCACGACCAATCACAAGACAGTGACGTCATCGGCAGGTCCTTCACCGCACAGCAGCTATAGGAACCGAAGCGGCAGCATGCAGCGGTGAGGCGGGAAGACATCGAGGGTGAGTATAGGACTATTTTTTATTTTAATTCTTTTTTTTTTACCAATTATATGGTGCCCAGTGCGTGGAGGAGAGTCTCCTCTCCTCCACCCTGGGTACCAACCGCACATAATCTGCTTACTTCCCGCATGGTGTGCACAGCCCCGTGCGGGAAGTAAGCAGATCAATGGACTCCTAGGTGTGCGGAATCCCCGCAATTCCGCATTTTTAATGAACATGTTGCTTTTTTTTCCGCGATGCGATTTTTTCGCGGAAAAAATCGCAACATTTGCACAAAAAATGCGGAATACACTGTAAATAATAGGAGGCATATGTTAGTGTTTTTTTCGCGTTTTTATCACGTTTTTATAGCGAAAAACGCTAAAAATCCTGAACGTGTGCACATGGCCTTAATCGGAGAAAAAACTTTACTCCCTTCATCTTTTTGGACTTTCTTGGTGCCTTGAAGTCATTTTCATCACAATTGAACTTCTTTATCTTTGAGGTTCTTGATGATCTGATAAATGGTTGATTTAGGGCCAATCTTATAGGCAGCAATGTCTGTGCCTGTAAAATCCTTTTGATTCAATGCAATGATTGACTTCACATGTATCCTTGATATCAGTTGTTTTATCCTCACTAATAGTGATGGGCAAACCCCTGGATGTTTGGTTTGGTGAGTTCAGCAGATCATTTAAAAAAAGTTCAGTTCAGGTACCAGAAAAGTTCCCAAACCAGGATCCCATTTAGATGAAAGGGGGGCCCAAACATTAATTGTTTACCACACTGTTATTTGCATGACAGCGTGGCAAACACTGCCACTGATCGGCGGTTAAATGTTTACCTCTGGTCACTGAGGCATCGGCCTACTTTTGCTGCCGCTAATAGCAGGAAGAGCACGTACCACTGATGGGAGTATTCATCAGCACAGCCAGTGCCTGTGCTATAAATAAATAATTTTATAAAAATGACTCGGGGTCTGTTCTATTTTTGATAACCAGCATGGTAAAACTGACAGATGTGGGCTGCAACCATCAGCTGTCAGCTTTATCATGGCTGTTTATCAAAAATAGTGGGGTCCCCGTACCATTTTTTTAAATGATTAAAATAAATAATAAAAAAACAGCATGGGATACCCCCATTTTTGACAACCAGCCAAGCTAAAGCAGACAGATGGGGTTTGGTATTCTCAGGCTGGTAAGGAACCTATCCATTACTAACCCCATAGTAAATAAAACACACCCAGAATAAAATAATTTATTTTAAATAAAAATCCAAGCCATTTTAACATTTTATTTAAAGATAGCAAAAAAAGTTATGCTCACCTTACACCCATTCAATTGAAGTCCTTGTCACTTGAGAAAAAAAGAAAGTAAACAACAAAAATTCTAATATGCCTAATCCTCCAATGCTCCTGTAAAAGAAAAATAATAAACAACCATATTCCTCACCTGTCCAAAGTACAGCTCATTGCTCCTGTCAGTGTCTAGAGCTGAGCTCCCGCAGTGAAAAAATTCACTGGAGTTCAAACCTGAACCCCAGTGGCCTCACGTTCGGCACTGACACATGCAACTTACTCACACAGCAAACAATGCTACAAGTTCACAGGGGTTCCGCTATGAACTCCTGTGAACTTTCTCACCAGAGCTCAGCTCTAGACACTGACAGGAGCGTATTGCAGGATCTATGCTCCTGTCAGTGTAAGCCGAATGATAGACCTTTACAGAGCAGTCACTCTTCCTGTCATCCAGCTTACACTGACAGGAGTATAATCTAGCACTGAGCTCTAGTGAGAAAGTTCACTGGAATTCATGATGAACTTACATACGGCACTGCTGCGTGAGAACTTTCTCATGTAGTGGTGACATAAATAAGCTCATCGGGCTTCAGCTTTGAACTCCAGTGAACTTTCTCGCTGGAGCTCAGCGCAAGACACTAACAGGAGTGTATCGCTCCTGTCAGTATAAGCCAGATGACACGGAGAGCGATCACTGATGTGACTGCTCTCCAAATCATCTGAATCATTGTGGGTCAATATAGATTAGCACTTCCCACTCTTCCATTACTGCAATGCTGTTGACTCTAGGAAAATGGCCACCGGAGGCAACCATGTGCAGACTGAGATCTCGGCAACAAGATCTCAGGAGATGAGATCTCAGTGTTTAGATCTCAATCTGTGCATGCACCATATACAGCAGCCATTTTCCCGGAGGCCACTGCATTGCAGCAATGGATGTGTGGCCTCTCCGGGCATTCACAAAATGTCGGCGGAGCCCCCGCATCACCGAACACTGCCACACCAGCCTGGGATGGGAATCAAATCATCATTGGGCCACCAAACACCTCCTGCGACCCAGTGCTGCCGATCCCCCACTCGATAAGCTGAATTCGGACAGACCCCCATTTGATGCAATCATTTTTTACCTATTTTTCTTTTGAAAACTTGGGGTGCGTCTTATGTTTCGGTGCATCTTATAATCCAAAAAAACAGTAAGTAATATTAGTTTATGACTGTTCTTGGGTTTGACACTTAAAATATAGGATTGCTATTTTTCGCTGGTATCATGTAAATGGTCTGCAAGCAATGAATGATTTCATGTCTAACTATGAAATTCACTCCCTGTTGAGCCTCATCTCTAAGGTACACCACTTTTTTTACTTGTGCAAATCAGTTTAATTCTTTTTATTTATTGATAGATCAGGCATTTCTGAAGGCATCAAAAAAATGTGTATTTTTTATTGTTTTATTTTGAATTGGGCGAATAAGGGGTGATTTTAACCTTTATTTATTTATAAATCTGCAGACCCTGTGTTGTCATGCCAACCCATTGGTGATATGGGTCATGTGACACGTGCGCTGATGGGCTGGGTTTGTGACTTGCTTCTGGCGCGATCATGTTAAATTCTGCAGTCAGAGATTGACATCGGTATTTAATATTGTTAACTGCTGAGATCAGCTGACATGTGCTGGTAAAGTTGCGGGCTTATTGCCGGAGCCTGCAGAAAACAGGGGGAGGTAACCTTGGACGTACCTAAATGTCTAAGGTCGTAAAGGGGTTTAGACACAGTGCATAGCTCAGAAGGGAAGGAGCACCATAGTTTAGTGCATATTTTGCTGGAATGGTATGAATGTGTCGTGTCACATTGGCAGAGCCTCTGCAGTGCCAAAGCTCACAATGAATTTATCTAGGGGTGAAGTGATCATATTGACACCAGGAGTGTGTCACATAATTTTATAATATTGGGCGGTGAAGAAAAAATTATTATATTTTTACCATAAAAATTGGGTTTTGGCATTGTCACTTGGGGAAATGGCTAAAAATGGCACCACTATTTGTCACAAAATTTTGTGCAGAATGTGGCACACAGCAGATGACATGGCTCCCTAAACCATCACTGGTTGTTGAAACTTTACACTAGACCTCAAGCAGCTTGGATTGTGTGCCTCTCCATTCTCCAGACTCTGGGACCTTGATTTCCAAATTAAATGCAACATTTACTGAAAACAACACCTAAGACCACTGAGCAACAGTCCAGTTCTTTTTCTCCTTAGCTTATGTAAGTCACTACTGGCCTTGTCTATTGGTCATCAGTGGCTTGACACAAGGAATCCGACACTTGTAGCCCATGTCCTGGATATCTCTGTGTGTGGTGGCTCTTGAAGCATTGAATCCAGCAGCAGTCCACTACTTTTGAATCTCCCCTACATTTTTGAATGGCCTTTTCTTAATCCGTTCAAGGTTGCATTTATCCTGGTTGCTTGTGCACCTTTTTGTACCACACTTTTTCCTTCCACTCAACTTTTCATTAATATGCTTGGATAGAGCACTCTGTGAACAGCCAGCCTCTTTAGTAATGACCTTTTGTGGCTTACCCTCCTTGTGGAGTGTGTCAATGACTGCCTTCTGGACAGCTGTCATGTCAGCAGTCTTCCCCATGATTGTGGAGCCTACTGAAACAGACTAAGGGACTTTTTTTAAATGCTCAGGAAGCCTTTGCAGGTGTTTTTTGTTAATTTTTCTAATTTACTGAGAAAAAGACTTTTGGGTTTCATTGGCTGTAAGCTATAATCATCAACATAAACAGAAATAAGCAATTGAAATAGATCACTTCTGTTTGTAATGACTCTATATAGTATATGAGTATCACTTTTTTTATTGAACAACTGAAATAAATTAACTTTTTGATGATATTCTAATTTATTGAGAAGCACCTGTACATAGAAAGACGGATAAATGTGAGCTGAGCCTTACCACGATCTTTGAGAGGCAGAATAAATAAATCAACAACAGGTGAAGAATTGTTTTGATTTGTTTTTTCCTCCATTTCTTGTGCAGTATAAGCATTTAGATTCATTTATTTTTTGGATCAGTGTGATTACAGCAAGACCGGATTGATATCGGTTTTTCTGTTTTGCTGTTGTCACACACTAAATGACACTTTTTTTTGAAAAACAAAGTTTTTACATGCCTATATTTTGAGAGCAATTATTTTTCCATATTAGCTTATGTGAGGCCTTTTTTTGCAGGGTGAGTTGACATTTTTTACTTTTAGTACTATTTTCTGTAATGTTTTGTGATCGCTTTCTGTTCCAATTTTTGGGAGGCAGACTGAACAAAATGCAGCAATTCATAAATCCTTTTTTATGCCATTTACCAAGTGGTAAAAGTGATAAGGCAGCTTTATTCTTGGAGTCAGTACGATTACAGCAATACCACATTTATATTGTTTTTATGTTTTGCCACTTTTACACAATAAAAAACTATTTTATATAGCTACATCTTTTTCATTTTTCTGCTGATAGCGCTGTATGATGGCTTTTTTTTGCAAGACAAGATGATGTTTTTAGTGGTACCATTTTTATTTAAATTTTACTTTGTTATCATGTTTTATTTCACTTATTGTTAAACATTATGATCAAAAAAGCATAGTTTTTTGCCACTTCTTTTTAATTTTACAGTGTTCATTGAAGGTATTAACTAGAGTGACAGTTTTATAGGTTGTGTCGTTCAAGAAGCGGTGATCCGGTGATTCCAAATATTTGTGCTTTATTTACTTACTTTTTACATAAATATATGTATTTATTGGAATGATATTTTTTTCATTGTTTTATTTATTTTGTGATTTCTTTTTTTAAACATTTTTACCATATTTAAAACTTTTTTTTCACTTTCTTACTTTGTCCCAGGATGGGTTATCAATTTTCACTGCCCTAATCTATAATCTAATACTCAGCAATGCTTTTGAATTTCAGGGCATTAGATCAGTGCATCGCAGATGGAAGGCATTCTCTGAGAAGGAATTTACAGGCTACTATACCTCGGTGACTCCGTGGTCATCTTTTGGCTCTGGGTCATCTTGGAGACCATAGGCACAATTCAATCTCTCCTTCCCTCTGCTATGCCGATCAATGTTGCTGTCACTATTGACAGCGGCATCAAAGGGGTTAAAAGTCCACGATCCACACTAGCACCGATCATGGGCATTGTTGCAGGGTGTCGATTCTCATCTAGTGCTTACACATGCTTTTCATTACGCCGGCACTCAGAGTGAGTCCTCACGATCTACATACACAGTGGTTTGCAGGAACGCAGCTCCCACAGCGACATACATGTATGGCGGATGCCATGAAGGGATTATAGAAAGTACTGTTTGGTACTGCTCTAATTTTACAGAACTGGAAAATCATATGCCAGGACATTTCTACAGTACATTGAAATCCATAAATTAAAAATAAAATTCTGGAATTATATTCCATTTCATGGTGATTTGAATTTTTTTCCCATTTTCCAGTTCAATATATAGTAAAATGTATGAAATCAATCAAAATTGCATCTTGTCCCACAAAAAAGAGCCCTCAAACAAATATTGTGACAGGAAAAAAGGAGATTAGTGTTAGAATATATGGATTTAATATACAGTTCTGGCAAAAATTAAGAGACCACCACATCAAAACCCTGTCATGGGCAGCACAATCTCCAGACCTGAACCCCATTGAAAACCTCTGGTATGTAATCAAGAGGATGATGGATAGTCACAAGCCATCAAACAAAGAAGAACTGCTTACATTTTTGCGCCAGGAGCAGTGTGAAAGACTGGTGAAAAGCATGCCAAGACGCAAGAAAGCTGTGATTAAAAATCATGGTTATTCCACAAAATATTGATTACTGAACTCTTCCTGAGTTAAAACATTAGTATTGTTGCTTCTAAATGATTATGTACTTGTTTTCTTTGCATTATTTGACGTCTGAAAGCACTGGTTTTTTTTTAATTTTGACCATTTCTCCGTTTCAGAAAAAAAAAATTATATTTTAGGGCTAGCGGAACGCACCAAATGAATATAGAGATTTTATTATAATAGAGGCGTTCGCAGCCCGGGGTCCACCGTGCAGGCGAACATGCTGCTAGCAAACGGCAGAACTATATGGCGGTATGAGCTAACTCTGTTACTTCACAGAGTAGCCGTAAACTCAAAGCACTGTGCCCTGTTAGACTTCACAGTGGCACAGGCTAACTACCCAAACGAGAGCAGTCAGTGGTCATGCATGCACACAAAACTCCTAGCCAGAGGTGCCAGCATTCTACGGGCTTATTTCAGCCAGTTCCCTGAATACACAAACACACAAACTCCTCGCCGGAGGTGCCAGCATTCTAGGGGCTTATTTCAGCCGGGTCCCTGAACACAATCAAACATGACCACACTGGCGCAAAGTACAAAACTTAGAACAATACTAGCGCATGGCCGTGCAGCCATGCGAGCCTTAAATAGTTGCAGCACGTACAGGACCTTAACTTAGAAGGACCAATGAGAGGCTGCCACAGAGCGTGAGCACCTACAGGACCTTCCTGAAGGACTAATAGCCTTAGCTGCAGTGTCTGATCATGTGACCCTCGATCTCCACTGAGAGATCTTACTCTGGGCATGCTCAGAACAAGAAAAGCAGGACTTAGTCCCAGAAGCGTCTGCTTGCCGCTGCCCAGCACTGACTCTAATGGCAGAAGCAGGAAAAGCAGCAGTAACTCTCTGTACAGAGTCAGACTGAGCAAGACGCTGGGACCGACGTCTCCGCTGAGCAGGCTCCACTGCGGCAGGAGAAGAATGGGAGACTGCAGCGGAGATGGCCTGAGACTCCCTCCGTGCAGAGGTGGGAACTCGACCCCTAACATGGGCCCCCCTCTCCTTAGGCCTCGCTACGTTCGAAGGCAGCAATGAGCTGCGGAGCCCGAATGTGCTCAGCAGGCTCCCAGGACCGTAACCCTTCCAGTCCACCAAATAAAATTTTTTGCCACGAACCACCTTGCACCCCAAAATAGCGTTCACCTCATAATCATCCGTAGACGAACCCGATGTCCCGGCAGATGACTCAGAAAACCGGGACATGTATACGGGCTTAAGGAGGGACACATGAAAGGTGTCGGTGATACCTAGGCGTGGAGGAAGGGCTAGACAGTAGACCACAGGATTAACCTGTTTGAGGACCTTGAAGGGACCCAAGTAGCGAGGTGCAAACTTAGTGGACTCAACACGCAGCCTGATGTTACGAGCGGAGAGCCACACTAAGTCACCAGGAGCAAAGGTCGGGGCAGGTCGCTGATGTGCATTGGCGGAGGACCTCATTCTCTCCTTGGAGGCCCAGATAGCATCCAGATTGCGGTCCCAAATGTCTTGTGCCTCCACTGCCCAGTCTGCCACCCTGGAATCAGCAGAGGACACGGGCATGGGCACAGGAACCCCCGGATGTTGGCCGTAATTAAGGGGGAAAGGAGTCTGACCAGTGGAGTCGGCTACAGCGTTGTTAAGAGCAAACTCAGCCCACTGTAAGAAGGATGCCCAGTCATCCTGCCTGGCAGAAACAAAATGTCGTAAATAAGTGACCAGAGTCTGATTGGCCCTCTCAACCAACCCGTTCGTCTCGGGATGATAAGCCGAGGAGAGATTTAACTCAATACTGAGTAGACGACAAAGCTCCCTCCAGAATCGAGACACAAACTGGGGACCCCGGTCACTGACAATCTTGTCCGGCATACCGTGTAAGCGAAAGATATGCTTGATGTATAAGGCTGCCAGAGCCCATGCAGAAGGTAGCCGTGGAAGAGGCACTAAGTGATCACCCAGATAATGGTGCAGTTACGAGACTTGGGTAAGCCCACTACAAAGTCCATCCCGACCATCTCCCAGGGCCTGTCTGCCACCGGCAGAGGGTAAAGCAACCCAGCTGGCCATTGCCGAGGGGACTTGTTCTTGGCGCAAGAGACACACACCCGAACATAGTCTGCGACATCACGAGCCAAATGCGGCCACCAGTATATCCTCGCCAGTAATTCAGATGTCCTTTTGGAACCAAAATGTCCACCCACCCTGGATGAGTGTGCCCAAGAGAGAACCTCCGGTCACAAACTGGATGGTACAAAAGTCTTGCCCGGAGGCACAGACTCTAGCAAAACCGGGGCTACAGTTCTCAGGCTCTCAGTGGGGACAATAAGCCGAGGCTCCTCTTCCTGCTCCACAGATGCCACAACGGAGTGAGAGAGAGCATCGGCACGAATGTTCTTCTCCCCAGAAAGAAAATGGAAGGTGAAATGGAACTGGGAGAAGAACAAGGACCGTCTGGCCTGGCAAGAATTTAACTACTGGGCTGTCTGCAGGTGCACCAAATTGTTATGATCTGTGAAGACTTGGAAGGGAAAACGAGCTCCCTCCAAGAGATGTCTCCACTCCGAGAAAGCCAACTTCATGGCTAGCAACTCCCTGTCCCCGATGGAATAATTCCTCTCTGCTGGTGAGAAGGTCTTAGAAAAGAAGAAGCAAGGATGCTTCCGACCTTGAGCATCCTTTTGGAAGAGGACTGCTCCAGCACCAACAAATGAGGCATCCACCTCCATGATAAATGGCTTATCAACATCGGGGCGATGAAGGATGGGAGCGCTAGTGAAGTGTGACTTAATGGAGTTAAAGGCCTTGGAGACCTCCTCAGACCACAATTTGGGATTTGCTCCCTTCTTGGTGAGGGCAACCAAGGGAGCTACCAAAGTTGAGAAGTGCGGAATGAACTGGCGATAATAATGAACCCCATAAAGCGCTGCACCGCTTTAAGAGAATGGGGTTCCTGCCAGTCCATCACAGCCTGCAGTTTGGCAGGATCCATAGCCAATCCCTGGGCGGAGATGATATAGCCAAGGAAAGGTAAGGACTGCTGCTCAAAAACACACTTCTCCAACTTGGCATAGAGGGAGTTTGCCCGTAGGAGATCGAAGACTTTGCAAACATCTCTCCGGTGGGAGTCAATATCTGGAGAGTAGATGAGAATATCATCCAGATAGACTACGACCGAGGTGGAGAGCATATCCCGGAAGATGTCATTCACAAAGTCTTGGAAAACGGCTGGGGCATTGCAGAGCCCGAAGTGCATCACCAGATATTCATAGTGCCCATCCCTGGTGTTAAAAGCCATCTTCCATTCGTCCCCCTCACAGATGCGAATCAGGTTGTAAGCACCCCGCAGATCTAATTTAGTAAATACCCTTGCCCCCAAAGCCTATCAAAGAGCTCAGATATCAGGGGCAAAGGATACTTATTCTTAACGGTGATGGCGTTAAGAACCCTGTAATCTATGCATGGACGCAGTTCCCCATTCTTCTTCTGCACGAAGAAGAACCCAGCCCCAGAAGGTGACACTGACTTCCTGATGAACCCTCTTGCCAGATTCTCTTGAATGTACTGAGACATTGCCTCCGTCTCCGGGAGAGATAATGGATAGACTCGACCCCGGGGAGGCTCAGCACCAGGCAAGAGGTCAATGGGACAGTCATAGGGGCGATGGGGCTGAAGGGTCTCCGCTGCCTTTTTGGAGAACACGTCCGCATAAGACCAATATTACTTGGGGAGAGAGGATAGATCTGCGGGTACCTCTGTAGTAGCAACCTGAACGCACTCCCTCTGACACCTACCCCCACAAGATTCACCCCAACCCAAAATTCTGCCTGATGACTAGTGTTGAGCATTCCGATACCGCAAGTATCGGGTATCGGCCGATACTTGCGGTATCGGAATTCCGATACCGAGATCCGATACTTTTGTGGTATCGGGAATCGGAATCGGAAGTTCTCAGTGTATGGTTCCCATTGTCTGAAGGAGAGGAAACTCTCCTTCAGGCCCTGGGATCCATATCCATGTAAAAAATAAAGAATTAAAATAAAAAATAGGGATATACTCACCCTCTGACGCGCCCTGGTTGTAACCGGCAGCCTGCTTTGCTTAAAATGAGCGCGTTCAGCACCTTCCATGACGTCACGGCTTCTGATTGGTCGCGTGCCGCTCATGTGACCGCCATGCGACCAATCACAAGCCGTGACGTCATTCTCAGGTCCTAAATTCCTAGAATTAGGAATTTAGGACCTGAGAATGATGTCACGGCTTGTGATTGGTCGCGTGGCGGTCACATGAGTGGCACGCGACCAATCAGAAGCCATGACGTCATGGAAGGTGCTGAACGCGCTCATTTTAAGCAACAGAAGCTGCCGGTTAACAGTGGTAAGGTGCAGGGGCCTCCGGACAGGTGAGTATATCAATATTTTTTATTTTAATTCTTTATTTTAAACATTCATATGGATCCCAGGGCCTGAAGGAGAGTTTCCTCTCCTTCAGACCCTGGGAACCATCAGGATACCGTCTGATACTTGGTGTCCCATTGACTTGCATGGGTATCGGGTATCGGAATCGGCGAGATCCGATACTTTGCCGGTATCGGCCGATACTATCCGATACCGATACTTTCAAGTATCGGACGGTATCGCTCAACACTACTGATGACCACTCGATATGAGGAGAGTGGTACCGCAGCCATGGTATCCCCAACAGGACCTCATCTATTCCCTCAGGAATGACAAGCAGAGATATAATCTCCTGATGGGATGGCGACATGGACAGAGTAAAAGGGATGGTCTGGTGTGTTATCTGTGAGGGCAGTGTCGACCCATTCACCACTCGTACCGTTACTGGTTGAGCTAGCATAACCAGGGGTATTGCGTGACGTTGGGCGAAGGCTGAAGACATAAAATTGCCCTCCGCCCCAGAATCCACGCAGAGCTCTACCGAGTGGGAGGATGAGCCTATAATGATTGTCCCCTTAAAGGACAATTTGGAGGCAAACGTCGCCGTGTCTAGTGTACCTCCACCTACTACCACTAGAGCTGACGTTTCCTCGACTGCTGGGGACATCTGGTGGCAAGATGTCCTGACTGCTGGCAGACATGACAGACCTTGAGTGCACAAGCAGTCCGGGACTTAGATCCCGCTCGTGACACTTCCATGGCCTCATGTGACTCAGGAACCAGGACCGGAGATTCCAGAGGTTTGGCGAAGGTGGGAGACAGCCGAAACCTCTGCCTACACTGGGCTCGCTCTAACCTCCGCTCGTTAAAATGGAGGTCAATACGAGTAGAGACAGTTATTAACTCCTCCAGTGTGGCAGGAATCTCCCTAGTGGCCAGAGCGTCCTTAACGTGATCAGCCAGCCCCCTCCAAAATATGGGGATAAGGGCTTTATCCGACCACTCCAGCTCAGAAGCTAATGTACGGAAGTGGACGGCAAAATGGCTGACCAAGGACACACCCTGAGTTAATGCCAGCAGTTGGAGCGCCGTGTCATGGGTGACTCGAGGTCCTAATAAGACCTGTTTCAAAGTGCTCAGGAACAATGGAGCACTCTGCACCACATGATCACCACACTCCCACAGTGGTGTTGCCCATTTCAACGCCCTGTCCAACAAGAGGGACACAATAAATCCCACCTTAGCCCGCTCTGTGGGAAAACGTGCAGCCAGGAGCTCGAGGTAAATAGAGCACTGACTCACGAATCCCCTACAGGATTTGCTATCTCCAGAAATTTTTTCTGGTAGCGGGAGGTGAGATAATGTCGGAACAGGGGTGGCAGTGGACAAGGTTGCTGCAGCCACGCTAGCAGCCTGTACAGCAACCGCGGTTACATCCACAGCTGAGGTTGAGCTCTCGAGAGCCGCCAACCTACCCTCCAGCTGCTGGGTATACTGCAAAGATTGCTGAATGTACGCCATTTACTAGCCAGACCCTGGCGCTAGTATTATGTTAGGGCTAGAGGAACGCACCAAATGAATATAGAGATTTTATTATAATAGAGGCGTTTGCAGCCCGGGGTCCACCATGCAGGCGAACCTGCTGCTAGCAAACGGCGGAACTATATGGCGGTATGAGCTAACTCTGTTACTTCACAGAGTAGCCGTAAACTCAAAGCACTGTGCCCTGTTAGACTTCACAGTGGCACAGGTTAACTACCCAAACGAGAGCAGTCAGTGGTCATGCACGCACACAAAACTCCTAGCCGGAGGTACCAGCGTTCTACGGGCTTATTTCAGCCAGGTCCCTGAATGCACAAACACACAAACTCCTCGCCCGTGCGGCCATGCGAGCCTTAAATAGTTGCAGCACGTACAGGACCTTAACTTAGAAGGACCAATGAGAGGCTGCCACAGAGCGTGAGCACCCACAGGACCTTCCTGAAGGACCAATGGCCTTAGCTGCAGTGTCTGATCATGTGACCCTCGATCTCCACTGAGAGATCTTACTCTGGGCATGCTCAGAATGAGAAAAGCAGGACTTAGTCCCAGAAGCGTCTGCTTGCCGCTGCCCAGCACTGACTCTAATGGCAGAAGCAGGAAAAGCAGCAGTAACTCTCTGTATAGAGTCAGATTGAGCAAGATGCTGGGACCGCAGGCTCCACTGTGGCAGGAGAAGAATGGGAGACCACAGCGGAGATGGCTCGAGACTCCCTCCGTGCAGAGGTGGGAACTCGACCCCTAACATATATTGCTTGGAAATTTGGAGACATGTTGTCAGCACTTTATTGGCATTTTTTTTTTATGTAAATTGTCTGATTTTTCTCTTTATAGAATAAATGAACAAAGTGAACATTTTGCAGTGTTCTCTTAATTTTTGCCAGAGCTGACAGGGAACTAGTCTGACTGCCATACGTGGAGTCGGGAAGGAATTTTTTCCCCAATGTGGAGCTTACTCTTTGCCACATGGGTTTTTTTTTGCCTTCCTCTGGATCAACATGTTAGGGCATGTTAGGTTAGGCTATGGGTTGAACTAGATGGACTTAAAGTCTTCCTTCAACCTTAATAACTATGTAACTACTGTATGTATATGGACAATAAATAATGATGGTATTGGATGAAAAGCACTCTATGAAGTTAGGCTACTTTCACACATCAGGTTTTTGTTTTCAGGCTAAATCCGACGTAATTTGTGAAAAACTGATGCGCCAGATCCGTTTTTTAGCTGGATCCGGTTTTCTTCAATGCGCATGGATTTCTTTTGACTTCCTGGTTCCGGGGATGATAGAGAGAGAGACAGAGAAAGAGAGAGAGAGAGAGAGAGCGAGAGAGAGAGACCCCAGAACGGGAAATCTGGCTGATTTGCATGGAAAGTGCTTGGAAAACCGGATCCGGGCGCTGGATCATTGTTTCACACCTCCGTTTCATGTGTTTTTGGCCGATTCCATCACTGTGCATTTTTTCACCAGACAAAAAAGCGTTGCAGTGGACGTTTTCTCCATTCGCCGGAAACGACTATTTGGATGGATCCGGAAAAAAACGGATGAAATGTCTGGCCATCAGGCACAATCTGGTGCTAATACAACTCTATGGGAAAAAAAAGGATCCGGCGTAAAAAAAAATGGATCCGTTTTTTTCAAAAATTGACGGATTGTGCCTGAATCAAAAAGCCTGATGTGTGAAAGTAGCCTTAGTAACTGCATCATGTCACTTGCAAGCACATGAGTTTGAGGTTTTCATGATTCCACCTCTCATTGATAATTTAATTTTTCACTCAAGCAGTATGGACAGAGTAACAACATCAGTTTGATTGTCTGAAAATAATCTCACACTAAATAAATATATAATTTGTATGCATGGCTGTGTGCTATAGTAAATCAGAGATGCATGCATTACTTGAACAATGTTGACTATAATGGGGTCTATAAATTTCCCATCATTGTGTCTGTAATTTAATAGTATAAAAATAGTACAGCAGACTGCCCTATACATGTGCTTCTCACAAAATTAGAATATCATCAATTTATTTCAGTTCAGTTCAGTTAATTTATTTCAGATCTTCAATAAAAAAATGAAACTCCTACAGGTCCTTCTCAAAAAATTAGCATATAGTGTTAAATTTCATTATTTACCATAATGTAATGATTACAATTAAACTTTCATATATTATAGATTCATTATCCACCAACTGAAATTTGTCAGGTCTTTTATTGTTTTAATACTGATGATTTTGGCCTACAACTCCTGATAACCCAAAAAACCTGTCTCAATAAATTAGCATATCAAGAAAAGGTTCTCTAAACGACCTATTACCCTAATCTTCTGAATCAACTAATTAACTCTAAACACATGCAAAAGATACCTGAGGCTTTTAAAAACTCCCTGCCTGGTTCATTACTCAAAACCCCCATCATGGGTAAGACTAGCGACCTGACAGATGTCAAGAAGGCCATCATTGACACCCTCAAGCAAGAGGGTAAGACCCAGAAAGAAATTTTTCAACAAATAGGCTGTTCCCAGAGTGCTGTATCAAGGCACCTCAATGGTAAGTCTGTTGGAAGGAAACAATGTGGCAGAAAACGCTGTACAACGAGAAGAGGTGACCGGACCCTGAGGAAGATTGTGGAGAAGGACCGATTCCAGACCTTGGGGAACCTGAGGAAGCAGTGGACTGAGTCTGGTGTGGAAACATCCAGAGCCACCGTGCACAGGCGTGTGCAGGAAATGGGCTACAGGTGCCGCATTCCCCAGGTAAAGCCACTTTTGAACCATAAACAGCGGCAGAAGCACCTGACCTGGGCTACAGAGAAGCAGCACTGGACTGTTGCTAAGTGGTCCCAAGTACTTTTTTCTGATGAAAGCAAATTTTGCATGTCATTCGGAAATCAAGGTGCCAGAGTCTGGAGGAAGACTGGGGAGAAGGAAATGCCAAAATGCCTGAAGTCCAGTGTCAAGTACCCACAGTCAGTGATGGTGTGGGGTGCCATGTCAGCTGCTGGTGTTGGTTCACTGTGTTTCATCAAGGGCAGGGTCAAATGCTTTATGGAGATGAAGATTTCATTTTTCAGCACGACCTGGCACCTGCTCACAGTGCCAAAACCACTGGTAAATGGTTTACTGACCATGGTATTACTGTGCTCAATTGGCCTGCCAACTCTCCTGACCTGAACCCCATAGAGAATCTGTGGGATATTGTGAAGAGAAAGTTGAGAGACGCAAGACCCAACACTCTGGATGAGCTTAAGGCCGCTATTGAAGCATCCTGGGCCTCCATAACATCTCAGCAGTGTCACAGGCTGATTGCCTCCATGCCACGCCGCATTGAAGCAGTCATTTCTACCAAAGGATTCCCGACCAAGTATTGAGTGCATAACTGAACATTATTATTTGATGGTTTTTTTGTTTGTTATTAAAAAACACTTTTATTTGATTGGACGGTTGAAATATGCTAATTTATTGAGACAGGTTTTTTGGGTTATCAGGAGTTGTAGGCCAAAATCATCAGTATTAAAACAATAAAAGACCTGACAAATTTCAGTTGGTGGATAATGAATCTATAATATATGAAAGTTTAATTGTAATCATTACATTATGGTAAATAATGAAATTTAACACTATATGCTAATTTTTTGAGAAGGACCTGTATATTATATAGAGTGCATTTGCTGAACATACATTTCAATAGGCCAATATTTCGGATTTTAAAATAATTTTTCCAGCTGGTGTTATAAAGTATTCTATTTTACTGAGATAATAACTTTTGGGTTTTCGTTAGCTGTAAGCCATAATCATCAACATTAACAGAAATAAACACTTGAAATAGATCACTCTGTTTGTAGTGACTCTCTGAATCTGTTGGCCCTCACTGAAACCTGGATCCAGGACTCTGACACTGTCTCCCCTGCTGCCATTTCCCATGGTGGCTTACAATTCTCCCATTCCCCAAGACCCACAAACAGACCTGGTGGTGGAGTCGGCATATTCTTGTCCCCACAATGCACATTCCAGGTTATACCCCCAGTTCCATCACTCTCATTCCCTTCTTTTGAGATCCACACCATCAGGCTCTTTCGTCCCCTCTCCCTCAGAGTAGCGGTCATATACTGGCCCCCAGGCTCACCCACCCACTTCCTGGACCATTTCTCTGCCTGGCTGCCGCACTTCATGTCCTCAGAACTCCCAACCCTTATCTTGGGAGACTTCAACATCCCCATTAACAGCCCCACTTCCACATCCATCTGCATCCCAGCTTCTTTCACTAACCACTTCTCTAGGCCTCTCACAGCTCTCAACCTCTGAAACACACAAAGACGGTAACACCCTGGACCTGGTCTTTGTCTGGCTCTGTTCAATCTCCTACCTAAATAACTCACCACTTCCCCTCTCTGACCACAACATTCTATCCTTCACACTCACAATTCCTCGCCCACCCCAGCACTCTCATACCTACCACACATTCAGAAAACTACATGCCATTAACCCTCATACACATTCAGACTCCCTACACTCATCGTTGTCCCCAATCTCTTCTTTTTCCTGTCCTGATCTGGCTGTACATCACTACAACAACACTCTTAGAAGCAACCTTGACCAAGTAGCTCCCCTTACCCTCAGAACCTCCAAACACAGAGTGAAACAGCCCTGGCTCACATCGCAAACCCGATTCCTCCAGCGATGCTCTAGGAGTGCTGAACGCTTAAGGAGGAAAACACGCACACCAGAAGACTTCATACACTTCAAATTTATGTTAAGGACCTATAACTCTGCCCTTCACCTCGCCAAACAGTCCTACTACACCACCCTGATCTCCTCACTATCCAACAACCCCAAGAAACTTTTTAACAACTTTCAATCCCTCCTCAGGCCAAAAGCACAAGACACTATCACAGACATTTGTGCTGATGATCTGGCTTACCACTTTATAGAGAAAATAGACAATATCCGTCAGGAAATCTGCTCCCAGACACCAAGTGCAATGACTCCCATCCCTACCTGCATCTCCCCTGGCTCACTCTCCACATTCGATCCCATCACAGAAGAAGTCTCCAAGCTCCTCTTTTCTTCTCATCCAACTACATGCACTACCGACCCCATTCCCTCTCATCTCCTCCAATCTCTCTCTCCAGTCATCACAACTCACCTAACTACAATCTTTAATCTCTCCCTCTCCTCTGGCATTTTCCCCTCCTCCTTCAAACACTCTATCATTACTCCATTACTAAAAAACCCACCTCGACCCATCCTGCACAAACAACTGCAGACCGGTCTCCAATCTCCCCTTCATCTCAAAACTCTTGGAGCGCCTGATCTACTCCCGCCTTACCCGTTACCTCTCCACTCATTCCCTCCTAGACCCTTCACAGTCCGGTTTCTGCCCCCTACATTCGACAGAAACTGCACTCATCAAGGTGACCAATGACCTTCTGACAGCAAAATGTAACGGTGACCACTCTCTGCTCATTCTCCTCGACCTTTCTGCAGCTTTCAACACTGTTGACCACCCTCTCCTACTCTCTAGGCTCCAGTCTCTAGGCATTAAGGACACTGCTCTCTCCTGGTTCTCCTCCTACCTTACTGACCGCTCCTTCAGTGTTCTGTTCTCTGGCTCCACTTCATCTCCTCTTCCTTTCACTGTTGGGGTACCTCAGGGCTCAGTCCTTGGCCCCCTTCTCTTCTCCCTCTACACAGCACCAATTGGACAGACCATCAAAAGATTTGGCTTTCAGTACCATCTTTATGTTGATGACACACAACTATGCACATCATTCCCTGACCTTACCCCCGCTGTACTACAGAACACCACTAACTGTCTGTCTGCAGTCTCCAACATCATGTCCGCTCTCTATCTGAAACTCAACCTCTCCAAAACTGAACTTCTTCTTCTCCCACCTTCCACTAACCTCCCTAAATCTGACATTTCCCTCTCCGTGGGTGGCACCATAATAACACCCCGGCAGCAGGCATGCTGTCTGGGTGTTATCTTTGACTCTGATCTCTCCTTCACCTCCCCCATACAATCTCTTGCCCGCTCGTGCCGCTTACACCTAAAGAACATCTCTATAATCCGCCCTTTTCTCACCATAGAGACAACAAAAACCCTCACTGTCACCCTAATCCACTCCCGCCTGGACTACTGCAATGCTCTATTAATTGGCCTCCCCCTTACTCGACTTTCCCCTCTCCAGTCTATCCTTAATGCAGCAGCCAGGGTTGTCTATCTAGCTAATCGTTACTCAGAAGCATCCTCTCTGCGCCAGTCATTACACTGGCTGCCCATTCATTACAGGATACAATTCAAAGCACTTGTTCTCACCCACAAAGCTCTCCACAGTGCGGCACCCCTTTCATCTCCTCCCTCATTTCTGTCCGACCACTGCGCTCTGCAAATGACTTTCGACTAACCTCTGCACTAATCCGTACCTCCCACTCCCGACTCCGAGACTTCTCCCGTGCTGCGCCAATCCTCTGGAATGCTCTACCCCAAGATATTAGGACCATCCACAACTTGCATAGTTTTAGGCGCTCGCTCAAAACACATTTGTTCAGAGCGGCCTACCACGTTAACTAAACAAAATGATTTTATGTATGTGTGTGTGTAGCCCATTCACTGTCTCCATTCACCCCCCACCCCCTGAAGATGGCTGGACCATCATTGCAAATACATCATTGTAAATACACACCTGCACTTTGTATCTCCGCAACCTCATTGTAGATTGTAAGCTCTCACGAGCAGGGTCGTCTTATTTTGCTTTATTATTGTATTGTTAACGTTGTTACATATGACTGCTGTGTTTGAAACTGTTAAACTGTAAAGCGCTGTGGAATATGTTGGCACTATATAAATAAAGATTATTATTATTATTATTATTATTAATAAGAGTTTCACTTTTTGTATTGAAGAACTGAAATAAATTAACTTCTTGATGATATTCTAATTTTGTGAGAAGCACCTGTGTATTCTATTATAAATGACAAAATCTGAGACAAATGTTCTTTAAGACCTCCCCAACTGAGTTTTAAACAGACCCTATGTAGATTAAATCAACTCTTAGTCACTCGAAGTTACTATCAAAGTCAAAATCTCAGTTAGTTCTTCTTTGCGTAGCAAAAAATAAAAAAATAAAAAAGGCTAACAATGAACGAATATTCTGTAGTAAGTAGGATAAAATTCTGACCAAAAGAGCATAAAAGTCATTGTAGCACCACAAGGTTAACAAAGTTCCCTATGTTATTTAGATATACTAATCCTAAATATTTATTGATATGTTCGCTTACTGCAGGGCATTTGCTTATTGTTTTTATTCTGTTTTGTATGTTAATTGCTACAGTGCGAAGTTGCACCTAAACATTGCACTTATACAGGAAGGTGTGCCAGCAAACATTTTCGGTTTTGCTTTTGTACAGCACGTTAAGGATCAGTATATAGCCAAGTGCACATGTTGAATATTTGGTGGTTTTTTTTTAAGTATAAGCTTAAACCAGGAGTGGGTGAAAAATACAGAAGTGACGAGTTTCTGTTAGGGCTCATTTCCACATGCGAGTCACACGTCCGTATCTCGCATGTGGAAACCAAGCTGTGGAGCCGGCACTCAGGAGCGGAGCTGTGCAGCCGCATAGGAACACATGGAACTGCACGCTCCGCTCCTGAGTGCCGGCTCCAGAGCTTGGTTTCCACATGCGAGACACGGCCGTGTGACTCGCATGTGGAAATGAGCCCTTATACTTTTCCTCTGACTGTTTCACTCCTGGTTTTGGCTTACTGATACTGAGGTAAAATACTGACCAAATACTGAAAGTGTCAATGTGGCCTAACACAGAGATTCAATTGATGATGGGAAAGAGAGATGGCAGCAGCAGTGACAGACTCAGTGTGATTAATCAGTGTTTTGATGTGGCTGGGATCTGTCCTGCTGCATTTGAATTACAATTGCAATTTTTTTATTCCTTCAAAATGCACTAGAAAGCAGAAGCAATCATCACAATAGTCAAATAAAACCAGATCTCATAGTGAACATGGCCTTAGTGTTTACCTGCACAGAAACATCACTTCATATGTCTAAATTGATTGATTGGTCTCAATGTGCTACATAGTTTTTGTGCATTAACCACATTCACATTGCTCTTTTCTGTCCAGGTAACTCAACCTCTCTGTGAAGTGACACAAATGCCGATATATATATACTAGTGTTTCACTTTCTCATAATATCTCTCTATACTTATTTTTGCTTTTGTTTTGTGTTGTCAGTCATACCCCACTCCCAACTTCAAGCATCTCTAATATTTTATCAAAAAAATCCCATAGAGGAACTAGTCTGGTAGCTTAACTTATACAACACAATGATCTTTTCCAGAACTTGATGAGTTAACAATAACCTTGGTTACCAAGAAATTAAAATCTACTTCCTAAGGAAGAAAATCTACTCTTAAAATTAGTTTTCAATAAAAGGGCCTATTGTCTTTGTGGTTTGGAACACATTGTTTACATATCTAAATGGTCTGAAAAGACAGATGTATTTTATGTAACTCGCTAAGTACATTTTTTTTCATTTCCTTTATAAATTTCTTTTCCATATTTTTATGTTGTTGTTTAAAAAAAATGACCCATCGGCCATTATTACCTGATCAGCATGAATAATATGCCACATACACATTACATGAAGGGCACAAAAAAGCATTGCGCGCCACTAGTTCTTCAGTTTTAGGGATTCAAAGCCTGCGGGGAGCTGTGGATGAATATACCCATCAGATAATATGACAACTAAACTTCTCAAAAGCTGATATAACCAATGTACTACTAACACACAGGGCAGGAAAAATCATTTGCTTTTCAATTTACACTCACCGGCCACTTTATTAGGTACACCATGCTAGTAACGGGTTGGACCCCCTTTTGCCTTCAGAACTGCCTCAATTCTTCGTGGCATAGATTCAACAAGGTGCTGGAAGCATTCCTCAGAGATTTTGGTCCATATTGACATGATGGCATCACACAGTTGCCGCAGATTTGTCGGCTGCACATCCCAAAGATGCTCCATACAAGGCAGGATGGATCCATGCTTTCATGTTGTTTACGCCAAATTCTGACCCTACCATCCGAATGTCGCAGCAGAAATCGAGACTCATCAGACCAAGCAACGTTTTTCCAATCTTCTACTGTCCAATTTCGATGAGCTTGTACAAATTGTAGCCTCAGTTTCCTGTTCTTAGCTGAAAGGAGTGGTACCCGGTGTGGTCTTCTGCTGCTGTAGCCCATCTGCCTCAAAGTTCGACGCACTGTGCGTTCAGAGATGCTCTTAGGCCTACCTTGGTTGTAACGGGTGGCGATTTGAGTCACTGTTGCCTTTCTATCAGCTCGAACCAGTCTGCCCATTCTCCTCTGACCTCTGGCATCAACAAGGCATTTCCGCCCACAGAACTGCCGCTCACTGGATTTTTTTTCTTTTTCGGACCATTCTCTGTAAACCCTAGAGATGGTTGTGCGTGAAAATCCCAGTAGATCAGCAGTTTCTGAAATACTCAGACCAGCCCTTCTGGCACCAACAACCATGCCACGTTCAAAGGCACTCAAATCACCTTTCTTCCCCATACTGATGCTCGGTTTGAACTGCAGGAGATTGTCTTGACCATGTCTACATGCCTAAATGCACTGAGTTGCCGCCATGTGATTGGCTGATTAGAAATTAAGTGTTAACAAGAAGTTGGACAGGTGTACCTAATAAAGTGGCCAGTGAGTGTAGTCTCATTTAGCTTCATAAAATAAAACTTTTTTTACCACTTATAAAAATCCATCTCAATGCAATCCTTCAATTCAACTAAGATTGGGCACAGGTGAAACGTGTAGAATTAGCTTATGACCACATCATTCTTCCTTAATTCAGTATCTTCCATGCATAGAACATTAGGCTTATACTGTAAGGACTAAACAAGAATGAATAGCCCCAAAGTACACACGGAGGACCGCATGTGAATCAACAAGACGCAAGAACTAACAAAGTCCTCCATCACAAATAGTCTCAAATATAAAGTAATTTTAGTCATATACAAAGCTTTAAGAACAATTAAAAATCAGGAAATGCAAGTAGACCATACAAGTGGTGGCATAACGCAAACGCTGGACATGAGATTTATAAGTTTATGCCCTAAATAGTGAGTGTGTAATACATGAGTGTATGGTATCTGTAGTGTGTGTGAGTGTGTAGTGTGTGTGTGTGTTATCAGGAGTCTGAGTGTAATCCTTTTGTGTAAGGTGTGTGTAATACTTGGGTGTCAGGTATCTGTAGTGTAAGGCTGTGTGCACACGTTCCGGTTTTTTCGCTATAAAAATGTGATAAAACGGTGAAAAAAACTTTCACATTAAGCATCCTATTAAAAGAATGCAATCCGCATTTTGTATGCACATGCTGAGTTTTGTTCCTGAGTGGAAACAGATTCCAGAAAAAAACGCAGCATGTTCATTTATTTGCGGAATTGCGGGAATTCCGCACACCGAGGAATGCATTGATCCGCTTACTTCACGCATGGGGCTATGCCCACCATGGGGGAAGTAAGCGGATCATGTGCGGATGGTACCCAGGGTGGAGGGGAGGAGACTCTCCTCCACGGACTGGGCACCATATCATTGTTTAAAAAAAGGATTAAAATAAATAATAAATACTCACCTTCTGATGGCCCCCGGAGTCCACCTGGAGTGGCCCCCAGACACAAAACAGCGGGGTACTCGGTACCGGGTCTATCGGTTCTGAGGATGTCACAGTGGCCCGACCCGGTCCGTGGTCCTGCTAAGGGGCTCCCAATAAAAGGTGTAGGTGGTGGTGTAGGTCGCAGTAAATAACGAGGACACAGGGTTGCAGTCTCTTTACCTCTTTACTGAAGGCTTCGGCATCCGCAATTCAGAGCACTGTTAACAGGGCTGGCTGAGACCGGCCAGTCCAAAGGCACATCAAGAGTTCCCTTTGCAGGTGGAAATCAGTGCCTACCTTCTAGCGCCTGGGTGTTGTAGTACTTCCCTGCTGAGCACCACGGGATAGTCCTCACAACTGTCGTGTATGTTTCTGTTCTTTCTCTCCGTCCCCCAGATGATATGGATAGGACGCACCCGTATGACGGGGTAGGCCTGGAGTTATTTTATAGGGACCCTAGAGACGCCCCTCTCCCACAATTGCCTCCATTGTCTTCATTAGGTGATTTAGGTGAGGCAGCCAACCTAAAATTAACTGCCCTGCCGTTGGTTTGAAGTAATGCATAGAGCCCAATACTTCCTCGGCGTTCTGGCCACCGGCTACGCGCCTCAGTAGAATGTTGCCGATCTCGGGGCACGACTCCTACTGGTTCTATCGCCTTTGCGCTGTGATCTCGGTTCTCACTTCTCCACAATATACTTCGCTTCGTGTCCTTTCTTAAGATGCCGCCGCAATGAAGTGCAGGCGCGGCTCCGTAACAATCTGTCCTTTTCGCTAGGCCTCTGCCAGGATCCCTCCCCTGACAGGGACCCCCCTGGATCTTCCCAAGCAACGCTCTTCTTTCACTAGATGTTACCTGGGCAAAACCCAGTCAGCTTCTCCCTAACTTCCTATCCAACCCCCAGTTTTACCAGAGTGTGAGGCGTGGCCTAATACATAGAACCCTTTGCTCCCCCTGGTGGCCGGAGTGTGAAGTGTAATGTGTGACTGTGATACCTGGTCAGGTGAACTCCTTTAGTGCCATCAGACGTACCATCACTCCCCTTAGTGGCGGAGCGTCAGTACTGCAACGACCAGGACTCAGGGGCGCTGCACACCCACCTCTCAGCGGTGCACGCAGTGCCTTCCGTTCCCAGTGATGCTGTGTGCGAAAGACCTGGGATGACGTCATGGTCACATGACCGTGACGTCATCCCAGGTCCTTCGCACACAGCATTGCTGGGAACGGAAGCCGCCCCGTGCACCGCTGAGGAGATTGGGTGTCGTCGGAAGGTGAGAATAACCATGTTTTTTATTTTTTTATTATTTTTAACATTAGGTCTTTTTGCTATTGATGCTGCATAGGCAGCATCAATAGTAGAAGTTGGTCACACTTGTCAAACACTATGTTTGACAAGTGTGACCAACCTGTCAATCAGTTTTCCAGGCGATGCTACAGATCGCTTGGAAAATGCTGGCATTCTGCAAGCTAATTACACTTGTAAAACACTAGTGTTTAGCGTGAATACGCATGCCAATTCCGCATGCGATATACCCGCGGCAGGAGTTGTGGAATTGCCGCGGAAATTTACTTCATGTATGAAGTATCTGTAGTGTGTGTGTGTGTGTGTGTGTGTGTAGTATGTGTGCAGAATCTGTAGTGTAATACTTGTGTGTGTGCTGTATCTGTAGTGTGTGTGTATCTGTAGTGTAATACTTTTGTATGAGGTATCTGTAGTGTGTGTGTATGTACTTGTTGGGAGACAAGTCTGGAGATGCTGCAGGCCACAGTAATGAATCCTGATGATTTTACATGCCCAAGTGAATTCAGTATGGCAGAATATTCCTAAGAAAACTATTAAATACCTCATTAGTAGTGTCAGGGGGTTACCACAACAGAGAGGAACCAGAAGACGGCGGCATTTGATTGCTCCTACTCCTGCACTGAAGAGAAGCATTTCACTATTTTAAACAGGGTAAATTTATTTTGGCAGTGCATGTCATAATTGATCATGTTGGGAGCTCTGGGAGTCTGAGCTCTCAGCTGAGCTTGGTTAGTAACTCCTATCCCTTTAATAATCTGGGTCCTGATTGAAACACATCATCAGAGCTAGCTTATAGTGCATGGTTTGGAGGGGTGTTTTGTTGCTTATATGAGAAGGAGTTTGGAGGATTTATCTGTGACTGTTCCGTGGGTTGTAAGTGTGATAATTCCCTTCCCTTACATTGTTTTTTTTCCCGTCCTCCATCCTCCACTCCCCAATGCATTCCTCTGTTGTATGTGAGTGAATATTTGTATGCCTGGTATTTTCATTTACTCTTATTTGTGATGCCTTATACATCGGGATGGTGTACTGCAGTGCACGGCAGCTCCCTTCTTCCCTGTGGGAAGCAGAGAGCAGATGGAGTGCTGATTTAAGAGAAAAGGCGAGGATGGCTGCCCCGGCATCTTTACCTTCAGAAGAATCCAAGGGAATAGGGCAAGCTATGGTGCCCCCTAGTGTTAGGGACAGGGAAGGAGCCCCTGGTCCTGGGACACCCAACAGCTGAGTCGTGACAAGTAGCCTACCAAGGTGTGCAAGTGCACATTTTTGTATGCGGCTCTCATACTTAGTACTAAGGAAATCAAAATGTTTTGAAAAATTGGTTTCCATTTTGTCATTATTTGTATATCATTACCATGTCTATGGATTCTGTGATTTTCATAATCCTATGACTTTTTCTCCTTCAGTGTTGCAGTGTATATTTTATATTGTTTATACATGCCGGGTTTTTTTTTTGCTTTTTCTTTACATTTTCCCCCTGTCTCCTGTACAGTTCTGCATGTATTCATCTCCTTGTCCCTGTGGTACAACATATTATCAATTTATATTGTAGTTTATATGATTAATACTCTGCGGACTAATTTTACTCATTTTAAAAGCCCCTTGAGCTTGGAAAAGATTATTTTATGTTTAGAAACAATCTCATAAAAATGGATTGGCACTTCTGATTGCTTGCCCAGATGTTGTTCTTTTCACAAACATTTCCCTCTGTTGCTTTGTGGATCTCCAAAGAAGTTTACAAAAAAATCAATAATTTAGGTGTACAAATGTCTAATTCTCAAGCATTTTTAGACATTGAAAATTATGAAAAAGATGTGAAAAGAATAAGTACACCCTATTTGACTTCTATGGTTTTATGCAACGGAACATAATAATAATAATCTTTATTTATATAGCGCCAACATATTCCGCAGCGCTTTACAGTTTAACAGTTTCAAACACAACAAGTAACAACGTTAACAAAAAAATAATTAAAGCAAAATAAGACAACCCTGCTCGTGAGAGCTTACAATCTACAATGAGGTGGGGGAGATACAAATCACAGGTGTGTATTTACAATGATGGTCCAGCCATCTTCAGGGGGTGGGGGATAGATGGGGATAGTGAATGTGCTACACACAAACACACAAATATAAAATGAGTTTGATTAGTGAACGTGATAGGCCGCTCTGAACAAATGTGTTTTGAGCGAGCGCCTAAAGCTATGCAAGTTGTGGATGGTCCTAATATCTTGGGGCAGAGCATTCCAGAGGATTGACGCAGCACGGGAGAAGTCTTGGAGTTGGGTGTGGGAGGTACGGACTAGTGCAGAGTTTAGTCGGAAGTCATTTGCAGAGCGCAGAGGTCGGTTTAGGCCGATAGACAGAAATGAGGGAGGAGATGTAAGGGGGTGCCGCACTGTGGAGAGCTTTGAGGGTGAGAACAAGTACTTTGAATTGTATCCTGTAATGAATGGGCAGCCAGTGTAATGACTGGCGAAGAGCGGACGCGTCCGAGTAACGATTAGCCAGATGGACGACCCTGGCTGCTGCATTAAGGATGGACTGGAGAGGGGAAAGTCATGTGAGGGGGAGGTCAATTAATAGAGCGTTGCGGTAGTCCAGGCGGGAGTGGATCAGGGCGACAGTGAGGGTTTTTGTTGTTTCCATGGTGAGAAAAGGGCGGATTCTAGAGATGTTCTTTAGGTGTAAGCGGCACGAGCAGGCAAGAGATTGTATATGGGAGGTGAAGGAGAGATCGGAGTCAAACATAACACCCAGATAGCGCGCCTGCTGCCGGGGTGTTATTATGGTGCCACGGAGAGGGAAATGTCAGATTTAGAGAGGTTAGTAGATGGCGGGAGCAGAAGAAGTTCAGTTTTGGAGAGGTTGAGTTTCAGAGAGAGAGCGGACATGATGTTGAAGACTGCAGACAGTCAGTGGCATTCTGTAGTACAGCGGGGGTAAGGTCAGGGGATGACGTGTATAGTTGTGTGTCATCAGCATAAAGATGATACTGAAAGCCAAATCTTCTGATGATCTGTTCAATTGGGGCTTGAACTGCATTCGTGTTCTGGAATATTATATCCTCAGCGTGGTGGATCGTATATGGACCTTTCGCATTTTTGCCTAAATAAAGGTCTTGGGATTGTTCACTCTTCGGTGGCTCTGTTGATTGTGTGGTACCGGAGAAGGAACAATAAGGAATAATAAAAAATAAATATTTTCTCTTTTAATTTTGTTATAGCTGATAAAATTGATGTAAATTTATCTCTCCTTTTGATGGTTCCATCAAACAGTGGAAAATAAAAAAATGTGTTAGAAGTTATAAATCAGGCATACCAGGATGAGATGCAATGCTTTGTTAAACATTTTTTATTTAATATTCAGCTAGGATACTGTATTTGTTTCAATGAAATTAGGGGTAATTGAACTCTTTCTAGACTAGTCTTACTAAGTTGATCCAAATGTTGAATATACCAGATTTTTTTGTTCAGTATCAAAATGCTGTGACTCATATAGCTGTACCAAACCACCAAACCAATGTCCAATAAAAAAATTCCCTTAAAGGAAATTGCACCCAGTCTCTGATTTATGTAACATGCAGAGCAAATCAGTAATTCTTCATATGTTGAGGATTTAAGACAAAAGTCCTCAGAGAAAACGAGAACTGTACATTTAAATAAGGGTTAGTTATTGACTGCTGTAGTTGGAAGGATGATAATAATCCTATATGCATTTGTAAAGTCTATTTAGAACTGTAGCTTATGGCCAATTATCCCAATTGAGTTTGTCACTGAAAGAAGTGTCACAGACAATCTGGATTTAATCCAAGTCATAAAGCCATCATCACATTTTGTTTTCTGAAAAATGTGGGTACATAATATTATAAGTACATCAATGCTTTTTGGGCACTATGAACACAGGTCTTAATCCTTTAAAATACCCATGTGCTTTCCAAATGTGATTAACCAAAACAAAGCTTTATCACCATGGACATTATAGGCTGGAAAGCAGATAAAGCAGTTATGGTGGTGTTAAAGGGAACCCGTGAGCAGCATTTAACCCCCAAACTATTTATATGTGCATTTATATATGCATTTGTTCTTTCAAAGACAAGTCCAGCAATACCTTTACATGGCTTTTTTCTATTTAACCTTTTACCGGCTACTTAGCTCTCCTCCTGCCCTTGCTGCTCCTCCATGCCTCTATTGCATCACATGTCTTGCCAAGTGTTCACTATAGGCAATGGCTTTTGGACATGAGCAGGACCCAGAGTTCACTGTGCATGCTCGTGGTTGGATGTTACAACCTAGAGTGAATACTGGGTCGCAAAGTCCGACTGCAGGTGTTGGAGGTCATTGTGCAGGTGTGGTTAACACCACGGCTTGCTCACAGCTGGATGACCAGGCTTACAGTGAACACTGGGCTGAAGAAGTGATACAACACAAGCGAGGATGACTATACAGTGGGCTGATAGTTGGAGTAATCGGTGAGGTAAGTATAAGTACTGTGGGTACGGAAAGTATTCAGACCCCATTAAATTTTTCACTCTTTGTTTCATTGCAGCCATTTGGTAAATTGAAAATACCGTAGTTAATTTTTTTTTCACATTATTGTACACTCTGCACCCCATATTGACTGGAGAAAAACTGAAATGTAGTAATTTTTGCAAATTTATTAAAAAGGAAAAACTGAAATATCACATGGTCCATCACTGCTCTTCTGCATCCTCTGGCTGTGACATTCAGGTCAGAGGGCATCTATTTTAATTTTTGAAATTTACCGGTAGCTGCTGCATTTCCCACTGTAGGTTTATACTCCAGTCACTAAGTTGTCTCAGTTTTTGTGGTAAAATTAGGTGCCTCGGCTTATACTCGGGTCGGCTTATACTCTAGTATATACTGTATATATGAAATTCATATGTATTTATTATTACACATAATACAGAACATAAAACAATGGCTCATGATGCGTTTCACAAAATTTACTTTTGAAGAATTCTGGAGTGAGCCTTAGGGCCACTTATAGTTGTGTTCAAAATAATAGCAGTCCAATATGACTAATCAAATTAATCACTGTTTTTGGCATAAATTATATTACCACATGTCAAACAATTTACCAGTTGGTGTAGTAGATTCTAATAAAACCAACAAAACACAGCCACAGTACACTCTGAAGACAATGAAGCATGGTGATGCAAGCATCGCGATATGGCCATGTTTCTCTTACTATGGTGCCAGACCTA
Source organism: Ranitomeya variabilis (assembly GCF_051348905.1). NCBI lineage: Eukaryota > Metazoa > Chordata > Amphibia > Anura > Dendrobatidae > Ranitomeya > Ranitomeya variabilis. The sequence goes on from NC_135233.1 coordinate 682,326,068, forward strand.
TTTACCGCAAACTGGCGATCATGGACCAGTTTTCATATATTAAAATACTTGACGAGTTCATGTGGCCTGACATTGAAGAGCAGGGCCAGACTGAGCATTGGGCACTTCTGGCAAATTCCAGAAGGGCCGTTGCCTGTAGTGGGCCACTTGATCGGCGCATGCTGGCAAGTACCAGCGTCAGAGAACAGTAGAAAGAGTCCACAGCATGCAAGATGAAAGGTAATACCTGCCTGTGGAACTGCTTCCCTAGCTCTCCCTGGAGGCACACAGTCAGTACAGTGACATTATCTCCTGCTCTGATCTGCTTTCATTCCTGGCAGAGAAGGAGAGACCGGGGGAGGTGCCGGGACAGAGCTGCTGTGAGCACAAGAACCTGAAGAGCTGCACATGGACATCAGCCTCCTTTGCACCACAGAAGTGTGTGTGTATGTGTGTGTAGTCTGTGAGTGTGTAATACATGAGTGTATGGTATCTGTAGTGTGTGTGTGTACTGTGTGTGTGTTATCTGTAGTCTGAGTGTAATCCATTTGTGTAATGTGTGTGTAATACTTGTGTGTGAGGAATTTGTAGCGTAAGGCTGTGTGCACACATTCCGGATTTTTTGTGTTTTTTTCGCTATAAAAATGCGAAAAAATGGCGAAAAAAATGTGAAAAAATGGCGAAAAAAGTGCTCACATTAAGCATGCTATTAAACGAATGCAATCCGCATTTTGTATGCGCATGCTGCGTTTTTTTCCTGAGCGGAAACGCATTCCGGAAAAAAATGCAGCATGTTCATTAATTTGCGGAATCGCGGGGATTCATTGCATTGATCCGCTTACTTCCTGCATGGGGCTATGCCCACCCTGCGGGAAGTAAGCGGATCATGTGCGGATGGTACCCAGGGTGGAGGAGAGGAGACTCTCCTCCACAGACTGGGCACCATATCACTGTTAAAAAAAAAGAATTAAAATAAAAAATAGTGATATACTCACCTTCTGATGGCCCCCGGAGTCCTCCAGCTTCTCAGTGGTGCACGCGGCGGCTTTCATTCCCAGGGATGCGGTGTGCGAAGGACCTGGGATGATGTCAAGGTCACGTGACCGTGACGTCATCCCAGGTCCTTCGCACACAGCATCCCTGGGAACGGTAGCCGCCATGTGCACCGCTGAGGAGATCGAGTGACGTCGGAAGGTGAGAATAACCATATTTATTATTTTTTCTATTATTATTAACATTAGATCTTTTACTATTGATGCTGCATAGGCAGCATCAATAGTAAAAAGTTGGTCACACTTGTCAAACACTATGTTTGACAAGTGTGACCAACCTGTCAATCAGTTTTCCAAGCGATGCTACAGATCGCTTGGAAAACGCTAGCATTCTGCAAGCTAATTACACATGCAAAACACTAGTGTTTAACGTGAATATGCATGCCAATTCCGCATGCGATATACCCGCGGCAGGAGTTGTGGAATTGCCGCGGAAATTTCTGCAGCAATTCCGCAATGTGTGTACTTAGCCTAATACTTATGTATGAGGTATCTGTAGTGTTTGTGTGTAATATGTGTGCTGTGTCTGCAGTGTAATACTTGTGTGTGCTGTATCTGTAGTGTGTGTGTGTGTGTCTGTAGTGTAATACTTGTGTATGAGGTATCTGTAGTGTGTGTGTGTGTGTATGTATCTGTAGTCTGAGTGTAAATCCATGCGTGTATGGTGTGCGTAATACTTGTGTGTGTGGTTTCTGTAGTGTAATACTTGTGTATGAGGTATCTGTAGTGTGTGTAATGTGTGTGCGGTATCTGTAGTGTAATACTTGTGTATGAGGTATCTGTAGTGTGTGTGTGTGTGTGTAATACTTGTGTGTGTGTTATCTGTAGTGTGTGTGTAATACTTGTGTATGCGGTATCTGTAGTGTGTAATGTGTGTGTAGTATCTAGTGTTTTCGTGTGTGTAATACTTGTGTGTGTGTGTAATAATGAGTAATATGTATGTAATGGGCCTGTGTTGTCCACCATGTGTGCTGTGTACATGTATGATGTGTGTGACTATATGATGTGTATGTAATGAGCTTGTGTTGTCCAGCATGTGTTCTGTGCATATGTATGATGTGTGTGACTATTTGATGTGTATGTAATGAGTCTGTGTTGTCCAGCATGTGTGCTGTATACATGTATGATTTGTGTGTCTGTGTGAATATATGATGTATATGTAATGAGCCTGTGTTTTCCAGCATGTATTACGTGTGTGACTATATGACGTTTATGTAATGAGTCTGTGTTGTCCAGCATGTGTGCTGTATCCATATATTATATGTGTGTCTGTTTGACTATATGATGTATATGTAATGAGCATGTGTTGTCCAACATGTGTGCTGTGTACATGTATGATGTGTGTGTCTGTGTGAGTATGTGATGTATATATAATGAGCATGTGTTGTCCAGCATGTGTGCTGTGTACATGCATGGTGTGTGGCTGTGTGACTATATGATGTATATGTAATGAGCATGTGTTGTCCAGCATGTGTGCTGTATACATGTATGATTTGTGTGACTATATGATGCATATGTAATGAGCCTGTGTTTTCCAGCATGTGTGCTGTGTACATGTATGATGTGTGGTGTGTGTGTGTGTGTGTGACTATATGAAGTGTATGTAATGAGCCTGTGTTGTCCAGCATGTGTGCTGTGTACATGTATGATGTGCGTGTCAATGTGACTATTTGATGTATATGTAATGAGCCTGTGTTGTCCAGCATGTGTGCTGTGTACATGTATGATTTGTGTGACTATATGATGTGTATGTAATGAGCCTGTGTTGCCCAGCATGTATGATGTGTGTGACTATGTGATGTGTATGTAATGAGCCTGTGCTGTCCAGCATGTGTGCTGTGTACATGTATGATGTGCGTGTCTGTGTGACTATTTGATGTATATGTAATGAGCTTGTGTTGTCCAGTATGTGTGCGGTGTACATGTATGATGTATGTGACTATATAAAGTGTATGTAATTCATTGTATGTGTGCTGGTGAATTTTTTTTGTGCCAGGGCTGCTTTTTGGTCCCAGTCCGACCCTGCTGAAGAGAATATGGCCTTGAAATGGATATTTCAACAAGACAACGACCCTAAATACATCCGTAAATGAGCAAAATCTTGGTTCCAGTCCAACAAAATTGGGGTAATGGAGTGGCCAGCCCAATCCCCGAACCTTAATCAGATAGAACACTTGTGGCGCGACATCAAAAATGCCGTTTTTGAGGCAAAGCCAGCAAATGGCAAAAGATTATGGGATGTAGTCCAATCATCCTGGGCTGGAATAACAGTTGACAGGTGCCAGAAGTTGGTTGACACTATGCAACATAGATGTGAAACAATTCTAAAAGAAACTGTGGGTACACAACTAAATATTAGGTTAGTGATTCACAGGAATGCTAAATTGGCAGAAAAATAGTACATACTGTATTGTGAGTTTGTAAAGACAAATGCAGACACTACTATTTTTTAGTACAACCCAATGCTCATTTTTTTGTTATTTTCTGCAAAGTAGTTAAAAATTATATACATTTCTCTTCAGGTTTTGTATTAGAAAACAGTGTGCAATGTTCCCAATGCTGGACATAAAACCTAGTATCAAGAAAACTTTTAACACACTGCTATTATTTTGAACACTGCAGTAGGTCCTGCTTGATCCACAGAACATGGCCAAGAAAACAAGTAAAGTAAATGTTCATGGTTGTGCAAAAGGCCATCTGTTTTCTCTATCCTTATTCCTAAAATGTGAAAACTGCAGATAAGTAGATACTATGCTAGTGTATATAGATCTAGGGGTTTTGTTAATTTACTAAATTGCACTCTTTAGGGCATATTCACACAAGATGCATTTTACAGTCCTTGTTATAACTGCAATTCCAAATCTGATCGCAGGTCTTCTGAGCCAAATGAACAGCCTTATAGGCATATTGTTATATAGCACGATTTACCAAAGACAAATGTCCATCAAGATCAACCGAGGGAAGGGAAAGGACATAACACTGTTAGGTCACGTAAGGAGACTGTCCAGGAACATGGACTATAAAATACAGACGCTATAGGGTCATGTGACTAGGCCAAGAAAAAAGAACAACTATGTTCGAAATGCATCCCTTATTGGTCATCTTGCCTTGGATATTATTTTAACTTTGGAATAAAGTTGGTCTACTTGACTTTTTACCAGAAGCTGGAACTGTTTCTACTTTTTCAACATGTGACCAGGCCCTTAGGATTTAACAATAAACTAAAGGTCTGCAAAATACTAACATTCATAGCCAAAATATTTATATATTCAGTGACATGTTAGAAAATTACATTTTGATGACAGAAAGCTACATTTTAATAGATTGGTGCCAGAAAACACAGTACTACTACACATTACTAGAACACATGCATATATTTTGTAACAAAGTATAGTTTTGATGCCATGTATTCGCAAGTATAATTGATGCTGAAGCAAAAGTTCTAACGTTCATAGAAGTATTTGCAACAATTTACACCCTTAATATATTTACATATTTTGTAGAACTATTATTTTAATGCAGAATAGACATAAAGATACTGTGTCTCACAGTACCACCCACTTACAATGTGCCGACACAGAGAGCACAAGACAGCTTTTCCCATGTTATATATTTGCATGTCCCATATTTCGAACATTTAGGAGCGCCCAGTAAATTTACTTCAGCTGTTCTCAACATGAGGGGATCTGCTATAGAATTTTGCAAGCACAAAGTATGAGAAACAGTCAAGTGCAAGTGCCCTGACAGATGTTATATGGACCTTAGTGTTAAGTGCCTTTTTCAGGATATTAAACCAATATTACAACAAGCGAAAAAATGAATTGTTGCTGACATTATGTTGGCTTATTTGAAGACCCTTTCTGTTTCATTTTGCAGTCTGGGAATCATTACATTCCATAGATCAATATTCTCTACTGTGCTGGAATTTAAATAATGATTTCCAATAAAACCTATTTCAGACTGATCTGGCTGGAGGACAGACACAAGCCACAAAACATAATGCACTTAAAGACTTTTTAAAGACCTGAATAATGGAGGAGAGATCTGGAGATAAGGCACAGAAAAAGCATTTTGGATGTGGCCAATCTGTTTAGCTAATGGCTGTAAACTGACACCCCGAATGAAATAAAAATGTCTATGTGCAAGTGCTCATATGGTTGCCAACAGTGGACTAGCTGTATAAGGGGTGTTAGAAGAGACACTGACAACTTTATGTTACATGTTTTGGAAAACTTCTTGATAAGCGTACGACACAGAATATGCAAAAAACAATAATAAATAGATAAAAATGATGACATGTGAATACAGGAAAGATATATATCTTGGTACAGTGTTAGCCAGTGGATAGAAAAATATTTAGAATTGAGAGTCCTCAGTGGTTGAAACCAAAGATTCCACATCCATGGTGGCCAGGATGGTTCCTTCTGGTAGAGGACCTATTGCTGATAGTTTATTCAATAGGTCAGTTGTGTCCTGAATGAAGCTGGGTGTATCCTTTACCAGTGGTTTAAGAATTCCCTCTACCCATCCAGATACCTGCTCAGTAAGGGTGCTCACACATGAAATAATTGGTCTTCCTGGATTTCCAGACTGTGGATTTTGGGAAGCATGCAGAATGTCCTTGTTCTTGGACTTTCTGGTATCAGGTCATCGGCTCTTATGGATTCGTTGGGCAGGCAAGATACTAACTTGTTTAGTTCCTTGTAATAATCCTGTGTAGGATCCGACTCCAATTTTTTGTAGTATCGTGTGTCCATAAGTTGTCTGTTTGCTTCTTTCATATAGTCTGATGTGTTCATCATGACTATTGGACCACCCTTGTCAGCAGGTTTAATGATGATCTCTTTGTTGGTTTTCAAAGACTGTATGGCCTTTCTCTCCTGGGCACTGATGTTGGATGCTTGTCTCCTGTTAGCATCTATGATGGAGGATTTTATCAATTGTCTGAAGGAGTCTATATATTTATCCAAATGAAGGTTGCGTCCAGGTGGAGGTGTCCAGTCTGACCTCTTCTTGGTTGTTAGGATCCTGTTTCCTTCAGTCCGCATGTTCTGAATCTTCTGTATCATTGAAATATTCCCTCAGGCGCAGTCTCCTGAAAAAATGTTCCTTTTCACTGCAGAGTTCAGTTTTGGTGATAAAAACCCAGACACCTATTTATGGATTACCATAGAGCACCAGGACAAGGAAATGTGTTTAAAATAATATTTTATTCAGTATACATTATAATAACTCCATAAAATAGTATATAATATTAACTAACATAAAATCAATAATTGAATACAGGACAAAGAGATGATAACATATAATATGCCGGCCGATTTCACATAGGTACTCCCTTAATCTCACTGCTTATATGTGAAATAGTAATAAAGACAACTAAAGTGCAATTGTGCTATAATTTATATACGAAAAAATAAAGCACCCTGTATGATTAGGTCGTACTCAGTGGTATTAAGCAAAAAGTGCAATAGTGCTCAGAATAAATGTGCCAAAGAAATAGCATACAAAAGTGCGAAGTGCTATGGCCTTATATTCAGCCAATTCAATGTCACACAAATGTGCAAAAAAAAATCCTAGAGGAGAGCTATAAAGATTTCAGGTTAATACCTGGTGAAATGGCCACGTCCTGATTACACGCACCCCAACGCGCGTTTCGGATTCCTTCCTTCGTCAGTGGGTCCAGTAGTGGTCCAAACTAATCCTTTTTATATATGTCACATATCACCTATCCCTTACACCCCTGGCTACGCCGGCGCATGCGCAGTCAGGAGGACCCGGAAGTCCGAGATCCCGCCCCACGTGACCGGACGTACAGGACAGCGTCCCAACGTTACCAAGATCACCCGGACACAGAATCCCGGGCCCCAGGCCACTAACCGCGCATGCGCACCACCAGGAGGAAGTATAGGAGGTTCCATACAACAATTCCCGCAGAAACTTACTTAGCTCAGATTGGCAAAGGTAAATAAAGAATGCGGATCACTTCGGCCGGCAATCATATGAATATCAAACTATAGTGTTAACGGGTAATGAATTGTCCACAACCAGTGGACCACATCTGACACCGCTTCACAATTTCATACTTATATTACATTGCAAATGATTAGTCCCGCTTACAAAGACACCTTAAATGCATATCAGACAACTATTTCTATTATGCATACATATACATAATACATTATATAAATGTAATTACATGAATGCAAATCAGACAAATATTTATATCTGCATACATATACATAATAAATTATTAACCAAGAAATACTTTCTCAGTATATATATCCACAGGTGCCAGGATAATCGCACTACTAAGATTCTTCATCATTTGATTTCTTTTATCTCAATTTCTTTGCAGTGTCCACATCACCGCCAGCTACATCACTTCATCCCAGTGTCCCCATCCGCCCAACAATTAAGGTTTGTATGGACCTAAAATAAATAATACAAAATTATTAATAAAAAATTAATAATACATTTTTAATAATAAATAAAACTACAATTAAAACCAGACCACAGCATAAAACATAAGCATAAAAGAATTAAAAGAGTTATTAGAGAGGTTTTGACAAATTTCCACAACTCCTGACAATAAAAGAGTTAACTCATTATAAAAAAGGGGCAAAGCTTATATTTTCGTTTAGTCCCCTTGGTGAGACGGTATCTAAGGCCCATATCCATTTCGTTTCCATTTTGGCCAATGGTATGGTAACTGGTCCACCACGTTCACCAGTGATGACTGTATCAATGCCAAGCACCTTGAATCCCATGGGGTCACTATTATGATAGAGTTTAAAATGCTTAGGGATTGTTTTCAAGGATGAAATATCCTGCACTTCTTTGGCAGCTTCTATCCCAAGCACATGTTCTCGGACCCTTACCTTGAGTTGCCTAGTGGTCATGCCCACGTATATCAGGGAGCACGGGCATGTGGCATAATAAACCACTGCTTTCGTTGTGCACGTTATATTGTGCTTAATTTGAAAGGTTTTAATACCATTAGAAGTGCAAAATGTGTGCTCCCTCACTATATTTGGGCATGCCACACATTTTCCACAAGGACGGCAACCCAAAGTCGGTCTACATCTATCCAAGAAAGAGGGAAGATTAGCCTTGTCTGGCTTGTTCCCGTAAAGTGCTTGGTGCCTAGAGGTATTTTTTGCCCGATTGTACCCTTTCTTTACCGATCTACGGCTATATCCCCTCTCGAAGAATCTCTTTTTGAGTTCAGAGGCCTGTTCTTCAAATTCAGTGTCCTCGGAGCAGATTCTCCGCAACCTCAAAAATTGACCTATGGGGATGGAGTTAATCATAGTAGGGGGATGTGATGATGTTGCGTGTAACAATGAATTGACTGCTGTGGTCTTTCTAAAGACCTTGGTGTGCAAGCAATTATCCTCAGTCCTCCATACATTAACATCTAAAAACTCCATCACATCCCGATCATATTTATAAGTTACCCTTAGATTCCGGGAGTTCTGATTCAACCCCACCATAAATTCTTGGAGGGATTCAACCGAACCTTGCCAAATCAGGAATATGTCATCAATGAACCGCACCCACATTGGGATGCGGTCCATTGATGACCCAAGCTCAGACATAAAGAGGTCCCTCTCCCACAGCCCCAAGAATAAATTTGCATAAGTAGGCGCAAACGCCGCGCCCATTGCTGTACCTTGGAGCTGCAGGTAGAGGGACCCTTTGAATAGAAAAAAATTTTTTGTTAGTGAGAACTCCAGTAACTGAAGAGTAAATTGTCTCATTGTTTCAGGTAGAAATGAGGATTCCAGAAAATATTTGACTGCCTGAATTCCATCCCTATGCCGGATATTTGTATAAAGGCTTTCAACGTCACATGACACTAATAGAGTGTCATCACCAATGTACAGACCATCTACTTTTTAAAAAAAATCATTAGTGTCCTTCAGAAATGAGGGCAATTCTTCGACCAATGGTTTTAATTTGGCATCCACAAATTTACTGATTTTTTCCAAATAATTCCCACAACCTGAGATTATTGGTCTTCCTGGTGGATTAATTTGATCCTTATGTATCTTTGGTAGCAGATACATGGTTGGTATTTTAGGTTCCACAACCTGAAGTGCCACATATAGGTCCCTAGAAATCACTTCCCCCTCAAGGGCCTCCCGAAGTATACCAGCCAATTCACCCTGAAATTTATTCAGCGGGTTGAAAGTCATCTTTTTATAGCAGGCCTTATCTTTTAATTGGCGGAGGGCTTCATTTTCATAAAGTTCTTTGGGCCATACAACCACATTTCCACCCTTGTCAGCCGGCTTGAACACCACATCCTTCAAATTCTGTAGTTTTTTTAAAGCATTTTTTTCCCCCATATTCAAATTGTCATATTGGGGAAATATTGGAATTTCATCAAATGCCTTGCTCACAGTTTTCACAAATACATCTATTATAGAACAGGCTGACAAGGGTGGAAAGAGTTCAGTTTTATCCAGGGCCATAGTAGGACAAAATGAGAGTCCTCTAGAAAACACGGCCAGCTCCACTTTGTTGGGTTTATAATCTGAGAGATTAATGCCACAGTTAGATGATTTTGTGTCTGGAATGGAGTGGTTGTCCAAATTGTCAGGTTTTGGCTTTGTTTTGAGAGCCCGCCACGCAGTGTCTTCTGATTTAATCCCACTGGGGGCCTGGGATCCATGGACATGCGCAGTGCATATCTGAACCTCCACCTCTCACTCATCTCCCTATGGCTTCTTCAGACTGTTCGGTGTCAGCTGGTCCCTAATAGCATGCCACGGCCGTGACACCGCACAGTCTTAAGACGCCGTAGGGAGGGGAGTGAGAGGCGAGGATATGCACTGCGCATGGCCATGGATCCCAGGCCCCCAGTGGGATAAAATCAGAAGACACTGCGAGGCGGGCTCTCGGCCAGCGCGGCCGCACAGGCGCAGCCAGCCTGACACCAAATGATGTCAGAAGATGGGCAGCGCTAAGTGTGCCTGGCCAAGGGATAACATAACAGCGCAGGCTCCGGGACGGAATCAAACTACGCTGAGGAGCCGGGGCGCGGCGCCGGGGGGGTAGGAATGACGGCTGTGCTGCGTCATATTACGAAGGAAAGTCCCACCTCCGGGACGGTTTCACGGTTTCAGGGGACACATTTTATAAGTGTTTAGTTCTGTGTTTGCAAGGAGCATGATGAAAAGAGCCACCTTTTCCTTTTGCATCTTTTGTGCTGCACAAGCTGGCTCTTTCAGCTACAAACGCCTTGGGGGGGGGGTTAAAGGTTCCCTTTCGACTTTCTCAGGCTTCGGCCTACATTGTGTTCCTCTGCTTTTCCACCTGTCCCTGGGCTCCAACACCGCTAGTTGCCGTCCAGAAGTGCTGTCCGCACAGTCCCAACAGTCGCTCCTCTGTTATTGGGGTTCAGTAACGTCAGCTGTTCCCCTGCTGTGTGTGTGGCAATCCCTCCTATCTCCTCCACCTCCTCCTCCACCTGTCCCTGGGCTCCAACACCGCTAGTTGCCGTCCAGAAGTGCTGTCCGCACAGAGCCAAACACCTCGCCAATGTGTTAGTGAAGTTCAGCACCGCCAGCTGTTCCCCTGCTGTGCAGCCGGCAACGTGTACTGCGACCGCCACGCAGGCACAACAAGTTAAATTTAGGGGAACCTGTCCCCCCCCCCCCCCAAGGCGTTTGTTACTGAAGGAGCCACCTTGTGCAGCAGTAATGATGCAAAGGGAAAAAGTGCCTCTTTTCGTGGTGCTCCTTACACATGCTGATCCTAACACTTATGAAAAGTGTCCCCTCCTACCGTGATACCGTACGGTTGGTGGAACTTTCCTTTGTGATGTGACGCAGCACAGCCGTCATTCTTACCCCCTTGGAGCCGTGCGCCGCCTCCTCAGCGTTGTTTGAATCAGTCCCGGAGCCTGCGCTGTTAGGTTAGCCCTTGGCCATGCACACATTTTGCGCTGCCCGTCTTCTGACATCATTTGGTGTCAGGCTGGCTGCGCCTGTGCGGCCGCGCTGGCCGAGAGCCCGCCTCGTACTGTCTTCTGATTTAATCCCACTGGGGGCCTGAGATCCATGGACATGCGCAGTGCATATCTGAACCTCCACCTCTCACTCATCTCCCTATGGCTTCTTCAGACTGTTCGGTGTCAGCTGGTCCCTAATAGCATGCCACGGCCGTGACACCGCACAGTCAGAAGAAGCCGTAGGGAGATGAGTGAGAGGTGGAGGTTCAGATATGCACTGCGCATGTCCATGGATCTCAGGCCCCCAGTGGGATTAAATCAGAAGACAGTACGAGGCGGGCTCTCGGCCAGCGCGGCCGCACAGGCGCAGCCAGCCTGACACCAAATGATGTCAGAAGACGGGCAGCACAAAAAGTGTGCATGGCCAAGGGCTAACCTAACAGCGCAGGCTCCGGGACTGATTCAAACAACGCTGAGGAGGCGGCGCACGGCGCCAAGGGGGTAAGAATGACGGCTGTGCTGCGTCACATCACAAAGGAAAGTTCCACCTACCGGACGGTATCACGGTAGGAGGGGACACTTTTTATAAGTGTTAGGTTCAGCATGTGCAAGGACCATAATTAAAAGAGCTAAGTTTACCTTTTCCAGCATTAGTGCTGTACACGATGGCTCTTTCAGCTACAAACGCCTGGGGGGGGTTAAAGTTTCCCTTTCAACTTGCTCCAGTGCAGGCTTCGGCCTACACTCTGCTCCCTCTCCTCCTCCTGCTGACCCTGGGCTCTAACACCGCCAGTTGGGGCCCAGATGTGCTAGCTGCACAGAGCCAAACACCAGCCAATGAGTCAGCGGGGTTCAGCACCGCCAGCTGTTCCCCTGCTGTGTAGCCGGCAACGTGTCCTGCAACAGCCACGCAGACACAAGAACTGAAATTGAAGGAAACCTGTCCCCCCTCCCCCAGGCGTTTTTACGTTTTACAGCCACCTTGTACGACAGTAATGCTGCATGTGTGCAAGGTGGCTCAGAAACTTAATCTCCTTGCCCATGTTGAAGTGAACACGTCTAAAAATGAGTCCTCTGCGACCATTAAAACGTCCCTCAGGTGTGATTTTCCTTTGTATTGACACGCAACAAGCTCCTTGGTAGCGCTGCCCGTCTTCTGATATCATTGTTTGGCTGCCTGCGCCTCTGCGGCCGCCTTGCCCGACACAACGCCCCTCGGTGTCTTATTTATTTGGACTGCGAGGGTGTGATTGATGGGCATGAATGGTGCATTTCTTCGCCTGTCCCTCATCTCCTTCCGCCTTCCTCAGACTGTGCGGCTTCATGGCCGTGGCATGCGATAAGGGATCAGCTGACGCCGCACAGTCTGAAGCGGGTGTAAGGACCCGAGTGCGAGAGGCGAACATATGTGCTGCGCCAGGCCATGAATCCCAGCCCCGCAGTGTTTTAACAATGTTAAGACACTGCGGGGCTGGGATTCATGGTCATCGCGAACCGCACCGGCCGACATTAAATGAGGTCAGAAGATGGGCAGCGCTAACAGCGCTAGGCCAGGGGATAACACGACAGCGCAGACTCCTGTACAGCAAATAACAACGCTCAGGAGGCTGCACCCAGCACCAAGGTGGGATTCTTGACATCTGTGCTGCGTCTCAGTACAAAGGGAACTCGCGCCTCCAACACAGTTTGACTGTATAAAGGGCTAAATGTTATACGTGTTTCATTCAGCGTGTGCAAGGAGCAAAATTAAAAGAGCAACCTTTGACTTGTGCAGCACTACTGCTGCATAAGCTGTGGCTCTTCTACTTTGTAACCCCTGAGGGGGGGTTAAAGGTTACCTTTGAAATTGGTTCAAGTAGGCTTCGGCCTACACTCTGCTCCCCCTGCAGAGCCCGGGCTCCAACACCGCCAGCTGGGGCCCGGTACTGCTAGCTGCACAGAGCCAAACACCAGCCAATGTGTCAGTGGGGTTCAGCACCGCCAGCTGTTCCCCTGCTGTGCAGCCGGCAACGTGTCCTGCAACTGCCACGCAGGCACAACAGACCCAAAGCTGCCGCCAGTGCAGGCTTCGGCCTACACTCTGCTCCATCTCCTCCTCCTGCTGACCCCGGGCTCTAACACCGCCAGTTGGGGCCCGGTACTGCTAGCTGCACAGAGAAAAACACCAGCCAATGTGTCAGTGGGGTTCAGCACCGCCAGCTGTTCCCCTGCTGTGCAGCCGGCCTCGTGTCCTGCAAAAGCCACGCAGACACAAGAACTGAAATTGAAGGGAACCTGTCCCCCCTCCCCCAGGCGTTTGTACGTTTTTAAGGCCACCTTGTACAGCGGTAATGCTGCATGTGTGCAAGGTGGCTCATAAACGTATTCTCCTCGCACATGTGGAGCTGAAAACACGTCTAAAATGTGTCCTCTGTGTGACCATTTAACCGTCCCGGTGGTGTGACTTTCCTTTGTAATGACACGCTGCAACCCCCTTGGTAGCGCTGCCCGTCTTCTGGCATCATTGTTTGGCTGCCTGCGCCTCTGCGGCCGCCCTGACCCACACAACGCCCCTCGGTGTCTTATTTCTTGGGACTGCGAGGGTGTGATTGATGGGCATGAGCAGTGCATCACTTCGCCTGTCCCTCATCTCCTTCCGCCTTCTTCAGACTGTGTGGCTTCATGGCCGTGGCATGCGATAAGGGATCAGCTGACGCCGCACAGTCTGAAGCGGGTGTAAGGACCCGAGTGCGAGAGGCGAACATATGTGCTGCGCCAGGCCATGAATCCCAGCCCCGCAGTGTTTTAACAATGTTAAGACACTGCGGGGCTGGGATTCATGGTCATCGCGAACCGCACCGGCCGACATTAAATGAGGTCAGAAGATGGGCAGCGCTAACAGCGCTAGGCCAGGGGATAACACGACAGCGCAGACTCCTGTACAGCAAATAACAACGCTCAGGAGGCTGCACCCAGCACCAAGGTGGGATTCTTGACATCTGTGCTGCGTCTCATTACAAAGGGAACTCGCGCCTCCAACACAGTTTGACTGTATAAAGGGCTAAATGTTATACGTGTTTCATTCAGCGTGTGCAAGGAGCAAAATTAAAAGAGCAACCTTTGACTTGTGCAGCACTACTGCTGCATAAGCTGTGGCTCTTCTACTTTGTAACCCCTGAGGGGGGGTTAAAGGTTACCTTTGAAATTGGTTCAAGTAGGCTTCGGCCTACACTCTGCTCCCCCTGCAGAGCCCGGGCTCCAACACCGCCAGTTGGGGCCCGGTACTGCTAGCTGCACAGAGCCAAACACCAGCCAATGTGTCAGTGGGGTTCAGCACCGCCAGCTGTTCCCCTGCTGTGCAGCCGGCAACGTGTCCTGCAACTGCCACGCAGGCACAACAGACCCAAAGCTGCCGCCAGTGCAGGCTTCGGCCTACACTCTGCTCCATCTCCTCCTCCTGCTGACCCCGGGCTCTAACACCGCCAGTTGGGGCCCGGTACTGCTAGCTGCACAGAGAAAAACACCAGCCAATGTGTCAGTGGGGTTCAGCACCGCCAGCTGTTCCCCTGCTGTGCAGCCGGCATCGTGTCCTGCAAAAGCCACGCAGACACAAGAACTGAAATTGAAGGGAACCTGTCCCCCCTCCCCCAGGCGTTTGTACGTTTTTAAGGCCACCTTGTACAGCGGTAATGCTGCATGTGTGCAAGGTGGCTCATAAACGTATTCTCCTCGCACATGTGGAGCTGAAAACACGTCTAAAATGTGTCCTCTGTGTGACCATTTAACCGTCCCGGTGGTGTGACTTTCCTTTGTAATGACACGCTGCAACCCCCTTGGTAGCGCTGCCCGTCTTCTGGCATCATTGTTTGGCTGCCTGCGCCTCTGCGGCCGCCCTGACCCACACAACGCCCCTCGGTGTCTTATTTCTTGGGACTGCGAGGGTGTGATTGATGGGCATGAGCAGTGCATCACTTCGCCTGTCCCTCATCTCCTTCCGCCTTCTTCAGACTGTGCGGCTTCATGGCCGTGGCATGCAATAAGGGATCAGCTGACGCCGCACAGTCTGAAGCGGGTGTAAGGACCCGAGTGCGAGAGGCGAACATATGTGCTGCGCCAGGCCATGAATCCCAGCCCCGCAGTGTTTTAACAATGTTAAGACACTGCGGGGCTGGGATTCATGGTCATCGCGAACCGCACCGGCCGACATTAAATGAGGTCAGAAGATGGGCAGCGCTAACAGCGCTAGGCCAGGGGATAACACGACAGCGCAGACTCCTGTACAGCAAATAACAACGCTCAGGAGGCTGCACCCAGCACCAAGGTGGGATTCTTGACATCTGTGCTGCGTCTCATTACAAAGGGAACTCGCGCCTCCAACACAGTTTGACTGTATAAAGGGCTAAATGTTATACGTGTTTCATTCAGCGTGTGCAAGGAGCAAAATTAAAAGAGCAACCTTTGACTTGTGCAGCACTACTGCTGCATAAGCTGTGGCTCTTCTACTTTGTAACCCCTGAGGGGGGGTTAAAGGTTACCTTTGAAATTGGTTCAAGTAGGCTTCGGCCTACACTCTGCTCCCCCTGCAGAGCCCGGGCTCCAACACCGCCAGTTGGGGCCCGGTACTGCTAGCTGCACAGAGCCAAACACCAGCCAATGTGTCAGTGGGGTTCAGCACCGCCAGCTGTTCCCCTGCTGTGCAGCCGGCAACGTGTCCTGCAACTGCCACGCAGGCACAACAGACCCAAAGCTGCCGCCAGTGCAGGCTTCGGCCTACACTCTGCTCCATCTCCTCCTCCTGCTGACCCCGGGCTCTAACACCGCCAGTTGGGGCCCGGTACTGCTAGCTGCACAGAGAAAAACACCAGCCAATGTGTCAGTGGGGTTCAGCACCACCAGCTGTTCCCCTGCTGTGCAGCCGGCATCTTGTCCTGCAAAAGCCACGCAGACACAAGAACTGAAATTGAAGGGAACCTGTCCCCCCTCCCCCAGGCGTTTGTACGTTTTTAAGGCCACCTTGTACAGCGGTAATGCTGCATGTGTGCAAGGTGGCTCATAAACGTATTCTCCTCGCACATGTGGAGCTGAAAACACGTCTAAAATCTGTCCTCTGTGTGACCATTTAACCGTCCCGGTGGTGTGACTTTCCTTTGTAATGACACGCTGCAACCCCCTTGGTAGCGCTGCCCGTCTTCTGGCATCATTGTTTGGCTGCCTGCGCCTCTGCGGCCGCCCTGACCCACACAACGCCCCTCGGTGTCTTATTTCTTGGGACTGCGAGGGTGTGATTGATGGGCATGAGCAGTGCATCACTTCGCCTGTCCCTCATCTCCTTCCGCCTTCTTCAGACTGTGTGGCTTCATGGCCGTGGCATGCGATAAGGGATCAGCTGACGCCGCACAGTCTGAAGCGGGTGTAAGGACCCGAGTGCGAGAGGCGAACATATGTGCTGCGCCAGGCCATGAATCCCAGCCCCGCAGTGTTTTAACAATGTTAAGACACTGCGGGGCTGGGATTCATGGTCATCGCGAACCGCACCGGCCGACATTAAATGAGGTCAGAAGATGGGCAGCGCTAACAGCGCTAGGCCAGGGGATAACACGACAGCGCAGACTCCTGTACAGCAAATAACAACTCTCAGGAGGCTGCACCCAGCACCAAGGTGGGATTCTTGACATCTGTGCTGCGTCTCATTACAAAGGGAACTCGCGCCTCCAACACAGTTTGACTGTATAAAGGGCTAAATGTTATACGTGTTTCATTCAGCTTGTGCAAGGAGCAAAATTAAAAGAGCAACCTTTGACTTGTGCAGCACTACTGCTGCATAAGCTGTGGCTCTTCTACTTTGTAACCCCTGAGGGGGGGTTAAAGGTTACCTTTGAAATTGGTTCAAGTAGGCTTCGGCCTACACTCTGCTCCCCCTGCAGAGCCCGGGCTCCAACACCGCTAGTTGGGGCCCGGTACTGCTAGCTGCACAGAGCCAAACACCAGCCAATGTGTCAGTGGGGTTCAGCACCGCCAGCTGTTCCCCTGCTGTGCAGCCGGCAACGTGTCCTGCAACTGCCACGCAGGCACAACAGACCCAAAGCTGCCGCCAGTGCAGGCTTCGGCCTACACTCTGCTCCATCTCCTCCTCCTGCTGACCCCGGGCTCTAACACCGCCAGTTGGGGCCCGGTACTGCTAGCTGCACAGAGAAAAACACCAGCCAATGTGTCAGTGGGGTTCAGCACCGCCAGCTGTTCCCCTGCTGTGCAGCCGGCATCGTGTCCTGCAAAAGCCACGCAGACACTTGCTCTTGTACCTTCTGCTCCCCATCCTGGTTCCAGTACCGTCAGCTGTTTCTGGGCAGAGCCTTTGGCTTAGGTGCCTCCCTCTGGGTATCCGAGTTCCACCAACGTCAGGTGGTCCTTGGTAGTGCTTTCAGGCACGGGTACCTCCTGCTTAGTAACCGGGTTCCAGTAACGTCAGCTGGTCCTCGGTAGTTCCATTGGCTCTTGGACCTTCGGCTACCCATCCGGGTTCCAGCACCGTCAGCTGGTTCTCGGCAGTGTCTTTTGCTCTTGTACCTTCTGCTCCCCATCCTGGTTCCAGTACCGTCAGCTGGTTCCGGGCAGAGCCTTTGGCTTAGGTGCCTCCCTCTGGGTATCCGAGTTCCACCAACGTCAGGTGGTCCTTGGTAGTGCTTTCAGGCACGGGTACCTCCTGCTTAGTAACCGGGTTCCAGTAACGTCAGCTGGTCCTCGGTAGTTACATTGGCTCTTGGACCTTCGGGTAGCCATCCGAGTTCCAGTTCCATCAGCTGGTTCTCAGCATTTTCTCAGCCTTCTTGTACCTTCTGCTACATTTCCAAGTTCAAGAGACTAAACACGATGACCCGGAAGACCACCCCTAAGATGACGACGACACCAGAGACGACAACCACTGTGATGACGACGACCCTGGAGACGATGACCCTGAAGACCACCCCGATGACGACAACCCCGGAGACGACGACCCTGAAGACCACCCCGATGACGACGACCCCGGAGATGACGACCCTGGAGACGACGACGACCTGGAAGACCGAGAAGCAGAAGAACAAGAGGCTGCAGAACAAAGAGCAGAAGAACATTAAGCATAACACTAAATATCAGAGCAAAAAATATTATCTAAATTATAAGCAGAAGAAGACTAAGCAGTGTATGGGGGTGAGTCCGTTCCTCCTCGTGGTGCCCCTGGATAAAGCCTGATGCTGCAGGCCAAACTGAACGCGGACAAATGTAACTCTTTTGTGACAGGCAGAACGGAAGGTGTAATCCTCAAACTTTTATAGATAACAACTACGGGAATGCCTGTCACAAATAAGAATATGATGAAGAAGTAGAATATGATGAAGATAATAGTAAAATAAAAAGAATATGAACAATGTAACCAAAAAAATAATAGGTAGAAGATGAAGAAGATGAATAAGGTGAAGAAGTTGATGTCAAAGAAGCTGATGATGAGGATAATGAAGAAGAAAGTGTGGGAGAAGTAAAAAAGAAGGTGAAGGGCGTGGAAGTAGTGAAACATCAATATCTGACAAAATAAAAAAAAAATTAACATAGTCAAAATCTTTCTACCGCCGAACGTCATAAAAAAACACAAAATCCTGCTATTCTATTACATTGGGCTAAACCTCTGTGCCTTTAATGTCTCCGCCACGTCCCCCAATACATCCTACATTATTCTTAGTTGTTTTCCTTCATGTAGAATGAACCTACAAGTTTATAAAGGGTTTATTTTAATTCCGATATTTTCGTCCCATTGACTTGCATTGGGATCGGGTATCGGTATCGGATTAGATCCGATATTTTGACGGTATCGGCCGATACTTTCCGATACCGATACTTTCCGATATCGGAAAGTATCGCTCAACACTAGTCCTGAATCGAGGTGCATCTGTGTAGTTTATTTTCCTTGTTATGAATCAGAAAGGGTCGTAGTTTGCTGTAGTATTGTTGTAATTTTTGCTCTGTGTCTTCTGTAAGTGCTTTCCTCAGAGTTTCAAATTGACCTTGGACTACTCTTTATGATGTAGCAGACATGCAAAAGGTGATACCTTAATCTCTCAGAAGTCCTGTGACAAAGGTTTTGTGCATAATGGGTATTGTAGGTATGAAGAATTGGGTTTGTAATCCAGAGTCCTTTGGGAATTACATTCTCCTTTTTGCATGTAGATAGGAAAAAAATGTCGCAGTCCATTTGGAAGTGGCTTTAGTTCCATAAAGATGCGGTACATTCTGGTATCCTCCATTTTTATACAGGAAAGATATATATCTTGGTACCATGTTAGCCAGTGGATAGAAAAATATTTAGAATTGAGAGTCCTCAGTGGTTGATACCATTTAATGGCTAATTGAAAAGATGGTAACAAATTGCAGGCTTTTGAGACTACTTCGGTCCCTTCATCAGGCATAGACTAATAAAAATTCTGAAGAATCACATATTTATGCACAACACAGCACAGAAAAATGCCATACATAAGACAGGTGACGTGAGGCAGAATTACCATTATGTGAGAAATAAACAGTTATGTTCATAAATATTGGAACAGTTCATAGATAAGGAGTGTGAATGTTTTATTGTCCTCTGATTGGGGTCTGGTTCTATGTTATGATGCCCCCACACGGTCTGAGGAGCAAATTCCTTAATGTCTTTTTACATCATGGTCATGATTAAAGGAGCTTAGTCTCCAGAAACGCGTTGAGATTCACGCCCACATGGTTTGTGCTGAAGTTTATACACTCTATATTACAAGTTTGTGAATACAGAAATGTTATCTTCATGGATTCGATGGAGCTGGACAATTTTCTTCTTTGGACTTTACACGTTTGGACACAGCGGGTCTGTGTTCCCGAAGTTCAACTAATGCATTACGGGTGAGATGTTTGTTTCTCTTCACCAATGTGCTAATACCGTATTGCAAAATGTCTATGTATTGTCATGTATTTTATGCTGTTGTGTAATGGTATGGACCACTTATGCATTAATGTTATCCCCTTGTGTTTTGCACTGTTAAATGTGATGTGTCTGCCATGTATAACTGTTGTGCTGTGTTTGTAATGCACATACTAGAGGCAGGGACAAAAGTGGTTAAAAGAATGTGGCTGGACTTGCAGTCTCAAGGGAGCAGGAAGCTTCTGCTTCCTGTTCAGAGCCCAGGCAGGATGGCCTGAGCCAGGGTGTGTGTCCCCGTCTGGGTGCACAGGTGTGTCCCTGCTTGAGACAGGAGCCCCCATCTGGGGCATAAATGCGTCCCCGTCTGGGACAAAAGAGTCCCCCGTCTGGGCCATAAGTGTGGGATATATGTGGATCCCCATCTGGGGCAGAAGGGATCCCCAGCTGGGGCGTATATTGGCTGCCAGGACTGTCATGCACCAGGATTGAATGTGTGCCTCACCAGACATCTCTAGCTCTGGAGAGCATACTGGGAGTTATGGACACTGCAGCTGCAGCCATTGCTGTGATTAAGGACAGAAAAGGAATTCTACATCTCCTGTTTATTTTTTCTTCCTCATCATTAAAATACAAGTTGCCACTATTGAGCCCTATACAGTATGAAGTGTAGTTCATCTGGAGGACGCTGTCCTGTCATGGAAAACAGTCGCAGAACTGAGGTAACCCACTGTGACCCAGGACTGGTATTGGAACTGTAATTTTATGTGCAAGGGGCTGGGGTGTGGACTAATTCTGCTGCAGTAGACTAACACCCCATGCCACCTTGCTACATTTGATGTAGTCAGCAGGATTGAACCCAGCAGCCCTGCAACCCTGAGATTGATGGAAAAAATGCCTGAGATGTGTGAATTGTTGCCCGCCATGCAAGAATTAAAGATGGTGGCTGACAGTGACTTTGAGCCTGAGATTTGTGATTTGTTGCCCACCATGAAGGAATTAAAGGTAGTGGCTGATAGAGACTTTGAGACTTTGATGGCAGCTGACAGGGATTACAAGGTGGCACCAACCTCTAATCAGAAGATGGTGGCCGTTGGTGCAAAAATGAGAGATGTTGTCACCATTTGTGAGCATCATGGAGAAGATTTGGCACCAAAAGGCGGTGGGGGTTGCACCCCCTGTGAAGAAGGCCAGCTCTAAAATGGTGTATGCGAAGAATAAGTTCCAACCCGTACAGCAGAACCCAAGGAAACAAGTGGAACAGCCAAGTGTGACCCCGTCATTGAATGGGTGGAACCCAGCAGAGCGGGACGGCGTGTTTAGAGAAGAGATGCCATTACTCACCGAGACTGCCTGTGACTACCACCCCATGCCACCTTAATACATACACATAATACCGTGTATGTCAAGTATTTTTGATTATACAACATACTTTTAAGCATGTAAAAAATTCTAGTAGTCCAAATTTAAGGCAATTTGGCAGCACTACACCCACCTGCCTGCATCCTTGAAGCGACTGGTGAATATAAATTATTGTTGATCAGCAGGATAGGTGATAACTAGAGATTAGCGAACCCGTGGATGTTTGGCTCGCTGGGTTTGACAAACATACAGCAAAAATATTGGTTCGAGTCCAAACTTGACCTTGAACTTGACCCCAGACCCAAACTCAATAGAAGTCTTTGGGGACCCAAACTTCAGTGCTTTAAAATGGCTGAAAAATGGTCATAGTAAGGGCTAGTGGGTTGCAAAAGGAAGCTAAATGAGGGTAAGGGCAGGACAACTACTCTGCAAAAAAATGGGGAAATGACTTAAAGGGGTTCTGTCACCGTAGCAATCATTGGAAAAATAGGAAGCAAATGAGTAATATAAAAATGTTAACAGTGCCCTCACAGAGACTGAGGATAGCTACTTCCAGTCCAGTTAAAAATTTGAGCCATAGAGCATCAGGCACGGTAGCCCTACATTGGCAGCTTACAAATTTTATTCACAATACATGGGGCAGAGAACCCCCTAAGAAACAGCTTACAAATTTCTCCCACAGACCATGGGGCAGAGTCCCCTTTAAGAAGCAGCTTACAAATTTCAGCCACAGACCATGGGGCAGAGTATCCTCAAAGAAGCAGCTTACATATTTCACCCACAGACCATGGGGCAGAGTACCCCCTCAGAAACAGCTTACAAATTTCTCCCACAGACCATGGGGCAGAGTACCCTTTAAGAAGCAGCTTACAAATTTCAGCCACAGACCATGGGGCAGAGTATCCTCAAAGAAGCAGCTTACTTATTTCACCCACAGACCATGGGGCAGAGAACCCCCTAAGAAACAGTTTACAAATTTCTCCCACAGACCATGTGGCAGAGTACCCTTTAAGAAGCAGCTTACAAATTTCAGCCACAGGCCATGGGGCAGAGTACCCCCTCAGAAACAGTTTACAAATTTGTGGTAATGTGGTGGGGGCTGAGCTACTGTGAAGGGGGCGGGATTAGCGAGTAATCACGATGCCTCTTATATATATAGATTTACAAAATTACTAGAAAACAGACACCAGGGCTGAAAAAGTATTTTTGTAGCCTGCAAAGGCCAACAAGATGGCTGATGCAACTAATGGCAATGGGACAACTGATGTCAATTAATTATTTCTCAGACTAATAGAAAACACACAGCGGCTTGAAGTACAGCACTCTCACAGGCGGTGGGTGCAGAGTACACAAAGCAGCTTCAAGGATAATACTCCCACAGGTGGTGGGAGGCAGAGTACACAGAGCGGCTTCAAAGACAGTACTCCCACAGGTTGGGTGGTGCACAGCACACACAGCGGCTTCAATGACACTACTCCAGCAGGTGGGGGGGAGTACACACAAAGTAGCTTTAAGGACAGTACTCCCACAGCATGGGGTGCAGAGTACACACAGCTGCTTAAATGACAGTACTCCCACAGGTGGAGGGTTCAGAGTACACACAGCAGCTTAATGGACAGTACTCTCACAGACAGGGGTACAGAGTATACACAGCGACTTAAAGGACAGTACTCAGTGGCTTTTAGCACAGTACTCACACAGATGAGTACACACAGCTGGTTTTACCACAGAAGTAGCACATATAGGGGTTGGAGAGTACACACATCATTGTGTTTGCAGAGTTTGCAGGGCCTAAAAATGGCAATGACATGTCTGATGCAATATATTATTTGCAAAACTACTAGAAAACAGACAACAGGCCAGAAAAAAGTATTTTTGGAGTCTAGAAATGGCAGCAACATGGTTTATGCAATATATTGATTTGCTAAAGACTACAAAGCACACACCAGGCAAGAAAAAGTATTTTTTGTGGTCAAGAAATGCCAACAACATAACTGATGCGACATACTGATTTCCAAGAAAACACATACCAGGCCTTAAAAATTCATTTTAGGGCCTACAAATGGCAGTGAGAAGGCTGATGGGATATATTTATTTGCAAAACTACTGGAATGCACACACCAGGTCTGAAAAATTATTTTTGAGGCCTACTAATAGGAAAGAGACGACTGATAATTATTTATTTCTCAGACTAATAGAAAACCCACAGTGGTTTGAAGGACAGTACTCAAACAGGTGGGGGGTGCAAAGTACACAAAGCAGCTTCAAGAACAATACTCCCACAGGCGGGGGGAGGTAGAGTACACACAGGGGCTTCAATGGCAGTACTCCCACAGGCAGGAGGGTGCAGAGTACATACAGCGGCTTCAAGGACAGTACTCACCCAAGCAGGGGGGGGGAGTACACACAACGGCTTTAAGGGCAATTCTCCCACAGGCAGTTGGTGCAGAGTACATACAGCATCTTAATGGACAATACTCCCAGAAGATAAGGGTGCAGAGTGCATACAGCAGCTTAACGGACAGTACCCCCACAAGTGGTGGATGCAAAGTATAAATGGCAACTTAACTGACAGTACTCCCACAGGCGGGACGGTGCAGAGTACACACAGCGGCAGCAAAGATTGCATTGCACACATGGAGGAGTAAAGAGTACACAGTGGCTTTGAGGACAATACTCCCAAAAGTGGGGGATTCAGAGTATACACAGTAGCTTAAAGGATAGTACTCTCACAGATGGGGGTGCAGAGTATACACAGTAACTTAAAGGACAGTACTCCCACATGTGTAGTTGGTCTGTGGCTCCATGCAAGATTTTGCCTCATGGAGTAAGGATGATTCTGAGAAAGATCAGGAATCAGCCCAAAACTACACAGGAGGACCTGGTAAATGACATGAAGAAAGCTGAGACCACAAACATTACTGTTAGTAACACCTTACAACTTCATGGATCAGAAATCCTGCAGGGCAGCAAAGTCACCCTGCTCAAGCCAGAATATTTCCAGGCACGTTTGAAGTTCGCCAATGACCATCTGGATGATCCATAGGAGGCATTGGAAAAGATTGTTTGGTCAGATGAGATAAAAATAGAACTGTTTGGTATAAAAAAGGATGAGTACAAACCCAAAATCACCATCCCAACCGTGAAGCATGGTGGTCGATACATCATACTTTGGTGACGCTTTTCTACAAAGGGGACAGAAATACTGTACCCTATTGAAGGTAGGATAGATGGGGTCATGTGTCTCGAGATTTTGGCTAACAACCTCCTTCTCTCAGTAAGAGCATTGAAGATTGTTTATGGCTGGATCGTCTAGCGTAAAAATGACCCAAAACACTCAGCCAGGATAACTAAGGTGTGGCATTGTAAGAAATATTTCACGGTCCTGGAGTGGCCTAGCTAATCTCCACACCTAAACCCAATAGAAAATCTTTGGAGTGAGCTGAAATGTTGCCCAGTGACAGCCCCAAAACCTGAAAGATCTGGATAAGATCTGTATGAAGGAGTGGGCCATAATTCTAGCTGCAGTGTAAACTTGGTCAAGGAATCGTCTGACCTTTGTAATTGCAAACAAAGGTTTCTGTACCAAATAGTAAATTCTATTTTTCTATTGTATCAAATAGTTATTTCATGCAATAAAATGAAAATTAATTACATTAAAATTATACAATGTGATTTTCTGGATATTTTTAAAAAGATTTTGTCTCTCACAGCTGAAGTGTACATACGATAAAATTTACAGACTTCTCCATTCTTTGTAGGTGGGAAAACTTGCAGAATCAGCAGTGTATCAAATAAAGCCTGCTCTCCTGCCTTGTCTGTCTATGAAGTGCGTATAGTACATCATCAAACTTTCCACACAGACTTATCTCTGCTCCTAGCTTCCGATTGGGATGTCTTTCAACTAACCCCAGCTTTACCCCCCCCCCCCCTTGTTATTTATGGCGTCGTTTACTCTGGCTTGATTATATGCATCTGGTCCACTGTTAATTCTCTGACCAAGATGAACAGAGACCACTCCTCTCTGCTTCACACCTGAATGCACTCAGTAGTACATATATTGCATAGCAAAAGTCTGCAATGACTTTAGTCTGCAGTGTGATTCCTAGAAGTGTGTCCTAGAAGTGTGAAGATTAATGTAGAATTCATACCAGAATTAAACCAGAAGGGAACTGAAGGTAACTGGCCAGTCACTGTAAACAATGTTTCTGTTTATTTTCACTTTCACCTCTATAATCCTTCACCTTCTGCTAACTCCCCTAATCCCTACACCTAGTAAGGAACTGTTTATCTCTTCTTCAATCCTCCCCATCATCTCAGCTCCTCCTCAGAACTGTTCCTCAACATACAATCCTTTGTCTCCAAGCACAGACAGCCCCTTCATGCCCTCTCCTGCTCCCACCTGCTAACACTTTCTCTGCTCCTTCTCACTGCTGGTGATATCTCTCTAAATCCTGGTCCTCCTCATCACATCCCCACAGTCAGTTTTCTACCTCCCATCCATGATCTATCACAAGTTTCCGTAACCTCTCTAACCTTTTACCCGTTTGCCCAGCCCCCACTTCCCCAGTCCCAGTCAGCTCTATGGAATGCTCACTCTGTCTGCAAAAAGCTTTCCTACATCCACGATCTTTTTATTACTAAGAATCTTTCCTTCCTCTCCATCACCGAAACCTGGCTCACCCCTTCTGACAGACTCACCTGCTGCACTTTCGTATGGTGGCTTCCACCTTTCTCACATACCCCGCCCCAGCAGCAAGCATGGCGGAGGAGTTGATTTTCTCCTGTCAGATAACTGCCACCCTCTGTTACCCTCCCTTCCTTTGAGGTGCACTCTGTGCACATCTCCCCTTCCAACCTCCAACTGGCTGTCATTTACCGCCCGCCTGGGCCAAGCACCACCTTCTTTGACCACTTCACAACCTGGCTACTTCATTTCCTTTCTGCGGACATCCCCACTATCATCATGGGTGACTTCAACATACCCATTGACATTTCCCTCTCACCTGCCACTAAACATCTATCACTTCCTCCTTCGGCCTCACTTAATGGTCTTCTGCAGCCACTCACAAAGATGGCCACACACTGGACCTCATCTTCACCCGCCTCTGCTCCCTATCTAACCTCTCTAACTCACCTCTTCCTCTTTCTGACCACAACCTACTCACATTCTCTTCCCTCTCCACTCCTTGTCTACAATCCCCACCCCACAAACTTGCACACCCTCTCAGAAATCTTAAACACCTTTACCTACACTCACTCTCTGAATCCCTCCTCCCTCTCACAGACATAAGTTCCCTACACAATGTGGATGATGCTGCCTCTCTATATAACACCACAATAGCTGTAGCTTTGGAATCTGTTGCCCCTCTCACACATACCAATGCTCGCAAAATCACCAGACCACCCTGGCACACCAGCCTGACCAAAGAACTGAGGCGAGCTTCAAGGGCTGCTGAGCGAAGATGGAAAAGATCCCACTCCAACGAGCACTTCATTGCATTCAAACAGTCCCTCACTACTTTTAAGACCACACAAAACAAGCCTACTTCTCATCTCTCATATCCTCCCTGTCTCACAACCCTAAACAGTTACTCAACACCTTCAATTCTCTCCTCCGTCCCCCTACACTCCTTCCCTCCCCATTCATCTCAGCTGAATACTTTGCCTCATTTTTCAAGCAGAAGATTGAGAACATCAGAGACAGTTTTAGTCGACAACCCCCAGAGCCCTTCCTCCCACTACCCAGCCCTCCACCTCCAAAACCAACTTCTCCACCATTACAGAAGATCGACTCTCCACTCTACTCTCAAGATCGAATCTCACCACCTGTGCACTTGACCCGATCCCTTCCCTCTTCATCCCAAACCTCTCCACAGTCTTCATCCCAACCCTAACCAATCTTTTCAACCTATCACTAACAACTGGTGTTTTCCCCTCAAGCTTTAAACATGCCTCAATCACACCTATCCTCAAAAAGCCCTCTCTTGACCCATCCTCTGTATCTAGCTATTGCCCTATATCACTTCTCCCCTATGCAGCGGGGCGCCGGTGTGTATCAGCAGAAACCCTCATTCTCTCCTTGGAGGCCCAGATGGCATCCTGTGTGCAGTCGCAGATGTCACGTGACACCGCCCAGTCTGCCACCCTAGAATCGGTGGATGACATGGGCATGGGCACAGGGACAAGCGGATGCTGGCCGTAATTAAGGAGAAAAGGAGTCTGCCCAGTGAAATCGGCTACGGCGTTGTTCAAGGCAAATTCCGCTCAAGGTAGCAAAGATGCCCAATCATCCTGCCTAGCAGAGACAAAACGTCGCAAGTATGTCACCAGAGTCTGGTTGGTCCTCTCTACCAACCCATTCATCTCGGGATGGTATGCAGAGGAGAGATTCAACTCTATGCTGAGTAAACGGCAGAGCTCTCTCCAAAACCGAGACGCGAACTGGGGACCCCAGTCGCTGACAATTTTATCAGGCATTCCATGTAAACGGAAAATGTGCTTTATGAAGAACGCCGCCAAGGCCCGCGCAGAAGGTAACCGTGGAAGCGGCACCAAGTGCACCATCTTAGAAAAATATTCGAGTGAGCCCAAGAGAGAACCTCTGGTTGCAAATTCGCTGGCACGAAAGTCTTGCCCGGGGGCACAGACTAGCGAAACCTGAGCTACAGTTCTCAGACTCTCAGAAGGGACAATAAGCCGAGGCTCCTCCTCCTCCTCCTCAGATGACACTACGGAGCGGGAGAGAGCATCGGCGCGAATGTTCTTCTCCCTGGAGAGAAAATGAAGAGTAAAATGAAACTGGGAGAAGAACAGGGACCATCTAGCCTGACGAGAATACAGACGCTAGGCCGTCTGTAGATATACCAAGTTTCTGTGGTCAGTGAAAACCTGGAAGGGAAAGCGAGCTCCCTCCAAGAGATGTCTCCACTCTGAGAAAGCCAACTTCATGGCTAGCAACTCCCTGTCCCCGATGGAATAATTCCTCTCCGCCGGTGTGAAGGTCTTGGAGAAGAAGAAGCATGGATGCTTCCGACCTTGAGCATCCTTTTGGAAAAGGACTGCTCCAGCACCAACGGATGAGGCATCCACCTCCATGATAAATGGCTTATCTACATCGAGGCAATGTAGAATGGGAGCGCTAGCGAAGTGTGACTTAACCGAGAGGAAGGCCTTGGAGACATCCTCTGACCACAACTTGGGATTTGCTCCCTTCTTAGTGAGGGCAACCAAGGGAGCTACCAAAGTTGAGAAGTGTGGAATGAACTGACGATAGTAGTTAATGAACCCCATAAAGCGCTGCACCGCTTTAAGTGAATGGGGTTCCTGCCAGTCCATCACAGCCTGTAGCTTGGCAGGATCCATTGCCAATCCCTGGGCAGAGATGATATAACCAAGGAAAGGCAAGGACTCCTGCTCAAACACACACTTCTCCAACTTGGCGTAGAGGGAGTTTGCCCGTAAGAGGTCAAAGACTTTGCGAACATCTCTCCAATGGGAGTCAATATCTGAAGAGTAGATGAGAATATCATCCAGATAGACTACGACCGAGGTGGTGAGAATATCCCGGAAGATGACGTTCACAAAGTCTTGGAAAACGGCTGGGCATTACAGAGCCCGAAGGGCATCACCAGATATTCATAGTGCCCATCCCTGGTGTTAAAAGCCGTCTTCCATTCGTCCCCCTCACGGATGCGAATCAGGTTGTAAGCACCCTGCAGATCTAATTTTGTAAATACTCTTGCTCCCCATAGCCTATCAAAAAGCTCAGATATCAGGGGTAGTGGGTAATTGTTCTTAACGGTGATGGCGTTAAGACCCCTGTAGTCTATGCATGGACGTAAGTCTCCACTCTTCTTCTGTACGAAGAAGAACCCAGCCCCTGCAGGTGACACTGACTTCCTAATGAATCCTCTTGCCAGATTCTCTTGGATGTACTGAGGCATTGCCTCCGTCTCCGGGAGAGATAGCGGATAGACTCGCCCCCGGGGAGGCTCAGCACCAGGCAAGAGGTCAATAGGACAGTCATAGGGGCGGTGAGGTGGAAGGGTCTCCGCAGCCCTTTTGGAGAACACGTCCGCATAGGGCCAATAGTGCTTGGGGAGAGAGGAAAGATCTGCGGGTACCTCTGTTGTAGCAACCTGAACGCACTCCCTCTGACATCTACCCTCACAGGATTTACTACATCCCAATATTCTCCCTGAGGACCACTCTATATGAGGAGAATGATTGCGTAACCATGGTATCCCCAACAGGACCTCATCAATCCCCTCAGCAATGACTAATAGGGAGATAATCTCCTGATGTGATGGAGACACAGAAAGAGTGAAAGGAATGGTTTGGTGGGTAATCTGTGAGGGTAGTGTAGACCCATTTACCACTCAAACGGTTACTGGTTTGGTGAGCATCACCAGGGGTATTGCGTGACGCTGGGTGAAAGCGGATGACATAAAATTACCCTCCGCCCCAGAGTCCACACATAGCTCTACCATAAGAGTGGATGGGCCTATGGTAATTGTCCCCTTGAAGGACAACTTAGAGGGAAACGTCGCCGTGTCTAGTGTACCTCCTCCAACTGCCACTAGACGCTGACGTTTCCCTGACCGCTGAGGACACTTGGAGGCAAGATGTCCTGACTGCCGGCAAACATGACAGACCTTAAGTGCTCGAGTGGACTGGGACTTGGATCCCGCTCGTGTCACCTCTAAGGCCTCATGTGACTCGGACGCCTGGACTGGAGATTCCAAAGGTCTGGCGAAGGTGGGAGCCAGCCGAAACCTCTGCCTACACTGGGCTCGCTCCAACCTTCGCTCGTGAAAATGAAGGTCAATGCGAGTTGATACAGCTATGAGCTCCTCCATTGTGGCTGGAATCTCCCTAGTGGCCAAAGCGTCCTTCACATAGTCAGCCAGCCCCCTCCAAAACACGGGAATGAGGGTTTTAATTGACCATTCCAACTCAGACGCTAATGTCCAGAAGCGAAAGGCAAAATGGCTGACCATGGTTGAACCCTGAGTCAAAGCCAGCAGTTGGAGCGCTGTATCATGGGTGACTTGAGGTCCTACAAAGACCTGTTTCAGAGTGTCCAGAAACCGAGGAACACTCCGCACCACATGATCGTTGCGCTCCCACAGCGGCGTAGCCCACTCCATCGCTCTGTCCGACAGGAGAGAGATTATGAATCCCACCTTTGCCCGCTCTGTGTGAAAAGGTGCAGCCAGGAGCTCGAGGTGTATACCACACTGGCTCACGAAACCCCTATAGGACATACTGTCCCCAGAGTATTTCTCAGGTAATGGGAGGTGAGATAAAGTCGGAACAGAGGTGGCAGTGGGTAAAGCTGCTGCAGCCATGCTAGCAGCCTGAACAGCTATTGCGGTAACATCCACCGCCGAGGTTGCACGCTCAAGAGACGCCAACCGGCCCTCCAGCAGCTGGATGTACCCCTGCAATCACTGTTCATCCACCATTACTTAGCCAGATCCTGGCACTAGTGTACTGTTAGAGTTGGCGGAACGCACCGAATATATTTATTAGATGGTATAGGTGTGTTCGCAACCCGGGATCCACCGTGCAGGAAAGAACCTGCTGCTAAGTAAGGCGACGAAGCCATATAAAATAAACAAACTCTGTTACTTCACAGAGCCCATAGTAAAGAGAACGCTGTGCCCTGTTTAGCTCACAGGGGACACAGCTACTGTGTAGAGCCGACAGTGGTCATGCAGTCAAACCAACAAGCAGCTCCTCTCCGGTGGAGCCGGAATTCTATCGGCTATTAGCCAGCCCTGAATTCACACATAAACTCCTCGCCGGAGGTGCCAGCATTCTAGGGGCTTATTTCAGCCGGGTCCCTGACCACACACACGACCACACTGGCGCTGAGCTCGTACATATTTGACACTAGCGCATGGCCGTGCGGTCATGAGAACCTTATATAGCTGCAGCACCTACAGGACCTTCCAAGAAGGACCAATGGAAGGCTGCCACAGAACTTGATGAGGTACAGGACCTTCCTGGAGGACCAATGGAAGTTGCTGCAGTACCTGAGCATGTGACCCTTGATCTCCACTGAGAGATCTTACCCTGGGCATGATCAGTGTGAGCAAAGCAGGACTTAGTCCCAGAAAAGCCTGCTTGCCGCAGATCAGTGCAGGGTACAATAGCAGAGCCTGAAGAGGCAGCAGTAACCCTTTGCACAATATCAGACTCAGTGAGATGCTGGGACCAACGTCTCCGCTGAACAGGCTCCACTGCGGCCGATGCAGAATGGGAGACTGCAGCAGACACGGTTCGAGATTCCCCCTGTGCAGCAGAGGGAACTCGACTCCTAACACCCTATGCCTCAAAACTACTGGAACAACAAGTCAATCTTGAACTGTTCTCCCATCTATCTTCCTGCTCCCTCTTTGACCGCTTACAATCAGGCTTAGGGTCACACCACTCCACTGAAACTATTAACCGCCAAGAGCAAGCGACACTACTCTATCCTCCTCCTCCTGGACCTGTCCTCTGCCTTTGACACAGTGGACCATTCCCTGTTGCTGCGGACCCTCTCATCCCTTGGAATCACAGACTTGTCCCTATCCTGGATCTTGTCATACCTAACTGACTGGACATTCAGCATCTCCCACTCACTCACCACTTCCTCACCTTGCCCCCTATCTGTCGGAGTCCCGCAAGGTTCAGTTCTAGGGCCCCTGCTCTTCTCCATTTACACTTTTGGCCTGGGACAGCTCATAGAATCTCATGGTTTTCAGTATCATCTCTATGCTGATGACACACAGATCTGCATGTCTGGACCAGATATCTCAACCCTACTAACCAGAATCCCTCAATGTCTATCCTCTATTTCATCCTTCTTCTCCGCTAGATTTCTATAACCTAACATGGACAAAACAGAATTCATTGTCTTTCCCCCATCTCACGCGACCCCCCCCAATGAACGTATCCATTACAGTAAACGGATGCCCACTCTTCCCAGTCCCACAAGCTCACTGTCTCGGGGTAATCCTTGACACTGATCTCTCCTTCAAACCACATATCCAAGCCCTTTCCACTTCCTGCTGCCTTCAGCTCAAAAATATTTCACGGATCCGTACATTCCTAAACCAAGAGTCTGCAAAATCCCTAGTCCATGTCCTCATTATCTCCCGCCTCAACTACTGTAACCTCCTGCTCTGTGGCCTCCCCTCTAACACTCTCACACCCCTCCAATCTATTTTAAACTCAGCTGCCCGACTAATCCACCTGTTCCCCCGCTATTCCCCGGCCTCTCCCCTTTGTCAATCCCTTCACTGGCTCCCCATTACCCAGAGACTCCAGTACAAAAGCCTAACCATGACATACAAAGCCTACAAAGCCATCCACAACCTGTCTCCTCTATGCATCTGTGACCTCGTCTCCCGGTATTTTCCTGCACGCAACCTCCAATCCTCACAGGATCTCCTTCTCTACTCCCCTCTTATCTCCTCTTCCCACAATCACATACAAGATTTCTCTCGCGCATCACCCCTACTCTGGAACTCTCTACCACAACATATCAGACTCTCATCTACCATCGAAACCTTCAAAAAGAATCTGAAGACCCACCTCTTCCGACAAGCCTACAACCTGCAGTAACCACCGATCAACCAAACCGCTGCATGACCAGCTCTATCCTCACCTACTGTATTCTCACCCATCCCTTGTAGATTGTGAGCCTTCGCGGGCAGGGTCCTCTCTCCTCCTGTACCAGCTGTGACTTGTATTGTTCAAGATTATTGTACTTGTTTTTATTATGTATACCCCTCCTCACATGTAAAGTGCCATTGAATAAATGGCGCTATAATAATATATAATAATAATAATAAGTCTTATTTCTCCACTGTAATGACATACCCCATCCTGGTATACGTCCCCGGTCTGCCACTGTTCTGTATTGTCTAGAAAAAATAAAACACTGTACTCACTAGGGGCAAAGATAGAAGTCATGGGACAGAAGTATAATGCCCTCCCCATAGTCCTCCATATAGTATAATGCACAGCCCATAGTCATCATTGTAGTATATTGAACAGCCCATAGTTATCCATGTTGTATAATGCACAGCCCATAGTCAAACTTACATGTAGTATGATGCACAGCCCATAGTCATCATTGTAGTTTAATGAACTGCCCATAGTTATCCATGTAGTATAATGCACAACCCATAATCATCCATGTAGTATTATGCACAGCCCATAGTAATACACATAGTATAATGCACAGCCCATAGTTATACATGCAGTAGTATGACCACAGGCACAATGCACTCAGTGATTTAAAAAAACAAAACCATTATACTCACCTTCCCTGAACTACCCCACTACACGGCATCTTCTTCTGAAGAAGGCATCTGACTTCAGTGTGCAGGCGACGGGAGGACTGAAAAAACAAGCTGTTTGCTGCAAATGTGGTTTATTGTGCTCCGGCTCCAAAGAAAAGACACATTTGTCCAACATTTCAACCAACTGCTGGTCTTTCTCAAGATCATCTGTGGTTCCAGGGAGAGGGAATGGCGTGGTGTCTAGACCCAATGATTTGGGTTGGGGTACTAGGTTTTCTAATGTACATAGAATCTGGACAGGATGGTACCAGACAATTATAGAAACACAGTATATAAAGAATACTGTATATACTAAAATACTATTTTGATAACAAAAAGAAAAACTTCTTAACACATTACACCAAAAATGTTTTCCAAGTGACCATAATATTTAGTGCAAATCACGTCTATCAATATGGCATCTCCAACACGGACACATTTCATTTCATTTTACTCTCATTTAAGATGAGTATTATAGCTAAGTGAATTTTATCTGCCAAAAACTGTCTTTCTAAGCACCAACTATACTTCTATATTTTCCCCTGCAGATCCCAGGAGCAGTTTCTGTTTTTTTATATTTACCAAAGTGAAACAAAAATGAGCAGCCAAAGTTATATCAAAACATTGTACGTAATGGCTATAAAATCAAAATTCTAGATGAAACCAGCCATAAACCCCAGGCATAAAATGACAAGCCATGTACTACAGCCACAGGCGGTCAAGTAACATTTATATCTTCCTTTAGTTTTGAATGGAGACTACTTGATTGACAGTAATCATATCCTTTAATTGGTATGCTAGTTATAGTTAGGAGCCTATGTGGGAATAATTTATCATTTGGTTATGGTGCTGCGATTGTCTTTAACAACCACAACTACTATATCGGGCCATTATAAATTATTTTCCCCTCCAAAATTCCATATACTTATTATTTGTATCAATATCAGAAAGTCAGTAGGAAAGCCCTATGCATAATAAATGATTGTACCTATGTATATGTACATGTGTATTCTTGAATAGGGGTTGTTATTCTGATTTATTCTGACTTGTCTGACTTTCTTTGTGCCGTTAGACAGCAGACAGGAAAGCCCTGTCCAAGCGTGCAGCGACTGAAGTGCTGTGGTTAAAATGGTTTTTCCCTGGATCTCCCTCACAGCCAACAGTTGTCTGATTTCAATCAGTGGCAGCTCTCACCACATGTCCAGACATCAATCTTCTCCAGACCGTGGGTGAGAGTGTCACAGCATGGTGTATGTTCCAGGGAAAAAATAGACTCCCCTGCCACTTTCCCTCCATCCAATAGTAAAAGTTTTGTTTGATTTGCTATTTGCTCAGAGGAAATCACATTTTGAACCTTTCGCATTTTCCAGAGTACATCATTTGTAGCTATTAGAAGCACAGTGCAGATTTTAGCATTCTTTAAAGCAGTAATAGATTGCTGAAACTTAGATCTTAATATGTAAACTTTAAAACGTGTAGTTTAAAATATTTTCTTGCTTTTGCAAAAATAAAAATGCAAATAGTAAAATATGCATTTGTAATCTGTGCATGTCATATTAAGAGGTTACTGATCAATAAATTGGCAACATTATGTATGCTGAATTAAAATGACATAACAATAGGGTGTATTCATTTATATCAAAATCATGGATATACTCTAATTTAAGGTCTATCAGTAGGCTAACTAAAGTCCAATGGCCCCCAGTGCAAAAATTTGTACCTGGACCCCATACCCCTTTAGTCAGATGTATGGGCCCTTGTAGAGTTTTATATCATATAAGGATATACATGTTGCCTCCTACCCCCACTGTGCAGTTATGTCCCCCATCCCTTACTAATGACCCCCATCCTGGGCCCATTCCAGGTGTATAGGTCCCCCATCCTGGTATATACAGTGGGTACGGAAAGTATTCAGACTCCTCTAAATTTTTCACTCTTTGTTTCATTGCAGCCATTTGTAAATTCAAAAAAGTTCATTTTTTTCTCATTAATGAACACTCTGCACTCCATCTTGACTGAAAAAAAACAAAAATGTAGAAATGTTTGCATATTTATTAAAAAAGGAAAACTGGTCATAAGTATTCAGACCCTTTGCTCAGACACTCATATTTAAGTCACATGCTGTCCATTTCCTTGTGATCCTCCTTGAGATGGTTCTACTCCTTCATTGGAGTCCAACTGTGTTTAATTAAACTGATAGGACTTCATTTGGAAAGGCACACACCTGTCTATATAAGACCTCACAGCTCACAGTGCATGTCAGACCAAATGGAATCATGAGGTCAAAGGAACTGGCCCAGGAGCTCAAACAAAATTGTGGCAAGGCACAGATCTGGCTAAGGTTACAACAGAATTTCTGCAGTACTCAAGGTTCTTAAGAGCACAGTGGCCTCCATAATTCTTAAATGGAAAAAGTTTAGGACCACCGGAAGTCTTCCTAGATCTGGCCGTCCAGCCAAACTGAGCAATCGTGGGAGAAGAACCTTTGTGAGAGAGGTAAAGAAGAACCCTAAGATCACTGTGGCTGAGCTCCAGAGATGCAGTAGGGAGATGGGAGAAAGTTCCACAAAGTCATCCATCACTGCAGCCCTCCACCAGTCAGGCCTTTATGGCAGAGTGGCCCGAAGGAAGCTTCTACTCAGTGCAAGACGTATGAAACCCCCGCATTGAGTTTGCTAAAAACACATGAAGGACTCCCAGACTATGAGAAATATGATTCTCTGGTCTGATGAGATGAAGATAAACCTTTTTGGTGATCATTCTAGGCAGTATGTGTGTACAAAACCAGGCACTGCTCATCACCTGTCCAATACATACAATTAAGAAATAGGGTGCACTACATAAATGGGCATAAATGGCATAAGTGCGGGTGCTGCAACAGGCACAGGAAGGAAAGGTATCAAAAAAGGGGAGAAAAGTCAATGCATGAACATAGCACACTCCTGGATGAGAAAAAAATATCAAAATACTTTATTGAAGACAGACAAAAAACACCCAAGATGATTAAAAACATTTAAAAACAATATGAAACAAAACAATCACATTCCTGGGATAAGTACAGTCCATATATGAATCAGTATGAACCGTGACACAGATGAGCAAACTCATGAACATACCATAGGCATCTATATTCAGAGTTGTATATAAATTGGACCTTTCCTGCTAGGGCGACTCAGACAAAAGAAACAGCCAATGCAAGATATGCAGTATACACAATATCAAACAATAGCAGTAATCATAGATGGGCGTCCCCAAGAATGGTGATAAAGTGTATGCAAAATGTTGAGCCCAACATGAAAGATCATAAGCAGATGGAAGCAGTTGGAGAAAAACGACTGCTGGAATGTTAAGGAGTGTATACAATATATATGCATGTGATGTGGGAGCCAAGAGGAGATAAATATAATGATGGTAAACAGCCCAAGGTATAATAGCCTATTAGTAGGGGTAAAACAAAGTAAATGGGTAATAGATACTGCAAGAGCACCAGTGTGGGCTGTAGGGAAACAGCATATATCACCTAAAAAGAGCAGTCAGGGAGTCAAACCAAAAATGTCAGGGATGTCCATGATGAGAAGGACCACTGGAAGTAAAGGTCTAGATTTGCACACTTACTAAACGTGGTTGGTGACACAGAGGAAAACAATATGAATATGATGAGAAGGAAGCAGTCCCGGGACCAGGGGGAAGTGAAAGGAGTCCCACGTGTATCGCTGCAGAGGCAGCTTCATCTGTAGGGTGGTGGCTGCATTATACTATATGTGGGCTGCATTATACTGTATTGAGGACTATGGGGAATACATTATACTATATGAAGAACTATGGGGTGCATTATACTATGGGAAGTGAATTGTACTACATGGATGACTATGGCAGTGCATTATACTATATGGAGCACTATGATGAGTATATTATGCTATATGGAGGACTGAGCAGTGTATTTTACTATATGGAGGACTATAGGGAGTGTATTATACTATATGGAGGACTGTGGTGCACATTATAATATATGGAGGACTATGGGGTGTATTTTACTAAACAAGTAAAATGCTGCATATTCAGATTGTTTGTGCTGTAACAAAAATCATTGTTCTCAGCAGCACATCGCCGGTGTAAACTGTATATGTGCTGCTGATAACATGATCCTGTATGGTGATGTGTTAGTGATCTATTAGTGATCATTCTGTCCCATCATTATTCCTCAGCTGGTGGAAAGAGGCCGGGAAACAAGTGTTGAACAACTTCAGTATTGTCGATCACACTCATTTAGCGGCCTGAACTCAGCACATATAAATACAACCGAAATGCTTCTGTATGATGTGCAATATGTTAGCATTTGGGGCCCCATTTTAAACTTTGCCTAGAGCCCCACTTTGCCTAAAACCCTGCCTACAAGTGTACAAAGATATTATACAGTCACCATGTGACAAGTGGGCCTGTGTAACTTCAAATGCCAGGGCTGAATTTTAGTCCCAGTACGGCCCTGCCAGCAGCTGAATGACTTAGAGCTACTAGCCAGCCTTAGTACATGTGGGAGTTGCCTGGTTGCTAGGGAATCCCCACATTTAATCAAGCAAGCTAATAGCTGTAAATCATTCAGCTGCCGAGATGCAAACTAAATCTCCGAGCAGTCATAAATACTCGGAGGTCACCTGAGCGTGGTCTGGAAAACCCGAGCAACGAGTACACTCGCTCATTACTAGTCAGGAGCTTTGAAAGGTAAATACAATATATTTATTATGTTAAGGGTTAGCTCAAATTCATCAATTTGCGTCTTTTTTTAAAGTTGTCTTTCTGTGATTTAGCTAGTTTTCAGATTCTTACGTCAATGTCACTTTTCCAGAGGATTTAGACTAATTCTTGAATTATGAGTTTTTAAAACTGTTAAAGAGCGAAAAATGACAATTGGGGGCGTAGTGCAAAATTAATGAAATGTGCGCTATTTTGATGAGTTTAGTGCAAACAATGTCAGCAAAAATCTTAAGTAAAAAAAGAAAAGAGACATTAAAAAAACTGCAAATGATGAATTGGGTCCACAGTACTTACTCCCTACATGCATAATAAGAAGTTAAGTATGAAGAGGCATATTTAGTTTACACTTTTAAGACACAGCAATGGATTTCACAATACTGTAGTCCTATGTGTTCATCTCAGATTGTGTTAAATCCACATGGCTCTATCTAGATTGGGATAAAAAAAAACACCAGCAGCAAAAGTGGATGCTTGATATTGTATGTTATTAATTTGATCTTCAAGACAAGTATGGTACCACAAATTTGGATGCCATCCAAGGTGTTCAGTAGAAGAAAATAAGACACTTCTGTCAGTGGTTTTACGCAGCCACTTTTGCAGAAAGGGAAAATTTGTTACAAATGACTTCTTCAGCATATGTTATTAATTTTATGGGATTGGCTATTTTCCAGTCAGGCTTCAGTACCAGTCTGAATGCTTTAAGTTGAAACGAGAAGGACTCCTGAGGTCATTAACGAAGACGGACATAAACATTTTTAGCTTAACTGTTTTGGCGAAGCTAGCCACCCTGTGCACTTTTTTTCTGTACGACTGCCAATTCCTCATTTATTATTAGGAGTCTTTTAGCCAAAGGTGGAGCTCAGTGCATAACGCAAATATGAAAAGGTTCTCTTAAATAAACTTGTGTGTAACTTATTTTTGGAGTAAAATCAAAATAAATTTGCTTATTTACTTTTTATTTTTTTTCAAAGAGTTTCATTACACATCCAAATACCCGCATAGTTGCTACAGACATCAATGAGAAAGTATCTTGTTCTTGGCTTTCTATTTAACAGGAATTTAAAGAATTACTACCGTTCATAAGGCAACACTTATGTATAGGGACTAGATGGAAGACATGGGCAAAGTACCTTCCCATTTTATAACTCATTAAAAGTCTGAATAAACACCCTGTTATAATATATTGCACCACCAAAAAATAGATCCATAGCGCTATCATAGTATGAACATAAATTTTGATTCAACATCATTAAAAATAACTATTATACGGAGGTTCTAAAGAGAACATCATATACAAAGTCATAAGGCAATGTGAGCCTAACACGGGGTTAGCACGTGATGAATCCAGTGTCGTCCTGCTGGCGTTGGTGATCTGGTTCCATACAGTTCTCCAGTCACAGTCTTTGTAAGTGGCAGCAGGGACAATATAGTGCAGACTTTTGCTGTCATGGTGCTTAGAGGACGGGGCTCCCAACTTCCCCTGCTGCACACTGCATGCTCCCACCAAGTCTGACTGCCTTTTCACGCTCTCTGCCCTTTTTATCCTAGCTACGCACCCTGCTGTCAAGTGCAAAGGTCTGTCTGGGTCTTTAAGCTTTCCCCCAGATAACAAAGGTGACAGTCCCGACAGTTCCAGACCCGGCGCTAGAAAGGTACCCCCGGTCCGGTCCCTCTGATTCTCTGATTAATCCGATATAGGTTTTTTCCCACTGGTACTCCAGTTTGTCCCTAGGATGCTTATCTCAGACCAACACTCGGTTCCTGGCTTGAAGAGCTGTCCCTCGCAGAGGAGCTGTTTCTGGATGCTCAAATTACCTGGTCTGCACCAGGTGATGCAGTGTCTGCAGATGATGACAATGTTCTCATACCCAGGTGGACACCCTTGTCCGTGAGTAGTCCTCCTCTGGATCCAAGTCCAACTCGGTGATCTCCCTTCCTTGCCAGCTGAACAGCAGGTTATATGGAGTGTAACCGGTGGTGCGATGTACTCGGTTGTTATGCACCCACACTAACTCGGCTACAAATTCAGGCCACCGTGCTTTTTGGTCTTCCCCTAGTGTCCTTAATATCTGGATAAGAGTCTGATTGAACCGTTCACAAGTTCCATTTCCCTGAGGGTGATAAGGTGTCTTCCGGGATTTTTCGATTTGGTACAGGCGATGCAGTTCTTCCATCACTCGCCCTAAAAACAGGCACCTTGATCGGAGTGGATTCTCTTTGGGCAGCTGTACACTTAATTGAAATTCTTGCAGATAGCATGTGCTGCTGATTCGGCAGTTTGGTCACGTGTCGGAGTCACAACGGCGAACTTAGTGAAGTGGTCCGTCATTACTAGACAATGCTCATATGCTTTGTGGGCCGGACCTATCATCAGATAATCTATCATCAATACTTTGAGAGGAGCAGACATCACGATGGTCTGTGTGGGAGCTCTCTACTCAGGAGGCTTAGCTAAGTCACAGTTTCTACATTGCCAACAGGCCTCTTCCACCATGACTTTCAGGTGAGGATAGTAAACTAGCTTCTGCAGCCACTGAAAAGTCTTCTCTTGACTGAAGTGAGCTCCTCTTTCATGTGCTTCTGTGGCCAC
The DNA here is from genome assembly GCF_051348905.1 of Ranitomeya variabilis. Classification (NCBI taxonomy): domain Eukaryota; kingdom Metazoa; phylum Chordata; class Amphibia; order Anura; family Dendrobatidae; genus Ranitomeya; species Ranitomeya variabilis. The sequence goes on from NC_135233.1 coordinate 682,366,998, forward strand.
CTTAAGCAGCAGCGCCTTGAGAATCACCACCTGCTAGGTAACACCAAGTTCCCATTGTAACTGAATCTTTCAGTACAATAGTCCATTCTTCAGCTGGTGCCTTTCCCACTGTCGAAGGATCTGCAGAGTCCCGGGGGACAGGGTGTGATGATCCGGTGACCTTGGAGCCGCATGAGAGACTTTCTCAGGAGTAGGTGGTACCTGTACTGACCGCAAACCCCAAACTAACACCACAACTTGAAGTAGCCGTGGGATGTACCTAACACATCCTAGACACCTCGACACAGCCGGAGGACTAAATACCGCTATAGATGGAAATGGGAATTCTATATTGCGTCAGAGCAGAACCCCAAAGGATAGGCAGCCCCCCACAAATAATGACTGTGAGTATAAGAGGAAAGACACACGCAGGCAGAAAAACAGGATTTAGCAAAAGAGGCACTTCTAGCTAAATAGAAAAGGATAGGACAGAATTCTAAGCGGTCAGTATTAAAATCCTAAAAATATCCACAGCAGATAATACAAATATACTACATCTAACTAAAGACATAGAAAGTATATCTGCATCTCCTGAGAATCCAGCATGACTGAAAAATCCAAACAAAGTCTAAGCTGGACAAAAACACAATGAATTGCACTGAATTGCAAAGCACACTGCATGTGTGCACAGAGACACAAAACCTGACACTTATCTTAGCTGAATTGGCAGCAGGGCATGAGGAACCAGAGAGAGATGCAATCCCTCCAATAACAATGGACAACTGGCAAGGACTCATGGATCCTGCAAACCTAAATACCTAGTAGAGCTGAAATAAGCAGAAACACCTGCCCTGGATTACAACCCCAAGACAACTGCACTACCACCAACAACCACCGGAGGGAGCCCAAGAGCAGAATTCACAACAGTACCCCCTCTTGAAGAGGGGTCACCGAACCCTCACCAGAGCCCCCAGGCTGATCAGGACAAGCCAGATGAAAGGCACGGACCAAATCAGCAGCATGGACATCAGAGGCAAAAACCCAAGAATTATCCTCCTGGCCATAACCCTTCCATTTGACAAGGTACTGAAGCCTTCACCTCGAATAGCGAGAGTCCAAAATCTTCTCAACCACATACTCCAACTCCCCATCAACCAACACAGGAGCAGGAGGCTCAACAGAGGGAACAACGGGCACCACATATTTCCGCAATAAAGATCTATGGAAAACATTATGGATGGCAAAAGAGGCCGGAAGGGCCAAACGAAAAGACACCGGATTGATAATCTCAGAAATCCTATAAGGACCAATAAACCGAGGCTTAAACTTAGGGGAAGAAACCTTCATAGGAACATGACGGGAAGACAACCAGACCAAATCCCCAACCTGAAGCCGGGAACCAACACACCGACGATGGTTAGCAAAACGCTGAGCCTCCTCCTGAGACAACACCAAATTGTCCACCACATGAGCCCAAATCTGCTGCAACCTATCAACCACAGAATCCACACCAGGACAATCAGAAGGTTCAACTTGCCCCGAAGAAAAACGAGGATGAAAACCAAAATTACAAAAGAAGGGCGAAACCAAGGTAGCCGAACTAGCCCGATTATTAAGGGCAAACTCGCTCAATGGCAAGAAAGCCACCCAATCATCCTGATCAGCAGACACAAAGCATCTCAAATAAGTTTCCAAAGTCTGATTAGTTGGCTCGGTCTGGCCATTTTTCTGAGGATGAAATGCGGAAGAAAAAGACAAATCAATGCCCAGCCTAGCACAAAAGGCCCACCAAAACCTAGAAACAAACTGGGAACCTCTGTCGGACACAATATTCTCCTGAATACCATGCAAACGAACCACATGCTGAAAAAACAACGGAACCAAATCAGAAGAGGAAGGCAATTTAGGCAAAGGCACCAAATGAACCATCTTAGAAAACCGGTCACAAACCACCCAGATAACCGACATCCTCTGGGAAACCGGAAGATCCAAAATAAAATCCATAGAAATATGCGTCCAGGGCCTCTCAGGGACCGGCAAAGGCAAAAGCAACCCACTAGCACGGGAACAACAAGGCTTGGCCCGCGCACAAGTCCCACAGGACTGCACAAAAGAACGCACATCACGCGACAAAGAAGGCCACCAAAAGGACCTACCAACCAAATCTCTGGTACCAAAAATACCAGGATGGCCAGCCAACACAGAACAATGAACCTCATAAATCACTCTACTAGTCCATCTTTCAGGAACAAACAGTTCCCCACTAGACAGCGGTCAGGTTTGTCAGCCTGAAATTACTGCAGAACCCGTCGCAAATCAGGGGAAATGGCAGAAAAGACCACCCCTTCCTTCAGAATGCCGACCGGCTCAAGTACCTCAGGAGAATCAGGCAATAAACTCCTAGAGAGGGCATCAGCCTTAATATTCTTAGAACACGGAAGATACGAGACCACAAAATCAAACGGGAGAAAAACGGGGACCATCGAGCCTGTCTAGGATTCAGCCATTTGGCAGATTCGAGGTAAATCAGATTTTTATGATCGGTCAAGACCACAATACGGTGCTTGGCTCCCTCAAGCCAATGTCGCCATTCCTCAAACGCCCACTTCATAGCCAACAACTCCGGATTGCTGACATCATAATTGCGTTCAGCAGGCGAAAACTTACGGGAAAAGAAGGCACACGGTTTCATCAAGGAACCATCAGAATTCCTCTGAGACAAAACGGCCCCTACCACAATCTCAGAAGCGTCAACCTCAACCTGAAACGGAAGAGAAACATCTGGCTGACGCAACACCGGGGCAGAAGTAAATTGGCGTTTAAGCTCCTGAAAGGCAGAGACAGCCACAAAGGACCAATTCGTTACATCAGCGCCTTTCTTCGTCAAATCGGTCAGGGGTTTAACCACACTGGAGAAGTTAGCAATGAAACGGCGATAAAAATTAGCAAAGCCCAAAAATTTCTGAAGGCTCTTCACGGATGTGGGCTGAATCCAATCATGAATGGCCTGAACCTTAACCAGATCCATCTCTATAGATGAGGGAGAAAAAATGAAGCCCAAAAAAGAAACCTTCTGCACTCCAAAGAGACACTTAGACCCCTTCACAAACAAAGCATTATCACGAAGGATCTGAAATACCATCCTGACCTGTTTCACATGAGACTCCCAATCACCGAAAAAATTAAGATGTCATCCAAATATACAATCATGAATTTATCAAGATAATTCCGGAAGATATCATGCATGAAGGACTGAAAAACAGATGGATCATTAGAGAGCCCGAATGGCATCACAAGGTATTCAAAATGGCCTTCGGGTGTATTAAACGCAGTTTTCCATTCGTCACCCTGCTTAATACGAACAAGATTATATGCCCTCCGAAGGTCAATTTTAGTAAACCAACAAGCCCCCTTAATCCTGGCAAACAAATCAGAAAGCAAAGGTAAAGGGTATTGAAACTTGTCCGTGATCTTATTCAAGAGGCGATAATCAATACAAGGTCTCAAGGAGCCATCCTTCTTAGCAACAAAACAAAATCCCGCTCCCAACGGTGAAGAAGATGGCCGAATATGCCCTTTCTCCAAAGACTCCTTAACATAACTCCGCATGGCGGTATGTTCAGGCACAGACAGGTTGAAAAGTCGGCCCTTAGGAAACTTACAGCCTGGAATCAAGTCAATAGCACAATCACAGTCCCTATGCGGTGGAAGGGAACTGGACTTGGGCTCATCGAATACATCCTGAAATCAGACAAAAACTCTGGAACTTCAGAAGAGGAGGAAGAGGAGATTGACATCACAGGAACGTCATTATGAACCCCCTGACAACCCCAACTAGTCACAGACATAGACTTCCAATCCAACACAGGATTATGTATCTGCAACCATGGAAAACCCAGCACAATAGCATCATGCAAATTATGCAACACCAGAAAACGACAATCTTCCTGATGGGCTGGCGCCATGCACATGGTCACCTGTGTCCAAAACTGGGGTTTATTTTTAGCCAAAGGTGTAGCATCAATGCCCCTTAAAGGAATAGGCTTCTGCAAAGACTGCAAGGGGAAACCACAACGCCTGGCAAATTCAAAGTCCATTAAGTTCAAAGCGGCGCCTGAATCCACAAACGCCATGACAGAAAATGACGACAATGAGCAGATCAAGGTCACAGATAACAGAAATTTAGGTTGTAGAGTTCCGATGGTAACTGAACTAGTGATTCTCTTTGTACGCTTTGGGCAGACTGAAATGACATGAGAAGCATCGCCACAATAAAAACACAACCTATTCTGACGTCTGAATCCTTGTCGTTCCGTTCTAGACAGAATCCTATCACACTGCATAGGCTCAGGCATCTGCTCTGAGGACAACGCCACAGCGCGCACAGTTCTGCGCTCCCGCAAGCGCCGATCAATCTGAATGGCCAGAGACATAGAATCACTCAGACCAACAGGCGTGGGAAACCCCACCATAACATCTTTAACAGATTCAGAAAGACCCTTTCTGAAAATTGCCGCCAAAGCATCCTCATTCCATTTAGTCAGCACAGACCATTTTCTAAATTTCTGACAATACAATTCTGCCGCTTCTTGACCCTGAGACAGGGCCAACAAGGTATTCTCCGCTTGATCCACAGAATTTGGTTCATCATATAATAATCCTAGAGCCTGAAAAAAGGCATCTACATTAAGCAAGGCTGGATTCCCAGATTCCAGGGAAAATGCCCAATCCTGAGGGTCGCCACGCAGCAGGGAGATGACAGTTTTAACCTGCTGAATGGGATCACCAAAGGAACGAGGCTTCAGAGCAAAAAACAGTTTACAGTTGTTTTTAAAACTCAAAAATTTGGACCTGTCCCCAAAAAACAAATCAGGAGTAGGAATCCTAGACTCTAAAAGCGGAGTCTGAACCATATAATCAGAAATACCCTGTACCCTAGCAGCAAGCTGGTCTACACAAGAAACTAATCCCTGAACATCCATGCTAGCACAAGACTCCTCAGTCACCCAGAGGAAAAGAGGGAAGAAAAGACAAAGCAGGCTACAGAAAAAAAATGGCTCTTTCTTCCCTTCTTCTGAGATGCATTTAACTCATTGTTGGCCAGTTGTACTGTTATGATCCGGTGACCTTGGAGCCGCATGAGAGACTTTCTCAGGAGTAGGTGGTACCTGTACTGACCGCAAACCCTAAACTAACACCGCAACTAGAAGTAGCCGTGGGATGTACCAAACATGTCCTAGACACCTCGTCACAGCCAGAGGACTAAATACCCCTATAGATGGAAATGGGAATTCTATCTTGCCTCAGAGCAGAACCCCAAATGATAGGCAGCCCCCCACAAATAATGACTGTGAGTATAAGAGGAAAGACACACGCAGGCAGAAAAACAGGATTTAGCAAAAGAGGCACTTCTAGCTAAATAGAAAAGGATAGGACAGAATTCTAAGCGGTCAGTATTAAAATCCTAAAAATATCCACAGCAGATAATACAAATATTCTACATCTAACTAAAGACATAGAAAGTATATCTGCATCTCCTGAGAATCCAGCATGACTGAAAAATCCAAACAAAGTCTAAGCTGGACAAAAACACAATGAATTGCACTGAATTGCAAAGCAGACTGCATGTGTGCACAGAGACACAACACCAGACACTTATCTTAGCTGAATTGGCAGCAGGGCATGAGGAACCAGAGAGAGATGCAATCCCTCCAATAACAATGGACAACTGGCAAGGACTCATGGATCCTGCAAACCTAAATACCTAGTAGAGCTGAAATCAGCAGAAACACCTGCCCTGGATTACAACCCCAAGACAACTGTACTACCACCAACAACCACCGGAGGGAGCCCAAGAGCAGAATTCACAACAACAGGGTGTCTCTCTCTCTTTGACTAGGAAGTTGTTTCAGAGTTACCCAACTCTGTCCCATTTGAGCGAGTTCCACAACTTCTTGTTGTAAATGGATCCACTCATCACGTGACCATCCCAGTTTGCATACCCGAGTCACTGCCTGTACCTGTTCCTGCATAGCTGCCAACATACTGGCAGAATCCCGGAACTCAGGGAACTCTTCAGCCTCCAGCTCTTCATCACAGTTGGGCCCAGACTTTTCATGCATCACTCTGGATAAGGCATTAGCATGAGTTTTCTCAGCTCCCCTCTTATATTGAAACTTCACCATCCGAGCCACCCAGCGCTGCTCCAGGGCCCTGAGTTTCACGTTTTCCAGGTGGGCCAAAAGGTTATTATTGGTGCATACTTGGACTTCAGAGCCAGACAAATATTCTGCAAACTTCTCAGTAATGGCCAACACCACGGCCTACAGCTCCAGCTTGAAGGAACTGTAATTGTCTGGATTCCATTCGGAGTCATGTAAGGACCGGCTTGCGTAGGCAATTACCCATTCTTTTGTGTCTTGGATCTTGGACAACACAGCTCTGAGTCCATGCAAGCTTCCATAAGTGGGAGAAGTCTGGCTAACACTGGCACTTCACTCAAAGCCACCTTCAAGGCTCAAAACACTTTCTCCTGGCATTCTCCCCACTGAATAGTCCTTTTCTTTGCACCAGATGGCACCCCCTTCAACAGTTCTAGTAGCTGGTTCACAATGTGGGTAAATTTCTTAATGAATCGCCAATAATACCTGGTGAGCCCCAGGGAGGCCCGTACCTCCTTCACGGTCTTCGGAGTAGGCCAATCCTGTACTGCAGAAATTTTTTCATGGGACGGTCTCACCCCTTCTGCAGAGACGGCATGTCCCAAGTACTCAATCTGGGTGCGAAATAAATGACACTTCCCTCTCAAACTGTGTCTCTGAAGACGGCTCAGCAATTGTTCCAGTCTTTGCAGATGTTCTTTGAACATGGCAGCGTACACAATGATATCATCCATATAAATAAGAGTAGCCTCAAAGTTTAAGTCACCTAGACACCGCTCCATCAGTCATTGGAATGTACCAGGAGCGTTAGCCAGGCCAAACGGCATCCAGTTGAATTTGTACAGGCCCATAGTTAGTATAAAAGCTGTCTTTGCTCGGTCATGCTAGGACATAGGTACTTGCCAATAGCCACTGGCTAGATCCAATGATGAGAAGAATTTTGTGCTTCTTAGTGCAGACAATGATTCCTCAATCCTGGGGAGAGGGTATGAATCTAGCACAGTGCAGGCATTCAGTTTGTGGTAGTCCACACAGAAGCATAAAGTTCAATGTTTCTTTCTCACCAGCACAATGGGAGCAGCCCACGGGCTCTGACTCTCTCAAATAACACCACTCTGTAACATGTGTGTCATAATCCCATTCACCTCTTGGCACATTTGAGGAGGGATTTGTATGTATCTTTCTCTTATTGATGCAGCATTTCCAGTTGGTATCTCGTGGGTGATTGCCGTAGTGCAGCCAAAATTGTCCTCGTGATGTGCAAACACATCTTGATATCACACTAAAAGAGCTTCTACCTGCTGGACCTGCTGTGGTTTAAATTCTGTTAATTCAGCCCCCATTTGCCCCAGAATACAGCGCCCTTCTCGGAGGTGCTGAGGTTCTGGTGCCAAAGACGTGTCTACGGCCACGGTGCAAGGATCTCCCTGTTTCACTGTCAACTGTACGGCTTGTGGTGGTATCAGCTCCTCCGGCATGCCTAGAATTTGCGCAACTTCAATCCGGGGTGGGAGCATGAGATTGTCTTCTCTCAGATTAACATATCGCACTGGGACCATCCCATCCTGCACAGTAGCTAACGTCCACGCAGCGAGGAGCCCTGGAGGTAATTGCTCCATACAAGCTGTCTCTATCTGGATTTCAACTCCTTCCAGAGGGGTACAAGCTTGGATGGGCAGAGTAAGCACGGTCTGCCCTGGTGGTAGAACCAGGTTGGCTGTGGCTGGGACAATCACTTTCCCCAACATCTTCCCATCACTAGAGGTTTCATGAACTTGGGATGTTCAGATTAGCTGTTGAAACACTCTCCTTTGGAGAGTGTGAGGGCTCCGCTGTTTTAGGAACACATCTTGGGACTCATTGATGAGAAGACTTCCAAATTCCTTCAATATGTTCATCCCTAGAGTGACAGCATGTCCGTTACCTGTGACTCTGGCTATCAGCACCACTCCCTTTTGGCCCAGATCTTTACCACAGATGGTGACTTGCATCCAGACCACCCCTGCAATCAGGAAAGATTGGTGATTGGCAGCTGTTAACTTTATCACAGGGCCCCATTCAGACCGCGTTGCTCCAGGGAAATGTCGTCGAAAGTACATTTCAGGCATCGTGTTCACCTGTGAGCCGGTGTCAAATCAGATGGTCCAACCATCCATTTCGGTCCAGAGGAGAGGGCACATGGAAACTAGACTTGTGGGACTTCTGATTCTCCTTATTGACTGTTCAAGCTCCAGGCGGCGTCCCTCAGCCTCGGAGCCTCCTATTTTAACAGAGTTGTTAAAATAAAGGGTTACATCACGGAAAAATTGGCGTGGGCTCCCGCGCAATTTTCTCCACCAGAGTGGAAAAGCCGGTGACTGAGGGCAGATATTAATAGCCTAAGGAGGTACCATGGTTATTGGCCCCCCTGGCTAAAAACATTTGCCCCCAGCCACCCCAGAAAAGGCACATCTGTAAGATGCGCCTATTCTGGCACTTGGCCACTCTCTTTCCATTCCCGTGTAGAGGTGGGATAAGGGGTAATGAAGGGTTAATGTCACCTTGCTATTGTAAGGTGACATTAAGCCAGGTTAATAATGGAGAGGCGTCAATTATGACACCTATCCATTATTAATCCAATAGTATGAAATGGTTATTAAAACACACACATTATGAAAAAGTATTTTAATGAAATAAAGACACATGGTGTTTTAATATTTTATTACACTCTTAATCCACCTGAAGACCCTTGTCACCTGGAATAAAGTTAAAAAAACAAACAATATTCCATACCTTCCGTCATTCAGTCTTGTCCCATGCTGTAAATCCATCTGAAGGGGTTAAATCATTTTACACCCAGGAGCTTTGCTAATGCAGCTGTGCTCCTGTCTGTAAAACTTGGTGAATGAATGGAATGCAGGGGAATATCCTGTAGTTACCTTGAGTCACGGTGATGCGCCCTCTGCTGGATGAACTCATATGAACTCGAGCCTGGGATAAGATTCTGAAAAGTTCCCACACTCGAGTTCATATGACTTTTCTGCTATCTAGCGCTGCATTAAATATAAATATATATATATAGGTGTCTCACTGACATATATATATGTATATGTACCTATTCTATGTGTATATATCTACTCTATTCTAACCTGTCAGTGTGATTTTACTGTACATCGAGCTGAATTACCGGCTTTTCAAAGGACACCGGTGCGTAAAAATCGGACAGCAATAAGGATGCCATACGGATGTTGCGATAAAAAAATCACATGACACTTGCATGACAATCGCATTATTTTCCTCTGTTTTTTTGGTCCGTAAATTGGACTGTTTTTTTGCTCTCAAGTGGAAATGAGCCCTTAGATGTGTGAAAAAGTACGCAGTCAGGCACCTTGGAGTAGAAAAGCTGAATGTGTAATCAGCATCCAGCGACAGAGGGATGTTTGTCAAGTGGCACACTTAGCTACTATATTAATGGTAAATTCACATTTAAAAAAAAATTCAATTCTCCCTGAGCAAATAAACTGGTTTCTAATGGTATTGATAAAGTGTTCTTGAGAAATCCATGCTTTCCATTTTTTGTACATTTGTTCAAAAGTTTTTTAAAAAGGATCTCAAAACTCCTATTCTATGTGATTTATATGTGCTAATCAACTCTCAATTTTGTATTCATAGTTGGCCACATAATTTGCCACTGAGATAAGTCATATGTCTCTTACTAGTGACCTTTGATTATTACAAACTGCCTGATTTTGCTATGTTATTAAATAGAAAATGCCATTTAGTATATTTGACCCCTCTTTGGGATGTCTGTGCACCATATAATGAAATGTTTGCCAATTTATAGCTCTAGCAGATATGTCAGTATGTTTTGTAGGACCACAGTTAGTCATGCTCCTTCTGCTAAACCCCTTCCACTATTGTCAAAGAGAGGATAGATTAGTGCAAAGAGGATTGTAGCCATTAGCCATATAGTCAATGATAAATTCCTTCCCCCAACATGTTATATAACACGATGTGACCCTTCTACGTCGTTAGTTTAAAGTGGTATTCCATTATTACATTGCTATCAGTAGGGATCTAACTTCTTGGATCTTGCCAATCAAGAGAAGCGATGGAGGTCCTTCTAGAATTTCTCCTCGTTTAACTGTATCATTTAACTAGTGTAGCAGCCTCTTTAAAATTAGTTACTAGGACCTCTATTCATCAGTGGATCCAAAGACATTATTTTAATTTTATTCTTTTATTATTGCCTTTGCGAATAGTACTACAAGTCCTGGTAGCATATGCCTGTAGATCCCAAGCCACTATCACTATTTGGCTGTTGACAAGCTAGTCAGTAGCAGTAGTTCATGAAGTTGACTCTTATTTTAAGACAATCGTCTCTTATGTTTAATTTGAGCTCCTCCTTATGCGTTTGCCAGTAGAAACAATTGAGAAAGCAAAATTGCCCAATTGTTTCATAAAAATAGTTTCTCCTAATAATATATGCTGTGGTCTAGCCATAACAGTACATCTATTCTGTTTCTTCGCAAATTCTATTTTATTCCAGTAAAATAAAGCTGCCAAACCCAATTAGAAGTTAAAATATCATGTTGCTGTATCTACAGTTTTCTATCACCATTCTTATTTATTGAAACCATCAGATCTTGTATTACTTTTTTTAGCCATTTCTCTGTTCCTTAATGATTTGAAATAAGCAGATATTCAAAGTCTAATCCTGCAAAATAGCAGGTAATATTTTTTCCAATTTTCTTTCAGTGCAATAGCACATGTAGGTGAAGACTGAGATAATCTATAGCAGGCGTTCTTGCCCTCGACTTGTGCTAACAGTCCATTTATTACTGCAGCAGATGCGCTTGTATTCTTGGCCAGCTGGAAACCTTTAAGTAAAATCTAGATGGCAGCCTGGTCTGTAGGATGGAAATATGCAGTCTGGCACAAAGAGAATATTCTTATTTAAGCTTCTCCAAATAATACCCCTGTTTTGCCAGTCTTTCTTCATCTCCTCTGTCCATTAAATAAGGACATCAAACACTAAATCCTATTCAGAATGGCATGCTGTGATTCATTTATTAATTTAACACGAAGCAATCTTCAATTTTATTCATTTCCGTAGGTATTACTGTAATGTAGTAGTGAAATTCACATCACAGCTGCCTTTAGTAGCACAAAAAACATGATATTCTCGTTCTAAGATACTTCATTCTCATTTTCATATGTCTATGCATGCTGGTGGTTCAAGCCAATAAACCCACTGTTGGCTGGAAAAAATGTAAGTTATTCCAACGCGTAGAAAAACATTTACAATTAGATTTTGTTTCTACTTGTAGATGTTTTAAAAAGGGTTGTCTCAATTAGGACATATGGATATCATAGAAAGATGTCCCCTAGCTAAGGATCCCCTCCTGTAGGTCCCTATTGAGAGATTCTGAGGTATGCTGCAAAAGTATATATTTATACAGACCAGTAACTTGGCTTCAGGTAGTTAAAAAAACCTGTTGTAAAGGATAAAATCTCCCAAATAGTTTCATTGCTGAGATGACCATTTGCTGAAATCAGGTTTTTGTGTTACTTTTAGTTTTGCAAATATTTTAAATAATGCATTATTTTCAAATCTCGATCGTAACAATGTTTATCATTTTCATATCACAATCGTAAAGGGAATCTATCAGGAGGATTAACTATCACTATCCATTTTTTGTTTCATGGCAGCTCTGATTCCACTATAATTTTAATGTAGCTTTTTTCCTTTCAGGCTAGCAGGGGTTAATGTCAGTTCTCCTTGCTGGCAGCTTGCTGCAGCTGCTGAATTGTTAGGTCAGCTGATGAGGATGGCGGCCACTCCCACCATCCTTTAAACAGTCACCTGATGCATCAGCTGACTGTTGGTGATAGAGTAATTCTATACAGACCAGCCCTGGAGTGTGCAGCTCTCTGGTGTTAGCGCTGTAACAGCTACTTCTAGAGTTCGGGGTCCTGTTTCTGTGTTCTCTGAGGTGTGGAGCTTGGCAGTGGTGCCTTGAGCTACGTTTTGTGTTTTTTACCTTAACTGTTTCGTGCTTATCACTACCCCCTGTGTTTGTACCATCTGCAGTGGTGAAGCTAATGCCCTTACTGGCCAGTGCACTAGCCAGGAGGTATCCCATCCCTGATTCCCTATTTGTTAGGGCCTTCCTCACCCCATTACCATTCCGTTGAGTGTATGTTTTGCTGCTGATCCTTGTGGTCATGACATCAACCTTCTTAAGTCATCTTTATGGGCGTTAGGTCAAAAAATGATACCTTTAATATATTGTGAAACAATGTTTTATTCCAGAGAAATCCACATTTTTCTTAAAGGAATTGTCCACCAGTAGTGTTGAGCGATACCGTCCGATACTTGAAAGTATCGGTATCGGAAAGTATCGGCCGATACCGGCAAAGTATCGGATCCAATCCGATACCGATACCCGATACCAATACAAGTCAATGGGACTCAAGTATCGGACGGTATCCCTGATGGTTCCCAGGGTCTGAAGGAGAGGAAACTCTCCTTCAGGCCCTGGGATCCATATAAATGTGTAAAAGAAAGAATTAAAATAAAAAATATCGCTATACTCACCTCTCCGACGCAGCCTGGACCTCAGCGAGGGAACCGGCAGCGTTGTTTGTTTAAAATTCGCGCTTTTACTTGGTTACGTGAAGTCCCGGCTTGTGATTGGTCAGGGCGGCCATGTTGCCGGGACGCGGACCAATCACAGCAAGCCGTGACGAAATTACGTCACGGCTTGCTGTGATTGGTCCGCGTCCCGGCAACATGGCCGCCATTAACCAATCACAAGCCGTGACGTCACGGGAGGCTGGACACGGGCGCTTTTTAAAAAGCGCGTGTGTCCAGCCTCCAGTGACGTCCCGGCTTATGATTGGTCACGGCGCCATGTTGCCGGGACGCGGACCAATCACAGCAAGCCGTGACGAAATTACGTCACGGTTTGCTGTGATTGGTCCGCGTCCCGGCAACATGGCCGCCATTAACCAATCACAAGCCGTGACGTCACGGGAGGCTGGACACGCGCGCTTTTTAAAATGGGCGCGTGTCCAGCCTCCCGTGACGTCCCGGCTTGTGATTGGTTGCGCCGCGGTCAACCAATCACAAGCCGGGAGGCTGGACACGCGCGCATTTTAAAATTTTAAAATGGGCGCGTGTCCAGCCTCCCGTGACATCCCGGCTTGTGATTGGTTGCGCCGCGGTCAACCAATCACAAGCCGGGAGGCTGGACACGCGCGCATTTTACAATTTTAAAATGCGCGCGTGTCCAGCCTCCCGTGACGTCCCGGCTTGTGATTGGTTGCGCCGCGGTCAACCAATCACAAGCCGGGAGGCTGGACACGCGCGCATTTTAAAATTTTAAAATGGGCGCGTGTCCAGCCTCCCGTGACGTCCCGGCTTGTGATTGGTTGCGCCGCGGTCAACCAATCACAAGCCGGGAGGCTGGACACGCGCGCATTTTACAATTTTAACATGCGCGCGTGTCCAGCCTCCCGGCTTGTGATTGGTTGATCGCGGCGCAACCAATCACAAGCCGGGACGTCACGGGAGGCTGGACACGCGCCCATTTTAAAATGCGTGCGTGTCCAGCCTCCCGTGACGTCACGGCTTGTGATTGGTTGCGTCTCCCATGTGACTGCGACGCAACCAATCACAAAGCCGGGACGTAATTTTAAAATCCTTAAGGACCTGAAATTACGTCACGGCTTGCTGTGATTGGTTGCGTCGCCCATGTGACTGCGACGCAACCAATCACAACGCCGGAACGTAATTTTAAAATCCTGAAGGACCTGAAATTACGTCACGGCTTGCTGTGATTGGTTGCGTCCCGGTCACATGGGCGGCACGCAACCAATCACAAGCCGGGACTCACGTAAAGGAAAGAAAAGCGCAAATTTTAAACAAAGAACGCTGCCGCTTCCCTCGGTAAGGTGCAGGCTGTGTCGGAGAGGTGAGTATAGCAATATTTTTTATTTTAATTCTCTCTTTTACACATTTTTACATTAATGTTGTTTCGATACCGATACCCGATATCACAAAAATATCGGATCTCGGTATCGGAATTCCGATACAGCAAGTATCGGCCGATACCCGATACTTGCAGTATCGGAATGCTCAACACTATCCACCAGTAGGACAACCCATTCTCATACCCAATGTTTGGTCCCAATAAAATAGAAACACCTTTACTCACCTCCAATGCCATCGCCATCGCCGTTTTGCATTCTTGGGGGTCACTTCAAGTAGGTATGAATGGCCAGCCACAGTTATCACCTCCTCTTGATAACTTATATGTCCAAAAGAGGAGACAGCCATTGACCATTTTTACAAATCAATTTTAAAACATCTGTTTTGGGTTGTTAAGAACTCCATTGCATCCTTTTGCAAGAAACCAAATGTCCCCAAAGTTTCAGACATTATCTAAAAAATTACACTCCGCAGATCTTATGAAGATTCACAGGCCTTATCAAGCAACATTTTAGTAAAACACCAAAAAATGGGAATTGTGGAACAACAATTTTCCATAATGTATAGTGGTTAAAAACAGTACTTTATTGGATTTTGAGATGCCATTAACTATTTTAAGAATGATATTGTGTTTCTTGTTATTTCTGTTAACTCAGTGTAATTTTCCAGTTCAATTGATTTTTGACCAATGTGGTCTACGCATTTTGTCATGGTACCAATGTAAGAGCTACATTTGTAAGTTCTCCCCTTCCCCTCCTCGCATACCTCATCCCTCATTCCCTTTATTAAAAACAACTCCCTTTCCTGTATTTCCTGTATTATTGAAACACAAAGGAAGAGACAATGATGTCTGCGGTGATTGGTCGCATATCAAATCAACCTCACGTGAGCCCCGGGAATGCAAGTGTTGACACCACTGGAATGGCTATGGTATGGGAGGTGAGTATAATTGTTTTTATTTTATAGGGGCCAAACATGAAAAGAGGTTGTTGTAGTAGTGGACAATCTCTTTATTATGTAAATGTGCTGTTAAGATCTATGGGCCGGACACAAATCTCCCTGAGAATATGCCTCCAGAGATCATTTTAAATGAAAGTGGGTGTTACCAATGTAAGATATGTAGATCAGGAAAGCAGATTGTCAGTCATTACATGTCTCACACTGATAATGCCCCCTTTCATTTAAAAATAAACTGTGGAGACAGATTCTCAGGTAGATCTTTATCCGGCCCATAGTTTGTAACAGCTCCTTTACATATTAGGAAAAATGTGAATTTCTCTAGAATAAAATATTGGTTCACAGATATCAAGGTATCATTTTATTCAGCTTTTTATGACCTATATGTTCATGTAGACGCTTAGGAGGGTTGACAGATTCCCTAAAAAAAACAAAATTAATATTGCATTTTTCACACCAGCTGCTATTTTGGACTTATATTTCCTGTCTTTTCAAGAACAGTTTTTAGTAGATTTTGTCAGCAGAGACAGGATAATAGTGACTAATAACACCACTGTACACAGCTGTTAACACAGGATCCAGCAATCACAATAGGCGACGTCAGAGCTATCCTTTGCTCACTCTCCGTTCACTATGATCTTTGCACAAGCTCATTAGGTGACTCAATACAAAAGATAGGGACAGATTCTGATCACTGCTCGTAATATACATGTTGATTTCCTGAAACAACAGGATATTATACTGATTAGACTGGCAAGATTTCAAATTTTTATTTTAAGAACGGTTGAGATGTGGAAAAAAAAAGCATTGTCACGAAGTTTAAAAAAAATACATTTAAACAAAAAAAACTGATTAAAACAGTTGGTCATTTTGTGATAGCACATTCCCTTTAAAGGTTAATCGCTTCAAACACTTTTGTACCATCAGTGATGTCACGTTTCCTGATGCATTTTGCGACCTGTGTGCAATCAGCAGATATTATTTAGCTTTCCTAAAAGGGACAAAATACAGACATGATTTGAGCCAGGATAATCCTTTAAAGAGTAGCCAACATTTGTATTTTTATTTAATAGAACAAATGAAATTAAGCAATATATCTTATCAAATAAATCTGCTTCTTTCTTCTTTGGAACAGATATTTCACTTCTTGGGTAAAATCTGTATTCAGCCATTTGTGACTTATAATAGCCTACAGTGCATGCAAAAAAACTTATGTAAAACATTGCTCCTTAAAATGCAACATTGGTAATGATAAGAATAGTTTAAGACTAGTTATTATAAAATTATAAAAAGTTTAGATTGTGTTAAAATTGCTAATTTTATATGATAACCCATCTTTTCAAAATGATTTGACGGCGACCTCTCTAGAAATAGTTTTCCAGTCTGCTTAGAGCCCAGACTACTAAACAAACGCAACATCATAAATTTGTACTTATGGCTGTCGTAGTGTCTAAGGCTTTGTGTAGTTTCATTGGGACCTATTATTTATTTCCATTTTTGTTCATTCCTTTCCCTTATGACCTTGCTGTGCAGTTGTGAGCAAGCCAAACCTCAGTAGCAATTCTGCTTCTTATGGGATCCATCTCAGCCAAAAGCCCTCATGAAATCCAGGAGCAATTGTGAGAATGAAGACTAGTTTATTGCTCCAATGTGTCCTGCCAAAGGTTTGCTAGGTAGTATGGTCAGAAATCAGGCAATGTGTTTTGTTTGTATGATGTTTAAAAAGAAGCCTATGCCGAACTTCTAGATTTGGCATACTTATCCGTACCAAATGAAATAATGAAATATTTGAGTGGGCTAGCATTTGAGTGACTCGTAGTAATAGCAGAGTAACATTTCGCAAGCTGCGTAATTGTATCTGATGATATAATAAAGTACATGAAATATTAATTTATGAGGATTAACTTCAAGGTTGTTAAATTAACCACATACATGAAATAGTTTCCTGTGGCGTTCAAGCAATTATTTTCTTCTGTGTCCCACAGAGAGCTTGTGATTTGGAGTGTGCGAATATATCTTTAGTCACCTACCCTGTGTTATTATTTTTAATTTCTGAATCCCTGAGGTTACAGTTTGCAATATTTTTACTCTTAAATGGTCATTGATAAACCACATGTAGCGTTTCAACTTGAAGAGTTGCCTAATCTTTCTAGATACAGTTTTAGGTGGTTGATGAAATCTCTCAGATTATGAGAATAATATTAATAAGTTCTTTTTGCAATAGTCTTTAGAGAGTTTTAAAAACATAAATGGGTACTTACACTTGTTTATTTGTACCATATGCTCCCGTAAAATAATAAACCTTATACACACCTCCCATCCGGGCTGCGTTCCAGCAGTGTCAGCACTCGCTCACCCCGGTGCTGTTATGCAGTGGAATGACACGTGATGCCTGGCGCCTAATTAGTACTGACATCACTGTCTCCACCTTCAGACAAACTGAACATGAAGAGGAAGTCTGGGCCAGCACCGATCCCTAGCTTACTCTTCATGTTTCATTTGTCCGAAGGCTGAGACAATGATGGCAACACTGACTGGGCATCGACATCATATGACACAACACCACATCACCACATCACAGCCCTGGGGAGAGTGAGACCTGACACCACGGGAATGGTGACGGCACAGGAGGTGAGTATAATCTTTATTATTTTATTGGGGACAAACATTTAGTCTAAGAATGGGTTGTCCTAATAGCAGGGCCGGGCCGGTTTTAGGCAAAGTGGGGCCCTAGGCAAAAGTTTAAAATGGGGCCCCAAATGCTAATATATTGCACATCACACAAACATTTTGGTTGTATTCATATGGGCTGCTTTCAGGCCTCTAAGTGAGAGTGATTGACAATATTGAAGTTGTTCGACACTTGTTCCCTGGCCTCTTTACACCGGCTGAGAAACAATGATGGGGACAGAATCAGAGGTGTATCTAGGTTTTCTGGCACCCAGGGCAAGAATTCAGTTTGGTACCCCCCCCCCACCAAGGACATATATGTGATTTGCACTTAGTCATGTACCCACGAGCTCCTCTCCCTAATGCTCTCAATGTTCAATGAAAAACTGAGAGAAGCAGGAAGAGAAGCTCATTGCTACATGACCATAAGTATGAAAGTCGCATATGAGAAAAGTATCCATGTGATGACTACTAGAACCTGCAGAGCTGAATCCTGGCATTGCAGGCTTCTGAATAGGGTTGAGTGAAACGGATCGGACAAATTCTAAAATTGCCGACTTTCGGCAAAGTCGGGTTTCATGAAACCCGACCCTAGTGTGGGATCGGCCATGTGGTCGGCGATCAGCATGCCAAAATCGCGTTTCATATGATGCTTTCAGCACCAATTTTCACCCAATGAAGGAGGACGCAGAGTGGGCAGCGTGATGACATTTCTCGGTCCCCACCATCTTAGAGAAGGGTATGACAGTGATTTGCTTGCTTTCTGCGGCGTCACAGGGGCTATAAAGGGGCGTGCACGTGGCATAGGGAGAGATTGCTGCAGCTTCATCAAAAGAAGGGATATAGTTAGGGAGGGAAGATTAACCCCCAAACTGCTTGTGCTGTAACGATTTCCACTGTCCAACACCACCTTTTCTTTGCAGGGACAGTGGAGGCTATATTTTTGTGCATCAGCTCTGTAGCTTATTAGGCTGCCTTATAAGGCTCCCTGATAGCTGCATTGCTGTTTGCACGCTGCTGTGCAAACCAACTGCTTTTTTAAAAGCAAAAATCCTGTTGCTCCTTTCTGCACAGTTATCTTGTTTATTTGTCCACACTTTTGTGTGCAGTAGTCCTTTTTTATTGCTGCCATACTTGTCCTGAGATCATTGTAGGGAGATTGAAATTTTACTACAGTCCTTGTATTTTTTCATATATCAGCCAGCCACTTTCTGCCACTTACATTGTGTTGTTTTATACACTGGGCCTAAGTTTTGGTTCAGTCTCCCCCAAAAAAAGGGAGATTCAAATTCTCACAAAGTGGATATACTTCTGTCCTGTTAGTTTGTCGTATATCAGCCAGCCACTTTCTGCCATTTACATTGCGTTGTTTTATACACTGGGCCTGAGTTTTGGTTCAGTCTCCAAAAAAAAAAAAAGGGAGATTCAAATTCTCACAAAGTGGATATATTTCAGTCCTGTTAGTTTGTCGGATATCAGGCAGCCACTTTCTGCCACTTACATTGCGTTGTTTTATACACTGGGCCTCAGTTTTGGTTCAGTCTCCAAAAAATAAAAGGGAGATTCAAATTCTCACATAGTGGATGTATTTCAGTCCAGTTAGTTTGTCGTATATCAGCCAGCCACTTTCTGCCACTTACATTGCGTTGTTTTATACACTGGGCCTGAGTTTTGGTTCTGTCTCCCAAAAAAAAGGGAGATTTAAATTCTCAACAAGTTTATATACACCTTCTACCTTGTTTTACAGTACCATATAACGGTTGTTATTTTGGTTAGATTTTCCAAAAAATGAGGAAGTCTGGTGGAAGAGCCAGTGGGCGTGGGTTGCCAGCTGGTACTGATGGTGGTGGTGGTGGTGCATCTGATGGTAGTGGCAAAAGCACAATAGCACCTAAGGCTGGAGGTGTTGAGCCAGCATCATCGTCTGGCTACACAAGGCCTCGAAGGCTCCCTTATCTGGGAGTAGGAAAACAGCTTTTAAAGCCGGAGCAGCAGGAAAAAGTTTTGGCTTTCCTTGCTGACTCAGCCTCTAGCTCTTTCGCCTCCTCTTAAGAAAGTTCAAAATATAAAAACAGCGAGTCGTCAGTGGATGCTCCCGGTCAGGAACAAGACGTTTCCTTGTGTCCTTCACCCAAACCAAAAGTGAAGGATGCGTCAGGTGACACTACAGGTTACTCCATGGAGCTCTTTACACATACCGTGCTTGGGTTAAAAAGGGAAATTGTTAACTGCCCATTACAAGATGAATCGGACATGGAGTGCACTGATGCACAGCCACAGCTAGATTATTATGCTGTTCCATTGACTCAGATCACTACATTGCCCTCGCGGTGTACTGAGCCAGAATCTGACTCTAATGAGACTATGGTGCCCTGTCCCAAATGCTATAGCACCTTACACGGTGACAGAGTTAGGTGCACATGACATTGAAGAGGAGGTGATAGATGACCCAGTTGTTGACCCACATTGGCAGCCATTGGGGGGAAGAGGGTGCCCGCTGCCAGTAGCTCAGAAGCGGAGGAGGAGGATCCGCAGGAGCCACCTACATCGCAACAGCTGTCATCTGGCATGCCCGAATCAGACCAAAAACATTTGTCAAAAACAAAAACAGTTTTACGACAGCATGGCCATCCGGTGAAAGTAGCACAGCATGCAATGCCTGAAAAGGTATTACATAGTAGGAAGAGTGTAGTGTGGCAATTTTTTAACCAAGATCCGAATGATCAGTGCAAAGTTATCAAACGTCCCGTACTGTTGGTGCACCTGCTCAGAATGAAGGTAGTCATCAACGCTACATTGCTTCCCTCACTGTAAGCCCACCGGTTAGGACACCACCAAATATGAAGGTATCGTCGTAAGGCCAAAGCAGTCAGGGAATCACAAGGTTCTTGGTAGGAAACACTGTATGTAGGCCAACATCAAGATTACCATCACCAACCCTCTCTCAATCCGCCATGTCCACCACCCCCACCACTAGTTCCACCATATGCAGCTCTCCAGTCCAGCTCACCGTACAAGAGACTCTCGTTAGGAAAAGAAAGTACTCATCCTCTCATCCGCGTACACAGGGTTTGAACGCCCACATTGCTAGACTAATCTCATTAGAGATGATGCCCTACCGGTTGGTTGAAAGCGAAGCTTTCAAAGCCCTGATGGTCTACGCAGTACCACGCTATGAACTACCCAGTTGGCACTTCTTTGCGAGAAAAGCGATCCCAGCCCTCCACCAGCATGTCAAAGACCACATTGTCCATGCACTGAGGCAATCAGTCAGTGGAAAGGTGCACCTCACAACAGATGCATGGACCAGTAGGCATGGCCAGGGACGTTACGTGTTCATCACAGCGCACTGGGTTAATGTGGTGGATGCAGGGTCCACAGGGGACAGCCATAGTGGGACAGTTCTGCCTAGCCCACGGTCTAGGAAACAGTTGGCTGTAGGTGTCCGCCTCCCCTCCTCCTCCTCCTACCGAAGCGAAAGCTTGTCCACACAGCGCAGTCGCATGACAACTCCATCCACACCTGCCAGTGTTGCACACGAGGTGTCCCATTATCGAACAGCTAGTTGTAAGCGTCAGCAGGCTGTGTTACGAATGAAGTGTTTGGGCGACAACAGACACACTGCGGAAGTACTGGCTGAGTACTTGCAGCAACAAACTCAGTCATGGCTGGGCAGTGTACATCTTGAGGCAGGCAAGGTAGTCAGTGATAACGGAAGGAATTTCATGGCTGCCATAGTCCTTTCAGAACTGAAACAAATACCTTGCCTGGCTCACACCTTGAACCTGGTGGTGCAGTGCATCCTCAAAAATTATCTGGAGTTACCAGCCCTGCTCCCGAAGGTGAGAAGACTTTGCTCGCACATCCGCCGGTCGCCCGTACACTCCAGCCATATGCTGAACCATCAGTGATCGCTGAATCTTCCCCAGCACCGCCTAATAATCGACGTTGCAACAAGGTGGAACTCCACACTGCACATGGTTCAGAGGCTGTGAGAACAGAGGCGTGCTGTAATTAATTTGTGGGAGGATACACATACACAGGCAAGCACTTGGATGGCAGACATGGAGTTGTCTGGTGTGCAGTGGTCGAAGCTACAAGACCTCTGTCAAGTCCTTCAGTGTTTTGAGGAATGCACACAGCTGGTAAGTGCAGAAGACGCCATCATAAGCATGAGCATCCCACTAATGCGTCTGCTGATGCAAAGTTTGACGCACATTAAGGATCAGGCGTCTGCAGCCAAGGAGGAGGGAAGCCTTGATGACAGTCAACCATTGTCTGCTCAGGGAACTCTCCTGGACGAGGTGGCAGACGAAGAGGAGGAGGAGGATGATGGGGATGAATATTTATGGGAGGAGGATGCTTCCCAGGGGCCAATAGAAACTGGTGGCATTGCAAGGTCAGCTACAGGGTTTTTGCAGGACACAAGTGATGTTGATTTGCAAGAAAGTGCTCCTCAACCCAGCACAAGCAGTGAATTGACACCTGGAACATTGGCCCACATGGCTGAGTATGTCTTGCATATCCTAAAAAGGGACCCACGCATTATCAAAATGATGACCGATGATGATTACTGGTTGGCCTGCCTCCTGGATCCACGATATAAAGGAAAATTACAAAATATCATGCCACATGAGAACCTTGAGCAAATATTGGCTACTAAACAAGCAACTCTTGTAGACCATTTGGTTCAGGCATTTCCAGCACACAGCGGTGGTGATGGTTCTCACACGAGCCGTAGGGGGCAACATGGCAGAGGTGTTAGAGGTGCACAAATCCGAAGTGGCATTGGACAGAGGGGTTTTATGACCAGGTTGTGGAGTGATTTCGCAAGGACTGCTGACACGACAGGTACTGCTGCATCTATTCAAAGTGACAGGAGACAGCATTTGTCCAGTACGGTTACGAACTACTTTTCCTCCCTTATCGATGTTCTCCCTCACAGGTCATTCCCCTTTGATTACTGGGCATCTAAAATAGATACCTGGCCTGAATTGGCTGAATATGCATTGCAGGAGCTTGCTTGCCCAGCAGCTAGTGTGCTATCAGAAAGAGTCTTCAGTGCTGCTGGTTTAATACTGCCCAAAAAAAGGGCACATCTGGCTACCCGAAATGTTGATGATCTAACCTTCATTAAAATTAACCAATCATGGATTTCAAATTATTTTGCCCCACCTTCCCCTGCTGACACGTAGCTTGCCTGAACAATGTCTTGCTTTTGGCCTCCTCTTACTGACTTCTCCTATTCCTCCATTTGCAGCTGCTGAATGTTCACCATAGGCCATTTTTATACCTCCCTAAATGGGCTGACTCCCCTCCACAGGGCCGTGGTCACCACCTGGCGCAAGCACCCGTGCGAGTGCCGTTTGCATGGACAGGTGGGTGTGCCCACTCTTGGGCGATGGCACTGGCACAGAGTCCCTCATAGTACAATGAAGTGTCTCTGATAGTGGTGGTGGACAACCAACGTCAGACACACCGTCATAATATGAGGGGCCCTGTGCCAGTACCGCCGCCCACGAGAGAGTGTTCCCCCCAGCTCGAACAGTGCTCTACCACTTGCAAAACTTACCTCTCCCTGCTCCACCACTGTGTAGTCTGTGCAGTTAAATCCTTCAATGGCACTGCCAATGCAAATTTGTTGAAATGATAGATGATAGTTAAAATATACAGGGGCCCTGGCCTCCATTTAGACCAGTTAATACTTTGCACCTACTACCACAGTCTGCTACTCAGCAGAGGAGCCCACCCCTGTACCTAGCTATGCCACCTGTTTATTTATGAACTTTTTTTGGCAGACATTTAGCCCACTTTATTATTTGGGCCTACTAACTGTCTGCCACTCATTACAGTTGTCCTCCACTGAACAAAGCAATGCCGCATGTTTAGTCCTGCTACCAATTTTGATCTGCATTTAGGCTACTTTATTATTTGGGCCTACTAACTGTGTCTGCCACTCATTACAGTTGACCTCCACTGAACAAAGCAATGCCGCCTGTTTAGTCCTGTTACCACATTTGAACTACATTTAACCCACTTTATTATTTGGGCCTATATCTGTGTTTCCTCCTCATCCTGTCCATTGCCCAGCCACTGCTAGATGAGTCTGCTGGTACATTGACCCAGACCACTACATTCCCCTTGCACTCTACACAGCCAGAATCTGACCCTGCTGAAAGTCAGGTTCCCCTTCCCGCATACTATTCCACCTTACACAGGGACAAAGAGGAAGGTGCAGATGAAATTGCAGGTTCCTTCATCAGGTGGGGGTGCATACTCGTTGGCAGCATCACTGGCACAGGGCCCCTCATAGTATGCAAAAGTGTCTCTGCCGGTGGGAGGCGCCACCCGCCGTCAAACACACCGCTGTACTATGAGGGGCCCTGTGCAAGTGCCAATGCCAACGAGTGGGCCCCCCTGCTTGCTCAGGATCACGGCACTTGCAAAGTTGAAATACTTACCTCTCCCTGCTCCACCGCCGTGACGTATTCCGCGTTTCCTGGGCCCACAAAAAACTTGAGCCAACCCTACCCCCCACAACTTTAGCCAAATGACCTCCAGTTTTCAATGCCTAGCTATTATTATAAAGTAAATTAAGATTGACAAGCTTCAGTAATAAGAATTTATGTTTTTGGCATTAAAATGGGCACTGTAGGCATTTT
The DNA here is from genome assembly GCF_051348905.1 of Ranitomeya variabilis. NCBI lineage: Eukaryota > Metazoa > Chordata > Amphibia > Anura > Dendrobatidae > Ranitomeya > Ranitomeya variabilis. Next base: position 682,391,402 of record NC_135233.1, read on the forward strand.
CCTGTCCTCCACTCACTGCCGACTTTGATTCCCTATTGACTTGCATTGGGTTTCGTGTTTCAGTTGGCCCCCGACTTTTCGCAATAATCGGCTGATTTCACCCGACCCGACTTTTGACAAAGTAGGGTTTCGCGAAACCCGACTCGATCCCAAAAAAGTAAAAGGTCGCTCAACTCTACTTCTGCATTCTCACAACTAATGCACTGCACACTTTTAGGATTCTCCCTTACTGATGGACAGTCATGTCAGCACAAGTATGTGATTTGTATACTTCTGACCACATTCCAACTAGACATGCCTGGCCTCGCTCAGTTAATTTTTATTGACTGAGGCCACATGTCTAGTCAGCACATGGCCGCATGTATGTAAATCGCAAGCACAAGGGTATCCTAACAGCGTGCAGTGCGCACTGCGAGAATTCAGAAGTCTGCAGTCACAAAGAATGAGTTTTCTCATTCACAGCTCTTCTCTGCAGACTTCCATCTTCTCTGCTCTTTTGCAGAAAATCTCCTCAGGATGTCGTTAAAGATAGAAGTGTAATTATAATGCTCCTGAATAAAAAATTGCCCCTCACTATATTGTCTGCACAAAATATGACCCCCACACTGTCCCTCTTATGGTACATGCTCTTTACACAGACCTCTCCTTTCCATACTGGCCCCCTCTTCACACTGTCCTCTCATACTGTGTACCCCCTATAGGACCTAGTATTTATACAGTATCACATCCCCCTCCTTGATATACTGTCACCTCCTGGCTCTGCCCTTACACTGTCCCTCCATGCTACGCCCCCATTACTCAGTTTCTATTCTATGCTCACTAGTGTTGAGCATTCCGATACTGCAAGTATCGGGTATCGGCCGATATTTGCTGTATTGGAATTCCGATACCGAGTTCCGATATTTTTGTGATCTTGGAAATCGGAATCGGAAGTTCCCAGTGTATGGTTCCCAGGGTCTGGAGGAGAGGAGACTATCCTTCAAGCCCTGGGATCCATATTCATGTAAAAAATAAAGAAATAAAATAAAAAATATGGATATACTCACCCGTCCGGCGGCCCCTGCACCTTACCGATGTAACAGACAGCCTCCGTTCCTAAGAATGAGGAGTTTAGGACCTGCGATGACGTCGCGGCTTGTGATTGGTCGCATGAGCGGTCACACGACTAGGGTTGAGCGAAACGGGTCGGCAATTTTCAGAAGTCGCCGACTTTTGGCAAAGTCGGGTTTCATGAAACCTGACCCGACCCCTGTGTGGGGTCGGCCATGAAGTCGGCGATCTTCTGAATCTGGAATCGGAATTCCGATACCGATTCCCGATATGTTTAAGATATCAGGAATTGGTATCGGAATTCAGATTTAAGTGTAAAATAAAGAATTAAAATAAAAAATATCGCTATACTTACCCTCTGATGCACCCTGGTACTAAGCGGGAACCTTCCTTCCTTAGAATCAGCCTTCCAGGACCTCGCGGTGAAGTCGCGGTGACGTCGCGGCTTGTAATTGGTCGCGCGGCCGCCCATGTGACCGCTCGCGCGACCAATCACAAGCCGTGACGTCACCGAAGGTCCTGGAAGGGCTGATTCTTAGGAAGGAAGGCTGCCGGAAAGAAGCAGGGCGCGTCCGAGGGTGAGTATATACCTAATAGGAATATACTCACCCTCGGCTTCTTTCCGGCAGCCTTCCTTCCTAAGAATCAGCCCTTCCAGGACCTTCAATGACGTCATGGTGACGTCGCGGCTTGTGATTGGTCACGCGAGCGGTCACATGGGCGGCCGCGCGACCAATCACAAGCCGCGACGTCACCGCAAGGTCCTGGAAGGCTGATTCTAAGGAAGGAAGGTTCCCGCTTAGTACCAGGGCGCATCAGAGGGTAAGTATGGCGATATTTTTTATTTTAATTCTTTATTTTACACTTAAATATGGATCCCAGGGCCTGAAGGAGAGTTTCCGCTCCTTCAGACCCTGGGAACCATTGGAAACCCAATGCACTGCATTGGGTTTCGAGTTTCGGCTGACCCCGACTTTTTTATAGGATCGGCCGATTTCACTCGACCCGACTTTTGAAAAAGTCGCGTTTCGTGAAACCCGACCCGATCCTATAAATGTAAAGGTCGCTCAACCCTACACACGACCAATCACAAGCCGCGACGTCATCGCAGGTCCTAAACTCCTCATTCTTAGGAACGGAGGCTGCCGGTTACATCGGTAAGGTCCAGGGGCCACCGGACGGGTGAGTATATCCATATTTTTTATTTTAATTCTTTATTTTTTACATTAATATGGATCCCAGGGGCCTGAAGGAGAGTTTCCTCTCCTTCAGACCCTGGGAACCATCCATGATACCTTCCGATACTTGTGTCCCATTGACTTGCATTGGTATCGGGTATCGGTATCGGCGATATCCGATATTTTTTGTATATCGGCCGATACCATCCGATACCGATGCCTTTGAGTATCGGAAGGTATCGCTCAACACTATTGCTCACTCACTTTTCTCCCCCCATACTCTCTCCTCACACTATTCCCCTCCCTCCTCATACTGTCTCCTCTGACATCCCCCCTGTTCACCATACTGTCTCCTCATAAATTTACCCCCTCACTTTCTATACTGCCTACTCACCTGACTCCCCATACTGTGTCTGCACACATCCTATCACCCTCACTCCCTGTACTCTGTCCACATACATTTTTCACATCACCACTCATACTGTGTCTGCATACATTCCCCGGTTTGCCCCCCATACTGTCTGCACCCATCCCCCATACTGTTTCCTCATATATGCCCCCAATTCACCCATACTATTTCCTCATACATGCTCATCATTCCCCAGTACTGTTTCCACATACATGCCCTCATTCCCCTATACTGTTTCCTAGTACATGCCCCCCATTCCCCCATACTGATTCCTCATACATGCTCCCATCTCCCCCTTTGCCCTTCATTTTGTGTCCTCAAATCTCCCCCACACATTAAAGCTCCCCATCCCCACTACAAATCTTCCCACACACAATAAGTAACCCCATCTCCACTCCAAATCTCCCCACACACATTAAACACCCCATCCCCACTCCAATTCTCCCCACACATAATAAATCCCCCCATCCCCACTCCAATTCTCCCCACGCATATTTAAGCCCCCATCCCCACTCTAATTCTGCCCACACATAATAAAGCCCCCAATCCCCACTCAAATTCTCCCCACACACAATAAAGCCCGCCCTCACTTAATCTTCAGTGTCTTCAGCTCCACTGGATCACTTACCACAAGTATTTGCCTCTGCAGCGTGGGCAAGGGACGTCAGCAGCATGATCACATGATCTGATCATGCTGCTGGCATCGCTCTGACCCAGCAGTAGGGGCGGACACTGACAGCTTGGGGCCTCTGTGCAATAAATATGTATGGGCCCCCTCCTTTTATGACGACAAATATATATATATATATATATATATATATATATATATATATATATATATATATATATATATATAGCCACACACATACATGTATATATATTACATAGTCTCCTTTTTAATGTATAATGCCATCCCTTATTATACAGTTCCCTCTCTTGTTATGTACAGTACCGTCCCTTACATATTGGATTATATAGAGCCCTGTTTTTTATTACATACTGTCCTGTCTTGTTAGCTGTATAATGCAATGATGGCTGATGGAGCATGGGAAATCTTTTCTAATGGAGGACCTGATGGACTGGTCATATGGTCACCGGCTCCTCCATCAGCAGTCATTTTATATCTAAAAAGAGAGGGGACTATGTAATAAAAGAGGGCGCTGTGAATAACAAAAATAACAAGAAAGCACTACGTAAGAGACAGCACTGTACATAACAGCAGAGGAAGCTATATAATAAGGTAGGGCATCATATATAACTAGAGAGGATGGTACGTAATAAGGTACGGTGTACTATATAATAAAAGAGGAAACGATGTAACTAAGGGTGGCACTATACATAATAAGTATGTACACTCTATAGTAAAGGACTGTGTTAGACATAATAAGCAATAATAATGTCTTCCTCCACCTCCCTCTGTTCCTAAGTCCATTATAAGTCCCCCTTCCTCCCATCCCAATCCTCCACATCCATCATTGTCCACCTCCCCCTGCATCTTATTATTGTCCTCTCCCCCACCCCATCATTGCCCTCTTCACCACCTTCATCATTGCCTTCTCCACCATCACTATCATTGCTTTCTCCCCCACCATTCCCATCATTGTCTTTTCCCCCCAACACTTCCATCATTGCCCATTCCACCATCTCCATCATTTCCAACCCCACCTCCATTATTGCCCTTTCCACCACCACTATCATTGTCCTTTCCACCACCACCATCATTGCATTCTCTCCCACCACCCCATCATTGTTCTTTCCACCACCTCCATCATTGTTTATTCCCCACTACCCCATTATTGACCTTTCCACCATCTCCATCATTTCCTCCTCCCCACCACCCCATTATTGACCTTTCCACCACCACCACCATTATTGTCCTTTCCACCACCACCATCATTGCATTCTCCCCCACCGCCTCCATCATTGCTTTCACCCTACCACCCCATCACCTCATCATTGCCCTTTCCACCACCTCCATCACAGCCTTCTCCTTCACCACCCCCATTCATTGCTTCCTTCCCCACCACTCCCATCATTGTCTTTTCCATTACCACCATCATTGCGTTCTCCCCCACCTCCATCATTGCCTTCTCCGCCACCACTCCATCATTGCCCATTCCACCACCTCCATTATTTCCTCCTCCCCACCATCCCCATCATTGCCCTTTCCACCACATCCATCATTTCCTCACACCATCATTGCCTTCTCTCCATCTTCTCCATCATTGCCCTCTCCTCTACCTACACACACAGACACACACAGCACCATTCACCTCTCTCTGGCACAGCAGGTCACTGAATGATTACGTTATCCAGTTCCAGCGCCCCCTGACCCCCAGACTGAGGTCTCATAGCAGCCACATAGCGTGCCGCTATAAGCTGCATGCCACTGGCTGGGGGCCCCTGGGGGAGTGGAGGCCTTAGGCAGCTGCCTAGTCTGCCTGCCCCTAACGCAGTCCCTGCCTAGCAAATGACAAACCCTTTAATCCTGAATTTGTTGTGGACTAACCAATAATAAAAGACAAAGACTTAGGCTCCCAATGCACTCTTCTCTCCTCTCCATTTCTAAATCTCTATGAAGATATGCAGCGCCAGAACATGTTCCACTGTCCAGACATAATGGTTGGACAAGATCCATTTCTTTCCATGCTTCAATCACTCTCCCGATTCCTTTTTGGACAACCCATGGATTGATTGGCTCACACCTCTGCTCAATTAACAGCAAGTCTTAGACAGTGTTATATGGATGCACCTCTTGTCGCAATAACATCAATCACCAAGTCAAGTGCATGGCACCAAATTAATAATCCCTTCTTACTGACACTTCACTTGCCTGCTTGATCAGCTATCATAGGAATGACAGCATATTGGTTTTCCAGCTCCTTCTAAACTTACCACAAGGTGCCTAGACTCTGAGTCTGAGATAAAAATACAATATTATACAATATAACATCACTACATATCAGAAGAAAGATAAATGTACTGCACTCAATGGATAAAAAGTAAAAAAAAATTCTTCATTTACCAAAAATCCAATGAACTCTAACGTACGGAATCAGGGAAAAAAGACTCTCATGACACGTTTCGAATACACTGTTCTTGGTTGCTGCAAAAATCAAATTCCAAAGACACGGTATATATAACAATGTTACACCAAATAAAAAGGGCATGACACACTGAACAAACATCAGAATCAGATGAGTAGCAAAACCATTTCCACAGAAGAAACAAGTGAATGATACATACATAAACACAAAAATGAGTAATAATGGGATCATATCAAAATTAAACAAATATTTCTTCAAAGTATGCACAAAGTATTTATACAACAATTAAAATAATAAAGAATGCATCTATATAAATTGCATTATGAAAATATAACAAATTTTGCAATTTAAGTTGCAATTAATATTCTTATGAAAGAACTGGCATCACTACATATCCCTTTTATAGCTTTTCTGCTATTTTTTGATCAATATCAGTGTTACTAAGATCCCTGTGTTATTTAAATGAATTTTGCTTTTTTACTTATTTAGTTACATCAGGGTTTATGCTCATTTTGTTTCTTGTAAGGTTTGTCTATTTTATGGCCAATGTGAACATGTACTTAAATGTTGCATGTATACCAAATTCCAGCTCAATGTGTGTGTTTTTTAGTACGGTAGGTAATCATTCTTGGTGTTACTGAATTTTACATTACATTACATTTTACTAACAAGTATGTGAACTTGGCCAAGAATTGTTTTAAACTGAATGTCTACTTCACACAATTCCTGTCCAGAAGCTGTTTTCCACAAGCTGAACATATGGGTTCCCACAATGATTTCACCTGCATGTTTGAATGCTGTATTACAAAAATGGCTTGTTTGCCTATATTTTAAAATGCTTTCTCAAAAAGTTCAACATTTTCCTATGAGCTACTTTTTTTAGTACATAAATGCTGAAGTCAACCTGTACAGTATTGTGAAAGGTGGTAGTAACTGAACATAAAAAAATTTTTGGCTTGTTTGCAAATAAATTCATAAAGTTAACAAATATAGTTGCATAATAACGTCTGCATCATTGTTCCAATTTCAGTGTTTGTCCTGTGGATTTCTGGAAGTTCTACTTCCACATTTGTTCTAACACAGACAGAGACGTTTCTGTAACAATGTGTCATCCCTAGTCGCCCTCCATGGACTCTAATGTAATTAGACCCCACAGAGCCCAGTGTAATTAGGCCTCTGTTGGAATTCCCTGTCCTGCATCTGGTGGAGGGAGGGACGGGGATGTGTGTCTTTGTCCTCTATGAAGGGGACTGCCCTGATACACAACATTGCAGACTGGATGGAGATAAGACCTTCTTTGACTCCTTGAATTTAACCCCTTCACCCCCGGAGCTTTTTTCTTTTTCCACTCCCCTCCTTCCCAGAGCCATAACTTTTTATTTTTCCATCAATATGGCCATGTGAGGGCTTATTTTTGCGGGACGAGATGTACTTTTGAATGACATCATTGGTTTTACCATGCCATGTAACAGAAAACTGGAAAAATCTCACACTTGTTTTTTGTTTGGCTTTTTAGCTAGGTTCACCAAATGCTAAAACTAATCTGCTCTTATGATTCTCCAGGTCAATACGAGTTCATAGACACCAAACATGTCTAGGTTCTCTTTTATCTAAGTAGTAAAAAAAATTCCAAAGTTTGCTAAAAAAAAAAAAAAAAAAAAAATTGCGCCATTTTCCGATACCCATAGCGCCTCCAATTTTCACAATCTGGGGTCGGATGAGGGCTTATTTTTTGCATGCCGAGCTGCCGTTTTTAATGATACCATTTTGGTGCACATACAGTCTTTTGATAGCCCGTAATTGCATTTTAATGCAATGTTGCAGCGACCAAATAAACGTAATTTTGGCGTTTTGATTTTTTCTTGCTACGCCATTTAGCGATCAGGTTAATCCTTTGTTTTTATTAATAGATCGGGCAATTCTGAACGCGGCGATACCAAATATGTGTAGGCTTGATTTTTTTATTGTTTTATTTTGATTGGGGCAAAAGGGGGGTCATTTGAACTTTTAGATTTTTTTTATTTTTTTTATATTTTTAAACACTTTTTAAAAAATTTTTGGCATGCTTCAATACCCTCCATAGGAGGCTAGCATTGACTACACGATCACCTCTGCTACATAGAGGTGAAGCACAGATCACCTCTATGAAGCAGAAATGCAGGGTTGCTGTGAACGCCGACCACAGGGTGGCGCTCAAAGCAATCGGCCATCAACAACCATAGAGGTCTCAAGGAGACCTCTGGTTGTTATGGCAATGCACCGATGACCCCTGATCATGTGGCGGGGTCAGCGGTGCGAGCAAATCCAGCCGCGCGGCTGGGAGCACAAGTTAAATGCTGCTGTCAGCGTTTGACAGCGGCATTTAACTAGTTAATGGGTGCAGGCGGATCGCGATTCCGCTCACGCTCATTGCGCGCACATGTCTGCTGTACAAAACAGCTGACATGTCGCGGCTTTGAGGTGGGCTCACCGCCGGAGCCCAGCTCAAAGCGGGGGTTTTGCCAGCTGACGTACTATTCCGTCAGCTGGCAGAAAGGGGTTAATGTACCAGGTTTTTAAGGAGGTGGGGTGTGATTATCTCGACCCAACAAGGGTCTCATTCCAAGAAGACGGAAGAAAAGGGAAAACACGTGTTTGAGGTTTGTTGATGCTGTGCCACTGTTTGGACTATTAGAGACTGGGGGTCATTAGTCACATATTATTGTATTGTCTTGCCCATCTTGCTGGATTTGAGGAGCTATTTTAACCAGTGTTGTATTTTACTTGGTGTCAAATTACCAGGTGGTACCCCTGGATTTTTTCCTCTGGCCATGTTACAGACTATGTTTCCTGTTACGTTTTACATTATATCTATGTTTGGTGAAATATTGTCCAAATAATGCAATAAAGGTTGTTTGATTGTTCACCAGTCTTCTGTCCCTGCCTGCTCTGTCACACACCCCATCACAGTTTCTACCTCTCTCCGACTACTCTGCCGCTTTGCCTGTCAGTGCTGAAGACGAAGAACCTTATCCACCAAGTTGGTGCTGAGAGAGAAATGTAGCTTTCTTAACTAATGCATACAAATGCTTTGATTGATTCACAGAGGATCGACTTTGAGTCAAATTTCCTCAAATTCACAGGTCACTGCAAATTCGAACACTTTACTATTAATTCATGCGGGAAACAAAAGAAAAATTTATATACCTGGGGCCATTTCACATACTACTGAAGACTCAAAGTGGCCTAATAATGCAAGTTCCCCATAAGGCTTGTAAGCTATCACATCACATGGTCCCATGCAGGCAATAAGAGGGCACTCTCACAAGCACTGTGAAGGATGAGAGCTGGCTAAGCAGCCATTTTAGGCCTTTTAAGGCATTTTAAGGGATAGGAGGTTAGAGAGCAGAGATCATCCCATGTAGGGATAGAAAAGGACTAAATGTAATTATGGTGTACAACAGCAGTGTTGAAGCCTATTAAAAGTATAATGTTAATAATATTCAGTCTGTGAATAGTAATCCAATGAGTCAAGGTGCTGTACCTGCATTGTCAGTGTGACAGTCAATTACAATACAATAACTAGATGGGCATTTCCTGAAGGAAATACATGGTGCTTGAACAGCGCTGCCAGCTGCCAATGAACCTCAGGAGCAAGTCTGGCATGCAGGACCCTGCCCCTGGGTAGCCATTTTGGCCCCTTGGTAGCCACTTTGATGTGCGGGGCCCCTTGTTAGCCGCTTTGGCCCCTTGGTAGCCATTTTGGCATGCAGGAATCCTTGGTAGCCACTTTGGTGCACACAGCTCCTTGGTAGCCACTTTGGACACATCCCCCTATATACAGACACCACTCCTATATAGAGACACCACTCATATATACAGACATCCCCCTTATATAGACTTCTCCCTTATATACAGACATCCCCCTATATACAGACATCCCCCTTATATACAGACATCCCCCTTATATATACAGACATCCCCTATATACATACATCCCCCTTATATACAGACATCCCCCTATACACAGAAAGTCCCCTTATATACAGACATCCCCCTTATATACTGACATCCTCCTAATATACAGAAATCCCCTATATACATACATCCCCCTTATATACAGACATCCCACTATATAGAGTCCCCTTATATACAGACATCCCCTATATACAGACATCCCCTATATACAGATTTCCCCCTAATATACAGATATCCCCCTTACATACAGACATCCCCCTTACATACAGACATCCCCCTTACATACAGACATCCCCCTTATATACAGACATCCCCCTATATACAGACACCCCCCTTATAAACAGACTCCCCCCTTATATACAGACATCCCTCTACATGCAGACATCCCCCTTATATACAGACATCCCCCTTATATACAGACATCCCCTGTATACAGACATCCCTCTTATACACATACATCCCCCTTATATACAGACATCCCCCTATATACATACATAATGCTTATATACATCCCCTATATACAGAGAGTCCTCATATACAGACATCCCATATATACAGACATCCCCTATATACAGATATCCCCTAATATACAGTTATCCCACTTACATACAGACATCCCCCTTATATACAGACATAGCCCTATATACAGACATCCCCCTTATATACAGACATCTCCCTATATACAGATATTTCCCTTATATACAGACATCCCCCTTATATACAGACATCTCTCTTATATACAGACACCCCCCTTATATACAGACATCCCTCTATATACAGCCATCCCCCTTAAATACAGAGATCCCCTTTTATACAGACATCCCATATATAAAGACATCCCCCTATATACAGGCATCCCCCTTATATGCAGGCATCCCCCTTATATACAGACATCCCCCTTATATACAGACATCCCCGTTATATACAGACAACCCATATATACAGACACCCCCCTTATATGCAGACATCCCGCTTATATGCAGACATCCCCCATATACATACATCCGCCTTATATGCAGACATCCCCCATATACCTACATCCGCCTTATATGCAGACATCCCCTTATATACAGACATCCCCCTTACATACAGATATCCCCTTAATATACAGATATTCCCCTTACATACAGACATACCCCTAATATACAGACATCCCTCTATATACAGACATCCCCCTATATACAGACATCCCCCATATTCAGACATCCCCCTTAAATACAGATACCCCCTTATATACAGACATCCCTCTATATACAGACATCCCCCTAATATACAGACATCCCCCTTATATACAGACATCCCTCTATATACAGACATCCCCTATATACAGACATCCCCCATATTCAGACATCCCCCTTACATACAGACACCCCCTTATATACAGAGACCCCCCTTATATTCAGACATCCCCTTATATACAGACATCCCACTATATACAGACATCCCCCTTATATTTAGACATCCCTCCATATACAGACATCCCCCTTAAATACAGACATCCCCCTTATATATGTATGTTAGTTTGTTAGTATGTATGTAAGTTAGTTTGTTAGTATGTATGTATGTTAGTTTTTTAGTATGTGTGTTAGTTTGTTAGTATGCATGTTAGTTTGTTAGTATGTATGTTAGTTTGTTAGTATGTACGTTAGCTTGTTAGAATGTATGTATGTTAGTATGTATGTTAGTTTGTTAGTATATTTGTTATTATGTATGGTAGTTTGTTAGTATGTATGCCGATTTTTTAGTATGTATGTTACTTTGTTAGTATGTATGTATGTATGTTAGTTTGTTGGTAGGTATGGTAGTTTGTTAGTATATATGTTAGTATGTATGTATGTTAGTTTGTTTGTATATATGTTAGTTTGTTAGTATGTATGTATGTATGCTAGTTTGTTAGTATGTATTTTAGTATGTATGCATGTTTGTTAGTTTGTTAGTATGTATGTATGTTTGTTAGTATGTATGTTAGCATGTTAGTATGTATGTTAGCTTGTTAGTATGTATGTTAGTTTGTTAGTATGTATGTTAGTATGTATGTTTGTTAGTATGTATGTTAGCTTGTTAGTATGTATGTTAGCTTGTTAGTATGTATGTTAGTATGTATGTTTGTTAGTATGTATGTTAGTTTTTTAGTATGTATGAATGTATGTTAGTTTGTTAGCATGTATGTTAGTTTTTTAGTATGTATGTTAGCATGTATGTATGTTTGTTAGTATGTATGTATGCTAGTTTGTTGGTATGTTTGTTAGTATGTATGCTAGTATGTATGCATGTTTGTTAGTATGTATGTTAGTTTGTTAGTATGTATGTTAGTTTGCTTTTATGTATGTTAGCTTGTTAGTATGTATGTATGCTAGTATGTATGATAGTTTGTTAGTATGTATGCTGATTTGTTAGTATGTATGTTACTTTGTTAGTATGTATGTATGTATGTTAGTTTGTTAGTATGTATGGTAGTTTGTTAGAATGTATGTTAGTTTGGTAGTATGTATGTTAGTTTGGTAGTATGTATGTTAGTTTGGTAGTATGTTTGTATGTTAGTTTGTTAGTATGTATGTTAGCTTGTTAGTATGTAAGCTTGTTAGTATGTATGTATGTATGTTTGTTAGTATGTATGTTAGTTTGTTAGTATGTATGTATGTATATTAGTTTGTTAGTATGTATGTATGTATGTTAGTTTGTTAGTATTTATGTTAGTATGTATGGTAGTTTGTTAGTATGTATGTTAGTTTGTTAGTATGTATATATGTTAGTTTGTATGTATGTTAGATTGTTAGTATGTTTGTATGTATGATAGTTTGTTAGTATGTATGTATGTTAGTTTGTTAGTATGCATGTTAGTTTTTTAGTATGTATGTTAGCATGTATGTATGTTTGTTAGTATGTATATATGTTAGTTTGTATGTATGTTAGATTGTTAGTATGTTTGTATGTATGATAGTTTGTTAGTATGTATGTTAGTATGTATGTTAGTATGTATGTTAGTATGTATGTTAGTATGTATGTTAGTTTGTTAGTATGTATGTATGTGTGTTAGTTTGTTAGTAGGTATGTATGTTAGTTTGTTAGTATGTATGTTAGTTTGTTAGTATGTATGTATGTTAGTTTGTTTGTTTGTATGTATGTTAGTTTGTTAGTATGTATATATGTTAGTTTGTTTGTATGTATGTTAGTTTGTTAGTATGTATGTATGTCAGTTTGTTAGTATGTATGTTAGTATGTATGGTAGTTTGTTAGTATGTATGTATGTTAGCTTGCTAGTATGTTTGGTAGTATGTATGTATCCTAGTTTGTTAGTATGTATGTTAGTTTGTTAGTATGTATGCATGTTTGTTAGTTTGTTTGTATGTATGTTAGTTTGTTAGTATGTATGCATGTATGATAGTTTGTAAGTATGTATGTTAGTTTGTTAGTATGTATGTATGTTAGTTTGTTAGTATGTATGTTAGTATGTATGGTAGTTTGTTAGTATGCATGTGTGTTAGTTTGTTAGTATGTATGTATGTTAGCTTGCTAGTATGTTTGGTAGTATGTATGTATCCTAGTTTGTTAGTATGTATGTTAGTTTTTTAGTATGTATGTTAGTATGTATGCATGTTTGTTAGTTTGTTAGTATGTATGTTAGTTTGCTAGTATGTTAGTATGTATGCATGTAAGTTTGTTGTATGTATGTTAGCTTGTTAGTATGTATGTATGTTAGTATGTATGTATGTTAATTTGTTAGTATGTATGTTCGATTTTATTATGTATGTTAGTTTGTTATGCAAGTAGCAAGGTAGGGCTCTAGTTAAATAAAATATAATTTTTAATTAAATCTATTAAAAGAGCCAAACAGACTCATAAAACCAACACTAATTTCAAAAGCATAACACACAACGTACAAATACTATCAGATGCTCCCAGCGAGCGCTGCAAAGCTCCAGCACGGTGGAAAGCAACACACCTATTCTCATGGAGACTCACACCATACAACACAGTACTTTTACTTCTCTGCTTCCTCCACAGCCTGTATATAACATAAGCTTCAAAGCAGGTAAACAAAAGAAGCCGTTAGCAATTACTGCTGAAATACAGGAACGATCTCACCCAAGATGTAAGTTCCTTGCTTCACAGCGTAAATTGGGATGGATTGCAATGTCCATACATATGAGGAGGCCCTCTGCGTGCCTATTCAAAGCCTCATTCCTCCGGATTTCTTCCCAACAGTCGTCACGTCATCCCTCATTATGAATTCCCCCGACACATTTCTTGTGGCTCAGTCAACAGGGGAGAGGCCACTTCATAGAATCAAGTGTGTGTCATCCACCAAACACACACAGGAGGGTCAGTCACCCCGCGCATGGCCCCTTCATTTAAATAGGGCGCCACTTCCACTGCATGTATGACTCACCCACAGAGGAGCGCGGTTTCCGGTTCACAGGCGATCACATGATCTACAGCTCTGAACACCAACAAACATGTCCGCTTGAAGCGCATAGTGACATGCAAACGTCACTTCCGATCCGGAGGAGAGAAGAAGACTCCACCTCCAGGAGGAGTAAGAGACATTGCGGTCATGAAAATAAGCATTAAATGCGTGTTCCCAGTTACATGGAATTTTAACCCCCAAGGTACCTTAATCGTATGTTTTCAAACCTTACTAGAAAGGGGGAAAAATTTTTTGCAAGAAATCTTAGTATAATTATCCTTCAACCTCCGATCCTTGGAAGGAGGACATTGTAAATGGGGCATTGGTGGTCCCCAAACTTAAGGTATACAACACATCTCCCCGACGGCGTAAAAGGAACAACAAAAACAGGAACAACAAAAAACCATGAATGCTCAGATGGATCTATACCCACTGCACGTAGATGAGAGCCCTCATCCATTCAATAGAAACTAAATCCATCTGCCATAGCCACTTCGAGCCCTGTATAAAACAATTGTGGGGAGCACCCCAAAATTTCTTTTACAGGAATAGGTTAAAACAGGAGAGAGGGGAGGGGGGAGAGGAGGGGAGGTCTAGAACGGACCATAATTCCTATTACACATCCCAAGAAGGTTGAAATAGGGAACAATTTATATATATACATGTATACACAAGGTTATTGCATGATGGCTGGAGACCTAGTGGAACTTGGGCTACCTATTTATCCCTAAAAAACCCTCATGTCTGTTCCTGCCTAGCCAGTGGGGGTTGGCACCCTAGAAGAAACGAGAGATGGTGCCCCCAACTCCACGGTGGCTGTCCCTGCAAGATCCTAATGATCCCTGTCTTCAAGAAGATCTAACTAAGTGCCTCGAAAAAGGAACTCCATAGGAAAGACAGAAAAGAAATAAAGAGGGTTTTTTTTGGGAAAGAAGCAGGAGGGCCACTGCCAATGCCATAGGCTATCATTGAATAGAGAGGTAGATAAGAGGTGTAGCTACTTGGGAGTACCCTTTTATAAGAAAAAGCAAAAGTCAGGGTCTCATTGAGACCCAAAGGTTGTTGCGTTTTGAGGTGAAATATCCATTTCGTCTCGCATTGTAGTACCCTCCTGTCCCAATTTCCACCCCTTTTTGGTGCCTCTTTCCTGTCAATCCCCATGAACCTCAAGCCCGATGCATCCCCATCATGTACAATAGCAATATGTCTTGCCAGTGGCGTGTCTCTCTTGAGGGCAATATCCCTCAGGTGCTCCCCCACTCGTCTCCTAAACTCACGTATGGTCTTTCCAACATACTCCAAACCACATGAGCATGTTGCTTTACACACAATTCCTTTAGACCGACAATTAATGAAGTGGCGGATTTTATATTCCTGTTTGGTGACATTACTTTTGAAGACCTGACCCGTCTCCATTACAGGACAACCAACACATCCACTGCAGCGATAACAGCCTTTACTCTTGTTGGTAAGCCATACTTCACTTTTTGGGGGGAAGTGGCTATGTACAATCCTATCTCCTAATGATCTCCCTTTCTGAAAGGTGATCAGGGGATGAGGTCCCACCAGGTCTACGATGTCATCATCCATCCTGTAATGATCCTCAGTGGCTTAGGATCACAAATCTAACCAGAAAGTAGAAGATAATAGGACGAGCTCTGGGGATGTGGTAACTGGACTGACCGCAAAACCTGATCCTAACCGCACACACTAAAGGTAGCCGTGGAACGTTTCCTGAAATCCAAGACGTCTCTTCACGGCCTGAGCAACTGACTACCCCTAAAGAGAAAGTAAAGACCTCACTTGCCTCAGAGAAATAACCCCTGAGATATAGAAGCCCCCCACAAATAACGGTGAGTTACGAGGAAAAGACAAACGCAGAGATGAAACAGGTTAAGCAAATGAGGCCCGCTAACGCTAGATAGCAGAAAATAGCAAGGGATCTGTGCGGTCAGTAAAAAACCCTATGCAAAAATATCCACGCAGAGAATGCGAGAACCCCCACACCAACTAACGATGTGGGGGGAGCAACTCAGCACCCCAGAGCACCAGCAAGCAGGGAAATCACATATTAGCAAGCTGGACAAAACCCATCATATACTAGGAAACATCTTGAACACAGATGAGCAAAAATAAGCAAACAAAACTTAGCTTCTCTTGGAGAGACTGATAACGGATGTAGACCGGAGCAATCAGAATAGCACTGAATACAACGACAACAGGCAAGGAATGAAGGACCAGGTGGATTAAATAGGAAACCTAACTAGCAGATGACGAGACAGCTGATCCCAGCCAGAACCTGCAAAATAACAAAAAGCCACCAGGGGGAGCCCAAAGAGAGAACTCACACAGTACCACTCACGACTACAGGAGGGAGCCCGGAAACAGAGTTCACAACAGTACCCCCCCCCCTTGAGGAGGGGTCACCGAACCCTCACCAGAACCCCCAGGGCAATCAGGGTGAGCCACATGGAAGGCACAAACCAAATCGGCCACATGAACATCAGAGGCGACAACCCAGGAATTATCCTCCTGACCATAGCCCTTCCACTTAACCAAATACTGAAGCCTCCGTCTGGAAATACGAGAATCCAAGATCTTCTCCACCACGTATTCCAATTCTCCCTCAACCAGCACCGGAGCAGGAGGCTCAACAGAAGGAACCACAGGCACCACATACCTCCGCAACAAAGACCTATGGAACACATTATGAATGGTAAACGATGCCGGGAGGTCCAAACGAAATGACACAGGGTTGAGGATTTCCAAAATTTTATAAGGACCGATAAAACAAGGTTTAAACTTAGGAGAAGAAACCCTCATAGGAACATAACGAGAAGACAACCACACCAAATCCCCCACACGAAGTCGGGGACCCACACAGCGACGACGGTTAGCAAAGAGCTGAGCCTTCTCTTGTGACAACGTCAAATTGTCCACCACATGGTTCCAAATCTGCTGCAACCTATCCACCACAGAATCCACCCCAGGACAGTCAGAAGACTCAACCTGACCCGAGGAAAAACGAGGATGAAAACCAGAATTACAAAAAAAAGGCGAAACCAAAGTAGCCGAACTAGCCCGATTATTAAGGGCAAACTCGGCCAATGGCAAAAAAGTCACCCAATCATCCTGGTCAGCAGAAACAAAACATCTCAAATAAGTTTCCAAGGTCTGGTTAGTTCGCTCGGTTTGGCCATTCGTCTGAGGATGGAAGGCCGACGAAAAAGACAAATCAATGCCCATCTTAGCACAAAAGGACCGCCAAAATCTGGACACAAACTGGGATCCTCTGTCAGACAATGTTTTCAGGGATGCCGTGCAGACGAACCACATTCTGAAAAAATAACGGAACCAAATCGGAGGAAGAAGGCAACTTAGGCAAGGGCACCAAATGGACCATTTTAGAAAAACGATCACAAACCACCCAGATGACAGACATTCTCTGAGAGACCGGAAGATCCGAAATAAAATCCATGGAAATATGCATCCAAGGCCTCTTAGGAACCGGCAAAGGCAAAGGCAAAAGCAAACCACTGGCACGAGAACAGCAAGGCTTAGCCCAAGCACAAATCCCACAGGACTGCACAAAGGAACGCACATCCCGTGACAAGGAAGGCCACCAGAAGGATCTAGCCACCAAATCTCTGGTACCAAAAATCCCAGGATGACCCGCCAACACTGAAGAATGGACCTCGGAAATAACTCTGCTGGTCCATCTATCTGGGACAAACAGTCTCTCTGATGGACAACGGTCAGGTCTATCCGCCTGAAATTCCTGTAACACCCGTCGCAAATCTGGGGAAATGGCAGACAAAATTACCCCCTCTTTGAGGATACCAACCGGCTCAGAAACTCCTGGGGAGTCAGGCACAAAACTCCTAGAAAGAGCATCAGCCTTCACGTTCTTTGAACCAGGAAGTTACGAGACCACGAAATCGAAACGTGAGAAAAACAACGACCAACGAGCCTGTCTAGGATTCAACCGCTTGGCCGACTCAAGATAAATCAAATTTTTATGATCAGTCAAGACCACCACACGATGCTTAGCTCCCTCTAGCCAGTGTCGCCACTCCTCAAATGCCCACTTCATTGCCAACAACTCCCGATTACCAACATCATAATTTCACTCAGCTGGCAAAAATTTTCTTGAAAAGAAGGCACATGGCTTCATCACAGAGCAATCAGAGCTTCTCTGTGACAAAACAGCCCCTGCTCCAATTTCAGAAGCATCAACCTCGTCCTGGAAGGGAAGAGAGACATCTGGCTGACATAAAACTGGAGCCGAAGAAAACCGGCGCTTCAGCTCCTGAAAGGCCTCAACGGCCGCAGGAGACCAGTTAGTCACATCAGAACCCTTCTTGGTCAAATCAGTCAAAGGTTTAACCACACCAGAAAAATTAGCAATGAAGTGACGGTAAAAATTAGCAAAACCCAAGAACTTCTGAAGACTCTTAACCGATGTAGGTTGAGTCCAATCATGAATAGCCTGGACCTTGACTGGGTCCATCTCAATAGAAGAAGGAGAAAAAATAAAGCCCAAAAAGGAAACTTTCTGGACTCTGAAGAGACATTTGGAACCCTTCACAAATAAGGCATTGGCACGCAGGACCTGAAATATTATCCTGACCTGCTTCACATGGGATTCCCAATCATCTGAAAAGACCAAAATATCATCCAGATACACAATCATAAATTTATCCAGATATTCTCGGAAGATATCGTGCATGAAGGACTGAAACACAGAAGGGGCATTAGAAAGTCCAAAAGGCATCACCAAGTACTCAAAATAGCCTTCGGGCGTATTAAATGCTGTTTTCCATTCATCGCCCTGTTTTATACGCACAAGATTATACGCACCGCGAAGATCTATCTTGGTGAACCAACTGGCCCCCCTAATCCGAGCAAACAGATCAGACAACAATGGTAAGGGATACTGGAATTTGACCGTGATTTTTTTTAGAAGGCGATAATCTATACAGGGTCTCAATGAACCATCCTTCTTGGCCACAAAAAAGAATCCCGCACCAAGAGGGGACGCGGAGGGGCGAATATGTCCCTTCTCCAAAGACTCTTTTACATAGCTCCGCATAGCGGCATGCTCTGGTACAGACAAATTAAACAGTCGTCCCTTAGGGAACTTACTACCAGGAATCAAATTTATAGCACAATCACAATCCCTATGAGGAGGTAGGGCACTGGATTTGGGCTCATCAAATACATCCTGGTAGTCCGACAAAAACTCAGGGACTTCAGAAGGAGTAGAGGAAGCAATAGCTACCAAGGGAGCATCGCCATGAATTCCCTGGCAACCCCAACTCAACACAGACATTACTTTCCAATCCAGGACTGGATTATGAGCCTGCAACCATGGCAGACCCAACACAACAACGTCATGCAAATTATATAACACAAGAAAGCGAATCACCTCCTGATGTGCAGGAGTCATACACATGGTCACTTGAGTCCAGTATTGAGGTTTATTCTTGGCCAATGGTGTAGCATCAATTCCCTTCAATGGAATAGGGAACTGTAATGGCTCAAGGATAAAACCACAGCGCTTGGCAAATGACAAATCCATCAGATTCAGGGCGGCACCTGAATCTACAAAAGCCATAACTGAGTAGGATGACAGAGAGCAAATCAAAGTAACAGACAAAATGAATTTAGGCTGTACAGTACCAATGGTGGCAGATCTAGCAAAGTTTCTTGTGCGCATAGAGCATGCTGAGATAACATGAGCTGAATCACCACAGTAAAAGCACAACCCATTCTGACGTCTATGATTTTGCCGTTCAATTCTGGTCAGAATCCTATCACATTGCATAGACTCAGGTTTCTGTTCAGAAAACACCGCCAGATGGTGCGCAGGTTTGCGCTCCCGCAAACGCCGATCAATCTGAATGGCCAAAGCCATTGACTCATTCAGACTCGCAGGCGTGGGGAACCCCACCATAACATTCTTAATGGCTTCAGAAAGACCTTCTCTGAAATTTGCAGCCAGGGCACACTCATTCCATTGAGTAAGCACCGACCATTTCCGAAATTTTTGACAATACACCTCAGCTTCATCCTGACCCTGAGAGAGAGCCAGCAAGGCCTTTTCTGCCTGGTTCTCAAGATTAGGTTCCTCATAAAGCAATCCAAGCGCCAGAAAAAACGCATCCACATTCAGCAATGCAGGATCTCCTGGCGCCAGGGAGAAAGCACAATCTTGAGGGTCGCCACGTAACAGGGAGATAACAATTCTAACTTGCTGAGCGGAATCACCAGAGGAACGAGGTCTCAAAGAAAGAAATAATTTACAATTATTCTTAAAATTCAGAAACCTAGATCTATCTCCAGAAAAAAAACTCAGGAATAGGTACTTTTGGCTCAGACATAGGACTGTGAACAACAAAATCCTGAATGCTTTGCACCCTTGCAGCAAGATGATCCACACTAGAAGTCAAACTCTGAATATCCATGTCTGCAGCTGAACTCAAAGCCACCCAGAGATTAAGGGGATGAGAGAAGCTGGACAGACTGCAGCAAAGGGAGAAAAAAAAAAAAATTGCACTCAGGACTTCTCTTATCCCACTTCTGCGATGCATTAAACACTCTTTGGCCTGCTGTACTGTTATGATCCTTAGTGGCTGAGGATCACAGAACTGACGAGCTAAGTAACTGAACATAGAACGAGCTCTAGGGAGGTGGTAACTGGACTGACCGCAATCCTGATTCTAACCAAACACACTAAAGGTAGCCGGTGAACGTGCCTGAATTCCTAGACATCACGACACAGCCTGAGAAACTAGCTACCCCTAGAGATAGAAAGTAAGACCTCACTTGCCTCAGAGAAATAACCCCAAAGATATAGAAAGCCCCCAACAAATAATAACGGTGAGGTAAGGGGAAAATACAAACGTAGAAATGAAAACAGATTCAGCAAATGAGGCCTGCTAGTTTTAGATAGCAGAAGACAGATAGGAAACTGTGCAGTCAGTAGAAAACCCTATACAAAATATCCACGCTGAGAATTCAAGAACCCCCACATCAACTAACGGTGTGAGGGGAGAAACTCAGCCCTCTAGAGCTACCAGCAAGCAAGGAAATCACATATTAGCAAGCTGGACAAGGACAGATAATAAACCAAGAAACATATTGAACACTGATGATCAAAAAATGAACAAACAGAAACTTAGCTTCTCTTGGAGAGACTGATAACGAAGGTAGTCAGGAGAGATCAAAATAGCACTGAATACATCGACAGCAGGCAACAACTGAAAGTCCAGGTGAGCTAAATAGGAAACCAACTAGCAGATTACGAGACAGCTGATCCCAGCCACAGACCTGCAGAATGACAAAAAGAGCCACCAGAGGGAGCCCAAAGATAGCACTCACACAGTACCACTTGTGACCACAAGAGGGAGCCCAAAAACAGAGTTCACAACACATGGATCCAGGTGGGCATTCCCTCAAGTGAATGTGGTCAGCTGGACTTTACAACGGGCCGTCAAACCGTGGATATAGGCTCCTTCTCACGTGTCTGTGTATGACCACCCAATCACCTGGATTCAGCAGATGTGCGTCTGCACTGGCATTAAGATCTTGGGTAGCTGTATGTAGCCAGTCTGCAGTCTCTGAAACGGGTAGAGAGGCCTGGGTGTCGCTTTCTTAGGGATTTTTACTGTTTTACCAGGGTTGTGCTGTGCACAGATGAGGCATGACCGTACGAGCTTTGCTGCTGCGTAACTGAAACCAGGAGCGATCCGGAAGGCATCTACCATGGACACATGTGACATTTTGAGGTGTGAGTGGGGCCAGGTGTTGCTTGCACCATTATTAGGAACAGAGACTTTGGTATATACAATTTATCCTTATTCTCCCAAAACTCCTTTTGAGTTCAGCTCAGCTCCCATTCTCCCCCGTGTTCCTTCTCTGTTTGGGCAGCTGGAGGGATTTCAGGACATTTAGGCTCAGTGTGGCTGGAATACGCTGACTCTCCGCCACCGTCCACTGCTCCCTAGGCCACCTTGCTACTTTAGCAGCCTCGTCCGCCCTTCTGTTGCCCTCTACCTCCACAGAGTCACCGTCCGTGTGTGCTGTTACCTTGAGGATGCCAACCTGGACTGGTAACGTCAATGCCTCCACTAATTGTTTCACCAGCTCTTCATTTTTAATGGGCTTACCGGCTGATGTAAGAAACGTTCTGCTTCTCCAGATAGGGCAATAATCATGGGATATTCCCCATGATCAATTCGAATCTGTGTAAATATTAGTGACTTTACCTGCAGCAGCTCTACACGCCTCAGTGAGTGCCTTCAACTCTGCCTCCTGCACCGACATGTGAGGAGGGAGTGGTTCAACTCGGATTACCTCATGTGAGGATACTACTGCATGTCCAGTGTAGAATCGCCCATCCTGGTGGTATCTGGAGCCATCTACAAAAATAAAACTTCAAAATATGCATTAGGAACAGGTTTTTCATGAACATATGTAAAACATACTGTCTCCTGACTCATCAGTTCCTATGCAGTCATGTTTGTGCGTCAACGTACCAGTGTACTTTTTTTTTCTTTTTCTCTAATGCTGTCACCAATTCCCCCTTTTCTGAATCCACATGCAGATGAGTGGCTGGATTCAGAACATTGTATCTTTTGAGGGTGACATATTCATTAAATTAGTATTAGAGCACATTCAAGTTTGATCTGTCTATCCATAGACAGGTGTTTTGGTTGAACTTGTACGAGTATGGCATTAATGTCATGTGAGGAACAAATTGTCAAACAAAAAAGTCAGTGCTCACATGCCTAGCTGTAATACAGCAGCTCTTACAACATGGACACACGTAAGAGACCCTCTAATCACTGGGTCTAATTGTGCTGAGTAGTAAGCTATTGGTCTCGGTTTCTCTCCACGTTGTTGTGTCAGTACTACGGTAGCATGTCCTCCCTGCTCTGTGCAAAATAAGAAAAATGGCTGATCATAGTTTGGAATGCCTAAGGCCGGGGCTTGACACAATGAGCAGCTTCAGAGAATAGAAGGAATCAATTGCTTCTTGAGTGAGATTGTAGGGGTCTGATGACAACCTGTCATAGAGTGGTTGCATCATTTGTGAAGCAGACCTTATCCAAGGCCTACAGTAGGTCACCAAACCTAGGAAAATACATAAATGCTGGTGTGACCTGGGTAAAGGGAGATTTTGTATTGCCTGTTTCCTGTCTTTAGTCAGGTGTCTTGTACCTTCAGCAATACAATGTCCTAAAAATGTCACCTTTTGTTTGCAATACTGTAATTTGTCACGTGAGACCTTGCAACCCTTCTCTGCCAAAAAAAAAACACAGCAAGGACACTGCAGTCTGGTCCGGGCAGCAGAGCAAGAGTTCATCCACGTACTGCAATAGCACAGTCTGTGGATGAGGTAGTTGCCACTGCTCAAGAATCCCAGCCATCGCTGTTGAATAGATGGTTGGGGAGTTCTTTCCCCCTTTTGGGAGGACCGTCCAACAGTATTGTTTACCTTAGCGAGTAAAAGAGAAAAGATGCTGTCAGTCAGGGTGCAGGGGTCCAGAAAATAATGCATTTGCCAAATTAATGACTGTGAAACATTTTGTGACCGTACGGTGTGTGTATTAGGGACAATTGAGATTACACTCACTGTAACATCATTAATGGCCTTTAAGTCCTGAACTATTCTGTGTCAGGGGAACCCTTGAGTCCTTTTTTTTTTTCTTCTTAATGGGATACAAAGGGGTGTTGCAGGGGGAAGATCTCTGCACCAGAACCCCTGCCTTAACGTACTCTTTAATATCCCTGCTCAGGGACATTGATTTGACTAGACTTAAGGGAGTATTGCTTTAACCGGAGAGTGGTTCCTTATTTTAATTTAATCATGACAGGGGGAATGGGCAGCCGACCCACATCAGATTTTCCCCTTGCCCAAACGATGTCTGGTACCTGACTCTTTTACCTGTCCTCAGACATTCTGGTGTCAGGTGTTACTTTCACTACTCTTGCCATATACACCATTTCTGCAATATTACACAAGTGTCTATGTAAGTCACACATTAATGTCCAAATATTATTTATACCCGTATTTGATTGGGTAGAGTGTCCCTTAAGAAAACTAAATTTGATTCACAAAATATGTTACCAACAGAAAATTATATATATGAAAATATATCATTACAAAAGATACTGAGTCATAAAATGGGGGAGCACAATGCCATAGGCCACAGCAAAGTACAAGCTTATTTTAAGAAGGTAGTAGCCCTATGTAAATCCATAACTAACAGTTCCAAATATAAAAAGAAGGGATTTGAAAAATACCAAATATTAATATCAGTTGCTTGCAATAAGGTATAGGAAGTGGAAAAGACAAATAAACAGTGACTATGGTTTGAGCCAATATAATGAATGGCTAAAAAACTATATCATATGAAGACAACCTAGAAATACATGGTAACTATACCACCTTGTGTAAGGAAACTACTAAACTGGCAAATGAATGGACTTAAGTGTAACTATAATAGGGCATGATTTACCTGTGGTATAATGTGCATGTGGAAGACCCTGGAGTCCCTCTGCACCAAGTGTTTATATGAAAGGGGACTTGTGACTGTAACACCCTCAGGAGAGTACTGTATGATGGCCTAGGCAGCACTCAACTCTGCTCCCAGCAAATTCATAGGGGAATTGTCACTAACAATAAGTTTGTAAGCACCTCTTGGCTGTCTCGTGATTCTAGTCTTATTTGTTTAGTCATAGGGGCTTCAGTCGCTTGTCCTTCTACACTCACGCATTCCACAGTCTCGTCAGTAATCATGTCTGGCATTATCAAGTCTTTGTGTACCACAGTCCCGGCT
This sequence comes from Ranitomeya variabilis, assembly GCF_051348905.1. NCBI lineage: Eukaryota > Metazoa > Chordata > Amphibia > Anura > Dendrobatidae > Ranitomeya > Ranitomeya variabilis. The sequence goes on from NC_135233.1 coordinate 682,416,298, forward strand.
GCCCAAGTGTCAATCAAGAATTCTGTCTCCTTCCCTCCCGGCATTGTTATGGTGGCCATCAAGGCAGGACCAGGTCCGGAGGGAACAAGAACAGGGCACACATTTGTCACTGGGTTGTCAGTTTCCTAGTCTGGAGGTGAAGAAGGTGGAAGATTGGTCTGAGTGTCCATTTTCTCCACAATTCCAGCACTTTACTGTTTCTAAGTTCTTAGGTCCCTTACTGCGTCTCTACTGTTTTCCTTGTACTCCAGCATACATGACACATCGTCTTATTGTCCTAGTTTGTTCAACTCCTTTAGCAACTTTCAGGAGATCTTTTGGATGTACATTTCTCCATTCAGGTCTGGCTCTCTGGTTATACAAAGGTATAACGGTAGCAGTAATGTGTCGGTCATAGTCGGACTTTTAAGCATCAAAACATTCATAATACACCTTTCTTCCGTCCTGCTGCACACTCTCAGACACCATTTATTCACTTGCTATTTTCCTCCTTTGTCTGTGCCTTTTTGAACATCCAAACATCCACTCACTGGCATTTTTGCCTTTTTCAATCTCGGTTCTCACATCTTTCACTGCTTCCTTTTTCCCATATATACAGCGGTTTTTGGATCCCATTGGGGGCCCTGACTGCACACAGAATAAGTTGCCCATGGCTTCAACTTATCCGCTCAACAACACCGAACAGGTTACACAACCTACCACTCGGTGGACTTAAAGGATTTTACCAAGCAGGTTACACCACCTACCACTCGATAAATCAGCTGGCTAGCACAGCTCCATGGACGGCAAGGTTACACCACCTAATGCCGTAGAGTGATTGTAGCAGGTTACACCACCTATACTACATCAGCCGTGCAGTTGGCTACCTCCTCTGTTGATCCTCAATTTGCTATATCAATCACTCAACTTGAAGCAGGTGAATCTTTTACCAATCTTTTCAATCACTTACAAGTTTCCTCTAAAATAGGCACAGTTCTCTTCACTTTCAATTTCATACAGTACTTATTGCTTTAAACACAAATCTCTCAGCGTGTACTAAACCAAGGACAGAGAAATTTAGAATGCAGCTACGTGGCCCCCCTTCCTCAGGCCCACAGCGCAAAGGGGAGAAATCTCAAGCAAGTCGCGCAGGGGGCCACTTCCCTCCTCCCATCTGGTACACAGCACTGAGATAAGAGCTCAGTATCTTCTACACAGAAACAGATTGCAGCAGTTTTCAGACTTAATCTCTATAAAACATTCAAACATTCATCCTCTAGGAATTAAAAACAGTTTCTCTATACAGGCAAATCACTGCATAACTTGAATAAGCTGATTCTGACCACGTCTGGCAAAAACACACAGACACACATAGAAACCTATCTAATGTCAAACCATATATAACACAGGTTTCACTGAATCTCAGATGTAATTAAATGTACATTAAAAACATCCACAACTCATTCATCCTGGACCCTCAACAACAGATAGATAAGTAATGATACTTATCTGATCGTTCATTCATACATGCTCATTCAGGGATTGTTTTTTCTTTTCCTTTCACTTTTTAGTTGATTTTACAAGAAGAAAATCCCTTATCTCAATCACTCCACCTAATTCAGCTCAAACTGAGTTGAATAATGTCTTCTGTCTTAGGTGTTAGGACCACACCTAACAGAACCCCTCATCAATCAGGGATTTATCTATTTATCCTCATTTACTCACCTCTCATCTCATTCAGAGGTTTCTCATAGAAAGACATACATACATACAAGGCTCACACAGCCCGCCTATTTTGCACTTTGGAATTAACACAACTCAGAGAATACGGTCAATACTGCAAAAACATTGGCCTATCTTAAATATGGACGAGGATATTGGAGAGATGGTGGGGGATTCCCCAAGAATCACATTTAAAAAAGGTAAATCGGTGGGTGATAGACTTGTACACAGTCATTATTCACCACCAGCAAATGACACATGGCTCCCGAATCCGCCCAAGGGTTGCCATAAATGCAGTGGCTGTGTGGCATGCCCGGTTATTGCAGTGGGATCCAGTTTTGTGAGTGGAGTAACAGGGAGAGAGTACCAAATTTACCACTTCATAAATTGTAGATCAAAAGGAGTGATTTATAGAGCAGTTTGCTTTTGTGGATTGGAATACATAGGCAAAACTATACGCGAATTTAGAAGACGCGTTGGGGAACATCTGAGAGACATTGCTCTAAAAAGAGATACATCCCTGGCCAGACATATTAACAACAAACATAATGGTAACAGTCGGGGGTTAAAATTTATGGGGATTGACAGGATTGGTGCACCCAAGAGGGGAGGCAATTGGGATCAGATGTTACTACAGTGTGAAACCAAATGGATCTTCCGCCTCAAGACACAAACACCAAGAGGTCTAAATGAAATCCTGACATATAGTTGCTTTCTGGAAGGTTAGGTCAAGTAATTTAATACACCATATTTTCCTATTCTTCCTTCCCCCCTCTTTCTCTCCCCTTCATTAGGGTTCAATAGGGCTGTTAACAGGGTCAGCCGTCGAGGAATGGGGGCGCCATTCTTGCGTTCTCTCTGTCCTAGGGTGCCAACCTCCATATGTTAGGTAGGTTATGAGCATTAGGAGCACTTTAGGGCAAGAATGGGGGTTCACATGTAATACTATCCCTCCATCTGCTTTTTTCCGTGCACCAATCTCCATATTCTTTAGAGAAAATCCACTAAGTCTGTTACCCCGCCCTCCCCCTCCATCTCTCTGATATACCCATTCTGGAGTCCTGTTTTGGATTATTATATGAATCAAATCTCTTCCCCCCTTTTCATAGGGCTTATCGGACCCAGTTTTTTCCTTTTTTGGGGGGAATTTAGCCGGCATATGTCTGTTATTAGGATCCTCCCTCCTATTTAGGAGGTTTGTTAGGATCTTTTTGGTTTCAGAAGTAACCCTATAATGATAACTTGTGGATATACCCTAATTAGGGTTTCCTTAAAAGAAATAGGGGTTAATATACTTCTTTTGTAACGCTGCCTGTAAGGATTAGCATTATTATTTTTCTCTTTTAAGGCAGCGTCGGTATCCGGACTCCGGTAGTCACGTAGCAACCGGCACGCCTCCTGTGAGAATGTGCCTGAGTAACGCGGTGCTATGGAAACAAAACTTACACGCGTCACCGGAAATGACGCTTGCGGTTCACCGGAAATGATGCTTGCGGTTCAGCTATGCGCTCCAGTTTGGGCGCTTAGCATAAGACATCATCAGCCTGTTACCCTGGGTGAGTACAGGGCGGGCTATTTAAGAACAGCGGACACTGCTTGCTAATGATTGCCTCATACCCCCGCTTTGAGTGTCCACCACGTTTTCGGAGGGACACCTTGTAAATTTCCCCTGATGAGTTTGGATAACGAAACGCGTAGGGAAATGGTTTCTTTATTCTGGGGCTAAGAAAAAATCCTTTTGGCAGCGTGGGTGGATGATTGTGTGGCCGGAATGTGCCCCCCTCCCGGATGCAGCGCCAATAGTGAGCGGTACTTTCCTTTATCAAAGAAAGAGAATTTTGAGGTGAGATCGTTCCATTTGTATTTATTTATCACCACTACTGTGTTCCCATCCCACATAAAGGTATTGGGAATATGAGACATGCGATGGTTGATGGTTCTTGTATGGGGATTCTCATATTTATGAGAATCTTTTTTTCCCCTATGAGATTGACTAAGTGAAATAGAGGTGTAATATCTCGGGGATCATTGTAGTTTTACATTCCAATGAATGTGACTTTCTTGTGAGTCCGTTTTTGTGTGTTTATATGGGTATTTTATACCATTTTTAAACCTATTTATTAAAAGTTATATTTTAGTTATAGTCACACCCTGCTTGTATTTACAATTAACACAAATCTATATAAATAAAACTGCAGCAGTGTCCACTGACACTCTGAAAACCCTTTAAGGCCAAACAAAAAAAACCACGGCCTTATACAAAATACAGCTTCATATAATGTACTGCCAATCCAAAATAACCAAAATAACAACACTGCACAGAGCCTATCCCAGCTCTGTATTACACATACACTAAACAAATACATAACCAATTAGGATATTGACAACTAATACAGATAACAATAATCACAATTATCATCTTATTACTCTATTATTCAACTCTCATACAGACATAAACAGACAAAAACACAAAACTCACTGGTGATGTGGATTATTTGAACCGTGTTGGCAGCCTTTTACCCAGAGATATGGAGAGATCCAGAAGAGAGATTTCAGGTGCAAACCAGATTGTAAGAATAACATTTCTCACCTTGCTGCAGCTGTTGTTTGCATGTCCAATCTCTCAGGAAGCTCCCACATACGGATTCCGAAGAATAGGCTGGTTACACGGCCCCTGTTCGGGCGCCAAACTGTCGTAGCCGTTTTCGTTCTGACCCAATGTCAGCTGACAGATCACCAGTGAGACCCAAATCAAGTAGTTACGCCCGCCATTTTACAAGCGCTTGGAGACAAAAGACACCTCACACATATCCTGTAAGCAAGTCACTTTTATCTGATATATTAAAAGCCAAAGCAATGTTTTATACCATTTACACAAAATGCATTTCAATGTAATTCATGTAGCCCCCACCATCACCCAGGGTCATACTGACCTTTATTCCTCACAACGTACCAAAAACATGTTGTGACTGACTATTGAGAACATACATGATAAGAAGTGTAGTCTCCTTGAAGGGGAGACCATCAGACTACTGCGTTAACAGATTCTAGTAATTCTAGCAAATAAAGGCAAGAGGCACTTAAAGGCAAACTATTAACCCTTCTATAACATATGTATGTTAGTTTGTTAGTATGTATGTATGTTAGTTTGTTAGTATGTATGTATGTTAGTTTGTTAGTATGTATGTATGTATGTTAGTTTGTTAGTATGTATGTTAGTTTGTTAGTATGTGTTGTGAATTCTGCTTTTGGGTTCCCTCCAGTGGTAGTAGGTGGTAATGCAGTTGTCCCTGGGTTGCAGTCCTGGTCAGGTGTGTCTGCTGATTGCAGTTCTGACTGGGGTATTTAGGTGTGCAGGATTCATTAGTCCTTGCCAGTTGTCAATTGTTGTTGGGAGGTGTAGGACCTCTGCCTGGTTCCTCCTGCCTTTCTGCCAAATCAGCAAAGATAAGTGTCTGTTTTTTTTTTCCTGTGGCACACATGCTGTGTGCTTCACAATTCAGTGCTATTCTTTGTGTTTTCTTGTCCAGCTTAGATTGTGTCAGTATTTTTCTCAGTCTTGTTGGATTCTCTGGAGTGGCAGATATACATTCCATGTCTTTAGTTAGATTGTGGAACTTTTTGTATTATCTGTTGTGGATATTTTTGGAAGGGTTTTAATAATGACTGCCTAGTAATCTGTCCTATCCTTTCCTATTTAGCTAGAGTGGCCTCTTTTGCTAAATCCTGTTTTATACCTGCGTGTGTCTATTCTTCTCCTACTCACAGTCATTATTCGTGGGGGGCTGCCTATCCTTTGGGGGTCTGCTCTGAGGCAAGATAGCATTCCTATTTCCATCTATAGGGGTATTTAGTCCTCCGGCTGTGTCGAGGTGTCTAGGGTTTGTTAGGCACACCCCACGGCTACTTCTAGTTGCGGTGTTAGTTCAGGATTTGTGGTCAGTACAGGTTCCACCGACTCCAGAGAAAGTTTTCATGTGGCTCCAAGGTCACCAGATCATAACAAGTATGTATGTATGTTTGTTAGTATGTATGTTAGTTTGTATGTATGTTTCTTAGTTTGCTAGCATGTATGTTAGTTTGTTAGTATGTATGTTAGTTTGTTAGTATGTATGTTAGTTTGTTGGCATGTATGTTAGTATGTATGTTAGTATGTATGCTAGTTTGTTAGTATGTATGGTAGTTTGTTAGCATGTATGTTTGTATATATGTATATGCAAATTGCCTCTTCTGAGAAAAAGAGGACTTAACTCTGTAGCGCCACCTGTTGGAAGTAGCGATCCTACAAGTCACAATCAACCCTCTAACGAGTTGCGTAATATGACTTAGGATAAAAGCCAAATCAGTATCTCAATTCGCAGACACTGTGTTTCAGGCTGTTGACCCTCGTCAGTGCGAAGCATGAGAACTGATTTGGCTAAGTGAGAGGCTCTGGACTGGGGTCTAAGGGGTATTGTTTCTCCTTATGGAGAGTGACATACCATCTCTGGCTTGTCAAGGTAAGGAGGCTTATTTGCCGTACAATGCTCCTCTGGGAAATTAAATATGCAAATTGCCTCTTCTGAGAAAAAGAGGACTTAACTCTATAGCGCCACCTGTTGGAAGTAGCGATCCTACAAGTCACAATCAACCCTCTAATGAGTCGTGCAATATGACTTAGGATAAAAGCCAAATCAGTATCTCAATTTGCAGACACAGTGTTTCGGGCTGTTGGCCCTCATCAGTGCGAAGCATGAGAACGGATTTGGGTTAGTATGCGCGTTAGTATGCGCGTTAGTATGCGCGTTAGTATGCGCGTTAGTATGCGCGTTAGTATGCGCGTTAGTATGCGCGTTAGTATGCGCGTTAGTATGCGCGTTAGTATGCGCGTTAGTATGCGCGTTAGTTTGTTAATATGTATGTATGTTAGTATGTATGTTAGTTTGTTAGTATGTATGCATGTATGTTTGTTTGTTAGTATGTATGATAGTTTGTTACTATGTATGTATGTTAGTGTATATGCAGGTATGTTAGTTTGTTAGTATGTATGTATGTTAGTTTGTTAGTATGTATGTATGTTAGTTTGTTAGCATGTATGTTAGTTTATTAGTATGTATGTTAGTTTGTTAGTATATATATTAGTTTATTAGTATGTATGTTATTTAGTGAGTATGTATGTATGTTATTATGTATGTATGTTAGTTTGTTAATATGTATGTTAGTTTGTTAGTATGTATGTATGTATGTTATTTTGTTAGTATGTATGTCAGTTTGTTAGTATATATATGAGTTTATTAGTATGTATGTTATTTAGTGAGTATGTATGTATGTTAGTTTGCTAGTATGTATGTCAGTTTGTTAGTATATATATGAGTTTATTAGTATGTATGTTATTTAGTGAGTATGTATGTATGTTAGTTTGTTTGTATGAATGTTAGTTTGTTATTAAGTATGTTTGTTTGTATGTATGTTATTATGTATGTTAGTTTGTTAGTATGTATGTTAGTATGTATGTTAGTTTGTTAGTATGTATGTATGTAAGTTTGTTTGTATGAATGTTAGTTTGTTATTAAGTATGTTTGTATGTATGTTATTATGTATGTTAGTTTGTTAGTATGTATGTTAGTTTGTTAGTATGTATGTATGTTTGTATGTTAGTTTGTTAGTATGTATGTTAGTTTGTTAGTATGAGTGTTAGTTTGTTAGTATGTATTTTAGTTTTTTGTATGTATGTATGTTAGTTTGTTAGTATGTATGCTAGCTTGTTAGTATGTATGTTTGTTTGTATGTATGTTAGTTTGTTAGTATGTTTGTTTTTGTTAATATGCATGTTAGTTTGTTAGTATGTATGTTAGTATGTATGTATGTTTCTTAGTTTGTTAGTATGTATGTTAGTATGTATGTTTGTTAGTATGCATGTTATTTTGTTAGTATGTATGTTAGTATGTATGTTACTTTGTTAGTATGTATGTATGTTAGTTTGTTTGTATGTATGTTAGTTTGTTATTATGTATGTTAGTTTGTTAGTATGTATGTTAGTATATATGTATGTATTTTAGTTTGTTAGCATGTATGTTAGTTAGTATGTATGTTAGTTTGTTAGTATGTATGCATGTATGTTAGTATGTATGTTAGTTTGTTAGTATGTATGTATGTTAGTATATTTGTTAGTTTGCTAGTATGTATGGTGGTTTCTTAGTATGTATGTTAGTTTGTTAGTATGTATGTATGTATGTATGTTAGTTTGTTAGTATGTATCTTAGTATGTATGTTAGTTTGTTAGTATGTATGTATGTTAGTATGTATGTATGTTAGTTTGTTAGTATGTATGTTAGTTTGTTAGTATGTATGTTAGTATGTATGTTACTTTGTTAGTATGTATGTATGTTAGTTTGTTTGTATGTATGTATGTATGTATGTTAGTTTGTTAGTATGTATGTTAGTATGTATGTTAGTTTGTTAGTATGTATGTATGTTAGTATGTATGTATGTTAGTTTGTTAGTATGTATGTTAGTATGTATGTTACTTTGTTAGTATGTATGTATGTTAGTTTGTTTGTATGTATGTTAGTTTGTTATTATGTATGTTAGTTTGTTAGTATGTATGTTAGTATATATGTATGTATCTTAGTTTGTTAGCATGTATGTTAGTTAGTATGTATGTTAGTTTGTTAGTATGTATGCATGTATGTTAGTATGTATGTTAGTATGTATGTATGTTAGTATATTTGTTAGTTTGCTAGTATGTATGGTGGTTTCTTAGTATGTATGTTAGTTTGTTAGTATGTATGTATGTTAGTTTGTTAGTATGTATCTTAGTATGTATGTTAGTTTGTTAGTATGTATGTATGTTAGTATGTATGTATGTTAGTTTGTTAGTATGTATGTATGTTAGTATGTATGTATGTTAGTTTGTTAGTATGTATGCATCTTTGTTAGTATGTTTGTTAGTTAGTATGTATGTTAGTTTGTTATTATGTATGTTAGTTTGTTAGCATGTATGTCAGTATGTATGTTAGTTTGTTAGTATGTATGTATGTTAGTTTGTTTGTATGTATGTTAGTTTGTTATTATGTATGTTAGTTTGTTAGTATGTATGTTATGTATGTTAGTTTGTTAGTATGTATGTTAGTATGTATGTTAGTTTGTTAGTATGTATGTATGTTAATTTGTTTGTATGAATGTTAGTTTGTATGAATGTTAGTTTGTTATTATGTATGTTTGTTTGTATGTATGTCATTATGTATGTTAGTTTGTTAGTATGTATGTTAGTATGTATGTTATTTTGTTAGTATGTATGTTAGTATGCATGTTGGTTTGTTAGTATGTTTGTTAGTATGTATCTTTGTTTGTTAGTATGTATCTTTGTTTGTTAGTATGTATCTTTGTTTCTTAGTATGTATGTATGTTAGTATGAATGTTACTTTGTTAGTATGTATGTTTGTTTGTTAGTATGTTTGTTAGTATGAATGTTAGTTTGTTAGTATGTATGTTAGTATGTATGTTAGTCTGTTAGTATGTTGTATGTACGTTAGTTTGTTAGTTTGCTAATATGTAGGTTAGTTTGTTAGTATGTATGTTAGTATGTATGTATGTATGTTTCTTAGTTTGTTAGTATGCATGTTATTTTATTAGTATGTATGTTAGTTTGTTAGTATGTATGTTAGTTTGCTTGTATGTATGTTAGCTTGTTAGTCTGTATGTTAGTATGTTTGTTAGTATGTATGCTAGTTTGTTAGTATGTATGTTGATTTGTCAGTATGTATGTTAGTTTGTTAGTATGTATGTATGTTAGTATGTATGTTACTTTGTTAGTATGTATGTTAGTTTGTTTGTATGTATGTTAGTTTGTATGTATGTTAGTTTGTTATGTATGTTTGTTTGTTAGTATGTTTGTTATGTATGTTAGTATGTATTTTAGTATGTATGTTAGTTTGTTAGTATGTATGTTATTATGTATGTTAGTTTGTTAGTATGTATGTTAGTATGCATGTTGGTTTGTTAGTATGCTTGTTAGTATGAATGTTAGTTTGTTAGCATGTATGTTAGTTTGTTAGTATGTATGTATGTTAGTATGTATGTTACTTTGTTAGTGTGTATTTTACTTTGTTAGTATGTATTTATGTTAGTTTGTTAGTATGTATGTATGTATGCATGTTAATTTGTTAGTATGTTTGTTAGTATGAATGTTAGTTTGTTAGTATGTATGTATGTTAGGTTGTTAGTATGTTAGTTTGTTAGTATGTATGTTAGTTTGTTAGTATGTATGTATGTATGTTAGGTTGTTAGTATGTATGTTAGTTTGTTAGTATGTATGTATGCATGTATGTATGTTAGTTTGTTTGTATGTATGTATGTATTTTAGTTTGTTAGTATGTATGTATGTTTCTTAGTTTGTTAGTATGTATGTTAGCTTGTTAGTATGTATGTTAGTTTGTTAGTATGCATGCATGTTAGTTTGTTAGTATTTATGTATGTTAGTATGTGTTAGTTTGTTAGTATGCATGTATGTATTTTAGTTTGTTGGTATGTATGTATGTATGTTAGTTTGTTTGTATGTATGTTAGTTTGTTAGTATGTATGTTAGTTTGCTTGTATGTATGTTAGTTTGTTTGTATGTATGTTAGTTTGTTTGTATGCATGTTAGTTTGTTAGTATGTTTGTTAGTATGTATGTTAGTATGTATGTTAGTTTGTTAGTATGTATGGCAGAGGCGGGACTGAATAAGGTGTGCGTCTCTGATTGGGGAGCACACAGATAGAGCAGCACGAAAAGGATGTCAGTGCCAGTTCCCCCTGGCATCACTCCCCCCAGTGATGCACTAATTAGGAGACCCCCAGCCAGCCAGTGGCCACTAGAGGGGAGGGGTCCTATGGCCACTCCTACAGGGGTTAAATCCAGGTGTCCGGCCGGGAACTTCCTCTTTTCCTCCCAGCGGACACCTGGAAGCTTTTGTCCCCCTGCATCTCCGTTGTAATGTTGGACCCCCTGGTCGAGGCCCTGCTGAAAGGAGTGTAACAGAGAGGTGAGCACTGGCTTCAGGCCATTCTTACCGGCATCAGGGCTCACTTCCCTGGGCCCTCTCCTGACCCCGGCCTGTCCTCCCTCACCCCTTCACCCCCGGGCCCCCCTGGTCTGTCCCCACTCATCCCTTCGCCCCCGGGTCCCCTTGGTCTGGCCTCTCTTGCCCCTTCGCCCCCGGGTCCCCTCGGGTCTAGCTCATCTCCGCTGCCTTCCGGAATGCCAGCACCCCGAGGACCAGAGGTTGGAGTGGCCCAGATCAGTAGGCAGAGGCCCCTCTCTGCGCCACTGCAGGTACCGAGGCTCTCAGCTGCAGAGGGCCTGGGGACCTCACGAAGGAGGCGGGGTAGGGCCGGGCGTCGCACCCGTCGGAGGGCGGGTGGCGTCTCCTTGCTGGTGGCATCTGTGCGGGCTCCGGTAGGGGTGGGGGGTGGTGGTGTGCGGCCGGCACCGGGGGCTCCGTCCCGTGCTAGTGGGGCTAAGCCTGGCAGCGCCAGGCGGTGTGCGGCATCGCCCCTTTCCCCGGTAGCTCCGGAGGCGCTGACGTCGGCGCCAGGGGGAAGGCGATCCGCCCGCTTACCCCACGCCCCGGAGCATCTCCAGGTAGGGGAGGGGGCATCCTCGCCGCCTCGCAGCAGCCGGCGGCTTCCTGCTCCCTCGGTGTCAGCCCGGGGCTCTGCAAAGGCTCCGCCCACGCACTTCCGGTCCCAGCCCCTCAACTTCCGGTCACTGCAATTCACCAACAATGGCAGCGCTGGCCAGTCCTCCATTACCTTCCCTGCAGGCACATATACGTTGCCCGCAGGGGGTAATCAGGAGGCTGGCATTAATGCCACGCAGTCCCCTGATTGCTCTGATCAGTTGAATCTGACTGATCAGCGCGCGGATCTCCCACTGGGTCCAACCTCCAGCATACCCCCAGCAGATGCAGCACTGTTGCCTGCACGGGGGTATCAGGGGTCGGGCAGTACAGGTTACAGGGCAGCTGAGGAGCGCATTGTTTGGTCCGCAAGGACCGATCAAGGCGCTCAACAGCTGCACAACATAAATTACTGTGAAATTTCGTTAACGCCCCACACAGCACATATTCCCAATAAAAATTACCCGATAGCCACTGCCCCGTTAAATCCTAGTAATGGGTTTGAACACAGTTGCCTCCTAACGCCCCCCCTCCTAAGTAGCACTACAGGACCGTCTATGGCCAATTATCCCCCTCGGGCTACTGATAGAATCCCTCCCATTACACCGCATAACGCCCCTCCCGTCACCGACGCAGACGCAGATCCTATAGGAGCCGCCGCAGATCGCGGGCCTCAGGATGGCTGTCATCAGCAACATTCGAGGGGTCCGATGTATCGCAGAGCCTGGATAGAAGTTATCGGGCACGTGACAAAACTTCAAAATCACGCGCACCCTCTAGGGCTTTCAGCCGGGGAGAACAATCCCCCGCGGCTTCCAGCCACAACAACAACTGCACAGTCGCCAAAGACAGAGCCAGTAATCCGCCACTATATGGTTGTAATCAGGCTCCAATGCGCGACACTCAGTGCGTCGGCCAGCACATCGGAAAATCCCTCGCTGTAGCGGGAGCCAGAGTTTCCCCGTCCTGCGACATGACCCCGTCAACATCTGCAGGGGTTCATCCAGGATCAGAGTACACTCGTCCAGAGTCACACAGCGGTGAGTGTTCCAAGGGTGGCAAGGAAATGTTACAATAACTGGAGCTAACTTCGGCGGTAAAGGAGTTAATCCTACAACTATCACACTCGAGCGAAAAAGTGGTGAACAATACAGCACCACAGTCAGCTAATCTACACAAAGATGCCTTCTTCTGCGGGATCAGCCCGCTAGGTGCTCATATAGATCAGGAAACTAGACTGAAAATCTGGAGCAACGATTATATTGACATATGGTCGCTGTTATCAGTGGACCAACAAATGGTGGATAAAGCTAACGATAGGGGTTTCGATAGGGGGAGATCAAAAATTGCATTAACCATGAATAATTGGCACCAGGCCTTCGCAGTGTTGGGCTGTATTACGGGCCAGAAACATCCGGAACGCTGCTCCGAATTGTTTATATATCAGGACATGATATATAGTTCGTACAAGTCGCACGGCGGTTCAGCCTGGCGTCGGTATGACGAGGAGTTCCGCAGGCATCTGGCCCTACAGCCCGATCTAGGCTGAAGGGTTAAAGCAACAGACGTATGGTTGCGTCTGATGCGGTCCCAAAAGCAGCCCCCCTTTTCTGCCACGACCACCAATTACTCCACAGCCGCAGGTCAAAACTCAGTGGTAGTGCGAAAACCCAGGGCCTGCTGGGTATTTAACAAGGGAAACTGCCGTTTCCACGCATTATGCCAATTCAGACATGATTGCTCCGCTTGCGGGGGGAGGACATCCAGGGTCAAGGTGCACTTGTCTGCCTTACAAAGTGCCTACACGGCAGAACCCCAGTGAGCATAACCGCGATGGCCCCCTGGCTAAAGCTCTACCCCAATAAAGAAGCAGCTCAGCAGCTGCAAACAGGATTCTCCAATGGGTTTTTTATTCCCTTTAGGCTAACAAGAACGCCAACCCTATCCGATAACCTAAAATCGGCTTGCGAATTCCCTGAAATACTTGGACAAAAAATTGAAAAGGGGGTAGAGTTGGGTAGAATAGCAGGCCCCTTTAAGTCACTCCCCTTCAAAAGCATGAAAATATCACCACTAGGCATTATACCAAAAAAGGAACCCGGTAAATACCGCCTAATCCATCATTTATCTCACCCAAAGGGTGATTCGGTTAACGACGCAATTTCCCCAGAAGCTTCTGTCTCATACGCGTCTTTCGATAAGGTGGTAGAATTAATACGGGCAGCCGGACCGGGCACCCTGCTAGCCAAATCCGACATAGAATCGGCATTCCGTTTACTACCCGTGCACCCCGAATGTTTCCACCTTCTGGGCTGCAAAGTGGACCAGCTCTATTACTTCGACATGTGCCTCCGGATGGGATGTTCCATCTCCTGCCACTATTTCGAGCTATTCAGCACCTTCCTAGATTGGGTAGTTCGGTACAAGACGGGCAGTAAATCCCTAATTCACTACCTCGACGATTTCCTGTTCGTCGGCCCCAGAAATTCTAAACTCTGCTCCGATCTACTAGAAAAATTCAAATCTCTCTAACTCAAATTCGGCGTGCCATTGTCACCGGAAAAAACGGAGGGACCATGTAATGTATTGCCTTTCTTGGGCATCGAAATAGATACCACTTCAATGGTTTTCCGCTTACCAGAGGATAAAATACTAAAAATCCAGCAAATGTTGAAAGGCTTTCGAGAAGTTAACAAGGTAACCCTACAGCAAATGCAGGCATTATTGGGCCTACTGACATTCGCCTGCCGCGTAATGCCGGTCGGCAGAGCATTCTCGCGCAGACTATCTTTGGCAACAAAAGGCGCTTCTCAGCCCGGCCATAGAATTAGGCTCACTCGTTCGCTAAAAGCAGATCTGCTAGTATGGCAGACGTTCCTACAATCGTACAATGGTCACACGTGCGTCATGGCGAGAGAGATCGCAAGCAAGTTATTAGGGCTGACAATAGGTGGAACAAAAAAAAGGGTTTTGCAGCAATTTATAAAAACCAATGGTGCAAATCTGGTTGGCCAGAGAGATGGACGACAAAGTGGGGGCAAGACCCAGCTCTATGGGAATTGTTTGCGGTAGTAGCAGCGCTGGAGAAATGGGCCGTTCAGTTGAGAAACATGAACATTCGTTTCCGAAACAAAAAATGCGAAAATTGTGAAGAGTCTAAATCACATGTCATCTTCTTCCTTGCCCATACTAGCTCTCTTGCGCCGGCTAGCGCTGATATGCCTTGAAAACAATATTTGGTGTAGAGCCACCGTGGTGGCCGAAGTTGACGATAACATCATTAACCCACTATTATTTTCCAATTGGCAGGCTTTCAGAATCCAGCAGCCCAACTTGCAACCCCATGGTATTCGGTGTCCACTGTCCCTGTGGGACACAGTGGCCAATCATTGATGCCCCTAATCCGGGCCTCCATTTTGCCAGCTACCTGGCAGGTGTATGGTAAGGCTTGGGAGGAGTGGTGCTCACTAATTCAGGGTAGGCCAGTCGATGAATGCGACGGAGCACGGAGCACAGAGCACGAAGCGCAGTGACAGCTGATTTTCTATTACGGATGAGGGAAGGCGGAGCGTCGGGTACCTCGGCACAATGGAAATTATCGGGGCTAGCATTTTTCTTTCAATTATTGGGATGGTAGACCTAACTAAGTCCTTCTGCATAAGACAAGCCATAAAAGGTTGGAAAAGGCTTCAGCCAAGCCAAGAATGTCGCTGCCCCATTTCTCTGAGACTATTGCAGGACCTGATTGCGATATCCCCGTCAGTCTGCTCATCACAAAATGAGGCGGCCCTCATATCGGCAGCTTTTGCGACTGTCTTTTTTGGAGCACTGCGTATCAGCGAATTGCTACCACGGTCAAGAAACACGTCGGAAGGAGGCCTAATTAACGAGGACATAGTTATATGCAGCGACGCACTGCACATCAGGGTTAGAAAATCCAAATGCGATCCCACCGGTAGGGGCACATGGGTCCTGGTTAACTCTACAGATGGCCCAGCTTGACCGCTAAATATGGTTAAAACATACGCCGTAATAAGACACGCTGGTAGATTTTTCTTCACTCATAAAGACGGGTCCCCTCTGACCAAGTACAATTCCAGGCAATGTTCAAGCTATGCTTGGAAAAAACTGGCGCAAATCCAAAGGAGTATGGAACACATTCGTTTCGGATAGGGGCGGCCACAGAAGCAGCTAGGGCAGGAGTGTCAGAGGCTGAAGTGCAGAGAATGGGTCGTTGGAAGTCCGCATGCTTCGCCAGATACATAAGACCTGACTTGCTTAATTAACATGTGTTGTCTCTTACAGGGGTTGAAGTTTGGGTTGTAGGAGATTCCTACGTATAGTGGGCCGAAGAGAGGGCCAAACTGCGGCCAGGAGGAACAAATCTTTACCTCCCGGGCATAAAAATTAACTGGAGGGGTATCAGAGGCCTCCAGTGGAAACAGGTGTTCAAGGAGATGGTTGGCATAGCAAGGATGGCGAAATGCCCTGTGATAATGGTGTTACACGCGGGTGGCAAGGACCTTGGAAAACA
Organism: Ranitomeya variabilis; assembly: GCF_051348905.1. NCBI lineage: Eukaryota > Metazoa > Chordata > Amphibia > Anura > Dendrobatidae > Ranitomeya > Ranitomeya variabilis. The sequence goes on from NC_135233.1 coordinate 682,432,173, forward strand.
AAAAATGGCTGAATTGTACAAATGGGTGACAACTGATATGGATCGGTTCAGCTGCCTTTTCAGGAACATAATACTGGTGTGGAAGGAGATAACACCATGGGCCGTATGGCGAGGAGCAAGAGATAAAAAAGCCATAGAGCGGACAAGGGGTAAATTCAAAGCGCGGATTGGAAAATATGTGAGGGGAAGAGGCGGTATCGTGATTCGTCACCACCCGCTACAAGGGGATAACACGCCACAATTAAGACTGGACGGAGTTCACCTAACGGACATTGGCCTCGATATTTTTTTGTTGGGTTTACAGGATGGGGTTGAACAGGCCCTAAGGTTGATGGGTGGGGTCGGAGTCCCGCGTAGGTAATACACGGGATCCTCCGTGGCGGAAGGGCAAAGGTCGTAACCGCTCGTTGGGCCAATTCCCCTGTCGATCACGGACAGGAGCTCGGCGCGAGCCGCTTGTTACGATATGCAATTGCCCTTTCTCTGCTTATTTAATTAATAAACTGTGACTGACCTGTTCAACCCACCTAGGACAGTGTGTTTCATTACGGGATTGATGGCATGGGGGAAGGCACTGGTTACGACACCCAGGTCTCCACAGTCTGTATGTTAGTTTGTTTGTATGAATGTTAGTTTGTTAGTATGTATGTATGTTAGTTTGTTAGTATGTATGTATGTATGTATGTTAGTTTGTTAGTACGTATGTTAGTTTGTTAGTATGTATGTTAGTATGTATATTTCTTCATTTGTTAGTATGTATGTTAGTTTGTTAGTATGTTTGTTAGTTTGTTAGTATGTTAGTTTGTTAGTTTGTTAGTATGTTTGTATGTATGTTAGCTTGTTATTATGTATGTTAGATACATACATACTAACAAACTAACATACATAATAACAAGCTAACATACATACAAACATACTAACACATACTAACAAACTAACATACATACTAACAAACTAACATACATACATACTAACAAACTAACATACATGACAATAATTATTTTTATATAGCGCTAATATATTCCGCAGCACTTTACAGTTTGCACACATTATCATCACTGTCCCCGTTGGGCTCACAATCTAAATTCCCTATCAGTATGTCTTTGGAGTGTGGGAGGAAACTGGAGAACCCGGAGGAAACCCACGCAAACACGGAGAGAACATACAAACTCTTTGCAGATGTTGTCCACTAACATTCATACTAACAAACATACTAGCAAACAAAGATACATACTAACAAACTAACATACAAACTAACATACATACATACTAACAAACTAACATACATACTAACATACATACTAACAAACTAACATACATACTAACATACATACTAACAAACTATACATACTAACATACATACTAACAAACTAACATACATACATACTAACAAACTAACACATACTAAAACTAACATACATACTAACATACATACTAACAAACTATACATACTAACATACATACTAACAAACTAACATACATACATACTAACAAACTAACACATACTAAAACTAACATACATACTAACAAGCTAACATACATACTAACATACTAATAAACTAACATACATACATACTAACATACTAACAAGCTATGATACATACATACAAACTAACATACATACATACAAACTAACATACATACTAACAAACTAACATACATACATACATACTAACAAACTAACACATACTAACAAACTAACATACATATATACTAGAAAACTAACATACATACTAACAAACTAACATACATACATACAAAAATACATACTAACAAATCAACATACATACTAACAAATCAACATACATACTAACATACTAACAAACTATACATACTAACATACATACTAACAAACTAACATACACACATACATACTAACAAACTAACATACATACATACATACTAACAAGCTAACATACATACTAACAAACTAACATACATACATACATACTAACAAACTAACATACATATTAACAAACTAACATACTAACATACTAACAAACTAACATACATACATACTAACAAACTAACACATACTAAAACTAACATACATACTAACAAGCTAACATACATACTAACATACTAATAAACTAACATACATACATACTAACATACTAACAAGCTATGATACATACATACAAACTAACATACATACTAACAAACTAACATACATACTAACAAACTAACATACATACTAACAAACTAACATACATACTAACAAACTAACACATACTAACAAACTAACATACATATATACTAGAAAACTAACATACATACTAACAAACTAACATACATACATACAAAAATACATACTAACAAATCAACATACATACTAACAAATCAACATACATACTAACATACTAACAAACTATACATACTAACATACATACTAACAAACTAACATACACACATACATACTAACAAACTAACATACATACATACATACTAACAAGCTAACATACATACTAACAAACTAACATACATACATACTAACAAACTAACATACATATTAACAAACTAACATACTAACATACTAACAAACTAACATACATACATACTAACATACTAACAAGCTATGATACATACATACAAACTAACATACATACTAACAAATATACATACATACAAACAAACTAACAAACATACTAAGAAACTAACATATATACATACATACTAACAAACTAACATTCATACTAACATACTAACAAGCAAATATACATACTAACAAACTAACATACAAACTAATATACATACATACTCACAAACTAACATACATACTAACAAACTAACATACATACTAACAAACTAACATACATACATACTAACAAACTAACATACATACTAACAAACTAACATACATACATACATACTAACAAACTAACAAGCTAACATACATACTAACAAACTAACAAGCTAACATACATACAAACTAACATACATACATATTAACAAACTAACATACATACTAACAAACTAACATACATACATACTAACAAACTAACATACAATCAAACTAACAAACTACCATACATACTAACAAACTAACATACATACTAACAAACTAACATACATACATACATACTAACAAACTAACAAGCTAACATACATACAAACTAACATACATACATATTAACAAACTAACATACATACTAACAAACTAACATACATACAAACAAACTAAGAAACAAACATACATACTAACATACATACTAACAAACTAACATACATACTAACATACATACTAACAAACTAACATACATACTAACAAACTAAGATACATACTAACAAACTAACATACATACTAACATACATACTAACAAACTAACATACATACTTACAAACTAACATACATACAAACTAACATATATACATACTAACAAACTAACAAACATACATACTAACAAACTACTATACATACTAACAAACTAACATACATACATACTAACAAACTAACATACATACATACATACTAACAAACTATGTTAGTTTGTTAGTATGTATGTTAGTTTGTTAGTATGTATGTTAGTATGTATGTTAGTTTGTTAGTATGTATGTATGTATGTTAGTTTGTTAGTATGTATGTTAGTTTGTTAGTATGTATGTATGTATGTTAGTTTGTTAGGCTGTATGTTAGTTTGCTAGTTATGTTAGTTTGTTAGTATGTATGTTAGTTTGTTAATATGTGTGTTAATTTGTTAGTATGTATGTTAGTTAGTATGTATGTTAGTATGTTAGTTTGTTAGTATGTATGTAGTTTGTTAGTATGTATGTACTGTACGTTAGTTTGCTTGTATGTTTGTTAGTTTGTTTGTATGTACTGTACGTTAGTTTGCTTGTATGTTTGTTAGTTTGTTTGTATGTATGTATGTTAGTTTGTTAGTATTTATGTTAGTTTGTTAGTATGTTAGTATGTATGTTAGTATGTATGTATGTTAGTTTTTAAGTATGTATGTTAGTTTGTATGTTAGTTTGTTAGTATGTATATTTGTTTGTTAGTATGTATGTTAGTTTGTTAGTATGTTTGTTAGTATGTATGTTAGTTTGTTAGTATGTACAGTATGTATGTTAGTGTGTTAGTATGTATGTATGTATATTAGTTTGTTAGTATGTATGTTAGTTTGTTAGTATGTTTGTATGTTAGTTTGTTAGTATGTATGGTAGTTTGTTAGTATGTATGTATGTATGTTACCATATAAACATATCAGTGCCCACCTTACAATGTTTGCGACAACGCGTGCGTGCACAGTCAGGAATGTTGGAGCGGCACTGGTTGGTGTGTGCCCGAGGAAGCTGTTGTTGCAGCTGGCTGAATTGGGTCCACAGAAGGGAGCGTCCTCCCTTTACACCCCAGCTAACTCCTGGGTAGTGACTGTGATAGCCGGCGGTTTGCCTCGGCCGAAGGTCCTTGAGAAAGAGGGACGGTTCCCTCAAAACGCGTCGGTCATTGGCCCCTGTACATGTCCGTCTTGCATGGACAGGTGACGTCACTGCTCAACCACGCCCCCTACACACCACGCTACTACATAGCGGCGCCTTCGGCTGAGGCAAACCGCCGGTATCACAGTCACTACCCAGGAGTTAGCTGGGGTGTAAAGGGAGGACGCTCCCTTCTGTGGACCCAATTCAGCCAGCTGCAACAACAGCTTCCTCGGGCACACACCAACCAGTGCCGCTCCAACATTCCTGACTGTGCAGGCACGCGTGGTCGCAAACATTGTAAGGTGGGCACTGATATATGTTTATATGGTCACATGTGTTTCTAGCGCGGCAGCCCTCTGTTTGCTTTTTTGGTTTGGACATTTGTGTGCAGGCAGGTTTGCACATCCCACCTGCCAGGGCGCCAGCAGCTTACACAGTTTAGGGTAATAGGACAGCGCCAGTGTAATTTCTGTTGTATTTATGTATGTTAGTTTGTTTGTATGTATGTTAGTATGTATGTATGTTAGTTTGTTAATATGTATGCTAGTTTGTTAGTATGTTTGTTAGTATGTATATATGTTAGTTTGTATGTTAGTTTGTTAGTATGTATCTTTGTTTGTTAGTATGTATCTTTGTTTGTTAGTATGCTTGTTAGTATGAATGTTAGTATGTGTGTATGTTAGTATGTATGTTAGTTTGTTAGTATCCTTGTTAGTATGTATGTTAGTTTGTTAGTATGTATGTATGTTAGTTTGTTAAATCCAATTGGCTGGAGCAATGGATGACAGCAAATTGTGGGTGGGACCCGGCCCTACGGGAAATGTTTGCGGTGGTGGCAGCGATCGAGATATGGGCCGATCAGTTGAGAAACATGAACATTCGTTTCCAAACAAAAAATGCGAAAACAGCAAGGAGTATAAATCACATGTCTTCCTCATCCTTGCCTATACTCGCTCTCTTACGCCGGCTAGCGCTGCTATGCCTTGAAAACAATATTTGGTATAGAGCCACAGTGGTGGCGGAAGCAGATGATATTATCATTAACCCACTGTTATTTTCCAATTGGCAGGCTTTCAGAATCCAGCATCCCAACACACAGCCCCAGGGTATTCAGTGCCCACTGTCCCTTTGGGACACAGTGGCCAATCATTCATGCCATTAATCCGGGCCTCCGTTTCACCAGCTACCTGGCAGGTCTATGGTAAGGCTTGGGAGGAGTGGTGCTCATTAATTCGGGGTAGGCCAGTTGATAAATGCGACCGAGCTCGAAGCGTGGTAAAGACTGATTTTCTAATACGGATAAGGGAAGGCAGGGCGTCGGGGACATCTGCACAACATAAATTATCAGGGTTAGCATTTTTCTTTCAACTACTGGGATGGGCAGATGTTACCAAGTTCTTCTTTATTAAACAAGCCATTAAAGGCTGGAAAAGGCTTCAACCAAGCCAAGAATGTTGCCACCCCATTTCACTAAGACTATTGCATGACCTGATTTCGATGTCACTATTAGTCTGCTCATTACAATATGAGGCGGTCCTCATATTGGCAGCTTTTGCGATCGCCTTTTTCGGAGAGCTGCACATCAGTGAATTACTACCATGGTCAAAAAACGCGTCGGAAGGAGGCCTAATCAATGAGGATATAGTCATATGCAGTGATGCTCTGCGCATTCGGGTGAGAAAATCCAAATGTGATCCCACCAGTAGGGGCACACGGGTACAGGTTAACTCTACAGATGGCCCAGTTTGCCCGCTAAAAATCGTAAAAAAATATGCCGTAATAAGACACGCAAGTAGATTTTTCTTCGCCCATATAGACGGGTCCCCTCTAACCAAGTACCAATTCCAGGCAATGTTCAAGTTATGCTTGGAAAAAACCAGGGCAAATCCAAAGGAGTACGGAACACATTTGTTCTGGATTGGGGCAGCCAAAGAGGCAGCTAAGGCGAGAGTATCAGAGGCCGAGGTGCAGAGAATGGGTCGTTGGAAATCCGCATGCTTCGCCAGATACATAAGACCTGACTTGCTGAATTAACATATGTTGTCTCTTACAGGGGTTGAAGTTTGGGTTGTAGGACATTCCTATGTATACTGGGCTGAAAACAGGGCCAGACTGCGGCCGGGAGGAAAAAGTGTCAGCCTCCCGGGCATAGAAATTAACTGGAGGGGTATCAGAGGCCTCCAGTGGAAACAGGTGTTCAAAGAGATGGTTGGCATAGCAAGGAGGGCGTCCGGTGATAATGGTGCTGCACGTGGGTGGTAATGACCTAGGCAAACAAAAGGTGGCCAATCTGTACAAATGAATGACAACGGATATGGAACGGTTCAGCTGTCTATTCAAGAACATAATACTAGTGTGGTCGGATATAATACCACGGGCTGTCTGGCGAGGCGCAAGAGATAAAAGAGCCATAGAGCGAACAAGAAGGAAATTCAGTGCTCGGATTGGAAAATTTGTGAGAGGAAAAGGCAGTATCGTGATTCATCATTGCCAACTACAAGGAGATAACATGCCACTACTGCATTAAGACCGGACGGAGTTCACCTGATGGACATTGGCCTCGATATTTTTCTGTCTGGTTTACAGGATGGGGTTGAACAGGCCCTAATGGTGATGGGTGGGGTCGGAGTCCCGCGTAGGTAATACACGGGATCCTCCGTGGCAGAAGAAGCGGAGGAGGGCAAAGGTCATAACCGCTCGCTTGGCCAATTCACCTGTCAATCAGGGACAGGAGCTCGGCGTGAGATGCCTGTTATGACATGTAATTGCCTTTCTCTGCTTATGTAATTAATAAACTGTGACTGACCTGTTCAACCCATCTAGGACTGTGTGTGTTTCATTAGGGGATAGATGGGAGGGGGGAAGGCACTGGTTACAACACCCAGGTCTCCACAGTCTGGCAGGCGTGGTACTGTATAAGGTGCGCGCCTCTGACTGGGGAGCACACAGAGAAAGCATCAGTAAAATGATCTCAGTGCCCAGTTCCCCCCTAGCATCACTCCCCTTTGGTGATGCACTAATTAGGAGACCCCCAGCCGGCCAGTGGTCGCTGGAGGGGAGGGGTCCTACGGACACTCCTACAGGGGTTAAATCCAGGTGTCCGGCTGGAAACTTCCTCTTTTCCTCCCGGCGGACATCGGGAAGCTTTTGTCCCACCCTCCCTCCCTTTTAAGGGCTAATGGCGATACTAACCGGAGTAATAATGTAAATTTGTAAATTTTATTGCAATATTTAAAAAAATAAAAATAAAATTGTATATACGTACATAGATATAACTAACCATAGTTATCTTTATTAAGTCACAGCGGAAGAAGCGGAGGAGGGCAAAGGTCATAACCGCTCGTTTGGCCAATTCATCTGTCAATCAAGGACAGGAGCTGGGTGCGAGCTGCCCGTTATGACATGTAATTGCCTTTCTCTGCTTATGTAATTAATAAACTGTGACCGACCTGGTCAACCCATCGAGAACTGTGTGTGTTTCATTATGGGATTGATGGGAGGGGGGAAGGCACTGGTTACGACACCCAGGTCTCCACAGTTTTATATACAGACATCCCCCTATATACAGACATCCCCCTTATATACGAACATCCCCCTTATATACAGACATCCCCCTTATATACAGACATCCCCCTTATATACAGACATCCCCCTTATATACAGACACCCCCCTTATATACAGACATCCCCCTTATATACAGACATCCCCCTTATATACAGACATCCTCCTTACATACAGACATCCTCCTTACATACAGACATCCTCCTTACATACAGACATCCCCCTTTATACAGACATCCCCCTTTATACAGACATCCCTCTTATACAGTTATATGAAAAAGTTTGGGTACCCCTAATAATCTTAAGCTTAATGTTTTATAAAAATTGTTTTTTGCAACAGCTATCTCAGTTTCATATATCTAATAACTGTTGGACAGTAATGTTTCTGCCTTGAAATTAGGTTTATTGTACTAACAAAAAATGTGCAATCTGCATTCAAACAAAATTTGACAGGTGCATAAGTATGGGCACCTTTATCATTTTCTTGTTTTAAATACTCCTACCTACTTTTTACTGACTTACTAAAGCATTTTTTTTGGTTTTGTAACCTCATTGAGCTTTGAACTTCATACAGACATCCCCGTAATATACAGACATCCCCATAATATACAGACATCCCCATAATATACAGACATCCCCCTATATACAGACATCCCCCTATATACAGACATCCTCCTTATATACAGACATCCCCCTTATATACAGACATCCCCTACATACAGACATCCCCCTTATATACAGACATCCCCCTTATATACAGACATCCCCCTTATATACAGACATCCCCCTATATACAGACATCCCCTTATATACAGACATCCCCCTATATACAGACATCCTCCTTATATACAGACATCCCCCTTATATACAGACATCCCCCTATATACAGACATCCTCCTTATATACAGACATCCCCTATATACAGGCATCCCCTATATACAGACAAAACAAGGAGTTTTGAAGCAAATAGGAACAGTGATATGGGGCAATAGCTGGGCATAGCAGTTGGGTCAAGGTTAGTTTTTTGGAGGATGGGTGTGATGATGGCATGTCTTAAGGCAGAGGGGAAGGTACCAGAAGATAGCGATAGGTTAAAGAGATGGGTTAGGACTGGAATGAGCGTGTTAGTGAGGTTGGGGAGCAGGTGGGAAGGGATGGGGTCAAGTGCATAGGTGGTGAGGTGTGATTTCAAAAGGAGGTGAGTAAGCTCTCCTTTCGTAATGTTGGAGAGGGAGGTTATTAGGGAAGGGCAGAGGTCTGGTATATGGAGTGGTTGGGTGGTGGAACAGTAAAGGCTTGCCTTGTTTGGTCGATCTTGTTTTTGAAGTAGGTGGCAAAGTCCTCGGAAGAGATGAGGAGAGTTGAAGGTGGCACTGATGGGTGGAGGAGAGAGTTAAATTTGCTGAACAGTTGTTTTGGGTTGTAGGATAATGAAGATACAAGGTTTGTGAAATAAGTCTGTTTAGCAGAGGTGAGGGCTAATTTGAAGGCAATTGTAGCTTGTTTGAAAGCAGTGAAGTCGTCTGGCAGGCGTGTTTTCTTCCAACGCTGCTCCGCGAACCTGGATGCTTGTAGAAGGTTTTTGATGAGATTGTTATGCCATGGTTGCCTATTGATTTGACGCACTTTGCCATGCATGAGGGGAGCGACTGAGTCTATGGCTGTTGGGAGGGTCGTGTTATAAAAAGCGGTGGCGCTGTCCGTGTCGTGGAGTGAAGATATGGATGACAGGGGTAGAAGAGAGTCTGAGAGTCTGTGAATGTCTGGGTGTGTGAGATTTTTGCGAGGATGTGGCAATGGCTGGACATTGAGGGCGGGTGAGGAGGACAAGGATGAGAAGGTGAGTAGATGTGGTCAGATAGGGGGAAGGGAGAGTTTGTGAGATTAGATAAGGAACAGAGGAGGGTGAAGATGAGGTCTAGTGTATATCCGTGTGTGTGGGTGGCTGTGGAGGACAACTGAGTGACTCCAAAGGATGAAGTAAAGGCCAGGAGCTTGAAGGCTGCTGGCTGGTGGGTATCAGTAGGGATATTAACCCCTTAACCTCCAAGGGTGGTTTGCACGTTAATGACCGGGCCAATTTTTACAATTCTGACCACTGTCCCTTTATGAGGTAATAACTCTGGAACGCTTCAACAGATCTTGGTGATTCTGAGAATGTATTCTCATGACATATTGTACTTCATGATACTGGTGAAATTTATTTGATATAACTTGCATTTATTTGTGTAAAAAAAATGGAAATTTGGCGAAAATTTGGAAAATTTAGCAATTTTCAAACTTTGAATTTCTATGCCCTTAAAACATAGAAATATGTCACACTATATAGTTAATAAATAACATTTCCCACAAGTCTACTGTACTTTACATCGGAACAATTTTGGAAACATTTTTTTTTGTTAGGAAGTTATAAGGGTTAAAAGTTGACCAGCGATTTCTCATTTTTACACCAAAATTTACAAAACAATTTTTTTTAGGGACCACCTCACATTTGAAGTCACATTTAGGGGTCTATATGGCAAAAAATACCAAAAAGTGACATCATTCTAAACACTGCACTCCTAAAGCTGATCAAAACCACATTCAAGAAGTTTGTTAACCCTTCAGGTGTTTCACAGGAGCAGAAGCAACGTGAAAGGAAAAAATGAACATTTAACTTTTTAGTCACAAAAATGATCTTTTAGCAACCATTTTTTTTATTTTCCCAAGGGTAACAGGAGATATAGGACCCTAAAAGTTGTTGACCAATTTGTCCTGAGTACACTGGTACCCCATGATTTTTTCAATATAAAATTGGCTGGAATTGAGATCGGACGCCATTTCGCGCTTGACGAGCCCCTGATGTGCCTAAACAGTGGAAACCCCCCACAAGTGACCACATTTTGGAAATTAGACCCTCTAAGGAACTTATCTAGATGTGTGATGAGCACTTTAAACAACCAATGGCTTCACAGAAGTTTATAACGCCCGGGCGTGAAAATAAAAAATCATATTTTTTCCACAAATATGATAGTTTAGTCCCCAATTTTTTATTTTCCCAAAGGTAACAGGAGAAATTGGACCCCAAAAGTTGTTGTCCAATTTGTCCTGCGTATGATGATATGCCATATGTGGGGTGGAACCACTGTTTGGGTGCATGGCAGGGCTCGGAAGGGAAGAAGTGCCTTTTTGCTTTTTCAACCTAAGATTGTCTGGAATTGCGATCGGACACCATGTCGCGTTTAACGAGCCACTGATGTGCCTAAACAGTGGAAACTCCCCACAGGTGTTAGGTGTTGAGTTCCCACCTCTGCACAGGGGAAATCTCGAACCATCTCCGCTGCGGTCTCCCATTCTTCCCCAGCCGCAGTGGAGTATGCTCAGCAGAGACGTCTAGCTCAGGCTGATACTGGATGACTGGTTACTACTGCCCTTCCAGGCTCTGTCCTTGTTGCCAGCAATGTTCAGTAGCGAGCAGGTCTTTCTGGGACTAAGTCCTGCTTTTCACATACTGAGCATGCCCAGGGTAAGATCTCTCATTGGAGATCAAGGGTCACATGCTTAGATACTGCAGCATATCCCATTGGTCCTCTAGGAAGGTCCTGAAGGTGCTCAACTTCTGTGGCAGCCTCCCATTGGTCCTTCTGGGAAGGTCCTGTACTTGCTGCAGCTATAAAAGGGTCGCATGACCGCACGTCCATTCGCTAGTGTATACTTGAAATCGTGTGTGTGTTGATGTGTGAAAGTCGCTCATTAATCATTCCCTCCCTTGTGTATGACTGCTCATGTAAAGTGGATGTTTGCTATCTAGCGCCCGACAGAGCCATCAGTACTAAACACACGATACAGCGTCAATTGCTGTGACCGCCAGTGCGGCGCTGTGCGCTATTACAGCGCTTTCCTATCCCAAGTCTGGGTGGTTAGTGGCGTCCGCCAAAGCGGCACAGCATGCACTCTTGTGCATTTAAATTATATTTCCAGTTACTCTGACACCCCAGTTGTGGTGTCAAGCGCAAGTGGTCTCAACGTACTCTAATCCTGTTTCTTGGGATAGAATCCTGAGACTCCTTGCTTGCGCTCTTGGTGCAGTACCCCGGCCGTGTGATGAAACAGAGTTTGCTTCCTTCACACAGGGTGAAGTTAACTCATGCGTGTATCCACATTGTACCACCATATAGTCCATTATTACTCAACAGCAGGTTCCATCTCTGCACAGTGGACCCCGGGCTGCGAACGCACCTTATACCATCTCTCTTATAATTTGGTGCATTCCGCTAGCCCTAACAACAAGTGACCCCATTTTGGAGACTAGACCCCCCTAAGGAACTTATCTAGATGTTTGATGAGCACTTTGAACAACCAAGGGCTTCACAGAAGTTTATAATGCCCAGGTGTGAAAATAAAAAATTATGTTTTTTCCACAAACATGATGGTTTAGTCCCCAATTTTTTATTTTTATATTGTTCTGAGTACGCCGATACCCCATATGTGGGGGTAAACCACTGTTTGGGCACATGGCAGAGCTTGGAAGGGAAGGAGCACCATGTGACTTTTCAATGCAAAATTGGCTGGAATTGAGATCGGATGCCATGTCTCATTTGGAGAGCCCCTGTTGTGTCTAAACAGTGGAAACCCCCCAAAAGTGACCCCATTTTGGAAAGTAGACCCCCTAAGGAACTTATCTATATGTGTGGAGAGCACTTTGAACCCCCAAATGTTTCACAGAAGTTTATAAGGTAGAGCTGTAAAAATAAAAAAATCTTATTTTTTTTTTAAAAATGATTTTTCATCCCCAATTTTTTATTTTCCCAAGGGTAACAGGAGAAATTGGACCCCGAAAGTTGTTGAACAATTTGTCTTGAGTACGCTAATACCCCATATGTGGGGGTAAACCACTGTTTGGGGCGCATGGCAAATCTCAGAAGGGAAGGAGCGCCATTCGACTTTTAAATGCAAAATTGGCTGGAATTGAAATGGGTTGCCATGTCTCGCTTGGAGTGCTTTTGATGTGCCTAAACAGTGGAAACCCCCGAAAAGTGACCCCATTTAGGAAAACAGACCCCTAAGGAACTTATCTAGATGTGTGGGGAGCACTTTGATCCCCTAAGTGCTTCACAGAGGTTTATAATGTAGAGCCGTGAAAATTAAAAAATCCTTTTTTTTTCACAAAAATGATCTTTTAGCCCCTCATTTTGTATTTTTCCAAGGGTATCTGGAGAAATTGGACCCCAAATCTTGTTGTGCAATTTGTCCTGAGTACGGTGATACCTCATATGTGGGAGAAAACTACTGTTTGGGCGCATGGCAGAGCTTGGAAGGGAAGAAGTGGCGTTTTGGAATGCAGACTTTGATGGAATAGTCTGCGGGCGTCAAGTTGCATTTGCAGAGTCCCTGATGTACCTAAACAGTAGAAACCTCCAAGTGACCCCATTTTGGAAACTAGACCTCCCAAGAAACTTATCTAGATGTGTGGTGAGCACTTTAAACCCCCAAGTGTTTCACTAAAGTTTATAACGCAGAGCCGTGAAAATAAAAAATCTTTTTCCACAAAAATTATTTTTCAGCCCCCAGTTTTGTATTTTCCCATGGGTAACAGGAGAAATTGGACCACAAAAGTTGTTGTACAATTTGTCCAGAGTACGCTGATACCCCATATGTGGGGGTAAACCACTGTTTGGGCACACAGTAGAGCTCGGAAGGGAAGGAGCACCATTTTACTTTTTCGCAGAACGCAGATTTGTATGAATTGAGATCAGACGTCATGTTGTGTTTTCAGAGCCCCTGGTGTGCCTAAACAGTGGAAACCTCCCAATTATATCTCCAACCCTAACCCCAACACACTCCTAAACCTAATCCCAACCCTAACCACACCCCTAACCCCAACACACCCCTAACCCAACCATAAACGTAATCCAAATCCTAGCCCCAACCCTAACTTTAGCCCCAACCCTAACCGTAACTTTAGCCTCAACTCTAACCCTAATGGGAAAATGGAAATAAATAAATTTTTTTATTTTATTATTTTCCCCTAACTAAGGCGATGATAATGGGAGGTTTAATTTACTATTTATAGTGGGTTTTCATAGCGGGTTTTTATATTTGTCAGCTGTCACACACTAAAAGACGTTTTTATTGCAAAAAATATTTTTCGCATTACCACATTCTAAGAGCTATAATTTTTCCATATTTTGGTCCACAGAATTATGTGAGGTCTTATTTTTTTGCAGGACAAGTTGACGTTTTTATTGGTATCATTTTCGGGCGCATGACATTTTTTGATCGCTTTTTATTCCGATTTTTGTTAGGCAGAATGAACAAAAACCAGCAATTCATGAATTTATTTTGGGGGGCTTTTATACCATTCCACATTTGGTAAAATTGATAAAGCAATTTTATTCTTCGGGTCAGTATGATTACAGCGATCTCATATCATTTTTGTGTTTTGGCGCTTTTATACAATAAAAACTATTTTATAGAAAAGATAATTATTTTTGCATTGCTTTATTCTGAGGGCTATAACTTTTTTATTTTTTTGCTGATGACACTGTATGGCATCTCTTTTTTTTGCGGGACAAGATTACATTTTTGACGGTATAATGTTTATTTATATCCATCTTTTTGATCACGTGTTATTCCACTTTTTGTTCGGTGGTATGGTGATAAAGCATTGTTTTTTTCCTAGATTTTTTTTTTACGGTGTTCACTGGAGAGGTTAACTAGTGGGACAGTTTTATAGGTCTGGTCGTTACGGACGCGGAGATACTAAATATGTGTACTTTTATTTTTTTTTTTTATTTACATAAGGAAATTTATTTATTGGAACATTTTCTTTGTAATTTATTTATTAAGGATTTTTTTTTTTTTTTTTTTTTTTTTTTACACATATAAATTTTGTTTTACTTTTTTACTTTGTCCCAGTGTGGAACATCATGGTAAAGTGTCAGATCGCTGATCTAACACTTTGCAATGCACTGTGTCAGATCAGCGATCTGACAGGCACTGCAGGAGGCTTGCCGGCGCCTGCTCTCAGCAGGCACTTGAAAGCCACCTCCCTGCAGGACCCGGAAGGAGCCCCACAACCATCTTGTTTCCGGGGCCTGCAGGGAGGAGGACGGAGGAGACGCTCGGAGCAATGCAATCACATCGCGTTGCTCCAAGGGTCTCAGGGAAGCACGCAGGGAGCCCCCTCCCTGTGCAATGCTTACCAATGCCGCCGGAATGCTGCGATCATGTTTGATCGCAGTGTTCTGGGGGTTAATGTGCCAGGAGCGGTCCGTGACCACTCCAGGTACATAGTGCCAGATGTCAGCTCTGATCGTCAGCTGACACCCGACCGCGATCGGCCGCGCTCCCCCTGTGAGCGTGGCTGATCGCGTTAGACGTACTATCCCATCGGTGGTCATACGGGCCCATACCACTTCGATGGGATAGTATGTCTAATGTCAGAAAGGGGTTAAAAATATGAAAAAAAATATATATAAAAGTTTAAATCACCTCCCATTTTTCGGCTAATGTATATACAGTATATATATATATATATATATATATATATATATATATATATATATATATATATAAAATTTACTTACACACATATATAAATAAATAAATAATAGTCTAATAGTAGAACTTGTACATGGCACTCGAATACCATAGTTGGTTACACTGGGACTAACCCATCTACACTATAAAAATAGGTTGACGTCTCTAGGACATTAATAGGCCTTTATTTGCATTAATAAGCTCAAAAATGTTTTAACACATTCCCTGGAAACCTCAGATATACAGCTCTGGCAAAAATTAAGAGACCACTGCAAAATGTTCCGTTTGTCTGATTTTCCTCTTTATAGGTATATTTTTGAGCAAAATGCAAATTGTTCTTTTAGTCTATAAACTTCTGACAACATGTCTCCGATGTTCCAAGCAATAAAGTTTGTATTTTTTTTCTGAAAAGGAGAAATCATCAACATTAAAAAAAACCCTAGTTCTTTCACACCTCAAATAATGAAAACAAAACAAGTTCCTAACCATTTAGAAACAACAATACTAATGTTTTAACTCAGGAAGAGTTCAGAAATCAATATTTTGTGGAATAACCATGATTTTTAATCACAGCCTTCATGCGTCTTGGCATGCTTTCCACCAGTCTTTCACGCTGCTTCTGGTGCAAAAATTTAAGCAGTTCTTCTTTGTTTGATGGCTTGTGACTATCCATCATCCTCTTGATTACATTCTAGAGGTTTTCAATGAGGTTCACAAATAATACAAAACCCAGCACTCAACTTTGTAGTGAGAGGAAACAAAAAATTTATTATATACCAGACAGTAAACATTTCGGTCACACAGAGGGACCTTCATCAGTAACGTATACTGGGATAACGGATAGATACAAGTAGCTAAATGGCCTGCCAAAAGTATGTCTCCAATATCACATTGGATACCGGAGGGAGAAGAAGGACTACAGCCTATAGGGTAGTTGTCATCGTGACGTCCACCGCTGAATGATGGGACCATCATTCAGCGGTGGATGCCGCGATGACAACTACCGCGATGACAACTACCCTATAGGCTGTAGTCCTTCTCCCTCCGGTATCCAATGTGATATTGGAGACATACTTTTGGCAGGCCATTTAGCTACTTGTATCTATCCGTTATCCCAGTATACGTTACTGATGAAGGTCCCTCTGTGTGACCGAAATGTTTACTGTCTGGGATACAATAAATTTTTCATTTCCTCTCACTACAAAGTTGAGTGCTGGGTTTTGTATTATTTGTGAATTACGGTTTGGGAACCTACCCGTGCACCTTATCTGGTTGTGCACCTGTCAATTTACTACTTCAATGAGGTTCAAACCTGGAGATTGGGCTGCCCATGACAGGGTATTGATGTGGTGGTCTCTTCATTCTTGCCAGAGCTGTATATGGTATACACATTTTCTGGGCAATTGGAGGCTTTGCAGTATTGAGATTTGCATCAAATTTATTCCCAGCAAATTGAGTTTTTAGGGAAAAACTGGTGAAGCTGTTATATTTGGATTTCAAATGATGCGCTCATGTTAACTAATCAACAAAGCCAGACACGTTTTTACCATTGCGGAGGGGACCTGTTATGACCCCAATGGCGAGGGTCTCAGAGGAACGTGGAAGTCTGCAGAATACAAAAATCCAGCTCATAGGGCAGTGGTAACTGGGTTGACCATATATCTACTCCTAACGCCAACACTAGAAGTAGCCGGGGATCATTCCTACGTTGATTCTAGATGACACGCGCCAGCCGGAGAATCTAGCTACCCCTAGTAGAGGAAAACAAAGACCTTTCTTGCCTCCAGAGAAGGGGACCCCAAAGCTGGATAGAAGCCCCCCACAAATAATGACGGTGAGGTAAGAGGAAATGACAAACACAGAAATGAACCAGGTTTTTAGCACAGAGAGGCCCGCTTACTGATAGCAGAATAAAGAAAGGTAACTTATATGGTCAACAAAAACCCTATCAAAATCCACACTGGAAATTCAAGAACCCCCGAACCGTCTAACGGTCCGGGGGGAGAACACCAGCCCCCTAGAGCTTCCAGCAAAGGTCAGGATATAGATTTGGAACAAGCTGGACAAAAATACAAAACAAAACAAATAGCAAAAAGCAAAAGGCAGACTTAGCTGATATAACTGGAACCAGGATCAGTAGACAAGAGCACAGCAGACTAGCTCTGATAACTACGTTGCCAGGCATTGAACTGAAGGTCCAGGGAGCTTAAATAGCAACACCCCTAACTAACGACCCAGGTGTGGATAAAAGGAATGACAGAAAAACCAGAGTCAAAAAACTAGTAACCACTAGAGGGAGCAAAAAGCAAATTCACAACAGTACCCCCCCCTTAGTGAGGGGTCACCGAACCCTCACCACGACCACCAGGGCGATCAGGATGAGCGGCATGAAAGGCACGAACTAAATCGGCCGCATGAACATCAGAGGCGACCACCCAGGAATTATCCTCCTGACCATAGCCCTTCCACTTGACCAGGTACTGAAGCCTCCGCCTGGAGAGGCGAGAATCCAAGATCTTCTCCACCACGTACTCCAACTCGCCCTCAACCAACACCGGAGCAGGAGGCTCAGCAGAAGGAACTACAGGCACAATGTACCGCCGCAACAAGGACCTATGAAATACATTGTGAATAGCAAACGACACAGGAAGATCCAGACGAAAAGATACAGGATTAAGGATTTCCAATATCTTGTAAGGCCCAATAAAACGAGGTTTAAATTTGGGAGAGGAGACCTTCATAGGAACAAAGCGGGAAGAAAGCCACACCAAATCCCCAACGCGTAGTCGGGGACCCACACCGCGGCGGCGGTTGGCAAAGCGCTGAGCCTTCTCCTGTGACAACTTCAAGTTGTCCACCACATGATTCCAGATCTACCACATGATTCCAGATCTGCTGCAACCTATCCACCACAGAATCCACCCCAGGACAGTCAGAAGGCTCCACATGACCCGAAGAAAAGCGAGGATGGAAACCAGAGTTGCAGAAAAAAGGCGAAACCAAGGTGGCGGAACTAGCCCGATTATTAAGGGCAAACTCAGCCAACGGCAAGAATGTCACCCAATCGTCCTGATCAGCAGAGACAAAACACCTCAAATAAGCCTCCAAAGTCTGATTGGTTCGCTCCGTCTGTCCATTAGTCTGAGGATGGAAAGCAGACGAAAACGACAAATCAATGCCCATCCTACTACAAAAGGATCGCCAGAACCTGGAAACGAACTGGGATCCTCTGTCTGACACAATATTCTCAGGGATGCCGTGCAAACGAACCACGTTCTGGAAAAACACAGGAACCAGATCGGAAGAGGAAGGCAGCTTAGGCAAAGGAACCAAATGGACCATCTTGGAGAAGCGATCACATATCACCCAGATAACGGACATGCCCTGAGATAGCGGAAGATCAGAAATGAAATCCATGGAGATATGAGTCCAAGGTCTCTTCGGGACAGGCAAGGGCAAGAGCAAACCGCTGGCACGAGAACAGCAAGGCTTAGCTCGAGCACAAGTCCCACAGGACTGCACAAATGACCGCACATCCCTTGACAAGGAAGGCCACCAAAAGGACCTGGCCACCAGATCTCTGGTGCCAAAAATTCCCGGGTGACCTGCCAACACCGAGGAATGAACCTCGGAAATGACTCTGCTGGTCCACTTATCCGGGACAAACAGTCTGTCAGGTGGACAAGACTCAGGCCTATCAGCCTGAAATCTCTGCAACACACGTCGCAGATCCGGAGAAATAGCTGACAAGATAACTCCATCTTTAAGAATACCAACAGGATCAGCGACTCCAGGAGCATCAGGCACAAAGCTCCTAGAAAGAGCATCGGCCTTCACATTCTTTGAACCTGGTAAATACGAGACAACAAAATCAAAGCGGGAGAAAAACAATGACCAGCGGGCCTGTCTCGGATTAAGGCGTTTAGCAGACTCGAGATACATCAGATTTTTGTGATCAGTCAAGACCACCACACGATGCTTAGCACCCTCGAGCCAATGACGCCACTCCTCAAATGCCCATTTCATGGCCAACAACTCCCGATTGCCCACATCATAATTTCGCTCGGCAGGCGAAAACTTCCTAGAGAAAAAGGCACAAGGTTTCATAACAGAGCAACCAGGGCCTCTCTGCGACAAAACGGCCCCTGCCCCAATCTCCGAAGCATCCACCTCAACCTGAAAGGGAAGTGAGACGTCAGGCTGGCACAAAACAGGCGCCGAAGTAAACCGGCGTTTCAACTCCTGGAAAGCCTCCACGGCAGCAGGAGCCCAGTTAGCTACATCGGAGCCCTTCTTGGTCATATCCGTCAAAGGTTTCACAATGCTAGAAAAATTAGCGATAAAACGACGGTAGAAGTTAGCGAAGCCCAAGAACTTCTGAAGACTCTTAACTGACGAGGGCTGAGTCCAATCAAGAATAGCTCGGACCTTGACTGGGTCCATCTCCACAGCAGAAGGGGAAAAAATGAACCCCAAAAAGGGAACCTTCTGTACACCAAAGAGACACTTTGAGCCCTTGACAAACAAAGAATTTTCACGCAAAATTTTAAAGACCAACCTGACCTGCTCCACATGCGAATCCCAATTATCAGAAAAAAACAAAATATCATCCAGATAAACAATCAAAAATTTATCCAGATACTTCCGGAAAATGTCATGCATAAAGGACTGAAAAACTGAAGGCGCATTGGAGAGCCCAAAAGGCATCACCAAGTACTCAAAATGACCTTCGGGCGTATTGAATGCGGTTTTCCATTCATCACCTTGCTTAATGCGCACAAGGTTGTACGCACCACGAAGGTCTATCTTGGTGAACCACTTGGCACCCTTAATCCGGGCAAACAAGTCAGACAACAGCGGTAAAGGATACTGAAATTTGACAGTGATCTTATTTAAAAGCCGATAATCAATACAAGGTCTCAAAGATCCGTCCTTTTTTGCCACAAAAAAGAATCCCGCACCAAGAGGGGAAGAAGACGGACGAATATGTCCTTTTTCCAGAGACTCCTTGATATATGAATGCATAGCGGTATGTTCAGGTACCGACAGATTAAACAGTCTTCCCTTAGGAAATTTACTGCCTGGGATCAAATCTATAGCACAGTCACAGTCCCTATGAGGAGGCAGTGCACTGGACTCAGACTCACTGAAGACATCCTGATAATCAGACAAATACTCCGGAACTTCCGAAGGCGTAGAAGAAGCAATAGACACAGGCAGGGAATCCTCATGAATACCACGACAGCCCCAACTTGAGACTGACATAGCCTTCCAGTCCAGGACTGGATTATGGGTCTGTAACCATGGCAGCCCTAAAACGACCAAATCATGCATTTTATGTAAAACCAGGAAACGTATCACCTCGCGGTGTTCAGGAGTCATGCACATGGTAACCTGAGTCCAATACTGCGGTTTATTTGCTGCCAATGGTGTAGCATCAATACCCCTAAGAGGAATAGGATTTTCTAATGGTTCAAGAGTAAATCCACAGCGCTTAGCAAATGAGAGATCCATGAGACTCAGGGCGGCACCTGAATCTACACACGCCATGACAGGATAAGATGACAGTGAGCAAATCAAAGTTACAGACAGAATAAATTTAGGTTGCAAATTACCAACGGTGACAGGACTAACAACCTTAGCTATACGTTTAGAGCATGCTGAGATAACATGTGTAGAATCACCACAGTAGTAGCACAAGCCATTCCGGCGTCTATGAATTTTCTGCTCATTTCTAGTCAGGATTCTATCACATTGCATTAAATCAGGTGTCTGTTCAGACAACACCATGAGGGAATTTGCGGTTTTTCTATCACATTGCACCGAATTAGGTGTCTGTTCAGACAACACCATGAGAGAATTTGCGGTTTTGCGCTCCCGCAACCGCCGGTCAATTTGAATAGCCAGTGCCATAGTATCATTCAGACCTGTGGGAATGGGAAAACCCACCATAACATTCTTAATGGCTTCAGAAAGGCCATTTCTAAAATTAGCGGCCAGTGCACACTCGTTCCAATGTGTCAGCACGGACCATTTCCGAAATTTTTGGCAATACACTTCAGCCTCGTCCTGCCCCTGAGACATAGACAGCAAGGCCTTTTCTGCCTGAATCTCAAGATTGGGTTCCTCATAAAGTAAACCGAGCGCCAGAAAAAACGCATCAAGATCAGCCAATGCCGGATCTCCTGGCGCCAGCGAAAAAGCCCAATCCTGAGGGTCGCCCCGTAAGAACGAAATAACAATTTTTACTTGCTGAGCAGAATCTCCTGATGAACAGGGTCTCAGGGACAAAAACAATTTACAATTATTCACGAAATTCCTAAACTTAAACCTGTCTCCGGAAAACAGTTCAGGAATCGGTATTTTAGGTTCTGACCTAGGATTTCTGATAACATAGTCTTGTATGCCCTGCACACGAGTAGCCAGCTGGTCCACACTTGTAATCAAGGTCTGGACATTCATGTCTGCAGCAAGCATAGCCACTCTGAGGTAAAGGGGAAGGAGAAAAAAAAAAAAAAAAACTCAGAATCTTCTTTCTTATAATCCCTCTTCTGCAATGCATTAAACATTTAATACTGGCCTGGCAAACTGTTATGACCCCAATGGCGAGGGTCTCAGAGGAACGTGGAAGTCTGCAGAATACAAAAATCCAGCTCATAGGGCAGTGGTAACTGGGTTGACCATATATCTACTCCTAACGCCAACACTAGAAGTAGCCGGGGATCATTCCTACGTTGATTCTAGATGACACGCGCCAGCCGGAGAATCTAGCTACCCCTAGTAGAGGAAAACAAAGACCTTTCTTGCCTCCAGAGAAGGGGACCCCAAAGCTGGATAGAAGCCCCCCACAAATAATGACGGTGAGGTAAGAGGAAATGACAAACACAGAAATGAACCAGGTTTTTAGCACAGAGAGGCCCGCTTACTGATAGCAGAATAAAGAAAGGTAACTTATATGGTCAACAAAAACCCTATCAAAATCCACACTGGAAATTCAAGAACCCCCGAACCGTCTAACGGTCCGGGGGGAGAACACCAGCCCCCTAGAGCTTCCAGCAAAGGTCAGGATATAGATTTGGAACAAGCTGGACAAAAATACAAAACAAAACAAATAGCAAAAAGCAAAAGGCAGACTTAGCTGATATAACTGGAACCAGGATCAGTAGACAAGAGCACAGCAGACTAGCTCTGATAACTACGTTGCCAGGCATTGAACTGAAGGTCCAGGGAGCTTAAATAGCAACACCCCTAACTAACGACCCAGGTGCGGATAAAAGGAATGACAGAAAAACCAGAGTCAAAAAACTAGTAACCACTAGAGGGAGCAAAAAGCAAATTCACAACAGGGACCGTTTAATGGTTTATAAGACATGCAAGGAATATTAAGGAGATTAGCAGGTTTTTTGAATGTAGCAGAGAAGGAGTTAAAGGGCCTGAGTTTGGAGAGATATTGCACATGGAAGGCACGGTGGATCAGTGGTTAGCACTGCAGCCTTGCAGCGCTAGTGTCCTGGGTTCAAATCCCACCAAGGACAACATCTGCAAGGAGCTTGTATGTTTCCTCCGGGTTCTCCGGTTTCCTCCCACATTCCAAAGACATACTTATAGGGAATTTAGATTGTGAGCCCCATTGGGGACAGTGCCGTTAATGTATGTAAAGTGCTTTGGAACTAATGGCGCTATATAAATGAGTAAAATAAATAAATAATAAATGTCTAGAAGAAGGAGAATAGAGAGGGTGAGCAGATGGTTAACTGATTTATGAGAGCATATCTTGTGTTGTATGGTGGGAGTAAATGGATCTGTGCAGTTTATTTCTGTGGGAAGAGTGTTAGAGCTGTACATAGGATAGGGGAGGAGACAGTGGCTGATATGGATGGTGTGTAGAGGGTTTGTGAAAAGGCGGTATATATGAGTGACTGCAGCAGATAGAATAATAAATGTTACAAATACATAGGGTGAATACATTTTACAGTACAAGTTAACTGGGTACTAGTTTCTTTGAATGCCTTGCTTGGCTCACCTGTCTCATGACTTGTTCAATTGCCATCTATTGCCCTGACACTTTGAAAAATATGACAATTGGACAAAATCTGCACACATTAAAGATTACTTTACAACAGATTCAATGATAACAGCTGTAGAGCTATATTGAGCCTATGTAGGAATACATTTCAAGTTTGAGACAATTTAGACAAATTGTAGTCCAGCAGATAATCTGGAATTTTACTTGGTTTACATTTTCATGGTGGAAAATAAAGGTAATTACAGTATGTTTGACTAATTATTTTGGTTAACAGAAATGGAATCTACTATTATGAACCCAATCTGGTGCAGTGAAATTATCCACCTCAGATTAGCACATAAGCATCTTCAAAATACAACTCAGTACCATAAATATCTTTTTCATGAACTTGTTTTCTTTAGGGATAAACTTTTGGAACTTTTAATAAGCTGATGCCACATTGAAAATAACCAAATAAAATTCAGTGGAGAACCACTGAAAAGGCATGCACTCCCTAAGGGAGTCATCACTGAAATACAGCTGTTCCTTGCGCAAGGAAAAGTGTTATGCCATCTAAGTAACATGTCCTCATCCTCAAGCAACAAACAGAGTAGTGTAATAGTGACTAACAATACAGTCATAGCTAAGCAATAAGGAATGAGCAGCAGTGCCATTTATTTACTGACTGGCTCCTTGCCTCCTGTCGTTGACATATTGCGGCAGTCATACCGTGTCCTAGAATGGCCTAATTTATACAACATTTTATTCTCAATGGCGTGACATCTAACATCTCAAAGATCAATTAAATGTTTCAGTTGTCTACGTAAGTGAACATTTACAGCACTGCTTTCTTGCCAGATTTCAGAAATTCACTTCTGAAATATGAGTTTATTTGAACACTGATTTATTCAAGCAAGCTAAATCAAGTCAGAGGAAAGGTCCAAACTTTTATGGTAACTTCAAATAAACATAGATATAAGCTGTTAGCCTATTGAGGGTTTTTGTGAGATGAATCCTGAATATTTTTATGTAGGACTTCACCTGCTATGAATGTAGTTTTATAGCATAAAATGTTCTATTGTTCATACTCCTGTCCAAATAAAGGGAGTTTACAACAGCTTTGAGCACTTAAAGTTACTGAATATGCTACATATGTTAGGTAAGTAGTAGAGCAGTATAGACTTACCAAAGCAGGCAATCCTAATATTTGCATGACTAAGGAATTATTCAGATGTCTATGATTTTTCTTGTACGTAAAAACACAGAATATTGTTAATTAGTGTTTTGTATTCGAGTTTCATCAGTATTTGGTCATTGCAACAGTTTTTTTGTACCAGAAGTGTTTCATCAGTTTCACCAAGGAAAAAAATTTATAAAGCAAAGATTCTTCTATCCAGTACACTATTCACAGACAAACCACAGAAAGCATACTGATGTCATCCATGTGTTGTCCGTGATTTTCATAGACTTAAATGGGTATTTTGATCTGTGATTCAGATCAAAATCAAGTTTCAGAAAACTAACTGTCACATCTAAACATAGACTAAGTGTGAACAGGTGCTGGACCCAGAGTCACCAACTCTCATACAATCAAATAAATAAGGCAGCACACTGTAGCGCCAAAACTTGCAAACATGAAATATGAAAATAGAAGTGCATTACTGCACTAGAAATATGACAAATTCAGAAAGTTTAGAGCATTAATTGGCCAATTCATGTGTACTTGGAAGCCATAATAAGTCATGTCTCGTTTACCAGGACCTGACAATGCCTTTCCTCTCTGAGAATAAATTCTTCATCTGAATGGGAACCTAATGTAAGTCCTCTCTTAGACTAAAATATCTCTCTCTCTCTGTGGAGGGGTAGTGTTTCTGCTGTGATTAAAAACACCTGTGGCTAAAAGGCTGTGTGCTCAGTCAGAAGGCTAATGAATACAAATTTCAAAAAACTGACCGTCACATCCAAACATAGACTAAGTGTGAACAAGTGCTAACCGTAGAGTCACCAACTCATATACAATTAAATAAATAAGGCAACACACTGTAGCGCCAAAATTTGCAAACATGAAGTAAGAAAATTGAATTGCATTACTGCACTAGAAATATGAAAAATTAAAAAAGTTTAGCGCATAAATTGGCCAATGCATGTGTACCTGGTAGCCACGATAAGGCATTTCTTGTTTACCAGGACCTGTCAATGCCTTTCCTCTCTGAGAATAAAGTCTTCATCTGAATGGGAACCTAATGTGAGTCCTCTCTTAGACTAAAATCTGTGGAGGGGTAGTGGTTCTGCTGTGATTAAAACACCTGTGGCTAAAAAGCAATACACTATTCACAGACAAACCACAGATAGCAAACTGATGTCATCCATATGTTGTCCATGATTTTCATAGACTTAAATGGGTATTTTGATCTGTGATTCAGATCAAAATCAGACATGTGGCCTTTCCGCAAAAAGACAAGGACTTGTGAACAGCCCTATAGACTATAATGAAAATGATGGCTAAAAAACGTATATGACTCACAGACATCTGAAGGAAGCCATAGGCAAAGGAAATTAAATCCCTCTTAAGTATTAGTCGCAAGTGTCTTGAGTGTGGTTTTACTTTTGCAGTGTCCCAGGATGTAGAGAGCAAAGAAGGAAGGTTTGGTAGATTTCTATAAAAAGGGACACATTGTATTAGAAAATCTCAGAAATAATTAAAACATGTTATTCTCAGTTATGCAAGTACAGTGATTATCAATAGAGATGGGCAAAACCAAACAGTAAAGTTCAGGTTTCATACCGAACACCTACTGTTCGGGCACAGACCCTGATCATGGACTTTAACAAGAAGTCCGTGTTACTGTTTGGGTTCAGCACCCCGAATATCGGGTGTTTCTCGTGATTTCAGATGTATGACAGCGCAGCAAACACTGCCTCTGATCGGCGGTAAAATCATTAGCGTTGGTCAGACAGCCACGGTTCACATGCTCTCATTTGACAGCATGATCCCGCAGCTGTGGTCGGGGGTAAAAAGTTTACCTCCGGTCACTGGCATCAGCTGATAGGATTACTAACTCATAAGCCTACACCTGCTGCAGCTAATAACAGCGAGAGCTGATGGGAGTATTCATCAGCTGGCGCCTGCGCTCTAAATAAATAAGTTAAAAAAAACCCAAGGGTTCCCCTGTATTTTTATAACAAGTATTGCAAAAACGACAGCTGCAGGCTGCAACCATCAGCTGTCAGATTTAGCAAGTTGGTTATCAAAGCTAGAGGGATTCCCACACTCTTTTATAATTATTATTACTAAATTAATAAAAAAAATGGCATGGGATCCCCCCATTTTTTACAACCAGCCAAGCTAAAGCAGACAGCTGAGGGCTGGTATTATCAGGCTGGTTAGGGGCAATGGACATTGATCCCAACCAGCCTAAAATTAGGAACCTGCAGCCACCCCAGAAAAGGCGCAGCTATTAGATGTGCAAATTCTGGCACTTTGACTGGTTCCTCCCACTTGCCCTGTGGTGGCAAGTGGGGTTCATATTTGTGGAGTTGATGTTACCTTTGTATTTTCTGGTGACATCAAGCTCATGACTTAGTAATAGGGAGGCTTCTATAAGTCACCTATCCATTACTAATACTATATTTAAATTGTAAACAAACACGGAGCCAGAATAAAGTCCATTATTTGAAAGAAAAAGACACACTTTTACAGTTTTTTTAAATAACAAACACAGTTATACTAACCTATTGCCCATTCTACTGAAGTCCTGGTCTCCTGTAATAAAGCAAAAATAAAAAAATACCATGTCCCTCATCTGTCCATTGTTCTGTCCCATGCTGTAATCCATGTCTGAGGGTAAACAGTTTTCAACCTGGACGGTGCCAAGATGCAACCGTCCAAGCTCAGAACCACTGAGGAATAAGCTACTGTGAGTGCAGCCTCAGTGACTAGTGGTGACAGCATAGACCGTATGGCAGGTCATTGAGGCTGTGCTCCCAACCAGGTCAATGAACTACGGTGACTTGGTGAGATCACCGCTAGCACAGTGAGAAAAAGTGCAACGATGAGCTCAGAGAATTCTCCTGGAAAAATTAAAACTTTCTCCTAGTCATTCTTCGGTTGAAAATTGCTTATCCCCAGACATGGATTATGGTGTGAGACAAAATGATGGAAAAGTGAGGGATATGTTTTGTTTGTTTTTTTCGTTTTTTTTTTTTACAGGAGACGTCAGCTTCAGTGGATATGGGTGTTAAGTGAGTATTTTTGTTGTTTATTATTTTATGTTTTTACAAGAGACCATGGCTTCAGTGGAATGGGCATTAGGTGAGTATAATGGTGTTTGTTATTTTTAAATAAAAAAGTTAAAGTGTGTTTTTTATTTCAAATAAAGTATTTATTCTGGGTGTGTGCTTATTTACAATATAACTATAAGATATCACGAGCCTCGCCGCGTTTCCCCAAGAAAGTGGATCATCAGGAGGCCAAATAATAAGTCATAGAGAGATATAGATGACTGCAAACAAACAGGGTAATCAAGAGCCCATTGTGATATCATCGAGGCGTGAGAGACTGACACTATGACATCTGGAATATGTTAAGTTTTTCATTTCTTTGATGGTGTGTCTTTATGCCCTGTTTAGAATAGTGCTTATGTTGTGTAGACTACTGTTATATTTGCATCTGTATGTCTAGTAGGGACAACTAGGACAAACTATGGTGAGCCACCGTGGAGTGGGGGCTCCAAATTCCGTATTATTAGGGTGCCAACCTCTGCTGCTAGGTTATGTACAGCATAATATTGATACCAGGAAAAATAGGCATTATACATTTTGTGATATGACCTGGGATTATTTCCACTAACCTGCAATAGTGGTATTATGAATTATCCGATTCATCCCACTATGGTGATAGCATTTTCTTAATAGCATATCATCTCAGTATCACTATCACTCATGTGTTTAGTGGCTTACATTGGTACCCAAACAATTTCTTGTCTTACTAATACTATGCACAGAGCCGGGTGTTATTTATTGATAATCCAATAAATTTATAGTTTAAAGGGTTTTTCATGCACACATTTGATTCTTTGATTCCTTCCTATACCATGTACCTTTATTTAACGGCTTGAAGATGCGATCATCCTACCGCTTGTGTTATATCGAGCGCTATTCGGTGACGAACATCACTGACCGACCTCCGGTTGTTTTAGAGGCTTTTTTGTGAAAAAAAAGAGTTTAAAAAATAATTTAAATTAGTTGATAGGACTAGATTAGGGATAGTCGTCCACTACGGTATTTTTTACTGCATTGAGTGAGTTAGTAAAAAGTCAAAATATACTATAGTAATTGTCCTCTACTATGGTATTTTTCACTGAACTTAGTTCAGCATAGTAATCGTCATCTATTACGGTATTTTTCACTGAATTGAGTTTGTTAGTAAAGAGTAAAAATATACCGTAGCAATTGTTGCCTACTACGGTATTTGTTACGGAATTGAGCAAAGAGTTATAATATACCTTAATAATCATCTACTATGGCATTTTTTACTGAATTGAGTTTGTGTCAGCGTGGAAAAAAAGAATCATCTGTGTGTCTGTCCTAGCTGTCCTGTGCTGATCACTGATGCACATCAGTGATCAATCTTTGGTTGTTGATTTATTTTATTTTTTTGCTTTCTAAATAAAAAAAAAAAGTTTACACCAAGCACACACACACACACACACACACACACAACTGAATAAAATTTGGTACGGACACAGACATCACATACGTAAAAAAAAGTTCCAATCACTGTATTCAGTGGAGAAGGCATATGCCTTCTTGCCTCTGACACTAATAGAGTGGGAAAGGATCCCACCTTCCTTTATTTTTCCTCCTCCTCTTCCTCGAGTGATGCTGTACCACCATACAGATGCCCCAGGACTGAAACTGAACCAGCTCCCCCCCAAAGATTATGAGCCACTAATTCCTGATTTTGCAGCGCTATCAGGAATCAAGTTTGACAACACCGGCCTCAGAGAAATTTAGTTTTTCAAAGTCTTTTTCTCTGAGGATTTTGAAAAACGCATAGTGGGCCAAACAAATTTGTAAACCAAGTAATTTTTGGCACAAAACTGCTTTTCATTAAGATGGGCGAACTCAAACAGTAAAGTTCACCTACTGTTCGGGAACGGACACCGAACACAAACTTCACCAGGAAGTCCATGTTACTGTTCGGGCCCCTGAACACCGGGTGTTTGTTATGCATATGACAGCACGGCAAACACTGCTTACGTTCTTGATAACTAACCTTACTAAAGCTGATTGCTGAGGGTTTTGTCTTTCTGGTTATCAAAAATACAGGGGAACACACACAGTTTTTTTTATTATTTATTTATAGCCGATATATACTCCCATCAGCAGAACTTTGTTTAACGCCCTCAGCTTTCATCCAGGAATTATCCTCGGGACTAGTGTTGAGCATTCCGATACCGCAAGTATCGGGTATCGGAATTCCGATACTTTTGTGGTATCGGGAATCGGTATTGGGATTAATATCAATGTGTAAAAGAAAGAATTAAAATAAAAAAATAGGGATATACTCACCTCTCCGGCGGCCCCTGGACTTTACCGCCGTAACCGGGAGCCGTTGTACCTAAGAATGCGCACTTGAAAGACCTTAGGTGATGTCACGGCTTTGTGATTGGTCGCGTAGCGGTCACGCGACCGCTACGGACCAATCAGAGCGCCGTGACGTCATCTAAGGCCCTTCAAGCGCGCATTCTTAGGTACAACGGCTCCCGGTTATGGCGGTAAAGTCCAGGGCGCGTCAGAGGGTGAGTATATCCCTATTTTTTATTTTAATTCTTTCTTTTACACATTGATATGGATCCCAGGGCCTGAAGGAGAGTTTCCTCTCCTTCAGACCCTGGGAACCATACAGGATACAGTCCGATGCTTGGTGTCCCATTGACTTGTATTGGTATCGGGTATCGGTATCGGATTAGATCCGATACTTTGCCGGTATCGGCCGATACTTTCCGATACCGATACTTTCAAGTATTGGACGGTATCGCTCAACACTACTCGGGACCAAAACCCTTCCAGGACACGAGATACTGCAACCTTCCTCTATGCCAACTGGAATCTAAAATGAGTGAAATCTCAAACTCGCCATCCTCATCAACGTGGGGAACAGTCGGCATCGCCTCCTTATCTGGTGTGTCAACTTTCTTCAGTAAAGATACATGAAAAACTGAATTAATTCTCCAGGATGAGGGGGATGTCTAATCTCACAGCTGCCGAGTTGACAACCTGAACTACTTTGAAGGGTCCTACCAGACCATGTCTGCAACTGCAAACAACGCCTCCCTTCTTTTCTTGTCAAAATATTTATTTGACCTCATAGTTGCCTCCTTCAGATTATGGCATACATTGGTCCAAATCATGTCCAAATTTCCAGAAAAACCTCTCCTCCTCAGGCAACGCTGCCCCATTCTTTGAAAATGGACCGAAAGATGGATGCCTCCTTGTACAGCAAAAAAAAGAACACCCAGCCGAGGAAGACGTATGATTATTAAGAGCAAACTCAGCTAGTGGTAGATATTCCGACCACATCTCCTGATTGTCTGCTACAAAACATCTCAAAAACTGATCGACATCCAGGTTCTTCCTTTCGGTATGTCCATTGGACTCCAGATGATAACCTGATGAAAATGACAAATGAACCTTTAATCTGTCACAAAAAGCACGCCAAAAGCGAGCCACACACTGTGGCCCTCTATCGGAAACAATGTCCGTGGGAACCCCATGGAGCCTGACAATCTCATTCACAAATGCCTTAGCTAGAGTCTTGGCACAGGGTAATTTATTGAACGGGACCAGATGACACATCTTACTAACCCGGTCCACAACAACCCAGATGACAGAAAAACCCTCAAAGACTGGCAGATCGGTGATAAAATCCATAGCAAGATGTGACCATGGCGAACTAGGAACCTCCAAAGGGCACAGCAACCCTGCAGCTGGGGCATGTAAGGCCTTCGACCTAGTGTACAAAGTACCCTGACGCACCCACTTGATGATTTCTCTTTGCCACCCTGGCCACCAGAAACTTCGAGTGATTGACTTTCTAGTTTCCGAAATCCCTGGATGACCTGGCAACCGAGACTCATGACAGTCCACAAACAAAGCTCTCCGCAAGGCTCTAGGCACAAATAATTTACCATATGGAGTGTTAGTTGGTGCAGCATTCTGGGCCTCTAGGATGCTACTCTCCAACTCAGAACACAATGCTGCCAAAACCACCGCTCTCTGCAAAATGCATTCCTCCTTCTCAGTATTAACTGCTGGAGAGAAACTATGAGACAAAGCATCCACTTTAACATTCTTTGTCCCAGGGATATATGTTACGAAGAAATGAAACACAGTGCCCACCTAGCTTGACTGGCATTCAAATGTTTAGCAGGACCCAGATATATCAGAGTCTTATGATCAGTAAAAACCTGTATTGGATGTCTAGTCCCCTGCAAAAAATGTCTCCAATGCTCAAACACAAGTTTAATGGCCAGCAACTCTCTGTTCCCAACATCAGAGTTGAGCTCAGTCTCCGAAAATTTTTTAGAAAAGAAAGCACCCCATCCTCTCCCTCCTGGGAAAGAACTGCCCACACCCCTCCTGAAGAGGTATTAACCTCTACCAGAAATGGCTTGGTCTTGTCTGTCTGGATCAAAACAGGAGCAGAGCTAAACCTCTCCTTGAGATGCTCAAAAGCCTTAACAGCCACAGAGGACCATTGAACAGTATTAGAACCCTTCTTGGTGAGATCAGTTATAGGTTTAGCGATCACAGAAAAATTATTTATCAATTTTCTGTAATAATTAGCAAACCCTAAAAATCTATGAACCAACTTCAAACATTCAGGCCTAGGCCACTCCAGTACCACCTGAACCTTCACCTGGTCCACCTCAAACCAATCACTGGAGTCATGGTACCCCAAAAAACTAATTTCCTGTATGCAAACTTGCACCTCTCAAATTTAGCAAAGAGTGAGTTTTCGCTCAAAATCTGTGGAACTTTGCGGACTCTCTGCCAATGCGACTCCAGATCGGACAAGTAGATCAAAATATCATCCAGATATAACTCCTACTGATTAACGACCTCAGAATGTCATTAATGAAAACACAGGCGCATTAGTAAAGCCAAAAGGCATCACCAGACACTCAAAATGACCTTCTGTGGTATTAAAGGCTGTCTTCCATTCATCGCCCTACTTCACCTGCAGCAAATTATATGCCCAATGAAGGTCAATCTTAGAGAACCACTTAGTTGGTTAAACAAATTTGGAATCAGTGGCAAAGGTTAAAGATTGCGCACAGTGATCATATTACTCTCCCGCAAACCCAGACACGGCCTAAGGCCCCCATCCTTCTTTTTGACAAAAAAAGAATCCTACAGCCACAGGGGACTTAGAGGGTCTTAATTGACCTGTAGCTAAACTAGTCTGTAGGTATTCCTCTAAGGCCTCCCTCTCGGGAATTGTCAGATTAAATAAACGACTCTTAGGAAGTGTGGCACCTGGGACGAACTCAATAGCACAGTCGTAAGCTCTAAGGGGTGGTAGAGCTTGTGACTCCACTTCCGAAAATACCCTCCAGAAATCCTGAATGGCTTCAGGTAGCTTCTTCTTAACAACAACAGCAATGTGAACATCACAACAATTACCATAACACCCCTGACCCCAGGACCTTATAGTACTAGACGACTAGTCCAGCATAGGATTGTGCATTTTCAAGGTAATTTAGCCAGGACAAACAAGTCTATACACTCCTGATGTTCCATATTCACAGTAAGTGGGAACCCGGCTACCTTTCGAAAAATACACCCATGTTCCAGAGGAGTGTTATCAATAGCCACAACAGGAATAGGAGATGACAATGGTTCAGAATCAAACTTATATTTGTCTAGGAATTGTTGATCAATCAAATTAAGTGCAGAACCACAATCCACCATTACTTGAAAATCAATGGAATGACCATGATATGTGGTATTACCAGAAAAAAAACTCCTGCCGATTGTAAAAACGCAATATGAACTGGAGTGTTACTCTTACTGACATTTTTTTTCTTTCCTTATGCAAACCTCACAATGCTTAATAAAATGGTCAGCCTTACCACAATACAAGCATAGCCCTTCAGAAAACCTCTTCTTCCTCTCCTGGGAATGAGAGGACATTGCCCCAAGTTGCATCGGCTCCTGTTGTGAACTCTGTTTTCGGGCTCCCTCTTGTGGTCACAGGTGGTATTGCGTGAGTTTTATTTTTGGGCTCCCCCTGGTGGCTTTGTTTGTTATCTTGCAGGTCTGTGGTAGGATCAGCTGCCTCGTTATTCTCTAGGGAGGTTCCTATTTAGCTCTGCTTTACCTCCACTTGTTGCCGGCTGTCGATGTATTCAATGCTATTCTGATTACTCCTGACTATCTTGGTTTTCTGTCTCTTCATGAGAAGCTAAGTTCTGTTTGATTATTTTTTGCTCATCTGTCTGCAATATGATTTCTGTTTATGATGAGTTTAGTCCAGCTTGCTAATATGTGATTTCTTGCTGCTGGTAAGCTCTGGGGTACGGAGTTGCTTCCCCCGCACCGTTAGTTGGTGCGGGGGCTCGAGCAATCTCTGCGTGGATATTTTGAATAGGGTTTTTCATTGACCGCACAGTTCTCTTCCTATTTTCTGCTATCTAGTGTTAGTGGGCCTCATTTGCTAAATCTATTTCATCTCTGCGTATGTGCTTTCCCCTTAACTCACCGTTAATATTTGTGGGGGGCTTTTCTATATCTTTGGGGGTCATTTCTCTGAGGCAAGTGAGGACTTGCTTTCTCTCTAGGAATAGTCAGTTTCTCAGGCCGTGACGAGACGTCTAGGATTTCCAGGTAACGTTCCACGGCTACTTATAGTTGTTTGCGGATAGGATCAGGTTGCGGTCAATTCAGTTACCACTTCCCCAGAGCTAGTCGTCGGTTCAGTTTCTTAGCTAGTCAGATTTGCGATCCTTGCCACTAGGATCATAACAGGCTCCCCGCTGTCGACGGGGCTATCCTGAGAGACAGGGTTCATCATTATAAGAGACTTCTCTTCATTCTGTCTATCTCTCAATCTTGTATCTACACAGATAGCTAACTGTATAGCAATTTCCAAAGCATCAGGTGCAGGATATGCAATGAGCAAATCTTTTACTCTTTCACTCAAACCTGCTAAAAACTGATTCTTGAGTGCTGGGTCATTCCACCTGACCTCTGCGGACCATCGTCTGAACTGGGTGCAATACCTCTCAGCATCAACAGAACCCTGTTTAAGCCATCTGAGCTCTGCCTCAGCTGATGTGACCCGATCAGGATCATCATATAACAACGCCATAGCAGAAAAAAAATGCTTCTACTGATTTCAAACAAGGATCATCAGGATGTAATGAAAATGCCCAGATTTGTGGTTCATTTCGCAATAAAGACATAATAATCCCCGCACGCTGTAATTCAATCACTGAGGATCTGGGTCTAAGCCGAAAATATAGTAAACATGCATTTTTAAAAGTAAAAAATTCCTGCCGTTTAACAGAAAAAAACTCAGGTAATCCTACCTTAGGTTCTTCAGAGAGTGCTCCAGAGTAATTACGTGCTGTTGCAGGTCAGCTGCTTCCAAAGTTAACCCTTGCAAGCATTGAGTAAGTTCTTGGATGCTGCACATATTTTAGGAATCCGAGAGAGATTTGTTTTTTTAGTAGGGCTGGACAAACTGTTACGGAACTGCTACACAGAACTAGGATAGAAGGGGGAAAACTGATTCTGCACTGAGACTAGGCTGATACCCTACAATGGAGTGGGCAACCCATTCCTTGCGAATAGACAGTCCGACAATCCTAGGTTAATCTCAGTCAAGACCTACAGATAGGGGGATGGAGGTCCCTGAAAGATCTAAGGACTGGGTATAAAAACAGGTCACCTCCTAATCGAAAACACAGAGACGGCTGCAGAAACCAACTGAAAACGAAAACTAAAGATAGAATGTCCCCCTGTCCTGGGAGTAACTGGGAAAATTGTGTGGGATTTGGTGCATCCACTGCTGGATCAAGGTCATCACCTCTACATAGATAACTTTTATATCAGCATCCCACTCTTCAAGTCATTCTCTACGCGAGCTACTGCAGCCTGCGGTACTGTCCACAAAAATCAGAGAGGCCTCTCTAAAAAGTGAATTGGGCAGCTGCTCAAAATGGGTGAAAGCAGAGCCCAATGTAGTGACAAC
This sequence comes from Ranitomeya variabilis, assembly GCF_051348905.1. Lineage (NCBI taxonomy): Eukaryota > Metazoa > Chordata > Amphibia > Anura > Dendrobatidae > Ranitomeya > Ranitomeya variabilis. The sequence goes on from NC_135233.1 coordinate 682,467,942, forward strand.
ATGCTGGTGGTCAAGTACAAGGACAAGAGGGATACCCTTTTCTTGACCACCATACTGGACTGGAAGGTGCGGTCCGTCCCGGGGACAGGCTTAGCGATAGAGAAAAGAGGCAAAGGAAAGCATTGGCAATTGTGATTGATTGTGCCCTGGATGATGCTGTGTTGAGAAAAGAAGTTGAAGTTAAAGTGGAGCTGGACTGTGACTCTTTAATTGCGGAACCTTCTGCAGAGAAAGCACTCCCATACCAGGAGATCCCAGATGATGCAAAGGAACAGCACCGAGATACTCAGGGAAGGAAATATGAGCGTGTGCTACATGGGGGCCAGGGGGTGATACAGGGGTTAGTGTCGGCCATGACTACAGCCCTAGCCCCAGCCTCCCCCAAACCTTACAAAAGAATTCTTCAGATTGTATCACACATCCATCGACTACCAAATTCATTTCTGACTTCCATAACTCGCGTATGTCAACCTGAAATACACTTTACAACTCACGTATGGCAACCTGATGAACACTGCACAACTCACGTATGATAACCTGACGTATGCTACATATAGTAGCTCACGTAAGCCTGATGCACTCTATACAACTTACAGTATTGTATGCCACTAGTGATGTGTGAATATACTCGTTACTCGAGATTTCTCGAGCACGCTCAGGTGTCCTCCGAGTATTTTTTAGTGCTTGGAGATTTAGTTTATCGCTGCAGCTGAATGATTTACATCTGTTAGCAAGCATAAGTACATGTGGGGGTTGCCTGGTTGCTGGGGAATCCCCACATGTAATCAAGCTGGCTAAGAGATGTAAATCATTCAGCTGAGGTGAGGAAAACTAAATCTCCGAGTACTAAAAAATGCTCGAAGGTCACCCGAGTATGCTTGGGAAATCTCGAGTAACGAGTATATTCACTCATCACTATATGCCACAACATTTTAAAATTAGCATACCAGGAAACAGTAGATCAATTCCAAAATGGTGTCATTTGTGAGGCATTTCCACTTTTTAGGCACATCAGGGGCTCTGCAAATGCGACTTGACGGCCGCAGACCATTTAATCAAAGTCTGCATTCCAAAATGTCACTTCTTCCCTTCTGAGCCCTTATGTACTCCCAAACAGTAGTTTTCTCCCAAATATGGGGAAACTCCATAATAAGGAAAAATTGCACAACAGATTGAGGTCCACTTTCTTTTACCCATGTAAAAATATTTAGCATTTTTGTGGAATTTTTTTTATAATCTTCTGTGAATCACCTGTGGGTTTAAGGTGCGCACCACACATCTAGATAAATTCCTTGGAGGATCGAGTTTAAAAAATGGTGTCACTTGTGGGGGATTTCCACTGTTTAGGCACATCAGGGGCTTTCCAAACTCGACTTGGCATCCGCTCTCAATTCCAGCCAATTACTATATGCATTGCAAAAAGTCAAATGGTGCTCCTTCTCTTCCGAGCCCTGCCGTGCACCCAAATAGTAGTTTTCCTCCACATATGGGGTATTAGCATACACATGAGAAATTGCACAACAGTTTTTTGGGTAAAATTTCTACTGCTTTTCTTGTGAAAATAAAACAATTGAGGCTAAAAATAACTTTTGTAGAAAAAAAAATGTTATTTTTATTTTTACGGCTCAATGTTATAAACCTCTGTGAAGCAATGGAGGGTTAATAGTGCTCACTACACCTATAGATAAGTTCTCTAAGGGGTCTAGTTTATAACATGGGGCCAGTTGTAGGGGGGTTTCCACTGTTTAAGCACATCTCCAAACGTGACATGGTGGCGTCTGCTAATTATTCCTACAAATTTTTAATTCCAAATGCACTGCCATACAACTAAACAATAGTTTCCCCATACATAGGGTATCGACATGTTCAGGAGTAATTGCACTATAATTTTTTTTTTCCTGCTAGCCTTGTGAAAATAAAAAAATAGGATTCAAAATAAAATTTTAGTGAAAAAAGTTAAATGTTTGTTTTCCCCTTTCACATTCCATTAATTCATGTGAATCACCTGAAGGATTAACTAAATTCTTGAATGTGGTTTTGAGCACCTCGAGGGGTGCAGTTTTAGTATGGTAGCATTTTTTACACTATTTTTATTTTTCTTAACCCCTTCCCGACATCGGACGTACTATACCGTCCGATGTCGGGTCCCCTGCTTTGATGTGCGCTCCGGCGGTGAGCGCACATCAAAGTCGCGACATGTCAGCTGTTTTTTACAGCTGACATGTGCGCGCAATAGCGGCGGGTGAAATCGCGATCACCCGCCACTATTAACTAGTTAAATGCCGCTGTCAGACTCAGACAGCGGCATTTAACTACCGCATCCGGCCGGGCGGACGGAAATGAGCGCATCGCCGACCCCCGTCACATGATCGGGGGTCGGCGATGCTTGTATATTGTAACCATAGAGGTCCTTGAGACCTCTATGGTTACTGATCGCCGGTGGCTGTGAGCGCCCCCCTGTGGTCGGCGCTCACAGCACACCTGCATTTTAGCTACATAACAGCGATCTGATGATCGCTGTTATGTAGCAGAGCCGATCGGGCTGTGCCTGCTTCTAGCCTCCCATGGAGGCTATAGAAGCATGGTAAAAGTTAAAAAAAAAATTAAAAAAAATGTGAAAAAAATAAAAAAAAAATATAAAAGTTTAAATCACCCCCCTTTCGCCCCAATCAAAATAAATCAATAAAAAAATAATCAAACCTACACATATTTGGTATCGCCGCGTTCAGAATCGCCCGATCTATCAATAAAAAAAAGCACTAACCTGATCGCAAAACGGCGTAACGAGAAAAAAAATCGAAACGCCAGATTTACGTTTTTTTGGTCGCCGCGATTTGCATTAAAATGCAATAACGGGCGATCAAAAGAACGCATCTGCACCGAATTGGTATCATTAAAAACGCCGTCTCGGTATGCAAAAAATAAGCCCTCAACCGACCCCAGATCATGAAAAATGGAGACGCTACGAGTATCAGAAAATGGCGCAATTTTATTTTATTTTTTTGCAAAGTTTGGAATTTTTTTTCACCACTTAGGTGAAAAATAACCTAGTCATGTTAGGTGTCTATGAACTCGTACTGACCTGGAGAATCATAATGGCAGGTCAGTTTTAGCATTTAGTGAACCTAGCAAAAAAAACAAACAAAAAACAAGTGTGGGATTGCACTTTTTTTGCAATTTCACCGCACTTGGAATTTTTTTCCCGTTTTCTAGTACATGCCATGGTAAAACCAATGGTGTCATTCAAAAGTACAACTCGTCCCGCAAAAAATAAGCCCTCACATGGCCAAATTGACAGAAAAATAAAAAAGTTATGGCTCTGGGAAGGAGGGGAGTGAAAAACGAAAATGGAAAAACGAAAAATCCCACGGTCATGAAGGGGTTAAAGTCTGCCTGCACCCTTTGTAATGATCTTCCCTGTGTAAGACCATCACTCTATCAGACTTTCTCTGCCAGTTCTTCTTCTCATCCTCTTCCTATAATACCTCACCTTTTGCTTTCTGTTCAGCCACAGTGAAATGGAAACCCTTGGAGCACTGAGATCACTAGAGTTCAGTAGGGAGGGACTTCTCGTCTCAAAGGTTCCCACGTTACATCATTACACTGATAGCACTGACTGCACTTTATTCAGGTCCTCCTATAACTGTCAGAATTCAAGAAACAAATAGTATATATTTATACTGTATATATTTTCTTTCCCACAGTATTAAATACCTATACCTGCAAAATATGTATTAAATTAAAGAGGTCCTTTGATTAATTTAATCACTTATTTATTCGCATACAGTATACCATCAGAAATTAACCATGTAGAGGATGTATACAGATTTTTCTTTTGATCACATGGACTTATCATTTATTCCTAATAACTTTGTGTAGCGTGATGCTTTGGGTTTGTTAAGGCACAATTGAAATGCAATCATTTCCATCCTGTATGTATATATTATTTTACTTTATTCTTACAAAAAAATATATATATTTGTCATTTTTTCACCTCAGAACTCCTAACCAAATAATAGTAATATAAATTATATTAAAATAAAAGTTAATTTAATTATTAATTTGCCATATTTTCAACTTTCAAACTTGAAATCCTTTTTTCTGATAAACTGTGATGAAATTTGACATCGTGTGTGTGTGTGTGTGTGTGTGTCATCATGTGCCAATACTTGAATTTCTACTACTATAAATGTACCTGCACTGTGCAGTAAGCTACATTTTTTTGTCCTGATGGAGAAGTCTATGGTTCTTTGAAGCACGTCGAACCTTAACCTTTTCCCGACCTTGGACGTATCCATATGTCCAAGTTGTTAGGTAGTTACCGATCTTGAACGTATGGATATGTAAAGGCGATTTTGCATGCACAGAGGCTATGCACGCTCGATCGCTGTCCAGAGTCAGCTGATTCTGACAGCTGACACTCAGCATTTAGTACAGGCTCCTGGATCTTTAACCCTCAAAATACTGTGACTGCTAACGATCGCAGCATTTAGCAGGTATGGAGAGGGAGGGAGGCCCCTCTGAACTCCTATCGGTGTTCCCGCAACATAATCGTGGGAGTCCGATTGTGGCCATGGTGACCCGATGTCGTCATGATGACACTCGGGTCCCCAGGCACTAGCAAGTTAGTTAGATCATGCACAGTGAGTGATCTAACTAACTTGTGTCTGCAGTGCTGACAGTTCTAATGCATTGCAATATTAGTGCATTGCAATGCATTAAAACTGCGATCAGACTGCAAAAAGTGAAAATCCCGTAGAGGGACTTGATAAAAAAAAAAAAAGTAATAAATAATTAAAAAATATTTTTTATAAAATCACAAAATACGGTAGTAATAATAATAATAATAATAAAATATTGTACCCATAATTAAATATTGTTAGAAAAAAATAAAAAAAGGACGTTTGGTGTAGCCAAGACTTGAACAACCCGACCTATAAAACTGTCTTACCAGTTAACCCTTTCAGTTAACGCTATAAAAAAAAAGAAGCAAAAAAATGATGCTTTTTCATCTTACTGGCAAACAAAAAGTGTAATGAAATGTGAACAAAAAGAGGAATGTAAATAAAAATGGAATTGCTGAAAACATCTTCTTGTCCCATGAAAAACAAGCTGCCATACAGCTCAAACAGTGTAAAAATAAAAAAAGTTATAGCTCTCATAATAAAAGTGATGCAAAAATAATATTTTTTTCTTAAATATCTTTTATTGCGTAAAAACACAAAAAAACTACGGTATATAAAAAAAATACAGATGCATTATCAATTTTACCACACTCAGAGAGTCATAACCAAAAACCTATTAAACATTCATGAATTTCTGTTTTTTGTGCATTTTGCCTCAGAAAAAGTGGAATGGAAAGCGATCATAAAAAGTCATGTGCCCAAAAAAGGTTTCAATAAAAATATAAACATGTCCCGCAAAACAAAAAACAAGCCCTCACTTGACTCCAGATATATGGAAAAATTATAGGTCTCAAAAAATGGCTTAAAATATTAAATAAAACCAATTCTTCACCTAGTGTTGATTTGCTCATTCTTCCTCACAAAAATCGGATTAAGGCTCAGTGCATATTTATCCTGCGCTCTATGCTGGTCACTTACACAGGGGTTTCTGTGTAAATCTCTGAAATACGTAATTCAGATGAAATCCTCAGCTGAAGATTCCCTATAATAAGGCAGATGGATGCACTTCCATCTTTTTAGGAGTGCATGAAAGTGCCATCAGCCACAGTTTTGTGCACCTCTTAAAAAGACAACGCTGTACAGAGGCTCGAAGGAGTCCAGGGTAACTTTACTGCCTCATTATAGTAAGTCGATCCCTAGGGAGATTCATCTTGAATCACGTCACTTTGAGACTTGGATGGAAATGAATATAAATGTGATCCCAAACATTATGTAAAATGTTCCTAACAAATGCTTCAAATCAATCAACAAAAAATAGCAAGTCCCCACTCAATGCTATCATTTGTAATTGTAAAAAAACAGCAAAACAAGGCAGAGATGCTTACCTGCCTAGGCCTCCAAACAAATGCACTATGAAGATGCAGTGGACCCATGTGGTTAGGATAGAAAAAACACAGGTGCAGCATAACCGATGAGGCAGCCACTCACGACCTGCCAAACTAATGGAGGGGGTGGCTGCTTGGCACATTGCTGCACATAAAAGACTTGTATGTGGCGCTGTTCACACAATGGAGATGCACAGCATCCAGGCAGGCCTAGTAGTGACACCCTTCTATTAGATCAGGCGGGCCTGCCCAGCACTAACCAAATGCACCCCATGTGAACAGACACCACAGTTTACAAGACAAAAATGGGCCCAACTGCACCCCGGAAAAAAGTGCAAAAAACACATAAAAAAAAATGTTTTATGTGAGGTATTAGTTGATATCATTTGTAATTGGAAGTATAGGGGGCTTCCATGTTACTGGTAGTACAAAGGTTCTGGAAAAGCAAAATGTCTCCTTGCCCCCTCAATAGAAATCCTACTCCTTTTCGTTTGGAGCCCCACAAATAAGGACACTTTGGTGTTGATCAGATACACTCATACTGGATAGCTTCCAGCACACAAACTCAGTCTGGAAACCTTCTTACCTCTACACACTGTGCAGTAATGATACAGCTGGTCTTCCTTAAATCCACCATACCACGTACCAGAGTGGGAATATGTGAACAGTCAGTACCACCAATCTCTCTTTGATAAAAATATATGAATTTGGCACTCCAGATACCTTAGGTGCAATGGTGAGGGTTACTATAAAGAGCAATCCAGAATGGTGATAAACATTTCAGTCAGCAATAAACCTTCATCAGCACATAGATTGCAATGTTGAGACTCCTAGGAGCTCAGCGCTTGTGCGTTGCTGTGGCATCCATCGCTAGTAAAATGCAGGAGAGCGCATAAACCTGACCCTTGCCATGCCCTATTAACACTCTCAGCACTGTATGTTCTGGAGCTTTCTTCCAGGCTTAATCACTCAGGATTAACACCTTTGTGGTACATATCTCCCTTCGATGATGTGTTTGGTGGCCATCTTACAATTGATAATAGAAAACATACTGTATGTGTATATTATAGTTCTACAAAATACAAAAAAATCTAAATTTTCAGACAGGATTACAGACCTACCCAGGCTTCAACTGGCCCACAGGGGAGCAGGTAAATCCCCCGTGTGGAGAAACGGGGTCAGTGGGTGCTCTCGTCCGCTGGCCCGGCTGTCTTTAGCAAGACTGCATGGACCAGGGCTCATACCACTAAACGCCCGCTCTATCTCCTGGTGGGCAACACACTACACAGACAACACAGGGTTAAGGTAAAACAGTGTGGCAATACTTTATTGAACCACAACACATAATAGCAGACAGAAAAATCCTACCAATTACCCCAAGATGGTGCACATTACAGGGCCTCTCCCTTCTGCTGGCTCTCCAGGATAATGGTAGATGTTACGTCCGAGCTCCCAGGGATGCTACTCCATCTGTAGTATGCATGCAGAAAGGAGGTAATGACAAGCGTAGTGAGATATCCGAGAGCAGTCCTGTGTTCTTCAGCCGGGTCCGACAGACCCTCGGCTAAGATCCTGAAGAGAGTCCCTTACCAGAAGAAAAGAAGTCTCTTTTAAACCTGAGGCCTGTAAGTTCTCAGGACTCTGAACATTTTTTATTACCTTTTTGTGCATTACTGCCCTTTTCCAAGATGGTGTTTTTGGTCTCATGTGCACTGTGTCTTCCTGCTATAAAACTCCACCCCAGCCTTTAGTCTGTGCTAGAGTATTCTGCCTTGCATCCAGCTCCTGACCTCTGGTGACTCCCTGGCTACATACCTGCTCCTGTGAACCTGTGTGGTGATCCTGCTATTCTGCTCTGAGTTCCTGCTGCATACACCAGTTCCAGTAATCCTCCTTCATCTGCTGCTCGTGTTTGCTTCCATCTGCATTTGCTGGACATGTAAGCTGTTTCTGCTCTGCAAGAACCTGAGACTATTACCCAGACCTCCCTGGTTGAGCTAAGTTATTATTTGAACTGCCTTTAATCATATCTATCTGTGTTGTGGACTAAGCAAGGACTTATTCGTGTCAAGTATCCTCAAGAATAATTGTGCTTCATAGACTTTCTGCGTGATTGCATTTTCCTCTGAAGTTTCCTATAGACTGCTGAGCTGCATTTGATATTTGCACCAAGTGTTGTGGACTTGAGTTTCTCTCTGCACCTGTTTGAATCACCGTGTGATAATATAGACTTTACCACTTATAAAACTGTGTCCTTTAGTTGCCTTGTTCCACGCAAAGAGTCTCCTGAGTTATCCCCTATAATTATTACATAAGCTATTTTTAGAATAACCCAGGGTCCTTCAGTCCAACATCAAGATAAGGTAAACATTGGTGATGGGATTAAGTAGCACTATTAGCATATCAGCACACATCAATAAACAAAGCTTAACACACCCTATGTACAGTCAGGCCATGTGCACACATTCAGTATTTTTCGCGTTTTTTTCGCTTTTTTTTGCTATAAAAATGTGATAAAAACGCGAAAAAAATGCGAAAAAAACGCTAACATATGCCTCCTATTATTTACAGGGTATTCCGCATTTTTTGTGCAAATGTTGCATTTTTTTCCGCGAAAAAATCGCATTGCGGAAAAAAAAGCAACATGTTCATTAAAAATGCGGAATTGCGGGGATTCCGCACACCTAGGAGTGCATTGATCTGCTTACTTCCCGCACGGGGCTGTGCACACCATGCGGGAAGTAAGCAGATTATGTGCGGTTGGTACCCAGGGTGGAGGAGACTCTCCTCCACGGACTGGGCACCATATAATTGGTAAAAAAAAAGAGTTAAAATAAAAAATAGTCACATACTCACCCTCTGATGGCCCCCGGAGTGTTCCCGCCTCTCCGGTGCATGCTGCCGCTTCCGTTCCTTTAGATGGTCTGTGTGAAGGACCTGCGATGACGTCGCGGTCTTGTGATTGGTCGCGTGACCGCTCACGCGACCAATCACAAGCCGCGACGTCATCGAAGGTCCTTCACACACAAACCATCTATAGGAACGGACGCCACCAAGGAGATCGGCTGTCTGCAGGTGAGTATAACCTCTTTTTTATTTTTTTTATTTTTTTTAAACATTCTATCTTTTACTATTGATGCTGCATAAGCATAAGCAGTGTGACCAACCTGTCAGTCAGTTTTCCAAGCGATGCTACAGATCGCTTGGAAAACTTTAGCATTCTGCAAGCTAATTACGCTTGCAGAATGCGAAAAAAAATGCGAAAAAAACGCGAAAAAAATGCAAAAAAAATGCGGATTTCTTGCAGACAATTTCCGGTTTTCTTCAGGAAATTTCTGCAAGAAATCCGGACGTGTGCACATACCCTCACTATTACAGACTTAGGCTACTTTCACACTAGCGTTGCTTGCTGTCCGTCGCAATGCGTCGTTTTGGAGAAAAAACGCATTCTGCAAAGTTGCCCACACGATGCGTTTTTTTCCATAGGCTTGCATTAGCGACGCATTGCGACGTATGGCCACACGTCGCATCCATCGTGCGACGGATGCGTCGTGTTTTGGCAGACCGTCGGCACAAAAAAAGTTACATGTAATGTTTTTTTGTGCGTCGTGTCCGCCATTTCAGACCGCGCACGTGCGGCCGGCACTCCGCCCCCTCCTCACCGGACATTACAATTGGGCAGCGGATGCGTTGAAAAACTGCATCCGCTGCGCCGTTGTTCATCATTTTCACAACGTGTGTCGGTACGTCGGCCCGACGCATGGCGACGGCCCCGTACCAACGCTAGTGTGAAAGTAGCCTAAGGCCGGGGTCACACTAGACCGTAATACGGACGAGTGCTATGCGATAAAAAATCGCATAGCACTCGGCCCAATGTTAATCTATGGTGCAGCTCCCATCATCCGATATTTTCTCCACCGTATTCAGGATCCGAGTGAAATCGCAGCATGCTGCGATTGTCAGCGTATCTCGGCCGAGACTCGCCAATGCAAGTCTATGGGTGCGAGAAAAAATCGGATTACACACGGACCATGCGTGTGCATTGCGAGAAATACGCAGCGGTGTTAGAGAAAAGCCGGTAATTCAATTGCCGGCTTTTCATTTCTCCTGACTAAAACCGACATGATATGAGACATGGTTTACATACAGTAAACCATCTCATATCCCCCTTTTTTTTGCATATTCCACACTACTAATGTTATTAGTGTGTATGTGCAAAATTTCGGCACTGTAGCTATTAAATTTAAGGGTTAAATCGCGGAAAAAATTGGCGTGAGCTCCCGCGCTATTTTCTCAGCAAAAGAGCGGTAAAGCCAGTGACTGACGGCAGATATTAATAGCCAGGAGAGGGTCCATGGTTATTGGCCCCCCCGTGGCTAAAAACATCTGCCCCCAGCCACCCCAGAAAAGGCACATCTGGAAGATGTGCCTATTCTGGCACTTGGCCACTCTCTGGCCACTCTCTTCCCACTCCCGTGTAGCGGTGGGATATGGGGTAATGAAGGGTTAATGCCACCTTGCTATTGTAAGGTGACATTAAGCCAGATTAATAATGGAGAGGCGTCGGGGGGGCCAAGAACCATGGACCCTCTCTAGGCTATTAATATCTGCCATCAGTCACTGGCTTTACCGCTCTGGCGGAGAAAATTTTTTCCGCGATTTAACCCTTTATTTTACACGCTACAGCGCCCACATTTTGCACATACACACTACTAACATTAGTAGTGTGGAATATGCCAAAAAAAAGGGGATATGAGATGGTTTACTGTATGTAAACCATGTCTCATATCCTGTCGGGTTTGGGAAGGAGAAATGAGAAGCCGGCAATTGAATTACCGGCTTTTCACATATATCGCGCTGAATTAAATATAAATACAGAATATATATATATATGTGTCTCAATGACATATATATATATATATATATATATATATATATATATATATATATATATATATACTGTATATATGTTTTAACGAACATTTGAGCACATAAATCTATTAGATGTCGGTTTTGCAAGCCTGCGAGAAAATCTCGGCATACGGATGCCATACGGATGTCACACGGATGTCAAAAGGATCATTTGATGCGAGGAAATCGCATCCTCGCACTGCACACAGATCACTGTTTTGGAAACATTTGTGCAATTCTCGTCCGTGAAAAACAGACCGTTTTTTTATACGTTGTGTGTGTCCCCGGCATAACACAGTATGTTAGATAGTATATCAGTTGGCAAGTCTGCCTTCTTGACCCACCAGCCATAAACACTTAAATTCACAAGCCAATATACAGATAAAAAATCAGTTCTTTTTGGTTTCCAAAAACATGGTTGTCTGGGAAATTAAGATACAATCTGGTTTCGTCACACCCCGATTGGCCAGTACAGGTATTCTTTATATGAGTAGTAGTTGGCACACTACACTTTATGCCCTATGCACAGAAAAAGGCAGAATCTCATCATTAAGTTAACAATTTACCAGTTTATGATCATTATATAGCTGCAGAGATAAATTTTTGAATGATGGGAAAGTAATATTTTTATGTAGCTAAACAATTGGCCCTCAGTTACTGGTGGGCCCTTTGCATCCCAGTCTGACACTACTGTAGATCTACCCAATACTATTCCTATTACTCAGTAGATATCTGATTGTTAAGGATAATTATTAATTTTCTGATAATTTGACTATTTGAATTTGTGCAGCGTAGGTCTTGGATTTGATCCCCAATTAAATGTATGAAATCTTTCATAACAATTAGATGGAAATGATGAAAGTTTATATTTTCAAAGATTGACTGTAATAACTTCAACCTTCCGGACACAACACAGAGTCTTTTCGGGATACATTACACTGAAAGTGTATTCTGCGAGCAGTTCACATAATTAGGTATGGGATTCTTTTAACAGCTGTAGCGATTTCACACTGAAGGCCTAATACACAAGAATGTTTTGACCTGGCGATGTTCCAAGTTCTATTAAATGTGGAAGTTGTAATTTCCTTTCCTGATTCTTTTTGGTCCCTCAAATTTTAATATAGTTTTTGATTCTCGAAAACAAGTGAAAATGCTTTTAATACGATGTTAACTTTTGTTATTTGGTTAACTAAATGCATTTGTCTGTTAAGGTACCTTCACACTAAGCGACTTAACAACGATATCGCTAGCGATCCGTGACGTTGCAGCGTCCTGGATAGCGATATCGTTGTGTTTGACACGCAGCAGCGATCAGGATCCTGCTGTGATATCGTTGGTCGGAGCTAGGAGGCCAGCACCTTATTTCGTCGCTGGATCTCCCGCAGACATCGCTGAATCGGTGTGTGTGACACCGATCCAGCGATGTCTTCACTGGTAACCAGGGTAAATATTGGGTTACTAAGCGCAGGGCCGCGCTTAGTAACACGATGTTTACCCTGGTTACCAGTGTAAATGTAAAAAAAACAAACAGTACATACTTACATTCCGGTGTCTGTCCCCTCGCCGTCAGCTTCCCGCACTGACTGTGAGCGCCGGCCGGCCGTAAAGCACAGCGGTGACGTCACCGCTCTGCTGTTAGGGCCGGCACTGAGACAGTGCAGGGAAGCTGAGGCCGGGGGACAGACACTGGAATGTAAGTATGTACTGTTTGTTTGTTTTTTTACATTTACCCTGGTAACCAGGGTAAACATCGGGTTACTAAGCGCGGCCCTGCGCTTAGCAACCCGATGTTTACCCTGGTTACCCGGGGACTTCGGCATCGTTGGTCACTGGAGAGCTGTCTGTGTGACAGCTCCCCAGCGACCACACAATGATGAAACAGCGACGCTGCAGCGATCGGCATCGTTGTCTGTATCGCTGCAGCGTCGCTTAATGTGACGGTACCTTTAGTATTCAATATACTTTGCATAAAATAAAATATATATGTCTGTATCTCACCTTAGTCCAATTGCTGAAACTGGAAAATATATATATTTTTAAATGAACAGCCTGCAACAAAAATATTTGGAGATTCATTTTAGCTTAAAGCAAACCTGTTAGCAGGATTTTGCTCAGTAACCTACAGACAGTATCAGGTTGGCAGTATTATACTGATTACAATGATACCAGGGTTGATTAAATCTGTCTTGTGGTTGCTGTTTAATCTTTATTTGTAGTTTTCAGTTAATGAGATTCTCATGCTCAAGGGCGGGCCTATGGGAGGGTCTTTATGTGGTGCTCTGCTTACATATTCAACTGTATGAGCTGAAGATAGGTCAAAGATCCTTCAGTGACCTGCCTTCTATTTTACATAATGCATATAATATTATCTACATTGAGCAAATAGAGCTGGTGGCAGCGCCTGCACAGTAGCAAGTATCACATAATGCATATAATATTGTTGGGTAAAAAAAAAATATATAAAACTTCAACAAAATGGTGCCGGCGGCTGCACATGTGCAGTAGCATCTACCGCATTCCAGTAGATGCTACTGGGCAAGCTTAGGATTAGTCACATCTATTGCGTCGGCGCCATTTTGATGAAGTTACCTTTTTTTTTACCCAACACTATTATATGCATTATGCTATACATGCAGGCACGACTGCTGGCGCCATTTTGCTGAATGCAATTTTTTTTCTAACCATACAATATTGTATGCATTATGTAAAATAGGAGGCATATCACTTGAGAATCAGTGACCTGTCATAAGCCCATACAAATGAATATGTAATTAAAGCACCACTTAAAGGCCTTCTCACATACCGCCTCAGAGCACGAGAATCTCAGTAGCCAAAAATTACAAATACAGATTAAACAACAATTACAAGATGGATTTCATCAACCTAGGTATTATTTTAATCAGTATAATAGCGCCAACGTGACAGTGTCTGCAGTTTACTGAGCACAATCCTGCTGACAGGTTCACTTTAAAATAAGTAGCAGCAAAGTTTCTAATTTTTTTTTCAGCATAATGCTAAATTCTTTATATGGGAACGGGAAAGTAACAGTAAAGATGTGAATATAAAAAATATTAAAATAAAGCTTTTATTGTCAAATTTAAAATCAATAATTTTAAATTTGAAAATAAAAGCTAAATTTTAAAATTTTCTATATATTCACACCTTTACTCGTTCTTTCTCCTTCCTCCTTAAATCAATTCATTTGGTGGTGCACATTCCCTAAGAATATGCACACGTGGTCAAAATTGCTGGTATCCCTTGCTTAATGACAGAAAAACCCACAATGGTCACAGAAATAGCTTGAATCTGACAAAAGTAATAATCAATAAAAAATCTATGACAATGAACAAATTAAAGTCAGGCATTGCTTTTCAGCCATGCTAACACAGAATTTTTAAATAAATAAAACTCATGAAATAGGCCTGGACAGAAATTATGGTACCCTTAACTTAATATTTTGTTGCAAAACCTTTTGAGGCAATCACTGCAATCAAATGATTCCTGTAACCATCAAGGAGACGGCCCACTCCTCAAGAGCAAACTGCTCCAGTTGTCTCATGTTTGAAGGTTGCCTTTTCCAGACGGCATGTTTCAGCTCTTTCCAAAGATGCTCAATAGGATTTAGGTCAGGGCTCATATAAGGCCTCATAGAAGGCCACTTCAAAATAGTCCAATGTTTTCCTCTTAGCCATTCTTGGCTGTTTTTAGCTTTGTGTTTTGGGTCATTAACCTGTTGCAAGATCCATGACCTGCGACTGAGACCAAACTTTCTGACACTTGGCAGCACATTTCTCTCTAGAATCCCTTGATAGTCTTGAGATTTCATTGTACCCTGTACAGACTCTAGACACCCCGTGCCAGATGCAGCAAATCAGCCCCAGAACATAACAGAGCCTCCTCCATGTTTCACAGTAGGGACAGTGTTCTTTTCTTGATATGCTTCATTTTTTTGCATCTGTGAACATAAAGCTGATGTGCCTTGCCAAAAAAATCAATTTTTGTCTCATCTGTCCATAGGACATTCTCCCAGAGGCTTTATGGCTTGTCAACATGCATGTAGTTTGACAAATTCCAGTCTGGTTTTTTTATGATTTTTTTTTCAACAATGGTGTTCTCCTTGGTAATCTCTCATGAAGTCCACTTTGGCTCAAACAACAATGGATGGTGCGATCTGACACTGATGTTCCTTAAGCTTGAAGTTCACCTTTAATCTGTTTAGAAGTTTTTCTGGGCTCTTTTCATATAATCCGTCTCTTTGATTTGTCATCAATTTTCCTCCTGCGGCCATATCCAGGCAGATTGGCTACAGTCCCATGGATCTTAAATTTCTGTAATATGTGCAACTGTAGTCACAGGAACATCAAGCTGCTTGGAGATGGTCTTATAACTTTTACCTTTAACATGTTTGTCTATAATTTTCTTTCTAATGTCCTGAGACAACACTTTCCTTCGCTTCCTCTATTCCATGGTGAGTGTGATACTGTGAAACACATCATGTCACCAAACAACACAGTGAGTATCTGTAGCCCTATATACAGGCCCACTCACTGATTCCAAGACTGTAGACACCTGTGATGCTAGTTAGTGGACACACCTGGATTTAAAATGTCCCTTTTGTCACATTATTTTCAGGGGTACCATCATTTCTGTCCAGGCCTATTTCATTAGTTTTTTTTTTTTTTAATTCTGTGGAAGCATGGTTGAAAAGCAATGTCTGACTTTCATTTGTTCATTTTCGTAGACTTTTTATTTATCATTACTTTCGTCAGATTCAAGTTATTTCTTTGACCATTGTGGATTTTTCTGTCATTAAACGTGGGGTACCAACAATTTTGACCACGTATGTATAAACGCGCTATAGTTTTTAATAAAGGCATCTCACTTTGATTCTATAACTTTCTCCATGGCAAGTCTTTTCAAATATAAATAATGTTTAATTTGCAATATAGCATTTTCTATTGTGGGAGCTTTGTTCTTTATCCAATTTTCCAAAAAACACCTCTCCACTACCAAAACAATTATACATTTCAATGAAGGCAATGAAAAATCAGATGAACTTGAGTGAAAGCTCTAAAGGTACCGTCACACTAAGCGACGCTGCAGCGATACAGACAACGATGCTGATCGCTGCAGCGTCGCTGTTTGGTCGCTGGAGAGCTGTCACACAGACCGCTCTCCAGCGACCAACGATGCCGAGGTCCCCGGGTAACCAGGGTAAACATCGGGTTGCTAAGCGCAGGGCCGCGCTTAGTAACCCGATGTTTACCCTGGTTACCAGTGTAAAATGTAAAAAAACAAACACTACATACTCACCTTCGCGTCCCCCGGCGTCCGCTTCCTGCACTGACTGTGAGTGCCGTCCCTAACAGCAGAGCGGTGACGTCACCGCTGTGCTGTGCTTTCACTTTACGGCCAGCGCTCAGTCAGTGCAGGAAGCGGACGGCGGGGGACGCGAAGGTGAGTATGTACTGTTTGTTTTTTTACATTTTACACTGGTAATCAGGGTAAACATCGGGTTACTACGTGCGGCCCTGCACTTAGTAATCTGATATTTACCCTGGTTACCATTGTAAAACATTGCTGGTATCGTTGCTTTTGCTGTCAAACACAACAATACACGGCGATCTGACGACCAAATAAAGTTCTGAACTTTAATCAACGACCAGCGATATCACAGCAGGATCCTGATCGCTGCTGCGTGTCAAACACAACGATATCGCTAGCCAGGACGCTGCAACGTCACGGATCGCCAGCGATATCGTTTAGTGTGACGGTACCTTTAGTCTGAGGTTCATATAAAAGATTGTATCATTAACTCAAAAGCCTCATCTGCATAGTCTCTATTTAATCTTAACCCCTTCATGACCGGAGCTTTTTTCGTTTTTGCGTTTTCATTTTTCGCTCCCCCCTTCCCAGAGCCATAACTTTTTTTATATTTCCATCAATATGGCCATGTGTGGGCTTATTTTTTGCGGAACGAATTGTACTTTTGAATGACACCATTGGTTTTAGCACTTCATGTACTAGAAAATGGGAAAAAAGTGTAATCCCAAACTTATTTTTTGCTTGGCTTTTTTTGCTAGGTTCACTAAATGCTAAAACTGACCTGCTATTATGATTTTCTGGGTCATTACGAGTTCATAGACTCTAAACATGCCAAGGTCCTTTTTTATCTAAGTGGTGAAAAAAAATTTCTAAAAAAAAAAAACAATTGCGCCACTTTCCGATACTCATAGTGTCTCCATTTTTCGTGATCTTGGATTGAGTGGGGGCTTATTTTTTGCGTACCGAGTAGTGTTGAGCATTCCGATACCGCAAGTATCGGGTATCGGCCGATATTTGCGGTATCGGAATTCCGATACCGGGATTCCGATACTTGCCGCGTATCGGATACCGGAATCGGAAGTTCCCAGATTCAAACTGCACAAATTCAGCCAATGAGAATGATTCCAAGTGTGGGCACATCCTGTTCAGCATGGAGGGCATGAAACTACTGGCATGGCTGTGATTGGCTGCTGAAATGATGTCATGATGCAGTTTGAAAGTCGCTGGCGCCATTTTGCGCTCACTCTGCTGTGAATTCAGTTAGTGACAGGACGCTGTTTGCTGACTGAGGGCCAGTTTAGAGATAGCGATTTGCTTCTTTGTGCTTTTCAAAGGCTAATTTAGCAACCGCTGTGTTCACCTAATATTCACCTTGCTTTTGCCTTGTAGAGCTGTTTTCACAGCGACCTGCAAGGTCTGTGTGTGTGTGTGTGTGTGTGTGCAGCCCACTCTCTAGTCTGAGTGCAGCCATAGGCCATCCATAGCTGGTTGTATTCAGTTCAGGGAGGGTGGTTCATTGCCTCATACTGTTTTTTTTTTTTTTTTTTTTCAAGTAGTGTAGTCTGCTGCTCATTTATTCTAATAATTCCTATTAGTGACTTTCCACCCGTATCCAGCTAACTTGTGGAAAAACACTACATAGGATAAAGTAGAGGAGGGTTTTTGGGCCTTGCAGCACCGTTTACGGCTGTCTGCACGGTCTCCGTGTGACTGCAGCTCGCCCTGTAGTCTGTGAGCAGCCATAGCCTGGTTGTCTCCAGCTCAGGGTTCTTCACTGCGTCATACCGTAAAATCAATTTTCCTTTTGTTTTAAGTAGTGCAGGCTGCTGCACATTTTTTCAAAAAATTCCTATTAGTGTCTTTCCACGCGTCTCCAGCTAACTTGTGGAAAAACACTACATAGGATAAAGTAGAGGAGGGTTTTTGGGCCTTGCAGCGCCGTTTACGGCTGTCTGCACGGTCTCCGTGTGACTGCAGCTCTCTCTGTTGTCAGTTCAGTCCCCAAAAAATAAATAAATAATAAAGTTCACCAAACACACCAGTGACACCACTTAACATTTGTGTAGGCCACATTAGCTCATATTAAAGTCTAGTCCACACTGTAGAAAATTAGTGTTTCTTATACCTGTTAGGAGTTGTTCAGGAATAAGCACACAAAGCCGTTAGTACTTTTCTGCTTATCTTTATCAGTCAACCAAGATGAAGAAGGCAGTGAGTAAAGCACGTGGGCGTGGGCGTGGGCGCGGAGCAGGGAGAGGACGTGGGGATTCTGTGCCTGCTGCGGGCACCGGTGACACATCAGCACCCACTTTCACCAGGGAACAGTCTTTCATGTGCAGCTTTGTCGCAGAGCGCCGTACACCGCTGCTGCGTGAAGACCAAATTGAAGCCGTTCTTGGATGGATGGCAGCTAATGCATCAACTTCAATTAGTGCCACATCCTCTCAGACACAGAGCACTGGAGAGCAGCCATCTGTCTCTTCACCACCTGCCAAATTGCCCAGGCAGACAGAGAGCCCAGGACAGGAGCCGTCTCTACTTCTGTTCTCTGAATCTCTTGGCTTGGAAACAGGGGGCCAGCCAAGCAGCATTGGAGAAATGGAAGAAGAGGCAGGGTGCAGTGATGCCCAACAGCTTTTTCTCTCTTCCTCTGAAGAGGCGGGTGGGCCAGTGCTTCCGGTCACCACATCGCAGGCCGCATCCGCTGATGATGACACTCAGGTGCCACTTTCTGGTGCGTGCTCTGCTGCTGAGACTACCCAGGAGGAGCAGTTGGGGGCAGAGGGTAGTGTAGATGATGAGGTCCTTGACCCATCTTGGCGTGAGGGACAGGAAGGTGGTGGGAGCAGCTCTGAGGAAGAGATTCCCCATACGGCCCAAAGAGGGAGAGGGAGGGGGAAGACTGCGGATCCTGCAGCCTCCGCTTTGGCACCCGTTAGGAGCATGTCTCTTCCAAAAGCCAAAAAGGGCGCTCCCAAGACTTGCAGTGCCTGGTCCTTTTTTGACACAGTTGCAGATGACATTTGCTATGTCAAATGCAAGGTGTGTCATCACAAAGTAAAAAGAGGTCGAAATGTCAGCAGCCTCAATACCTCCAACATGTGGAAACATGTGCGCAACAGGCACGCGGCGGAGTTAGAAAAACACACTGAAGAGCTAGGCCAACCAACAGCGGCAGCTACCACCTCTTCAGCTCGTGTTGCCTCTTCCTCCAGCTCACACGCAGCTGGTTCGGCTTCCTCCCATGATCGCCGTGGAAGAACCTCTGGCCCTGTTGTCCAGAGACCCGCTGTAATTCCACCCGCAGCACCACGTTCCTAGTCATCCACACACTCCCAGCCCAGTGTACAGCCATCGGTAGTACAGGCATGGGAGAAAAGGCGGCCTTTCTTGTCAAACCACCCACGAGCACAGGCTCTGACTGCAGGCATTGCCAAACTTCTGTCACTGGAAATGCTGTCATTCAGGCTGGTGGAGACTGACAGATTCCGTGACTTGATGTCATTGGCAGTCCCACAGTACAATGTGCCCAGCCGCTTTTACTTCAGCAGGCAAGCCGTCCCTGCCCTGCACAAGCATGTGGAGGGACACATAAAACACGCGCTACTGAACGCTGTCAGTAGCAAGGTCCACCTCACCACCGATGCGTGGACCAGTCAACATGGACAGGGGCGATACCTTTCCCTCACTGCCCATTGGGTTAATGTCGTTGAGCCGGGTACAGATCGTGCGAGTGGCGCAGGACGTGTCCTGCCCACTCCAAGGATTGCAGGAATCCATTCTGTACGCATTGACTCCTCCTCTTACACCAGTTCCTCAGAATCATCGCTGCAGGAGCCGTCACAGTCCACCTCCACATGGACCCGTGATGAACGTTTACCTGTTACGACCGACATGAGCACAGCCGTGGCCAAACGTCAACAGGCCGTCTTGAAATTAATTTCTTTGGGGAATCGAAGCCACACAGCGCAGGAGCTCTGGAATGCCATCAAGCAGGAGAGCGATGTGTGGTTTGTGCCAGCGAATCTCCAGCCAGGCATGGTAGTGTGTGATAATGGCCGAAATCTGGTGGCAGCTCTGGGCCTCGGCAACCTCACTCACATCCCATGTCTGGCACATGTGCTCAATTTGGTCGTGCAGAGTTTTTTGAGGGACTATCCGGATCTTGATGCACTGCTGCACAAGGTCCGCCTAGAGTGTGCTCACTTGCGGCGTTCCAGCACGGCAAAAGCGCGCATTGCGGCTCTGCAGCGCCGACACCACCTGCCGGAACACCGCATCATATGTGACCTACCTACCAGGTGGAATTCCACGTTACATATGTTGGAGCGGTTGTGTGAGCAGCAGCAAGCTGTAATGGAGTACCAGCTGCATCAGGCGCAAAGAAGTCGCACTCCGCGCCGTTCAGACTTCACAACCACAGAGTGGGCCACTATGAATGACGTCTGCCAGGTTTTACGTCACTTCGATTATTCCACGCGGATGGCGAGTGCAGATGACGCACTAGTCAGCATGACTGTCCCCCTTATCTGCCTGCTTGAAAAATCACTGCAAGCGCTAAGGGATGATGTTGTGGAAGAGGTGGAGGATGAGGATTCAGCATTTCCATCATCTTCTGGACAGTCAGCGCCACGTGGTTCCTCACAAACGCGTAGGCAGGGGACAGTTTGTGAGGAGGATGAGGAGGAGTCAATGGAGGAGGAAGACATCCGTCCAGAGGAGGGAGTTACACAATTGTCCAGTACTCCATTGTCCAGTGTGTACAGCGAGGGTGGGGTGATGACGAGCGGGCAGAGATCATGCCTCCAGCAGGGGACAGCGTTTCTTGGGCAGTTGGCAGTCTGCAGCACATGGTGGATTACATGCTGCAGTGCCTGAGAAACGACCGCCGCATCGCCCACATTCTCAACATGTCTGAATATTGGGTGTTCACCCTCCTCGATCCTCGCTACCGGGACAACGTAGAAAGCCTCATTACACCGTTGAACCGGGAGTGAAAAATGCGGGAGTACCAAGACACACTGGTGAATTCCATCATCTTCTCCATTCCAAGTGAGAGAAGTGCTGCTAGTGCATTACAAAGCAGCTCAGTGCGTCCAGGCAGTGGTGGAGGCTCTGCACAAAGAGGGAGCAGAAGCAGTGCCTCTGCCCAAGGCAAGAGCAGTATGGCCCAACTGTGGCACAGTTTTCTGTGCCCGCCACAAAAGTCAACACCATCACAGACGGCTCCAGTCAGCAGGAGGTAACGGTTCCGTCAGATGGTGACAGACTACATGTCTTGCCCTCTTGCTGTACTCCCAGACGGCTCTTCACCTTTCAAGTTTTGGGTCTCAAAGCTGGATACATGGCCAGAGCTAAGCCAGTATGCATTGGAGGTGCTGGCTTGCCCTGCGGCTAGTGTATTATCGGAACGCGTCTTTAGTGCTGCAGGTGGTGTACTAACTGACCGTCGCATGCGACTATCCTCCGATAACGTTGACCGGCTTACTTTCCTGAAAATGAACACGGCCTGGATCTCGCAGGAATTTGCCACTCCTCTTCCTGATTAAATAATTAGGTGACTGTCTACGTTATCCAGGTCTCCTGTTGTGTTCATCTTTCTACCACCTGAACTTAAATTCCTGGGCTCCAACACCGCCAGTTGAGGCTCAGAAGTGCCGTCTGCACAGCAAAACATACGACCCAGTGTTATTGGGTTTCAGTAACGTCAGCTGATCCCCTGCTGTGTGTGTGGCAATCCCTCCTATCTCCCCCACCTCCCCCACCTCCTCCTCCTGTCCCTGGGCTCCAACACCGCTAGTTGTTGCCTGGTAGTGCTGTACGCACAGTCCCAACAGTCCCTCCTCTGTTGTTGGGGTTCAGTAACGTCAGCTGTTCCCCTGCTGTGTGTGTGGCAATCCCTCCTATCTCCCCCACCTCCTCCTCCTGTCCCTGGGCTCCAACACCGCTAGTTGTTGCCTGGTAGTGCTGTACGCACAGTCCCAACAGTCCCTCCTCTGTTATTGGGGTTCAGTAACGTCAGCTTTTCCCCTGCTGTGTGTGTGGCAATCCCTCCTATCTCCCCCACCTCCTCCTCCTGTCCCTGGGCTCCAACACCGCTAGTTGTTGCCTGGTAGTGCTGTACGCACAGTCCCAACAGTCCCTCCTCTGTTATTGGGGTTCAGTAACGTCAGCTGTTCCCCTGCTGTGTGTGTGGCAATCCCTCCTATCTCCCCCACCTCCTCCTCCTGTCCCTGGGCTCCAACACCGCTAGTTGTTGCCTGGTAGTGCTGTACGCACAGTCCCAACAGTCCCTCCTCTGTTATTGGGGTTCAGTAACGTCAGCTGTTCCCCTGCTGTGTGTGTGGCAATCCCTCCTATCTCCCCCACCTCCTCCTCCTGTCCCTGGGCTCCAACACCGCTAGTTGTTGCCTGGTAGTGCTGTACGCACAGTCCCAACAGTCCCTCCTCTGTTATTGGGGTTCAGTAACGTCAGCTGTTCCCCTGCTGTGTGTGTGGCAATCCCTCCTATCTCCCCCACCTCCTCCTCCTGTCCCTGGGCTCCAACACCGCTAGTTGTTGCCTGGTAGTGCTGTACGCACAGTCCCAACAGTCCCTCCTCTGTTATTGGGGTTCAGTAACGTCAGCTGTTCCCCAGCTGTGTGTGTGGCAATCCCTCCTATCTCCCCCACCTCCTCCTCCTCCTCCTGTCCCTGGGCTCCAACACCGCTAGTTGCTGTCCAGAAGTGCTGTACGCACAGAGCCAAACACCTCGCCAATGTGTTAGTGGGGTTCAGCACCGCCAGCTGTTCCTCTGCTGTGTATACGGCAACGTGACCTGCGACCGCCACGCAGGCACAACAAGTTAAATTTAAGGGAACCTGTCCCCCCCCCCAGGCGTTTGTTACTGAAGGAGCCACCTTGTGCAGCAGTAATGATACAAAGGGAAAAAGTGCCTCTTTTCGTGGTGCTCCTTGCACATGCTGAACCTAACACTTATGAAAAGTGTCCCCTCCTACCGTGATACCGTCCGGTAGGTGGAACTTTCCTTTGTGATGTGACGCAGCACAGCCGTCATTCTCACCCCCTTGGCGCCGTGCGCCGCCTCCTCAGCGTTGTTTGAATCAGTCCCGGAGCCTGCGCTGTTAGGTTAGCCCTTGGCCATGCACACATTTTGCGCTGCCCGTCTTCTGACATCATTTGGTGTCAGGCTGGCTGAGCCTGTGCGGCCGCGTTGGACGAGATCCCGCCTCGTAGTGTCTTCTGATTTAATCCCACTTGGGGCCTGAGATCCATGGACATGTGCAGTGCATATCTGAACCTCCACCTCTCACTCATCTCCCTACGGCTTCTTCAGACTGTGCGGTGTCAGCTGATCCCTAATAGCATGCCACGGCCGTGACACCGCACAGTCTGAAGAAGCCGTAGGGAGGGGAGTGAGAGGTGAGGATATGCACTGCGCATGGCCACGGATCCCAGGCCCGCGGTGGGATTACATTAGACGACACTGCGAGGAGGGATCTCGGCCAGCGCGGCCGCACAGGCGCAGCCAGTCTGACACCAAATGATGTCAGAAGACGGGCAGCGCAAAATGTGTGCATGGCCAAGGGCTAACCTAACAGCGCAGGCTCCGGGACTGATTCAAACAACGCTGAGGCGGCGCACGGCACCAAGGAGGTAAGAATGACGGCTGTGCTGCGTCACATCACAAAGGAAAGTTCCACCTACCGGACGGTATCACGGTAGGAGGGGACACTTTTCATAAGTGTTAGGTTCAGCATGTGTTGAGCATTCCGATACCGCAAGTATCGGGTATCGGCCGATACTTGCGGGTATCGGAATTCCGATACCGAGATCCGATACTTTTGTGGTATCGGGTATCGGTATCGAAACAACATTAATGTGTAAAAGAAAGAATTAAAATAAAAAATATTGCTATACTCACCTCTCCGACGCAGCCTGGACCTCACCGAGGGAACCGGCAGCGTCGTTTGCTTCAAATGCGCGCTTTTCCTTCCTTCCGTGACGTCACGGCTTCTGATTGGTCGCGTGCCGCCCATGTGGCCGCGACGCGACCAATCACAGCAAGCCGTGACGTAATTTTCAGGTCCTTCTAGGCATTCAGTATTTTAAAATTACGTCCCGGCTTTGTGATTGGTCGCGTCGCGGTCACATGGGCGACGCGACCAATCACAAGCCGTGACGTCACGGGAGGCAGGAGACGCGCGCATTTTAAAACGTCACGGTTTGTGATTGGTCGCGTTGCCCATGTGACCGCGACGCGACCAATCACAAGCCAGAACGTAATTTTAAAATCCTGAAGGACCTGAAATTACGTCACGGCTTGCTGTGATTGGTTGCGTCGCGGCCACATGGGCGACGCGACCAATCACAAACCGTGACGTCACGGGAGGCTGGACACGCGCGCATTTTAAAATGCGCGCGTCTCCTGCCTCCCGTGACGTCACGGCTTGTGATTGGTCGCGTCGCCCATGTGACCGCGACGCGACCAATCACAAAGCCGGGACGTAATTTTAAAATACTGAATGCCTAGAAGGACCTGAAAATTACGTCACGGCTTGCTGTGATTGGTCGCGTCGCGGCCACATGGGCGGCACGCGACCAATCAGAAGCCGTGACGTCACGGAAGGAAGGAAAAGCGCGCATTTTAAGCAAACAACGCTGCCGGTTCCCTCGGTGAGGTGAGTATAGCAATATTTTTTATTTTAATTCTTTATTTTACACATTAATATTGATCCCAGGGCCTGAAGGAGAGTTTCCTCTCCTTCAGACCCTGGGAACCATCAGGGATACCGTCCGATACTTGAGTCCCATTGACTTGTATTGGTATCGGGTATCGGTATCGGAATAAATCCGATACTTTGCCGGTATCGGCCGATACTTTCCGATACCGATACTTTCAAGTATCGGACGGTATCGCTCAACACTAGCAAGGAGCATAATTAAAAGAGCTAAGTTTACCTTTTCCAGCATTAGTGCTGTACACGATGGCTCTTTCAGCTACAAACGCCTGGGGGGGGGGGTTAAAGGTTCCCTTTCAACTTGCTCCAGTGCAGGCTTCGGCCTACACTCTGCTCCCTCTCCTCCTCCTGCTGACCCTGGGCTCTAACACCGCCAGTTGGGGCCCAGATGTGCTAGCTGCACAGAGAAAAACACCAGCCACTGTGTCAGTGGGGTTCAGCACCGCCAGCTTTTCCCCTGCTGTGCAGCCAGCAACGTGTCCTGCAACAGCCACGCAGACACAAGAACTGAAATTGAAGGAAACCTGTCCCCCCTCCCCCAGGTGTTTCTACGTTTTACAGCCACCTTGTACGACAGTAATGCTGCATGTGTGCAAGGTGGCTCAGAAACTTATTCTCCTTGCCCATGTTGAACTGAACACGTCTAAAATGAGTCCTCTGCGACCATTAAAACGTCCCTCAGGTGTGATTTTCCTTTGTATTGACACGCAACAAGCTCCTTGGTAGCGCTGCCCGTCTTCTGGCATCATTGTTTGGCTGCCTGCGCCTCTGCGGCCGCCTTGCCCCACACAACGCCCCTCGGTGTCTTATTTATTTGGACTGCGAGGGTGTGATTGATGGGCATGAATGGTGCATTTCTTCACCTGTCCCTCATCTCCTTCCGCCTTCTTCGGACTGTGCGTCTTCATGGCCGTGGCATGCGATAAGGGATCAGCTGACGCCGCATAGTCTGAAGCGCGTGTAAGGACCCGAGTGTGAGAGGCGAACATATGTACTGCGCCAGGCCATGAATCCCAGCCCCGCATTGTTTTAACTATGTAAAGACACTGCGTGGCTCGGATTCATGGTCATCGCAAACCGCAACAGCCGACATGAAATGATGTCAGAAGATGGGCAGCGCTAACAGCGCAAGGCCAAGGGATAACACGACAGCGCAGACTCCTGTACAGCAAATAACAACGCTCAGGAGGCTGCGCCCAGCACCAAGGTGGGATTCTTGACATCTGTGCTGCGTCTCATTACGAAGGGAACTCTCGCCTCCAACACAGTTTGACTGTGTAAGGGCCTAAATGTTATACATGTTCCTTTCAGCGTGTGCAAGGAGAAAAATGAAAAGAGCAACCTTTGACTTGTGCAGCACTACTGCTGCATAAGCTGTGGCTCTTCTAGTTTGTAACACCTGAGGGGGGGTTAAAGGTTACCTTTAACATTGGTTCAATTAGGCTTCGGCCTACACTCTGCTCCCCCCGCAGAGCCTGGGCTCTAACACCGCCAGTTGGTGCCCGGTACTGCTACCTGCACAGAGAAAAACACCAGCCAAAGTGTCAGTGGGGTTCAGCAACGCCAGCTGTTCCCCTGCTGTGCAGCCGGCAACGTGTCCTGCAACAGCCACGCAGGCACAACAGACCCAAAGCTGCCGCCAGTGCAGGCTTCGGCCTACACTCTGCTCCCTCCCTCTCCTCCTGCTGACCCTGGGCTCTAACACCGCCAGTTGGGGCCCGGTAATGCTAGCTGCACAGAGAAAAACACCAGCCAATGTGTCAGTCGGGTTCAGCACCGCCAGCTGTTCCCCTGCTGTGTAGCCGGCATCGTGTCCTGCAAAAGCCACGCAGACACAAGAACTGAAATTGAAGGGATCCTGTCGCCCCACCCCCAGGTGTTTGTGTGTTTTCCAGCCACCTTGTACAGCAGTAATGCTGCATGTGTGCAAGGTGGCTCATAAACTTATTCTCCTCGCACATGTGGACCTGAACACGTCTAAAATGTGTCCTCTGTGACCATTTAACCGTCCCGGAGGTGTGACTTTCCTTTGTAATGACACGCTGCAACTCCCTTGGTAGCGCTGCCCGTCTTCTGGCATCATTGTTTGGCTGCCTGCGCCTCTGCGGCCGCCCTGACCCACACAACGCCCCTCGGTGTCTTATTTATTTGGACTGCGAGGGTGTGATTGATGGGCATGAGCAGTGCATATGTTCGCCTGTCCCTCATCTCCTTCCGCCTTCTTCAGACTGTGCGGCTTCATGGCCGCGGCATGCGATAAGGGATCAGCTGACGCCGCACAGTCTGAAGCGGGTGTAAGGACCCGAGTGTGAGAGGCGAACCTATGTACTGCGCCAGGCCATGAATCCCAGCCCCGCAGTGTTTTAACTATGTAAAGACACTGCGTGGCTCGGATTCATGGTCATCGCAAACCCCAACAGCCGACATGAAATGATGTCAGAAGATGGGCAGCGCTAACAGCGCAAGGCCAAGGGATAACACGACAGCGCAGACTCCTGTACAGCAAATAACAACGCTCAGGAGGCTGCGCCCAGCACCAAGGTGGGATTCTTGACATCTGTGCTGCGTCTCATTACGAAGGGAACTCTCGCCTCCAACACAGTTTGACTGTGTAAGGGCCTAAATGTTATACGTGTTCCTTTCAGCGTGTGCAAGGAGAAAAATGAAAAGAGCAACCTTTGACTTGTGCAGCACTACTGCTGCATAAGCTGTGGCTCTTCTAGTTTGTAGCACCTGAGGGGGGGTTAAAGGTTACCTTTAACATTGGTTCAATTAGGCTTCGGCCTACACTCTGCTCCTCCCGCAGAATCTGGGCTCTAACGCCGCCAGTTGGTGCCCCGAAGTGCTGGCTGCACAGAGAAAAGCACCTCGCCAATGCGTCAGTGGGGTTCAGCACCGCCAGCTGTTCCCCTGCTGTGTAGCCGGCAACGTGTCCTGCAACAGCCACGCAGAAACAAAGCTGCCACCAGTGCAGGCTTCGGCCTACACTCTGCTCCCCCTGCTGACCCTTTGCTCCAACACCGCTAGTTGGGGCTCTAGGAAGATAAGCTTGAATAGGTCCCCATCCTGGTTCCAGCACCGTCAGCTGGTTCCGGGCAGAGCCTTTGGCTTAGGTGCCTCCTTCTGGGTATCCGAGTTCCACCAACGTCAGGTGGTCCTTGGTAGTGCTTTCAGGCACGGGTACCTCCTGCTTAGTAACCGGGTTCCAGTAACGTCAGCTGGTCCTCGGTAGTTCCATTGGCTCTTGGACCTTCGGCTACCCATCCGGGTTCCAGTACCGTCAGCTGGTTCTCGGCAGTGTCTTTTGCTCTTGTACCTTCTGCTCCCCATCCTGGTTCCAGTACCGTCAGCTGGTTCCGGGCAGAGCCTTTGGCTTAGGTGCCTCCTTCTGGGTATCCGAGTTCCACCAACGTCAGGTGGTCCTTGGTAGTGCTTTCAGGCACGGGTACCTCCTGCTTAGTAACCGGGTTCCAGTAACGTCAGCTGGTCCTCGGTAGTTCCATTGGCTCTTGGACCTTCGGGTAGCCATCCGAGTTCCAGTTCCATCAGCTGTTTCTCTGCATTTTCTCAGCCTTCTTGTACCTTCTGCTACATTTCCAAGTTCAAGACCCTAAAGACGATGACCCGGAAGACCACCCCTAAGATGACGACGACACCAGAGATGACGACCACTGAGATGACGACGACCCTGGAGACGACGACCCTGGAGACGACGACGACATGGGAGACCGAGAAGCAGAAGAACAAGAGGCTGCAGAACAAAGAGCAGAAGAACATTAAGCATAAGACTAAATATCAGAGCAAAAGATATTATCTAAATTATAAGCAGAAGAAGAGTAAGCAGTGTATGGGGGTGAGTCCGTTCCTCCTCGTGGTGCCCCTGGATAAAGCCTGATGCTGCAGGCCAAACTGAACGTGGACAAATGTAACTCTTTTGTGACAGGGAGAACGGAAGGTGTAATCTTCAAACTTTTATAGATAACAACTACGGGAATGCCTGTCACAAATAAGAATATGATGAAGAAGTTGAATATGAAAAAGATAATAGTTAATTAAAAAGAATATGAACAATGTAAAAAAAAAAAATTATAGGTAGAAGAAGAAGAAGATGAATAAGGTGAAGATAGTTGATGTCAAAGAAGCTGATGATGAGGATAATGAAGAAGAAAGTGTGGGAGAAGTAAAAAAGAAGGTGAAGGACGTGGAAGTAGTGAAACATCAATATCTGACAAAAAAAAAAAAAATAACATAGTCAAAATCTTTCTAACGCCGAACGTCATAAAAAACAAACAAAAAAACCTGCTATTCTATTTGTTTGGGCTAAACCTCTGTGCCTTTAATGTCTCCGCCACCTCCCCCAATACATCCTACATTATTCTTAGTTGTTTTCCTTCATGTAGAATTAACCTACAAGGAAAGAAAGGGTTTATTTTAATTCCGATATTTTCGTCCCATTGACTTGCATTGGGATCGGGTATCGGTATCGGATTAGATCCGATACTTTGGCGGTATCGGCCGATACTTTCCGATACCGATACTTTCCGATATCGGAAGGTATCGCTCAACACTAGTGCCGAGCTGACATTTATAATAATACCATTTTTGTGCAGATACGATATTTGATTGCCTGCTATTGCTTTTTAATACAATGTCGTAGCGGGCAAAAAAAAGTAATTCAGGCATTTTGATTTTTTTTCTCGCAACACCTTTTAGGGATCAGGTTAATTCTTTTTATTGATAGATCGGGTGATTCAGAACGCGACAATACCAAATATGTGTAGGATTTTTTATTGTTTTATTTTGAATGTGGCAAAAAGGGGGTGATTTAAAACTTTTATATATTTTTTTCATATTTTTAAAAACATTTTTTTTACTTTTGGCATGCTTCAATAGCCTCCATGGGAGGCTAGAAGCTGCCACAACTTGATTGGCTCTGCTACATAGAGGCAATGCTCAGATCGCCTCTATGTAGTAGAATTACTGCATTGCTATGAGCGCCAACCACAGGGTGGCACTCACAGCAATCTGACATCAATCCGGCATCACCTGGTCAGCGGTGAGCGTATTTCCAGCAGGCTGGAAACGAGCATTAAATGCCGCTGTCAGAGTCTGACAGTGGCATTTAACTAGTTAATAAGAGCGGGCGGATCACCTATTGCGGGCACATGTCAGCTGTTGAGAACAGCTGACATGTCACAGCTTTGAGGTGGGCTCATTGCCAGAGCCGATCTCAAAGTGTGACTTCTGATGTTGGACGTACTACCCCGTCCGACATCAGAAAGGGGATAGAAAATAGGGTTTAACTAAATCCATCAGCTTATGGTTTCAAGAAAGTGGGGAAGTGTGGGGGGGTAGGTATGTTCTATTTTTTCTATAATTTCTCAAAGAACAGGTATGTTTTTTCCTGAGAATAGATAATTTTTTTAACGTTATGTAAACCTTTGCTTTTCCAATCCTTAAACATAGTGTAAGCCATTTCCAGACGGAATTCTAGATATCCGCATGGAGTCAAGAACCTTGATATCAGAAACCTTTCCTCATTACTACAGTGAAGGAAATAATTATTTGATCCCTTGCTGATTTTGTAAGTTTGCCCAGTGACAAAAACATGAACTGGTTAATTTTAACCCCTTTACCCCCAAGGGTGGTTTGCAGGTTAATGACCGGGCCAATTTTTAGAATTCTGACCACTGTCCCTTTATGAAGTTATAACTCTGGAATGCTTCAACGGATCCTGGTGATTCTGACATTATTTTCTTGAGACATATTGGGCTTCATGATAGTGTTAAAATTTATTTGATATTAAATGCGGTTATTTGTGAAAAAAATGGAAATTTGGCAAAAATTTTGAAAATTTTGCAATTTTACAAATTTAATTTTTATGCCCTTAAATCACAGAGATATGTCACACAAAATACTTAATAAGTAACATTTCCACATGTCTACTTCACATCAGCACAATTTTGGAACCAAATTTTTTTTTTGTTAGGGAGTTAAAAGGGTTAAAAGTTGACCAGCAATTTCTCATTTTTACTACACCATTTTTTTTAGGGACCACATCACATTTGAAGTCATTTTGAGGGGTCTATATGATAAAAAATAACCAAGTGTGACACCATTCTAAAAACTGCACCCCTCAAGGTGCTCAAAACCGCATTCAAAAAGTTTATTAACCCTTCAGGTGTTTCACAGGAATTTTTGGAATGTTTAAAAAAAAAATGAACATTTTACTTTTTTTCACAAAAAATTTAATTCAGCTCCAATTTGTTTTATTTTACCAAGGGTAACAGGAAAAAATGGACCCCAAACGTTTTTGTACAATTTGTCCTGAGTACGCACATACCCGATATGTGGAGGTAAACCACTGTATGGGGGCATGGCAGAGCTCGGAAGGGAAGGAGCGCCATTTGACTTTTCAATGCAAAATTGACTGGAATTGAGATAGGACGCCATGTTGCATTTGGAGAGCCATCGATGTGCCTAATCATTGAAACCCCCCACAAGTGACACCATTTTGGAAAGTAGACCCCCTAAAGAACTTATCTAGATGTGTGATGAGCACTTTGACCAACCAAGTGCTTCACAGACGTTTATAATGCAGAGCCGTAAAAATAAAAAATCATATTTTTTCACAAAAATGATCTTTTCGCCTCCAATTTTTTATTTTCCCAAGGGTAAGAGAAGAAATTGGACCCAAAAGTTGTTGTACAATTTGTCCTGAGTTCACTGATACCCCATACGTGGGGTTAAACCACTATTTGGGTGCAAGGGAGAGCTCGGAAGGGAAGGAGCGTCGTTTGACTTTTCAATGCAAAATTGACAGGAATTGAGATGGGACGCCATGTTGCGTTTGGAGAGCCACTGATGTGCCTAAACATTGAAACCCCCAACAAGTGACACCATTTTGGAAAGTAGACCCCATAAGGAATTTATCTAGATGTGTGGTGAGCACTTTGACCCATTAAGTGATTCACAGAAGTTTATAATGCAGAGCCATAAAAATAAAAAAATCATATTTTTTCACAAAATGATCTTTTCGCCCCAAATTTTTTATTTTCCCAAGGGTAAGAGAAGAAATTGGATGACAAAAGTTGTTGTACAATTTGTCCTGAGTACGCTGATACCCCATATGTGGGGGTAAATCACTGTTTGGGCGCAAGGGAGAGCTCGGAAGGGAAGGAGAGCCGTTTGACTTTTCAATGCAAAATTGACAGGAATTGAGATGGGATGCCATGTTGTGTTTGGAGAGCCACTGATGTGCCTAAACATTGAAACCCCCCACAAGTGACACCATTTTGGAAAGTAGACTGTTGTGAATTCCATTCTCGGGCTCCCTCCTGTGGTCATGAGTGGTATTGTGTGAGTTCTGTTCTTGGGCTCCCTCTGGTGGCCTTTAGTGCTTACTGCGGGTCTGTAGCTGGAATCCAGCTGCCTTGTTTTCTGCTAGTCTGGCCTCTATTTAACTCCACCTGGACCTTCACTTTTTGCCTGCTGTCGTTGTATTCAGTACTGGTTCAGATCTCTCTGGACTTTCCTTGTGACCTGTCTCCTCCTGAGAAGCTAAGTCTTGCTAGTTCATGTTTGCTCATTATTTCCTTGAAAATGTTTCTCTGTATATGATGAGTTCTGTCCAGCTTGCTTATATGTAATATTCTCGCTTGCTGGAAGTTCTGGGGTGCAGAGTTGCGCCCCTCACATCGTGAGTCGGTGTGGGGGTTCTTGTAATCTCTGCGTGGATTATTTTTGATAGCATTTTATACTGACCGCACAGATCCCTTGCTGTCTTCTGTCTATTTAGTGTTAGCGGGCCTCATTTGCATAAAAACCTGTTTTCATTTCTACATTTGTGTTTTCCCCTTAACTCACCGTTATTATTTGTGGGGGGGCTGTCTAAAACTTTGGGGTGATTTCTCTGAGGCAAGTGAGGCTTGCTTTCTCTCTAGGGGTAGCTAGTTTCTCAGGCTGTGACGAGGCGTCTAGGATTTTAGGTAATGCTCCACGGCTGCCTATAGTGTGTATTGATAGAATCAGGGTTGTGGTCAGTATAGCTCCCACATCCCCAGAGCTTGTCCTAAGGATTTCTGTTACTTAGCAGGTCAGTTTGCGATCCTTGCCACCAGGATCATAACAGTAGACCCCCTAAGGAACTTATCTAGATGTGTGGGGAGCACTTTGACCCACCAAGTGCTTCACAGAAGATTATAGTGTAGAGCCATAAAAAAAAAAATCCCACAAAAATTATTTTTTAGCCCCCAGTTTTGTATTTTCCCAAGGGTAACAGGAGAAATTGGACCCAATAGTTGTTGTCCAATTTGTCCTGAGTACGCTGATTCCCCATATGTGGGGGAAACTGTTATGATCCTTAGTGGTTGAGGATCACGAATTACTCCAGCTAAGTAACAAACATAGGACAAGCTCTAGGGAGGTGGCAAACTGGACTGACCGCAAATCTGAACCTATCCAAACACACTAGAAGTAGCCGGTGAACGTGCCTAAAAATCCTAGACGTCTCGAGCCAGCCTGAGGAACTAACTACCCCTAGAGAGAAAGAAAGACCTCTCTTGCCTCCAGAGAAATAATCCCCAAAGATATAGAAGCCCCCAACGAATAATAACGGTGAGGTAAGAGGAAGGCACATACACAGGGGTGAAAACAGATTCAGCAAATGAGGCCCACTAATACTAGATAGCAGAAAATAGTAAAGGGGTCTGTGCGGTCAGTAAAAAACCCTTACAAAATATCCACACTGAGATTTCAAGAACCCCCGCACCAACTAACGGTGTGGGGGAGAAACTCAGTCCCCTAGAGCAACCAGCAAGCGAGGAGATCACATCTTAGCAAGCTGGACAAGAAACATGATGAATGCTGATAATCAAAAAATGAACGGACAAAAACTTAGCTTGTCTTGGAGAGGCTGGGAGCAAGGTAATCACAAGGAATCTGAAGAGCACTGAATACATTGATAGCAGGCAAGGAACTGAGTATCCAGGTGAGTTAAATAGGAAACCAACCAAGGATAACGAACCAGCTGATGCAGCCAACCTGCAGAGAGACAACACTACACAGTACCGCTTGTGACCACTAGAGGGAGCCTAAAAATAGAGTTCACAACAGGAAACCACCGTTTGGGCGCATGGGAGAGCTCGGAAGGGAAGGAGCGCCATTTGGAATGCAGACTTAGATGGAATGGTCTGCAGGCATCACATTGCATTTGCAGAGCCCCTAATGTACCTAAACAGTAGAAACCCCCCACAAGTGACCCCATATTGGAAACTAGACCCCCCAAGGAACTTATCTAGATGTGTTGTGAGAACTTTAAACCCCTAAGAGTTTCACTACAGTTTATAACGCAGAGCAGTGAAAATAAAAATCTTTTTTTCCACAAAAAATATTTTTTAGCCCCCAGTTTTGTATTTTCCAAAGGGTAACAGGAGAAATTGGACCCCAAAAGTTGTTGTGCAATGTGTCCTGAGTATGCTGATACCCCATATGTTGGGGTAAACCCCTGTTTGGGCACATGGGAGAGCTCAGAAGGGAAGGAGCACTGTTCTACTTTTTCAACGCAGAATTGGCTGGAATTGAGATCGGATGCCATGTCGCGTTTGGAGAGCTCCTGATGTGCCTAATCAGTGGAAACCCCCCAATTATAACTGAAACCCTAATCCAAACACACCCCTAACCCTAATCCCAACCCTATTCCCAACCGTAAATGTAATCCAAACCCAAACCCTAACTTTAGCCCCAACTCTAAATGTAGCCCTAACCCTAGCCCCAACCCTAACCCTAACCCTAGCCCTAACCCTAGCCATAACCCTAGCCATAACCCTAATGGGAAAATGGAAATAAATATTTTTTTTTATTTTTTTTATTTTTCCATAACTAAGGGGGCAATGAAGGGAGGTTTGATTTACTTTTATAGTGGGTGTTTTAGTGGATTTTTATGATTGGCAGCCGTCACACACTAAAAGACGCTTTTTATTGCAAAAAAATATTTTTTGCGTTGCCATATCTTGAAAGCTATAATTTTTCCATATTTTGGTCCACAGAGTCATGTGACGTCTTGATTTTTGCAGGATAGGTTTTTATTGGTAACATTTTTGGGCACGTGACATTTTTAAATCGCTTTTTATTCCGATTTTTGTGAGGCAGAAAAACCAAAAACCTGCTATTTATGAATTTCTTTTGGGGGGGCGTTTATACCGTTCCATGTTTGGTAAAATGGATAAAGCAGTTTTATTCTTCGGGTCAGTACGATTACAGAGATACCTCATTTATATCATTTTTTTAATGTTTTAGCGCTTTTATACGATAAAAACTATTTTATAGAAAAAATAATTATTTTTGCATCACTTTATTCTAAGGACTATAACTTTTTTATTTTTTCACTGATGATGCTGTATCACAGCTCACTTTTTGCGGGACAAGATGACGTTTTCAGCGGTACCATGGTTATTTATATCCGTCTTTTTGATCGCGTGTTATTCCACTTTTTGTTCGGTGGTATGATAATAAAGCATTGTTTTTTGCTTTGTTTATTTTATTTTTTTTAACGGTGTTCACTGAAGGGGTTAACTTACAGGTCAGTTTTATAGGTCGGATCGTTACAGACGCGGCGATACTAAATATGTGTACTTTTATTGTTTTTTTTATTATTTAGATAAAGGAATGTATTTATTGGAACAATATATTTTTTAATTATTATTTATTTAGGAATTTTTTATTTTTCCACACATGTAATTTTTTTTTTTTTTTAACTTTTTTACTTTGCCCCAGGGGGGGACATCACAGTAAAGTGACAGATCGCTGATCTGATACTTTGCTGTGCCCTGTGTCAGATCAGCGATCTGACATGCACAGCAGGGAGGCTTCCCAGCGCCTGCTCTGAGCAGGCGCTGTGAAGCCACCTCCCTGCAGGACCCGGATGCAGCCCCGCGGCCATTTTGGATCCGGGACCTGCAGGGAGGAGACGCTCGGTACAAGGTGAGCACATCGCCTTGTACCGATCGTCTCAGGGAAGCACGCAGGGAGCCCCCTCCCTGTGCGATGCTTTCCTATACCGCCGGAACACTGCGATCATGTTTGATCGCAGTGTGCCGGGGGTTAATGTGCCGGGGGCGGTCCGTGACCACTCCTGGCACATAGTGCCAGATGTCAGCTGCGATAGTCAGCTGACACCCAGCCACGATCAGCCGCGCTCCCCCCGTGAGCACGGCTGATTGCTCTGGACGTACTATTCCGTCCTTGGGAAGTAGGGCCCACCCCACATGGATGGAATAGTACGTCCAATGGCAGAAAGGGGTTAACATTGAGAGATAAAATATCAAAAATAAAATCAAGAAAATCACATTGTATAAATTATACAAATTTATTTGCATTTTGCAGTGAGAAATAAGTATTTGACCCCTCTGTTTGCCAACTCCACCCATTTTCACATAGCAGGGAGAAACACCAAAAGTCACATATTTTTTGCCCTAAATTGTGTGACTTTACAATGCAATTTACTTCAGAATTCGGGTGAATTTGCTTTGTTGAATCAGCTCTAAAGTGTTTTATAGAACTTCTTGAATACATTATTTATTTTAAGAGGTTTATTGTGTTTTACTCCATTTCCATCTTTTAGATGAAATACAAAATGGTTCATATGAGAACCTTTAGCCAATCTAGCCAGGAGTCTCCCAAATTTGTTTCTTAAATGGAATAGATGGACTATGTGATTTGATCTGTTAACTTTTTTTGGCCTATTCAGCCAATGTTTGCATTACTGTTTGGCACAATTCCAATTTAGTTTAACCTGTTGTGAAGGATTTGATAGAAAATCAGTGTAGGCTGTTTGTAACCATTTACATCAAAGATCATATTTTTTCTATAACATTCTCCTTTACTTTTGTATTATATTGTATGAGATGAGCACTGTCACTGATGCATCACAGAAAAGCTTTGGGTCAACTATGTGAGATCTCTTTGTTACCACGAATTTCTGTCACCAGCAGTTTGAGTCTGAAAGAACAGGATTACAATTACCCTAGTATTTTCTGAAAAGACTAATTCTATGATATGATATCTGCCCTTAAGATCTGATGTGGAGGGGGCCATAGGAGGGCAACAACCCAGCACCAGGACCGCTATCTCAGCCTTTGTGCAAGGAGGAACATGAGGAGCACTGCCAGAGCCCTGCAAAATAACCTCCAGCAGGCCACAAATGTGCATGTGTCTGCACAAACGGATAAAAACCGACTCCATGAGGATGGTCTGATTGCCCATCATTCACAGATGGGAGTTGTGCTCACAGCCCAACACTGTGCAAGACGCTAGGCATTTGCCACAGAACACCAGGATTGACAAATTCGCCACTAGCGCCCTGTGCTCTTCACAGATGATAGCAGGTTCACACTGAGCACATGTGACAGACCTGACAGAGTCTGAAGATACAGTGGAGATCAATCTGCTGCCTGCAACATCCTTTCACATGACCGGTTTGGCAGTCGGTCAGTAATGGTGTGGGGTGGCAATTCTTTGGAAGGCCCCACAGTCATCCATGTGCTTGACAGAGGTACCCTGTCTGCCATTAGGTACCGAGATGAGATCCTTAGTCCCTGTGTGAGACCATATGCTGGTGCAGTTGGCCCTGGGTTCCTCCTAATGCAGGACAATGCCAGACCTCATGTGGCTGGAGTGTGTCAGCAGTTCCTGCAAGATAAAGGCAATGAAGCTTTGGACTGGCCCGTCCGTTCCCCAGACCCAAATCCGATTGAACACATCTGGGACATCATGTCTCGCACCATCCACCAACGTCACGTTGCACCACAGATAGTGTTGAGCATTCCGATACCGCAAGTATCGGGTATCGGCCGATACTTGCGGTATCGGAATTCTGATACCGAGTTTCGATATTTTTGTGGTATCGGAAATCGGAATCGGAAGTTCCCAGTGTATGGTTCCCAGGGTCTGGAGGAGAGGAGACTCTCAATCAGGCCCTGGGAACCATATTCATGTAAAAAATAAAGAATTAAAATATTAATATGGATATACTCACCCGTCCGGCGGCCCCTGGACCTTACCAATTGTAACCGGCAGCCTCCGTTCCTAAGAATGAGGAGTTTAGGACCTGCGATGACGTCGCGGCTTGTGATTGGTCGCGTGAGCGGTCACATGAGCGGCACGCGACCAATCACAAGCCGCGACGTCATCGAGAGTCCTAAACTCCTCATTCTTAGGAACGGAGGCTGCCGGTTATTTATTATTATCCATATTTTTTATTTTAATTCTTTATTTTTTACATGAATATGGATCCCAGGGCCTGAAGGAGAGTTTCCTCTACTTCAGACCCTGGGAACCATCCAGGATAGCTTCCGATACT
The DNA here is from genome assembly GCF_051348905.1 of Ranitomeya variabilis. Lineage (NCBI taxonomy): Eukaryota > Metazoa > Chordata > Amphibia > Anura > Dendrobatidae > Ranitomeya > Ranitomeya variabilis. Next base: position 682,506,286 of record NC_135233.1, read on the forward strand.
TGTGTCTCATTGACTTGTATTGGTATTGGTATCGGCGATATCCGATATTTTTCGGGTATCGGCCGATACTATCCGATACCGATACTTTCAAGTATCGGAAGGTATCGCTCAACACTAACCACAGACTGTCCAGGATTTGGCAGATGTAGTCCAGGTCTGGGAGGAGATCCCTCAGGAGACCATCCGCCGCCTCATAAGAAGCATGCCCTGGCATTGTAGGGAGATCATACAGGCACATGGAGGCCACACACACTACTGAGCATCATTTCCTTGTCTTGAGGCATTTTCACTGAAGTTGGATCAGCCTGTAACCTCATTTTCCACTTTGATTTTGAGCATCATTCCAACTCCTGATCTCTGTGGGATATTAGCTGTGATTTACCTTGATCATTTTTAGGTTTTATTGTTCTCAACACATTCCACTATGTTTTGAATAAAGATTTACAACTGGAATATTTCATTCAGTGATATCTAGTATGTGGGATTTTAGTGTTCCCTTTATTTTTTTGAGCAGTGTCTATATATATATATATATATATATATATATATATATATATATATATATATATATATATATATATATATATATATATATATATATATATATATGCACAGCTGTGCTCAAAAGTTTACATACCCCAGCAGAATTTTCACTTTCTTGGACTTTTTTCAGAGAATACGAATGACATCACCAAAACGTTTTCTCCACTCATGGTTAGTGGATGATTGAAGCCATTTATTGTCCTCACACAACCGCCTCCAAGATTTCTCCCGAATATCCCCCATCCTCTGGAATTCCACGCCTCAACACGTCTGATTATCCACCACCCTCGGATCCTTCAGACGGAAGGACGGAACCTGAAAACCCATCTCTTCAGAAAAGCCTACAGCCTGCAAAATAACCATTCTGTCGCCTCACCACTGCTAGAGCTGCCACCTCACCACTGCCAGAGCTGCCACCTCCCCACCGCCAGAGCTGCCGCCTCACCACCGCCAGAGTTGCCGCACCCCGACCGTCTGCCTCTTCCCCATTATCCCGTAGAATGTAAGTTTGCAAGGACAGGGTCCTCTCCCCTCTGTACCAGTCTGTCACTGTAAATTTGTTTACTGTAAACTATATCCATAACCCTCTACATAACCCCTTTTCTCATGTACTGCACCATGGTGCTATATAAAAAATAATAATTGTCAAACTACTGTGCTATCTCTTTTTAAGTTATGACAACCCAAAACATCGAAATGACCCTGATCAAAAGATCACATATCCCATCTATATATACTGTATAATTGTCTAAGGTCCACTTCTGTCTGTTTGTCTGTCTGTCTGTCACGGAAATCCCACGTCGCTGATTGGTCACAGCCGGTGGGCACGACCAATCAGTGACAGGCACAGTCCGGCCACGAATTGGCCCCCCTTCTCCCCTCCAGTCAGTGCCCCTCCATACACCAGTCAGCGCCCACATAGGGTTTTAGCAGTCAGTTAAACAGACTGCGTTACACCACGGTATAACGCGGTGTAACGCAGTCCGTTAGTGCTGCTATTAACCCTATAAGTGTAACCAACTTTTTACTATTGATATTGCCTATTTTTTATTTTAATTCTTTTTTAACAGGGATATGGTGCCCACAGTGCTGTATACTACGTGGGATGTGGGCTTACCTACTGTGTGTGCAGTGTTATATACTGCGTGAGCTGTGTTATATTCTATGTCACTGTGCTCTACACTATGTGGGCTGTGCTATATACTATCTGGCTGTGCAATATACTACGTGGCTGTGCTATATACTACGTGGCTGTGCTATATACTATGTGGCTGTGTTATATACTATGTGGCTGTGTTATATACTACGTGGGCTGTGCTATATACTACGTGGGCTGTGCGATATACTACGTGGGCTGTGTTATATACTGCGTGGGCTGTGTTATATACTGCGTGGGCTATGCTATATTCTACGTGGCTGCTATTTACTACGTGGCTGCTATTTACTATGTGGCTGCTATATACTATGTGGCTGTGCTTTATACTACGTGGCTGTGTTATATACTATGTGGCTGTGCTGTATACTACGTGCCTGTGATATGCTACGTGGCTGTGCTATATACTACGTGGCTGCTATATACTATGTGGCTGCTATATACTACGTGGCTGTGTTATATACTATGTGGCTGTGTTATACTACGTGGCTGTGTTGTATACTACGTGGCTGTGCTATATACTACATGGCTGTGCTATATACTACGTGGGCTGTGTTATATGCTACGTGGGCTGTGAAACTCTTTTGCCCGGGGCCCTCAAAAACCTGCAGCTTGCCCTGGCTTCAGTGATTGGTCATGGCCAGCCGCGAACAATCAGCGACAGGCGCAGTCTGGCCACGAATTGACGCGGGACTTGAACCACGCTTCGCTAATTGGTCACGCCCGGCCAGCCGAATCCTGTGTTTTCATTGTATTATTCTGAAATCTTCATAAATAAACTACATACATATTGTAGAATACCCGATGCATTAGATTTGGGCCACCATCTAGTTTCTTAATACTGTGAATTGCCCAATCTAACATCAATGACAGCTTGAAGTCTTTTGAGATAGTTGTGGATGAGGTTCTTTATTTCCTCAGATGGTAAAGCTGTTCACTCTTCTTGATAAAACGCCTCCAGTTCCTGTAAATTCCTGGGCTGTCTTGCATGAACTGCGCGCTTGAGATTTCCCCAGAGTGGCTTGAGATTTCCCCAGAGTGGTTCAATGATATTGAGGTCAGGAGAACGAAATGGCTGTTCCAGAACCTTCATTTTATTTTGCTGTTGCCAATGACAGGTCAACTTGGCCTTGTGTTTTGGATCATTGTCATGTGGGAACATCCAAGTATGTCCCATGGGCAGCTTCTGGGGTGATCAGTGTACATTTGCCACCAGTATTTGCTGCATTCAACTTTCCTTCAACTTTGACCAAGATTCATGTGCCTTTGTAGCTCACACATCCCCAAAACATCAGCGATCCACCTCTGTGATTTACAGTAGGAATGGTGTTCCCTTCATCATAGGCCTTGTTGACCTCTCTCCAAATGTAACGTTTATGGTTGTGGCCAAAAAGTTAAATTTTGGTTTCACCACTCCACATTACCTTGATCAATTCCTTGGATATCTTTTTGTATCCCTTTCCTGTTGTATACAGTTCAACTGCCTTTTCCCATAGATCCGTTGACAATTCTTTTGCTTTCCCCAAAACTCACAATTAAGAAACGTCAGAGGTTAGATGAAAGCTGCAAGAGTCTGTCTGGATCCCAGAAACTTACTCAGCTTTTATGCACACACACACTTATTACAAGCAAGCAGGTCACAGGTGAGGATGTTACTTTTAGTAGCCATTCAAACCCATTTATGTCAACTTCTGTGCATGTTATCAGGCCAAAATCACCAGGGTATGTGAACATTTGATCGGGTCATTTGTAAGTTTTGAGTTGTCACTATGATTTAAAAAGAGAAAACACAGTAGTTTGACAATAAATGGCTTCAGGCTTCACCCAACCACTAACCAAGAGTGGAGAAAAAGTTTTAGTGTTATCATTCATATGCTCTGAAAAAAAGCCAAGAAAGCAAAAATTCTGCTGGGGTATATTATATATATATATATATATACATATATATATATACTAGCTATTGAACCCGTTCCATGCCCGGGTGGCGAGCATTTATATTGGTATATGGTCTCCATCCTGGTATGTGCTGCTCCCATCTTGCTCTCCCATCCTGTCATGTGCTGCTCCATCCTGTGCCCCCATCCTGTCATGTGCTGCTCCATCCTGCATCCCCATCCTGTCATGTGCTCCCATCCTGCACCCCCATCCTGTCATGTGCTGTTTCATCCTGCGCCCCCATCCTGTCATGTGCTGTTCCATCCTGCGCCCCCATCCTGTCATGTGCTGTTCCATCCTGCGCCCCCATCCTGTCATGTGCTGTTCCATCCTGCGCCCCCATCCTATCATGTGCTGCTTCATCCTGCGTCTCCATCCTGTCATGTGCTCCCATCCTGCGCCCCCATCCTGTGATATGCTGCTCCATCCTACACCCCCATCCTGTCATGTGTGTGTGCCCCATTCTGTCATGTGCTGCTCCCATCCTGTGCCCCCATTCTGTCATGTGCTGCTCCCATCCTGTGCCCCCATTCTGTCATGTGCTCCCATCCTGCACCCCCATCCTGTCATGTTTGTGCCCCCATTCTGTCATGTGCTGCTGCCATCGTGCGCAATCATTGTCATGTGGTGCTCCCATCCTGCGCCCCCATTCTGTCATGTGCTGCTCCCATCCTGTGCCCCCATTCTGTTGTAATATGCTGCACCCATTCTGCCTGTTCCTGTTTCCATTCTGCCATATGTTGCTCTCATCTTTCTCTCTCCGGCTCTACTGCCCGAGTGCGGCTGTGCTGAGTGCGGGCGGCTGTGCGTGGCTGTGCTGAGTGCGGGCGGTTGTGCGTGGCGGTGCTGAGTGCGGGCGGCTGTGCGTGGCTGTGCTGAGTGCGGGCGGCTGTGCGTGGCTGTGCTGAGTGCGGGCGGCTGTGCGTGGCTGTGCTGAGTGCCGGCGGCTGTGCGTGGCTGTGCTGAGTGCCGGCGGCTGTGCGTGGCTGTGCTGAGTGCCAGCGGCTGTGCGTGGCTGTGCTGAGTGCGGGCGGCTGTGCTGAGTGCGGGCGGCTGTGCTGAGTGCGGGCGGCTGTGCTGAGTGCGGGCGGCTGTGCTGAGTGCCGGCGGCTGTGCGTGGCTGTGCTGAGTGCGGGCGGCTGTGCTGAGTGCGGGCGGCTGTGCGTAGCGGTGCTGAGTGCGGGCGGCTGTGCGTGGCGGTGCTGAGTGCGGGCGGCTGTGCGTGGACAGGTAAATATAGCATACTCACCCTCCTGGCTCATCCCTGCTTCTCCGTTGGAGATCGCGGTGTGCGTTCAGGGCTTACGCACACCGCGATCTCCTGGGAGCGTCGCTCTGTGGGGTCCAGACTGCGCCGGCGCTTGTGCAGTCTATAAAGGCTTCGGACAGAGTGACGCTCCCAGCGTTATATTATAGATATATAGAAATATATATATATATACACTCACTGGCCACTTTATTAGGTACACCTGTCCAACTTCTTGTTAACACTTAATTTCTAATCAGCCAATCACATGGCGGCAACTCAGTGCATTTAGGCATGTAGACATGGTCAAGACAATCTCCTGCAGTTCAAACCGAGCATCAGTATGGGGAAGAAAGGTGATTTGAGTGCCTTTGAACGTGGCATGGTTGTTGGTGCCAGAAGGGCTGGTCTGAGTATTTCAGAAACTGCTGATCTACTGGGATTTTCACGCACAACCATCTCTAGGGTTTACAGAGAATGGTCCGAAAAAGAAAAAAAATCCAGTGAGCGGCAGTTCTGTGGGCGGAAATGCCTTGTTGATGCCAGAGGTCAGAGGAGAATGGGCAGACTGGTTCGAGCTGATAGAAAGGCAACAGTGACTCAAATCGCCACCCGTTACAACCAAGGTAGGCCTAAGAGCATCTCTGAACGCACAGTGCGTCGAACTTTGAGGCAGATGGGCTACAGCAGCAGAAGACCACACCGGGTACCACTCCTTTCAGCTAAGAACAGGAAACTGAGGCTACAATTTGTACAAGCTCATCGAAATTGGACAGTAGAAGATTGGAAAAACGTTGCTTGGTCTGATGAGTCTCGATTTCTGCTGCGACATTCGGATGGTAGGGTCAGAATTTGGCGTAAACAACATGAAAGCATGGATCCATCCTGCCTTGTATGGAGCATCTTTGGGATGTGCAGCCGACAAATCTGCGGCAACTGTGTGATGCCATCATGTCAATATGGACCAAAATCTCTGAGGAATGCTTCCAGCACGTTGTTGAATCTATGCCACGAAGAATTGAGGCAGTTCTGAAGGCAAAAGGGGTCCAACCCGTTACTAGCATGGTGTACCTAATAAAGTGGCCGGTGAGTGTATATATATATATATATATATATACATACATATACAGCTCTGGCAAGAACTAGCAGACCAATATTTTGTGGAATAACCATGATTTTAAATAACAGCCTTCATGCTTCTTGGCATGCTTTCCACCAATCTTTTACACTGCTTCTGGCACAGAAATGTAAGCAGTTCTTCTTTGTTTGATGGCTTGTGAGTGACTATCCATCATCCTCTTGATTACATTCCAGAGGTTTTCAATGGGGCTGTGCATGGCTGTGCTGAGTGCGGGCGGTTGTGCGTGGCGGTGCTGAGTGCAGGCGGCTGTGCGTGGCTGTGCTGAGTGCTGGCGGCTGTGCTGAGTGCGGGCGGCTGTGCGTGGCTGTGCTGAGTGCGGGCGGCTGTGCGTGGCTGTGCTGAGTGCTGGCGGCTGTGCGTGGCTGTGCTGAGTGCCAGCGACTGTGCGTGGCTGTGCTGAGTGCGGGCGGCTGTGCTGAGTGCCGGCGGCTGTGCGTGGCTGTGCTGAGTGCGGGCGGCTGTGCTGAGTGCGGGTGGCTGTGCGTGGCGGTGCTGAGTGCGGGCGGCTGTGTGTGGCGGTGCTGAGTGCGGGCGGCTCTGCTTGGTGGTGCTGAGTGTGGGCGGCTGTGCGTGGCGGTGCTGAGTGCGGGCGGCTGTGCATGGCGGCGGTGAGTGCGGGCGGCTGCGCGTGGCGGCGGTGAGTGCGGGCGGCTGTGTGTGGCGGCGGTGAGAGCGGGCGGCTGTGCGTGGCGGCGGTGAGTGCGGTCGGCTGTGCGTGGCGGTGGTGAGTGCGGGCGGCTGTGCGTGGCGGCGGTGAGTGCGGGCGGCTGTGCGTGGCAGCGGTGAGTGCGGGCGGCTGTGTGTGGCGGCTGTGTGTGGCTGTGCTGGGCGCCGAGTGCTGGGGGCCTGAGCAAGCGGGGACACCGGCGCGCTGTGGGGGTCAGGTGCCGGAGTCGCCGCTAGCTCAGGCCCCCGGCACTTGCTATATTTACCTGTCCCCCGTTCCACTGCTGTGCCCCTCTCTGTCTTCCGGGGTCCTCTGCCTGTGACTGTTCAGTCAGAGGGCGGCACGCATTAAGCGCGTCATCGCGCCCTCTGAACTGAACGTCGCAGGCAGAGGAGGAGGTGAAGGACGGAGTAGCACGCATCGGTGGAACGGAGGACAGGTAAATATAGCATACTCACCCTCCTGGCTCGTCCCTGCTTCTCCGTTGGAGATCGCGGTGTGCGTTCAGTGCTTACGCACACCGCGATCTCCTGGGAGCGTCGCTCTGTGGGGTCCAGACTGCGCCAGCGCTTGAGCAGTTTATAAAGGCTTCGGACAGAGTGACGCTCCCAGCGTTATATTATAGATATATATAAATATATATTTAGATATATATATCTATATATCTACATATACAGCTCTGGCAAGAACTAGGAGACCAATATTTTGTGGACTAACCATGATTTTAAATAACAGCCTTCATGCGCCTTGGCATGCTTTCCACCAATCTTTTACACTGCTTCTGGCACAGAAATGTAAGCAGTTCTTCTTTGTTTGATGGCTTGTGACTATCCATCATCCTCTTGATTACATTCCAGAGGTTTTCAATGGGGTTCAGGTGTGGAGATTGGGCTGCCCATGACAGGGTTTTGATGTGGTGGTCTCTTATTTTTTGCCAGAGCTGTATAAACTGATCATCACAAGTGCTGAACATACAGAATATGCTGAATATTTCAGATTCATCTGTACATGTAAGGAAGATACTCAACCCTCAGAATCCCTTTGATAGTTTATGATTGATATTTTTGGGAAATAGAGTTATATCCTGATAATATGTGATCTGGTCGTGGTATGGTGATATTTGTCCCTTGGACGTGGCATTATTCAGTTATTGTTAGGTAGTAGTGGTCCAGCTATAGCAGGCTGTATTTATCCCTTGTATGTGGTATTATTGGTATATTTGTCTTAGGATAGTACAGTAGATTTTGCTTAGTAAAAGGATGGTGGTTATATTCAGACACTGTGCGATGATAATATATGGTCATTGTGTGGCAGTATTTATCCCCTTTATGTGGTTTATTAATGGTATATTAATTTTAGTATAGTGTACTTGTACAGTAAGAAGATAGTGATATTTTTTGGTGACTTTATGACTACAATTTATGGCAGTTTTTTTTCATCATTGGTTGTTTTGGTATGGCTTTATCTATTGTTTTGGTAACATGTTTCTTTATATGATTAGTGTGGAAAAAAATCAGATTATCAGCCATTAAGAAAGTAGTAGGCCATATGTTGCCACATTATACAAAATAATTGAGGTGCAAGGGTTACTGTAAATACTGGAGTCAAGACCTCAACATTATTATCTTCATATATTATATTCACTTATCAATTATAGCCACACTGAGGCAAAATTAAATAGTCACTGATATCTGTGAGAACTTCCAGCTACCAAACGCAGATGTTTTATCAATGAACTTTACTTTTTCTTTTATTTTCCATTTCAAATCCCTTTAAAACAAACATTTTCACAATTTAATGTGTCATTGTTTTATATAGAGTCTTCCACTCCATCTTCGTTCATGCATAAATGCATTGCAAAAATATTTTCATAATCTTTTTTTAGGACCCAATATATTGAAGAAAATTCTGTATGTTTAATTAGTAGAATGAAAATTAGAAATAACAGACCCAACAAACATCTCTGAAGGAGTGTCCTAAAACAATCATTTATATACAGTTCATCTTACATATATAGAAACTAAAACCAGAGTTATAATCACATCATAAAACATCTTAACATCAAAAATGTATTTTTCTAGGGAAAATATAGTTAAAATATTTTAAATAGTAAGCTATGCAGCCTACTAAATTAGCTGTACTAGCATGAATTCCGCAGAGGTTCCTGGTAAAATTTTGAACAAAGGGCAAATACAACCATATCAATAACTATATAACATAATAATTATATAATTTATTATTTAAAAGCTGCATTATTCTGTATTAAACATATCTGTCCTTGTTCCTGTGCCATCAGTCTGTGCTTTAAGGCCAGGCCCATGGATGGTGCTGACATTAGGATATGACATAGTGCCCTCATTGCTTTCAGCTCCTCAAGAGGTGATTATTCTCTCCACCTATTGGGTGGCATGAGTTCCACCCCGCCATGTATACATATATTTTACACCATTTTATCCTTTTGGCTAATTACCTTAAAACACTGAAAATCACATTTAATTTTATGACTAACATTAAACCTATAAAGAAAGACTACTCATGACATACATAAATAAGTTAAAGACAACTTTATTATTAACATATAAAAACATTTAAAAAATGTACATGGAGTCAGTCTTATAAATACTAATAAAGAAATGAATGGTTTTGATTACTTTAATCGAATGATTTAAAATATATCTAAAACATGGCTCCAAGATGCAACAATTGATACAGTGGTATAGGATAGATTAAACTAGATACAGTATATGATGATATAATAAGGGGCAGATGACTTCCATAAATATGGTAAATGTTCCTAATATATAAATACCATTACACAATATCACAGTGTCACCACTAACAGAGGTAGATATGTGGGGAAAATTTGCTTAGTCCATATGACTTCATATGTCCGTTTTTTGTGCCAACATGCTGTCCATTTTTAAAGGACCGCTAATACGGACAAGCACACACCCATTGTATTCAACAGTAGTGCACACTGATGTCACCTCTTGCTGTGTGAGAAAGTTCTCAAGAGCGCTGACATTATTGAGGTGACCAGGGTTCATCAGCTATGAACTCCGGGGACCTTTCTCACCTCAGCCCTACACACTGAAGGAGCCTAATCACACTCCTATCTCAGTGTGTTCCAGATGGCGTAGAGAGCAGTCACATCACTGATGTAACTGCTCTCCAAGTCATCCTGATCATCGTGGATTATCAACGAACAGGTGAGGAATATGGCATTTTATTATTTTTGCTCCTTTAGAGTGATGGGCGAACCCAAACAGTAAATTTGGGTTCCGTATCAAACACTTATTGTTCTACTACGACTTCTCCAGGTAGTCTGTGCTACTGTTTGGGTTTGGCACCCAGAGCATCAGGAGTCTGCATGACAGCGTGTGAAACACCAGTAGCTCTGATCAGCGGTAAAATCATTTCTGCTAGTCAGAGAGCTGTGGTTCATCTGAAAGTCAGCAGGTGAGGCGATAGGAATATTCATCAGCCGACACCTGCGCAAAAAATACATTTTTTAAAATAACATGGGGTCTTTCTATTTTTGATAACCAGCCAAGCAAATTTAAAAGTTGTGGGCTGCAACCCTCAGCTTTCAAGCAGCCATGATAAAGCCATCAAGAATAGAAGGCTCCCCACACCGTTTTTATTATTTAAGTAAATTATTTAGAAAAAATTGTGGGGTCCCCTTCATTTTTTACAACCGGCCAAGCTAAATCAGACAGCTGGGGGCTGATTTTCTCAGGCTGTTTAGGGGCCAGGGATATTGGCCAACCCCCAGCCTAAAAATAGCAGCCCGCAGCCACCCCAGAAAATGTGCATCTATTAGATGTGCCAATTCTGACACTTTTCCCAACTCTTCCCACTTGCCCTGTGGCAGTGGCAAGTGGAGTTCATATTTTTGGGGTTGTATTGTCAGGTGACATCAAGTCCAGCAATTAGTAATGTTTGTGAATAACTCTGTAAAAGAGAGTGGAGAGTTTTATTTTAAAGGACTTTATTTTTGGTGTGTCTTTTTTACAATATAGCTATAGTTTTAGTAACGGGGGTGTCTTAGATATGCCCTGTCCATTACTAACCCCTGGGCTTGATGCCAGCTGACAATACAAAGATGACATCAACACTAACCTTTTACCTAACTTGCCATCGCACCAGGGCAAGTGAGAAGAGTAAGGCTAATTGGTGTGCCATTTCTGGGCAGCTGAGGGATGATGTTGGTAGCCTTCGAGGGAGGGCAATATCCCTGAACCCTTCCGAAGCTATTCATATCAATCCACAGCTGTGTGTTTAGCCTTTGCTGGTTAAAATTTATAGAGGGACCTTACTTAATTTTTTTCTGGGGTCCCCTTGAACTAACAAGTAAAGGCTAAGCAAACAGCTGTGAGCTGATATTAATAGTCTGGGAACCTTTTGGGATATTATCCACTTTCCTAGATTAGTAACATCAGCCCCAGCAGTGGGCTTTCCCTCTGCTGGTTATCAAAATTACATGGGAGTTTTATTCAATTCTTAATTTAACACATGATGAACACAGCGAGTGCTGAATAAAACTCCCATCATGGTCTCTGGTTGCGCTGATCTCGGCGAAACCAGGCGATAATGATGAGAGCTGCCTTGAGCACCAGGTGCCTGGGAACAACTCAAACGGAACTGCTTTTCCCAGGCACTGGTACGTGTCAAACAGGCATAATGACAACACATGGAATTAACATGGATGCAACAAACGGACAGCAAACTGGTACACAGATGCAATACACAGATGTCACATACGTATATAAGGATGGCACACAGACACGGACCATAAATCTTACCAGTACTGGTTTTCCAGTACAGGCATCACAAGGACGTGTGAAAGGGCCTAAAATAGAAATTAAAAAAGAAAAATTGGGGGGGAATGATAATGAAATCTACATATAACAATGCATGCAAATATAATAATAATTTTTATTTATATAGCGCCAACATATTCCGCAGCGCTTTACAACTTATAGAGGGGACTTGTACAGACAATAGACATTACAGCGTAACAGAAATCACAGTTCAAAACAGATACCAGTAGGAATGAGGGCCCTGCTCGCAAGCTTACAAACTATGAGGAAAAGGGGAGACACGAGAGGTGGATGGTAACAATTGCTTTAGTTATTTGGACCAGCCATAGTGTAAGGCTCGGGTGTTCATGTAAAGCTGCATGAACCAGTTAACAGCCTAAGTATGTAGCAGTACAGACACAGTGTGCTATTAACTGCATAAAGTGTATGAGAACATGATGCGAGGAACCTGATTATGTTTTTTTTTTGTTTGTTTTTTTATTAGGCCACACAGTGATAATTAGGTTAATTCGTTGAGGCGGTAGGCCAGTCTGAACAAAGGAGTTTTTAGGGCACGCTTAAAACTGTGGGGATTGGTGCTTAATCGTATTAACCTGGGTAGTGCATTCCAAAGAATTGGCGCAGCATGTGTAAAGTCTTGGAGACGGGAATGGGAGGTTCTGATTATTGGGGAAGCTAACCTGAGGTCATTAGTGGAGCGGAGGGCACGGGTAGGGTGGTAGACTGAGACTAGAGAGGAGATGTAGGGTGGTGCTGAGCCATGGAGTGCTTTGTGGATGAGGGTAGTAGTTTTGTACTGGATTCTGGAGTGGATGGGTAGCCAGTGTAATGACTGGCACAAGGTAGAGGCATCGGTGTAATGGTTGGTGAGGAATATGATCCTGGCAGCAGCATTCAGGACAGATTGGAGCAGGGAGAGTTTGGTAAGAGGGAGGCCGATTAGTAGAGAGTTACAATAGTCCAGACGAGAATGAATAAGTGAGACAGTAAGAGTTTTTGCAGAGTCGAAAGTAAGAAAAGGGCGAATTCTAGAAATGTTTTTGAGATGCAGATAAGAGCGAGCCAATGATAGGATGTGGGGGGTGAATGAAAGCTCGGAATCAAGGATGACCCCAAGGCAGCGGGCATGTTGCTTTGGAGTAATGGTGGAACCACACATGGAGATGGCAATGTCAGGCAAAGGTAGGTTAGTAGAGGGAGAGAACACGAGGAGTTCAGTTTTTGACAGTTTCAGTTTCAGATAGAGGGAGGACATGATGTTAGAGACAGCGATAAGACAATCACTGGTGTTTTCTAAGAAGGTCGGCGTGAAAGCAGGAGAAGAGGTGTGTAATTGGGTGTCATCAGCATAGAGATGGTACTGGAAACCAAATCTACTGATTGTTTGTCCAATAGGGGCAGTATACAAAGAGAAGAGGAGGGGGCCTAGGACTGATCCTTGAGGAACCCCAACAGTAAGGGGAAGGTGAGAGGAGGAGGAACCAGCAAAACATACAGTGAAGGATCGGTCAGAGAGATAGGAGAACCAAGAGAGAACGGTGTCCTTGATGCCGATGGAGCGGAGCATAGTGAGGAGGAGCTGATGATCCACAGTGTCGAATGCTGCGGAGAGATCCAAGAGAATTAGCATGGAGTAGTGACCATTAGATTTAGCTGTTAGTAGGTCATTAGAGACTTTAGTGAGGGCAGTTTCAGTAGAGTGTAAAGAGCAGAAGCCAGATTGAAGAGGGTCGAGAAGAGAGTTATCTGAGAGATAGCGGGTAAGACGGGAGTGGACCAGGCATTCGAGGAGTTTAGAGATGAAGGGAAGATTAGAGACAGGTCTATAATTAGCGGCACAATTTTGGTCGAGGGAGGGTTTTTTAAGTAATGGATGTATGAGGGCATGCTTAAATGAGGAGGGAAAAGTAGCGGAAGTGAGGGAAAGGTTGAATATTTTTGTTAGGTGAGAGGTGACAGCCGGGGAAAGGGACTGGAGGAGATGTGACGGAATGGGGTCACTGGTGCAAATATCAAAAAAGTGCAATAATAAGTATGCAAAAAGTGACCGCAAAGTGCAGAATTAGTGTTATGTATAATATGCTATATACTGTGACATAGATGAATAGGTCTCCCTCATAAGCATGTAATGCATGAGGTCTTCCTGGTTTATCCACTTAAGAGACCTTACAGGGAGAAAAGATAACAAACAGTGAACATAAAACATAATAAGACTTTATCAAACAAACCACATCACCTCAGATGTTTGCACCCACTGAAAAATACATTTAATTTTATATTATCTTAGAATAAAGGTTCACTCACACTTGAGAATAAATAATCGGTCCCATGGTATCACAAGTCCCAATCCCAAATACCCACAAGATGACACAGACACCGGAATTTTGGATTGAATATGCCACGGTGTTTATTGATGAAGTCACACAATAAATAACTTAAAAAACCCAAAGGTATGAACTTGGATATAAATTGGTGTGCATGCAGCATGTAAGCGCACGTTCACACTAGCCACTAAACAGAAAAAAACAAAGACGGAAACCTAATGATTAAATACCCTGCAGTAAATAAATAAATAGCTTAGTATTTGGGACAGTCCTAACTTTAATGTTAAAAACCTTACAATAAATAACTGGCATGAATAAATATCAAACTTTAATCAACAAATAATAATTAAAATAACCAAACCATGAAGCAATCACCAAGTCCACCCAGCATAGCTTGGCGACGTAATCCCCCTTCAAAAAACATTGTGACAAAAATATAAAAAATTAGGGGAAGGAAGGAGAGCACTGATCTTCCTCTTCTTTCTTCAGACTGGCAGAAAACCCCTTCAGCACCAGGTATTTATGAGGAACACTGTTTGCCGCAGATTTTCACTGTCCAATCAGCAACATCTTTAAGAAATTCCTCTGCCCTCTTACCAAGGCCTAAAAAATTGGTACACGCGTCGCACATGTTTATTTACAGCTGACCCCTCTGAACCACCAATAAAATGGGGTTCTGAAATTTGCCCAGCAATCAGCACAACCAAGTACAGTAAAAACACCTCATATTAAATAAAACCAGTAGCCATTATGAATAGAACAGAAATAATAGAAAAAGAGAATAATATGAATAAAAGCACAATAAATGTAATAACAGAGATGGCCAATAGCACACAGATGCTGTGATACCATGTGCCCCCTTGGTGTAAATGCCCCAATGGGGACCCGTCATTCTCATCCAAGATGATTTCCTCTCACTTGTCGTCCATGTGCTGTCTGCATACAATCTTTTTTTTACTCCTCAGCTATTAACCATTTACAGTTTCCTATGTCACAGAATTGCAATGTATCCGTAAAACGCGGATGCCATACTGATGGCCAATATGGTAGTCAATTTTTACCTCGCACTATCCGATTTTGGAGTGTCATCGCATGCTGTGATTTTTGTCTCATGCCGAATACAGTTGAGAAAAACAGACGCAGATCTGCATTGCCTCATAATATAATGAAAGGAATCAACATTTCAGATTATTTACATAAATTAAATTTTCTTGAGGTCTAAATATCTGCTGACAGATTCCCTTTAACATTCTCACTGAACATATAAGCAGTCTGTGCCTAAAACTTGGACGACTGCAGATCCGAGCTACCTGCCAATGCAGGGACTTTGGAATTCCCACATTTCTCTCCCCTGATGAATACCCCGAATGAGGGAGGAAACGCATAGGGAGATTCTACATGGTTTGGTGGGCACAATTTATTAGCCTTACTTGGGAATTGTCCTTGTAAGGGCAGGAGCACTACAGGGGCACGACCGGGGTAAAATAGAAACTCTTCCCCTTTTTCTCCTTTTTACTTTACTAGTTACATAGGCTCCTGTGTTCCTGCGACCAGCAGAAAAAAACTACAGATGTGGTGAGAGAAATCCAATTTTTTATTGAGCACTTTTTGGCACTTTATCACGGTTACTCCTGTTGTTTATTGTCCTTTGGTTTTATAAGGAATATATTCATTAAAAGTTACGTTTTAGTATTAACTGTCTCTCCTGGCTATTGGGACATTTATAAATATATATATATATATATATATATATATATATATATATATATATATATATATATATATATAGAGAGAGAGAGAGAGAGAGAGAGTACACATAGGAGTGTTGGACAGAACACTCCTTTTTTGCTGATTTTTATTGACAGATTCCCTTTAACAGCCAATAAGTTTCACACATAAGAACCATTGTGGGCCCTAGTTTTTCTTTTAGCTAACCCTTTAGGCATCCACCAAGTAAGTATATGGTGTTTCTTCCTGAGTTTGGACCAAAAAGTTGGAGGAAATATTCAATATTGAGCAGAGAGTTCACATTTCGAGCATTATGTACAGAATGCCTACCGGGGATGAACAGAGCAGGAAGTCTATAAAGGCAGCCTGAGCATTAATTGTTGCCTGTAAATTGCAATTTACCATTTTGTCTACTTCTGCTGTAAATCACATTAGATGCAACAATAAGACACTTTCTGTGGTGGTTAGGCCTTTTAGCGCACAGAGAACCTTGGAATCCATGTAAGGGACTAAAAAATACACCAGTAGTATGTTACATTACCATAGTACATTATTATAAAAGCTCTAAAAATGTGTCAATTTGAGTTTCAAAATTTTAAGTTTCACTATCTTAACTATGTTGACCTACCTTTGCACTTATTCCTTATTAGATATCCACCATTTTTACTCACGTGACATACTGTACATGTCTAATCTGTGAAATATGACAGTCATACTCCTATTTATCATGTCCAGCACATACATATTATCATCACTGAATAGCGACAACCAGAGTTGAGAAAAAAGATTTGGAGGACCCTATTCCATGTTGGTACTCCATGTGATCGGACCAGAGTATTCTAAACTTCATACGACATTCCTGGCTCCTTTTTTGATTATTAGGCCTCTCCGAATGACGTTGCAGGGCTTAGTAATCACATGAGACACTGGGGTGCCAGAGGAAGCAGAAGGTTTTCAATTATCTTGTCTTCTACCGACTACCAATGTGGCTGTTGGACCTGAGTTCTGATAATCCAACTTCTCAGCTCAAAAAATGATGGCTTGTTTAATTTCCTGACCTGTAAAAAATTACATATACTTAGGAACACACCTCATAATTCTTGAGTTGAGTGTAAAAATAACAAGTGACTAAAGAATATCATGGCTGAGATGAGAATAAATAGTTCTAGGGTGGGGGTCTTCAGAGGATAGATTGGAAAAAGAGATTTCACAGCAGATAACGCTTTTTGCATAACTCCCCTAAAAATAAATGTGAGTTTCTAAAACTGGTTAGCAACGTGCTGCTGAAATTACTCCTGAGTTGAAGAAACAGCATAGCTCAATGTGGTATGCTGCCTTTGAAATTCCCATTCACTCCTATGGAGTTAAGCTATCAAGATCTAAGTTTTATTAACCCCTGTTAGAGATAAGCACATCAACCAGTGGAGGATCGAGTTTGAGTGAAATCTCCTGAAATTCCATTTGCAGTTTGCAAAAAACAAAACTTGCCAAGCACTAGTGGAACGCCCACCAGGGCTGAGGGGTACTCGGTACCGGATCCGGTACTTAAAGGGATGTGTCATGTCAGTGATGACCCTGTTCTTGGCCCTGGGTGCCCAAGCAAAAGGGATGGTCTTTAAAGAGGTTTGTGAAATAATAAAAGTTTGTGATGCCATCTGTGGTACTCAGTCAGGGGTGACTGACGCTGCTTAAAGGGGTCCTCTGGGGTGGTTTTATAGCAGCAGGGATGGTATGGCTTCCCACAGGTGAAGCTGGGTCCCCAGGGCTTCCGGTGTGTTTGGTAAGGATGTGCAATGCCGGAAAATAAACGGAGGACAAAGGGTTGCAATCTCTTTACATGGTTTACTGATGTAGACAGTCACAGTCCAGGGTACCAGCAACAGGTGTTGTATGGTCCAGTTGGCCTGGAGGCAATGGTGTATCCCTCTCCCAGGTGAGGTTTGTAAGCATTCCTGCTCACGCTCATATGCAAGGTTCTTGCTGCCTGTGGCTCCCTTACAAGGTCCTCTCTCTCCTGTCCTGGGACAGTACCCATAAGGTGGGCAATGTGAGCCTTTTTACAGGGTCTCTATCATGACCCGGGCTCTACCTACTGCTGCACCTTCGGGTGTGGGTGCGGACAGACTACATAGTCTTCTGCCCTCAGATTCTGCTGTGGGATGTGAAATACTGCACAGCCTCGGGCTCCTGGTGCCCGGTAATGTGCTTCAGCTCAGAGGGTGCCTGGTAACAGTTCCCCTCCGAACTCCTTTGTTCTCCTTTGCTTCTCCCCTCTCACACCTGCTATCAATGCAACACGTCTGGTTCTCTTCTGTCCTGGAGCTGCAGCACCACACGTGGCTGCACGGCCCCACTCTCTGCTGACAGTCCTCTCTCCTCCAACTCCTCTCAACATCTCCCTAGATCAACTGTCTAACTCCTCCTCCAGACCAGAATATATATATCTGGGGGAAGCTCCCCTGAATCCGGGTTCAGAGCTCCCCCTTATAATATAATAATAATAATCTTTATTTATATAGCACCAACATATTCCGCAGCGCTTTACAGTTTAACAGTTTCAAACACAACAGTCATAAGTATCACATAAGGATCACACGCTACATATCTTGTAGCACCACATTTGTGGTATATTACGCCGTATGCACATGCAACCTTATCTACATAGGTCTCACCTCTCGTGAGCTACGGGTTCGAGTCAGGGAACATGTTAGGGACATCAGAGCAGCGAAGGAGGTGACTGATGTTTCGACCCTCAAAACTATCCCGCGGCACTTCAAGTTACATCACAACTGTGATCCTCGGGCATTTCAGGTCCGCGGTATCGATAGGGTTCAGTTGGGCATTAGGGGTGGTGATTTTAAAAAAATCTTAGCCCAAATTGAGTGCCGCTGGATAGTTACCCTTGGGACAATGACACCCCAGGGGCTCAATGAAAAGCTCTCCTTTGTACCGTTTTTGTGATATTGATTATCTCCTGGGGAAATGGTCTCTTAGGGGTGGAGTGTAATAGTTCCCCTTTATACATCCTGTGTATATCTCGCTCTCCCTGTCTTCTGGGACGTCACTCAACCCCTTTTTCGTATATGAGTGGTCCCTTCTTCTCTATGAGGATTTTTGCGTCCTGTCTCCCTTGTTTTTAATCTGTCGCTTTGTTTTTAACTACTGTTTTTTCTAATTTGTTTATGTTTAGTAATGATTGTTGGATATTTGTCGCCACGAGCTATCTATGGAGAGGACTGCCTTTGCTATGATGTCGGCTACAGTGTGATGATGTCCAAGGAGAGTGGAGGAGAAAAAATTCCTGCGCAGCTTTAATTACTTGTATAGAGATCTAATTGAAATAGATATATATATATACATACATATTATAAACTGTGCATAATGGACTAATACTCCTCCTCTCTGTACCTATATATGTTTGTTTTATCTACTTGGGCGCTTTTTTCTTTTTGGTGGTATTTGGATTACACAGGGGTATTGAATACACACACGCACACCATACTTGCCCATAGTTTCGCCAGTAAACAAAATGGCGACCGCGGTGTGCGCATGCCCGGTGTTTTTCGGATCTAGCTTATGCCCCTGACGGCATCCTTGTGGGTCAGGAGTCAGTCATTGACGTCAAGGGAGGCGTTTCCCCCCTGACTTCCTCCTGTACCCGGATGGCCGGATGTGACATGTTTGCGGCCCGAACTCCGCCCACCATGCGCTCCAGTGAGCGGCGCTGATAGCGATCAGCTGGCACAGACATTTATAAGTTCCCCTCATAGCGACAGTACACATAGGCCTCCCGAGGAAGCTAGATATAGCGAAACGTGCGTCGGGGCTACACGGATCCAGTCCACACCGCACCCACATGGGTAAGCATCTGCAACAGCATCTATGTTATGTACTCTTTTTGCACCCTATCGCCCTTTTGAATACTGGGATTCTGGGCTTTGAGTAGGTGCTGCTGCATCCCCCACTCTTGTGAGTTTTGTGGTCATATAGACAATACATAGTTATTTGCAATATACTTTCTTTAGGGGGTTCATACACACCAGTTATTTTTCAGGTGTTATGTGGTGTTGCCAATTGGCAATTGCGGGGTGTTACTGTTTCCGTTTTTCTGGTCATCACCATCCTGGTCATTTTTATACTAGTTACATGTTGTGTGTTGTATGTATTTTAGAGTTAATAAAGTAATTCTTTGATAACATTAGTGTCTGTAATCCTTCACTATTTAGGGGCATATCACTCCAGTTCTCTATTGGCTTTTAGTTATTATGGGAGTGGCTCTACTGTCCACAATTATATTTGGCACCTCCACCCTGGATGGGTGATAGTAGGTGTTACCAAGTATGTCGGTACTTGTTCAAATAACTATTATACTGTGTTTTTTCACAGCGTGTCCTACCGACCAAATGGACCATAAAGCACGTGAAAAGACGTGGCTTTCCAAACTTGACCAGGTTTTTGGTGTTGACTTTGGTGTGATTTTAAACACAAGGGAGACAGATGAAGTAATAACTAAGCTTAAATACCTTTTTAACAAGAAAACACGGCTATGGTGGAATAGGGCTTTCCTGGAACGCTATTTAGCAAAGGGATTAATACCTAGAGGCCTCCGTGTTCAGGTATTTCCTTCCTTTAGCATGGAGGACGAGGGGCTTAGGAAACAGTGGGAAGAGCTGTCCTCTACGTGCTCCAATGGCTATATGAAATTGCTCATTAAGTCTAATACATCAACAATTCAGGAAGTGGAACTAGAAATTAATAGCTTGCAAGACACCCTCACAACTAAATTATCAGCTGAGGAAATGTCTATTCTGAATAAGGAACTTGAGAGCGATTTTCAGAAATGGGAAAAAGAGATAGTAACATCTAAAACGAAGAAATATCATAGAGATACACTGGATTATAAAAATAACTCGGTCTATAGATGGAGAAAACAGGGATTTGGCCAGGTGGCACCTAGAAACCATCGTAATTCGTTCTCCTCTGCCTCCTCAATGGAGGATGAACCAATAACCTGTGGTCCCTTACAGAGTGTTCATCAGGAGAGGTTTGGCATTGGTAAACATGGATCGTACAAGGGGAGGTCCTATAATAAGAGGAAATTAACTCCACCTCAGTCTCGGGACAAAAAATCTAAAACCAATAATACACTTGAGGTAATTAACCTTTCTACTCATGTATTGACTAAGGTACAATTGGAGGTTTTGGGGCTAGGCCTCAGTTTTGTCCCTACTAACAACTTTAATTTCTTCTCAGCGATGAAGGATATTCAGCTCTTTCTAAGAAAGGTTCTGTTGCGGAAACTTCATGCCAAACCGGCAGATTCTACGACTCTTGAAACCGTGACTGAACAAGAAACTCTTTTAATCTTGGAGGAACTGGAACAAGAGAGTACTTCAAATACATCAGGTACCTTTCCTACTTCAGTCGTTCCTAGGTCTACCACATTCCCTCCTTTCTCATTATGTCCATCCATTGAAATTTTTAATAAATTAGTTTTAGAGGATTTGAAAACCCTCCCCAGCACTCATAAAGGTGATAACTTGACACGGGTACAACGTCTTGCTCTTAAAGAACTGGGCTTGATGAGGGACATTGTAATTAAGCCCGCTGATAAGGGGGGGAATGTGGTCATCTGGCCAACGGCTAAGTACGAAAGGGAGGCATTACGCCAGCTGAGGGATCGGGACTCATATTCCATTCTTATGGCCAACCCCACAGTAGGATTCTCTCAGGATGTTTTTGAGATTTTGGATAGGGCCTTTTCACAGGGGATTATACCCAAAAAAATTTTTGAGGGTCTATATGTGCGTGATCCGGTGGTCCCTACCTTCTACCTGCTACCAAAGATTCACAAGAATCAAATTGATCCCCCCGGGCGTCCGATTGTCTCTGGCATAGGAGGGCTTAGTGACCCAATATGTAAATTTATTGAATATTATCTGCATCCTATAGTTGAGACGCTGCCCTCGTATGTCAGAGACACTACGGACGTCCTAAGGAAGTTGGATGGTCTTCATTTGGAATCTGGAATGTTTCTGGCCACAGTAGACGTTGAATCCCTCTACACCAGTATAGGACATGTCGATGGTTTGGAGGCTGTGGCGTTTTTTCTTGGCATGAGCAACCTTGACCCTGCATTGCGTTCCCTGATCTTGGAGCTGCTTGAATTCATCTTGACGCACAACTACTTTACTTTTAAAGATAAATTCTATCTACAGCGTCGCGGCACTGCGATGGGCGCGGCATGCGCGCCATCCTATGCTAACCTCTTTCTCGGGTTTTGGGAGAGGGAGGTTTTCGGGGATGGCGCGTGTGCCGCCTCCCAGGCGCAGTGCTGGTATAGATACATCGATGATGTTTTTATTATTTGGCAGGGCCCCGAGCGGGGCTTCCATGACTTCATCCGTGGACTCAACCGTAATAATCGCAACATTAAACTGACATATAAACTAGCAGCAAATGAAATTGACTTTTTGGATATCAAGGTCATGGTATGTGCAGATGGCGCTATTCAAACGGATGTATTCCGAAAAGAAACTTCGGTGAATTCCTTGCTTCATGCTACGTCTGCACATACCTTTTCAACCATTGGCGCCGTACCAACTGGTCAGTTTTTGCGGATGAAACGTATTTGTTCCACGGATGGTGCCTTTGAGGCTCAGGCTCGGGATCTTGCACAGCGGTTCCGTGATCGGGGTTACAGCAATAGGTCCATCAGGAGAGGGTATGCTCGTGCCAGGGGGACCCCTCGCCGACAATTGTTTTCAAAAACTCGCCAGAATGAGGGGATTGATCCACCTCTTAGGTGCATCATGACATTTAATAACCAATGGGACAATATAAGACGGAGTATGGCGAGATATTGGTCTGTGTTGCTGACCGATAAAACTTTAAAGCAATTCCTACCAGACAGACCCCTATTAACTGCGAGGAGAGGCCGTAATTTAAAGGATTCACTCGTCAGAAGCCATTACGTGGCCAAAACACCCAATATCTTTGGGGTGGGCCCACAGCGTTGGGGCTGTTATCCGTGTGGTTCATGTTTGGCATGCAGGAACATTATACGAGCCACCAATTTCACGTCAGCGGACGGAGGTAGGGACTTCCGGATCACACGCTACATATCTTGTAGCACCACATTTGTGGTATATTACGCCGTATGCACATGCAACCTTATCTACATAGGTCTCACCTCTCGTGAGCTACGGGTTCGAGTCAGGGAACATGTTAGGGACATCAGAGCAGCGAAGGAGGTGACTGATGTTTCGACCCTCAAAACTATCCCGCGGCACTTCAAGTTACATCACAACTGTGATCCTCGGGCATTTCAGGTCCGCGGTATCGATAGGGTTCAGTTGGGCATTAGGGGTGGTGATTTTAAAAAAATCTTAGCCCAAATTGAGTGCCGCTGGATAGTTACCCTTGGGACAATGACACCCCAGGGGCTCAATGAAAAGCTCTCCTTTGTACCGTTTTTGTGATATTGATTATCTCCTGGGGAAATGGTCTCTTAGGGGTGGAGTGTAATAGTTCCCCTTTATACATCCTGTGTATATCTCGCTCTCCCTGTCTTCTGGGACGTCACTCAACCCCCTTTTTCGTATATGAGTGGTCCCTTCTTCTCTATGAGGATTTTTGCGTCCTGTCTCCCTTGTTTTTAATCTGTCGCTTTGTTTTTAACTACTGTTTTTTCTAATTTGTTTATGTTTAGTAATGATTGTTGGATATTTGTCGCCACGAGCTATCTATGGAGAGGACTGCCTTTGCTATGATGTCGGCTACAGCGTGATGATGTCCAAGGAGAGTGGAGGAGAAAAAATTCCTGCGCAGCTTTAATTACTTGTATAGAGATCTAATTGAAATAGATATATATATATACATACATATTATAAACTGTGCATAATGGACTAATACTCCTCCTCTCTGTACCTATATATGTTTGTTTTATCTACTTGGGCGCTTTTTTCTTTTTGGTGGTATTTGGATTACACAGGGGTATTGAATACACACACGCACACCATACTTGCCCATAGTTTCGCCAGTAAACAAAATGGCGACCGCGGTGTGCGCATGCCCGGTGTTTTTCGGATCTAGCTTATGCCCCTGACGGCATCCTTGTGGGTCAGGAGTCAGTCATTGACGTCAAGGGAGGCGTTTCCCCCCTGACTTCCTCCTGTACCCGGATGGCCGGATGTGACATGTTTGCGGCCCGAACTCCGCCCACCATGCGCTCCAGTGAGCGGCGCTGATAGCGATCAGCTGGCACAGACATTTATAAGTTCCCCTCATAGCGACAGTACACATAGGCCTCCCGAGGAAGCTAGATATAGCGAAACGTGCGTCGGGGCTACACGGATCCAGTCCACACCGCACCCACATGGGTAAGCATCTGCAACAGCATCTATGTTATGTACTCTTTTTGCACCCTATCGCCCTTTTGAATACTGGGATTCTGGGCTTTGAGTAGGTGCTGCTGCATCCCCCACTCTTGTGAGTTTTGTGGTCATATAGACAATACATAGTTATTTGCAATATACTTTCTTTAGGGGGTTCATACACACCAGTTATTTTTCAGGTGTTATGTGGTGTTGCCAATTGGCAATTGCGGGGTGTTACTGTTTCCGTTTTTCTGGTCATCACCATCCTGGTCATTTTTATACTAGTTACATGTTGTGTGTTGTATGTATTTTAGAGTTAATAAAGTAATTCTTTGATAACATTAGTGTCTGTAATCCTTCACTATTTAGGGGCATATCACTCCAGTTCTCTATTGGCTTTTAGTTATTATGGGAGTGGCTCTACTGTCCACAATTATATTTGGCACCTCCACCCTGGATGGGTGATAGTAGGTGTTACCAAGTATGTCGGTACTTGTTCAAATAACTATTATACTGTGTTTTTTCACAGCGTGTCCTACCGACCAAATGGACCATAAAGCACGTGAAAAGACGTGGCTTTCCAAACTTGACCAGGTTTTTGGTGTTGACTTTGGTGTGATTTTAAACACAAGGGAGACAGATGAAGTAATAACTAAGCTTAAATACCTTTTTAACAAGAAAACACGGCTATGGTGGAATAGGGCTTTCCTGGAACGCTATTTAGCAAAGGGATTAATACCTAGAGGCCTCCGTGTTCAGGTATTTCCTTCCTTTAGCATGGAGGACGAGGGGCTTAGGAAACAGTGGGAAGAGCTGTCCTCTACGTGCTCCAATGGCTATATGAAATTGCTCATTAAGTCTAATACATCAACAATTCAGGAAGTGGAACTAGAAATTAATAGCTTGCAAGACACCCTCACAACTAAATTATCAGCTGAGGAAATGTCTATTCTGAATAAGGAACTTGAGAGCGATTTTCAGAAATGGGAAAAAGAGATAGTAACATCTAAAACGAAGAAATATCATAGAGATACACTGGATTATAAAAATAACTCGGTCTATAGATGGAGAAAACAGGGATTTGGCCAGGTGGCACCTAGAAACCATCGTAATTCGTTCTCCTCTGCCTCCTCAATGGAGGATGAACCAACAACCAGTGGTCCCTTACAGAGTGTTCATCAGGAGAGGTTTGGCATTGGTAAACATGGATCGTACAAGGGGAGGTCCTATAATAAGAGGAAATTAACTCCACCTCAGTCTCGGGACAAAAAATCTAAAACCAATAATACACTTGAGGTAATTAACCTTTCTACTCATGTATTGACTAAGGTACAATTGGAGGTTTTGGGGCTAGGCCTCAGTTTTGTCCCTACTAACAACTTTAATTTCTTCTCAGCGATGAAGGATATTCAGCTCTTTCTAAGAAAGGTTCTGTTGCGGAAACTTCATGCCAAACCGGCAGATTCTACGACTCTTGAAACCGTGACTGAACAAGAAACTCTTTTAATCTTGGAGGAACTGGAACAAGAGAGTACTTCAAATACATCAGGTACCTTTCCTACTTCAGTCGTTCCTAGGTCTACCACATTCCCTCCTTTCTCATTATGTCCATCCATTGAAATTTTTAATAAATTGGTTTTAGAGGATTTGAAAACCCTCCCCAGCACTCATAAAGGTGATAACTTGACACGGGTACAACGTCTTGCTCTTAAAGAACTGGGCTTGATGAGGGACATTGTAATTAAGCCCGCTGATAAGGGGGGGAATGTGGTCATCTGGCCAACGGCTAAGTACGAAAGGGAGGCATTACGCCAGCTGAGGGATCGGGACTCATATTCCATTCTTATGGCCAACCCCACAGTAGGATTCTCTCAGGATGTTTTTGAGATTTTGGATAGGGCCTTTTCACAGGGGATTATACCCAAAAAAATTTTTGAGGGTCTATATGTGCGTGATCCGGTGGTCCCTACCTTCTACCTGCTACCAAAGATTCACAAGAATCAAATTGATCCCCCCGGGCGTCCGATTGTCTCTGGCATAGGAGGGCTTAGTGACCCAATATGTAAATTTATTGAATATTATCTGCATCCTATAGTTGAGACGCTGCCCTCGTATGTCAGAGACACTACGGACGTCCTAAGGAAGTTGGATGGTCTTCATTTGGAATCTGGAATGTTTCTGGCCACAGTAGACGTTGAATCCCTCTACACCAGTATAGGACATGTCGATGGTTTGGAGGCTGTGGCGTTTTTTCTTGGCATGAGCAACCTTGACCCTGCATTGCGTTCCCTGATCTTGGAGCTGCTTGAATTCATCTTGACGCACAACTACTTTACTTTTAAAGATAAATTCTATCTACAGCGTCGCGGCACTGCGATGGGCGCGGCATGCGCGCCATCCTATGCTAACCTCTTTCTCGGGTTTTGGGAGAGGGAGGTTTTCGGGGATGGCGCGTGTGCCGCCTCCCAGGCGCAGTGCTGGTATAGATACATTGATGATGTTTTTATTATTTGGCAGGGCCCCGAGCGGGGCTTCCATGACTTCATCCGTGGACTCAACCGTAATAATCGCAACATTAAACTGACATATAAACTAGCAGCAAATGAAATTGACTTTTTGGATATCAAGGTCATGGTATGTGCAGATGGCGCTATTCAAACGGATGTATTCCGAAAAGAAACTTCGGTGAATTCCTTGCTTCATGCTACGTCTGCACATACCTTTTCAACCATTGGCGCCGTACCAACTGGTCAGTTTTTGCGGATGAAACGTATTTGTTCCACGGATGGTGCCTTTGAGGCTCAGGCTCGGGATCTTGCACAGCGGTTCCGTGATCGGGGTTACAGCAATAGGTCCATCAGGAGAGGGTATGCTCGTGCCAGGGGGACCCCTCGCCGACAATTGTTTTCAAAAACTCGCCAGAATGAGGGGATTGATCCACCTCTTAGGTGCATCATGACATTTAATAACCAATGGGACAATAT
Organism: Ranitomeya variabilis; assembly: GCF_051348905.1. Taxonomy (NCBI): domain Eukaryota; kingdom Metazoa; phylum Chordata; class Amphibia; order Anura; family Dendrobatidae; genus Ranitomeya; species Ranitomeya variabilis. The sequence continues at coordinate 682,533,208 of NC_135233.1, forward strand.
AAGACGGAGTATGGCGAGATATTGGTCTGTGTTGCTGACCGATAAAACTTTAAAGCAATTCCTACCAGACAGACCCCTATTAACTGCGAGGAGAGGCCGTAATTTAAAGGATTCACTCGTCAGAAGCCATTACGTGGCCAAAACACCCAATATCTTTGGGGTGGGCCCACAGCGTTGGGGCTGTTATCCGTGTGGTTCATGTTTGGCATGCAGGAACATTATACGAGCCACCAATTTCACGTCAGCGGACGGAGGTAGGGACTTCCGGATCACACGCTACATATCTTGTAGCACCACATTTGTGGTATATTACGCCGTATGCACATGCAACCTTATCTACATAGGTCTCACCTCTCGTGAGCTACGGGTTCGAGTCAGGGAACATGTTAGGGACATCAGAGCAGCGAAGGAGGTGACTGATGTTTCGACCCTCAAAACTATCCCGCGGCACTTCAAGTTACATCACAACTGTGATCCTCGGGCATTTCAGGTCCGCGGTATCGATAGGGTTCAGTTGGGCATTAGGGGTGGTGATTTAAAAAAAATCTTAGCCCAAATTGAGTGCCGCTGGATAGTTACCCTTGGGACAATGACACCCCAGGGGCTCAATGAAAAGCTCTCCTTTGTACCGTTTTTGTGATATTGATTATCTCCTGGGGAAATGGTCTCTTAGGGGTGGAGTGTAATAGTTCCCCTTTATACATCCTGTGTATATCTCGCTCTCCCTGTCTTCTGGGACGTCACTCAACCCCTTTTTCGTATATGAGTGGTCCCTTCTTCTCTATGAGGATTTTTGCGTCCTGTCTCCCTTGTTTTTAATCTGTCGCTTTGTTTTTAACTACTGTTTTTTCTAATTTGTTTATGTTTAGTAATGATTGTTGGATATTTGTCGCCACGAGCTATCTATGGAGAGGACTGCCTTTGCTATGATGTCGGCTACAGCGTGATGATGTCCAAGGAGAGTGGAGGAGAAAAAATTCCTGCGCAGCTTTAATTACTTGTATAGAGATCTAATTGAAATAGATATATATATATACATACATATTATAAACTGTGCATAATGGACTAATACTCCTCCTCTCTGTACCTATATATGTTTGTTTTATCTACTTGGGCGCTTTTTTCTTTTTGGTGGTATTTGGATTACACAGGGGTATTGAATACACACACGCACACCATACTTGCCCATAGTTTCGCCAGTAAACAAAATGGCGACCGCGGTGTGCGCATGCCCGGTGTTTTTCGGATCTAGCTTATGCCCCTGACGGCATCCTTGTGGGTCAGGAGTCAGTCATTGACGTCAAGGGAGGCGTTTCCCCCCTGACTTCCTCCTGTACCCGGATGGCCGGATGTGACATGTTTGCGGCCCGAACTCCGCCCACCATGCGCTCCAGTGAGCGGCGCTGATAGCGATCAGCTGGCACAGACATTTATAAGTTCCCCTCATAGCGACAGTACACATAGGCCTCCCGAGGAAGCTAGATATAGCGAAACGTGCGTCGGGGCTACACGGATCCAGTCCACACCGCACCCACATGGGTAAGCATCTGCAACAGCATCTATGTTATGTACTCTTTTTGCACCCTATCGCCCTTTTGAATACTGGGATTCTGGGCTTTGAGTAGGTGCTGCTGCATCCCCCACTCTTGTGAGTTTTGTGGTCATATAGACAATACATAGTTATTTGCAATATACTTTCTTTAGGGGGTTCATACACACCAGTTATTTTTCAGGTGTTATGTGGTGTTGCCAATTGGCAATTGCGGGGTGTTACTGTTTCCGTTTTTCTGGTCATCACCATCCTGGTCATTTTTATACTAGTTACATGTTGTGTGTTGTATGTATTTTAGAGTTAATAAAGTAATTCTTTGATAACATTAGTGTCTGTAATCCTTCACTATTTAGGGGCATATCACTCCAGTTCTCTATTGGCTTTTAGTTATTATGGGAGTGGCTCTACTGTCCACAATTATATTTGGCACCTCCACCCTGGATGGGTGATAGTAGGTGTTACCAAGTATGTCGGTACTTGTTCAAATAACTATTATACTGTGTTTTTTCACAGCGTGTCCTACCGACCAAATGGACCATAAAGCACGTGAAAAGACGTGGCTTTCCAAACTTGACCAGGTTTTTGGTGTTGACTCTGGTGTGATTTTAAACACAAGGGAGACAGATGAAGTAATAACTAAGCTTAAATACCTTTTTAACAAGAAAACACGGCTATGGTGGAATAGGGCTTTCCTGGAACGCTATTTAGCAAAGGGATTAATACCTAGAGGCCTCCGTGTTCAGGTATTTCCTTCCTTTAGCATGGAGGACGAGGGGCTTAGGAAACAGTGGGAAGAGCTGTCCTCTACGTGCTCCAATGGCTATATGAAATTGCTCATTAAGTCTAATACATCAACAATTCAGGAAGTGGAACTAGAAATTAATAGCTTGCAAGACACCCTCACAACTAAATTATCAGCTGAGGAAATGTCTATTCTGAATAAGGAACTTGAGAGCGATTTTCAGAAATGGGAAAAAGAGATAGTAACATCTAAAACGAAGAAATATCATAGAGATACACTGGATTATAAAAATAACTCGGTCTATAGATGGAGAAAACAGGGATTTGGCCAGGTGGCACCTAGAAACCATCGTAATTCGTTCTCCTCTGCCTCCTCAATGGAGGATGAACCAACAACCAGTGGTCCCTTACAGAGTGTTCATCAGGAGAGGTTTGGCATTGGTAAACATGGATCGTACAAGGGGAGGTCCTATAATAAGAGGAAATTAACTCCACCTCAGTCTCGGGACAAAAAATCTAAAACCAATAATACACTTGAGGTAATTAACCTTTCTACTCATGTCTTGACTAAGGTACAATTAGAGGTTTTGGGGCTAGGCCTCAGTTTTGTCCCTACTAACAACTTTAATTTCTTCTCAGCGATGAAGGATATTCAGCTCTTTCTAAGAAAGGTTCTGTTGCGGAAACTTCATGCCAAACCGGCAGATTCTACGACTCTTGAAACCGTGACTGAACAAGAAACTCTTTTAATCTTGGAGGAACTGGAACAAGAGAGTACTTCAAATACATCAGGTACCTTTCCTACTTCAGTCGTTCCTAGGTCTACCACATTCCCTCCTTTCTCATTATGTCCATCCATTGAAATTTTTAATAAATTGGTTTTAGAGGATTTGAAAACCCTCCCCAGCACTCATAAAGGTGATAACTTGACACGGGTACAACGTCTTGCTCTTAAAGAACTGGGCTTGATGAGGGACATTGTAATTAAGCCCGCTGATAAGGGGGGGAATGTGGTCATCTGGCCAACGGCTAAGTACGAAAGGGAGGCATTACGCCAGCTGAGGGATCGGGACTCATATTCCATTCTTATGGCCAACCCCACAGTAGGATTCTCTCAGGATGTTTTTGAGATTTTGGATAGGGCCTTTTCACAGGGGATTATACCCAAAAAATTTTTTGAGGGTCTATATGTGCGTGATCCGGTGGTCCCTACCTTCTACCTGCTACCAAAGATTCACAAGAATCAAATTGATCCCCCCGGGCGTCCGATTGTCTCTGGCATAGGAGGGCTTAGTGACCCAATATGTAAATTTATTGAATATTATCTGCATCCTATAGTTGAGACGCTGCCCTCGTATGTCAGAGACACTACGGACGTCCTAAGGAAGTTGGATGGTCTTCATTTGGAATCTGGAATGTTTCTGGCCACAGTAGACGTTGAATCCCTCTACACCAGTATAGGACATGTCGATGGTTTGGAGGCTGTGGCGTTTTTTCTTGGCATGAGCAACCTTGACCCTGCATTGCGTTCCCTGATCTTGGAGCTGCTTGAATTCATCTTGACGCACAACTACTTTACTTTTAAAGATAAATTCTATCTACAGCGTCGCGGCACTGCGATGGGCGCGGCATGCGCGCCATCCTATGCTAACCTCTTTCTCGGGTTTTGGGAGAGGGAGGTTTTCGGGGATGGCGCGTGTGCCGCCTCCCAGGCGCAGTGCTGGTATAGATACATCGATGATGTTTTTATTATTTGGCAGGGCCCCGAGCGGGGCTTCCATGACTTCATCCGTGGACTCAACCGTAATAATCGCAACATTAAACTGACATATAAACTAGCAGCAAATGAAATTGACTTTTTGGATATCAAGGTCATGGTATGTGCAGATGGCGCTATTCAAACGGATGTATTCCGAAAAGAAACTTCGGTGAATTCCTTGCTTCATGCTACGTCTGCACATACCTTTTCAACCATTGGCGCCGTACCAACTGGTCAGTTTTTGCGGATGAAACGTATTTGTTCCACGGATGGTGCCTTTGAGGCTCAGGCTCGGGATCTTGCACAGCGGTTCCGTGATCGGGGTTACAGCAATAGGTCCATCAGGAGAGGGTATGCTCGTGCCAGGGGGACCCCTCGCCGACAATTGTTTTCAAAAACTCACCAGAATGAGGGGATTGATCCACCTCTTAGGTGCATCATGACATTTAATAACCAATGGGACAATATAAGACGGAGTATGGCGAGATATTGGTCTGTGTTGCTGACCGATAAAACTTTAAAGCAATTCCTACCAGACAGACCCCTATTAACTGCGAGGAGAGGCCGTAATTTAAAGGATTCACTCGTCAGAAGCCATTACGTGGCCAAAACACCCAATATCTTTGGGGTGGGCCCACAGCGTTGGGGCTGTTATCCGTGTGGTTCATGTTTGGCATGCAGGAACATTATACGAGCCACCAATTTCACGTCAGCGGACGGAGGTAGGGACTTCCGGATCACACGCTACATATCTTGTAGCACCACATTTGTGGTATATTACGCCGTATGCACATGCAACCTTATCTACATAGGTCTCACCTCTCGTGAGCTACGGGTTCGAGTCAGGGAACATGTTAGGGACATCAGAGCAGCGAAGGAGGTGACTGATGTTTCGACCCTCAAAACTATCCCGCGGCACTTCAAGTTACATCACAACTGTGATCCTCGGGCATTTCAGGTCCGCGGTATCGATAGGGTTCAGTTGGGCATTAGGGGTGGTGATTTAAAAAAAATCTTAGCCCAAATTGAGTGCCGCTGGATAGTTACCCTTGGGACAATGACACCCCAGGGGCTCAATGAAAAGCTCTCCTTTGTACCGTTTTTGTGATATTGATTATCTCCTGGGGAAATGGTCTCTTAGGGGTGGAGTGTAATAGTTCCCCTTTATACATCCTGTGTATATCTCGCTCTCCCTGTCTTCTGGGACGTCACTCAACCCCTTTTTCGTATATGAGTGGTCCCTTCTTCTCTATGAGGATTTTTGCGTCCTGTCTCCCTTGTTTTTAATCTGTCGCTTTGTTTTTAACTACTGTTTTTTCTAATTTGTTTATGTTTAGTAATGATTGTTGGATATTTGTCGCCACGAGCTATCTATGGAGAGGACTGCCTTTGCTATGATGTCGGCTACAGCGTGATGATGTCCAAGGAGAGTGGAGGAGAAAAAATTCCTGCGCAGCTTTAATTACTTGTATAGAGATCTAATTGAAATAGATATATATATATACATACATATTATAAACTGTGCATAATGGACTAATACTCCTCCTCTCTGTACCTATATATGTTTGTTTTATCTACTTGGGCGCTTTTTTCTTTTTGGTGGTATTTGGATTACACAGGGGTATTGAATACACACACGCACACCATACTTGCCCATAGTTTCGCCAGTAAACAAAATGGCGACCGCGGTGTGCGCATGCCCGGTGTTTTTCGGATCTAGCTTATGCCCCTGACGGCATCCTTGTGGGTCAGGAGTCAGTCATTGACGTCAAGGGAGGCGTTTCCCCCCTGACTTCCTCCTGTACCCGGATGGCCGGATGTGACATGTTTGCGGCCCGAACTCCGCCCACCATGCGCTCCAGTGAGCGGCGCTGATAGCGATCAGCTGGCACAGACATTTATAAGTTCCCCTCATAGCGACAGTACACATAGGCCTCCCGAGGAAGCTAGATATAGCGAAACGTGCGTCGGGGCTACACGGATCCAGTCCACACCGCACCCACATGGGTAAGCATCTGCAACAGCATCTATGTTATGTACTCTTTTTGCACCCTATCGCCCTTTTGAATACTGGGATTCTGGGCTTTGAGTAGGTGCTGCTGCATCCCCCACTCTTGTGAGTTTTGTGGTCATATAGACAATACATAGTTATTTGCAATATACTTTCTTTAGGGGGTTCATACACACCAGTTATTTTTCAGGTGTTATGTGGTGTTGCCAATTGGCAATTGCGGGGTGTTACTGTTTCCGTTTTTCTGGTCATCACCATCCTGGTCATTTTTATACTAGTTACATGTTGTGTGTTGTATGTATTTTAGAGTTAATAAAGTAATTCTTTGATAACATTAGTGTCTGTAATCCTTCACTATTTAGGGGCATATCACTCCAGTTCTCTATTGGCTTTTAGTTATTATGGGAGTGGCTCTACTGTCCACAATTATATTTGGCACCTCCACCCTGGATGGGTGATAGTAGGTGTTACCAAGTATGTCGGTACTTGTTCAAATAACTATTATACTGTGTTTTTTCACAGCGTGTCCTACCGACCAAATGGACCATAAAGCACGTGAAAAGACGTGGCTTTCCAAACTTGACCAGGTTTTTGGTGTTGACTCTGGTGTGATTTTAAACACAAGGGAGACAGATGAAGTAATAACTAAGCTTAAATACCTTTTTAACAAGAAAACACGGCTATGGTGGAATAGGGCTTTCCTGGAACGCTATTTAGCAAAGGGATTAATACCTAGAGGCCTCCGTGTTCAGGTATTTCCTTCCTTTAGCATGGAGGACGAGGGGCTTAGGAAACAGTGGGAAGAGCTGTCCTCTACGTGCTCCAATGGCTATATGAAATTGCTCATTAAGTCTAATACATCAACAATTCAGGAAGTGGAACTAGAAATTAATAGCTTGCAAGACACCCTCACAACTAAATTATCAGCTGAGGAAATGTCTATTCTGAATAAGGAACTTGAGAGCGATTTTCAGAAATGGGAAAAAGAGATAGTAACATCTAAAACGAAGAAATATCATAGAGATACACTGGATTATAAAAATAACTCGGTCTATAGATGGAGAAAACAGGGATTTGGCCAGGTGGCACCTAGAAACCATCGTAATTCGTTCTCCTCTGCCTCCTCAATGGAGGATGAACCAACAACCAGTGGTCCCTTACAGAGTGTTCATCAGGAGAGGTTTGGCATTGGTAAACATGGATCGTACAAGGGGAGGTCCTATAATAAGAGGAAATTAACTCCACCTCAGTCTCGGGACAAAAAATCTAAAACCAATAATACACTTGAGGTAATTAACCTTTCTACTCATGTCTTGACTAAGGTACAATTAGAGGTTTTGGGGCTAGGCCTCAGTTTTGTCCCTACTAACAACTTTAATTTCTTCTCAGCGATGAAGGATATTCAGCTCTTTCTAAGAAAGGTTCTGTTGCGGAAACTTCATGCCAAACCGGCAGATTCTACGACTCTTGAAACCGTGACTGAACAAGAAACTCTTTTAATCTTGGAGGAACTGGAACAAGAGAGTACTTCAAATACATCAGGTACCTTTCCTACTTCAGTCGTTCCTAGGTCTACCACATTCCCTCCTTTCTCATTATGTCCATCCATTGAAATTTTTAATAAATTGGTTTTAGAGGATTTGAAAACCCTCCCCAGCACTCATAAAGGTGATAACTTGACACGGGTACAACGTCTTGCTCTTAAAGAACTGGGCTTGATGAGGGACATTGTAATTAAGCCCGCTGATAAGGGGGGGAATGTGGTCATCTGGCCAACGGCTAAGTACGAAAGGGAGGCATTACGCCAGCTGAGGGATCGGGACTCATATTCCATTCTTATGGCCAACCCCACAGTAGGATTCTCTCAGGATGTTTTTGAGATTTTGGATAGGGCCTTTTCACAGGGGATTATACCCAAAAAAATTTTTGAGGGTCTATATGTGCGTGATCCGGTGGTCCCTACCTTCTACCTGCTACCAAAGATTCACAAGAATCAAATTGATCCCCCCGGGCGTCCGATTGTCTCTGGCATAGGAGGGCTTAGTGACCCAATATGTAAATTTATTGAATATTATCTGCATCCTATAGTTGAGACGCTGCCCTCGTATGTCAGAGACACTACGGACGTCCTAAGGAAGTTGGATGGTCTTCATTTGGAATCTGGAATGTTTCTGGCCACAGTAGACGTTGAATCCCTCTACACCAGTATAGGACATGTCGATGGTTTGGAGGCTGTGGCGTTTTTTCTTGGCATGAGCAACCTTGACCCTGCATTGCATTCCCTGATCTTGGAGCTGCTTGAATTCATCTTGACGCACAACTACTTTACTTTTAAAGATAAATTCTATCTACAGCGTCGCGGCACTGCGATGGGCGCGGCATGCGCGCCATCCTATGCTAACCTCTTTCTCGGGTTTTGGGAGAGGGAGGTTTTCGGGGATGGCGCGTGTGCCGCCTCCCAGGCGCAGTGCTGGTATAGATACATCGATGATGTTTTTATTATTTGGCAGGGCCCCGAGCGGGGCTTCCATGACTTCATCCGTGGACTCAACCGTAATAATCGCAACATTAAACTGACATATAAACTAGCAGCAAAGGAAATTGACTTTTTGGATATCAAGGTCATGGTATGTGCAGATGGCGCTATTCAAACGGATGTATTCCGAAAAGAAACTTCGGTGAATTCCTTGCTTCATGCTACGTCTGCACATACCTTTTCAACCATTGGCGCCGTACCAACTGGTCAGTTTTTGCGGATGAAACGTATTTGTTCCACGGATGGTGCCTTTGAGGCTCAGGCTCGGGATCTTGCACAGCGGTTCCGTGATCGGGGTTACAGCAATAGGTCCATCAGGAGAGGGTATGCTCGTGCCAGGGGGACCCCTCGCCGACAATTGTTTTCAAAAACTCGCCAGAATGAGGGGATTGATCCACCTCTTAGGTGCATCATGACATTTAATAACCAATGGGACAATATAAGACGGAGTATGGCGAGATATTGGTCTGTGTTGCTGACCGATAAAACTTTAAAGCAATTCCTACCAGACAGACCCCTATTAACTGCGAGGAGAGGCCGTAATTTAAAGGATTCACTCGTCAGAAGCCATTACGTGGCCAAAACACCCAATATCTTTGGGGTGGGCCCACAGCGTTGGGGCTGTTATCCGTGTGGTTCATGTTTGGCATGCAGGAACATTATACGAGCCACCAATTTCACGTCAGCGGACGGAGGTAGGGACTTCCGGATCACACGCTACATATCTTGTAGCGCCACATTTGTGGTATATTACGCCGTATGCACATGCAACCTTATCTACATAGGTCTCACCTCTCGTGAGCTACGGGTTCGAGTCAGGGAACATGTTAGGGACATCAGAGCAGCGAAGGAGGTGACTGATGTTTCGACCCTCAAAACTATCCCGCGGCACTTCAAGTTACATCACAACTGTGATCCTCGGGCATTTCAGGTCCGCGGTATCGATAGGGTTCAGTTGGGCATTAGGGGTGGTGATTTTAAAAAAATCTTAGCCCAAATTGAGTGCCGCTGGATAGTTACCCTTGGGACAATGACACCCCAGGGGCTCAATGAAAAGCTCTCCTTTGTACCGTTTTTGTGATATTGATTATCTCCTGGGGAAATGGTCTCTTAGGGGTGGAGTGTAATAGTTCCCCTTTATACATCCTGTGTATATCTCGCTCTCCCTGTCTTCTGGGACGTCACTCAACCCCTTTTTCGTATATGAGTGGTCCCTTCTTCTCTATGAGGATTTTTGCGTCCTGTCTCCCTTGTTTTTAATCTGTTGCTTTGTTTTTAACTACTGTTTTTTCTAATTTGTTTATGTTTAGTAATGATTGTTGGATATTTGTCGCCACGAGCTATCTATGGAGAGGACTGCCTTTGCTATGATGTCGGCTACAGCGTGATGATGTCCAAGGAGAGTGGAGGAGAAAAAATTCCTGCGCAGCTTTAATTACTTGTATAGAGATCTAATTGAAATAGATATATATATATACATACATATTATAAACTGTGCATAATGGACTAATACTCCTCCTCTCTGTACCTATATATGTTTGTTTTATCTACTTGGGCGCTTTTTTCTTTTTGGTGGTATTTGGATTACACAGGGGTATTGAATACACACACGCACACCATACTTGCCCATAGTTTCGCCAGTAAACAAAATGGCGACCGCGGTGTGCGCATGCCCGGTGTTTTTCGGATCTAGCTTATGCCCCTGACGGCATCCTTGTGGGTCAGGAGTCAGTCATTGACGTCAAGGGAGGCGTTTCCCCCCTGACTTCCTCCTGTACCCGGATGGCCGGATGTGACATGTTTGCGGCCCGAACTCCGCCCACCATGCGCTCCAGTGAGCGGCGCTGATAGCGATCAGCTGGCACAGACATTTATAAGTTCCCCTCATAGCGACAGTACACATAGGCCTCCCGAGGAAGCTAGATATAGCGAAACGTGCGTCGGGGCTACACGGATCCAGTCCACACCGCACCCACATGGGTAAGCATCTGCAACAGCATCTATGTTATGTACTCTTTTTGCACCCTATCGCCCTTTTGAATACTTGGATTCTGGGCTTTGAGTAGGTGCTGCTGCATCCCCCACTCTTGTGAGTTTTGTGGTCATATAGACAATACATAGTTATTTGCAATATACTTTCTTTAGGGGGTTCATACACACCAGTTATTTTTCAGGTGTTATGTGGTGTTGCCAATTGGCAATTGCGGGGTGTTACTGTTTCCGTTTTTCTGGTCATCACCATCCTGGTCATTTTTATACTAGTTACATGTTGTGTGTTGTATGTATTTTAGAGTTAATAAAGTAATTCTTTGATAACATTAGTGTCTGTAATCCTTCACTATTTAGGGGCATATCACTCCAGTTCTCTATTGGCTTTTAGTTATTATGGGAGTGGCTCTACTGTCCACAATTATATTTGGCACCTCCACCCTGGATGGGTGATAGTAGGTGTTACCAAGTATGTCGGTACTTGTTCAAACAACAGTCATAAGTAAGAATGTTAACAATACAATAATTAAATCAACATAAGACAACCCTGCTCGTGAGAGCTTACAATCTACAATGAGGTGGGGGAGATACAAAGTACAGGTGTGTATTTACAATGATGTATTTACAATGATGGTCCAGCCATCTTCAGGGAGTGGGGGATAGATGGAAGTAGTGAATGGGCTACACACAAATAAAATGACTTTGATTAGGGAACGTGATAGGCCGCTCTGAACAAATGTGTTTTGAGGGAGTGCCTAAAGCTATGCAAATTGTGAATGGTCCTAATATCTTGGGGTAGAGCATTGCAGAGGATTGGCGCAGCACGGGAGAAGTCTTGGAGTCGGGAGTGGGAGGTACAGATTAATGAGGAGGTTAGTCAAAAGTCATTTGCAGAGCGCAGAGGTCGGTTAGGCCGATAGACAGAAATGAGGGAGAAGATGCAAGGGGGTGCTGCACTGCGAAGAGCTTTGTGGGTGAGAACAAGTACTTTGAATTGGATTCTATAATGAATGGGCAGCCAGTGTAACGACTGGCGAAGAGCGGACACGTCTGAGTAACGATTAGCTAGATTGACAACCCTGGCTGCTGCATTAAGGATAGACTGGAGAGGAGAAGGTCGAGTAAGGGGGAGGCCAATTAATAGAGCATTGAACTAGTCCAGGTGGGAGTGGATCAGGGCGACAGTGAGGATTTTTGTTTCCATAGTGAGAAAAGGACAGATTCTAGAGATGTTCTTTAGGTGTAAGTGGCACGAGCGGAAAAGAGATTGTATATTGGATGTGAAGGAGAGATCGGAGTCAAACGTAACACCCAGACAGCGCGCCTGCTGCCGGGTTGTTATTATGGTGCCACCCATGGAGAGGGAAACGTCAGGTTTAGGGTGGTTAGTAGACAGTGGGAGCAGAAGAAGTTCAGTTTTGGAGAGGTTGAGTTTCAGATAGAGAGCGGACATGATGTCAGAGACTGCGGACAGACAGTCACTGGTGTTCTGTAGAACAGCGGGTGTGAGGTCAAGGGATGATGTGTATAGTTGTGTGTCATCGGCATAAAGATGGTACTGAAAGCCAAATCTGCTGATGGTCTGTACAACTGGGGCCGTGTAGAGCGAGAAGTGAAGGGGGCCAAGGACTGAGCCCTGAGGTACCACGACAGTAAGAGGAAGAGGAGACGAAGTGGAGCAAGAGAACAGAACACTGAAGGAGCGGTCAGAAAGATAGGAGGAGAATCAGGAGAGAGCAGTGTCCTTAATGCCTAGTGACTGGAGCACAGAGAGTAGGAGAGGGTGGACAACAGTGTCAAAAGCTGCAGAAAGATCCAGAAGAATGAGCAGAGAGTGGTCATTACATTTTGCTGTCAGAAGCTCGTTGGTCACTTTGATGAGTGCAGTTTCTGTCGAGTGTAGGGGGTGGAAGCCGGACTCAGAAGGGTCTAGGCGGGAGTGAGTGGAGAGGTAACGGGTAAGGCGGGAGTAGACTAGATGCTCCAAGAGTTTAGCGATGAAGGGGAGGTTGGAGACCAGTCTGTAGTTATTTGTGCAGGGGTCGAAGGCGGGTTTCTTTAGTAACGGAGTAATGATAGAGTGCTTGAAGGAGGACAGGAAAATGCCTGAGGAAAGTGAGAGATTAAAGATTGTAGTTGAGTGAGTAGTGACAACTGGAGAGAGAGACTGGAGGAGATGAGAGGGAATGGGGTCTGCCTGGCTTCAGAATGTGTTGCATGTAGGTGTATTACCTGTTAAAGGGAATCATCCTTGCTTCCAGGCATGGCATCACCCTCCCCAAAAGGAAGGCAACATCACTGTAACAACTGGTTACCTGGGGTGTTACAATAGATGAGTGGATAGAGTAGCAGAGAAATGAGTTCAAGTCGAACTACCTGGAATATGTGGTTTATTGTGTGTTCAAATACTTTGAGCTTTGAAAAGAAAGAAAATAATTTTCCAGGCACAATTTCCCACACTGCTGAAGCATCAAATAGCATTTTGCGTGGCTATGCAGACCTTGCCATAATGCCCTTCAACTATTACATCTAGAGGATTATCATATTTTGTATAGTGGTGGTCAGTACCTGGGCCATCATAGATCAGCGGTTTCCTGGTTAGCACAGTTTGTACAGCAGAGTTGTTGAGAAATCTCTCACTTCTGTAGATTGTGAGCTTTTCTGGTTAGTGGGAACCTTTCCCTCTCTAGCTCTTCTGTTGAGTCTAAGCTTATGGTCAGCGGGGTCTTCTCTCTCTCACCTATAGAATATAAGCTCTTATGACCAGTGGGGTCTTGTTGTGAATTTGCTTTTTGCTCCCTCTAGTGGTTACTAGTTTTTTGACTCTGGTTTTTCTGTCATTCCTTTTATCCGCACCTGGGTCGTTAGTTAGGGGTGTTGCTATATAAGCTCCCTGGACCTTCAGTTCAATGCCTGGCAACGTAGTTATCAGAGCTAGTCTGCTGTGCTCTTGTCTACTGATCCTGGTTCCAGTTATATCAGCTAAGTCTGCCTTTTGCTTTTTGCTATTTGTTTTGGTTTTGTATTTTTGTCCAGCTTGTTCCAAATCTATATCCTGACCTTTGCTGGAAGCTCTAGGGGGGCTGGTGTTCTCCCCCCGGACCGTTAGACGGTTCGGGGGTTCTTGAATTTCCAGTGTGGATTTTGATAGGGTTTTTGTTGACCATATAAGTTACCTTTCTTTATTCTGCTATCAGTAAGCGGGCCTCTCTGTGCTAAACCTGGTTCATTTCTGTGTTTGTCATTTCCTCTTACCTCACCGTCATTATTTGTGGGGGGCTTCTATCCAGCTTTGGGGTCCCCTTCTCTGGAGGCAAGAAAGGTCTTTGTTTTCCTCTACTAGGGGTAGCTAGATTCTCCGGCTGGCGCGTGTCATCTAGAATCAACGTAGGAATGATCCCCGGCTACTTCTAGTGTTGGCGTTAGGAGTAGATATATGGTCAACCCAGTTACCACTGCCCTATGAGCTGGATTTTTGTATTCTGCAGACTTCCACGTTCCTGTCATGATCTCAATGGCAAGAGAACATAGCATAGGCATATATAGGAACTAGCTCTTGGAAGATGGGAACTGAGCTGACCATGAACTAAACCTAACGCACAACTAGCAGTGGCCGGGTAGCATGCCTACGTTGATTCTAGATGCCCAGCACCAGCCGGAGGACTAAATAATGCTAGCAGAGGAAAATATCAGTCCTAGCTCACCTCTAGAGAAATACCCCAAAAGGAGACAGAGGCCCCCCACATGTATTGGCGGTGAATTAAGATGAAATAACAAACGTAGTATGAAAATAGGTTTAGCAAATTTGAGGTCCACTTACTACATAGCAGAAGACAGAAAGGACACTTTCATGGTCAGCTGAAAACCCTATCAAAACACCATCCAGGAATTACTTTAAAACTCTGGCATTAACTCATAACACCAGAGTGGCAATTCCTGTTCACAAGAGCTTTCCAGACACAGTAACGAAACTACAGCTGTGAACTGGAACAAAAATGCAAAAACAAACATGGACAAGAGTCCAACTTATCTAGTAGTTGTCTAGGAGCAGGAACAAGCACAGAGAGGCTTCTGATAACATTGTTGACCGGCAAGAAACTAACAGAGCAGCAAGGTTATATAGCGACTCCCACATCTTGATGGGAACAGGTGAACAGAGAAGATGAAGACACCAGTTCAATTCCACCAGTAGCCACCGGGGGAGCCCAGAATCCAAATTCACAACAGTACCCCCCCCCTCAAGGAGGGGGCACCGAACCCTCACCAGAACCACCAGGGCAATCAGGATGGGCCCTATGAAAGGCACGAACCAGATCAGAGGCATGAACATCAGATGCATTCACCCAAGAATTATCCTCCTGGCCGTATCCCTTCCACTTGACCAGATACTGGAGTCTCCGTCTGGAAACACGAGAGTCCAAGATTTTCTCCACAACGTACTCCAACTCACCCTCAACCAACACCGGAGCAGGAGGCTCAACGGAAGGCACAACCGGTACCTCATACCTGCGCAATAATGACCGATGAAAAACGTTATGAATAGAAAAGGATGCAGGGAGGTCCAAACGGAAGGAAACAGGGTTAAGAATCTCCAATATCTTATACGGGCCGATGAACCGAGGCTTAAACTTAGGAGAAGAGACCCTCATAGGGACAAAACGAGAAGACAACCACACCAAATCCCCAACACAAAGCCGAGGACCAACACGACGGTGGCGGTTGGCAAAAAGCTGAGTCTTCTCCTGGGACAACCTCAAATTGTCCACCACCTGCCCCCAGATCTGATGCAATCTCTCCACCACAGCATCCACTCCAGGACAATCCGAAGATTCCACCTGACCAGAGGAAAATCGAGGATGAAACCCCGAATTACAGAAAAACGGGGACACCAAAGTGGCAGAGCTGGCCCGATTATTGAGAGCGAACTCCGCCAATGGCAAAAAAGCAACCCAATCATCCTGGTCAGCAGACACAAAACACCTCAGATATGTCTCCAGGGTCTGATTAATCCGCTCGGTCTGGCCATTCGTCTGAGGATGGAAAGCGGACGAAAAAGATAAATCTATGCCCATCCTAGCACAGAATGCCCGCCAAAATCTAGACACGAATTGGGTCCCTCTGTCAGAAACGATATTCTCAGGAATACCATGCAAACGAACAACATTTTGAAAAAACAGAGGAACCAACTCGGAAGAAGAAGGCAACTTGGGCAGAGGAACCAAATGGACCATCTTAGAGAAACGGTCACACACCACCCAGATGACAGACATCTTCTGAGAAACAGGCAGATCTGAAATAAAATCCATCGAGATGTGCGTCCAAGGTCTCTTAGGAATAGGCAAGGGCAACAATAATCCACTAGCCCGAGAACAACAAGGCTTGGCCCGAGCACAAACGTCACAAGACTGCACAAAGCCTCGCACATCTCGTGACAGGGAAGGCCACCAGAAGGACCTTGCCACCAAATCCCTGGTACCAAAAATGCCAGGATGACCTGCCAACGCAGAAGAATGAACCTCAGAGATGACTCTACTGGTCCAATCATCAGGAACAAACAGTTTATCAGGTGGGCAACGATCAGGTCTATCCGCCTGAAACTCCTGCAAGGCCCGCCGCAGGTCTGGAGAAACGGCTGACAATACCACTCCGTCCTTAAGGATACCTGTGGGCTCAGAGTTACCAGGCGAGTCAGGCTCAAAACTCCTAGAAAGGGCATCCGCCTTAACATTCTTAGAACCCGGTAGGTATGACACCACAAAATTAAACCGAGAGAAAAATAATGACCAGCGCGCCTGTCTAGGATTCAGGCGCCTGGCGGTCTCAAGATAAATCAAATTTTTGTGGTCAGTCAATACCACCACCTGATGTCTGGCCCCCTCAAGCCAATGGCGCCACTCCTCAAAAGCCCACTTCATGGCCAAAAGCTCCCGATTCCCAACATCATAATTCCGCTCAGCGGGCGAAAATTTACGGGAAAAGAAGGCACAAGGCCTCATCACGGAGCAGTCAGAACTTTTCTGTGACAACACTGCCCCAGCTCCGATCTCAGAAGCGTCGACCTCAACCTGAAAAGGTAGAGCAACATCAGGCTGACGCAACACAGGGGCAGAGGAAAAACGGCGCTTAAGCTCCCGAAAGGCCTCCACAGCATCAGGGGACCAATCAGCAACATCAGCACCCTTCTTAGTCAAATCGGTCAATGGCTTAGCAATATCCGAAAAACCAGCAATAAATCGACGATAAAAGTTAGCAAAGCCCAAAAATTTCTGAAGACTCTTAAGAGAAGAGGGCTGCGTCCAATCACAAATAGCTTGAACCTTGACAGGATCCATTTCAATGGAAGAGGGAGAAAAAATATATCCCAAAAAGGAAATCCTCTGTACCCCAAAAACACACTTAGAACCCTTCACACACAAAGAATTAGACCGCAAAACCTGAAAAACCCTCCTGACTTGCTGGACATGAGAGTCCCAGTCATCCGAAAAAATCAGAATATCATCCAGATACACAATCATAAATTTATCCAAATAATCGCGAAAAATATCATGCATAAAGGACTGGAAAACTGACGGAGCATTTGAAAGACCAAAAGGCATCACTAAATACTCAAAGTGGCCCTCGGGCGTATTAAATGCGGTTTTCCACTCATCCCCCTGCCTGATTCGCACCAAATTATACGCCCCACGAAGGTCAATCTTAGAGAACCACTTGGCCCCCTTTATGCGAGCAAACAAATCAGTCAGCAACGGCAATGGGTATTGATATTTAACAGTGATTTTATTCAAAAGCCGATAATCAATACATGGTCTCAAAGAGCCGTCTTTTTTTGACACAAAAAAAAAACCGGCTCCTAAGGGAGATGACGATGGACGAATATGTCCCTTTTCCAAGGACTCCTTTATATATTCTCGCATAGCAGCATGTTCAGGCACAGACAGATTAAATAAACGACCCTTTGGGTATTTACTACCCGGGATTAAATCTATGGCACAATCGCACTCTCGGTGCGGAGGTAACGAACCAAGCTTGGATTCTTCAAAGACGTCACGATAGTCAGACAGGAACTCAGGAATTTCAGAGGGAATAGATGATGAAATGGAAACCACAGGTACATCCCCATGAGCCCCCTCACATCCCCAGCTCAACACAGACATAGCTCTCCAGTCGAGGACTGGGTTGTGAGATTGCAGCCAAGGCAATCCTAGCACCAAATCATCATGTAGATTATACAGCACCAGAAAGCGAATAATCTCCTGGTGATCCGGATTAATACGCATAGTTACTTGTGTCCAATATTGTGGTTTATTATTAGCCAATGGGGTGGAGTCAATCCCCTTCAGAGGAATAGGAGTCTCCAAAGGCTCTAAATCATACCCACAGCGTTTGGCAAAGGACCAATCCATAAGACTCAAAGCGGCGCCAGAGTCGACATAGGCGTCCGTGGTAATAGATGACAAAGAGCAAATCAGGGTCACAGATAGAATAAACTTAGACGGTAAGGTGCAAATGGAAACAGATTTATCAAGCTTTTTAGTGCGCTTAGAGCATGCTGATATAACATGAGTAGAATCACCACAATAGAAACACAACCCATTTTTCCGTCTAAAATTCTGCCGCTCGCTTCGGGACAGAATTCTATCACACTGCATACTCTCTGGCGACTTCTCAGTGGACACCGCCAGATGGTGCACTGGTTTGCGCTCCCGCAAACGCCTATCGATCTGAATAGCCATTGTCATGGACTCATTCAGACTCGCAGGCACAGGGAACCCCACCATAACATCCTTAATGGCATCAGAGAGACCCTCTCTGAAAGTCGCCGCCAGGGCGCACTCATTCCACTGAGTAAGCACAGACCATTTACGGAATCTTTGGCAGTAAATTTCCGCTTCATCTTGCCCCTGAGATAGGGACATCAAAGTTTTTTCTGCCTGAAGCTCCAAATGAGGTTCGTCATAAAGCAACCCCAAGGCCAGAAAAAACGCATCCACATTGAGCAACGCAGGATCCCCTGGTGTCAATGAAAAAGCCCAGTCTTGAGGGTCGCCCCGGAGCAAGGAAATCACAATCCTGACCTGCTGTGCAGGGTCTCCGGCAGAGCGAGATTTCAGGGACAAAAATAATTTGCAATTATTTCGAAAATTCTGAAACCCAGATCTATTCCCCGAGAAAAATTCCGGCAAAGGAATTCTCGGCTCAGATACAGGTGCATGACAAACAAAATCTTGCAAATTTTGTACCTTCGTAGCGAGATTATTCAAACCTGCAGTTACACTCTGAAGATCCATTACAAACAGGTGGACACAGAGCCATTCAAAGATTAGAAGGAGAGAAAAAAAAAAAAAAAAAATTTCAGCAGACTACTTATTTCTCTCCTTTCTCAGCCAAGGATTTTAACCCTTTAGTGGGCCGGTCAAACTGTCATGATCTCAATGGCAAGAGAACATAGCATAGGCATATATAGGAACTAGCTCTTGGAAGATGGGAACTGACCTGACCATGAACTAAACCTAACGCACAACTAGCAGTGGCCGGGTAGCATGCCTACGTTGATTCTAGATGCCCAGCACCAGCCGGAGGACTAAATAATGCTAGCAGAGGAAAATATCAGTCCTAGCTCACCTCTAGAGAAATACCCCAAAAGGAGACAGAGGCCCCCCACATGTATTGGCGGTGAATTAAGATGAAATAACAAACGTAGTATGAAAATAGGTTTAGCAAATTTGAGGTCCACTTACTACATAGCAGAAGACAGAAAGGACACTTTCATGGTCAGCTGAAAACCCTATCAAAACACCATCCAGGAATTACTTTAAAACTCTGGCATTAACTCATAACACCAGAGTGGCAATTCCTGTTCACAAGAGCTTTCCAGACACAGTAACGAAACTACAGCTGTGAACTGGAACAAAAATGCAAAAACAAACATGGACAAGAGTCCAACTTATCTAGTAGTTGTCTAGGAGCAGGAACAAGCACAGAGAGGCTTCTGATAACATTGTTGACCGGCAAGAAACTAACAGAGCAGCAAGGTTATATAGCGACTCCCACATCTTGATGGGAACAGGTGAACAGAGAAGATGAAGACACCAGTTCAATTCCACCAGTAGCCACCGGGGGAGCCCAGAATCCAAATTCACAACACGTTCCTCTGAGACCCTCGCCATTGGGGTCATAACAGTTTGCCAGGCCAGTATTAAATGTTTAATGCATTGCAGAAGAGGGATTATAAGAAAGAAGATTCTGAGTTTTTTTTTTTTTCCTTTTTCCCCTTTACCTCAGAGTGGCTATGCTTGCTGCAGACATGAATGTCCAGACCTTGATTACAAGTGTGGACCAGCTGGCTACTCGTGTGCAGGGCATACAAGACTATGTTATCAGAAATCCTAGGTCAGAACCTAAAATACCGATTCCTGAACTGTTTTTCGGAGACAGGTTTAAGTTTAGGAATTTCGTGAATAATTGTAAATTGTTTTTGTCCCTGAGACCCTGTTCATCTGGAGATTCTGCTCAGCAAGTAAAAATTGTTATTTCGTTCTTACGGGGCGACCCTCAGGATTGGGCTTTTTCGTTGGCGCCAGGAGATCCGGCATTGGCTGATCTTGATACGTTTTTTCTGGCGCTCGGTTTACTTTATGAGGAACCCAATCTTGAGATTCAGGCAGAAAAGGCCTTGCTGGCTATGTCTCAGGGGCAGGACGAGGCTGAAGTGTATTGCCAAAAATTTCGGAAATGGTCCGTGCTGACACATTGGAACGAGTGTGCACTGGCCGCTAATTTTAGAAATGGCCTTTCTGAAGCCATTAAGAATGTTATGGTGGGTTTTCCCATTCCCACAGGTCTGAATGATACTATGGCACTGGCTATTCAAATTGACCGGCGGTTGCGGGAGCGCAAAACCGCAAATTCCCTCATGGTGTTGTCTGAACAGACACCTAATTCGGTGCAATGTGATAGAAAAACCGCAAATTCCCTCATGGTGTTGTCTGAACAGACACCTGATTTAATGCAATGTGATAGAATCCTGACTAGAAATGAGCGGAAAATTCATAGACGCCGGAATGGCTTGTGCTACTACTGTGGTGATTTTACACATGTTATCTCAGCATGCTCTAAACGTATAGCTAAGGTTGTTAGTCCTGTCACCGTTGGTAATTTGCAACCTAAATTTATTCTGTCTGTAACTTTGATTTGCTCACTGTCATCTTATCCTGTCATGGCGTTTGTAGATTCAGGTGCTGCCCTGAGTCTCATGGATCTCTCATTTGCTAAGCGCTGTGGTTTTACTCTTGAACCATTAGAAAATCCTATTCCTCTTAGGGGTATTGATGCTACACCATTGGCAGCAAATAAACCGCAGTATTGGACACAGGTTACCATGTGCATGAATCCTGAACACCGCGAGGTGATACGTTTCCTGGTTTTACATAAAATGCATGATTTGGTTGTTTTAGGGCTGCCATGGTTACAGACCCATAATCCAGTCCTGGACTGGAAGGCTATGTCAGTCTCAAGTTGGGGCTGTCGTGGTATTCATGGGGATTCCCTGCCTGTGTCTATTGCTTCTTCTACGCCTTCGGAAGTTCCGGAGTATTTGTCTGATTATCAGGATGTCTTCAGTGAGTCTGAGTCCAGTGCACTGCCTCCTCATAGGGACTGTGACTGTGCTATAGATTTGATCCCAGGCAGTAAATTTCCTAAGGGAAGACTGTTTAATCTGTCGGTACCTGAACATACCGCTATGCGTTCATATATCAAGGAGTCTCTGGAGAAAGGACATATTCGTCCGTCTTCTTCCCCTCTTGGTGCGGGATTCTTTTTTGTGGCAAAAAAGGACGGATCTTTGAGACCTTGTATTGATTATCGGCTTTTAAATAAGATCACTGTCAAATTTCAGTATCCTTTACCGCTGTTGTCTGACTTGTTTGCCCGGATTAAGGGTGCCAAGTGGTTCACCAAGATAGACCTTCGTGGTGCGTACAACCTTGTGCGCATTAAGCAAGGTGATGAATGGAAAACCGCATTCAATACGCCCGAAGGTCATTTTGAGTACTTGGTGATGCCTTTTGGGCTCTCCAATGCGCCTTCAGTTTTTCAGTCCTTTATGCATGACATTTTCCGGAAGTATCTGGATAAATTTTTGATTGTTTATCTGGATGATATTTTGGTTTTTTCTGATAATTGGGATTCGCATGTGGAGCAGGTCAGGTTGGTCTTTAAAATTTTGCGTGAAAATTCTTTGTTTGTCAAGGGCTCAAAGTGTCTCTTTGGTGTACAGAAGGTTCCCTTTTTGGGGTTCATTTTTTCCCCTTCTGCTGTGGAGATGGACCCAGTCAAGGTCCGAGCTATTCTTGATTGGACTCAGCCCTCGTCAGTTAAGAGTCTTCAGAAGTTCTTGGGCTTCGCTAACTTCTACCGTCGTTTTATCGCTAATTTTTCTAGCATTGTGAAACCTTTGACGGATATGACCAAGAAGGGCTCCGATGTAGCTAACTGGGCTCCTGCTGCCGTGGAGGCTTTCCAGGAGTTGAAACGCCGGTTTACTTCGGCGCCTGTTTTGTGCCAGCCTGACGTCTCACTTCCCTTTCAGGTTGAGGTGGATGCTTCGGAGATTGGGGCAGGGGCCGTTTTGTCGCAGAGAGGCCCTGGTTGCTCTGTTATGAAACCTTGTGCCTTTTTCTCTAGGAAGTTTTCGCCTGCCGAGCGAAATTATGATGTGGGCAATCGGGAGTTGTTGGCCATGAAATGGGCATTTGAGGAGTGGCGTCATTGGCTCGAGGGTGCTAAGCATTGTGTGGTGGTCTTGACTGATCACAAAAATCTGATGTATCTCGAGTCTGCTAAACGCCTTAATCCGAGACAGGCCCGCTGGTCATTGTTTTTCTCCCGCTTTGATTTTGTTGTCTCGTATTTACCAGGTTCAAAGAATGTGAAGGCCGATGCTCTTTCTAGGAGCTTTGTGCCTGATGCTCCTGGAGTCACGGATCCTGTTGGTATTCTTAAAGATGGAGTTATCTTGTCAGCTATTTCTCCGGATCTGCGACGTGTGTTGCAGAGATTTCAGGCTGATAGGCCTGAGTCTTGTCCACCTGACAGACTGTTTGTCCCGGATAAGTGGACCAGCAGAGTCATTTCCGAGGTTCATTCCTCGGTGTTGGCAGGTCACCCGGGAATTTTTGGCACCAGAGATCTGGTGGCCAGGTCCTTTTGGTGGCCTTCCTTGTCAAGGGATGTGCGGTCATTTGTGCAGTCCTGTGGGACTTGTGCTCGAGCTAAGCCTTGCTGTTCTCGTGCCAGCGGTTTGCTCTTGCCCTTGCCTGTCCCGAAGAGACCTTGGACACATATCTCCATGGATTTCATTTCTGATCTTCCGCTATCTCAGGGCATGTCCGTTATCTGGGTGATATGTGATCGCTTCTCCAAGATGGTCCATTTGGTTCCTTTGCCTAAGCTGCCTTCCTCTTCCGATCTGGTTCCTGTGTTTTTCCAGAACGTGGTTCGTTTGCACGGCATCCCTGAGAATATTGTGTCAGACAGAGGATCCCAGTTCGTTTCCAGGTTCTGGCGATCCTTTTGTAGTAGGATGGGCATTGATTTGTCGTTTTCGTCTGCTTTCCATCCTCAGACTAATGGACAGACGGAGCGAACCAATCAGACTTTGGAGGCTTATTTGAGGTGTTTTGTCTCTGCTGATCAGGACGATTGGGTGACATTCTTGCCGTTGGCTGAGTTTGCCCTTAATAATCGGGCTAGTTCCGCCACCTTGGTTTCGCCTTTTTTCTGCAACTCTGGTTTCCATCCTCGCTTTTCTTCGGGTCATGTGGAGCCTTCTGACTGTCCTGGGGTGGATTCTTTGGTGGATAGGTTGCAGCAGATCTGGAATCATGTGGTGGACAACTTGAAGTTGTCACAGGAGAAGGCTCAGCGCTTTGCCAACCGCCGCCGCGGTGTGGGTCCCCGACTACGCGTTGGGGATTTGGTATGGCTTTCTTCCCGCTTTGTTCCTATGAAGGTCTCCTCTCCCAAATTTAAACCTCGTTTTATTGGGCCTTACAAGATATTGGAAATCCTTAATCCTGTATCTTTTCGTCTGGATCTTCCTGTGTCGTTTGCTATTCACAATGTATTTCATAGGTCCTTGTTGCGGCGGTACATTGTGCCTGTAGTTCCTTCTGCTGAGCCTCCTGCTCCGGTGTTGGTTGAGGGCGAGTTGGAGTACGTGGTGGAGAAGATCTTGGATTCTCGCCTCTCCAGGCGGAGGCTTCAGTACCTGGTCAAGTGGAAGGGCTATGGTCAGGAGGATAATTCCTGGGTGGTCGCCTCTGATGTTCATGCGGCCGATTTAGTTCGTGCCTTTCATGCCGCTCATCCTGATCGCCCTGGTGGTCGTGGTGAGGGTTCGGTGACCCCTCACTAAGGGGGGGGTACTGTTGTGAATTTGCTTTTTGCTCCCTCTAGTGGTTACTAGTTTTTTGACTCTGGTTTTTCTGTCATTCCTTTTAACCGCACCTGGGTCGTTAGTTAGGGGTGTTGCTATATAAGCTCCCTGGACCTTCAGTTCAATGCCTGGCAACGTAGTTATCAGAGCTAGTCTGCTGTGCTCTTGTCTACTGATCCTGGTTCCAGTTATATCAGCTAAGTCTGCCTTTTGCTTTTTGCTATTTGTTTTGGTTTTGTATTTTTGTCCAGCTTGTTCCAAATCTATATCCTGACCTTTGCTGGAAGCTCTAGGGGGGCTGGTGTTCTCCCTCGGACCGTTAGACGGTTCGGGGGTTCTTGAATTTCCAGTGTGGATTTTGATAGGGTTTTTGTTGACCATATAAGTTACCTTTCTTTATTCTGCTATCAGTAAGCGGGCCTCTCTGTGCTAAACCTGGTTCATTTCTGTGTTTGTCATTTCCTCTTACCTCACCGTCATTATTTGTGGGGGGCTTCTATCCAGCTTTGGGGTCCCCTTCTCTGGAGGCAAGAAAGGTCTTTGTTTTCCTCTACTAGGGGTAGCTAGATTCTCCGGCTGGCGCGTGTCATCTAGAATCAACGTAGGAATGATCCCCGGCTACTTCTAGTGTTGGCGTTAGGAGTAGATATATGGTCAACCCAGTTACCACTGCCCTATGAGCTGGATTTTTGTATTCTGCAGACTTCCACGTTCCTCTGAGACCCTCGCCATTGGGGTCATAACAGGGTCTGCTCTCTTTCTCCTGTATAAAAAGAGAGAGAGAGAGAACCCCGCTGACCATAATTGGCAGGGTCTCCCGTCTGTCTGTAAAATATAAGCCCTTATGGTCAGCTAGGTTCTTTCACTCTCCACTCTCCCATGTGCATTTTATGAAGAATTACAAGTTTTCTAGTAATGAATTCATGCAAATTTATTCACGGCAAATTATTTTTTTGCTAAAATGTTGGAATGCCAGCGAATTCAAATGTCAAAAGATTAATCTCTACCCAGTACCATTTCCCACACAGCTGAAGCATCAGACAGCAGGATAACATCATTTTGCATTGCTGTGTGGGCCTCCCCATAATGCTCTGCAGGTATTACATTTTAATTTTTATTATACTTTGTACAGTTGTGATCAGTACCTTGGCAATGTGAGATCACTGGTTCCAGTGGAGCACAATTTTTATGGTAGAGTGGTTTTCTATCTCCAGAGTCATTGGATAAGTTTCTCTCTTATGCAATGCGTAAGCTCTATTGGAAGAGGGGTCCTCTTTCATTTTCGCCACTAAAGTATAGGCCTTCATGGTCAGCAGGATACTTGTTCTTTTTCACCTGTAAATTATAAGATCTTCTGGTCAGAGAAGTTCTTTTTCTTTCTTTTCTATAAAGTGTAAGCTCTTATGAACAGATGAGTTCTCTCTCCTCTCCCCATGTGTATTTTCTGAGCAATTATGGAAATTTGCGCAAACATATTTACCGCAAGTCAATTATTGAGCAACAGTCAGAAAGATTGAATTTCAAAGGATTAGCTCATCTGTACCCCTCATTTGTGGTGACCATGATGTCTAAGTAATTATTCCAATCTTGGGCATAGATGGGAATAACCCTTCAAATGTCACATCTTTCGCAACATACAGGATGGCCGATGGAAATTTGGCTGCCTCCAGAAATAGTACACTAATTTACATGCTTATCTTTGTCGGGTTCTTTAAGTTCCTGCACATGTTATACAGTATAGTTCGAGATTCAGAGATTTCAGAACTCGCTGACATGTTGTTTGTGATACACCAACTTGCTTGAAGTTCATTTTTGGAAGCTACTTGCAATCTACTGTTGAATTTCATGCATGACTTTGGCCTTCCTGATTAATGGAGGCCTCGGTTTCTTCATGTTTGCAACAGATCCAGTTTGATGCCATTTTGAACCAGAGTGTTAATACAATGTTTAGCTGGTGGTTTTGTTCCTGAGTACTTGTTGGTGAAGGCCTGTTTTGTTTCCTTAATCAGTCCACTTTGCACATAGCCTTCCATAATCACTTTTCACAGCTCCAGGGAGAACATCATCTTTCTGACACAATTTGCCTAGAAGGACTGAACAGCGAGACAAAATAACGCTGGAATGCTGCACACAAGGTGACACCACATCGCCAGACAAAGAGCAATGGGCTACGGACCCCTCTGAAGAGCATGAAGCTGGTATTGGAGGTGTGCAACTTTTCCAAGCACCACCTTGTATTTTAAATCAATAGTATATTTGCTTATCTTTTCAACAAAACTGTAAATTGGCAATGTGACATTGCCCCTATGATTGTTGTTGTAGAAGGGAAATATCTCATGAACACTTTCTAGTTGCTATGTACTGTACATATTTTGTAATGTATCTCCAAGGCGAAACCTTTAACTGTAGAATATACTCATGCAGCTTAATTACTGTGAAACTTTCCTAACTAATTAGTGTCCTTGTGATTCAGTTGCCTCATGATCACCTTATTTTACAACGTATAATTTTTTTCCAGGGAATCTCATAAATACAATTGTCAATAAATTATGTAAAAATCAAGTACAAATAACACATGAAAGAACATATATGGACCAACTATGGATTTATTATGAAAGCCTTTAGCTGAGCCAAGGCCTCTAATGTATGTTTATGAGTACAGCTGGTACATTTATGGCAATTTTATAAGCACACCTCCTGAAAAAACTTTTCCACGTCTGTCGAATGGATATCATTCAAACTTGTGTGTATGTACGGACTTATCAGAGACTGTTATACTATAAACCTGCATTTAACTGTTGCAGCTGTGACCATAAACTTAGAAACAGAAAGGAAAGAAATCTTAGTCACAAAAATTGGCTTGTCATTAAAAAACACCATGTAAATTCTTATATAAGCTGAGTGTGTGAGTCACCAGAAACCACAATATCTTCTATTTTAAAAATGTGAGACAGACTAATAAACACAATCTCACTTTTATGCTGCTCAAATATATAATGTAGTAAAATTGTCTTATGGAACACATCATCCTTTTTTCTCAGGGATGGACCACATTGCCTTGCATCAGGATACAACAAAGATCTGTACCCAGCGGCAGTAGCCCTAAAATCAATGATCAATAAGAACATTTCAATGAGCGCCAGATCAGGTAATAAAAAAATATCCTATTCTCACCTCCTAGTCTGGCAGCTCTCCTTATTCGCTACTTTGTCCTCCGCAGGTCTTGAGGCATCAACATCCAGAGGGGCCATCTAGTGACAGCTGCAATCAAAATTCATATATTGTATGTGTGGAAGAAGCTGACAAATTTGCTGCAGAAGTCAAGAAAAACCCCTTCCGGATATTGAGACCCTGAGATAAATTGGGTACACAAGAGCATTTAGAGTGATGTCGGGAGGTACATTATAGGATTCTTTTTATTACACCAATCTGTGTTCATTGACAAAACTTTTTAAAGTAGGGGAAAAACTATTTAAGAAATATGTAATGTCATATTTTGGCTTCAAGAAAATCAAAGAAATAAAACAGCCTTACCAACTCCAGGTCAGATTATGAATGCACTAGCAGGATGCAGAAGACCTCCATGATAACAGGGGGTGGGAGCAGTATTTTGCATCTGTGCTGCCCCTGCCTCTATCATGGGGGTCTCCTGCATCCTGCTAGTGCATCAGTAATTTGGCCTGGAGTTGGTAAGGCTGTTTTTGTTCTATGATTTTTCTTGAATTGATGTCCTATGTGAGGCATATTTTGGATTCTCTCTGCCTGTGTGTCGTATGTCTGCTGTGCTGTCCTATTATTCACAAGAATTACACTGGTGATCACGATTTCACCTTTACACTTGCATGGTTTACTATATACAAGAACTCCTTTACATAATATCAATGGCAATCACTTTATTATTTGTACACTATATACTATCTACAGAGATTTTGTTTATAATATAATATTATTAGTAATCATTGTTTTCATTGTGTACACTGTGTACTATTTAACATGCTCCTGTGTTATAGATGTGACCCCTCACCTTGCATAAGCTAGTCATAAGTGGGTTGAGAAGCTGAGCTTCCTGCAATCATAGGAGGCAATGGCTGTGTTACAACTATTTAAAAAAAAAAAAAGATTACAAATTGATCAAAATTAATATGCTTTCCAACATAATACCAATAAAAAATGCCAAAAATAAGCCATTACATAGTTCCAGCCTGCAACCGTAGTTATCACTGAAGAGTCAGACTCTTTAAGGCTGGGATCACACATACGCGAGATACGGCCAAGTCTCTCAGGTGAAAACCCAGCTCTGGCGCCGGCACTCCTAAGCGGAGCGTGCAGCTCTATGTATTGCTGTGCAGCCGCACGCTCCGCTCCGGAGTGCCGGCGCCAGAAAAGGGTTTTCACCTGCGAGACTCGGCCATATCTCGCTTATGTGTGATCCCAGCCTATATCAATTGATTGAAGGTGGTACCGATTTTCCCCCCTGCATTATATGGTAAATAAAATTACACCATATGTCAGCAACAAGATGAAAGAAGTTACAGCTCCAGGGAAAAACCGAAACACAAACAAGAAAATCCCCAAAAAAACCTGATATGCTAAAGCTCCGTGCGAAACTATACTTGTGAAATGTTTGGCTATTGATATGTTAATATTTGTACTTGTACCTATTGCCTCATTATTCTTCCTCCATTGAACAAACTATAAACCGAGGTACCTAATTTAACCTCAAAACCGGGAAAACTTATTGATCCGAGTATACGTCAAAGGGAAGATGCAATAGCTACTGGGTCTGCAAGTCTCCCCTCTCCCCACGAGTCTCCCCCTCTCCCAGTCGGTCCGCGAGTCACCCAAGGGGGTGTTCCTTAACCACTTCTACACAGCAGTGGCGGAGCAGTGCCATCCTGTCATGTATGTAGTCTCGGAGGTAGTGGTGTGCCGGTAACGTAAGGAGCAGCAGTCGTGGAGGCAAGTGGTAGCAGTGCGGCAGGTGGAGGTTGTGGGTGGCCTGTATTTTCGCTGCGCACACTTCACTTCCAGTCCCGCTCATTATGGCTTATGAATATTCGTGACGTCACCGGAAATGAAATGTGCGGCACTGAAAATACAGGCCGCCCACAACCTCCACCTGCCGTATGGCTACCGCTTGCCTCCACGACTACAGCTCCATACGTTACCAACACGCCACTATCTCTGTGACTCCATATATGACAGGATGGCGCTGCTCCACCACTACCGCTTGCTCCATAGGTTTAGGTTATACGCACGCTGCTACCTCCTGGACTCCATACATGCCAGGATCGTGCTGCTGTTGTGAAGGAGGGGTAAGAAACACACCCGGGGAAGAGAGACGGAGAGGGGAGACAGATCGGTGGGGGTGACTCAAGTATAATCCGAGTGGGGCACTTTCAGCCTAAAAAAATAGGCTGAAAATCTCGGCTTAACTCGAGTATATACGGTATTTTAGAATCCAGATTTTTTTCAGTTTGCTTTATAATAGATTACCAGTGTATAAATAAAGGATATTACATATATAATAAAAGGAATTCCTTGGTTATTGGGCTTAGTCTATTGTGACGACTGCCAAGCAGACACATCAGGTGGATCTGGTTTGAATGAATTTCCTTTCAGAAGGAGTTATGTGGCTTGCAATTAGGTCCTGTAGCTTTCTGCTGATATTTTTGCTAGTGGAGGAGAGGCGGATGGTAGCAATAAGTAAGTGTGTGGTCCCTGTTGGCTTTAAGAACTTGGGTTATGCTTGACTGAAATCAATAGTTTAACTTTTCTATAAATCTAATTAAAGTGTTTTGTTGCCCACAATGTCCAATCTGGCATTAGGTCATAGTATTATAAAGCAAAGTATTTTATATTAGAAAGTAGTGCAAAGCAGAGTTCGTTTACCTTTGTTTCTCCTGTCGGCAAACTGGAAACCATAAGGGTATGTTTCCACGTTCAGGAAACGCTGCGTTTTTTACGCTGCGTTTTTCCGCAGCGTCAAAAACGCAGCGTCCAGATGTTACAGCATAGTGGATGGGATTTCATGAAATCCAGACTCCACTATGCGTTAAAAACGCATGCGTTTTTGCCGCGAAAATGCATGCGTGGTGCGTTTTTTTGAAACGCAGCATGTTGGTACTATGAGCAAAACACGCAGGTACACCGCAGGTGACCTGCCAGTGACCTCAGGTGCAGTTTTGGTCAGGATTTTACCTGCATAAAATCCTGACCAAAGCCTGAAGCAAAACTGAACGTGGAAACATACCCTTATGGAAACCAAAATGTTGTTTTCTGCAAGATCCAAAAAATAGCTTTCATTCATGCTTTTTATTAGTTTATGAACTTAAAGCCCATGTGTTACATTTCATCACTTATTTTAGAAATGTGTGGTTTTGCAAATAAGTAATTTTGTCAAGTTTATAATCTAAAGGAGTTGTCCTGTCTTAAACTACAAGTCTGCAGTGACTGCAGACTTGTGAATCCTCACATTGTGTACACTGCGAGTTGTGAGTAGTTTATGGAGCCAATGCCAGGCAATATGCATAGAGTGCCTGCAGACTTGTAGTTTAAGACCGAATAACCCCTTTAACCCCTTCACGACCAGAGGTATTTCCTTTTTTGCTTTTGCTCCACTTCTTCCCAGAGCCATCACTTTTTTATTTTTTGGTCAATATGGCCATGTGAGGGCTTATTTTTTGCCAGCAAAGTTGTAATTTTTAACAACCCCATTGGTTATAGTATATCGTGGAAAAAAAAAATCAAATGCAGTGAAATAAAAAAAGTGAAATTCCACAGTTGTTTTTTTTCACCATGTTCACTAAATGCTAAAACTGACCTGCCATTATGATTCTCTAGGTCATTTTGAGTTCATAGGCACCAAACATTTCTAGGTTCATTTTATTTAAGCAATGAAAAAAAAATCGAAAATTTGGTAAAAAAAAGGCAACATTTTATGAAACGTATAACATATCCATTTTTTGTGATCTGGGCCTCTGCTTATTTTTTGTGTGCTGAGCTGACATTTTTATTGATACCATATTGGTGTAGATACAATATTTTGATCGCCCATTATTGCATTTTATTGCAATGTAGGCGAGATCAAAAAAGCGTTATTCTGAGGCTTCGATTTTTTTTCTCGTTATGTCGTTTAATGATCAGTTTAATTCTTTTTTATATTGATAGATCAGGTGATACTAAATGTGTATATTTTATTTTTTTTCATTGTTTTATTTTGAATGGGGCAAAAGTGGGGTGGTTTAACCCCTTCACCCCAAAGCCTGTTTTCACCTAAGTGACACGGCCAATTTTTAGAATTCTGACCACTGTCACTTTATGAGGTCATAACTCTAAAACGCTTCAACGGATCCTGGTGATTCTGACACTGTTTTCTCGTGACATATTGTACTTCATGACAGTGGTAAAACTTCTTCAATATGACTTGCATTTATTTGTGAAAAAAACAAAAATTTGTCGAAAATTATGAAAATTTAGCAATTTTCAAACTTTTAGTTTTTATGCCCTTAAATTAGAGAGTTATATCTCATAATATAGTTAATAAACAACATTTCCCACATGTCTGCTTTACATCTGCATAATTTTGGAAACATAAATTTTTTTTGTTAGGGAGTTATAAGGGTTAAAAGTTGACCAGCGATTTCTCATTTTTGCAACAAAATTTGCAAAAAACCATTTTTTTTACGGACCACCTCACACTTGAAGTGACTTTGAGGGGTCTATATGACAGAAAATGCCCAAAATTGACACCATTCTAAAAACTGCACCCCTCAAGGTACTCAAAACCATATTCAAAAAGTTTATTAACCCTTCAGGTGCTTCACAGGAATTTTTGGAATGTTTAAAAAAACTTGAACATTCAACTTTTTTTTCACAAAATTTTTACTTCAGATCCAATTTGTTTTATTTTACCAAGGGTAACAGGAGAAATTGGACCAAAAAAGTCGTTGTACAATTTGTCCTGAGTACGCCGATACCCCACATGTTGGGGTAAACCATTGATTGGGCACATGGCAGAGCTCGGAAGGGAAGGAGCGCCATTTGACTTTTCAATGCAAGATTTGCTGAAATTGAGATCGGAACCCATGTCGCAATTGGAGAGCCCCTGATGTGCCTAAACAGTGGAAACCCCCACAAGTGACACCATTTTGGAAAGTAGACCCTCTAAGGAACTAATCTAGATGTGTGGTGAGCACTTTGAAGCTCCAAGTGCTTCACAGAAGTTTATAATGTAGAGCCGTAAAAAAAAATTCATATTAATTTTCACAAAAAATGATCTTTTTGCCCCAAATTTTTTATTTTCCCAAGGGTAACAGGATAAATTGGACCCCAAAAGTTGTTGTGCAATTTGTCCTGAGTACGCTGATATTTCATATATGGGGATAAACCACTGTTTGGGTGCATGGCAGAGCTCGGAAGGGAAGGAGCGCCATTTGACTTTTCAATGCAAAATAGGCTGGAATTGAGATCGGAACCCATGTCGTGTTTGGAGAGCCCCTGACGTGCCTAAACAGTGGAAACCCCCACAAGTGACACCATTTTGGAAAGTAGACCCTCTAAGGAACTAATCTAGATGTGTGGTGAGCACTTTGAATCTCCAAGTGCTTCACAGAAGTTTATAATGTAGAGCCGTAAAAAAAAATTCATATTAATTTTCACAAAAAATGATCTTTTTGCCCCAAATTTTTTATTTTCCCAAGGGTAACAGGATAAATTGGACCCCAAAAGTTGTTGTGCAATTTGTCCTGAGTACGCTGATACTTCATATATGGGGATAAACCACTGTTTGGGCGCATGGCAGAGCTCGGAAGGGAAGGAGCGCCATTTGACTTTTCAATGCAAAATTGGCTGGAATTGAGATCGGAACCCATGTCGTGTTTGGAGAGCCCCTGACGTGCCTAAACAGTGGAAACCCCCACAAGTGACACCATTTTGGAAAGAAGACCCCCTAAGGAACTTATCTAGATGTGTGGTGAGCACTTTTAACCCCCAATTGTTTCACTAAAGTTTAGAATGTAGCGCTGTGAAAATTAAAAAATCATTTTTTCTTTCCACAAAATGATGTTTTAGCCCGCAATTTTTTTTTCCCCAAGGGTAACAGGAGAAATTGGACAACAAAAGTATTTGTCCAATTTGTCCTGAGTACGACGATACCCCATACATTGGGGGAACCACTGTTTGGCCGCACGGCAGAGCTCGGAAGGGAAGGAGCGCCGTTTGAAATGCAGACTTAGATGGATTGGTCTGCAGGTGTCATGTTGCATTTGCAGAGCCCCTGATGTACCTAAACAGTAGAAACCCTCCACAAGTGACCCCATATTGGAAACTAGACCCCCCGAGGAACTTATCTAGATGTGTTGTGAGAACTTTGAACCAACTAGTGTTTCACTACAGTTTATCGCGCAGAGCCGCGAAAATAAAAAATATTTTTTTTCCACGAAAATGATATTTTAGCCCCCACGTTTTTATTTTCCCAAGGGTAACAGGAGAAATTGGACAACAAAAGTTGTTGTCCAATTTGTCCTGACTATGCTGATACCCCATATATTGGGGGGAACCACTGTTTGGGCGCACGGCAGAGCTCGGAAGGGAAGGAGCGCCGTTTGAATTGCAGACTTAGATGGATTGGTCTGCAGGTGTCATGTTGCATTTGCAAAGCCCCTAATGTACCCAAACAGTAGAAACCCCCCACAATTGACCCCATATTGGAAACTAGACCCCCCAGGGAACTTATCTAGATGTGTTGTGAGAACTTTGAACCAACAAATGTTTCACTACAGTCTATCTCGCAGAGCAACGAAAATGAAAAAAATTTTTTTTCCACGAAAATGATATTTTAGCCCCACGTTTTTATTTTCCCAAGGGTAACAGGACAAATTGGACCCCAAAAGTTGTTGTCCAACTTGTCCTGAGAACGCTGATACCCCATATGTTGGGGGGAACCACTGTTTGGGCGCGCAGGAGAACTCGGAAGGGAAGGAGCACTGTTTTAGTTTTTCAAAGCAGAATTGGCTGGAATTGAGATCCGATGCCATGTCGCGTTTGGAGAGCCCCTGATGTGCCTAAACAGTGAAAACTCCCCAATTCTAACTGAAACCCTAACCCCAGCCCTAACCCTAGCCCTAACCCCAACCCTAGCCCTAACCCTAGTCCTAACCCTAGCGCTACTTTCACACTAGCGTTTTTTTTTGCATACGTCGCAATGCGTCGTTTTGGCGAAAAAACGCATCCTGCAAAGTCATCTGCAGGATGCGTTTTTTCCCCATAGACTAACATTAGTGACGCATTGCGACGTATTGACACACGTCGCAACCGTCGTGCGACGGATGCGTCGTGTTGTGGCGGACCGCCGGCAGCAAAAAACGTTACATGTAACTTTTTTCGTGCCGACAGTCCACCATTTCCTACCGTGCATGCGCGGCTGGAACTCCGCCCCCACCTCCCCGCACCTCACAATGGGGCAGCGGATACGTGGAAAAACAACATCCGCTGCCCCCGTTGTGCGGCGCTTGCACGGTATGCGTCGGTATGTCGGGCCGACGCAGCGCGACGGCCCCGTACCGACGCTAGTGTGAAAGTAGCCTAACAGGAAAATGGAAATAAATATATTTTTTTAAATTTTATTATTTTTCCCTAACTAAGGGGGTGATGAAGGGGGATTTGATTTACTTTTATAGCGTTTTTTAGCGGATTTTTATGGTTGGCAGCCATCACACACAAAAGACGCTTTTTATTGCAAAAAATAGTTTTTGCATCACCACATTTTGAGAGCTATAATTTTTCCATATTTTGGTCCACAGAGTCATGTGAGATCCTCTTTTTTGCGGGACGAGTTGACGTTTTTATTGGTACCATTTTCGGGCACATGACATTTTTTGATCGCTTTTTATTCCGATTTTTGGGAGGCGGAATGAACAAAAACCAGCAATTCCTGAAATTCTTTTAGGGGGGGCGTTTATACCGTTCTGCGTTTGGTAAAAAAGATAAAGCAGTTTTATTCTTCGGGTCAGTACAATTACAGCGATACCTCATTTATGTAATTTTGTTATGTTTTGGCGCTTTTACACAATAAAAACTATTTTATATAAAAAAATAATTGTTTTTGCATCGCTTTATTCTGAAAGCTATAACTTTTTTATTTTTCTGCTGATGATGCTGTATGGTGGCTTTTTTTGCGGGACAAGATGACGTTTTCAGCGGTACCATGGTTATTTATATCCGTCTTTTTGATCGCGTGTTATTCCACTTTTTCTTTGGCGGGATGAGAATAAAGCGTTGTTTTTTGTCTCGGTTTTTTTTTTTTTTTTTACGGTGTTCACTGAAGGGGTTAACTAGTGATATAGTTTTATAGGTGGGGTCGTTACGGACGCGGCGATACCAAATTTGTGTACTTTTATTATGTGATTTTTTTTTTATTTAGATAAAGAAATGTATTTATGAGAATATTTTTTTTTTTTTCTTTATTTAGGAATTTTTTTTTCTTTTTTTTTTACACATGTGGAAATTTTTTTTTTTTACTTTTTTACTTTGTCCCAGGGGGGGACATCCCAGATCGGTGATCTGACAGTGTGCACAGCACTCTGTCAGATCACCGATCTGACAGACAAGGGCAGAGGCTTGCCGGCGCCTGCTATTAGGAACTCTCTGCAGGCGCCGGCAAGCTAGGGCATTTCATGACCCGGAAGGAGTCCCGCGGCCATCTTGGATCCGGGGACTGCTTCCAGGTCACCAGAGCAGCGTGATCTCATCGCGCTGCTCCGGTGGGAGAGCGCAGGGAGCCCCCGTCCCTGCGCGATCCCCCTCTATGCCGCTGTCACTATTGACATCAGAGGGGTTAAATGCCCGCGATCGGTGATAGCGCCGATCGTGGGCATTGCTGCGGGGTGTCAGCTGTCATATACAGCTGACACCTGCACCCGATCACCGCGGCGCTCAGCACGAGACCGCGGTGATCGGGGCGCCGTACTAGTACTGCGGCTGGCACTAATGCAGTGCCGGCAGCGCCGTACTAGTACGGCGCATGGCACGAAGGGGTTAATGTTAAAAAAAATGAACTTTTTTTGAATTTACCAAATGGCTGCAATGAAGCAAAGAGTGAAAAATGTAAAGGGGTATGAATACTTTCCATACCCACTGTATATATAAACGTGTCTATTAGGTCCCTTCATGCAGCTAACCTGTAGTCCTTCCTTGGTTCCCTGAGCCATTGATAGAGCACAGCCTAAAGCAGGTGCTTCTGGCCACTTTAGGCTCTTTAGAGTATAGGGGTCTGGGTATCTACCCAGCTTTGCTGAGGAGCCATTCCTGACATTGCTATGAGGCTCTGCACATTTAGATTTACCCCTGTCCATTAATCTCTCCATTAGCAGAATACAGGGATACAAAATACATGGAAACAATCGTTTCCTGTTCATAACAGTTTGGGCACTAAAATATTAGAATATGAGAATACCGTTCTATAATATATGAGTGAAAGTGGCTTTAGAAGATAGCACTAAATAGCAGAACATTGTGTGTTTATCCTTGGATTTCATAAAGTTGGGGTTTTGAATTTGCATCAGATTTACTGAAAAGGGTAAACCAACTCTGCTTACTTCATTTCCATATTACAAAGGTGCGTGATACCTGCTGCTCATACATGCAGGTATCTGTAGATGTGATGTCCACGGCCTCACTCAGCACTTGATGCAGAAGTGATTGGAGCTAAATTGAGCTTTGAAAAAGCAAAAACCATTTCATTATTTTTTATTCATAAATTAATAGGACATGTGAAAGCAAAGTAATATATCTTGCTAGATGCATCGATCTTTGACTCTGCCTGGATTGAACTTCTACTTTCAAAATTCTCGCTTCTCATTTGTCTTTTTTCTATTATGTTTATAGTTAGTCATGAACGAGTGTGCTCGTTACTCAAGATTTCCGAGCATGCTCGGGTGTTCTCCGAGTATTTTTGGCGTGCTCGGAAATTTAGTTTGTGTCGCCACAGCTGCATGATTTGCGGTTACTAGACAGCCTGAATACATGTGGGGATTGCCTGTTTGTTAGGGAATCTCCATATGTGTTCAGGCTGTCTAGCAGCTGCAAATCATGCAGCTGCAGCAACAAAAACGAAATCTTTGAGCACGCACAAAATACTCGGAGATCACCTGAGCATGCTCGGAAATCTTGAGTAGCGAGCATACTCGCTCATCACTACTTATAGTAGATGCCAGTTAGTGCCCATAAAGCTCTAAGGAGCTTGCAGCAGAATGTCTATGTCTACCTCCAACATCTCCCTCCTCTCCTATTCCATAGAAGTTTGAAAACACAAACTGTCATCTCCAGTAATGGGAAAGCCTGTGTTTACTGAATACAGACTTTACCGACTAATTGAGACCGAAAGACCTGTTCAGGAAGAGAAAATATTTTCTGATAAGATAAATTACATTTTTATGCAGAGCTTTTCCAAAGCCTCCAGATATCAAAGTGCTGTTTTGTATAGACTAAATTGTAAATCTGGTTGTTTATGGCAGATTTCTTGTAAAACCTATAGCCTTTTTTTTTAACGGGTCTCTTGAACCTTCTTAATACCTTTGAGGCAAATGTAATTGTTTTGGTCATTTTCCACTGCTGGAACTACTACCATGAATTCCTGTTGGCATCTCAGTTTCACAACCTCTGTCCCTCTTTTAGTACGAAAGGAAACCACATAAATTATCTAACTGCTTCCAATCTCGGGAACATGAGCTGTACGTTCCCCCACTGTAACCCGTCTTAAATAACACATACGTAGTGCACTTTGCAGCAGGAAGAAAAAAAAATAAAATCCTTATAAAAAAGCAGCTTCCTAAATTAACACTCTGGAATAAAATAGCATAATAATGTATATATAAGGAACACATCTACTTGCAGGCCATAAACATTATCCCCTACTAATTTGGCGAGGCATTTTAACACATTAGAAGCAGTGCTGGCAAACTGTTAATCCCACTTCTGGCAATGTGGACTTTTTAATTTCATTTTCCTACAACCTGTGCGAGTTTCTATGATGTTTTGTGTTTGCATTTGTGCTCTAGTAAATTTGCGGTTTTATTTTTCAGATTTTAGTTGCAAAGAGTTCTTTAAAGTGATCACTACTGTATAGTATAGTAGTAGAGAATTTAACCGTATTTTTGGATTGTTTCTAAAATCCCTATTTGTCACGGGAAACCTAGGTGTCTAGATAGGCAAGAGCTAATAACCCGGGCCCCTGCGATTTCCCTCAACTCTGGGAAACCCTGACTGACCCTTCTCCCAGAGTTTACACTGATGGTGTGCATGTCTGGGCCTCCATCCTCACCCTGTCTCCTGTTACAACCTCTGGCTGAAACCACAACCCACTTCCCAGTGAAGAGACCACTAACCAATACCCACAGTTAGCACAGACAAGGATAACGGAAAATATACACCATGCCGCAGTCACTCAGGAATACACAATAAGTGCACAGGGCAAAACAAATACAAATATAGGAAGGAGGAAAATATGACAAAGGGAAATATACACCACCAGATACGATACTCCTTTTCCTAGACCACCACTCCAGACCGAGATAACCAAGCACAAGACAGAAGCTATAATCGGCGATGCCCAATGTTCAGAAGAACAATTTAAAGGCAGTGGGCGTGACCCAGCTTCCATTCCGAGCACCAGCTAAATTAACCCTGGACAGCTAGATAAAATCTAGCCGACGCCACTGAGCGCATAGTGGACAAAAGCGGAATTACCGCTGTCTGTCGAACGCCCTAGTATGAACAGCGTCCAACATGACAGTACCCCGCCTTCTACGAGGGACCCCAGGACCCTCATGACTTATAGGACCCGGCTTGTCCGGATGGCGGCAGTGAAACATACTGACCAGCCGATCCGCATGAATGTCCGAGGCTGGTACCCAAGACCTCTCCTCCGGCCCATAACC
The DNA here is from genome assembly GCF_051348905.1 of Ranitomeya variabilis. Lineage (NCBI taxonomy): Eukaryota > Metazoa > Chordata > Amphibia > Anura > Dendrobatidae > Ranitomeya > Ranitomeya variabilis. Next base: position 682,572,170 of record NC_135233.1, read on the forward strand.
ATGCCAGTGTACCAAATACTGTAAGGTGCGGCGCACTACATGAGAGTCAACCACCTTGGAGACTTCAAATTCTAAATTACCATCCACCAAGACTGGGGAAGGCATCGGTGTCACGTCCACAAGACCCACCATCTTTTTTAGCAACGATCTGTGGAACACGTTGTGTATCTTATACACCGTAGGAAGCTCCAATCGGTAAGCTACTGGGTTAATGACAGCCATGACATTAAAAGGACCAATAAACCTAGGACCCAATTTAAGGGATGGTATTTTGAGTCTTATGTTTTTTGTGGATAACTACACCCAGTCATCCACACTCAGGTCCGGACCTGGCACACGCCTTCTGTCAGCCACATGTTTGTACCTAGCACCCACGCTCAACAAGAGCTGTTTAACTGTCCTCCAGACTGATGACAGTTGTGTTCCTAACTGGTCTTCCTCCGGGACGCCGGAAGAACCCCCCTGACTCAAAGTGCAAAATTGAGGATGTAGCCCACAAACACAAAAAACGGAGACTCCCCAGAAGACTCCTGGCGGTAATTATTGATGGCAAACTCAGCCAAAGGAAGGAACGTCGACCACTCCTCCTGGTTATCAGAAACAAAGCAGCGTAAGTACTGCTCCAAATTTTGGTTCATACGCTCGGTCTGACCATTCGACTGAGGATGAAACGCTGAAGAATGAGACAACTTGATCCCCAGCCGTGAGCAAAACGCTTTCCAAAATTTTGTCACAAACTGAGTACCTCTATCGGAAACGATGTCAGATGGAACCCCATGAAGTCTGACCACCTCCTGCACAAATACCTGAGCCAGAGTCTTAGCGTTAGGCAACGAAGGCAAAGACACAAAGTGCGACATTTTTGAGAACCGATCAACAATCACCAAAATGACCGTGTTCCCAGCTGAGGAGGGCAAGTCAGTGATAAAATCCATGGAGATCTCCGTCCATGGCTTACTAGGTACCTCGAGAGGAAGTAGTGCGCCAACAGGACGGGACCCGGGGCGTCTTAACCCTAGCGCACGTGGTGCAAGCTGACACGTATGAGACCACATCCTGTCAGATTTTGGGCCACCAAAACCGACGTGACACCAACTCCAAAGTACCTCTGACCCCTGGGTGGCCAGCCAGGACAGCATCATGATGCTCCGCCAAAACCTTTAAGCGGAGATGAAGCGGTACAAATGATTTGTTGATGGGAAGCTCAGATGGTACCTCCTCCTGAGCCTCGGCAATCTCAGCCTCAACCTCGGTTGTGAGAGCTGAAACCACAACACCCTTTTGGAGGATGGGTGCCGGATCTTCCCGAGATTCCCCCCCCCGGAAAACACCTGGACAGAGCATCCGCCTTAGTGTTTTTAGACCCAGGTCTGTAAGTAACAACAAAGTTGAACCGCGTGAAAAACAATGCCCAGTGAGCCTGCCTGGGAGATAGACGCTTGGCAGACTCCAAATAAAGCAAATTATTATGGTCAGTAATTACAGTAACCTGATGAACCGACCCCTCCAAGAAGTGTCGCCATTCCTCAAAGGCCAACTTGATTGCCAACAACTCCCTGTTGCCGATATCGTAGTTAGGTTCGGCAGACGACAGTTTCTTGGAGAAATAGGCGCAAGGACGCAAACCACTCAAGGATGAGCCTTGTGACAACACCGCCCCCACACCAACCTCAGATGCATCGACTTCCACAAGAAAAGGTTTCGATACGTCTGGCTGCACAAGAATGGGGCCGAAACAAAACTGTTCTTAAGAAACTCAAATGCGCGCACAGCGGCCTCAGGCCAAACAGAGAAATTGGCACCCTTTTTAGTCATGTCTGTTAGCGGTTTAGCAATGATAGAAAAATCCTTGATAAACTTCCTATAGTAGTTTGAAAACCCAAGGAACCGCTGAAGTGCTTTCAGGTTATCAGGCCGTTCCCAATGCAACACCGCTTGCACCTTAGCGGCGTCCATTTTAAACCCAGAAGCAGACACAATATAACCCAAGAAAAGCAACTCCTGAACCAAAAATTCACATTTCTCAAGTTTTGCATAGAGCTTATTCTCTCTGAGAAGCTGTAACACCTGCCTGACATGATCTAAATGAGTATCACGGTCGCTAGAATATATGAGAATGTCATCCAGGTATACAATAATGAATTTCCCCAAAACATGTGCGAACACATCATTTATGAAATGTTGGAACACTGCTGGTGCGTTTGTCAACTCAAATGGCATCACCAAATTTTCAAAATGACCCTCAGGGGTATTAAAAGCCGTCTTCCACTCATCACCTTGACGGACTCTTATGAGGTTATACGCCCCCCTGAGGTCAAGCTTGATAAACCACTTAGCACCTGCCACCTGGTTGAACAAATCTGGGATTAGTGGCATAGGGTATGGATCACGAACCGTAATCTGGTTCAACTCCCTGAAATCCAGACACGGGCGTAGTCCGCCATCTTTCTTCTTAACGAAGAAGAACCCCGCTGCCACAGGTGAAGATGAAGGCCTGATGTGCCCTTTGCTCAAACTGTCAGCAATGTAATCCTTTAACGCTTGTCTCTCTGGACCGGAGATGTTAAACACCCTTGCTTTAGGCAATTTGGCCCCTGGTTTAAACCTGATAGTACAGTCATAGGAGCGATGTGGTGGCAACTCTGAACAACCCTTCTCAGAGAACACATCCGCAAAATCCAGAAGTGACTCAGGAATGCTTGAAGTCACAGCAGACACACATGTGGCCAGGCAATTCTCCTGGCAAAATTCGCTCCACTGAATTATGTCCTGAGTTTTCCAATCAATAACCGGGTTGTGCATAGACAACCATGGGAAACCCAAAACCACCTGTGCAGGAAGATTCCTGAGCACCTTACATGTAACCTGCTCGGAATGTAGAACCCCAATGTGGAGTTTGACCTCAGCCACAAACTAAGTAATCTCCCCCTGTGAGAGAGGAGCTGCATTGATGGTGACCACGCGGATAGGATTAGGCAGTTTTTCCATCCTAAAACCTGCTGTGCGCGCAAATTCCTCATCAATGAGATTTGTGGCAGAACCGCTATCCACAAAAACAGTGATTGGCAGCTCTCTGCCAGCGACGATAACTTTGGCAGGGAGCATGCATTGAGAAACCACCATAGAGGATATGCATAAGCTCAGATTGGCCTCCTCCACACCCTCTGAGCTTAGAAGTTTTCCACCGTTGCGTTTTTCTTAGACAGCAGAGTACAAATGTTAACAAAATGACCAGTTTTACCACAGTAAAAACAGGCTCCCTGCTTCTTGAGCACAGGGGCTCGACGCTTAACATGTGATACCCCTGCGATTTGCATAGGCTCCGTGGGCTCACCTGCAGCAACCTCACGTGAACCTACACCTTCTCCCATAGGCGGCGTCTCATGCTCTCCCTGACGCAAACGACGATCAATAAGGACAACAAGACTTATAGCGGAATCTAGAGAAGCAGGAGTCTCGTACATCAGGAGGGCTTTTTTAACCCTTCCAGAAACCCCATGAATAAACTGACTCCGCAGAGCAGGATCATTCCACTGTGTGTCAACCGCCCAGCGGTGAAATTCAGAACAGTAATCCTCTGCAACACGCTCCCCCTGTCGAATAGCGTGTATCTTAGATTCTGCTAGAGCCATTCTGTCAGGATCATTGTAAATGTGTCCAAGAGCAGAAAATAAACTCTCCACTGAGTTAAATGCAGCAGAATCAGAAGGTAAAGAAAACGCCCATGCTTGAGGATCCCCGTTTAGTAAAGACAACACTAGGCCCACACGCTGAGCCTCATTACCTGAGGAGATCGGGCACATACGAAAATAAAGTTTGCAAGCTTCATGAAAAGTAACAAATTTACTGCGTTCCCCAGCAAACCTTTCAGGCAAAGGAAACTTAGGCTCAGCAACTCTACCTGCTGCTCCAGCTTGCACATTAGATACAGCTAGTCCCTGTTGCTGCACTGCCCCCCTCAACTCAGTGACCTGTAGGGACAGCGCCTCCAACTGGCGGGTTATGGAAGTCATGGGATCCATGGAATTCAAATAATGTAGGCCGATTATAATATCACGGGAAACCTAGGTGTCTAGATAGGCAAGAGCTAATAACCCGGGCCCCTGCGATTTCCCTCAACTCTGGGAAACCCTGACTGACCCTTCTCCCAGAGTTTACACTGATGGTGTGCATGTCTGGGCCTCCATCCTCACCCTGTCTCCTGTTACAACCTCTGGCTGAAACCACAACCCACCTCCCAGTGAAGAGACCACTAACCAATACCCACAGTTAGCACAGACAAGGATAACGGAAAATATACACCACGCCACAGTCACTCAGGAATACACAATAAGTGCACAGGGCAAAACAAATACAAAAATAGGAAGGAGGAAAATATGATAAAGGGAAATATACACCACCAGATACGATACTCCTTTTCCTAGACCACCACTCAAGACAAAGATAACCAAGCACAAGACAGAAGCTATAATCGGTGACGCCCAATGTTCAGAACAACAATTTAAAGGCAGTGGGCGTGATCCAGCTTCCAATCCGAGCACCAGCTAAATTAACCCCGGACCAGCTAGATAAAATCTAGCCGACGCCACTGAGCGCATAGTGGACAAAAGCGGAATTACCACTGTCTGTCGAACGTCCTAGTATGAACAGCGTCCGACATGACACTATTACTAGGTAAAAGTCACAATAATAATACATTTCTGTTGAACAGATATTTCTTCATCCAGGATGCATGCTACTTAACTATGTCCTGGCTGTGTCCAACATAGATAACTAAAGAGCAATTACCTACAAATCCAAACAGTCTTGAAATAGGCCATGCATAGTCCTCCTAAGTTGTTCCAAACTTCAGTTACTAAGAATTATTTTTATAGGTGTTTTCACAAATGCCACATATTTACAAGGGCATAAGACGTCTGTTCTTTATGGGTAAAGGAAAGAAAAATAGACCATTGGGCCATGTGCACACTGAGTATTTGGTGAGTTTTTACCTCAGTATTTGTAAGCCAAAACCAGGAGTGGAGCAATCAGAGTAAAATTATAATACACGTCACCACTTCTGTACTTCTCATCCACTCCTGGTTTTCGCTTACAAATACTGAGGTAAATACTCGCCAAATACTGAACATGTGCACGTGACCTTATTCAACGTTGTGCTATATCCAATTTATACCCATTTTTGATCTATATGTTCATTTTTACCATCAATGTGGCATCTAATTTCCTTGCACGAAAAATAAAAGTTTTGCAGGCTTCTATCACCAATTAAACAATAACAAATGAACAGCACATGGATGATATGCAGCATCGAAATGCTATCTTTTTTTCAAGGACCCATTCACTTAAACAGATGAGTTTGATCTGCAAATCTGAAAAAATGGATATGTGAACATGCCTATAGACTATATTGGGCACTTGTTCCATATATTAACCCCTTCACCCCCAAGGGTGGTTTGCACGTTAATGACCAGGCCAATTTTTACAATTCTGACCACTGTCCCTTTATGAGGTTATAACTCTGGAACTCTTCAACGGATCTTGGCAATTCTGACACTGTTTTCTCGTGACATATTGTACTTCATGATAGTGGTAAAATTTATTCGATATAACTTGCGTTTATTTGTGAAAAAAACGGAAATTTGGCGAAAATGTAGAAAATTTCGCAATTTTCCAACTTTGAATTTTTATGCCCTTAAATCACAGAGATATGTCACGCAAAATACTTAATAAGTAACATTCCCCACATGCCTACTTTACATCAGCACAATTTTGGAAACAAATTTTTTTTTGTTAGGGAGTTATAAGGGTTAAAAGTTGACCAGAAATTTCTCATTTTTACAACACCATTTTTTTTAGGGACCACATCTCATTTGAAGTCATTTTGAGGGGTCAATATGATAGAAAATAACCAAGTGTGACACCATTCTAAAAACTGCACCCCTCAAGGTGCTCAAAACCACATTCAAGAAGTTTATTAACCTTTCAGGTGGTTCACAGGAATTTTTGGAATGTTTAAATAAAAATGAACATTTTACTTTTTTTCACACAAAATTTATTTCAGCTCCAATTTGTTTTATTTTACCAAGGGTAACAGGAGAAAATGGACCAGAAAAATTGTTGTACAATTTGTCCTGAGTACGCTGATACCCAATATGTGGGGGTAAACCACTGTTTGGGCGCATGGCAGAGCTCGGAAGGAAAGAAGCGCCATTTTACTTTTCAATGCAAAATTGACTGGAATTGAGATGGGACGCCATGTTGCGTTTGGAGAGCCCCTCATGTGCCTAAACATTGAAACCCCCCACAAGTTACACCATTTTGGAAAGTAGACCCCTTAAGGAACTTATCTAGATGTGTGGTGAGCACTTTGACCCAACAATTGCTTCACAGAAGTTTATAATGCAGAGCCGTAAAAATAAAAAATCATATTTTTTCACAAAAGTGATCTTTTTGCCCACAATTTTTTATTTTCCCAAGGGTAAGAGAATAAATTAGACCAAAGAAGTTGTTGTGCAATTTGTCCTGAGTACGACGATACCCCATATGTGGGGGTAAACCACTGTTTGGGCGCATGGCAGAGCTCGGAAGGGAAGGAGTGCCATTTTACTTTTCAATGCAAAATTGACTGGAATTAAGATGGGAAGCCATGTTGCGTTTGGAGAGCCCCTGATGTGCCTATACATTGAAACCCCCCACAAGTGACACCATTTTGGAAAGTAGACCCCCTAAGGAACTTATCTAGATGTGTTTTGAGAGCTTTGAACCCCCAAGTGTTTCACTACAGTTTATAACACAGAGCCGTGAAAATAAAAATTCTTTTTTTTTCCACAAAAATGATTTTTTAGCCCCCAGTTTTGTATTTTCACAAGGGTAACAGGATAAATTGGATACCAAAAGTTGTTGTCCAATGTGTCCTGAGTACGCTGATACCCCATATGTGGGGGGAACCACTGTTTGGGCGCCTGGCAGAGCTCGGAAGGGAAGGAGCGCCATTTGGAATGCAGACTTAGATGGATTGGTCTGCAGGCGTCACGTTGCATTTGCAGAGCCCCTGATGTACCCAAACAGTAGAAACCCCCCACAAGTGACCCCATATTGGAAACTAGACCTCCTACGGAACTTATCTAGATGTGTTGTGAGAACTTTGAACCCCCAAGTGTTTCACTACAGTTTACAACGCAGAGCCGTGAAAATAAAAAATCTTTTTTTTTTCCCACAAAAATGATTTTTAGCCCCCCAAATTTTTATTTTCCCAAGGATAACAAGAGAACTTCGACCCCAAAAGTTGTTGTCCAATTAGTCCCGAGGACTCTGATACCCCATATGTTGGGGTAAACCCCTGTTTGGGCGCACGGGAGAGCTCGGAAGGGAAGGAGCACTGTTTTACTTTTTCAACGCAGAATTGGCTGGAATTGAGATCGGACGCCATGTCGCGTTTGGAGAGCCCCTAGTGTGCCTAAACAGTGGAAACCCCCCAATTCTACCTGAAAACCTAATCCAAACACACCCCTAACCCTAATCCCAACGGTAACCCTAACCACACCCCTAACCCTGACACACCCCTAACTCTAATCCCAACCCTAATCCCAACCGTAAATGTAATCCAAACTCTAACCCTAACTTTAGCCCCAACCATAACCCTAACTTTAGCCCCAACCCTGACCCTAACTTTAGCCCCAACCCTAGCCCTAACCCTAGCCCTAACCCTAACCCTAGCTCTAACCCTAACCCTAGCCCTAACCCTAGCTCTAACCCTAGCCCTAACCCTAGCCCTAACCCTAGCTCTAACCCTAGCCCTAACCCTAGCCCTAACCCTAGCCCTAACCCTAGCCCTAACCCTAGCTCTAACCCTAACCCTAGCCCTAACCCTAACCCTAGCCCTAACCCTAACCCTAGCCCTAATGGGAAAATGGAAATAAATACATTTTTTAAATTTTTTGATTTTTCGCTAACTAAGGGGGTGATGAAGGGGGTTTGATTTACTTTTATAGCAGGTTTTTTAGCGGATTTTTATGATTGGCAGCCGTCACACACTGAAAGACGCTTTTTATTGCAAAAAATATTTTTTGCGTTACCACATTTTGAGACCTATAATGTTTCTATAACGTTTTTATTGGTAACATTTTCGGACACATGACAGTTTTTGATCACTTTTTATTTCGATTTTTGTGAGGCAGAATGACCAAAAACCAGCTATTCATGAATTTCTTTTGGGGGAGGCGTTTATACCGTTCCACGTTTGGTAAAATGAATAAAGCAGTTTTATTCTTCGGGTCAGTACGATTACAGCGATACCTCATTTATATCATTTGTTTATTGTTTTGGCGCTTTTATACGATAAAAGCTATTTTATAGAAAAAATAATTATTTTGGTTTTGCTTTATTCTGAGAACTATAACTTTTTTTTATTTTTTTGCTTATGATGCTGTATTGCAGCTCGTTTTTTGCAGGACAAGATGACGTTTTCAGCGGTACCATGCTTATTTATATCCGTCTTTTTGATCACGTGTTATTCCGCTTTTTGTTCGGCGGTATGATAATAAAGCATTGTTTTTTGGTTCGTTTTTTTTCTTACGGTGTTCACTGAAGGGGTTAACTAGTGGGACAGTTTTATAGCTTGGGTCATTACGGACGCGGCGATTCTAAATATGTGTACTTTTATTGTTTCTTTTTGTTTTTTTTAGATAAAGAAATGTATTTATGGGAATAATATATATATTTTTTTCTTTATTTAGGAATTTTTTTTTTTTTTTTTTTTTTACACTTGTGGAAATTTTTTTTTAAACTTTTTTACTTTGTACCAGGGGGGGACAACACAGATCGCCCATCTGACAGTTTGCACAGCACTCTGTCAGATGGGCGATCTTACTTTCATCGGCTCCGGACCCTGACCCGGAAGTACTCCCTGCAGGACCCGGATGCAGCCCCGCGGCCATTTTGGATCCGGGGACTGCAGGGAGAAGACGCCTTGTACCGATCGTCTCAGGGAAGCCCGCAGGGAGCCCCCTCCCTGCGCGATGCTTCCCTGTACCGCCGGTACACCGCGATCATGTTTGATCGCGGTGTGCCGGGGGTTAATGTGCCGGGGGCGGTCCGTGACCGCTCCTGGCACATAGTGCCCGATGTCAGGTGCGATAGGCAGCTGACACCCGGCCGCGATCGGCCGCGCTCCCCCCGTGAGCGCGGCCGATCGCATATGACGTACTCAGATGTCAGAAAGGGGTTAAGGAGATTGCTAGAACACGTGCGTAAAACATAGACATCTGAATGAAGCCTAAGGCTATGTGCACACGATGCGGATTTGCTGCGGATCCGCAGCGGATTTTTCCGCGCAGAAACACTGCAGATCCGCACTGTGATGTACAGTACAATGTAAATCAATGGGATAAAAAAATAGCTCTGCAGATGGTGCAGAAAAATCAGTGCGGAATTGATGTAGATTTCAAAGAAGGCATGTCACCTCTTTTGTGCGGATCTGCAGCGTTTCTGCACCCCTCCATGTTAAAAATCCGCAGTGGCAAAAACCGCAGAAAATCCGCATAAAAACAGCGGCAAATCTGCAGCTGCAGATTCTGCCAGGAGATGTGGATTTTGTGCAGAAAATTCTGCACCACTTTTCCTACGTGTGCACATAGTCTAACAGTTTAATCAGATTCTCATTAAACTGACAACGATGTGCATGCCTATATCGATGAAATTAGATCCCAGGTCCTTTATCCTGGTCTTTTCTTTAGTAGGGCCCCGTAGTAATAACTGCAGCCAAGTAAGCATGTCAGGGAAAACCTTTTAGGCCATGTGTACATGTTGAGTATTTTGTCAGTATTTTACCTCAGTATTTGTAAGTCAAAACCAGGAGTGGGTGATAAATACAGAAGTGTTTCTATTATACTTTTCCTCTGGCTGTTCACTCCTGATTTTGCCTTAGAAATACTAGGATAGTAACTCACCAAATACCCAACATGTTCACATGGCCTGACAATGAGTATTTGTTTTGTTTTTTAAGCTGCTGTAACATAGCGCAGGGCGGTATCCATGGGCCAGGTATACGTCTGTTGCTACCTGCCACATTACATGAACGTGGGAGCCCTGGCTGGTTGTGTGGAATTGTGCTTTGAGGGCGCTAGGGTGTAGGTCACATGTAACCAATGTTGCTGATTTGCCAGGACCAGGTGTTGGACAGTTCAATGAGGAAAAGCAACTTTAAAAAATAAACCCTTTACAGAATGGGAACTTGGTAAGGAATATACACAAAAGATAGCTGGTATACAGTCTTATGAACAGTTTCCTTATTTCTTTTCTCCATTGTTCTCTATCTTCACCTTTCCTCTTTACTCCTTCTACTGGTCTTCTGTTTCCACTGTTTCTCACTACTTCACCACAACCCAGTTTTAACACTACAGTCCTGCTTAGCAAGAGTCATTTACTTGTCCTTCGGATCTGTGTCTTCATTTCCCTTTAGTGCGCCAGTATGGCCAAACTTCAAGCTCTCTGATGCTCTGGAACTCCCGTACTCAGTACTGTCTAGGCCAGTTAGACTACTTTCACACTTGCATTTTCTGCTTTCCTTCATTGTGCAGTGAAATGACGTATCGACGGACGTCATGAAAATAGTGAAAAACATGTACGACGGATCCAGTGTAATGACAGATGCATCGTTTCCATGTCAATGGAAAAATTTCAAATGTCCGGGGACGAGAGAGAGAGAGACGACGATGGACAGCACAGGATGCGTTGCTGACCGATTTTCCGACGTGCAGAAAAAACGTTCCTCTGAAAGTTTTCTCTGAACGAGGGACCGCTATTTTCCAACGGATCCAGTGCACGACGGATGAAACGGATGGCCATCTGTCACAATCCGTCGCTAATACAAGTCTATGGGAATTTTTTTGCAGGATCCTGCATTCTTAAAAATCGACGGATTGTGACGGAAGCTAAAAAAAAGCAAGTGTGAAAGTAGCCTTACCTTGCTAGTTGCCAACTCTAGGCCTTTCTGCTAGACTTCCTCTCCCAGTACCAGTCTCTGAGCGATCACTTTGTCAGTCACTTCTTTTAAGGATCAAAATATCTCTTTCCTTTCAGGCTCCTCTTATTTTAGGGACACCCCAGAATATGGCATTGCTTATGTTTGACTTCAGGTCTTCTTGCTATGCACTTGACGCCATATCTGACTTCCTGAAAGAAAATTGTCACTTTCCCTTCAACTTAGCTCCTCCCATACTGGGCTAGTCCCAAACATTAACTCTCACTATCCCTATTGTCAAAGTACACATTTTACCAATCTTACTAACACCTTGAACGCATAGTATAATATACACTATAGATCACAGTTCACATTGCATCACATAACATATCACAGCAGTAAGCTCTTTTCTTCAACGGGGATCGTGAGTAGTATATCCATCTCCTTACACTGCGTATTTTCACTGCCCCCCAAAAAACTAAACAAAAAACAGCATATATCAGTTCCTACAAAATGAATGACATTTATAGAAATTTAATGGCCACTGTTTTTCGTAAGCTGCAGGAAATAACCTAAGGTATGATTTTGAAATCTGCAACATGTTAACTTCTCGTGAAGTAACAATACATTATTTTTGCAGATTTTTACATTTTTGTCATACTGATTTCTTGCTTTGCATCTGTTTCAGATTCTTGGCTACAAAGTAAGATTTACCCATCGCCTCTTATTCTTAGTTGGCATATCTACCATCTTCAAGATTTTAAGAAGCACATGCTATATGTTCTGGCAGTATTTGCTATCCATAGCCATGCCAAGGTTGCAGCAAGCTTTCAGTCTGCAGTCAATTTACTTGCTTGTATATGGACAGTTGATGGTAAGCACATACAATAAAAGTCAGTACACCCCTCATATTTTTGTAAATATTTAATTTTATCTTTTTATGGGACAACACTGAAGATATGACACTTTGATCCAATGTAAAGCAGTCAGTGTACAGCTTGCATGACAGTGTAAATTTGGTGTGCCCTTAAAATAACTCAACACACGGCCATTAATGTCTAAACCGCCTGCAACAAAAGAGAGTACATTTCTAAGTGAAAATGGCCAAATTGTGCCGAATTAGCCATTTTTCCTCCCCAGTGTCATGTGACTCATTATGTTGCAAGGTCTCAGGTGTGAATGGGGAGCTGGTGTGTTAAATTTGGTTTTATCGCTCTCACTCTCTTTTTCCTACTGGTCACTGAAAGTTCAACATGGCACCTCACGGCAAAGAACTCTCTGAGGATCAAAAAAAAGAATTGTTACTCTACCTAAAGATGGCCTAAGCTACAAGAAGATTGCCAAAACTCTGAAACTGAGCTGCAGCACAATGGCCAAGACCACGCAGCAGTTTAACAAAACAGGGTCCACTCAGAACAGGCTTCGCAATGGTAGAACAAGAGAGTTGAGTGCACCCACTCAGCGTCATATCCAGAGGGTATCTTTTCAAAATAGACATGAGTGCTGATAACAGTGCTAAAGAGGTTAAAGGGGTAGGTGGTCAGCCTGTGAGCGCTCAAACCATACACTGCATCAAATTGGTCTGCATGACTGTCGAACCAGAGGGAAGCTTCTTCTAAAGATGATGCACAAGAAAGCCTGCAAACAGTTTGCTGAAAACAAGCAGACAAAGGACATGGATTACTGAAACCATGTCCTATTGTGTGATGAGACCCAGATAAACTTATTTTGTTCAAACAGTGTCAATTGTGTGTGGTGGCAACTAGTGTTGAGCGATACCGTCCGATACTTGAAAGTATCGGTATCGGATAGTATCGGCCGATACCCGAAAAATATCGGATATCGCCGATACCGATACCCGATACCAATACAAGTCAATGGGACACAAGTATCGGAAGCTATCCTGGATGGTTCTCAGGGTCTGAAGGAGAGGAAACTCTCCTTCAGGCCCTGCGATCCATATTCATGTAAAAAATAAAGAATTAAAATAAAAAATATGGATATACTCACCCCTCCAGAGGCCCCTGGACTTAACCGATGTAACCGGCACCCTCCGTTCCTAAGAATGAGGAGTTTAGGACCTTCGGTGATGTCGCGGCTTGTGATTGGTCATGTGACCGCTCACGCGACCAATCACAAGCCGCGACATCATTGCAGGTCCTAAACTCCTCATTCTTAGGAACGGAGGCTGCCGACTACATCGGTAAGGTCCAGGGTCCGCCGGAGGGGTGAGTATATCCATATTTTTTATTTTAATTCTTTATTTTTTACATGAATATGGATCCCAGGGCCTGAAGGAGAGTCTCCTCTCCTCCAGACCCTGGGAACCATACACTGGGAACTACCGATTCCGATTTCCGATATCACAAAAATATCGGAACTCGGTATCGGAATTCCGATACCGCAAGTATCGGCCGATACCCGATACTTGCGGTATCGGAATGCTCAACACTAGTGGCAACTAGGTGAGCAGTAAAAAGACAAGTGTTTTTGCCTACAGTTAAGCATGGTGGTTGGAGCATCATGGTGTGGGGCTGCATGAGTGCTTATGGCTGTAGGGCCACAGGTCAGTATTCCAACATGATAACGACACCAACACACCTCCAAGACTACCACTACTTTACTAAAGAAACTAAGGGTAAAGGTTCTGGACTGGCCAAGCATGTGTCTAGACCTAAACCCTATTGAGCATCTGTGCAGCATTCTCAAAAAACAGAAGATGGAGGAATGCAAAGGTCTCAAACATCCACTATCTCGGTGATGTCATCATGAAGGAATAGAAGAAGATTTCGATGGCAACCTGTGAGGCTCTAATGAACTCCATGCTCAAGAGAGTTAAGGCAGTACTTGGAATTAATGTTGGCCACATAAAATATTGACACTTTGGGCAAAATGTGGCCATTTTCACCTAGTAGTATACTCACTTTTGTTGCCAGTGGTTTATACATTAATGACTGTGTGTTGAGTTATTTAGATGGCACACCAAATTTACACTGTTATACAAGCTGTACACTGACTACTACAAATGCTGCACTCAGTTGTTAAAATTAATTTTCTGTGTTCCTAATGTTAGTGACTGATGTCAAATGCAATCATTTTGTGGTTACCATCCATGGATATGGCACTAATGCATATTCCCTTGTGCTACTAGCTTCACAATTTACGCAGCACGTACTGTGATTGCAGTTGGCTTTACCAGGTCTCAGACTTTATGAGCAGACCCCATATCTAGTTTAACTCATCATGGTTTATAGAAGAGACTAAATGTCAGGAGGAGAGCCTTTAGCCACAGTAGGGCATATAAAGTGGCATATATTTTTAGGATCATGATAGAGTGTCTTTACTTCTGCTCTACCATTGAATGAGGTGAAGTGGATGTCACCAACAAAGCAGCCTGTGTTTTCCACATCTGGAACTATGACCGTTGATCAGCTAATGGATCACCAATAGTGTTGAGCGATACCGTCCATATTTGAAAGTATCGGTATCGGATTGGATTGGCCGATATCCAAAAAATATCGGATATCGCCGATACCGATACCCGATACCAATACAAGTCAATGGGACACAAATATCGGAAGGTATCCTGGATGGTTCCCAGGGTCTGAAGGAGAGGAAACTCTCCTTCAGGCCCTGGGATCCATATTCATGTAAAAAATAAAGAATAAAAATAAAAAATATGGATATACTCACCCCTCCGGCGGACCCTGGACCTTAGCGGTGTAACCGGCAGCCTCCGTTCCTAAGAATGCAGTGAGTGAAGGACCTTCGATGACGTCGTGGTCACGTGAGCGGTCACATGAGCGGTCACGCGACCAATCACAAGACCGCGACGTCATCGCAGGTCCTGTACACTCACTGCATTCTTAGGAACGGAGGCTGCCGGTTACACCGCTAAGGTCCAGGGTCAGCCGGAGGGGTGAGTATATCCATATTTTTTATTTTTATTCTTTATTTTTTACATGAATATGGATCCCAGGGCCTGAAGGAGAGTCTCCTCTCCTCCAGACCCTGGGAACCATACACTGGGAACTTCCGATTCCGATTTCCGACATCACAAAAATATCGGAACTCGGTATCGGAATTCCGATACAGCAAATATCGGCCGATACCCGATACTTGCAGTATCGGAATGCTCAACACTAATCACCAAGTAAAACTGTTTTGAAGACCACCATCATCCTGAATATAAAAGAAGTATTCTTCATTTTGCATTTCCTGAAGTGAGTCTGTATTTTTCTAGCACCACTGCTGACTGTGTGCAGATTTTTGAGGTTCCATTAATTTTTTTGCACAGGTGCAAAACTTTGAGCTATTTTCCATTCATTTGCATGGGAGGTGGATTATAAGTAGACTCTATATACCAGACCTCTGCCCTTCCCCAATAACTTCCTTCTCCAACATTACTGAAAGAGAACTTACTCGCCTCCTTTCCAAATCACACCTCACCACCTGTGCACTTGACCCCATCCCTTCACACCTGCTCCCCAACCTCACTAACACGCTCATTCCAGCCCTAAACCATCTCTTCAACCTATCGCTATCTTCTGGTACTTACCCCTCTGCCTTCAAACATGCCACCATCACACCCATCCTCAAAAAAGCTAACCTTGAGCCAACTGCTATGCACAGCTATCGCCCTATATCACTGCTCCCATTTGCTTCCAAACTCCTTGAGCAGCATGTCCATGGTCAACTTTCCTCCCACCTCTCATCTAATTCTCTCCTTGACAACCTCCATTCTGGCTTCCGCACCCACCTGTTGTGAAATTGGATTCTGGGCTCCCCCGGTGGCCACTTGTGGAATTGTACTTGTGTGCATCATCCCCTCTGTTCACCTGCTCCTATCAGGATGTGGGAGTCGCTATATAACCTTGCTCCTCTGTCAGTTTCATGCCGGTCAACAATGTAATCAGAAGCCTTTCTGTGCATGTTCCTGCTACTAGACAACTCCCAGCTAAGTTGGACTTTTGTCCTTGTGTGTTTTTGCATTTTGTTCCTGTTCACAGCTGCTGTTTCGTTACTGTGTCTGGAAAGCTCTTGTGAGCGGAAATTGCCACTCTGGTGTTATGAGTTAATGCTAGAGTCTTAAAGTAATTTCTGGATGGTGTTTTGATAGGGTTTTCTGCTGACCATGAAAGTGCCCTTTCTGTCTTCTTGCTATCTAGTAAGCGGACCTCGATTTTTGCTAAACCTATTTTCCTACTACGTTTGTCATTTCATCTAAAATCACCGCCAATATATGTGGGGGCCTCTGTCTGCCTTTTGGGAAAATTTCTCTAGAGGTGAGCCAGGACTGTCTTTTCCTCTGCTAGGATTAGGTAGTTCTCCGGCTGGCGCTGGGCATCTAGGGATAAAAAAACGTAGGCATGCTACCCGGCCACTTCTAGTTGTGCGGCAGGTTTAGTTCATGGTCAGTATAGTTTCCATCTTCCAAGAGCTAGTTCTCATATATGCTGGGCTATGTTCTCTCGCCATTGAGAATCAGGACAGTTTGACCGGCCGCAAAAAAAGGGTTAAATTACTGGCTGAGAAAGGAGAGAAAAAAGAAGTCTGCTACAATTTTTTTTTTTTTTTTTTTCCTCTAGTTCTGAGTGTGCTCTTGATTGAATCACTTGCTGGTCTGCCTGTGCTGCGGCCTTCCTCTCTTTCTCTCCTTCTTGTCCTTGAATGGCTCTGTGTTCACCTGTTTCAAATGGATCTTCAGAGTGTAGCTACAGGTTTGAATAATCTCGCCACAAAGGTACAAAATTTGCAAGATTTTGTTGTTCATGCACCTATGTCTGAGCCTAGAATTCCTTTGCCTGAATTCTTCTCGGGGAATAGATCTCACTTTCAAAATTTTAAAAATAATTGCAAATTGTTTTTGTCCCTGAAGTCTCGCTCTGCCGGAGACCCTGCACAGCAGGTCAGGATTGTAATTTCCTTGCTCCGGGGCGACCCTCAAGACTGGGCTTTTGCATTGGCACCAGGGGATCCTGCGTTGCTCAATGTGGATGCGTTTTTTCTGGCCTTGGGGTTGCTTTATGAGGAACCTCATTTAGAGCTTCAGGCGGAAAAGGCCTTGATGTCCTTGTCTCAGGGGCAAGATGAAGCTGAAATATACTGCCAAAAATTCCGCAAATGGTCTGTGCTTACTCAGTGGAATGAGTGCGCCCTGGCGGCGATTTTCAGAGAAGGTCTCTCTGATGCCATTAAGGATGTTATGGTGGGGTTCCCTGTGCCTGCGAGTCTGAATGAGTCCATGACGATGGCTATTCAGATCGATAGGCGTCTGCGGGAGCGCAAACCTGTGCACCATTTGGCGGTGTCTACTGAGAAAACGCCAGAAAATATGCAATGTGATAGAATTCTGTCCAGAAGCGAGCGGCAGAATTTTAGACGAAAAAATGGGTTGTGCTTCTATTGTGGTGATTCAACTCATGTTATATCAGCATGCTTTAAGCGTACTAAGAAGCCTGACAAGTCTGTTTCAATTAGCACTTTACAGTCTAAGTTTATTCTATCTGTGACCCTGATTTGTTCTTTGTCATCTATTACCGCGGACGCCTATGTCGACTCTGGCGCTGCTTTGAGTCTTATGGATTGGTCCTTTGCCAAACGCTGTGGGTATGATTTGGAGCCATTGGAGGCTCCGATACCTCTGAAAGGGATTGACTCCACCCCATTGGCTAGTAATAAACCACAATACTGGACACAAGTGACTATGCGTGTTAATCCGGATCACCAGGAGGTTATTAGCTTTCTGGTGCTGTATAATCTACATGATGTTTTGGTGCTGGGATTGCCATGGCTGCAATCTCATAACCCAGTCCTCGACTGGAGAGCTATGTCTGTGTTAAGCTGGGGATGTAAAGGAACTCATGGGGACGTACCTTTGGTTTCCATTTCATCATCTATTCCCTCTGAGATTCCTGAATTCTTGTCTGACTTTTGTGACGTTTTTGAAGAACCCAAGGTTGGTTCACTACCTCCGCACCGGGAGTGCGATTGTGCCATAGACTTGATCCCGGGTAGTAAATACCCTAAGGGTCGTTTATTTAATCTGTCTGTGCCTGAACACGCAGCTATGCGAGAATATATAAAGGAGTCCTTGGAAAAGGGACATATTCGTCCTTCGTCATCTCCCTTAGGAGCCGGTTTTTTCTTTGTGTCTAAGAAAGACGGCTCTTTGAGGCCGTGTATTGATTATCGACTTTTGAATAAAATCACGGTTAAATATCAATATCCGTTACCACTGCTTACTGATTTGTTTGCTCGTATAAAGGGGGCCAAGTGGTTCTCTAAGATTGATCTCCGTGGGGCGTATAATTTGGTGCGAATCAAGCAGGGGGATGAGTGGAAAACCGCATTTAATACGCCCGAGGGCCATTTTGAGTATTTGGTGATGCCTTTTGGTCTTTCAAATGCCCCTTCAGTCTTCCAGTCCTTTATGCATGACATTTTCCGCGATTATTTGGACAAATTTATGATTGTGTATCTGGATGATATTCTGATTTTTTCGGATGACTGGGACTCTCATGTCCAGCAGGTCAGGAGGGTTTTTCAGGTTTTGCGGTCTAATTCCTTGTGTGTGAAGGGTTCTAAGTGCGTTTTTGGGGTTCAAAAGATTTCCTTTTTGGGATATATTTTTTCCCCCTCTTCCATCGAGATGGATCCTGTCAAGGTTCAGGCTATTTGTGATTGGACGCAACCCTCTTCTCTTAAGAGTCTTCAGAAATTTTTGGGCTTTGCTAACTTTTATCGTCGATTTATTGCTGGTTTTTCTGATGTTGTAAAACCATTGACTGATTTGACTAAGAAGGGTGCTGATGTTGCTGATTGGTCCCCTGATGCTGTGGAGGCCTTTCGGGAGCTCAAGCGCCGCTTTTCTTCCGCCCCAGTGTTGCGTCAGCCTGATGTTGCTCTTCCTTTTCAGGTTGAGGTCGACGCTTCTGAAATCGGAGCTGGGGCGGTGTTGTCGCAGAGAAGTTCCGACTGCTCCGTGATGAGACCTTGTGCTTTTTTTTTCCCGTAAATTTTCGCCCGCCGAGCGGAATTATGATATTGGGAATCGGGAGCTTTTGGCCATGAAGTGGGCTTTTGAGGAGTGGCGTCACTGGCTTGAGGGGGCCAGACATCAGGTGGTGGTATTGACTGACCACAAAAATTTAATTTACCTTGAGTCTGCCAGGCGCCTGAATCCTAGACAGGCGCGCTGGTCGTTGTTTTTCTCTCGGTTTAATTTTGTGGTGTCTTACCTACCGGGTTCTAAGAATGTTAAGGCGGATGCCCTTTCTAGGAGTTTTGAGCCTGACTCCCCTGGTAATTCTGAGCCCACAGGTATCCTTAAAGATGGAGTGATATTGTCTGCCGTTTCTCCAGACCTGCGGCGGGCCTTGCAGGAGTTTCAGGCGGATAGACTTGATCGTTGCCCACCTGGTAGACTGTTTGTTCCTGATGATTGGACCAGTAGAGTCATCTCTGAGGTTCATTCTTCTGCGTTGGCAGGTCATCCTGGTATCTTTGGTACCAGGGATTTGGTGGCAAGGTCCTTCTGGTGGCCTTCCCTGTCACGAGATGTGCGAGGCTTTGTGCAGTCTTGTGACGTTTGTGCTCGGGCCAAGCCTTGTTGTTCTCGGGCTAGTGGATTGTTGTTACCCTTGCCTATCCCGAAGAGGCCTTGGACGCACATCTCGATGGATTTTATTTCGGATCTGCCTGTTTCTCATAAGATGTCTGTCATCTGGGTGGTGTGTGACCGTTTCTCTAAGATGGTCCATCTGGTTCCCTTGCCTAAGTTGCCTTCTTCTTCCGAGTTGGTTCCTCTGTTTTTTCAAAATGTTGTTCGTTTGCATGGTATTCCGGAGAATATCGTTTCTGACAGAGGGACCCAATTCGTGTCTAGATTTTGGCGGGCATTCTGTGCTAGGATGGGCATAGATTTGTCTTTTTCGTCTGCTTTCCATCCTCAGACTAATGGCCAGACCGAGCGGACTAATCAGACCTTGGAGACATATTTGAGGTGTTTTGTGTCTGCGGATCAGGATGATTGGGTTGCTTTTTTGCCTTTGGCGGAGTTCGCCCTCAATAATCGGGCCAGCTCTGCCACCTTGGTGTCCCCGTTTTTCTGTAATTCGGGGTTTCATCCTCGATTTTCCTCCGGTCAAGTGGAATCTTCGGATTGTCCTGGAGTGGATGCTGTGGTGGAGAGGTTGCATCAGATTTGGGGGCAGGTGGTGGACAATTTGAAGTTGTCCCAGGAGAAGACTCAGCTTTTTGCCAACCGCCGTCGTCGTGTTGGTCCTCGGCTTTGTGTTGGGGACTTGGTGTGGTTGTCTTCTCGTTTTGTCCCTATGAGGGTTTCTTCTCCTAAGTTTAAGCCTCGGTTCATCGGCCCGTACAAGATATTGGAGATTCTTAACCCTGTGTCCTTCCGTTTGGACCTCCCTGCATCCTTTTCGATTCATAATGTTTTTCATCGGTCATTGTTGCGCAGGTATGAGGTACCGGCTGTGCCTTCCGTTGAGCCTCCTGCTCCGGTGTTGGTTGAGGGTGAGTTGGAGTACGTTGTGGAAAAGATCTTGGACTCTCGTGTTTCCAGACGGAAACTCCAGTATCTGGTCAAATGGAAGGGATACGGTCAGGAGGATAATTCTTGGGTCACTGCCTCTGATGTTCATGCCTCCGATCTTGTCCGTGCCTTTCATAGGGCTCATCCTGATCGCCCTGGTGGTTCTGGTGAGGGTTCGGTGCCCCCTCCTTGAGGGGGGGGTACTGTTGTGAAATTGGATTCTGGGCTCCCCCGGTGGCCACTTGTGGAATTGTACTTGTGTGCATCATCCCCTCTGTTCACCTGCTCCTATCAGGATGTGGGAGTCGCTATATAACCTTGCTCCTCTGTCAGTTTCATGCCGGTCAACAATGTAATCAGAAGCCTTTCTGTGCATGTTCCTGCTACTAGACAACTCCCAGCTAAGTTGGACTTTTGTCCTTGTGTGTTTTTGCATTTTGTTCCTGTTCACAGCTGCTGTTTCGTTACTGTGTCTGGAAAGCTCTTGTGAGCGGAAATTGCCACTCTGGTGTTATGAGTTAATGCTAGAGTCTTAAAGTAATTTCTGGATGGTGTTTTGATAGGGTTTTCTGCTGACCATGAAAGTGCCCTTTCTGTCTTCTTGCTATCTAGTAAGCGGACCTCGATTTTTGCTAAACCTATTTTCCTACTACGTTTGTCATTTCATCTAAAATCACCGCCAATATATGTGGGGGCCTCTGTCTGCCTTTTGGGAAAATTTCTCTAGAGGTGAGCCAGGACTGTCTTTTCCTCTGCTAGGATTAGGTAGTTCTCCGGCTGGCGCTGGGCATCTAGGGATAAAAAAACGTAGGCATGCTACCCGGCCACTTCTAGTTGTGCGGCAGGTTTAGTTCATGGTCAGTATAGTTTCCATCTTCCAAGAGCTAGTTCTCATATATGCTGGGCTATGTTCTCTCGCCATTGAGAATCAGGACACCCACCACTCCACCTAAACTGCTCTGACCAAAATTACTAATGACTTACTTACAGCCAAAGCTAACAGACAGTTCTCCATCCTCCTCCTTCTCGACCTGTCATCTGCTTTCGCAACAGTCGACCACTGCCTACTGCTACAGATTCTTTCTTCCCTTGGCATCAAAGGCCTTGCCCTGTCCTGGATTGCCTCATACCTTTCCGACCGCACATTTAGCCTTTCCCACTCCCACACTACCTCCTCACACCGCCCCCTCTCTGTTGGAGTCCCTCAAGGCTCTGTCCTAGGGCCTCTACTTTTTTCCATCTATACCCTTGGCCTAGGACATCTCATAAAGTCCCATGGCTTCCAGTACAACCTATATGTGGACGACACTCAGATCTACCTCTCTGGCTCAGATGTCGCCTCTCTTCTGTCCAGAATCCCGGAGTGTCTGTCAGCCATATCCTCCTTCTTCAACTTTTGCTTCCTAAAACTCAATGTAGACAAAACTGATCTCATCATCTTTCCCCCATCTCATGTATCCCCCCTACCTGATCTATCTATTATGGTAAATGGCATCACGCTCTCTCCCACGCTGGAAATCCGCTGCCTCGGGGTAACTCTTGATTCTGCCCTGTACTTCAAACCGCACGTCCAAACTCTTGCCACCTCCTGTCGCCTCCAACTCAAAAATATTGCCAGAATCTGTCCCTTCCTCAGCCCACAATCTACTAAAACTCTTGTGCATGCCCTCCTCATCTCCCGCCTCGATTACTGCAACACCCTCCTCTGTGGCCTCCCCGCTAACTCGCTGGCAACACTCCAGTCTGTCCTCGACTCTGCTGCTCGGCTAATCCACCTCTCTCCTCGCTACTCCCCTGCTTCATCCCTCTGCAAATCCCTCCACTGGCTCCCAATTCCCCAACGAATCCAGTTCAAACTACTAACACTGATCTACAAAGCCATCCACAACCTGTCCCCTCCCTATATCTCTGAACTATTCTCCCACTATCTTCCCTCATGTATTCTTCGATCCTCCTAAGACCTCCTACTCTCCTCCACACTTACTCATTCCTCACACCACCGCCTCCAAGATTTCTCCTGAATATCCCCCATCCTCTGGGATTCCACGCATCAACACGTCTGATTATCCACCACCCTCGGATCCTTCAGACGGAACCTGAAAACCTATCTCTTCAGGAAATCCTGAAGCCTACAGCCTGCAATAACCATTCTGCCGCCTCACCAACCACCCGAGCTGCCGCCTCACCAACCACCCGAGCCGCTGCCACGTCACCAACCACCCGAGCTGCCGCCTCACCATTACCAGAGCTGCCGCCTCACCGCCATCAGTGCTGCAGCACACCAACCTCCTGTCTCTTCCTCATTATCCCGAAGAATGTAAGTCCGCAAGGACAGGGTCCTCTCCCCTCTGTACCAGTCTGTCATTGTAAATTTGCTTACTGTTAACGATATCTATAAACCTTTATGTAAACCCTTTTCACATGTAAAGCACCATGGAATTAATGGTACTATTTTGATAAATAATAATAAAAGATTACGAATCCTCCCTAAATAATCATCAAATCCATAATATGTGAACATGGCCTTATAAAATGTTTTCTTTTACACTGCCACAGAAGCAGTCTTAGTAGTTAATTAGATAGCTATTAACCTAATGAGTGAAGAGCAGAATTTTTGCTTGACTTTGAGGACACTTAATTCTCCTTAGAGACCGGTGGCGTAACCTGTAGCTCTTGGGTCCCAATGCAAAAGATCAAATGTGGTCCTCAACTATTTCAAGTCTTTAATAATAATAATGGTCTATTGTTATGGGCCAAGAGGATCTTTAGGACCGTCTAGTCTCCAGGGCCCAGGTGCAATTGCAACCCCAGTACCTAATAGAGTTAAGCATCTGTTAGGGAGACTAATACCACAGTGGTGTGTTGAGGCAGTGCTTTTATTTAGCATTGCATAAAGTGCAAAAAAAAAAAATCCACTGAACATATTTCTCACCTACTGTATAACCTGCTTATAAATACAAATAATACAGCAATAATTAGTTATTAGTAAATGCAGTATTAACGTGATGCAATTACAGAATGAACAACAATAAAAACAAATGACAGTTAATATATTCTCTGACTATAATAGTTTACTTGCCCCAGATTTGTACGACTCACTTGCAAAGCTTACCATTTCCTGAGCACGCTCAAGTGGTCTCCAAGTATTTGTTAATGCTCAGAGATTTCGTTTTTGTCCAGGCAGCTGCATGATTTACAGCTGCTAGCCAGCCTGAGTACATGTGGGGGTTGCCTGGTTGCTAGGGAATCCCCACATGTTTTCAAGCTGTCTAGCAGCCGTAAAATATGTAGCTGGGGCGACGGAAATGAAATCTCCGAGCACTAACAAATACCTGGGGATCACCCAAGCGTGCTTGGGAAAAAACCCGAGCAGCGAGTACATGTATACTCGCTCATCACTGCATACCATCTCAGTATCTTTGGCTTCTCTTTTTTTTAAAGTATAATTTCTTAGGCTCTATTCAGTGCATTCCAGATTAGGCACAATCCCTTACATATTGCCACATTAAACTTAATGCCCCTATGGCATCCACAATACCCACATGATAACCACAAAGCCCCATGAAAACTACAACATCCTTCATACCAGACATAAAATCCAATAAAAGCGACATCATCTATGCCAGAAATAATACTCTTTAGTCATAGATACAAATGTAGCCATCTGCAGCCCCACCCAGCAAAACACCAGCTACTTGTGACACCACTTGAAACGGGTATTTTCCAAAATACTCTTCTTATTTAAGTATCCAATGTATTATTTCCCTTGATTCAAATCAGTTTAAATGGTATATAATGAATTATGTGAACTATAATAATCATTTAAACTTGTTTAGTAGATGACAAATTTACACATACGGTGTTAAACCTAATTTTTTCTGAAAGTTATATATTAAATAGAAAATCTCATATAGTTTTGGCAAAGCGAAAATGTTTTATCTGGAACAAAATGAGCCAAGAACAATGTTATTTTCAAGCTTGTAGATTGGCAAAAATTGTAACAGGATCAAGAGAAGAAATCTTGAATCAAGAGAAAAAAATACCACCTTAAAAAAGTACAACTAATAGTAAAATGACAGGCTGTTGAAAAAGTTGAATTTACTGCTTGGTTAGGAACTTAGAGAACATAGCACAATGAAAATGAGTCATGAATGATATATGCACAGTATCCAAAAATAATGTTTCATTAGTTAAGGTAACTGGCAAAGAAGTACAATGTGGAGTGTCGGACTGTGAATGTCTCCAGTGAAAATAATATGTTAACATCTCAACACAAGCACAAACCGCTATTTAAAATAAGCATATAAGTAATCTAAACCTACATATCATACATATACATATGTTTATGCTAGATAGAGGATTATTCCTAGATATATACACACATCAGGATTTGCCCTAACATACGTTAATGAAAAATATATAAAAATAATTTATAATATAGCAGTGGGTCTGACTGAGCTTTAAATTTAGCCCACTGTTTATGCTTTTGTTTTTACTATATTACAATTTTGCCCAAAAACATATCAAGTTGTTATGCAAATTCTTAAGGGTTCTAGGAGAGATATTGGCCAAAATCTAATTCTGTGTCCCAATACATCTTACATGGGATTCCCTGGGTGTGTGCAAGTGTTGCGCTTCAAGTGGTTCTGGAGAGCCAGTCTCAATAGCTCAGTATCTGGGACAGCTAGAGAATGATGATACACAGTTGTGTGTGTCACGGGCTCCCAGGATTCTGGACTTAACCCTGACATTCACGATACTATCATAATTCCTCTCTGTGTTGGTGCCTTTCTGTCTAGGGTTTGCATTGTCAGCTGGCGGCCTTGCACAAAAGACAGCAGGGGGTCCCAGCACTTTTCTTCCTTGCATTAGTTATCATGGGGCTTCAAATTCTCTTGCCATATGGCAAATTCCTTTTCTTCTGAGAATTTGTGTATTTATCTCATGGGTGGGGACCATATTTCTGGGAGCAGAGAGAGAGCTCTGGATAATATATTGGGCCTGAAATTAATAAATTAAAATGATGTTTCCCTCATCCCTCACAAGGAAGTGACCATGAGTGCCCATTTATTCCTTCCCAACTATGGGCTAGCCCTACAATTAACCCTGTCACCTTTAACAGAAAACTGCAGCCTACATGTAGATAAAACACACATCACATTAGATATAAACCACCGTGGTCTTCAGAGAGCGTGCTCAGTCATTTTCTCCACCATTACAAGGGAACAATTTTGATAGCTTCCAACTGTCCCGGATTAAGCAGGACTGTCGCAGTTTGACACTGTTTGAGTTTTTTGGCATTTTTTTATGGATCTCGCCTGAAACAACCTAGATTTAACAAAACTAAAGCTATTTAGAACCACAAGACCTGGGTCCAAGTGGAAGAAGAAGTAGATGTGGCAGTGGGTAGAGGTATCCAACACAGTTCTGGCTTTTATTTTGAGAGGGAGCATTCAAATGAAATGAAATGGCAAATAGAGTTGAATACTTGCTGTGTGCGGCTGGTATAGTTGTCTAGTCATCCAAAAGGTATTGACAATTTCTGTGGGATTCTTGCCTGGTTCATTTTAAGGAACCTTATGTACGCCACACTGGATGTGAACAGGCAGATGCATCTCTCTGTGATCACACCACCGGCCATGCTAAACACATGATCCAACAGTATACTTGCAACAGGACAGACCAGCACCTACAAGGCATAAAGGGAAATCTCAGGCTTTGTGTTCAATTTGGAGACCCAGAAGTTAACTGGGTCAGACCCATCAATTAATCTGTAGAGACATGTAGATACATACTCATCTACCATATAGTTGTAATGCTGGCTCCTGCTAGTACGGACCCTATTATATGGTAGTGCTGTATGTTGTGGTGTGCTTATAAAGTTTAGCCAAGTTTTGCTGTGTTGGCGACTTTCTCCTCTGCCTTTGCCTTGTCCTTCCACTGTGCCCTTTCTGCCAGGTGTGAAAGCCATCAATAGTTTATCTAGCAACATCTGCTTGTATTTATGCATTTGATGCCCCAGCACCAGTGGTGAAAGTAATAATGGTACATTGTCTGCGTAACAGTGATCCAGAAGAGTGTCCACCCAGTAATCTGCACTGGTAAAAACACAGGCAACTCTGTGGTTGTTGCGCAGACACTGCAGCATTTATTGGCTCATGTGTGTCAGGCTGCCCTGAGGCAACAACAAGCTACCCTCGCTAGGAGGTGTATCATCTGAGTACTCTGTATCCCCATAGCCATGCTCCAGTGATGCCCATAAGCTGATCTGAGAGCCATCCTGCTGTGAACTCGGTTGTTCCTCATCCTCCTCTTCATCATCTTCATCATCCTCCAAAACTGTTCTTCATCATCATCATAATCGTCATCAACTGTCAACAATGGTCAACTGTACAGTTGGGTACCTAGCCACTGTTGGGACAGTAACTCACTCTTCGAGCCATGTGAGGACAACAGGCCTGATAATGGTGTGAATTGGCCCTGCACCTCTTCCTCCGGTGCCACCACCTCATCCATCATGATCTAGATTGTTCTTCCAGCAGGCATATAAGTGGCAGAGTAACGCAGATTATGGCATTATCAGCGCTGGCCATAGTGGTGGAATATTCTAAGCAGCGCAGGATGGCACAGAACCCACATGGAGGCCCACTTATTGGTGGGAAGTGGTGTTATTCTGCAGAGCGATTCAACAGTGCATGCTGCAGCTGAAACTCTGCTATTGCCTGCTGCTGCTTGCACAGTCTCTCCAGCATATGCAAGGTGGAGTTACTCATTGTTGGTACATTGCATATCAGCTAGTGGGCAGGAAGGCAGAAGTGAAGCTGCAGAGCAGACAGTTGACCAGTAGCAGGGTGAGAACGCCCGCACTTTCAGCAGCAGCTCCAACTTGTGTAGCTATTTTTTCAGGAAGCTTTGCACCACCAAGTTCAGCATATGCACCAGGCAATGGATGCACATCAAATCAGCTATGCCCAGAGCTGCTACCACCAGGACAGACTTGAGGTTCACTGTCAACAACCACTCATCTGTCTGCTGTTTGCAAACCACAGCTCCGGCGCATTGTGGGATTTGTCACCGCAATGAATGAGTTTCAGAACAGCCTGCTGTCCTTTTCCTCTGGCTGTGCTGAAGTTGGTGGAGCAGGTCTTACTGTGACCAGAGAAGGAGTAGGAGGAGAAGGTAATCTGAACATACGAAACGTCCAGCAATCCTAGGTGGTGGTAGGACATTGGCTACAACGCCTTCTGACTCTGTCCCAGCTGCCACTACAATTACCCAGTCAGCAATTAGGGAGATGTAATATCCCTGGCCGTGCTTACTGATCCACGTATCTGTGATTATGTTGGCCTTGCATCTGATTGTGTTGCACAGTGCAGACCTGACTTGGTCCGCAACACGTTTGCACAGGGGAGGGATGGCCTACCTGGAAAAGTAGGGCTGGCTGGGAAGAATGTACTGTGAGACAGCCACTGACATCAATTTTTTTAACCACTTAACCCCTTTACCCTCAAGGGTGGTTTGCATGTTGATGATCGGGCCAATTTTTACAATTCCGACCACTGTCCCTTTATGAGGTAATCACTCTGGAGTGTTTCCATGGATCCCAGTGATTCTGACAATGTTTTCTCATGACATATTGTACTTCATGATAGTTGTAAAATTACTTTGATATGACTTGCGTTTATTTGAGGGAAAAAAAAGGAAATTTGGTGAAAAATTTGAAAATGTAGCAATTTTCCAAATTTGAATTTTCATGCCCTTACATCACATAGTTATGTCACATAAAATACGTAATAAGTAATATTTCCCACATGTTTACTTTACATCAGCACAATTTTGGAACCAATTTTTTTGTTAGGAAGTTATAAGCATTAAATTTAACCCTTCAGGTGCTTCACAGGAATTTTTGAAATGTTTTAAAAAAAATGAACATTTAACTTTTTTCACAAAAAATTTACTTCAGATCCATTTTTTTTTTTTCATTTTACCAAGGGTAACAGGAGAAATTGGACCCAAAAAGTTGTTGTACAATTTGTCCTGAGTACACTTATACCCCATATATGCAGGTATACCATTGTTAGGATGCATGGCAGAGCTCCAAAGGGAAGGAGCGCTGTTTGAATTTTCAATGCAAAATTGGCTGGAATTGAGATCAGACGCCATGCCACGTTTGAAGAGCCCCTGATGTGCCTATATAGTGAAAACCCCCCACAAGTGACACCATTTTTAAAAGTAGACCCCCTAAGGAACTTATCTAGATGTGTGGTGAGCACTTTGAACCCCCAAGTGCTTCGCAGAAGTTTATAACGTAGAGCCATAAAAATAAAATATCATATTTTTTTCACAAAAATTATTTTTGCCTCAATTTTTTATTTTCACAAAGGTAACAGGAGAAATTGGACCCTAAAAGTTGTTGTGCAATTTGTCCCGAGTATGTTGATACTCCATGTGTGGGGTAAACCACTGTTTGGGCGCATAGCAGAGCTCGGAATGGAAGGAGCACCGTTTTATTTTTTCAATGCAGAATTGGCTGGAACTAAGATCAGGGACAACGGAGGTACCGGGGGGGTGATTGGGGGACCCTATTACTCTCTCCTCTGATGTGCGATCACATCAGAGGAGACAGAAATTAAATGGAAAATCAGACTTTTTTTGCGGTCGCTGTTATATCGTTAATAACGGCAATTGCAACACCGGGGTCAGTAGAAACCAACCCAAATCATGTTCTCTGGGGTCTTGGCTGCCCCGGCAGCCGAGATCCTAGAGAAATTCCTACACTGGGGTCGCTATAACCTTAAACCTCAGCGCCATTAAAAAGCGGCGCTGTGGTTTAAGTACCCTTAACTTCCGCCGTTAAAAGGCATATCAGCGGTCGTTAAGGGGTTAAATTTAACTTTCATCATTCTGCCTTGCTCGCGCTGATCGCAGGCAGAGCAGGGGAGAATGATGAGAGGCATGTTCAGTACCCGGGGCCGGGGAAAAGAACTTACTGCAATGCTTCTTCACTGGCGCCCATCCATGAGGTACTGATGCGGCACACACATGTCACACATATTACACACACGGACACTGACATCTCCAGTACTGGAAATATCAGGACATGTGAAAGAGGCCTTATAGCGGGTTTTTATGTTTGGCAGCTGTCACCCGCTAAAGACGCTTTTTATTACAAAAAGTAGTTTTTGCATCACCACATTTTGAGAGCTATAATTTTTCCATATTTTGGCTCACAGAGTCATGTGAGGTCTTGTTTTTTCCAGGATTTTTGGGAGACAGACTGAGCAAAATCCAGCAATTCATGCATTTCTTTTGGGGGTCGTCTATACCATTCAGTGTGTGGTAAAATTGAAAAGGCAGTTTTGTTCTTTGGGTCAGTAAGATTACAGCGATACCTCATTTACATTTTTTTATGTTTTGACGCTTTTATATAATACTAGATGGCAGCCCGATTCTAAAGAATCGGGAGTCTAGAATCCATATATACTTTATTTATTCAAATGTAAGAATAATTTGGTGGGCGGGGACCCTCGGCCTCCGATTTGGTTGGCGGGGCCCCACAGCCTCCGATTTGGTGGGCGGGGTCCCTCTGCCTCCGCTTTGGTGGACGGGGCCGCTCGGTCTTCGATTTGGTGGGCGGGGCTCCTCGGCCCCCGATTTGGTTGGTGGGGCCCCTCGGCCTCCGATTTGGTAGGCGGGGCCCCTTATCCTCCGATTTGGTGGGCGGGGACCCTCGGCCTCCGATTTGGTTGGCGGGGCCCCTCGGCCTCCGAATTGGTGGGCCGGGCCCCTCGGCCTCCGCTTTGGTGGGCGGGGCTGCTCGGCCTTCGATTTGGTGGGTGGGGCTCCTCGGCCTCCGATTTGGTTGGCGAAGCCCCTCGGCCTCCGATTTGGTGGGCGGGGACCCTCGGCCTTCGCTTTGGTGGGCGGGGACCCTCGGCCTCCGCTTTGGTGGGCGGGGCCCCTCTGCCTCCGATTTGGTGGGCGGGGACCCTCGGCCTCCGATTCAGTTGGCGGGGCCCCACGGCCTCCGATTTGGTGGGTGGGGTCCCTCTGCCTCCGCTTTGGTGGGCGGGGCTGCTCGGCCTCCGATTTGGTGGGCGGGGCTGCTCGGCCTCCGATTTGGTGGGCGGGGACCCTCGGCCTCCAATTTGGTGGGCGGGGACCCTCGGCCTCCGATTTGGTGGGCGGGAACCCTCGGCCTCCGATTTGGTGGGTGGGGACCCTCGGCCTCCGATTTGGTGGGCGGGGCCCCTCGGCCTCCGATGTGGTGGGCGAGGCCCCTCGGCATCCGCTTTGGTGGGCGGGGCCGGGCCCCTCGGCCTCCGCTTTGGTGGGCGGGGCCGCTCGGCCTTCGATTTGGTTGGCGGGGCCCCTCGGCCTCCGATTTGGTTGGTGGGGCCCCTCGGCCTCTGATTTGGTGGGCGGGGACTCTCGGCCTCCGATTTGGTGGGCGGGGACCCTCGGCCTCCGATTTGGTGGGCGGGGACCCTCGGCCTCCGATTTGGTGGGCGGGGACCCTCGGCCTCCGATTTGGTGGTCGGGGACCCACGGCCTCCACTTTGGTGGGCGGGGCCCCTCGGCCTCCGATTTGGTGGGCGGGGTCCCTCTGCCTCCGATTTGGTGTGCGGGGACCCTCGGCCTCCGCTTTGGTGGGCGGGGCCCCTAGGCCTTCGATTTGGTGGGTGGGGCCCCTCGGCCTCCGATTTTGTTGGTGTGGACCCTCGGCCTCCGATTTGGTGGGCGGGGACCCTCGGCCTCCGATTTGGTGGGCGGGGACCCTCGGCCTCTGATTTGGTGGGCGGGGACCCTCGGCCTCCGATTTGGTGGGCGGGGCCCATCGGCCTCAGATGTGGTGGGCGGGGCCCCTCGGCCTCCGATTTGGTTGGCGGGGCCCCTTATCCTCCGATTTGGTGGGCGGGGACTCTCGGCCTCCGATTTGGTGGGCGGGGCCCCTCGGCCTCCGATTTGGTTGGCGGGGCCCCTCGGCCTCCGATTTGGTGGGCGGGGACCATCGGCCTCCGATTTGGTGGGCGGGGGCCCTCGGCCTCCGATTTGGTTGGTGGGGCCCCTCGGCCTCCGATTTGGTGGGCGGGGACCCTCGACGTCCGATTTGGTGGGCGGGGACCCTCGGCCTCTGATTTGGTGGGCGGGGACCCTCGGCCTCCGATTTGGTGGGCGGGAACCCTCGGCCTCCGATTTGGTGGGTGGGGACCCTCGGCCTCCGATTTGGTGGGCGGGGCCCCTCGGCCTCCGATGTGGTGGGCGGGGCCCCTCGGCATCCGCTTTGGTGGGTGGGGCCGGGCCCCTCGGCCTCCGCTTTGGTGGGCGGGGCCGCTCGGCCTTCGATTTGGTTGGCGGGGCCCCTCGGCCTCCGATTTGGTTGGTGGGGCCCCTTGGCCTCCGATTTGGTGGGCGGGGACTCTCGGCCTCCGATTTGGTGGGCGGGGACGCTCGGCCTTCGATTTGGTTGGCGGGGCCCCTCGGCCTCCGATTTGGTTGGTGGGGCCCCTCGGCCTCCGATTTGGTGGGCGGGGACTCTCGGCCTCCGATTTGGTGGGCGGGGACCCTCGGCCTCCGATTTGGTGGGCGGGGACCCTCGGCCTCCGATTTGGTGGTCGGGGACCCTCGGCCTCCACTTTGGTGGGCGGGGCCCCTCGGCCTCCGATTTGGTGGGCGGGGTCCCTCTGCCTCCGATTTGGTGTGCGGGGACCCTCGGCCTCCGCTTTGGTGGGCGGGGCCCCTCGGCCTTCGATTTGGTGGGTGGGGCCCCTCGGCCTCCGATTTTGTGGGCGGGGACCCTCGGCCTCCGATTTGGTGGGCGGGGACCCTCGGCCTCCGATTTGGTGGGCGGGGACCCTCGGCCTCTGATTTGGTGGGCGGGGACCCTCGGCCTCCGATTTGGTGGGCGGGGCCCCTCGGCCTCCGATTTGATTGGCGGGGCCCCTCGGCTTCCGATTTGGTGGGCGGGGACCATCGGCCTCCGATTTGGTGGGCGGGGCCCCTCGGCCTCCGATTTGGTTGGTGGGGCCCCTCGGCCTCCGATTTGGTGGGCGGGGACCCTCGACCTCCGATTTGGTGGGCGGGGACCCTCGGCCTCCGATTTGGTGGGCGGGGACCCTCGGCCTCCGATTTGGTGGGTGGGGCCCCTTGGCCTCCGCTTTGGTGGGCGGGGCCAAGCCCCTCGGCCTCCGCTTTGGTGGGCGGGGCCGCTTGGCCTTCGATTTGGTGGGCGGGGCTCCTCGGCCTCCGATTTGGTGGGCGAAGCCCCTCGACCTCCGATTTGGTGGGCGGGGACCCTCGGCCTCCGCTTTGGTGGGCGGGGCCGCTCGGCCTTCGATTTGGTGGGCAGGGCTCCTCGGCCTCCGATTTGGTTGGTGGGGCCCCTCGGCCTCCGATTTGGTTGGCGGGGCCCCTCGGCCTCCGATTTGGTGTGTGCTCTGCCTGGGGCCACTGTGCTCTACCTGGGGCCCCATATGCTGCCTGGGGCCCCTGTGCTCTGCCTGGGGCCCCATATGCTGCCTGGGGCCCCTGTGCTCTGCCTGGGGCCCCTGTGCTCTGCCTGGGGCCCCATGTTCTGCCTGGGGCCCCTGTGCTCTGCCTGGGGCCACTGTGCTCTGCCTGGGGCCCCATGTTCTGCCTGGGGCCACTGTGCTCTGCCTGGGGCCCCATAAGCTGCCTGGGGCCCCTGTGCTCTGCCTGGGACCACTGTGCTCTGCCTGGGGCCCCATATGCTGCCTGGGGCCCCTGTGCTCTGCCTGGGGCCACTGTGCTCTGCCTGGGGCCCCATATGCTGCCTGGGGCCACTGTGCTCTGCCTGGGGCCCCATATGCTGCCTGGGGCCCCTGTGCTCTGCCTGGGGCCCCATATGCTGCCTGGGGCCCCTGTGCTCTGCCTGGGGCCCCTGTGCTCTGCCTGGGGCCCCTGTGCTCTGCCTGGGGCCCCTGTGCTCTGCCTGGGGCCCCATATGCTGCCTGGGGCCCCTGTGCTCTGCCTGGGGCCCCATATGCTGCCTGGGGCCCCTGTGCTCTGCCTGGGGCCCCATGTTCTGCCTGGGGCCCCTGTGCTCTGCCTGGGGCCACTGTGCTCTGCCTGGGGCCCCATATGCTGCCTGGGGCCCCTGTGCTCTGCTTGGGGCCCCATATGCTGCCTGGGGCCCCTGTGCTCTGCCTGGGGCCACTGTGCTCTGCCTGGGGCCCCATAGGCTGCCTGGGGCCCCTGTGCTCTGCCTGGGTGTAGGACACTGGTGACGTCACTTATCTCCGGACATTAGCTCCAGACATTAGCTCCGGACATTAGCTCCGGACATTAGCTCCGGACATTAGCTCCGGACAAAGCCACGGAAGTTGGCACAAATTGCAGGAAGTAGTATTCTAGGCAATTATATATTAGAAAACTATTTTATAGAAAAAATAATTGTTTTTGCATCACTATATTCTGACAGCTATAAGTTTTCTATTTTTTCGCTGATGATGCTGTATGGCAGCTCGCTCTTTGCAGAACAAGATGATGTTTTCAGCGGTACCATGTTTATGTATATCCGTCTTTTTGATTGCGTGTTATTCCACTTATTGTTGGACTGTATGATGATAAAGCATTGTTTTTTGCCTTGTTTTCATTTTAATGGTGTTCACTAAAGGAATTAACTAGTGGGACAGTTTTATAGGTCGGGTCATTACAGACGCGGCAATACCAAATATGTATACTTTTATTGTTACTTTTTTTCATTCAAATATTTATTTAGTGACTAGATGGCAGCCCGATTCTAAAGAATCGGGAGTCTAGAATCCATATATACTTTATTTATTCAAATGTAAGAATAATTTGGTGGGCAGGGACCCTCGGCCTCCGATTTGGTTGGCGGGGCCCCACGGCCTCCGATTTGGTGGGCGGGGCCGCTCGGCCTTCAATTTGGTGGGCGGGGCTTCTCGGCCTCCGATTTGGTAGGCGGGGACCCTTATCCTCCGATTTGGTGGGCGGGGACCCTTGGCCTCCGATTTGGTGGGCGGGGCCCCTCGGCCTCCGATTTGGTTGGCGGGGCCCCTCGGCCTCCGATTTGGTTGGCGGGGACCCTCGGCCTCCGATTTGGTGGGCGGGGCCCCTCGGCCTCCGATTTGGTTGGTGGGGCCCCTCGGCCTCCCATTTGGTGGGCGGGGCCCCTCGGCCTCCGATTTGGTGGGCGGGGACCCTCGGCCTCCGATTTGGTGGGCGGGGACCCTCGGCCTCCGATTTGGTGGGCAGGGCCCCTCGGCCTCCGATGTGGTGGGCGGGGCCCCTCGGCCTCCGCTTTGGTGGGCGTGGCCGGGCCCCTCGGCCTCCGCTTTGGTGGGCGGGGCCGCTCGGCCTTCGATTTGGTGGGCGGGGCTCCTCGGCCTCCGACTTGGTGGGCGGGGCCGGGCCCCTCGGCCTCCGCTTTGGTGGGCGGGGCCGCTCGGCCTTCGATTTGTTGGGCGGGGCCCCTCAGCCTCCGATTTGGTTGGCGGGGCCCCTTATCCTCTGATTTAGTGGGCGGGGACTCTCGGCCTCCGATTTGGTGGGCGGGGACCCTCGGCCTCCGATTTGGTGGGCGGGGACCCTCGGCCTCCCATTTGGTGGGCGGGGCCCCTCGGCCTCCGATGTGGTGGTCGGGGCCCCTCGGCCTCCGCTTTGGTGGGCGGGGCCGGGCCCCTCGGCCTCCGCTTTGGTGGGCGGGGCCGCTCGGCCTTCGATTTGGTGGGCAGGGCTCCTCGGCCTCCGATTTGGTTGGCGGGGCCCCTCGGCCTCCGATTTGGTTGGCGGGGCCCCTCGGCCTCCGATTTGGTGTGTGCTCTGCCTGGGGCCACTGTGCTCTGCCTGGGGCCCCATATGCTGCCTGGGGCCCCTGTGCTCTGCCTGGGGCCCCAAATGCTGCCTGGGGCCCCTGTGCTCTGCCTGGGGCCCCATATGCTGCCTGGGGCCCCTGTGCTCTGCCTGGCGCCCCTGTGCTCTGCCTGGGGCCCCATGTTCTGCCTGGGGCCCCTGTGCTCTGCCTGGGGCCCCATGTTCTGCCTGGGGCCACTGTGCTCTGCCTGGGGCCCCATAAGCTGCCTGGGGCCCCTGTGCTCTGCCTGGGGCCCCATGTTCTGCCTGGGGCCCCTGTGCTCTGCCTGGGGCCCCATGTTCTGCCTGGGGCCACTGTGCTCTGCCTGGGGCCCCATATGCTGCCTGGGGCCCCTGTGCTCTGCCAGGGGCCACTGTGCTCTGCCTGGGGCCCCATATGGTGCCTGGGGCCCCTGTGCTCTGCCTGGGGCCCCATATGCTGCCTGGGGCCCCTGTGCTCTGCCTGGGGCCCCATATGCTGCCTGGGGCCCCTGTGCTCTGCCTGGGGCCCCTGTGCTCTGCCTGGGGCCCCATGTTCTGATGTTCTGCCTGGGGCCCCTGTGCTCTGCCTGGGGCCACTGTGCTCTTCCTGGGGCCCCATATGCTGCCTGGGGCCCCTGTGCTCTGCCTGGGGCCCCATATGCTGCCTGGGGCCCCTGTGCTCTGCCTGGGGCCCCTGTGCTCTGCCTGGGGCCCCATGTTCTGCCTGGGGCCCCTGTGCTCTGCCTGGGGCCCCATGTTCTGCCTGGGGCCACTGTGCTCTGCCTGGGGCCCCATAAGCTGCCTGGGGCCCCTGTGCTCTGCCTGGGGCCCCATGTTCTGCCTGGGGCCCCTGTGCTCTGCCTGGGGCCCCATGTTCTGCCTGGGGCCACTGTGCTCTGCCTGGGGCCCCATATGCTGCCTGGGGCCCCTGTGCTCTGCCTGGGGCCACTGTGCTCTGCCTGGGGCCCCATATGCTGCCTGGGGCCCCTGTGCTCTGCCTGGGGCCCCATATGCTGCCTGGGGCCCCTGTGCTCTGCCTGGGTCCCCTGTGCTCTGCCTGGGGCCCCTGTGCTCTGCCTGGGGCCCCTGTGCTCTGCCTGGGGCCACTGTGCTCTGCCTGGGGCCCCATATGCTGCCTGGGGCCCCTGTGCTCTGCCTGGGGCCCCATATGCTGCCTGGGGCCCCTGTGCTCTGCCTGGGGCCACTGTGCTCTGCCTGGGGCCACTGTGCTCTGCCTGGGGCCCCATAGGCTGCCTGGGGCCCCTGTGCTCTGCCTGGGACCACTGTGCTCTGCCTGGGGCCCCATATGCTGCCTGGGGCCCCTGTGCTCTGCCTGGGGCCACTGTGCTCTGCCTGGGGCCCCATATGCTGCCTGGGACCCCTGTGCTCTGCCTGGGTGTAGGACACTGGTGATGTCACTTATCTCCGGACATTAGCTCCGGACATTAGCTCCAGACATTGCCACGGAAGTTGGCACAAATTGCAGGAAGTAGTATTCTAGGCAATTATATATTAGATATAATAAATATTGTTTTTTTTATTACCTTTTATTTAGTTTTAATATTTTTACAATTATTTAAAATTTTATTTTTTACTTTATTCTAATTTTTCCACTTTGTTCCACTATGGGACAATAATTTTTTGCAGGCTGATCGCTTCTATAGCATGCAGATGAAGCAGCATCTGCATGCTATAGAAGGTGTCAGCGCTGCACTCAGTGCACTGACATTGAGAGACCTCCTGATTAGGGTTGAGCGAAACGGGTCGTTCATTTTCAAAAGTCGTCGACTTTTGGCTAAGTCGGCGTCTCATGAAACCCGATCCGACCCCTGTGCTTGTCGGCCATGCGGTACGCAACTTTCGCGCCAAAGTCGCGTTTCAATGACGCGAAAAGCGCCATTTCTCAGCCAATGAAGGTGAACGCAGAGTGTGGGCAGCGTGATGACATAGGTCCTGGTCCCCACCATCTTAGAGAAGGGCATTGCAGTGATTGGCTTGCTGTCTGCGGTGTCACAGGGGCTATAAAGGGGCGTTCCCGCCGACCGCCATCTTACTGCTGCTGATCTGAGCTTAGGGAGAGGTTGCTGCCGCTTCGTCAGAAGCAGGGATAGCGTTAGGCAGGGTCCACTAACCACCAAACCGCTTGTGCTGTAGCGATTTCCACTGTCCAACACCACCTTCGGTGTGCAGGGACACTGGAAGCTACATTTTTTTTTTCCCTCAGCGCTGTAGCTCATTGGGCTGCCCTAGAAGGCTCCGTGATAGCTGTATTGCTGTGTGTACGCCACTGTGCAAACCAACTGCTTTTTTCAAAGCACATATCCTCTTGTTCCTTCCTTTCTGCACAGCTATCTTTTTTGTTTGTCCACACTTTTTATTTAATTTGTGCATCAGTCCACTCCTATTGCTGCCTGCCATACCTGGCTTACATTACTGCAGGGAGATAGTAATTGTAGGACAGTCCCTGTTTTTTTTTTTTTTTTGTGGAAGATTAAGATTGGCATTTCTGCTACAGTGCCATCCCTGTGTGTGCCATCTCTCACTGAGTGGGCCATAGAAAGCCTATTTATTTTTTTCCTTGATTTGTGTTCTAAAATCTACCTCAACACAAAAACACTACATCAATCAGTGGGAGAAAAATATTGGCCTCAGTCAGGGCTTGTGTGCCACTCCTGTGTGTGCCATCTCTCATTCAGTGGGCCATACAAAGCCTATTTATTTTTTTGTTTTTTTTAATATTATTGGGTTTCTAAAGTCTCCGTGAAAAAAAAAATACATAAAAAAACAGTGGGAGAGTAATATTGCCCTTTCAGCTTGTGTGCCAGTCTTGACTCCTGGGTGTGCCACCTCTCTCTCTCTAATTGTGGGCCATAGAAAGCCTATTTATTTTTTTGCTTTTTTTAATATTATTTGGTTTCTAAAGTCTCCCTGAAAAAAAAAAAAATACATAAAAAAACAGTGGGAGAGTAATATTGCCCTTTCAGCTTGTGTGCCAGTCTTGACTCCTGGGTGTGCCACCTCTCTCTCTCTAATTGTGGGCCATAGAAAGCCTATTTATTTTTTTGCTTTTTTTAATATTATTTGGTTTCTAAAGTCTCCCTGAAAAAAAAAAAAACATAAAAAAACAGTGGGAGAGTAATATTGCCCTTTCAGCTTGTGTGCCAGTCTTGACTCCTGGGTGTGCCACCTCTCTCTCTCTAATTGTGGGCCATAGAAAGCCTATTTATTTTTTTGCTTTGTTTAATATTATTTGGTTTCTAAAGTCTCCCTGAAAAAAAAAAAATACATAAAAAAACAGTGGGAGAGTAATATTGCCCTTTCAGCTTGTGTGCCAGTCTTGACTCCTGGGTGTGCCACCTCTCTCTCTCTAATTGTGGGCCATAGAAAGCCTATTTATTTTTTTTGCTTTTTTTAATATTATTTGGTTTCTAAAGTCTCCCTGAAAAAAAAAAATACATAAAAAAACAGTGGGAGAGTAATATTGCCCTTTCAGCTTGTGTGCCAGTCTTGACTCCTGGGTGTGCCACCTCTCTCTCTCTAATTGTGGGCCATAGAAAGCCTATTTATTTTTTTGCTTTTTTTAATATTATTTGGTTTCTAAAGTCTCCCTGAAAAAAAGAAAAAAAAACATAAAAAAACAGTGGGAGAGTTATATTGCCCTTTCAGCTTGTGTGCCAGTCTTGACTCCTGGGTGTCCCACCTCTCTCTCTCTAATTGTGGGCCATAGAAAGCCTATTTATTTTTTTGCTTTGTTTAATATTATTTGGTTTCTAAAGTCTCCCTGAAAAAAAAAATACATAGAAAAACAGTGGGAGAGTAATATTGCCCTTTCAGCTTGTGTGCCAGTCTTGACTCCTGGGTGTGCCACCTCTCTCTCTCTAATTGTGGGCCATAGAAAGCCTATTTATTTTTTTGCCTTTTTTAATATTATTTGGTTTCTAAAGTCTCCCTGAAAAAAAAAAAAAGTACATAAAAAAACAGTGGGAGAGTAATATTGCCCTTTCAGCTTGTGTGCCAGTCTTGACTCCTGGGTGTGCCACCTCTCTCTCTCTAATTGTGGGCCATAGAAAGCCTATTTATTTTTTTGCTTTGTTTAATATTATTTGGTTTCTAAAGTCTCCCTGAAAAAAAAAAAAAAACATAAAAAAACAGTGGGAGAGTAATATTGCCCTTTCAGCTTGTGTGCCAGTCTTGACTCCTGGGTGTGCCACCTCTCTCTCTCTAATTGTGGGCCATGGAAAGCCTATTTATTTTTTTGCTTTTTTTAATATTATTTGGTTTCTAAAGTCTCCCTGAAAAAAAAAAATACTTAAAAAAACAGTGGGAGAGTAATATTGCCCTTTCAGCTTGTGTGCCAGTCTTGACTCCTGGGTGTGCCACCTCTCTCTCTCTAATTGTGGGCCATAGAAAGCCTATTTATTTTTTTGCTTTGTTTAATATTATTTGGTTTCTAAAGTCTCCCTGAAAAAAAAAATACATAAAAAAACAGTGGGAGAGTAATATTGCCCTTTCAGCTTGTGTGCCAGTCTTGACTCCTGGGTGTGCCACCTCTCTCTCTCTAATTGTGGGCCATAGAAAGCCTATTTATTTTTTTGCTTTGTTTAATATTATTTGGTTTCTAAAGTCTCCCTGAAAAAAAAAAATACATAAAAAAACAGTGGGAGAGTAATATTGCTCTTTCAGCTTGTGTGCCAGTCTTGACTCCTGGGTGTGCCACCTCTCTCTCTCTAATTGTGGGCCATAGAAAGCCTATTTATTTTTTTGCTTTTTTTAATATTATTTGGTTTCTAAAGTCTCCCTGAAAAAAAAAATACATAAAAAAACAGTGGGAGAGTAATATTGCCCTTTCAGCTTGTGTGCCAGTCTTGACTCCTGGGTGTGCCACCTCTCTCTCTCTAATTGTGGGCCATAGAAAGGCTATTTTATTTATTTATCTTTTTTATTAGTATTTGGTTTCTAAATTGTCCCTGAAAAAAACATTTTATCTTATTTGGTTTCTAAAGTCTCCCTGAGAAAAAAAAAAAAAAAAAAAATTAGGTGGGAGAATAATATTGACATTAGTGCTTGAGTGACAGTCCTGCGTGTGTGTCATCTCTGTGATTTTGTGCCACAGAAAACAGAGTGTGTAACACTGTGCCTGATTTTCCTTGTGGTCTCACCAACCTGTTAAGGGATATAGAAATCATACTGAAGTTATAGCTCACCGTGTAAGTTGTTTGACAGCAACAAATAAAGTTACTTTGGTTAATTTTTTAAAACAATGAGGAAGTCTGGTGCAAGAGGTCGTGGCCGTGGGCGTTCATTGTCAGCTGGTAATGATGGTAGTGGTAGTGGAGCATCAGGTGGTCGTGGGGATAAAAATATTCCACCTAAGTCTGGAGCTGTGGAGCCAGTTTCGTCGTCTGGCTACACAAGGCCTCGAACGCTCTCTTTTCTGGGAGTAGGAAAAACGCTTTTAAAGCCGGAGCAGCAACAGCAAGTTTTGGCTTACATTGCAGACTCAGCCTCTAGCTCTTTTGCCTCCTCTTCTGAAACTGGTAAATGTAAAAGCAGCGCGTCGCTTGTGGATGTTCACGGTCAGGGACAAGTCGCTTCCTTGTCCTCCTCAGCAAAAACTACAACAAGAGAGAAGGATGCAGCAGGCGACACAACGGGTCACTCCATGGAGCTCTTTACACATACCGTCCCTGGCTTAGAAAGTGAAACACTTAACAGGCCATGCCCATTACAAGTAGATTCTGACATGGAGTGCACTGATGCACAGCCACAGCCAGAGTACTATGCTGCTCCTTTGACTCAGACCACCACATTGCCCTCTCAGGGTACAGATCCACAATCAGACCCTGATGAGACTATGTTGCCCCGCCACGAACGCTATACCACAGACCGACACAGTGACACAGACGAAGTTGCACACGAGCTCGAAGAGGAGGTAATAGATGACCCGGTTGTTGACCCCGATTGGCAGCCATTGGGGAAACAGGGTGCAGGCAGCAGTAGTTCAGAAGCGGAGGTGGAGGAGGGGCCGCAGCAGGCATCAACATCGCAACAGGTTCCATCTGCCGGGCCCCTATCTGGCCCAAAACGCGTGTCAAAGCCAAAACCTGTTGGAGCACAGCGTTGCCATCCGGTTAAAGCTCAGTCTGCAATCCCTGAAAAGGGATCCGATGCTAGGAAGAGTGCAGTCTGGCATTTTTTTAAACAACATCCAATTGATCAGCGCAAAGTCATCTGTCAAAAATGTTCTACTAGCTTAAGCAGAGGTCAGAATCTGAAAAGTCTCAATACTAGTTGCATGCATAGACACTTAACCACCATGCATTTTCAAGCCTGGACTAACTACCAAACGTCCCTTAAGGTTGTAGCACCCTCGGCCAATGAAGCTAGTCATCAACGCAACATCCCTTCCGTCACTGTAAGGCCACCATTTTCCGCACCACCGGCAGTATCTGTGCAGGTTTCTTTGCCAGCCAAAAGCAGTCAGGGTCAGGGAATCACCAGTTTTGTAGGCGGAAATATTGCATCAAGGGCACCGGCGGAAACAATACCGTCTCCAACCGTCTCTCAGTCTGCCATGTCCACCGGCACACCCGCAAGTTCCACGATCTCCATCTCTCCAGTTCAGCTCACACTACATGAGACTCTGGTTAGAAAAAGGAAGTACTTATCCTCGCATCCGCGTACACAGGGTTTTAACGCCCACATAGCTAGACTAATCTCGTTAGAGATGATGCCCTACCGGTTAGTTGAAAGCGAAGCTTTCAAAGCCCTGATGGAGTACGCTGAACCACGATACGAGCTACCCAGTCGACACTTTTTTTCCAGAAAAGCCATCCCAGCCCTGCACCAGCATGTTAAACAGCGCATCGTCCATGCACTCAGGCAATCTGTGAGTACAAAGGTGCACCTGACTACAGATGCATGGACCAGTAGGCATGGCCAGGGACGTTATGTGTCCATCACGGCACACTGGGTGAATGTGGTGGATGCAGGGTCCACAGGGGACATCAATTTCGGGACAGTTGTGCCTAGCCCACGGTCTAGGAAACAGTTGGCTGTAGGCGTTCGCACCCCCTCCTCCTCCTCCTCCTCGTCCTCCTGCAGAAGCTACAGCTCTTCCACAGACCGCAGTCGGCCAACCACTCCATCGGCAGATGACACTGTTGCACACCAGTTGTCCCATTATGGGCCAGCTACTGGCAAGCGTCAGCAGGCTGTATTGGCTATGAAGTGTTTGGGCGACAACAGACACACCGCGGAAGTTCTGTCCGAGTTCTTGCAACAAGAAACGCAGTCGTGGCTGGGCACAGTAGATCTTGAGGCAGGCAAGGTAGTTAGTGATAACGGAAGGAATTTCATGGCTGCCATCTCCCTTTCCCAACTGAAACACATTCCTTGCCTGGCTCACACCTTAAACCTGGTGGTGCAGTGCTTATTGAAAACTTATCCTGGGTTCTCCGACCTGCTCCTCAAAGTGCGTGGACTTTGCTCACATATCCGACGTTCGCCTGTACACGCCAGCCATATGCAGACCTATCAGCGGTCTTTGAACCTTCCCCAGCATCGCCTAATCATAGACGTTGCAACAAGGTGGAACTCAACACTGCACATGCTTCAGAGACTGTGCCAACAGAGGCGGGCTGTTATGTTTTTGTGGGAGGATACACATACACGGGCAGGCAGTAGGATGGCAGACATGGAGTTGTCAGGTGTGCAGTGGTCGAAGATACAAGACATGTGTCAAGTCCTTCAGTGTTTTGAGGAATGCACACGGCTGGTTAGTGCAGACAACGCCGTAATAAGCATGAGCATCCCCCTAATGCGTCTGCTGATGCAAAGTTTGACGCACATAAAGGAGCAGGCGTCTGCACCAGAGGAAGAGGAAAGCCTTGATGACAGTCAGCCATTGTCTGGTCAGGGCAGTGTACAGGACGAGGTAGCGGGCGAAGAGGAGGTGGAGGACGAGGAGGATGATGGGGATGAGTATATTTTTAATGCGGAACCTTTCCCGGGGGCACTGGAAATTGGTTGCGTGTCAAGGCCGGGTTCTGGTTTTTTTGAGGGACACAAGTGACGTAGATTTGCCTGCAACTGCCCCTCACCCAATCACAACCGGAGATTTGACAACTGGAACTTTGGCCCACATGGCGGATTATGCCTTACGTATCCTAAAAAGGGACACACGCATAACGAAAATGATGAACGATGACGATTACTGGTTGGCCTGCCTCCTTGATCCACGCTATAAAGGCAAATTGCAAAATATTATGCCACATGAGAACTTGGAACTAATATTAGCAACCAAACAATCAACTCTTGTTGACCGTTTGCTTCAGGCATTCCCAGCACACAGCGCACGTGATCGTTCTCACACGAGCTCAAGGGGGCAACAGACTAGGAGTGTTAGGGGTGCACACATCAGAAGTGGCGTTGGACAGAGGGGTTTTCTGACCAGGTTGTGGAGTG
This sequence comes from Ranitomeya variabilis, assembly GCF_051348905.1. NCBI lineage: Eukaryota > Metazoa > Chordata > Amphibia > Anura > Dendrobatidae > Ranitomeya > Ranitomeya variabilis. The sequence goes on from NC_135233.1 coordinate 682,615,966, forward strand.
ATTTTGCTATGACCGCAGACAGGACAGGTACTGCTGCATCAATTGAAAGTGACAGGAGACAACATTTGTCCAGTATGGTTACTAACTATTTTTCATCCCTTATCGATGTTCTCCCTCAACCGTCATTCCCATTTGATTACTGGGCATCAAAATTAGACACCTGGCCAGAATTGGCAGAATATGCATTGCAGGAGCTTGCTTGCCCGGCAGCAAGTGTCCTATCAGAAAGAGTATTCAGTGCTGCAGGTTCAATATTAACCGAAAAAAGGACTCGTCTGGCTACCCAAAATGTTGACGATCTAACATTCATTAAAATGAACCACAACTGGATTTCGAAATCTTTTGCCCCACCTTGCCCGGCCGACACCTAGCTTTCCTATGAAAAGCTCTTGCCTGTGGACTACTGTGAATTACTTTTCTAATGTCTAATTTGCTGCAGCTGATTGTCCAGCATACGACATGTTTACACCTCCCTAAATGGCCAAACTCCCCACACGGGGCCATGGTATCGCGACTTGGCGCAAGCACCCGTGAGACTGCTGTTTGTCTGAAGAGGTGGGTGTACTCGCTTTTGGTCGACGGCATTGCTACTGGGTTCCTCATAGTACAATAAAGTGTCTCTGGCGGTGGTGGTGCGCACCCAACGTCAGACACACTGTTGTAACATGAGGGGCCTTGGGCCTGTAACGCCGGCCACAAGAGAGTTCACCCACCCCCAGGTCAAACATTGCTCTACCACTTCCACAGTTATCTCTCACACTTCCACCAATGTTAAGTCTATGCGCTGACATCCTTCCATACCTGCCACTGACAATACCATTGTGTTGACATGTATGATGGTACTTAACATAGTCAGGGGCAGTGTCCTCTATTTACCACAGTAAATACTTTGCGCAAAATTAGTAGGTCTGAAACAACGCAGAGGATCCCACCCCTGAACCTAATGATTGCACCCTTTAGTGTTTTTGTTTTGTTTTAATGCGAGACATTCACATTTATTTGTTGTTTTGGACTACTAACTGGCAGACACTCATTACAATCGACCTCCGTTGACCAGACCACTGCTGCCCGTGTACCCCTGTAACTAATAATAAAGTGCCTACAGCCAGCCCAATTTAATTATGTTAGGCCTTCGAAGCCTGTCTGCGGTCCCTCCTTCCACTAGGCCTCCACTGACCAGACCACTGCTGAACGTGTACCCCTGGAACCAATTATAAAGTGCCTACAGCCAGCCCAATTTAATTATGTTAGGCCTTCGAAGCCTGTCTGCGGTTCCTCCTTCCACTAGGCCTCCACTGACCAGACCACTGCTGCCCGTGTACCCCTGTAACTAATAATAAAGTGCCTACAGCCAGCCCAATTTAATTATGTTAGGCCTTCGAAGCCTGTCTGCGGTCCCTCCTTCCACTAGGCCTCCACTGACCAGACCACTGCTGCCCGTGTACCCCTGTAACTAATAATAAAGTGCCTACAGCCAGCCCAATTTAATTATGTTAGGCCTTCGAAGCCTGTCTGCGGTCCCTCCTTCCACTAGGCCTCCACTGACCAGACCACTGCTGCCCGTGTACCCCTGGAACCAATTATAAAGTGCCTACAGCCAGCCCAATTTAATTATGTTAGGCCTTCGAAGCCTGTCTGCGGTCCCTCCTTCCACTAGGCCTCCACTGACCAGACCACTGCTGCCCGTGTACCCCTGGAACCAATTATAAAGTGCCTACAGCCAGCCCAATTTAATTATGTTAGGCCTTCGAAGCCTGTCTGCGGTCCCTCCTTCCACTAGGCCTCCACTGACCAGACCACTGCTGCCCATGTACCCCTGGAACCAATTATAAAGTGCCTACAGCCAGCCCAATTTAATTATGTTAGGCCTTCGAAGCCTGTCTGCGGTCCCTCCTTCCACTAGGCCTCCACTGACCAGACCACTGCTGCCCGTGTACCCCTTTAACTAATAATAAAGTGCCTACAGCCAGCCCAATTTAATTATGTTAGGCCTTCGAAGCCTGTCTGCGGTCCCTCCTTCCACTAGGCCTCCACTGACCAGACCACTGCTGCCCGTGTACCCCTGTAACTAATAATAAAGTGCCTACAGCCAGCCCAATTTAATTATGTTAGGCCTTCGAAGCCTGTCTGCGGTCCCTCCTTCCACTAGGCCTCCACTGACCAGACCACTGCTGAACGTGTACCCCTGGAACCAATTATAAAGTGCCTACAGCCAGCCCAATTTAATTATGTTAGGCCTTCGAAGCCTGTCTGCGGTCCCTCCTTCCACTAGGCCTCCACTGACCAGACCACTGCTGCCCGTGTACCCCTGGAACCAATTATAAAGTGCCTACAGCCAGCCCAATTTAATTATGTTAGGCCTTCGAAGCCTGTCTGCGGTCCCTCCTTCCACTAGGCCTCCACTGACCAGACCACTGCTGCCCGTGTACCCCTTTAACTAATAATAAAGTGCCTACAGCCAGCCCAATTTAATTATGTTAGGCCTTCGAAGCCTGTCTGCGGTCCCTCCTTCCACTAGGCCTCCACTGACCAGACCACTGCTGCCCATGTACCCCTGTAACTAATAATAAAGTGCCTACAGCCAGCCCAATTTAATTATGTTAGGCCTTCGAAGCCTGTCTGCGGTCCCTCCTTCCACTAGGCCTCCACTGACCAGACCACTGCTGCCCATGTACCACTGTAACTAATAATAAAGTGCCTACAGCCAGCCCAATTTAATTATGTTAGGCCTTCGAAGCCTGTCTGCGGTCCCTCCTTCCACTAGGCCTCCACTGACCAGACCACTGCTGCCCGTGTACCCCTGGAACCAATTATAAAGTGCATAGAGCCTATTTTTTAATTTAATTTAATATTAATAAAGCCAGGATGAACTACGATATACCACGCTATGAGCTACCCAGTTGACAATTCTTTTGCGAGAAAAGCCATCCCACCCCTCCACCTGCATGTTAAAGACCGCATTGTCCTTGCATTCTGTCAATTTGTCAGTCCAAAGGTATACCTGACAACAGACACATGGACCTGTAGGCCTGGCCACAGAAGGTTACGTGTCCTTTGTGGCTCAATGGGTTAATGTATTGGATGCATGGTCCACACAGGGGACAGCCTGCAAAGTCTGTCTGCAGTCCCTAATTCAAGTTGGCCTCAACTGAATAAAGCTGAGCTTCTACCTTCTGGCTCAGATTAACTGCTGTTTTTAAAAAAATTGGCTTTTCCGTCCTTCTAAAGGTGTCTGCCCCTGCCTGGTGTTGTCCTCAACTGAATAAAGCTGAGCTTCAACCTTCAGTTCCAAACATACAACAAAAAACTGGTACAATACAAAAAGTGGCCTCCAGCTACAAAAACTTTCTCCTACAAGTAGTTAACTGACAGTTTTTTTTCCAGTGAAAACACAGATATGGCATCCAACGAGTGTTGTCCTGTCTCGTCTTCTTTATATTATTGCCAAGAAGCTGCAACTGAATAAAGCTGTGCTTCAACCTTCTGTTCCAAATTACCATTTTTAAAAATGCAATTGGCTGTTCCGGCCTACTAAAGGGGTCTGCCCCTGCCTGGTGTTGTCCTCAACTGAATAAAGCTGAGCTTCAACCTTCAGTTCCAAATTACCATTTTTAAAAATGCAATTGGCTGTTCCGGCCTACTAAAGGTGTCTGTCTGCCCCTACCTGGTGTTGTCCTCAACTGAATAAAGCTGAGCTTCAACCTTCAGTTCCAAACATACAACCAAAAACTGGTACAATACAAAAAGTGGCCTCCAGCTACAAAAACTTTCTCCTACAAGTAGTTAAATGACAGTTTTTTTTCCAGTGAAAACACAGATATGGCATCCAACGAGTGTTGTCCTGTCTCGTCTTCTTTATATTATTGCCAAGAAGCTGCAACTGAATAAAGCTGTGCTTCAACCTTCAGTTCCAAATTACCATTTTTAAAAATGCAATTGGCTGTTCCGGCCTACTAAAGGTGTCTGTCTGCCCCTGCCTGGTGTTGTCCTCAACTGAATAAAGCTGAGCTTCAACCTTCAGTTCCAAATTACCATTTTTAAAAATGCAATTGGCTGTTCCGGCCTACTAAAGGTGTCTGTCTGCCCCTGCCTGGTGTTGTCCTCAACTGAATAAAGCTGAGCTTCAACCTTCAGTTCCAAACATACAACCAAAAACTGGTACAATACAAAAAGTGGCCTCCAGCTACAAAAACTTTCTCCTACAAGTGGTTAAATGACAGTTTTTTTTCCAGTGAAAACACAGATATGGCATCCAACGAGTGTTGTCCTGTCTCGTCTTCTTTATATTATTGCCAAGAAGCTGCAACTGAATAAAGCTGTGCTTCAACCTTCAGTTCCAAATTACCATTTTTAAAAATGCAATTGGCTGTTCCGGCCTACTAAAGGTGTCTGTCTGCCCCTGCCTGGTGTTGTCCTCAACTGAATAAAGCTGAGCTTCAACCTTCAGTTCCAAATTACCATTTTTAAAAATGCAATTGGCTGTTCCGGCCTACTAAAGGTGAATGTCTGCCCCTGCCTGGTGTTGTCCTCAACTGAATAAAGCTGAGCTTCTACCTTCTGTTCCAAATTACCATTTTTAAAAATGCCATTGGCTATTCAAGCCTACTAAAGGTGTCTGTCTGCCCCTGCCTGGTGTTGTCCTCAACTGAATAAAGCTGAGCTTCAACCTTCAGTTCCAAATTACCATTTTTAAAAATGCAATTGGCTGTTCCGGCCTACTAAAGGTGTCTGTCTGCCCCTGCCTGGTGTTGTCCTCAACTGAATAAAGCTGAGCTTCAACCTTCAGTTCCAAATTACCATTTTTAAAAATGCAATTGGCTGTTCCGGCCTACTAAAGGTGTCTGTCTGCCCCTGCCTGGTGTTGTCCTCAACTGAATAAAGCTGAGCTTCAACCTTCAGTTCCAAATTACCATTTTTAAAAATGCAATTGGCTGTTCCGGCCTACTAAAGGTGTCTGTCTGCCCCTGCCTGGTGTTGTCCTCAACTGAATAAAGCTGAGCTTCAACCTTCAGTTCCAAATTACCATTTTTAAAAATGCAATTGGCTGTTCCGGCCTACTAAAGGGGTCTGCCCCTGCCTGGTGTTGTCCTCAACTGAATAAAGCTGAGCTTCTACCTTCTGCCTCTTACTAACTGCTGTTTTTTTTAAAAAATTGGCTGTTCCGGCCTACTAAAGGTGTCTGTCTGCCCCTGCCTGGTGTTGTCCTCAACTGAACAAAGCTGAGCTTCCACATTCTGGCTTTCGCCCTATACTATCAGATATTAAACTGCATTTGGCCTACTAGTGTGGTTAGGCCCTTGAAACAGTGTCTGCTGCTCTTGGGTTTGCTACTCCACTGAACAAAGCAATGCCGCCTGTTTAGTCCTGTTACCAATTTTGAACTGCATTTAGCCTACTTTATTCTTTGGCCCTATATCTGTTTCCTCCTCATCCTGCCCATTGCCCAGCCACTGCTAGATGAGTCTGCTGGTACATTGACCTAGACCACTACATTCCCACACAGGGACAGAGAGGAAGGTGCAGATGAAAGTGCAGGTTCCTTCATCAGGTGGGGGGGCATACTCGTTGGCGACGTCACTGGCACAGGGCCCCTCAGAGTACGCAAAAGTATCGCTGCTGGTGGGAGGAGCCCCCGCCATGCAAACACACCGCTGTACTTTGAGGGGCCCTGTGCCAGTGCCAATGCGAACGAGTGGGCCCCCCCTGCTTGCTCAGGATCACAGCACTTGCAACGTTGAAATACTTACCTTTCCCTGCAACACCGCCGTGACGTAGTCCGCATTTCCTGGGCCCACGAAAAACTTGAGCCAGCCCTACTCCCCCCACAACTTTTGCCAAATGACCCCCAATTCCCTATGCCCAACTATTATTATAAAGTTAATTAAGATTGACAAGCTTCAGAAACAAGAATGGATGTTTTTGGCATTAAAATGGGCACTGTAGGTGTTTTCCTGGCCTCCACTCACTGCCGACTATGCTTCCCCATTGACTTGCATTGGGTTTCGTGTTTCGGTCGATCCCCGACTTTTAGCGATAATCGGCCGACTGCACTCGACTCGACTCTGGACAAAATCGGGTTTCACAAAACCCGATTCGATCTTAAAAAAATGAAAGTCGCTCAACTCTACTCCTGATCATGCACTGCACATGACCTGGAAATTCCTTAGCTCTGGTAACCCAGATGTCGTCATGACGACAACCGGTTACCATGGCAGCGATTGGGATCCCACGTCATGCCGCGGGGTCTCCAATCCCGGAATGCTGAGATCGTGTTTGATTGCAGTATTTCGGGGGTTAACCCTGGAACCTAGCTCCTGGAACTTAGTGCCGGGTGTCAGCTGTGAGACACCCGTGTGCGCGGCCAATCGCTGAGACATACTATTCCGTCCATGGTCAAATTGGCCCAGGGCACATGGACGGAATAGTATGTCTCATGTCAGAAAGGGGTTAATGACCAGAGATATAGGTACTTCTCACAAAATTAGAATATCATCAAAAAATTAATTTATTTCAGTTCTTCAATATAGAAAGTGAAAGTCATATATTATATACAATCGTTACAGAGTGATCTATTTCAAATGTTTATTTCTGTTAATGTTGATGAGTATGGCTTACAGCCAATGAAATCCCAAAGTTTATATCTCAGTAAATTAGAAAAATTAACAAAAAATACCTGTAAAGGCTTACTTAGCATTTAAAAAAGGCCCCTTGTCTGTTTCATTAGGCTCCACAATCATGGCGAAGACTGCTGACTTGTCAGATGTCCAGTAGGCAGTCATTGACACACTTCACAAGGAAAGTAAATTTTGCATTTCATTTGGAAATCATGGTCCCAGAGTCTGGAGTTAGAATAGAGAGGCACACACTCCAAACTGCTTGTGGTCTCGTGAGAAGTTTCCACAATCAGTGATGGTTTGGGGAGCCATGTCATCTGATGGTATAGGTCAACTGTGTTCTTTCAAGACCAAAGTCAGCGTAGCCGTCTACCAGGAAATTTTAGAGAACTTCATGCTTCCCTCTGCAGACAAGCTTTTTGGAGATGGAAATTTCTTTCTCCTGCAGGACTTGGCACCTGTCCACACTGCCAAAAGTACCAATACCTGGTTTAAAAACAACAGTATCACTGTGCTTGATTGGCCAGGAAACTTGCCTGACCATAACCCCATAGAGAATCTATAGGGTATTGTTAAGAGGAAGATGAGAGAAACCAGACCCAACAATGCAGATGAGCTGAATGCTGCTATCAAAGCAACCTGGGCTTCCATAACATCTCAGCAGTGCCACAGGCTGATCATCTCCATGCCACGCTGCATTGCAATGCAGTAATTGATGCAAAAGGAGCCCTGACCAAGTATTGAGTGCATTTACTGAACATACATTTCAATAGGCTAACATTTCGGATTTTAAAATATTTTTACAGCTGGTGTTATAAAGTGTCATGAGAAATAGAAGGAAATGCAGCACTCACCCAATCCTGTTTTCTACTTAATGGAATAAACCACAAGTCCATACAGGATTGGGTGAGGGCTGCATTTCCTTCTATTTCTCATGATTCATTATATGTACTGCAAGCATTTGCACCACCCAGAAGATTTCCTGCGAGGTTAATTAAGAGGACACAGGTAGTGTGAACACACTCTGATGCTGGATCTTGGTGCCTGAAATAACCCTTCTTTTTCATTTGGGTGTTATAAAGTATTCTAATATACTGAGATAATGACTTTTGGGTTTGCATTGGCTGTAAGCCATAATCATCAACATTAACAGAAATACATCACTCTGTTTGTAGTGACTCTATATAATATATGAGTTTCACTTTTTGTATCGAAGAACTGAAATAAGTTAACTTTTTTTTTAGTTTTGCATTTTTATTTTTTGCTCCCCTTCTTACCACAGCCATAACTTTTTTATTTTTTGACCAAAACGCCCATGCGAGGGCATGTATTTTGCGGAATGAGTTGTATTTTTGAATGACACCATTGGTTTTACAATGTCATGTACTGGAAAATGGGAAAAAAAATTCCAAGTGCGTTGAAATTGCAAAAAAGTGCAATCCCACAGGTTTTTTTTAACATGTTCATTAAATGCTAATCCTAACCTGCCATTATGATTCTCCAGGTCATTATGAGTTCATAGACACCAAACGTGAATAGATTCTTTTTTATTTAGGTGGTGAAAAAAATGTCTAAAGTTTGTTAAAAAAAAATGGTGCCATTTTCCAATACTCGTAGTGTCTCCATTTTTTGTGATCTTGGGTTGGGTGAGGGCTTACTTTTTTGCGTGCTGTGCTGATGTTTTTAATTATACCATTTTTGTGCAGATACAATCTTTTCATCACCCGTTATTGGATTTGAATGCAATGTCACGGCGACCAAAAAAACGTAATTCTGGCGCTTTGACTTTTTTCCCGTTACGTCGTTTAGCAATTGGGTTAATTATTTTTTATATTCATAGATTGCGTGATTCTGAACACGGTGATACCAAATATGTGTATGTTGGATTTTTTTGAATTGTTTTATTTTGAATTGGGGCAAATGGGGGGTGATTTGAACTTTTATATTTTTAAAATGTTTTAATATTTTTAAAAACATTTTTTTTTCAACTTTTTATATGCCATAATCCGGCTCTGCTACATAAAAGTGATGATCAGATTGCTTGTATGCAGCAAAATTGTTCACTTGCTATGAGCACTGTGTCAAATCAGCTAGGGATCCGCAGCCAAATCCGCAACGTGTGCACATACCCTTAGGCTATGTGCACACGTTGCAGATTTACTGCGGATCCGCAGCATTTTTTCTGCGCAGAAATGCTGCAGATCCGCAAGTCATTTTCAGTACAATGTAAATCAATGGGAAAAAAAATGCTGTGCTAATGGTGCGGAAAATTCAGCACGGAAAGCGCTGCGGATCAAAAGAAGGAGCATGTCATTTATTTGTGCTGATCTGGAGCGTTTTTGTACCCATTCCATTATAGAAATCCGCAGAGGTAAACATGCAGGAAACCCGCACAAAATCCGCAGTAAATCTGCAGTAAATCCGCACAAAATCCTCATAAAAAACGCACCAAATCCGCACCTGCGTTTTCTGCCAAGAGAAGCAGAATCAGCACAAAAAATTCCAGAGGGAAATCCCGAATGTGTGCACATGCCCTAAGTGTCCAAGCAAAATGGATGTGATTTCATGAAAACTGTGCCCCCAATGCTTCTAAAAACGGTGCTTAAGGATTCCTGATCAGCGTTCATGACTTATCATAATATTTCTACGTATTTGTCATTCATTCACAATTTTTGTCAATTCAATACACATGTATTTTTTTTATATTTATGTAATCACTTTGTTCCAATAAGAATACTTTTGTTCCAACAAGCAGTGACATTTAGATATCTAATATATAAAGCTGAATGTGTGTGTGTGTGTATGTATGTATGTATGTATGTATGTCCGGGATTGGCATCTGAACCGTAGCAGCTACAGCCACAAAATTTTGCACAGTCACACGTCTGGACCCCGAGAGCGTCATAGGCTATGTTGTGAGGTGAAATTTTAACCCCGCGCTTTCCAATTCACCAAACAATTTTGCCCCTATCTACATAATGGGGAAAAAGTGAAAGGAAAAGTGTTGGAGGCGTCGCAGCTACAGGCACAAAATTTTGCACAGTCACACGTCTGGACCCTGAGAGCGTCAAAGCTATATTGTGAGGTGAAATTTTAACCCCGCGCTTTCCAAGTCACCAAACAATTTTGCCCCTATCTACATAATGGGGAAAAAATGAAAGGAAAAGTGTTGGAGGCAAATTAACAGCTGCCAGATGTGAACAAGGGGGACTTAAAGAATGACAGCGATGGCACCAAAGAGTATATACTGTACAGTTGCTAAGGTGGGGCCCCAACATGGGATAATCACACCACCACGGGGATATGAACACACACACAAAATGCGCCACACACTACCACGTGCTCGAACACATATACCACCCTCAGTGCACATTTCACCACACATACACCAACCTCGCCACATAAAAGTAGAAACACAAAAGTCGCCGCTCAAAACTCGCCACGCGCAAAACTCTCCACATGCAAAACTCGCCACACGTGCAAAACTCGCCACACGCAAAACTTGCACACGCAGAAAAATTGCCACACGCAGAAAAATTGCCACATGCACAAAAGTTGCAACACATGCAAAAGTTGCCTCACACAAAACTTGCACATACTCAAAAGGCACCACACATAAAACTCGCCACGCGCAAAACTCGCCATGCGCAAAACTTGCTGCACACAACTTGCTACACTAACCTGTCACATGCAACTCGACACACAAAAAGTTGCTACACGCATGTCGCCACACAAAACTCATCTCACAAAAGTCCCTACATGCATGTCGCCACACGCAACTCAACACACACAACTTGACACACGAAACTCGCCCTAAAACACACACAAGTCTGGTATCCTTCAAAAATAAAAATCTGATTAATAAGCAGACAAACTACAAGAGCAACAAATGTACCATATAGGAATCCGGCAGCTGTCAGTCACATGACCAGTCTATTATGTGTATGTGTGAGCTAATATATACTGCCAGGGGGTGGGCTTACTGTTGGCTGGGGATTTATCAGGCTGCCATTTTAGCTTACAAATACTGAGGTAAAAATACTGACCAAATAACGTGTGAACGAGGGCTAATACAGGAGGAGATGGCATACAGCTATATACTATATACAGGAGATGACACACAGGTATATACTATTTACAGGGGAGATGACACACAGGTATATACTATATACAGGAGGAGATGACACACAGATATATACTATATACAGGAGAGATGACACACAGGTATATACTATATAGAGGAGGAGATGACATACAGGTACATACTACATACAGGAGGAGATGACATACAGGTATATACTATATACAGGAGGAGATGACACACAGGTATATACTATATACAGGAGCAGATTACCTACAGGTATATAGTATATACAGGAGGAGATGACACAGGTATATGCTATGTATAGGAGGAGATGACATACAGGTATATACTATATACAGGAGATGACACACAGATATATACTATATATAGGTGAGATGACACACAGGTATATACTATATACAGGAGATTACATACAGGTATATCTAATATATAAAGCTGAATGTGTGTATGTATGTATGTGTGTATGTCCGGGATTGGCATCTGTACCGTCGCAGCTACAGCCACAAAATTTTGCACAGTCACACGTCTGGACCCCGAGAGCGTCATAGGCTATGTTGTGAGGTGAAATTTTAACCCCGCGCGTTCCAATTCACCAAACAATTTTGCTCCTATCTACATAATGGGGAAAAAGTGAAGGGAAAAGTGTTGGAGGAAAATTGACAGCTGCCAGATGTGAACAATGAGGACTTAAAGAATGAGAGCGATGGCGACAAAGAGTATATACCGTACAGTTGCTAAGGTGGGGCCCCGACATGGGATACTCACCACACACGGGGATATGAACACAAACACAAAATGCGCCACACACTACCACGTGCTTGAACACATATACCACCCTCAGCACACATTTCACCACACACACACACCAACCTCGCCACATAAAAGTCGAAACACAAAAGTCACCACTCAAAACTCGCTACATGCAAAACTCGCCATATGCAAAACTAGGCTCACGCAAAACTCGCCACACGTGCAAAACTCACCTCATGGAAAACTCACCTCATGCAAAACTTGCACACACAGAAAAATTGCCACATGTACAAAAGTTGCACCACATGCAAAAGTTGCCTCACACAAAACTTGCACATACTCAAAATGCACCACACATAAAACTCGCCACGCGCAAAACTCGCCATGCACAAATCTTGCTGCACACAACTTGCTACACTAACCTGTCACATGCAACTCAACACACAAAATGTTGCTACACGCATGTCGCCACACAAAACTCATCTCACAAAAGTCGCTACATGCATGTCGCCACACGCAACTCAACACACACAACTTGACACATAAAACTCGCCCTAAAACACACACAAGTCTGGTATTGTCCTTCAAAAATAAAAATCTGATTAATAAGCAAACTACAAGAGCAACAAATGTACCATATAGGAAATACGGCAGCTGTCAGTCACATGACCTGTCTATTATGTGTATGTGTGAGCTAATATATACTGCCAGGGGGGAGGGCTTCCTGTTGGCTGGGGATTTATCAGGCTGCCAATAGCAACCAATCACAGCTCAGCTTCTATTTTGCTACAGTTAATTAACCTGAGCTCTGATTGGTTAATATAGGCAACAAAGACATTCTCAGTATAACAAAGCTAATATATGTTGTGAAATGCTTCTATTTGCTTAGTTTTTGCCTTTTAATAATTACATTTCTATCTATTTGTTTTGTGGTTTTTGTGTGCAGAATAAATTTTTGTTAACACATTCTATTTTGCTAACAGCAGTCATTAACCCGGGCGAAGCCGGGTAGTACAGCTAGTTAGATATAAAATATAGAATGCTGACTTCATGAATATAATCAATAGACAATTTTATTATTTTATACAAAATTCTTTACAACATGAAACACTGATCAATAGGAGGTGAAAAAATAAGAAGATACAGTATTACCCTGGGCAAAGAGAATTTTCAGAAATGATACACAGACAAGAATTGAGTTATTCAGGGAAAACCAAAAATAAGTCTATGCAATAAAATTACTTATTGTTCATATGAGTCCCTTCTACATGTATGTAAATGAGAGAGGCAAAAAGATGCTTATACAAATACAGTATATGGTTCATTGATGATATGGATCTCACTAATATCATATACTCACAATGTTAAATCTGTGACAAATAGATACTCTACATATATATCTTGTAGATTGTGAGCCCTCGCGGGCAGGGTCCTCTCTCCTCATGTACCAGTCGTGACTAGTGTTGAGCGATATCGTCCGATACTTGAAAGTATCGGTATCGGATAGTATCGGCCGATACGCGAAAAGTATCGGATATCGCCGATACCGATACCCGATACCAATACAAGTCAATGGGACACCAATTATCGGAAGGTATCCCTGATGGTTCCCAGGGTCTGAAGGAGAGGAAACTCCCCTTTAGGCCCTGGGATCCATATTAATATGTAAAATAAAGAATAAAAATAAAAAATATTGATATACTCACCCTCTGACGCGCCCTGGTTGTAACCGCCAGCCTCCGTTCCTAAGAATGAGCGCTTGAAAGTCCTTAGATGACGTCGCAGCCTGTGATTGGTCGTGGAGCGGTCACGTGACCGCTCACGCGACCAATCACAGGCCACGACGTCATCTAAGGTCTTTCAAGCGCTCATTCTTAGGAACGGAAGCTGGCGGTTACATCGGTAAGGTCCAGGCTGCGTCGGAGAGGTGAGTATATCAATATTTTTTATTTTTATTCTTTATTTTACACATTAATATCGATCCCGATACCGATTCCCGATATCACAAAAGTATCGGATCTCGGTATTGGAATTCCGATACAGCAAATATCGGCCGATACCCGATACTTGCGGTATCGGAATGCTCAACACTAGTCGTGACTTGTATTGATTAAGATTATTGTACTTGATTTTTATTATGTATACCCCTCCTCACATGTAAAGCGCTATGGAATAAATTACGCTATAATAATAAATAATAATATGTAATTTGCCAAGATAAGAGGACATAAAAAATGCTTGTGCCAATGAACATAAGATGGCCTCAGTATTTACGACTAATGCAAATGACACTGTGTATAAATTGTATGTGAACATCTATCATATCACATGAGATAAATCTTATCTATTGTAAAGTGCAAGTGCAGAGACCCAGGGGACAGCTCCAAAGTGCATTTCACATTAGATTTTCTCAGGGGTATAGATGTTAAATTTCATGTCTGCTTTTATACAGCCCAGGATTAGCATCCAGTGTGTCAGCAAAGGTGACCAGCGCCTGGCACCTGAAATACATGTCACATGATAGGCATCTCTAGGAGGGCGCATGTCAGGGTAAATTCCCGATGATGTCACATCATGTGCACTGAAAATTAGGAGGCTGAATATGATGGAACAGCAGCAAAATCACAGGGCACATGCACAAACCAGCGGCCTTATGCATGAATTCCAATGCAATCAGCCATTTTTTATGTGTTTTAAAAGGAATAATAATATAATAATAATAATTTTATTTATACAGCGCCAACATATTCTGCAGCGCTTTACAAATTATAGAGGGGACTTGTACAGACAATAGACATTACAGCATAACAGAAATCACAGTTCAAAATAGATACCAGGAGGAATGAGGGCCCTGCTCGCAAGCTTACAAACTATGAGGAAAAGGGGAGACACAAGAGGTGGATGGTAACAATTGCTTTAGTTATTTGGACCATCCATGGTCTAAGGCTCGGGTGTTCATGTAAAGCTGCATGCACCAGTTAACAGCCTAAGTATGTAACAGTACAGACACAGAGGGCTATTAACTGCATAAAGTGTATGAGAACATGATACGAGGAACCTGATTATGTTTTTTTTTTGTTTGTTTGTTTATTTTTTTTATTATAGGCCATACAGGGATATTTAGGTTAATGCATTGAGGCGGTAGGCCAATGTGAACAAATTTGTTTTTAGGACACGCTTAAAGGGACTCTGTCACCTGAATTTGGAGGGAACAATTTTCAGCCATAGAGGCGGGGTTTTCGGCTGTTTGATTCACCCTTTCCTTACCCGCTGGCTGCATGCTGGCTGCAATATTGGATTGAAGTTCATTCTCTGTCCTCCGTAGTACTTGCCTGAACAAGGCAATCTTGCCTTGCGCAAGCGTGTACTATGGAGGACAGAGAATGAACTTCAATCCAATATTGCAGCCAGCATGCAGCCAGCAGGTAAGGAAAGGGTGAATCAAACAGCCGAAACCCCCGCCTCTATGGCTGAAAATTGTTCCCTCCAAATTCAGGTGACAGAGTCCCTTTAAGACTGTGGGGATTGGGGATTAATCGTATTAACCTAGGTAGTGCATTCCAAAGAGTCGGCGCAGCACGTGTAAAGTCTTGGAGACGGGAGTGGGAGGTTCTGATTATTGAGGATGCTAACCTGAGGTCATTAGCGGAGCGGAGGGCACGGGTAGGGTGGTAGACTGAGACCAGAGAGGAGATGTAGGGTGGTGCTGAGCCATGGAGTGCTTTGTCGATGAGGATAGTAGTTTTGTACTGGATTCTGGAGTGGATGGGTAGCCAGTGTAATGACTGGCACAAGGTAGAGGCATCAGTGTAACGGTTGGTGAGGAATATGATCCTGGCTGCAGCATTCAGGACAGATTAAAGCGGGGAGAGTTTGGTAAGAGGGAGGCCGATTAGTAGAGAGTTACAATAGTCCAGACGGGAATGAATAAGTGAAACAGTAAGAGTTTTTGCAGAGTCGAAAGTAAGAAAAGGGCGAATTCTAGAAATGTTTTTGAGATGCAGACAAGAAGAGCGAGACAGTGATCAGATGTGGGGGGTGAATGAAAGCTTGGAATCAAGGATGACCCCAAGGCAGCGGGCATGTTGCTTTGGAGTAATGGTGGAACCACACACGGAGATGGCAATGTCAGGCAAAGGTAGGTTAGTAGAGGGAGAGAACACGAGGAGTTCAGTTTTTGACAGGTTCAGTTTCAGATAGAGGGAGGACATGATGTTAGAGACAGCGGTAAGACAATCACTGGTGTTTTCTAAAAAGGTCGGCGTGATAACAGGTGAAGAGGTGTATAATTGGGTGTCGTCAGCATAGAGATGGTACTGTCCAACAGTTCATGAAAGTAAGTGAAACACTAGTGAAAAAACGTAATTGCAAGAGCGCACTAACAACAGAAGAAGTGGTGAGGAAACAAGACAAGGGAGGAAAAGGGGCAAAGATAAATAATGAGAGAATGCTATAGTGAAATCAGGACATTAATTGTAAAATATTACTGAAAGATATAAGAGGCACCAAGTGTATGTAGTTCCCTGCTGCACCGGAATCAAGAAACGCTCTTTCAACAAACCTCCATAAGTCAGAGATATGTTCAAAATTAATTGCAGAGAGGAATTGTTCTCATCAAGTGTAACCTCTCCTAGCAGCCCTAGGCTTGGAAGTTTTACATTTTTTGAGGACAAGCACGAATGAGATGAATGGTTGCTCAACCAGACCCACATTGTCAACTTGCATAGGTTCAACAGATGCTGCGGATGTGGCAGGCTGAGGAGCGAGAAGCCTTTTGAATCATGGGGCCAGACATAACGATTTTTACTTCCGCACATTGTCTTGGGAGCACTCCTGGAACCGGAGGTCAAATCGAATGACCAGAGAAACTAGGTCATCCAATGTGGTAGGGATGTCTTGGCCTGCTGGTTCATTCTTAATTATTCCAGACAATCCCTCCCAGAAGGCGGCTACCAGTGCCTCGTTGTTTCAGTCGAGTTCAGAAGCCAAGGTGCAGAAACAAACTTCGAATTGGCCTAGAGACAGACTGGTCTGACGGTGGCAGAAGTAGCTCGGCCTGGTTCATCAAATACTTTACAGGACGCCTCCAGGAAAGTTTCCAGATCTCAGACTATTGCATCTCCTCTTTCCCACAAGGGATTGATTCATTTCAGTGCCTCTCCTCCGAGATGAGACATTACAAAGGCTACCATTGCCTGATCAGTGGGAAACTGATGGGCCAACATTTCAAAGTGAAGTGAACATTGGTTGTTAAAACCTTGGCATTGTTTAGAAACTCTGTCAAAGCATGGTGGTGCAGACAGACGGGGTCTAAGGCCAGAAGAATGACTGGCGGATTGAATGGTCAATGCCGACATTGTCGCCGCTTGTTGTTGCCTTGTTAACATTTTTAAAATTGTTCAGTTAAATATTGATTAACCCCTTCACACCACAGCCCTTTTTCGTTTTTGAGTCTCTGTTTTTCGCTCCCCTTCTTCATAGAGCCATAGCTTTTTGAATTTTTCTGTCCATACGGCCATGTGAGTGCTTGTTTTTTGCAGGATGAGTTGTGGTTTTGAACGACACCATTGGTTTTACCATGTTGTGTACTCGAAAATGGGAAAAAATTCGAAGTGCGTTGAAATTGCAAAAAATTCCAATTCCAACTTTTTTTTGATCTTTTTTTACCATGTTCACCAGATGCTAAAACTGACTTTCCATTATGATTCTCCAGGTGATTATGAGTTTGTAGATACCAAACAAGAATAGGTTGTTTTTTATTGAAATGGTGAAAAAAAATCCCAAATTTGTTAAAAAATAAAAAATAAAATTGCATCATTTTCCGAGACCGGTAGCGCCTCCATTTTTCATGATCTGGGGCTGGGTAAGGGCTTATTTTTTTGCTTGCTGAGCTGAAATGTTTAACCCCTTTCTGACCTCGGATGGGATAGTATGTCCGAGGTCAGAAGCCCTGCTTTGATGCGGGCTCCGGCGGTGAGCCCGCATCAAAGCCGGGACATGTCAGCTGTTTTGAACAGCTGACATGTGCCCGTAATAGGCGCGGGCAGAATCGCGATCCACCCGCTCTTATTAACTAGTTAAATGCCGCTGTCAAATGCAGACAGCGGCATTTAATCACCGCTTCCGGCCGGGGCGGCCGGAAATGAGCGCATCGCCGACCCCCGTCACATGATCGGAGGTCGGCGATGCTTCAGAATAGTAACCATAGAGGTCCTTGAGACCTCTATGGTTACTGATCCACGGTAGCTGTGAGCGCCACCCTGTGGTCGGCGCTCACAGCACACCTGCATTTCTGCTACATAGCAGCGAACATCAGATCGCTGCTATGTAGCAGAGCCGATCGCATTGTGCCAGCTTCTAGCCTCCCATGGAGGTTATTGAAGCATGGCAAAAGTAAAAAAAAAGTTAAAAAAATGTGAAAAAAATAAAAAAAATATAAAAGTTTGAATCACCCCCCTTTTGCCCCAATCAAAATAAATCAATAAAAAAAATCAAACCTACACATATTTGGTATTGTAGTGATCAGAATCGCCTGATCTATCAATAAAAAAAGCAATAACCTGATCGCTAAACTGCGTAGTAAGAAAAAAATTTGAAACGCCAGAATTAATTTTTTTGTCGCCACAACATTGAATTAAAATGCAATAACGGGAGATCAAAAGAACGTATCTGCACCAAAATAGTATCATTAAAAATGCCAGCTCAGCACACAAAAAATAAGCCCTCAACTGACCCCAGGTCATGAAAAATGGAGACGCTACAAGTATAGGAATATGGCGCAATTTATTTTTTCCAAAGTTTGGAATTTTTTTTCACCACTTAGATAAAAAATAACCTAGTCATGTTAGGCGTCTATGAACTCGTAGTGACCTGGAGAATCATAATGGCAGGTCAGTTTTAGCATTTAGTGATCCTAGCAAAAAAGCCAAACAAAAAACAAGTGTGGGACTGCACTTTTTTGCAATTTCACCGCACTTGGAATTTTTTTCCTGTTTTCTAGTACACGACATGGTAAAACCAATGATGTTGTTCAAAAGTACAACTCGTCCCGCAAAAAATAAGCCTTCACATGGCAAAATTGACGGAAAAATAAAAAAGTTATGGCTCTGGGAAGGAGGGGAGTGAAAAACGAACACGGAAAAACGGAAAATCCCAAGGTCATGAAGGGGTTAATTATACCATTTTGGTGTGGATATTATGTTTTGATTGCCCGTTCAGCTGACATGTGCCGAGAAAGATGTAGGCTCAGCGCCAGAGCCTACATCAAAGGTTGTGAAGGGGTTAAAATCTTACTTTTCAAAGGAGGCAAACTCCTTTATTCTGAGCACTGTATATCTTAGATCAATAAATTCAGTCATACTTTGTGACTATGCAGGTACAGCACTACTCCATGTATTATTTAAATTGTGGGATTTCTATTCATAGAATGAGACTAGTACTCTCACTTTCAATTTACTTCAGCACTGAAAGTAGAACACCTTAATCAGATTAGACCTTTTTCTATCCCTAGTTAGAATGAGATGTGCCCTCTGACCTCCTATCCCTACACTTTAATGGCACAAAAAGGTGCTCCCTGGGCAGCCCCCATCTTTTATACTGGCTGTGGTAGCCGCGATTAGCTGCACTAGATGTCTTATGATAGTTGCAGGGCATTATGGGGAATCCTGTGCGGCCATGACAGATATCATTAGCCTGCTCTCTGACTCTTCAGCCGTGTGTAAAATGGTGCCGGGCTTCTTTTTCTTTTTTTGGGCAATTCTCTCAAAACAAATCTCAAAGTGTTCAAATTTGCGATTTCAGGACATTGAGCTCATCTCTAGTTGCAATGGCTCTTTATTTTATATTGAAATGATGACTTCACGTATAAAAATGTTGGGTGGAAATAACATTCAAGGTTTAAAGTGAGAAGTGACAATGCGCGCAGTACTTATTACAGTACAACAGATTTTCACTTTCTATAGACCTCTTCAGTTCATATGGGTGCGCACATACTTCTATGAAGTGTAAATAAGAAAACATCTTACACTATGGGCTTTGGAAACAAGATCTTGATTTGTTTTCTCTTTTTCGACAGTCTGCTGAGCATAAAACTCTATATATCAGAATTGAATTTGTCATCCCATTCCCCAGACCTCACAGGAATTTGAGGAACTGAATAGTTAGGAAGCCATCCTGGTATTCTTCATTTGCTTTAATCAAAGTAGAAGTTTCAATTTAAACATTCAGGAAATGTACTCTTATTTAAGGCAATCAGTTCAATGCTGACAAGACCTGGCTTGGCTATGTTACATTCTTTGGCACTGTGCATAGTTTGATTGGTTTCAGCCACAAAGTATTTCTTCAAATATTCTGTGCCTCACATATCCAATCTCCATAAAGGTATATGGTTATTTACTTGCCCTCTGTTTAACCTTTGCAAAATATACACTCACTATATATGTGTTTAAATATTATATACTGAATATATAATAGCAGTAAAAATAATTTTTGTGCAGAAGTCAAAGTGGAGAGTAGAATACTCCTTTAATGATTGTGCTTTGATACATTGGTATCAAAGTTAAGAAACTATTGGAAATTGGATCTTTACATTTTCTGATAAAGTTTTGCAACATATTTTGCGTCCATTTACAGTTTATCATCACTTATTTTCATCATAAAATGAAATGCAGTGCAATTTATGTTAAAGGGAGTCTGTCACGCCCCCCCCCCCCCCCCCCGAAACTGCAATTGAACTATTCACACTTTAATAAAGGGGACTATACCACAATAAAAATCATACTTGTACTGTGTTTTAGAGAAAAAACTGTTTTATTACATATGTAAATGAAGGTGAAAGGCAAATGAGGATAATATATTAAGATAGTAGGGTATAGTAACTGAAAAAGGCTAACATGACACCTAATACCTTAAAATCATATTTTATTTAAATCATTAAAAATCAACACATACTAATTTATGCCTACAACCGAGAGATGAATCAACACACAAATTGGTGGTGAAGATTGCAAAAATACCCTATATGACACTAATGTACCCTAGTGTATCCTTTCCTTGCTGCAGAGGTTGGCACCCTAACTTGGACACAATATGGCACCCCCGCTCACCATCGGCTCTCCCTACATCCCAACTAGAAGACCCTAGCTATACAAGTGAACACCATAAATAATAACAACTAGTGATCAGCGAGTATACTCATTACTCGAGTTTTCCCGAGCACTCTCTGGTGATCTCTTAGTATTTGTTAGTGCTCGGAGATGTAGTTTTCGTCGCCACAGCTGCATGATTTTCGGCTACTGGACAGCCTGAATACGTGTGGGAATTCCCTAACAATCAGGTATTCCTCACATGTATTCAGCCTATTTAGCAGCCGAAAATCATGCAGCTGTCCCCCATATGTGGTTCTACACTGCTGTTTGAGCACATAGCGGGAATCAGAATGGAAAGAGCGCTACTTGGATTTTAGAATGAAGATTCAGTTTGAACAGATTGTGGGCTCCATTAGTCTGCCAGCAGAAACCCCCACAATTGAAACTATTTGAGAGACTACCCTCCTCAAGAAATTAATCTAAGGGCTGTCCCACACGTCCAGATAATTCCGGTACCGGAATAAATCGGTACCGGAGTTATCCGTGTCCGTGTGCCTGGGAACTCACGGAGGCCATACCTGCGGCACACGTGTGCCGCCCGTATGGCGAGTGGGTACCACACGGAGCGTGTGGTACCCACTCTGCATGGTGCTGAAGCTGCGATTCATATCCTCTCTGCAGTAACGTTTGCTGCAGAGAAAATATGAAGAATAGTGTTAAAAATAAAGATTTAGGTGTCCGCCGCCCCCCCACCCCCTGTGCGCCCCCCCGCTGGTCAGAAAATACTTACCCGGGTCCCCCGTCGGCTGTCGCTCCTTCTTGGTCTTGCCGCGGCTTCTCCTGCATGCGGTCACGTGGGCCCGATCATTTACAGTCATGAATATGTGGCTCCACCTCCATAGGGGCGGAGCCGACTATTCATGATTGTAATTGATCGGCCCCACGTGACCGCATACAGTAGGAGGCGCGGCCAGACCAGGAAGGAGCGACAGCCGACGGGGGACCCGGATAAGTATTTTCTGACCAGCGGGGGGGCGCACAGGGGGTGGGAGGGTGGCGGACACCTAAATCTTTATTTTTAACACTATTCTTCATATTTTCTCTATAGCAAACGCTGCTACAGGGAAGATATGAATACCGGCTTCAGCACCATGTGGGGGGGACAGCGCTTACTGTAGCGCTGTCTCCTGCACGCACACGGACCCCAGACGGAGAATGTCCGTGTGAGGTGCGTGTTTTACGCGGACCCATTGACTCTATTGGGTCCGTGTAAAACGTGCGCTCCCACGAACACTGACATGTCTCCGTGTTTGGCACACGGAGACACGGTCCGCACACGGTCCGCAAAAAATCAATGACATCTGAACAGATGCATTGATTTTTATGGGTCTACGTGTGTCAGTGTCTCCGGTACGTGAGGAAACTGTCACCTCACGTACCGGAGCCACTGACGTGTGAAACCGGCCTAAGGGTGTACTGGGCATTTTTAACCTGCAAGTAATTCATGAAACATTATTACATTTGGATGTGAAAGCAAAAATGTACATTTTTTCAGCAAAAATACTGTTTTAGCACCACGCTTATAATTTGCCCGAGAGGCAATAAGAGAAAATGGACCCCATTATTTGTCATGCAATTTTTACCAAACATGTCAGTACCTCATATGTGGTTTAACATTTTTAATTTGTTGCAAATTTGTCAATTACACAAGAGTTAATAGATGAAACTGGATCCCACAATTGATTGCACAATTTCTCCTGATCACGGTGATGCCCCATATGCAGTGATGAGCAAGCACTAAAATGCTTGGGTGCTCGTTGCTCGCGTCGAGCAAATTGGAATATTTGGGTACTCGACCTGAGCAACGAGCCCAATGTGAGTGTATGGGAAACCCGAGTATTTTTACCGCGATCCCCCCGGGGGTCCTTTTAAGGTCTAAAAACGTCTGAAAATGATGGTCTTGCCATGGTACTGCCATACTGTTTTTGTATGTATTAACTGCAAGGCCTGCTCTGCTACCAAGTCATACGCACCCCAACAAGCCTTTGAACCCAGGTACTGGATGGCCACAGGAAAACCCACTTCACATTCTTCAGTTGGTCCTGCCATACTGTTTTCTTATGTATTAACAGCAAGGTCTGCCCTGTTACCAAGTCATATGCACACCAATAAGCCTTTGAACCCAGGTACTGGATGGCCACAGGAAAACCCACTTACCATTCTTCAGTTGGTCCTGCCATACTGTGTCCTTATGCATTGAATGCAAGGGCTGCCTTGACCCAAATTTGCATGCACCCCAATCCCTCTTGGAAGAAACATGGAGGAGGGCCTCATGAAAAACTGTCCCATTACAAAGGAGTGGGTCTCCCAGACTTGTAACGCCCATACACTAAGTGTATGGGCTGACAAACATTTCCCCATGGGGGGTAAATTTTTAAAAAATATTTAATGGGGATCATAGACACCCTTGCCAAAAAATTGACTGTCTGTAGCAGCACGGAGCACATGAGCCCTGGTGATCTAGTGGTGAAAAATGATGAGAGGTGGAGGAAGGCCTCATTAAAACTAGGCCCAATTTAAAGGAGTGGGTCTCCTAGACTTGTAATCCCCATGTACTAAGTGCATGGGCTGACAAACATTTCCCCACGGGGGTAAATTTTTTAAAAGTATTTAATGGGGATCATAGCCACCCTTGCCAAAAAATTGACTGTCTGTAGCAGCAAGGAACACGTGAACCTTGGTGATCTAGTGGTGGAAAATGATGAGAGAAGGAGGAAGGCCTCATTAAAAACTAGACCTAATCTAAAGGAGCGGGTCTCCTAGATAGGTAATTCCCATATGGGCTGACAAAAATTTCCCCATTGGGGGTAATTTAAAAAAAAATATTTAATGGGGATCATAGACACCCTTGCGAAAAAATTGACTGTCTGTAGCAGCACGGAACACGTGAACCCTGGTGATATATTGGTGGAAAATGATGAGAGGTGGAGGAAAGCCTGATTAAAAAGTAGGCCCATTGTCAATGATCGGGTCTCCTAGACATGTAATGCCCATACACTAAGTTTATGGGCTGACAAACATTTTGCCATGGGGGTACATTTTTAAAAATTATTTAATGGGGATCATAGTCACCCTTGCCAAAAAACTGACTGTCTGTAGCAGCATAGAACATGTTAAACGTGATGAATGGTGATCTAGTGGTGGAGAATGAGGAGACATAAAGATAAATCATACTGAAATAAAAAAAGAGGGTATGAATCCACCGATGAAAGTAAATAACAAAAGGGAGGGGTGAACACAGGTTCATATATATGATGCCAGATTGTGTCCAACGAGATATGTTTGTCCCTAACAACATCTCAGAGACAGGGATATAAAAAAATACATATATAATAGTATTTCAATAATTTCATATTGTAGAGGTATACACTGGGTCATAAAA
This sequence comes from Ranitomeya variabilis, assembly GCF_051348905.1. Taxonomy (NCBI): domain Eukaryota; kingdom Metazoa; phylum Chordata; class Amphibia; order Anura; family Dendrobatidae; genus Ranitomeya; species Ranitomeya variabilis. Next base: position 682,639,963 of record NC_135233.1, read on the forward strand.
GGACAGTGCAGAGATATTAAAAATGGAATATACAAGAATAAAAGAGAAAAATATACGTACATCTCATTTTGATGACAGTTCCCCCTGGGGGAGTTTATTTTGGTTTCTAATTAGTACCGGGCATCAGAAAAACACCCTTGCACAAAAATTGAGTGACTTTTGCATCACAGAATACCTTCACCCTTGTGTTGTACTGGTTGTGGATAACGAGGATGAGGATAAGGAGGAGGATAGCACCAAACAGACAAAATTAGGAAGCGGATAGCCATGGGTGGTTAGTAGTGTTGAGCGATACCGTCCGATACTTGAAAGTATCGCTATCGGAAAGTATCGGCCGATACCGGCAAAGTATCGGATCCAATCCGATACCGATACCCGATACCAATACAAGTCAATGGGACTCAAGTATCGGACGGTATTCCTGATGGTTCCCAGGGTCTGAAGGAGAGGAAACTCTCCTTCAGGCCCTGGGAACCATATAAATGTGTAAAAGAAAGAATTAAAATAAAAAATATCGCTATACTCACCTGTCCGACGCAGCCGGGAACTCAGCGAGGGAACCGGCAGCGTTGTTTGTTTAAAATTCGCGCTATTACTTGGTTACGTGAATTCCCGGCTTGTGATTGGTCAGGTCGGCCATGTTGCCGGGACGCGGACCAATCACAGCAAGCCGTGACGAAATTACGTCACGGCTTGCTGTGATTGGTCCGCGTCCCGGCAATATGGCCGCCCTGACCAATCACAAGCCGTGACGTCACGGGAGGCTGGACACGCGCTCATTTTAAAATGGGCGCGTGTCCAGCCTCCCGTGACGTCACGGCTTGTGATTGGTTGCGCCGCGGTCAACCAATCACAAGCCGGGAGGCTGGACGCGCTCATTTTAAAATGGGCGCGTGTCCAGCCTCCCGTGACGTCACGGCTTGTGATTGGTTGCGCCGCGGTCAACCAATCACAAGCCGGGAGGCTGGACGCGCTCATTTTAAAATGGGCGCGTGTCCAGCCTCCCGTGACGTCACGGCTTGTGATTGGTTGCGCCACGGTCAACCAATCACAAGCCGGGAGGCTGGACGCGCTCATTTTAAAATGGGCGCGTGTCCAGCCTCCCGTGACGTCACGGCTTGTGATTGGTCAGGGCGGCCATATTGCCGGGACGCGGACCAATCACAGCAAGCCGTGACGTAATTTCGTCACGGCTTGCTGTGATTGGTCCGCGTCCCGGCAACGTGGCCGACCTGACCAATCACAAGCCGGGAATTCACGTAACCAAGTAATAGCGCGAATTTTAAACAAACAACGCTGCCGGTTCCCTCGCTGAAGTCCCGGCTGCGTCGGAGAGGTGAGTATAGCGATATTTTTTATTTTAATTCTCTCTTTTACACATTTTAACATTAATGTTGTTGCGATACCCGATACCCGATACCACAAGAGTATCGGAATCCCGGTATCGGAATTCCGATACAGCAAGTATCGGCCGATACCCGATACTTGCAGCATCGGAATGCTCAACACTAGTGGTTAGGGAGAGGTGCATGACAATACACATCCACAAAAAAGACAATGTATTAGAGGTTATGTTTCGCTGTTTTCACTTGGTGGTGTACAGAAATCTTGCCCAATCCAGTCCTTGTTCATTTTTATAAGAGTCAGCCTGTCAGCATTTTCAGTTGACAGGCGGATGCACTTATCTGTTATAATTCCACCAGCGGCACTAAAAACCCACTCTGACAGAACGCTAGCAGCAGGGCAGGCCAGGACCTCCAAGGCATAGAGAGCCAGTTCATGCCACGTCTCCTGCTTGGATATGCAATAATTAAACGGCACAGAGAAATCACGGAGGACATTTGTACGATCTGCAAGGTACTCCCTCAGCATCTTCCCAAACATTGCACTTCTTGTAACAGAAACCCTTGCCTCTGTACCAGCACGATGGGAGGGTCTGAGAAAACTGTCCCAGAACTTTGCCATTGTTCCCGTGCCTGAGCTGGATTGTACTTTTGTCTCTCTCGCTTGGACTCCTTGGTTGTACCACAAACTATAACGTCTGCTGCAAGCGTTCTCACATGGGAATTTTCTATGTAATTCCGTTACAAGGGCCTTCTGTTACGGCAACATTTTAGTACACCTCTCTGCCTCTGGTAGAAGAGATTAAAAGTTCTCCTTGTAGTGTGGGTCTAGAAGTGTCACCAACCAGTAATGAGTGTCACAAAATTTTTTTATAATACGAGGGTCACGTTAAACTCAGAGCAACATAAAGTCAGCCATGCATGCCAGACTGCTAACAGGCAAAATTTACGTGTCCCCACCAACAGGACGACTGACCATGATGTCCTCCTTCTGCTCATCCTCATCCTCCTCCTCCTTGTCCTAATGCCATCTCCACTGAACAGACGGTATGACAGCTGTATAAAAATTATATTTAAATACCAGTGGCGCTTGCTACACTAAATCCTTGCAGCAGATACTGACACCGTGCCACTTGTCTGTGTCAGATACTAAAGATGACATAGGTAGTGGTATATCCGCGCTAGAGATAATCCCCCTTTCTTGTTATTAATGTAAGGCAATAGTCAAAAAAAGGGCCCCTCTTATTTAGGTTATTAAATAGTTCTAATTATGTATTTGATTTTACCTTAAAAAACACACAGTGAAGATCTTCATATTTTCCTACACCCACTAGGCTCTCAGCAGTGTAAGTCCCATCAAGGAATAGATACTAAGGAATAAACGTATACAGTATCGTTCAATGGTATGAGAGTGCATATATTAATATAAAAAAGTATAAAACCGCATGTAACACACATAGAGATTCTAGAGGAAGTCCTGAGGTATTGCTAGGAAAACTTTACCTCATATAACCTGGTTTGTTCCTCCACTCCTCGGTTCTTGTGAAAGTTATCCGTATGATGGATCCAAATAGATTTGTTATCAATAATAGTGCGGATAGTGAGCGCTGCCCCGGCCGGTGGCAGAACTCACCGAAAGCCATCACTTCTGGTCAGTAGCGTGGAGTAGATGAGCTCTGTGTTGAATAGCCGCTCGGTCTCCTGACAATGCAGGACCTTGCGTGACGTCACGGTCACGTGGTAACACACGTGACTGGCTATGGATAGTGCAATGGACCAATTCCAACTCATTTCGGAATAAACGTATTCCTTCCTCAGGGAACATGACAGCTGTGCTTGTAGTATTGTCTATAGCACATGAAAGTAGCTCCTGTTCTGCCTCCTCCTCCTCATTGCCTACCAATCCACGTTGGGAAGACATGAGGCTGGGCTGAGAGTAATCCCCCTGTATGTTTCCTTGTTCCATGTCCTTGTGCTCAGCCTGCAATTCATCATCTTCAATTGTGAGAATGAGAGGTTTTCAGAATGCTAACAAGCAAGATGGTGACGCTAATCATGGCGCCATCGCCGCTCACCATCTTGGTGCAGTGCTCAAAATTTTGTAGGATGTTACATATGTCTGACATCCATGTCCACTCCTGAGGTCTTATGTGTGGAGTCTGAACTGAATATTGACAGCCTTGTTGATGTTGGTAGTCAACAACTGCCCTCTTCTGCTCACAAATCCTTTCCAACATATGCAACGTAGAGTTCCAATGCGTGGGGACATCACACACCAGTCGGTGAGCCGGAAGTTGCAAATGCTGCTGAAGCACGGCAAGGGCGGCTGAAGCTGTAGCTGACTTTCTAAAATGGGCAGACAGACTGAGTACTTTCACTAGCAGATCCGGCAGCTCCGGGTAGCTTTTCAGAAAACGTTGAACCACGATGTTAAGCACATGGGCCAGGCAAGGTACGTGTGTGAGCTCACCTTGCCTCAGAGCCGCCACTAAGTTTCGGCCATTGTCACACACGACCATGCCTGGCTGTAGGTTCAGCGATGTCATCCAAATATCTGACTGCTCTTTCAGCGCTGTCCACGGCTCTTCTGCATTGTGCAGTTTGTGTTAGAATCTGTTTAGTTTGTGACATTCCGCTATTTTCTTGTGGAGTTCTGGCTGCTGGTCTTTTTTCTCTGGTGCTGGTGCTTTTTCCTTCTGCAGCCTTCTCTGTGTTTTCTATTAGGAGGTGGCCTGTTTTTGTACCCAGTCTTTAGTTCTTTTAGGGAACCTCTTCCCCTTCTCTATAGGTCTTTGCTTGAGATTAACCTAGGATCATCGGTGGGTCTATTCGCAAGGAATGGGTCACCCACTCCATCGTAGGGTTTCTGCCTAGTCATAGTGCAGGGTCAGTTTTCCCCCTTCTACCTTAGTCCTGTGTTGCAGATCTGTAACAGTTTGTCATCTATGCAGATTAGCTTCAGCACAGCCTGTTGCCCCTTGGCTGAGGCAGTGCTGCAATGCTTCCAGCTTCTGACTGATGTGTTGATTTCAGAGACGGAGGCTGAAGAGGAGGATGAGGTGTAGACTGTGGGGGCAACCCTGATTGACGCAGGGGCCACAATCCTCGGCGTCGGGAGGATCCCAAGGTCCGACTGGGTCCCTGCTTACACTATGTTACCCCAGTGTGCCATCAGTGAGATGTACCATCCCTGCCCACAAGCACTTGTCCACGTGTCCGTGGTTAGGCGGACTTTCCCAGTAACAGCAATGTTGAGGGCATGGATAATGTTGTGGGACACATGCTAGTGTAATGCCGGTACCGCACAGTGGGAGAATTAGTGGCAACTGGGAACCGAGTACCTTGGGACGGCCACCGCTATCAGGTTGTGGAAAGCTTCCGCCTCAACAAGCCTAAAAGGCAACATTTCGAGTGCAAGCAGAAGAGAAATGTTAGAATTTAGTACTGTGGCCTGTGGGGTCGTTGGCTGGGTATTTCTGCTTGCGTTCCAATGACTGGGGTATAGACAACTGAAGGCTGTGCTGGGACAAAGACGTGGACAGGCTTGATGATGGTGCTGCTCGACTGTGGGCAACAACAGGTGCAGGGCTAGAGGCATCTTCACATGCACGGTGGACTGGGGATTGGCTTCTGCAGACAGTGGTGTCACCTGCAGACAGTGCTCCTGGAGCCTGGGGTTCGGCCCACAAAATCAGGTGCTTTGCTGCCATGTGCCTGATCATGTTGGTGGTGGTCAGGCTGGTAGTTTTGCTACCCCTGCTGATGCGGGCATAGCAGGTGCTGCAAATGGCCTGTTTGAGGTTATTGGCAGAGTCTCCAAAAAATAACCAGACTTGGGAAGATCTAACAGTTGGAATGGCAACTTCTCTCATGTTGGTGTTACAGAGAGTGGATGCACGCCTTCTGTCTGTGGCCACCACACTGCTTCTTCCTGCCTGTTGGGGTGATATGCCTCCTTCCCATTGTGTGCTGCTGTCCTCACTCTGCATGTCCTCCTGCCAGGTTGGGTCAGTCATTATGTCATCCACCACCTCATCTTCCAGTCTGCACCCTGCTCCTCCTCCTGACTTTCTGGCAATTGTGTCTTATCATCGTCCTCCTCTTGTGACACTTTCCCACCATCGCCTTCGTGTGACTATGGCTGGTCAAAGCTTTGGGCATTGCTACATGCGATTTCATCTTTCCCCACTTCAAGTTGACCGGCTGAGAGTCCGGAATCTTGAAAGGGAAAACTGAACAGCTCTTCGGAATGTCCAAATGTGGGATCAGTTGACTCAGGTCACTCGGCATGGTGGGAGGAAGGAGGATCAAGGTGAGGAATATCCGGTCCACAATCACGGCTACTCAGACTTGACCGTGTGGAAGACATGGTGGTGGTGGTGGTGGCTAAGTGACTGGAAGCATTATCCGCTATCCAACCAACAACCGTTGGTCTGGCTTCAATAGTGGTGTGCTGTGATCCCCTAGAAACTGGGATAGGAAGGTTGAGCAAGAAGAGGTAAGTCTTTGATGTGGCCCACTTTCAGCTTGGCCAAGGTCTCGTCCTCTGCATGCACCATCAGCATCACGTCCACTTCCCCATCCCGTGCCCCTCGCCTTGCCCATTTTAAATGGACTACTGAACTATTTCAAAAGCTCAACACAAATGTATTTATTTGGAGTAAAATTATATCTGATCAGTATGCCTTCAAAGCTTTGATTTTACTACCAGAGAATCAACAGGCCGCAGCCACAGATAAGAGACTGTATAATGATTTTTTCTGTTGTATGTAAAATTTGGGGAAAAAAAAGAGTAGAACAAGGCTAGCGCACAGAACTATGCTAAGTATGCCTGCGAGACTACGATTTTTCCCCCACAGATACACCAGGCCTGAGCCTGACTTAACTGACTGTATAAAAAATGTTCTTGGTTTTTGGTGATTTTTTTTTAAAAAAAGAGTAGAACAAGGCTAGCACATAGAACTATGCCATGTATGCCTGCAAAACTACGATTTTTCCACCACAGATAACAGATTTTATAAAATATTTTTAGTTTTTTGGTGAATTTTTGAAAAAATAAATAAAAGTAGAACAAGGCTAGCACACAGAACTATGATAGCATATGTAGCACCCCCATACATTGTGCCCAGCTGGTGCTTCTGGAGATTTATACCCTGTAAATTGTTAATAGGCACTCCCTGCTACAATAATGCCATACATGTGGCTACTTATTGTAGTGTAGGCACAGTTGGGCTCAGAAGGAGGGGACATTAGGATTTTGGAGCACAGATTTCACTAGATTTTAATTGAGGGTGTGGGAGCCGTGCCACTTTTCCAGAACCCCGATATTTCCAGTGACTGATGACAGACCTGAGCAGTTGCTGGTTTTATTCTAGATAAGATAGGGTTTTGTTGATAACATCTTGGGGTACATAATATTTTTTTGTTGCTTCCAGAATAAGGCTGTGATCCCATTTTTGTGTTCTACCCTGAGCACTGACTTTGAGGTTTCCATGTAAATTCCACAAAAATCCGTTCAAGACGAAACCCCTTATGGAACCACTCACTGTAATGATGCAGATTTAGACACTTTGGACTCTGTTTGACGTCTGCTCTGGTAGTATCCATCTTTTCAATAATGCACAGGACTATGATCATCCATCCATGTGTCTTAAAAAGATGCTTAAAATGTTGAAACACCATCGGAACAAGGGCTTTAATGAAATGGGTGTGAAATGAGAATGTCTTTGTTTTTTATTTTTAAGTAAAAAAGTAAAACACTGCATTTTTTTCAATTAAAGGACCTTATTCTAGCTGTGTGTTGATTTAAAATCTGACTAAGGGGTTAGTATTGGAGATGCGTCTTAAAGACATCTCTTCATTTTTAGGCTTGGGGGGCCAATATCCACGGCCCCTTACTAACCTGAAAATACCAGCCCCAAGCTGTCTGCTTTAGTTTGGTTGGTTGTCAAAAATGTGGGAGAACCAACTCCGTTTTTTTCAATTATTCTTGATAGCTAGCTATGATAAAGATAAAGCTGACAGCTGAGGGTTGCAGCCCACAGCTGTCAGTTTTTGCCACACTCATTATCAAAAATAGAAGAGATCCCAAGCTTTTATTTATTTATTTATTTATAGCGAAGACGCCTGCTGATGAATACTCCCATCAGCTGACACCTGATGTCATGCCTGTAAACTTTTTACCTCCAGACACAGCTGTTGGCTCAAGCTGTCATCTGACAGCATGAGAGCCGCAGCGCTCTGACCAGTGGTACTACTGTTGCCATTGATCAGAGCCGCAGGTGTTTCTCACACTGTCATGCAGTGGGAAACAACCAATGTTCCGAGTGCTGAACTTGAACAGTAACATGGTCTTCCTGGAGAAATAGTAAAGCAGCAGCCGACAGCACTTCAGATATCAGAATGCACGTTCTAATTCCACTGGACCCAATTAGAAAAATATGTACCAAAAAATAGAGAAGAACAGCATCCAATCCGGGTGAAAAAATAAAATTAACTCTTTATTTTGCCAAAATGCTACATTTCGACCATTACAGGTCTTCTTAAAGCATGCTTGAAAAGAGACCTTTAATGGTCAAAACGTTGCATTTTGGCAAAATAAAGAGTTAATTTTATTTTTTCACCTGGATGGGATGCGGTTCTTCCCTATTTTTTGGTTTTCCTGGAGAAGTCCGTATTCGAGATCCGTGCCCGAACAGTGGGTGTTCAGTATGGACCCCGAACTTTGGCTCCTAATTGTTAAATGATTGTGCATTCTCTTTGAGGTTAAATCTAATGAAGCTATATTTCTTTCTTTCATTTTGTTTTTCAATTAAATGTTGGTGTACTGTTCGCAAGTAAAGCTGGGGTTTCGGTTTACTGAAGAAGGCAAGTGGTTTTTGAGCAGGTATTAACAGTACTTATGAGTTCCTAGCAATAACATACCTTTTTTTTAGAATAGTTCATTCATTATGATACCGCTGTAAAGTTTGCTAGGTAAACCTGAGTGACATACACCCATAGTTATCCTTTGTAGGAAAGTAATGCTTTTTTAATTAGCTGTTAGGATATTGAATTTCCTTTTGTGTGGTTTTCATGTTGCTGTACTTTGAGTTTGGGTGTGAGGAGAAGAGAGGATGACAATTTTTTTTTCTTAGAAGCAAGTGCAATAAGAAAACATTTTTTTTTGTCAAATGCTTGTATGTGTGAGTAATATCTATAGACATATTCCAAAAATTTGAATCCTATCATTTACAATAATAATAATGTTAAAGTAACACTAACCACTGGGTGCTAAATATATGAGGAGGGATTACATTCAAAAAATACATAGCTAGTACGATGAACATGAACTAACCGGGGATGGGAAGCATCTGAAATGCTAATGAGGTAGCGGCAGGGTTATTGAAGGTTGTAGACTTTCCTGAAGAGATGGGTTTTCAGTGTTTTTCTGAAAGACTAAATCATAAGGGACAAAATCATGTGTTGAGATAGTGAGCAACATAGTAAGCGAGATACAAGAAAGAAAATCTGAAGATGGTTGTGTAAGAAACAGGCAAGAGGAGAGCAAAGAGGAACGTCTTTTGAGGACCAAAATGTGGGAAATTATTTAGGGATTAGCTTGGATTGGAGTACAGATTATGGATGGCCTCGCATGTCATTGTTAACATTTTGAATAGAGTTCTCTGGGTAACAACCAGAGAAGGGATTGGCAGAGGGGAGAAGAAGAGAAACAGTTAGGGGGAGGAGGCCTAGTTGGATAGCATAGTAACCAAATGGAAACCGATAGGGGTCTGACCACTGGGTCTCACACCAGTTGATAGAACAGAAATGTATTTCCTTGACAGGCCACTTTAATCCCTATTACAAAATACAACTACAGGTTAGATGCTCCATCACTGCTCAGTACATTCTTTATGGGTCTGTCAAAAAAAGCCAAGCTTGTACTCAGCAGCCCCATAGGGATTGAATGGAGCAATGGTCAAGCCTACGCACTACCAATCCAATTCTGATTGGGGTAAAAGTACCTTGTTTTGACGATCGATGTTTGTCCCCTATAGATAGGTGATAACTAGTTTTCACATGACTGAATGGCAGCAAACTTGTGAGATTGGAAATTTTGGAGTCATTAACTATGTTAGATACACTAGGTCATTAGGTGAGATGGGGAAAGATGATTACAATAGTTAAGCTTTGTTCATGTTGAGTTTTAGAAAGCTAGAAGAGATGAAAAGGATATTCTGCTGCACAAGTTCTGCCCTAAAATCAGAACAGAAAATCAGTAGCAATTCCATCATGTGTCAATGTACCCTAGAAGATGCATTTGGCAAATGCTCTGAACATTTAACACAGAACTGGTTTACAGAACCTTGCTTTGCACAGCCTACTGTGACTTAATGGTCTTAGTCAACAATTTGTTACTGACTTTTATAATTTTGTAAAAGATTGTAGACTTCAATTGCCTTCTGTGAAATTTAAACTTTATTAAAAGGATAATATTATAATTTCTGACTAAATGAATACAAGATAAAGTAGATTAGACTCCTAATTTTGGACATAGATTACACTGCTATTTAGTAATATTTTGTGCAAATGTTCAATGTGTCTTGATATAGATAACATTCTTAAGTAGAGTTTAGAATTCAATATGTGAGGCCTATAAGAAGCCTGTGATAAGTATAGGAAAACTAGAATATAAGTAGCATCTGTTTGTAAGGAGAGGACTCCTGCTTGTATAAGAATTGCAGCATTCAGAAGTCTAATCACTACATAGTGATCAACAAAGATTCTTATTTCTTTATCAGGTTTCTTTAGTGGGCTTAGCCAAGCTTGTCCGCTTCCCAGGTCCCTGTTTCAATGGCTGATTTATTCCAAGTATCTTGCCAGCACACATTCCTGGGAGCAAACCCATGGAAGAATGAAGTCCTAATTTCTTTATCTCACTCACAGAGAGGTTTTGCTCTTGCTCTTGGGAAAGGTCACAGGTAATTTTCTCGGTTTATTTCAGAGATCCAATAGAATGTTGCACATTGGAAAGGATTGTGCAAGGATTTCAGATGACCACCTAGGAATAGAAAGTGAGTTAATAAACATAAAAAAGGACCACACTGCGAAAGGCAAAGAAACAAACACCATATTGTGTGTGCGTAGAAAAATAAAGAAACCAGAGAAAGTAAATAGAGTGTGCAATGAAAACCAGATAAAGCACTACTGCTATGTTAATATGGCTGCAAATGCAACAAAGCTTAGGTTAAAATCACAGCTTACAAAGGTGCATACAGTGGCATGTAAAAGTATGGACACCCCTGGTCAAAACTACTGCTATTGTGAACAGTCAAGCAACTTTAAAGTGATATGATCTCCAAAAGGGCTAATGTTAACCCCTTTACATCTGAGGGGGGTTTGCACATTAAAGACCACGCCAATTTTTACAATTTTTTTTTTCTAGGGACCACATCACATTTGAAGTCAATTTGCGAGATCTATATGATAGAAGATATCCAAAAGTGACACCATTCTAAAAACTGCACCCATCAAGGTGGTCAAAACTAAATTCAAGAGGTTTATTAACCCTTCAGCTGCTTCACGTGAATTTTTGGAATGTGGAAAAAAAATTAACCTTTAACTTTTTTTCACAAAATATTTACTTCAGATCCAAACTTTTTTTTATTTGACAAGGGTAACAGGAAAAAATGGACCACAAAATATGTTGTGTAATTTTTCCTGAGCATGCAGATACCTCATATGAGGGACAAAACCACTGTTTGGGAGCACAGCATAGCTCAGAAGGGAAAGAGTGCCATTTGACTTTTTGAATGCAAAATTTGCTGGAACAATTGACGGACACCATATCGCGTTTGGAGAGCCTCTGATGTGCCTAAACAGTGCAAAACCTCCACAAGTAACAACATTTTGGAAGCTAAACCCCTCAGGGAACTGATCTGGATGTGTGGTGAGCACATTGAACCTTCAGGTGCTTCACAGAAGTTTAGAACGTTGAGCCGTAAAAATAAAACAAAATCAAATTTTACGCACAAATAAGTTTTTAGCATAAAATATTGCACTTTCATAAGGGTAACAGAAGAAATTGCACAATGCAATTTGTTGTGCAATTTCTCCTGAGTACATCGATATGCCATATGAGGGAGAAAACCACTGTTTGGGCGCATGGCAGAGCTCAGAATGGAAGGAGCATTATTTGACTTTTTATATGCAAAATTTGCTGGAACAATTGTCGGATGGCATGTTGCGTTTGGAGAGCCTCTGATGTGCCTAAACAGTAAAAATTCCCCACAGGTGACACCATTTTGGAAACTAGACCCCTCAGTGAACTGATTGAGATGTGTGGTGAGCACACTGAATCCTCAAGTGCTTCACAGAAGTTTATAATGTTGAGCCATAAAAAACAAAAAAAATCAAGCTTTCCCCACAAATATGTTTTTTTAGCACAAAATACTGAATTTTCATAAGAGCAACAGGATAAATTGTACCATACAGTTTGTTGTGCAATTTCTCCTGAGTACGCCGATACACCATATGAGGGAGAAAACTACTGTTTGGGCACACGGCAAGGCTTGGAAGGGAAGGAGCATCATTTGACTTTTTGAATCTAAAATTTCCTGGAATCATTAGCTGATATCATGTCCCATTTGGAGAGCCCCTGATGTGCCTAAACAGTGGAAATCCCCCACAAGCAACCCTATTTTGAAAACTAGACCTCTCAAGGAATGTATTTAGATGCATGGTGAGCACCTTGAACCCCTAGGTGCTTCACAGAAGTTGATAACGTTGAGCCGCAAAAATAATAAAATTACGTTTTCCTCACAAAAATGTGATTTTAGCCCCAAATTTTGCATTTTCATAATGATAACAGGAAAAAGTGCACCATACAATTTGTTGTGCAATTTATTCTGAGTACGCAGATATCCCATATCTTGGGGAATACTACTTATGAGTAGTGTTGAGCATTCCGATACCGCAAGTATCGGGTATCGGCCGATACTTGCGGTATCGGAATTCCGATACCGGTATTCCGATACTTGCCGCGTATCGGATACCGGAATCGGAAGTTCCAAGATTCAAAATTCAGAAATTCAGCCAATGAGAATGATTCCAAGTGTGGGCACATCCTGTTTAGCATGGAGGGCATGAAAGTACTGGCAAGGCTGTGATTGGCTGCTGAAATGATGTCATGATGCAGTTTAAAAGTCGCTGGCGCCATTTTGCGATCACTCTGCTGTGAATTCAGTTAGTGACAGGACGCTGTTTGCTGACTGAGGGACAGTTTAGAGATAGCGATTTGCTTCTTTGTGCTTTCCAAAGGCTAATTTAGCAACCGCTGTGTTCACCTACTATTCACCTTGCTTTTGCCTTGTAGCGCTGTTTTCACAGCGATCTGCAAGGTCTGTGTGTGTGTGTGTGTGAGTGCAGCCCACTCTCTAGTCTGAGTGCAGCCACATAGGCCATCCATAGCTGGTTGTATTCAGTTCAGGGAGGGTGGTTCATTGCCTCATACTGTTCTTTTTTTTTTTTTTTTTTTTCAAGTAGTGTAGTCTGCTGCTAATTTATTAAAAAAAATCCTATTAGTGTCTTTCCACCCATCTCCAGCTAATTTGTGGAAAAACACTACATAGGATAAAGTAGAGGAGGGTTTTTGGGCCTTGCAGCGCCGTTTACGGCTGTCTGCACGGTCTCCGTGTGACTGCAGCTCGCCCTGTAGTCTGTGAGCAGCCGTAGCCTGGTTGTCTGCAGCTCAGGGTTGTTCACTGCGTCATACCGCCAAATCAATTTTAATTTTTTTTCAAGTAGTGTAGTCTGCTGCTAATTAATTTAAAAAAATCCTATTAGTGTCTTTCCACCCGTCTCCAGCTAATTTGTGGAAAAACACTACATAGGATAAAGTAGAGGAGGGTTTTTGGGCCTTGCAGCGCCGTTTACGGCTGTCTGCACGGTCTCCGTGTGACTGCAGCTCGTCCTGTAGTCTGTGAGCAGCCGTAGCCTGGTTGTCTCCAGCTCAGGGTTGTTCACTGCGTCATACCGCCAAATCAATTTTAATTTTTTTTCAAGTAGTGTAGTCTGCTGCTAATTAATTTAAAAAAATCCTATTAGTGTCTTTCCACCCGTCTCCAGCTAATTTGTGGAAAAACACTACATAGGATAAAGTAGAGGAGGGTTTTTGGGCCTTGCAGCGCCGTTTACGGCTGTCTGCACGGTCTCCGTGTGACTGCAGCTCGCCCTGTAGTCTGTGAGCAGCCGTAGCCTGGTTGTCTCCAGCTCAGGGTTGTTCACTGCGTCATACCGCCAAATCAATTTTAATTTTTTTTCAAGTAGTGTAGTCTGCTGCTAATTAATTTAAAAAAATCCTATTAGTGTCTTTCCACCCGTCTCCAGCTAATTTGTGGAAAAACACTACATAGGATAAAGTAGAGGAGGGTTTTTGGGCCTTGCAGCGCCGTTTACGGCTGTCTGCACGGTCTCCGTGTGACTGCAGCTCTATCTGTTGTCAGTTCAGCCCCCAAAAAAGAAATAAATAATAAAGTTCACCAAACACACCAGTTACACCACTTTACATTTGTGTAAGCCACATTAGCTCATATTAAAGTCTAGTCCACACTTTAGAAAATTAGTGTTTCTTATACCTGTTAGGAGGAGTTGCTCAGGAATAAGCACACAAATCCGTTAGTACTTTTCTGCTTATCTTTATCAGTCAACCAAGATGAAGAAGGCAGTGAGTAAGGCACGTGGGCGTGGGCGCGGAGCAGGGAGGGGACGTGGGGATTCTGTGCCTGCTGCGGGCACCGGTGACTCATCAGCACCCACTTTCACCAGGCAACAGTCGTTCATGCGCAGCTTTGTGTCAGAGCGCCGTACACCGCTGCTGCGTCAAGACCAAATTGAAGCTGTTGTCGGATGGATGGCAGCTAATGCATCAACTTCCATTAGTGCCACATCCTCTCAGACACAGAGCACTGGAGAGCAGCCATCTGTCTCTTCACCACCTGCCAAATTGCCCAGGCAGACAGAGAGCCCAGGATAGGAGCCGTCTCTACTTCTGTTCTCTGAATCTCTTGGCTTGGAAACAGGGGGCCAGCCAAGCAGCATTGGAGAAATGGAAGAAGAGGCAGGGTGCAGTGATGCCCAACAGCTTTTTCTGTCTTCCTCTGAAGAGGCGGGTGGGCCAGTGGCTCCGGTCACCACATCGCAGGCCGCATCAGCTGATGATGACACTCAGGTGCCACTTACTGGTGCGTGCTCTGCTGCTGAGACTACCCAGGAGGAGCAGTTGGGGGCAGAGGGTAGTGTAGATGATGAGGTCCTCGACCCATCTTGGCGTGAGGGACAGGAAGGTGGTGGGAGCAGCTCTGAGGAAGAGATTCCCCGTACAGCCCAAAGAGGGAGAGGGAGGGGGAAGACTGCGGATCCTGCAGCCTCCGCTTTGGCACCCGTTAGGAGCATGTCTCTTCCAAAAGCCAAAAAGGGCGCTCCCAAGACTTGCAGTGCCTGGTCCTTTTTTGACACAGTTGCAGATGACATTTGCTATGTCAGATACAACGTGTGTCATCACAAAGTCAAAAGAGGTCGAAATGTCAGCAGCCTCAATACCTCCAACATGTGGAAACATGTGCGCACCAGGCACCCGGCGTTGTTAGAAAAACACACTGAAGAGGTAGGCCAACCAACAGCGGCAGCTACCACCTCTTCAGCTCGTGTTGCCTCTTCCTCTAGCTCACACGCAGCTGGTTCGGCTTCCTCCCAGGATCGCCGTGGAAGAACCTCTGGCCCTGTTGTCCAGAGACCCGCTGTAATTCCACCCGCAGCACCACTTTCCCAGTCATCCACACACTCCCAGCCCAGTCTACAGCCATCGGTAGTACAGGCATGGGAGAAAAGGCGGCCTTTCTCGTCAAACCACCCACGAGCACAGGCTCTGACTGCAGGCATTGCCAAACTTCTTTCACTGGAAATGCTGTCATTCAGGCTGGTGGAGACTGACAGCTTCCGTGACTTGATGTCATTGGCAGTCCCACAGTACAATGTGCCCAGCCGCTTTTACTTCAGCAGGCAAGCCGTCCCTGCCCTGCACAAGCATGTGGAGGGACACATAAAACACGCGCTACTGAACGCCGTCAGTAGCAAGGTCCACCTCACCACCGATGCGTGGACCAGTCAACATGGACAGGGGCGATACCTTTCCCTCACTGCCCATTGGGTTAATGTCGTTGAGCCGGGTACAGACCGTGCGAGTGGCGCAGGACGTGTCCTGCCCACTCCAAGGATTGCAGGAATCCATTCTGTACGCATTGACTCCTCCTCTTACACCAGTTCCTCAGAATCATCGCTGCAGGAGCCGTCACAGTCCACCTCCACATGGACCCGTGATGAACGTGTACCTGTTACGACCGACATGAGCACAGCCGTGGCCAAACGTCAACAGGCCGTCTTGAAATTAATTTTTTTGGGGAATCGTAGCCACACAGCGCAGGAGCTCTGGAATGCCATCAAGCAGGAGAGCGATGTGTGGTTTGTGCCAGCGAATCTCCAGCCAGGCATGGTAGTGTGTGATAATGGCCGAAATCTGGTGGCAGCTCTGGGCCTCGGCAACCTCACTCACATCCCATGTCTGGCACATGTGCTCAATTTGGTCGTGCAGAGCTTTTTGAGGGACTATCCGGATCTTGATGCACTGCTGCACAAGGTCCGCCTAGAGTGTGCTCACTTGCGGCGTTCCAGCACGGCAAAAGCGCGCATTGCGGCTCTGCAGCGCCGACACCGCCTGCCGGAACATCGCATCATATGTGACCTACCTACCAGGTGGAATTCCACGTTACATATGTTGGAGCGGTTGTGTGAGCAGCAGCAAGCTGTAATGGAGTACCAGCTGCTTCAGGCGCAAAAAAGTCGCAGTCAGCGCCGTACAGACTTCACAACCACAGAGTGGGCCACTATGAATGACGTCTGCCAGGTTTTGCGTCCCTTTGATTATTCCACGCGGATGGCGAGTGCAGATGATGCACTAGTCAGCATGACTGTCCCCCTTATCTGCCTGCTTGAAAAATCACTGCAAGCGCTAAGGGATGATGTTGTGGAAGAGGTGGAGGATGAGGATTCACCATTTCCATCATCTTCTGGACAGTCAGCGCCACGTGGTTCCTCACAAACGCTTAG
The DNA here is from genome assembly GCF_051348905.1 of Ranitomeya variabilis. NCBI lineage: Eukaryota > Metazoa > Chordata > Amphibia > Anura > Dendrobatidae > Ranitomeya > Ranitomeya variabilis. The sequence continues at coordinate 682,656,450 of NC_135233.1, forward strand.
GCAGGGGACAGTTTGTGAGGAGGATGAGGAGGAGTCAATGGAGGAGGAAGACATCCGTCCAGAGGAGGGAGTTACCGAATTGTCCAGTACTCAGTGTGTACAGCGAGGGTGGGGTGATGACGAGCGGGCAGAGATCACGCCTCCAGCAGGGGACAGCGTTTCTTGGGCAGTTGGCAGTCTGCAGCACATGGTGGATTACATGCTGCAGTGCCTGAGAAACGACCGCCGCATCGCCCACATTCTCAACATGTCTGATTATTGGGTGTTCACCCTCCTCGATCCTCGCTACCGGGACAACGTAGAAAGCCTCATCACACCGTTGAACCGGGAGCGAAAAATGCGGGAGTACCAAGACACACTGGTCAATTCCATCATCTTCTCCATTCCAACTGAGAGAAGTGCTGCTAGTGCATTCCAAAGCAGCTCAGTGCGTCCAGGCAGTGGTGGAGGCTCTGCACAAAGAGGGAGCAGAAGCAGTGCCTCTGCCCAAGGCAAGACCAGTATGGCCCAACTGTGGCACAGTTTTCTGTGCCCCCCACAAAAGTCTACACCATCACAGACGGCTCCAGTCAGCAGGAGGCAACGGTTCCGTCAGATGGTGACAGACTACATGTCTTGCCCTCTTGCTGTACTCCCAGACGGCTCTTCCCCTTTCAAGTTTTGGGTCTCAAAGCTGGATACATGGCCAGAGCTAAGCCAGTATGCATTGGAGGTGCTGTCTTGCCCTGCGGCCAGTGTATTATCGGAACGTGTCTTTAGTGCTGCAGGTGGTGTACTAACTGACCGTCGCATGCGACTATCCTCCGATAACGTTGACCGGCTTACTTTCCTGAAAATGAACAAGGCCTGGATCTCGCAGGAATTTGCCACTCCTCCTCCTGATTAAATAATTAGGTCACTGTATACGTTATCCAGGTCTCCTGTTGTGTTCATCTTTCTACCACCTGAACTTAAATTCCTGTGCTCCAACACCGCCAGTTGAGGCTCAGAAGTGCCGTCTGCACAGTCAAAACATACGACCCAGTGTTATTGGGTTTCAGTAACGTCAGCTGATCCCCAGCTGTGTAGCCGGCAATGTGTCATGCGACCGCCACGCTGACACAACAACTGAAATGTAAGGGAATCTGTCCCCCCCCCCCAAGGCGTTTGTTACTGAAAGAGCCACCTTGTGCAGCAGTAATGCTGCACAAGGAAAAGGTAGCTATTTTTGTTTAGCTCCTTGCACACGCAGAACTTAACACTTATAAAATGTGTCCCCTGCAACCGTAAAACCGTCCCGGAGGTGGGACTTTCCTTCGTAATGTGACGCAGCACAGCCGTCATTCCTACCCCCCCGGCGCCGCGCACCGGCTCCTCAGCGTTGTTTTATTCCGTCCCGGAGCCTGCGCTGTTATGTTATCCCGTGGCCAGGCACACTTAGCGCTGCCCGTCTTCTGGCATCATTTGGTGTCAGGATGGCTGCGCCTGTGCGGCCGCGCTGGCAGAGAGCCCGCCTCGCAGTGTCTTCTGATTTAATCCCACTGGGGGCCTGGGATCCATGGACATGCGCAGTGCATATCTGAACCTCCACCTCTCACTCATTTCCCTATGGCTTCTTCAGACTGTTCGGTGTCAGCTGGTCCCTAATAGCATGCCACGGCCGTGACACCGCACAGTCTTAAGAAGCCGTAGGGAGGGGAGTGAGAGGCGAGGATATGCACTGCGCATGTCCATGGATCCCAGGCCCCCAGTGGGATTAAATCAGAAGACACTGCGAGGCGGGCTCTCTGCCAGCGCGGCCGCACAGGCGCAGCCATCCTGACACCAAATGATGCCAGAAGACGGGCAGCGCTAAGTGTGCCTGGCCACGGGATAACATAACAGCGCAGGCTCCGGGACGGAATAAAACAACGCTGAGGAGCCGGTGCGCGGCGCCGGGGGGGTAGGAATGACGGCTGTGCTGCGTCACATTACGAAGGAAAGTCCCACCTCCGGGACGGTTTTACGGTTGCAGGGGACACATTTTATAAGTGTTTAGTTCTGTGTTTGCAAGGAGCATGATGAAAAGAGCCACCTTTTCCTTTTGCATCTTTTGTGCTGCACAAGCTGGCTCTTTCAGCTACAAACGCCTTGGGGGGGGGTTAAAGGTTCCCTTTCGACTTTCTCAGGCTTCGGCCTACATTGTGTTCCTCTGCTTTTCCACCTGTCCCTGGGCTCCAACACCGCCAGTTGCCGTCCAGAAGTGCTGTACGCACAGTCAACAGTCGCTCCTCTGTTATTGGGGTTCAGTAACGTCAGCTGTTCCCCTGCTGTGTGTGTGGCAATCCCTCCTACCTCCTCCAACCTCCTCCTCCTCCACCTGTCCCTGGGCTCCAACACCGCCAGTTGCCGTCCAGAAGTGCTGTACGCACAGTCAACAGTCCCTCCTCTGTTATTGGGGTTCAGTAACGTCAGCTGTTCCCCTGCTGTGTGTGTGGCAATCCCTCCTACCTCCTCCAACCTCCTCCTCCTCCACCTGTCCCTGGGCTCCAACACCGCCAGTTGCCATCCAGAAGTGCTGTACGCACAGTCAACAGTCCCTCCTCTGTTATTGGGGTTCAGTAACGTCAGCTGTTCCCCTGCTGTGTGTGTGGCAATCCCTCCTACCTCCTCCAACTCCACCTGTCCCTGGGCTCCAACACCGCCAGTTGCCGTCCAGAAGTGCTGTACGCACAGTCAACAGTCCCTCCTCTGTTATTGGGGTTCAGTAACGTCAGCTGTTCCCCTGCTGTGTGTGTGGCAATCCCTCCTACCTCCTCCTCCTCCACCTGTCCCTGGGCTCCAACACCGCCAGTTGCCGTCCAGAAGTGCTGTACGCACAGTCAACAGTCCCTCCTCTGTTATTAGGGTTCAGTAACGTCAGCTGTTCCCCTGCTGTGTGTGTGGCAATCCCTCCTACCTCCTCCAACCTCCTCCTCCTGCACCTGTCCCTGGGCTCCAACACCGCCAGTTGCCGTCCAGAAGTGCTGTACGCACAGTCAACAGTCCCTCCTCTGTTATTGGGGTTCAGTAACGTCAGCTGTTCCCCTGCTGTGTGTGTGGCAATCCCTCCTACCTCCTCCAACTCCACCTGTCCCTGGGCTCCAACACCGCCAGTTGCCGTCCAGAAGTGCTGTACGCACAGTCAACAGTCCCTCCTCTGTTATTGGGGTTCAGTAACGTCAGCTGTTCCCCTGCTGTGTGTGTGGCAATCCCTCCTACCTCCTCCAACTCCACCTGTCCCTGGGCTCCAACACCGCCAGTTGCCGTCCAGAAGTGCTGTACGCACAGTCAACAGTCCCTCCTCTGTTATTGGGGTTCAGTAACGTCAGCTGTTCCCCTGCTGTGTGTGTGGCAATCCCTCCTACCTCCTCCAACCTCCTCCTCCTCCACCTGTCCCTGGGCTCCAACACCGCCAGTTGCCGTCCAGAAGTGCTGTACGCACAGTCAACAGTCGCTCCTCTGTTATTGGGGTTCAGTAACGTCAGCTGTTCCCCTGCTGTGTGTGTGGCAATCCCTCCTACCTCCTCCAACCTCCTCCTCCTCCACCTGTCCCTGGGCTCCAACACCGCCAGTTGCCGTCCAGAAGTGCTGTACGCACAGTCAACAGTCCCTCCTCTGTTATTGGGGTTCAGTAACATCAGCTGTTCCCCTGCTGTGTGTGTGGCAATCCCTCCTACCTCCTCCAACTCCACCTGTCCCTGGGCTCCAACACCGCCAGTTGCCGTCCAGAAGTGCTGTACGCACAGTCAACAGTCCCTCCTCTGTTATTGGGGTTCAGTAACGTCAGCTGTTCCCCTGCTGTGTGTGTGGCAATCCCTCCTACCTCCTCCTCCTCCACCTGTCCCTGGGCTCCAACACCGCCAGTTGCCGTCCAGAAGTGCTGTACGCACAGTCAACAGTCCCTCCTCTGTTATTGGGGTTCAGTAACGTCAGCTGTTCCCCTGCTGTGTGTGTGGCAATCCCTCCTACCTCCTCCAACCTCCTCCTCCTCCACCTGTCCCTGGGCTCCAACACCGCCAGTTGCCGTCCAGAAGTGCTGTACGCACAGTCAACAGTCGCTCCTCTGTTATTGGGGTTCAGTAACGTCAGCTGTTCCCCTGCTGTGTGTGTGGCAATCCCTCCTACCTCCTCCAACCTCCTCCTCCTCCACCTGTCCCTGGGCTCCAACACCGCCAGTTGCCGTCCAGAAGTGCTGTACGCACAGTCAACAGTCCCTCCTCTGTTATTGGGGTTCAGTAATGTCAGCTGTTCCCCTGCTGTGTGTGTGGCAATCCCTCCTACCTCCTCCAACCTCCTCCTCCTCCACCTGTCCCTGGGCTCCAACACCGCCAGTTGCCGTCCAGAAGTGCTGTACGCACAGTCAACAGTCCCTCCTCTGTTATTGGGGTTCAGTAACGTCAGCTGTTCCCCTGCTGTGTGTGTGGCAATCCCTCCTACCTCCTCCTCCTCCACCTGTCCCTGGGCTCCAACACCGCCAGTTGCCGTCCAGAAGTGCTGTACGCACAGTCAACAGTCCCTCCTCTGTTATTGGGGTTCAGTAACGTCAGCTGTTCCCCTGCTGTGTGTGTGGCAATCCCTCCTACCTCCTCCAACCTCCTCCTCCTCCACCTGTCCCTGGGCTCCAACACCGCCAGTTGCCATCCAGAAGTGCTGTACGCACAGTCAACAGTCCCTCCTCTGTTATTGGGGTTCAGTAACGTCAGCTGTTCCCCTGCTGTGTGTGTGGCAATCCCTCCTACCTCCTCCAACTCCACCTGTCCCTGGGCTCCAACACCGCCAGTTGCCGTCCAGAAGTGCTGTACGCACAGTCAACAGTCCCTCCTCTGTTATTGGGGTTCAGTAACGTCAGCTGTTCCCCTGCTGTGTGTGTGGCAATCCCTCCTACCTCCTCCTCCTCCACCTGTCCCTGGGCTCCAACACCGCCAGTTGCCGTCCAGAAGTGCTGTACGCACAGTCAACAGTCCCTCCTCTGTTATTGGGGTTCAGTAACGTCAGCTGTTCCCCTGCTGTGTGTGTGGCAATCCCTCCTACCTCCTCCAACCTCCTCCTCCTCCACCTGTCCCTGGGCTCCAACACCGCCAGTTGCCGTCCAGAAGTGCTGTACGCACAGTCAACAGTCCCTCCTCTGTTATTGGGGTTCAGTAACGTCAGCTGTTCCCCTGCTGTGTGTGTGGCAATCCCTCCTACCTCCTCCAACCTCCTCCTCCTCCACCTGTCCCTGGGCTCCAACACCGCCAGTTGCCGTCCAGAAGTGCTGTACGCACAGTCAACAGTCCCTCCTCTGTTATTGGGGTTCAGTAACGTCAGCTGTTCCCCTGCTGTGTGTGTGGCAATCCCTCCTACCTCCTCCTCCTCCACCTGTCCCTGGGCTCCAACACCGCCAGTTGCCGTCCAGAAGTGCTGTACGCACAGTCAACAGTCCCTCCTCTGTTATTGGGGTTCAGTAACGTCAGCTGTTCCCCTGCTGTGTGTGTGGCAATCCCTCCTACCTCCTCCAACCTCCTCCTCCTCCACCTGTCCCTGGGCTCCAACACCGCCAGTTGCCGTCCAGAAGTGCTGTACGCACAGTCAACAGTCGCTCCTCTGTTATTGGGGTTCAGTAACGTCAGCTGTTCCCCTGCTGTGTGTGTGGCAATCCCTCCTACCTCCTCCAACCTCCTCCTCCTCCACCTGTCCCTGGGCTCCAACACCGCCAGTTGCCGTCCAGAAGTGCTGTACGCACAGAGCCAAACACCTCGCCAATGTGTTAGTGGGGTTCAGCACCGCCAGCTGTTCCCCTGCTGTGTATACGGCAACGTGTACTGCGACCGCCACGCAGGCACAACAAGTTAAATTTAAGGGAACCTGTCCCCCCCCCCCCAGGCGTTTGTTACTGAAGGAGCCACCTTGTGCAGCAGTAATGATGCAAAGGGAAAAAGTTCCTCTTTTCGTGGTGCTCCTTGCAGATGCTGAACCTAACACTTATGAAATGTGTATCCTCACAGCGTTCAACCGTCCGGTAGGTGGAACTTTCCTTTGTCATGTGACGCAGCACAGCCGTCATTTTTACCCCCTTGGCGCCGTGCGCCGCCTCCTCAGCGTTGTTTGAATCTGTCCCGGAGCCTGCGCTGTTAGGTTACCCCTTGGCCATGCACACATTTTGCGCTGCCCGTCTTCTGACATCATTTGCTGTCAGGCTGGCTGCGCCTGTGCGGGTGCGCTGTCCGAGATTCAGCCTCACGGTGTCGTCTAATGTAATCCCACCGGGGGCCTGGGATCCGTGTCCATGCGTAGTGCATATCCTCGCCTCTCACTCCCCTCCCTACGGCTTCTAAAGACTGTTCGGTGTCAGCTGATCCCTAATAGCATGCCACGGCCGTGACACCGCACAGTCTTAAGAAGCCGTAGGGAGGGGAGTGAGAGGCGAGGATATGCACTGCGCATGGACACGGATCCCAGGCCCGCGGTGGGATTACATTAGACGACACCGCGAGGCTGAATCTCGGACAGCGCACCCGCACAGGCGCAGCCAGCCTGACAGCAAATGATGTCAGAAGACGGGCAGCGCAAAATGTGTGCATGGCCAAGGGGTAACCTAACAGCGCAGGCTCCGGGACAGATTCAAACAACGCTGAGGAGGCGGCGCGCGGCGCCAAGGGGGTAAAAATGACGGCTGTGCTGCGTCACATGACAAAGGAAAGTTCCACCTACCAGACGGTTGAACGCTGTGAGGGGACACATTTCATAAGTGTTAGGTTCAGCATCTGCAAGGACCATAATTAAAAGAGCTAAGTTTACCTTTTCCAGCATTAGTGCTGTACACGATGGCTCTTCCAGCTACAAACGCCTGGGGGGGGGGGTTAAAGGTTTCCTTTCAACTTGCTCCAGTGCAGGCTTCGGCCTACACTCCGCTCCCCCTGCTCCTCCTGCTGACCCTGGGCTCTAACAAACCGCCAGTTGGGGCCCAGATGTGCTAGCTGCACAGAGAAAAACACCAGCCAATGTGTCAGTGGGGTCCAGCACCGCCAGCTGTTCCCCTGCTGTGCAGCCGGCAACGTGTCCTGCAAAAGCCACGCAGACACAAGAACTGAAATTGAAGGGAACCTGTCCCCCCTCCCCCAGGCGTTTTTACGTTATCCAGCCACCTTGTACAGCGGTAATGCTGCATGTGTGCAAGGTGGCTCAGAAACGTATTCTCCTCGCACATGTGGAACTGAAAACACATCTGCAATGTGTCCTCTGTGTGACCATTTAACCGTCCCGGTGGTGTGACTTTCCTTTGTAATGACACGCTGCAACCCCCTTGGTAGCGCTGCCCGTCTTCTGGCATCATTGTTTGGCTGGCTGCGCCTCTGCGGCCGCCCTGACCCACACAACGCCCCTCGGTGTCTTATTTATTGGGACTGCGAGGGTGTGATTGATGGGCAGGATCAGTGCATCAGTTCGCCTGTCCCTCCTCTCCTTCCGCCTTCTTCGGACTGTGCGGCTTCATGGCCGTGGCATGCGATAAGGGATCAGATGACGCCGCACAGTCTGAAGCGGGTGTAAGGACCCAAGTGTGAGAGGCCAACATATGTGCTGCGCCAGGCCCTGAATCCCAGCCCCGCAGTGTTTTTACAATGTTAAGACACTGCGGGGCTGGGATTCATGGTCATCGCGAACCGCACCGGCCGACATTAAATGATGTCAGAAGATGGGCAGCGCTAACAGCGCTAGGCCAGGGGATAACACGACAGCGCAGACTCCTGTACAGCAAATAACAACGCTCAGGAGGCTGCACCCAGCACCAAGGTGGGATTCTTGACATCTGTGCTGCGTCTCATTACAAAGGGAACTCGCGCCTCCAACACAGTTTGACTGTATAAAGGGCTAAATGTTATACGTGTTTCATTCAGCGTGTGCAAGGAGCGAAATTAAAAGAGCAACCTTTGACTTGTGCAGCACTACTGCTGCATAAGCTGTGGCTCTTCTACTTTCTAACCCCTGAGGGGGGGTTAAAGGTTACCTTTGAAATTGGTTCAAGTAGGCTTCGGCCTACACTCTGCTCCCCCTGCAGAGCCCGGGCTCCAACACCGCTAGTTGCTGTCCGGAAGTGCTGGCTGCACAGAGCCAAACACCTCGCCAATGTGTCAGTGGGGTCCAGCACCGCCAGCTGTTCCCCTGCTGTGTAGCCGGCAACGTGTCCTGCGACCGCCACGCAGACACAACAGACCCAAAGCTGCCGCCAGTGCAGGCTTCGGCCTACACTCCCCTCCCCCTGCTCCTGCTCCCCCTGCTCCTCCTGCTGACCCTGGGCTCTAACAAACCGCCAGTTGGGGCCCAGATGTGCTAGCTGCACAGAGAAAAACACCAGCCAATGTGTCAGTGGGGTCCAGCACCGCCAGCTGTTCCCCTGCTGTGCAGCCGGCAACGTGTCCTGCAAAAGCCACGCAGACACAAGAACTGAAATTGAAGGGAACCTGTCCCCCCTCCCCCAGGCGTTTTTACGTTATCCAGCCACCTTGTACAGCGGTAATGCTGCATGTGTGCAAGGTGGCTCAGAAACGTATTCTCCTCGCACATGTGGAACTGAAAACACGTCTGCAATGTGTCCTCTGTGTGACCATTTAACCGTCCCGGTGGTGTGACTTTCCTTTGTAATGACACGCTGCAACCCCCTTGGTAGCGCTGCCCGTCTTCTGGCATCATTGTTTGGCTGGCTGCGCCTCTGCGGCCGCCCTGACCCACACAACGCCCCTCGGTGTCTTATTTATTGGGACTGCGAGGGTGTGATTGATGGGCAGGATCAGTGCATCAGTTCGCCTGTCCCTCCTCTCCTTCCGCCTTCTTCGGACTGTGCGGCTTCATGGCCGTGGCATGCGATAAGGGATCAGATGACGCCGCACAGTCTGAAGCGGGTGTAAGGACCCGAGTGTGAGAGGCCAACATATGTGCTGCGCCAGGCCCTGAATCCCAGCCCCGCAGTGTTTTTACAATGTTAAGACACTGCAGGGCTGGGATTCATGGTCATCGCGAACCGCACCGGCCGACATTAAATGATGTCAGAAGATGGGCAGCGCTAACAGCGCTAGGCCAGGGGATAACACGACAGCGCAGACTCCTGTACAGCAAATAACAACGCTCAGGAGGCTGCACCCAGCACCAAGGTGGGATTCTTGACATCTGTGCTGCGTCTCATTACAAAGGGAACTCGCGCCTCCAACACAGTTTGACTGTATAAAGGGCTAAATGTTATACGTGTTTCATTCAGCGTGTGCAAGGAGCGAAATTAAAAGAGCAACCTTTGACTTGTGCAGCACTACTGCTGCATAAGCTGTGGCTCTTCTACTTTCTAACCCCTGAGGGGGGGTTAAAGGTTACCTTTGAAATTGGTTCAAGTAGGCTTCGGCCTACACTCTGCTCCCCCTGCAGAGCCCGGGCTCCAACACCGCTAGTTGCTGTCCGGAAGTGCTGGCTGCACAGAGCCAAACACCTCGCCAATGTGTCAGTGGGGTCCAGCACCGCCAGCTGTTCCCCTGCTGTGTAGCCGGCAACGTGTCCTGCGACCGCCACGCAGACACAACAGACCCAAAGCTGCCGCCAGTGCAGGCTTCGGCCTACACTCCCCTCCCCCTGCTCCTGCTCCCCCTGCTCCTCCTGCTGACCCTGGGCTCTAACAAACCGCCAGTTGGGGCCCAGATGTGCTAGCTGCACAGAGAAAAACACCAGCCAATGTGTCAGTGGGGTCCAGCACCGCCAGCTGTTCCCCTGCTGTGCAGCCGGCAACGTGTCCTGCAAAAGCCACGCAGACACAAGAACTGAAATTGAAGGGAACCTGTCCCCCCTCCCCCAGGCGTTTTTACGTTATCCAGCCACCTTGTACAGCGGTAATGCTGCATGTGTGCAAGGTGGCTCAGAAACGTATTCTCCTCGCACATGTGGAACTGAAAACACATCTGCAATGTGTCCTCTGTGTGACCATTTAACCGTCCCGGTGGTGTGACTTTCCTTTGTAATGACACGCTGCAACCCCCTTGGTAGCGCTGCCCGTCTTCTGGCATCATTGTTTGGCTGGCTGCGCCTCTGCGGCCGCCCTGACCCACACAACGCCCCTCGGTGTCTTATTTATTGGGACTGCGAGGGTGTGATTGATGGGCAGGATCAGTGCATCAGTTCGCCTGTCCCTCCTCTCCTTCCGCCTTCTTCGGACTGTGCGGCTTCATGGCCGTGGCATGCGATAAGGGATCAGATGACGCCGCACAGTCTGAAGCGGGTGTAAGGATCCGAGTGTGAGAGGCCAACATATGTGCTGCGCCAGGCCCTGAATCCCAGCCCCGCAGTGTTTTTACAATGTTAAGACACTGCGGGGCTGGGATTCATGGTCATCGCGAACCGCACCGGCCGACATTAAATGATGTCAGAAGATGGGCAGCGCTAACAGCGCTAGGCCAGGGGATAACACGACAGCGCAGACTCCTGTACAGCAAATAACAACGCTCAGGAGGCTGCACCCAGCACCAAGGTGGGATTCTTGACATCTGTGCTGCGTCTCATTACAAAGGGAACTCGCACCTCCAACACAGTTTGACTGTATAAAGGGCTAAATGTTATACGTGTTTCATTCAGCGTGTGCAAGGAGCGAAATTAAAAGAGCAACCTTTGACTTGTGCAGCACTACTGCTGCATAAGCTGTGGCTCTTCTACTTTCTAACCCCTGAGGGGGGGTTAAAGGTTACCTTTGAAATTGGTTCAAGTAGGCTTCGGCCTACACTCTGCTCCCCCTGCAGAGCCCGGGCTCCAACACCGCTAGTTGCTGTCCGGAAGTGCTGGCTGCACAGAGCCAAACACCTCGCCAATGTGTCAGTGGGGTCCAGCACCGCCAGCTGTTCCCCTGCTGTGTAGCCGGCAACGTGTCCTGCGACCGCCACGCAGACACAACAGACCCAAAGCTGCCGCCAGTGCAGGCTTCGGCCTACACTCCCCTCCCCCTGCTCCTGCTCCCCCTGCTCCTCCTGCTGACCCTGGGCTCTAACAAACCGCCAGTTGGGGCCCAGATGTGCTAGCTGCACAGAGAAAAACACCAGCCAATGTGTCAGTGGGGTCCAGCACCGCCAGCTGTTCCCCTGCTGTGCACCCGGCAACGTGTCCTGCAAAAGCCACGCAGACACAAGAACTGAAATTGAAGGGAACCTGTCCCCCCTCCCCCAGGCGTTTTTACGTTATCCAGCCACCTTGTACAGCGGTAATGCTGCATGTGTGCAAGGTGGCTCAGAAACGTATTCTCCTCGCACATGTGGAACTGAAAACACGTCTGCAATGTGTCCTCTGTGTGACCATTTAACCGTCCCGGTGGTGTGACTTTCCTTTGTAATGACACGCTGCAACCCCCTTGGTAGCGCTGCCCGTCTTCTGGCATCATTGTTTGGCTGGCTGCGCCTCTGCGGCCGCCCTGACCCACACAACGCCCCTCGGTGTCTTATTTATTGGGACTGCGAGGGTGTGATTGATGGGCAGGATCAGTGCATCAGTTCGCCTGTCCCTCCTCTCCTTCCGCCTTCTTCGGACTGTGCGGCTTCATGGCCGTGGCATGCGATAAGGGATCAGATGACGCCGCACAGTCTGAAGCGGGTGTAAGGACCCGAGTGTGAGAGGCCAACATATGTGCTGCGCCAGGCCCTGAATCCCAGCCCCGCAGTGTTTTTACAATGTTAAGACACTGCGGGGCTGGGATTCATGGTCATCGCGAACCGCACCGGCCGACATTAAATGATGTCAGAAGATGGGCAGCGCTAACAGCGCTAGGCCAGGGGATAACACGACAGCGCAGACTCCTGTACAGCAAATAACAACGCTCAGGAGGCTGCACCCAGCACCAAGGTGGGATTCTTGACATCTGTGCTGCGTCTCATTACAAAGGGAACTCGCGCCTCCAACACAGTTTGACTGTATAAAGGGCTAAATGTTATACGTGTTTCATTCAGCGTGTGCAAGGAGCGAAATTAAAAGAGCAACCTTTGACTTGTGCAGCACTACTGCTGCATAAGCTGTGGCTCTTCTACTTTCTAACCCCTGAGGGGGGGTTAAAGGTTACCTTTGAAATTGGTTCAAGTAGGCTTCGGCCTACACTCTGCTCCCCCTGCAGAGCCCGGGCTCCAACACCGCTAGTTGCTGTCCGGAAGTGCTGGCTGCACAGAGCCAAACACCTCGCCAATGTGTCAGTGGGGTCCAGCACCGCCAGCTGTTCCCCTGCTGTGTAGCCGGCAACGTGTCCTGCGACCGCCACGCAGACACAACAGACCCAAAGCTGCCGCCAGTGCAGGCTTCGGCCTACACTCCCCTCCCCCTGCTCCTGCTCCCCCTGCTCCTCCTGCTGACCCTGGGCTCTAACAAACCGCCAGTTGGGGCCCAGATGTGCTAGCTGCACAGAGAAAAACACCAGCCAATGTGTCAGTGGGGTCCAGCACCGCCAGCTGTTCCCCTGCTGTGCAGCCGGCAACGTGTCCTGCAAAAGCCACGCAGACACTTGCTCTTGGACCTTCTGCTCCCCATCCTGGTTCCAGTACCGTCAGCTGGTTCCGGGCAGAGCCTTTGGCTTAGGTGCCTCCCTTTGGTATCCGAGTTCCACCAACGTCAGGTGGTCCTTGGTAGTGCTTTCAGGCACGGGTACCTCCTGCTTAGTAACCGGGTTCCAGTAACGTCAGCTGGTCCTCGGTAGTTCCATTGGCTCTTGGACCTTCGGCTACCCATCCGGGTTCCAGCACCGTCAGCTGGTTCTCGGCAGTGTCTTTTGCTCTTGTACCTTCTGCTCCCCATCCTGGTTCCAGTACCGTCAGCTGGTTCCGGGCAGAGCCTTTGGCTTAGGTGCCTCCCTCTGGGTATCTGAGTTCCACCAACGTCAGGTGGTCCTTGGTAGTGCTTTCAGCACAGGTACCTCCTGCTTAGTAACCGGGTTCCAGTAACGTCAGCTGGTCCTCGGTCGTTCCATTGGCTCTTGGACCTTCGGGTAGCCATCCGAGTTCCAGTTCCATCAGCTGGTTCTCGGCATTTTCTCAGCCTTCTTGTACCTTCTGCTACATTTCCAAGTTCAAGAGACTAAACACGATGACCCGGAAGACCACCCCTAAGATGACGACGACACCAGAGACGACAACCACCGTGATGACGACGACCCTGGAGACGATGACCCTGAAGACCACCCCGATGACGACGACCCCGGAGACCACCCCGATGACGACGACCCCGGAGACGACGACCCTGGAGACGACGACGACCTGGAAGACCGAGAAGCAGAAGAACAAGAGGCTGCAGAACAAAGAGCAGAAGGACATTAAGCATAACACAAAATATCAGAGCAAAAAATATTATGTAAATTATAAGCAGAAGAAGACTAAGCAGTGTATGGGGGTGAGTCCGTTCCTCCTCGTGGTGCCCCTGGATAAAGCCTGATGCTGCAGGCCAAACTGAACGCGGACAAATGTAACTGTTTTGTGACAGGCAGAACGGAAGGTGTAATCTTCAAACTTTTATAGATAACAACTACGGGAATGCCTGTCACAAATAAGAATATGATGAAGAAGTAGAATATGATGAAGATAATAGTAAACTAAAAACAATATGAACAATGTAACCCAAAAAATAATAGGTAGAAGATGAAGAAGAAGATGAATAAGGTGAAGAAGTTGATGTCAAAGAAGCTGATGATGAGGATAATTAAGAAGAAAGCGTGGGAGAAGTAAAAAAAAAGGTGAAGGGCGTGGAAGCAGTGAAACATCAATATCTGACATTAAAAAAAAAATTAACATAGTCAAATTCTTTCTAACGCCGAACGTCATAAAAAAAAACGCAAAATCCTGCTATTCTATTACATTGGGCTAAACCTCTGTGCCTTTAATATCTCCGCCACGTCCCCCAATACATCCTACATTATTCTTAGTTGTTTTCCTTCATGTAGAATGAACCTACAAGTGTATAAAGGGTTTCTTTTAATTCCGATATTTTCGTCCCATTGACTTGCATTGGGATCGGGTATCGGTATCGGATTGGATCCGATATTTTGACGGTATCGGCCGATACTTTCCGATACCGATACTTTCCGATATCGGAAAGTATCGCTCAACACTACTTATGAGGCATAGTGCAAAGCTCAGAAGGGAAGAGGCACCATATTAGAGTTCAGCTTTTGCTGGAATGGTTTGAGGGTGCCATGTTATATTGACTGAGGTGTCAGAACAACAGAAACCCCCTATATGTGAACTCATTTTACAAACTGCACTCCCCAAATTTATCTAGGTCTGCAGTGATCATATTAACACCACATGAGCCTCACATAGGTTTATACCCCTGAGCAGTGAAGAATGAAAAAAATACATTTTTACCACTAAAATGTTGTTTTAGCCCCAAGGTTTTAATTTTTCTAAGGGCTAATAGGAAATTTGTTTAAAACAAACTGAGGTAATTTTTTTCCTGAGTGCGCCAATACCCCACATGAAATCGGGAAATATTTTTAAGGCACAGTGCAAAGCTCAGAAATAAAGGAGCGCAAGATTTTACTCTTATGGTTTGCAGGTGCCATGACCCACTGCGAGAGCCCATGAAGTACCAGAACAGCAGAACCCCCTATAAGTGACCCTATTTTACATACTACACCTCTCAATGAACTCACCATGGGTGTGTGACAGAATTTTATACTATTGGGCAGTGAAGACAAAATAACTACATTTTTACCACCAAAATTTGTCCCACAATTTCTACTAAACGTGGCAATACCCCATATGTGGCTGTACATTACTACTTAGCCATACGGAGAGACTCGGGAGGAACAGAGCGCTATTTGCCTCCTGGTGCGCAGATGTTGCGGACTCCATATACAGAGCCTCTAATTGATAGAAGAGCGGAATTCCCCCTCAAGTGACCCCATTTTGGAAATTATACCCCTTGGGGAATTTATAAACAGGTGTAGTGATGATTTTGACTCCATGGGTATTTTCCAGAAACAAGCAGCAATGAATGTTGCCGAGTGAAAATTGCAAACTGCTGTTGTAGTCATCAGTACGCTATGTCCAGCCCGTGCTTCTGGAAGCATGCACCCGTAAGTTAGGCGGGTTCTCATTGCTTTAGAAATGCCAAACGTGGATGCAATATGTGGTTTAGGTCCGCTGTGGGGCTCAGAAGGGAGGGGGGCATTTGGATTTGGGAGTGCAGAATTTGCTGAATTTCTTTTGGTGGGTGAGGAGCCATTTCGTTTTTCAAGAGCATTTGTGCTAGCAGTAATGCAGAAGCCCGCTATATTTCTGTTAACAGGTGACAGATGTGAGTGAGGGCTTGCTTTTTTGTGGATTGAGATGACGCTCTTAATGTGAACCTTTTACATAACGTTTGGGATCACATTTATCCCGCGCTCTACGCTGATCACTTACTTTGGGGTTTCCATCTAAATCTCTGAGTGACTTGATTCAAGTGAAACCCCCAAGGGATCCATTCACTCTAATGAGGCAGCAGAGTGACTCTAAACTCCATCTGGCTTCCCTTCAGCTGTGTCACTGTCCTTCTTTTCAGAAGTCCACAAAACTGTGGCTGACGGCACTTTTATGCAATCCTAAAAAGACGGACAATGCCGGATCACAGGTCCTATGGCATCAACAGTGAATCTTCCGGTAGAGGTTTTGTCTGAACCACATTTTTTAGAGATTTACACAGAAACCCCTATGCAAGAGCACAGGATGAATGTGCGCCAGGCCTTAATGTGATCTTTGGGAGGCAAAATGAAAAAATCAACAGCATGTGAAGAATTGGTTTTATTTATTTTTTACGCCATTCTTCATGCAGTATAAGTGATTAGGCGACTTTATTCTTTATCAGTAGTGTTGAGCGATACCTTCCGATATGCATTGGTATCGGTATCGGATAGTATCGGCCGATACCGGCAAAATATCGGATCTCGCCGATACCGATACCCGATACCAATGCATTTCAATGGGACGCAAAGTATCGGAATGGTTCCCAGGGTCTGAAGAAGAGGAAACTCTCCTTCAGGCCCTGGGATCCATATTCATGTGTAAAATAAAGAATTAAAATAAAAAATATGGATATACTCACCTCTCCGGCGGCCCCTGGACTTTACCGATGTAACCGGGAGCCTCCGTTCCTAAGAATGAGCGCGTGAAGGGCCTTCGATGACGTTGCGGCTTCTGATTGGTCGCGTGAGCGCTCATGTGACCGCTCACGCTACCAATCACAAGCCGTGACATCATCACAGGTCCTTCAGGCGCTCATTCTTAGGAACGGAGGCTCCCGGTTACGGCGGTAAGGTCCAGGGGCCACCGGAGAGGTGAGTATATGGATATATATATATATGGATATACTCACCTCTGTGGCGGCCCATGGACCTTACTGCCGTAACCGGGAGCCTCCGTTCCTAAGAATGAGCGCCTGAAGGACCTGTGATGACGTCGTGGCTTGTGATTGGTCGCGTGAGCGGTCACATGAGCGCTCACGCGACCAATCAGAAGCCGCGACGTCATCGAAGGCCCTTCACGCGCTCATTCTTAGGAATGGAGGCTCCCGGTTACATTGGTAAAGTCCAGGGGCCACCAGAGAGGTGAGTATATCCATATTTTTTATTTTAATTCTTTATTTTACACATGAATATGGTTCCGATACCGATTCCCGATATCACAAAAGTATCGGAACTCGGTATCGGAATTCCGAAACCGCAAGTATCGGCCAATACCCAATACTTGCGGTATCGGAATGCTCAACACTATTTATCAGCGATACCCGATTTATATTGGGCTTTTATGTTTGGCTGCTGTCACACACTAAAAGATGCTTTTTATTGCAAAGAATAGTTTTTGCACCACCACATTTTGAAAGCTATAATTTTTCCATATTTTGGCCCACAGAGTCATGTGATGGCTTGATTGTCTCTGGATGAGTTGACGTTATTGGTGCCATTGTCGGTCACATGACATTTTTTTATAGTTTTATTATCCGATTTTTAGGAGGCAAAATGAACAAAAATCAGCAATCCAGGAATTTCCTTTGGAAAGGTGGGGTTTATGCTGTTCCGTGTGTGGTTAAATTGATAAGGCAGTTTTATTTTTCAGGTCAGTACTATTACAGCGATACCTCATTTATATTTTTTTATGTATTGGCGCTTTTATACAATAAAAACTATTTTATGGAAAAAAATTATTATTATAGCATCGCTTTATTCTGATAGCTATAACTTTTTTATTTTTCTGCTGATGCAGTTGTATGGTGGCTTGTTTTTTGTGGGACAAGATGCCGTTTTCAATGGTATCATATTTATTTTTCACCGTCTTTTTAATTGTGTTTTATTCCACTTTTCATTCTGTGGTATTGTTTTTTGCCTTGTTTTTTATTTTTGTTATGGTGTTCACTAAAAGGGGTAAACTAGTGGGACAATTTTATAGGCCAGGCTTTTGCGGACATGGCAATACCAAATGTGTGTACTTCTATTGTTTATATTTTTTCATTTAAATATTTACTTAGAGATCCAATACCTTCTGATTTTTAAATTACTATTTTTGATTTTTTTAAAACATTTTTTCAATTATTTAACTTTTTTTTTACTTTTTACCTTGTCCCACTATGGGACTACCATTTTTTGAAGGCTGATCGCTTCTATAGCATGGAGATGCAGCAGCATCCCTATGCTGAAGAAACTGTCAGCTCAGCAAGCAAAACTTGCTCATCATGCACTGGGAATGATCAGCAAGTTTTCTAGGTCTGGTGACCCGGATGTCGTCATGATGACATTGGGTCATCATGGCAATGATCAGGACCCTGCGTCACGCCACAGGGTTTTTGATCCAAAGGCAAAGAGGCTGTCAGCCCTCTGCCGACTCTGGGAATGCTGCAATCTCATTTGTTCACAGAATTTTGTGTGTAAAGCCTGCCAAAAATTAGAAGCAGGGTCTTCCATGCATGCTTCAAGTGACCAACTGTCGTTCCTCATTCTAACATTAAAGGGAACCTGTCAGCAGGATTATGCTGAGTAATGTATAGACAGTGTCAGGTTGGCGCCGTTATACTGATTAAAATGATACCTTGGTTGATGAAATCCATCTTGTGGTTGCTGCTTAATCTTTATTTTCAGTTTTCAGTTAATGAGATGCTTGTGCTTTGGGGCAGGGCTGTGGGGGGTCTTTATGTGGTGCTCAGCTTAGCTATTCATACTGATGGCTTATGACAGGTCACTGATCCCTCAGTGACTTGCCCCCATATTTTATGTGCTAAATATAATACATATTGAAAAAAATGTTGAAAATCACATTCAGCAGGCAGACGCCAGTAGCGGCTCCTGTGCTGCAGCATGATCTCATGTATGATATGCATTTAATTATTTTATTTGCTGATATAAATTTATTCAGAAAAAAAATCTCTCTCAAAATGGTGCCATCCGCGCCTGCTCAATAGCATCTATCCGTGATCCGATTGATGCTACAGCACAGGCGCTGCCGGCACCATCTTGCTAGAGAAACAAAATTGCCTCCATTGTTCTGTTATTCATTTAGGCAAATCTGCCATGGCATGTGGTTTGTCTTCTAGACAAATTAGCTTCAGCAGAGCCTGTGGATTTTTTTCTATTTTGCCCTATCTGGAAGTCATCATAACATTTAATTTAATTTTAGGTAAATGTTTGTTCTGTATGATGGAATTATTGACAGTTGTAGTCAAAATTATTCACTCCCCATTGTAAAATAGGTTTATTAGGCAAATTATTAAACTTTATTTTGTTTGAAATAACCAAATCAAACAAGTGCATTTAAAATAGCTCAACAAAACTAAAATAAGTGGAATATACAAATTCAACAGAAAATGTCGCATTCAATGACAACTAGTGTTGAGCAATACCGTCCGATACTTGAAAGTATCGGTATCGGATAGTATCGGCCGATACCCGAAAAGTATCGGATATCGCCGATACCGATACCCGATACCAATACAAGTCAATGGGACACCAAGTATCGGAAGGTATTCTGATGGTTCACAAGTTCAAAGGAACACTGCCTATAAAATGTTGACGTGGCGCAAGATTCTAACGAGGTAGATTTTAAAAATCTCTCCAGTGACTGCAGCAAGATTTTATTGCAGCAGGCACTTATGTTTCATTTTGCACATTAAGGTGGATAATAAAAACTACAACCACAATTCACAAAGGTGTTTGTGGCACAACTGACGTAAAACACCTTTAAATGTCAGAAAATTTTTGTGGAACTCGGAAATTTTGCCAACAGTCTACCTGTTTAATTATTTTAATGAAAGGTTACACCAAAAACGTACTCTAGTTTCTGTGGTACGTGTAGGATTTGCTTATTTCATTAAGTTGCGTGTGCCTCTTCATGAATTAAATGCATTGGTGCCCATAATGCCAATCTTAATGGATCACAGTCTCTTAATGTCTCCATTTCTTATCTCCAAGAAGAAGATCTCTTCCGATCCAATATATAATTGAAAAGTAACTTTTAATAGATCATTTTAAAACTGCATCTAAACCAACAAATAGCCATCTAAGCAGACACAAAACATGTATGTAAATTTTAAAAGTGAACCAGTGCAATAATAAAAAAGGTACTAGCGAAATAGACCACACTTGGGTACTGTCTTTTGTGAGGACGGGGGACATGTTTGGGGCATGACAGGGAAAATAGGATGCCATTATATCCATGCCACTTCTTGAATGTACGGATGGACTATTGAGACGACTACGAGTGATGAGACCGTGCCATTTATATTATCGCACTGGTCACTTTTGCACTTTATATACATGTTTTGTGTCTGTTTAGGTGGCTAATTGTTGGTTTAGCTGCAGTTTTGAAATTATCTATTAAAAGTTACTTTTTAATTATATCATATCCCTGATGCTAGTCATTTACGTTGGTTGGATCTTTATGCCCCCTGTGGGTTATTGCTGTTTCTACAACTCTTCTGACCCAAAAGCTAATGAAATATGCTTAAACCTATATAAATAAAAGATTGAGGATTCTATTTTGTGGGCCCATGAAATAAAACTAGAGATATTCAGGGCTATGGATTAGGATTATGTTTGGAACAGGAAGAATTAAGGATATATTGAAAATAACAGATTGCCTACAGTAACCCCTGACAGTGGGTTGGTAATGTTCTGTGCTTCCTCTGTCAGTGAAAACATACAGCCTGTGGAAAGCAAATGGATTCAATCAAGTATCAGTAAATTTTATGAGAAAAGTTGTCTTGTGTGAGAAAGCTGAAGCTTGGGCATCATTTGACTTTTATACAGGACAATGATCCCAAACATACCTCTTATTCCATGAAATATTAGTTTCAGAAAAAAGTAGTGGAAGATTCTGAAGTGGCCAACACAATTGACTACAGTATATACTCGAGTATAAGCCGAGATTTTCAGCCCATTTTTTTAGGCTGAAAGTGCCCTTCTTGGCTTATATTCGAGTCATTGTCCCAGGGGTCGGCGGGGGAGGGGGAGCGGCTGGAGTGGTGGCTGTCACATCATACTCACCCCCTCCTGACGCGGTCTCTGCACATCCTTGCTTCTCAGATAGTCTCTGGCGCCGGCAGCTCTTCCTCTGTTCAGCAGTCACGTGGTACTGTTTATTAAAGTAATGAATATGGACACGACTCTACTCCCATAGATGTGGAGCGCATATTCATTACTTTAATGAGCGGTACTATGTGACACAGGAAGAGCTGCAGGCACCAGAGGCCATCTGAGAAGCAGAGACCACGCCAAAATGGGGTGAGTATGAAGGGGGAGGGTGAGCCATGTGATATTCACCTGTCTCCATTCCACTACCGGGCTCTGTCTTCTACATCCTCTGGCTGTGATGTTCAGGTCAGAGGGTGCAATGACATGTTTAGTGCCCACCTTCTACTTGAACAGTCACTGCAAAGACCCAGAAGACACAGTGGCATGCGGCGGTGAAACGGGTACAGGTGAATATCACAAATACCAGTGGCCTGAGCCAGCAGCGACTCCGGCACCTGGCCCCCATAGCACGCCGGTGTCCCCATCTGCTCAGGACACTGGCACCTCTTCCCCAGTGACGAGAGGTGAGTATGTAATTTTTTTTTTTATCGCAGCAGCATATAGGGCATATTAGTATATGGAGCATCTTATGGGGCCATCAACCTTTATGGAGCATTATATGGGGCATATTATTCTATGGAGCATCTTATGGTGCCATCAACGTTTATGGAGCATTATATTAGGGCTGGCGGAACACACCGAGCTAATAGTGAGATATTTGTTGTGTTCGTAGCCCGGGGTTCACCGTGCAGGAGAGAATCTGCTGCTGGCAAATTGCGGCACTATATGGCGGTAAAAGCGAACTCTGTTACTTCACAGATTTGCCTATAAAGAAAGCACTGTGTCTTGTTTAGCTCACAGGAGTACACAGCAACTGCCAAGCAGATAGCAGTCTGTGGTCACGCAGTTAAAGATGCAATCATACAATCTCCTCACCGGAGGAGCCGGTATTCTAGTGGCTTATTTCAGCCGGGGCCCTGAATATACACATGTTTGACCACATTGGCGCAAAACTCATGACATGAATCGATACTAGCGCATAGCCGTGCGGTCATGCAAACCTTTTATAGCTGCAGCAAGTACAGGACCTTCCCAGAAGGACCAATAGGAGGCTGCCACAGAAGTTCAGCACATTCAGGACCTTCCTAGAGGACCAATGGGATTTGCTGCAGTATCTAAGCATGTGACCCTTGATCTCCAATGAGAGATCTTACCCTGGGCATGCTCAGAAGGGGAAAAGTAGGACTTAGTCCCAAAAATGTCTGCTCACCGCTGCCCAGTACTGGCTACAATAGCAGAAGCTGGAAAGGCAGCAGTAACCCTTTGCACAGAGTCAGACTGAGCGAGATGCTGGGACCGATGTCTCCACTGAGCAGGCTCCTCTGCGGCAGGAGAAGAATGGGAGACCGCAGGGGAGATGGCCCGAGATACTCCCTGTGCAGAGGCGGGAATTCGACTCCTAACACATTATATGGGGCATATTTTTCTATGGGGCCATCATTAACCTTTTATGCAGCATTATATGGGGCATATTTTAATATGGAGCATTTTATAGAGCCATTATCAACCTTTGTGCAGCATTATATGGGGCATATTTTGTTTGGAGCATTTTATGGGGCCCATCATGAACTTTATGGAGCATTATATGGGGCGTATTTTGTATGGAGCATCTTATGGGGCCCATCATGAACTGTACAGCATTATATGGGGCTCCTGATTCAATATGGATATTCAAAAACATTTAACCTACTGATGTCTCAATTAATTTTACTTTTATTGGTATCTATTTTTATTTTTGAAATTTACCAGTAGCTGCTTCATTTCCCACCAATGGCTTATACTCGAGTCAATAAGTTTTCCCAGTTTTTTGTGGCAAAATTAGGGGTCTCGGCTTATACTCTGGTCTGCTTATACCCGAGTATATACAGTAACTTGAATCCAATAGAAAATCTTTAATTAACATCTAAGCCAGTACCTATCGCCTCTGATTCTGGTCAATGGGCAGAGCTGGACATTTAGTGTTGGCAATGCAGGGCAGCCATTCATTTGTCCTCTATATTTCCTGACACCTTCCTAGTCTGTTTACATTGCTCCTTTCTGTCAGACCTAGGCAGGGATGTCTTCTATTTAAATCCCTTAATCTCTGACCTCCCCTGCCCATTAAAAATTAACTTTCTCTGGTCCAGTGATGTGCTCTCAGCTTCTGCTTAATATGTTGGTATTCCTGTTGTCTGACTGTGTCCCCTTTCCTTTGCCTTCTGATTTTGTATCTCCATGGTATGACTAGGATAAGTGACCCCTTCTGCAAGCCTGCACCATAGGCCAGCAGCTAACTCCATGGTCCTAACCCAGGGGCCCCTGTATAAGTCCAGAACCCATCCCAGGAGTTAGAGGGTGAAGGTCAGGGTAGCTCTTGGGATCTGGTAAATGCAGTGGCTTGTGCTAAGTCTGTCCATTGTAGCCATTTTTAGAGCTGCCAGGAAACCACTGACAGAGCGCTGTAACCCTTTGGTTTGGTAAGATTCGAGGTAAGTGGCTGCAGCATGCAAACAAAGAATATTAGTGAACTAGAGGTCATGGTTCTTCAAGAACACTGCCATAAGCTAAGGTATGGCTATGTACCACATTTCCAGCAGCTCGGAACAGCCAAAGGGTGCTCTGATTAGTACTAAAGACGCTTTTCATGAAGGAATGGGATAATTCTAAAACTGCATTTTGTGATGAATTGATAACCACTTGTTATATTAGTTGTGTTGAGAAATATAAAATTGTTCTACTCTGTTTGTTTTATTGCAAACTGAAGGAAATTTGTAAATTTTTCTAATTAACAAAATTTCTAGTGGGGGTTGAATATTTTTGTTTGTAACTGTGTGTTATATGTAGAGAAATTTGGGGAAATTTGTTTTGATATAACGTATCGGCAATCCCAGTTTATACCTGGCAGCTGTGCACACATTCTAGCAGGCGGCTGTAGATACGTCATCAATGCTTCTCCTCTCCAGTTTCAGATGGTGAGAGGTGTTATAGAACCACTTTAATCATTTCATTATAGTATTATGTGGACATGGTATTCTAGTGTCATTCTGTTTTTCAAATATTTTTTCTTTTTTTTTTCTAAATTTTATTGCAAACAAGTCAAACACATCTACTGCAATGTATTTCAAAGAGATGGTGACCCATACCCAATTTAC
Source organism: Ranitomeya variabilis (assembly GCF_051348905.1). Taxonomy (NCBI): domain Eukaryota; kingdom Metazoa; phylum Chordata; class Amphibia; order Anura; family Dendrobatidae; genus Ranitomeya; species Ranitomeya variabilis. The sequence continues at coordinate 682,680,147 of NC_135233.1, forward strand.
ATTGATAAAAATGTATGTGAAATATCATCATAATTACGAAAACATTGTATTCCTTATATAAATTTTTCTCATAAGGCATCTATTTTTCCAATCAAGGATTTTTACTCTTATAATAGTATATTGTAGTTTCATTATAGTCTGTGTTGTAAGGAGGTGGTATAAAGATAAAGATAATTTAAGTATTTGGAAAGAAAAAATACAACAGCTGATAAAACACCTCCAAGGTTTTCACATTTTCTTAAGAAAATGAAACAAATGACAGATGCATAAGGCAAACTTTGATCTGTAGAAAATTTGCAGCAATATTTCTCTCATCTCTACCACTGAACTTTGACTTAACTGCAGCAGTCTAACGTGGGAAGCAATTCATAAACTTATCACATTTCAACCTCAACAAAATAAATTTGAAACTGAATCTGAATGACCCATGCTGAAAAACAAGCTACAGGTACAACTGATTTGTTACAGAAGGATGTTGAAAATGTCTCATAGCTGTAAGTCAAAAATTGCTTGATGTAACAAAAAATGTACAGTATATGCTATCCAATCCTTTACATCATGTTAGTGGCTCTCAAAAAAATTATGACATAAGTATTTTTTACATATATTTCCAATACCAATAAGTTCTGGAATTGTGAAAATCATGAGTTTGGTAGATATGATACAAATGATGAAGAAATAAAGACAACATTTTCAAGATAATTCAAATTACTCAGTATCAAGTATGAGCTCCACAGGCAGATGTACATGCATGCACACACCTTACCATCCTATCAATTACATTATTAGTGGCTGTCTCTCGTAAGATATGTCATGCTGAATGGAGCACAATCCATCAAGATCTGTTGCTGGCAGCTCCCTTTGCAATTGCCAACCAATGAAGTGCTTCATAGGTGATAAGTCAGAAATATTGTAGGCCACTAAAGTTGCTCACACTAGCATGAGCAATATACAGCCTGATGTTGTCATGATGAAAAATGGATTCTGGATATCTTTAAAGAAATGGCCATACTGGCTTGACAGCATAATCAATGTGTCATTGAATTGTTACTGGATTTGGAATAAGAATTAGAGGTGTTCAGTTACCATGCATTATGCATTATAGTCCCAGAAATAGGACTGATAAGATGTTGCATTGTGAAGTCCCTTTTATAGCTTTGCCCATGTGGTTTCATCAAATTCAAAGAATAGCATGTAAAGATCCATTCTGTACTGCTAGTCCCATACCATGCCTAAGGCGACACACAATGTCTATGAGCCGCCCGTGTTCACAGGGGGATGTCACGGTGGCGACCCAGTCCGTGGCCCTGGGCACCCATGTAAAAGGGGAAATGAATAAAGTTTATGTTCGTGATGCCACCTGTCAGTGGGGACCGACACCGCTTTAAGGGGTCCTCTGGGGTGATGTTATGGCAGCTAGATGGTATAACTTCCCACAGGTGAAGTGTATCCCCAGGGCTCCCGGTGTGTAGATGGAAGATGGTGAATGGCGCAGTAAAGAACGAGGACACAGGTTTGCAGTCTCTTTACCGGTTGAACTGATGACTTCAGACAGCCACAGTCCAGGGTACCAGATCACAGGGCAGCCAGGGTCTGGCCGGCTTGGAAGCGAATCCAGAGTCCCCTTAACCAGGTGGAGTTAAAAGACTTTCCTCTAGCATGGTGGTGTTGTAGTCCCTTACTGCCTATGGCTTCAGATAAGGTCTCCACAGTTCTTCTCTAGGTCCCCCATATAGGATAGGACAATAACTGCATGACAGGTAACTCGAGCCTTTTCACAGGGACTCTAGCATGCCCCGGGCTCTATGTGTTACTGTGTTTCAGGTGTGTGTGGCGGACAGGTAACTTGCAGTTCAGCTGTCCTGCCAGTTTCTGATGTAAGTCTTAGAGTCCCTTACAACCTCGGTGGTCCGGCTACCGGATGTATGTGCTTTGCCAGGGAGACAGTCTGCTCGCTGCTGTCCTCCCCCTGATGTCACTCTCCTGTGGTTTGCTCTCCTGCATGCTCACTGAACAATGTTCAGCTTTCTGTACAGTATGTCTCTTTCCAGAGGCTGTAGTGCTTCAGACTACACGGCCCCTTCTGACCTTCTGACACTCTATGTCGGTCTGCTCTCTTCTGCCTCTCTGACAATCTGCCTCAAACTCTCTTTCCCTCCAAAACACAATATATATAGGGGAGTCACCTAGGAATAGGATTAAAAGCTCCCCCTTGTGGCCTGGAGTGTGAACATGTTGTGTTTATGGTGGTTACCTGATAAAAGATATCCTTCATCGCTTCCAAACGTAACATCAATCTCCCCGTGAGGAAAGCAATGCTACTGTGATGACCAGGACCCTGGGGCGCCACATCTACATAAACCATCACAAGGTTGTCACACAAAATTGGGCTGTGAGTATCTTGCTAAACAAGTTTAATTGACTTCATGGCTCTCAAATGGTATCATGATGCAGAACAAGAAAACAATTAAGGCTGGAATATAGGCATATTCTCATCAGTAACGTGTCATGCTTTTGTCTTTCCTTCAATGATAGCTGGAGATTAGTCTGGAGGCCACAAGGGCAATGCGATAAAGAGACCTTCGTGTTGGAATGTGAATCTGTCAGCTTTTGAACATTGCAACCCAGGCCATTAGTTGACTGCATGGCCTAAACGTAATACCATGGCCTGCAATGTCTCCAGACTTGTCTTCCATTGACCACATCTGGGAAATCCTTGATTGGCAATTGCAATGAAAGTTTGGGGTGATTTTTAATTTTTGTTTTATATATTTTCAGTGGTCACTCAAGTTCACTTAAGAAATCTTGAAGGTATGAACTTCATAAGCCTACACTCTGGCATCTTGGGCACTACTTGCAATGATGTCTCGTGAGACCTAATGTCATCTCTAATTTATATCTTTTATGTATGTATAATCATGATTCTGCCTAATTTATGCTAAACAAAACATTATTGGTAAAATAAACAATCATTTAGACCACTCTTTAAAGTGGTAAAATGGCTAACTTGCAATTACTATTACTTAGTAACGTAATATGAACATAGCCCCAGGTGCCAACTATGAGAATAAAGTCAGTGCCAAAGGGTGGCATGATAGTAAGGCCTTGTCTACCTTGAAGGCATTGCAAAATAAGAGGATTACTACTTGCCTTTTGTTGTGAATGTCACCTATGTCACCTCAAACTTTTAATGAGAATAGTTGAACTCCAGTCACAATAGAACAGGTGTGTGAAAATGCTAAAAAAAAGGGAGCCCACGTTTATATTTCCTTTTTATGGTATAAAAGAAGTGCAGCAAAATAAAAAAAGGCATGTCATTATTATGATTAGTCATGTATGGGTTTAATTCTAAGTAAATAATAGCTTGGTATTCACTGCTGAAATAATTGATAATCTCTAAATAATTATCCTAAGTAATGCTTACATGTATAGCTAAAATTAAAGTTGTTTACACTGAAGATTAACATTACTTTACTCAATTTGCTGCATATTCCTCTTAATGCTGGATTTTTAGACATCCTTGTAGTAAAAACAAACAAAATACACAATACACAATATACACAAAATATTGAAAGCATACCTAACTGGGGATCCTTGTAGTTTTGGTATCTACTGCTTAAAAACAAAGATAATACTTTCATTTATGAAATTTATTAAAAACAACCAATGTATGTATCATTGAAAGGCATAGTTATGGTCTCCAATCAAGCGTTCAATGACTAATGTCACCCAGCTCTATAATTGAATTCATATCTTGCTTGAGGCATTGTTATTATTTGTACATTGTATAGGCATTGTATTATTTGGGTTCTACAGTATGTAACAACGTACTTGGACATTTTACGTTATTGTTATTTGGGTTATGCTTTGTGCTGTATTGATGTTTTGGGGATGTGTGACAGCTCTAGTACGAGAATACTGTATGGTCTCATATTATTATCTTGGGATTATACGTCAGCACTATTATATCATTGTCTGGCACTTTTATTTAGTTACTGTTTGCAATTATTACAAAACGCAAAGTATAGCAGTATTATTTTGACAACTGACAATTTTACTTGAGAAATATATGGCACTGTTACTTGGCCAAGGCATGGAGTTGTGAGGCTAAATTATTAGGGATGAAGCTAAATCAGAGATTACTGATTCCCCAATCACTAAAATACTAGCACCTAAAAAAATACACTTTATTAGGCATTGGGTCTTGTGTTATTCATTGGTAGAGTTTTCTACTCAGTAAGGGTATGTTTCCATGTTCAGTTTTTGCTGCGGATTGGACGCTGTGTACAGCCTCAGGGTCCAATCAGCACCGGACAGATGTTACAGCGTAGTGGATGGGATTTTATTAAATCCCATCTCCACTATGCATTCAAAGATGCAGGTAGCAGACCTGTGTATATGCACATGTGGCGCGTCTTTATAGACCGCAGCATGTCTATTTATCTTGCGGAGACGCTCAGTCTCCACAAGATGAATAGCACGGTCATATGTATAGGATGCGGTGATTCCACATGTGTTCAATGAACACATGCAGAATCACCGAATGTACAAAAGCAGGCAGCGCTTTGGACGGAGAGGGTATCTGCTGCGTCCAAAGCACTGCCATTGCGAAACGTGGAAACATACCCTAACAGCTTATTGCAAACCTGACAGTTTTGAGAATAGATGAGAGAGGTGCAGGTTTAACTTTTCCAGCACTCTACTACAGATTCCTTCAGTGAATAAAGAGTAAATGAAGAAATGCTCTATTTAATACCTAGGCTGCTAATAATATTATATAGAGTAAAGAAGCGTCACATTAAATTTTAATACAATGTGTACACAATTTATTTTCTTCTATTTAAGTGAGAATAATAACCAAACAACTCAAAATGTATAAAAATACATTTCTGACATTTCAAACAAAATATCAGTGACCAATATAGCACTCTATAGCGCCACCTGTTGGAAGTAGCGATCCAACAAGTCACAATCAACCCTTTAACAAGTCTTGTAATATGACTTAGGCTAAAAGCCAAATCAGTATCTCAATTTGCAGACACGGTGTTTCATGCTGTTGGCCCTCATCAGTGTAAAGCATGAGAACTGATTTGGCTGGGTGAGAGACTCTGGACTGAGGTCTAACGGGCAAGGTTTCTTCTTGTGGAGAGTGACATACCAGCTCTGGCTTGTCAAGGTAAGGAGGCTTATTCGTGCAATGCTCCTCTGGGAAATTTAATATGCAAATTGCCTCTTCAGAGAAAAAGAGGACTTGAACTTTATAGCTCCATCTATTGGAAGTAGCGATCCTGCAAGTCACAATCAACAATTTAACAAGTCTTGTAATATAACTTAGGATAAAAGCCAAATCAGTATCTCAATTCGCAGACACGGTGTTTCAGGCTATTGGCCCTTGTCAGTGCAAAGTGTGATTATTTATGTGTGATAAAAAGGTTTTATTCTATTTCTATGATTGCTGTTGTGTTGTGAAGTTTGTTCATTCAGAAGTTCTGGTTACTGCTCCGTCCATAACACCGCGTCCAGCTGTAATTTTAGACAAGACAGGAGACTGTGGATCTGGGTTAACATGTTCAGCTTTACTGTGCAATTCGGTTACACACGCCTCAGCATGCAGAGTAAGAAATAATCCCATTTTAGTGATGTTTCCTATGTTTTCTGGCCTGTCAGTCTTTGTCTCCTTACTTCCCGACTTATCCCTAGTCTAGCTGCTCTTGCTGACCCTAGTGACTCTCTTTCCGACTCAACAGCTTCCCTGAGAGCCACCATCCTTCCCTTTCTCTGCTACCTGGCCGACATTTTCCTCACGGGGAGCAAGTGTATGGCAGTCAAAACCCCTTCCGGACTTCAAGCCCAAGACTGCCTCAACGTACAGTCAAAACTTAGGATGTGCTCTCATGCTTTGGGGAAACTTCACCTGACAGCATTAGAGATGGGCAAATCTGAACAGTAAAGTTCGGAGTCCGTACCGGACATCTACTATTCAGGCACGGATACCAAACACGGACTTCACCCGGAAGTCCATGTTACTGTTCAGGTTCAGCCCCCCGAACCCGGGTGTTTCTCGATCTGTCATATGCATGACAGTGTGGCAAACACTGCTTCTGATTGGTGGTAAAATCATTACTGCTCATCAGACAGCTGCTGTTTCTATGCTGTCAAATCACAGCATGAGCCCACAACTGTGATTGGAGGTAAAAATATTACCTCTGGTCACAAGCATCGGCTGATGGGACTACTGCTCAAACCAGCCTATGCCTGCTGCTGCTAATAACAGTGAGAGCAGGCTGCGGCTGATGGAGTATTCATCAGCCGGCAATGTAAATAACTAATTTTTAAAAAAAAGTTTGGGTCCCCTGCATTATTGATAATCAGCTTGACAAAACTGAAAGCTGGGGGCTGCAACCCTTAGCTTTCAGAGTTAGCAAGGTTGGTCATCAAGAATAGATTGGTCCCCACGCTTTTTTAAAATTATTTAAATAATTTTAAAAAACGGCGTGGGGTTCCCCCCTATTTTTGACAACCAGACAAGCTAAAGCAGACAGCTGGGGGATGGTATTCTAAGTTTGGAAAGGGACCATGAATATTGGCTTCACCGACCTAAAAGCAGCAGCCCGCAGCCACCTTGAAAAGGCACACATATTAAATGCGCCATTTCTGACTCTTTGCTCTGCTCTTCCCATTTTCTCTGTAGTGGTTGTATTTTTGTTTAATTACAGGAGACCATGGCTTCAATGTGTTTGTTATTTTTAATTAGAAATGGAATAGTGTGTTTTGTTTTTATTTCAAATAAACAACTTTATGCTTGCTGTGTGTTTATTTACAATATAACTAAAGGATTAGTAATGGATATGCATTTTATAGACGCCTCTACACATTACTAAGCTGTTGGCTTGATGTCATCGGACAATACAAAGGTGAAATCGACCCCACAAATATGAACCCAACTTGCCACCGCTACCCGGAAAGTGGGAAAAGCCAAAGTGCCAGAATTGGCGAATCTAATCAATATTCATGGCTCCTTACCAACCTGAGAATACCAGCTCACAACTGTCTCCGTTAGCTTGGCTACTTGTAAAAAATGGGGGGACCACATGCAGTTTTTTTTAAATTATTTATCTAATTTAAAAAACACGATAGGGACCCAGCTATTCTTGATAACCAACCTTGCTAACAATGACAGCTGAGGCTTGTACCCCGCAGCTGTCAGTTTTGCCTGGCTGGTTGCCAAAAATACAGGGGAACCCACACCATTTTTTTGCCTTGCTGTTTTTCAAAAATACAGGGGAACCCACACCATTTTTTTTCTTATGTATACTCCCATCAGCCGCTGAATACTCTCACTGTTATTAGTGACAGCAGACATTGGCTGATTGGAGCCATAGTCCCATCAGCTAATGCCAGTAACTGGAGGTAAACTTTTTACCTCTGATCATAGCTGCAGGCTCATGCTGTCATTTGACAGCGATGGAACTGCTGCTGTCTGATCGGTGATAATTATTTTACCGCTGATCAGAAGCAGTATTTGCTGCACTGTCATGCACATGGATGTTCAAGCCCCATATTCAAGTGAATGGGGTCTGGGTTCTGGAACTATTCTGGTATCTGCACTTTTTTAACTGTTTGGCTGAACCCACCAGACCCGAACATTCAGGGGTTCGCCCATCTCCAGACAGCACCTGTTTGGCTTTGCTGCATCTCACTCTTCTAGCACGTTACCACTGCCTTGTCAAGTTTACTTCCACTCTCCTTAGACTCTCTCTTTGAGCTTGCAGTTGACTGAGTCCTAGACTCTAACTAACTCCTTCTAAACTGGAAAACCTTTCTTAGAAAAAATTTCTAACCCGTTCCAGACTATGGGCTATTTCCAACACTATTAACTACCTAATGCCCTGTGTAATGAAAAATAGATTTCCATAGCTAGTGTGGTTCCCCTAGTGGGCAAACCTCCCGCATTCCCAGGGACGACCTCTGCGCAAAGCCTAAAGGAGAGCCAAAGACAACATCGGCCATAGGGATAAAATAATAACAGTATCATGTCAACCCCTGTTTCTACATATTCATCAACCTGACCACCCTCCTACACATTGTCCTGCATAAAAAATCATGGTTTTCTTGAAAATATAAGACTTTGTCATGTACTACGTTTAAAAAGATGAACGTTTTGCCCACATTCCCTCTTGAAGACACATGTATTGCTGCAATGTAATTTTAGGTGCAATGTGTTTAGTGATGTGTGTTATTAGTCATAGAGTAGTGTGCTGCCCAGCACTGAGTAGTTAACAAGAAGAGACAGAGTTAATGTTTGGAACTAATACAGAGTGGGAAGGGCTAAATTGAAGGGACAGAGAGAGTTTCCTTCAGGAAAATAGATAGGGCATATTGTGCAGCTGAAGAATGCCTATAATGTAACCATTGAAAAGAGCTGCATGAAGTATGTCTCTCTGAAGTGAGAGTTGACCGAGACAGTGGATAGTGTGATCCAGAGTAGAGATGAGGAAAAGTGATAGAAGGAGTGAGTGATTCTGGGGGACGGGAGGTCTAGCAGGATGGTCCTGAGTTGGGAAGCCAAGCAGGTGATGGGGCAAACCAGAGCTGGGAATACTAGATGAAGAGAGTGGCCCATGTGGTAGTTCCAAGGCGTCAGCAGGCAGAAAAGCTCAGTAAAGGCCATAATGGGATAAGTAGCTCCCCTAAGGTGAAAAGAATGTGAAATGCAGGTTGAGAAATAAGACTAGCTAGCTGGACTGTAGTGCAGTTATTGGGGACAAAGGGATCTCACAAGGCACTGTGCTGGGTTGTGGTGACGGCAGAGGAATTAAGTGAGGCAGAACCGAGTGAGTTTAGGAAGGAAGGAAACAATGTGTAGGAAGATTTTCTTTGTGCTAAGAGAAACGTCCATAAAAATTTGCACCCGATATGTGCTGTACTGTATATACTCTTAACTATGTTATTGTTCTGTAAAAGACAGTTTCTTTTTAAGTGGTGATCTCCCTCATTGAACCTTACAACACCTGGTCCTGGCCAGTCGAAGTCACTGGCATCATGTGGTCTACATGGACATAGTGCCCCGTCAGCTTAAATCCACATACCCAGCAAGGACTCCATTTTCCTGTAGTGGTCCGGGGCCTAGAGCATGAGTACCTTACTCACGGCTAACACTCCATGCCACGTTACATACTACTTAAAGAAAGTGTTTGGGATTTCATTTTCTATATAAGCAGGGGCACTAGAATTTAAATTAAGCAGCCGGTTCTAGGGCATCAGGGAAATCATTAAAAGTAGATATTACACATCAGGTATGGAGTGTGGGCAACTACCCAATCTCTGGAACCAGGAGAAACCCTAATCTATCCCTGTCCCCGGATTACCCCGGTTGGGTTGGTGGAGACATCATGGTCTCTTACCTTGCTATGCTCCTACCTTGACCCTTATCTGTCCCCCCCTCCCAGGGATGTGTGAGGACAAAGTGTAGTGGAAACCACTTACCAAACAGACAGGGGGTTAACACACATGGATAACAGAAAACTAAAAGCATACAAATACACTCACAAAACCACAGAGTGGGAAACGGGAGTAATAGGCACAAACCAAATGGGAAAATATAAGGATAAACACACAAACCAACTCTATGCAGCCATCTTCTGAAAAACTCTCCAACCACCTACTCCAAACTCTTAACTTCTCCTTCAACTCCAAACCAGAAAGTAGAACCACTATCACTTGCAACTCCCAAGTGCCTTTGTTGAGCATATATACCAGAGGGAAGTTGTCAACACAGAACAGCTGAGATTATTCAGGATGAAGAACTCCAAGAGATCAACTGAACTTATTAACCCATGCAATGACAGAGCAAAGAAAACCTGCACTGTTTTATAGAATGGAGAATCAGTTCTAATCAGTGCAGGAGTTCGTATAACCAGGCACTGCCATCTTTTGGCCCCTCTTTGTCTCGGTATCCCCATGACATTACACATATGTCATTTTTGCTCCACTTTTCACATCACAGATTTTATATACTTGTGCTCCTTGAGTTTTGGGATTCATGCAATGTCCCTGTTACATGTGTATTTTTTTTATTGTAAGTAAATAATTGACCAGACAAAAATCAACACTTCTTATTCTAATTGTGACACTTTTTGATTGTCAGCTTCCTTTTTACATAGCTTTATCATAATAACTTTCAAGAAATATATTCTCATATTATTTGTTATGTAAAAAAAATATGCATCTCCAGTCTACATGCTATTATGGTACTTTTTAGATCGCATAATATCTGAAACAAGTTATAAAATATAAAAGCAACTGGTCCCATTTGTAATGGTTTGTATTTTTTATCTAACAGGCCACCCACAACATACTAAAATATTTATTAAGATGAAAAGGTGTTTCTAACAACAATGCTCAGTAATTTTTGTCTGTGTTTTTTTTTTTTCATTCAAACCCATCAGTAGTGTTGAGCGATACCGTCCGATACTTGAAAGTATCGGTATCGGAAAGTATCGGCCGATACCGGCAAAGTATCGGATCCAATCCGATACCGATACCCGATACCAATACAAGTCAATGGGACTCAAGTATCGGACGGTATTCCTGATGGTTCCCAGGGTCTGAAGGAGAGGAAACTCTCCTTCAGGCCCTGGGATCCATATAAATGTGTAAAAGAAAGAATTAAAATAAAAAATATCGCTATACTCACCTGTCCGACGCAGCCTGGACCTCAGCGAGTGAACCGGCAGCGTTGTTAGTTTAAAATTTGCGCTTTTGCTTGGTTATGTGAAGTCCCGGCTTGTGATTGGTCAGGGCGGCCATGTTGCCGGGACGCGGACCAATCACAGCAAGCCGTGACGAAATTACGTCACGGCTTGCTGTGATTGGTCCGCGTCCCGGCAACATGGCCGCCATTAACCAATCACAAGCCGTGACGTCACGGGAGGCTGGACACGCGCGCTTTTTAAAAAGCGCGCGTGTCCAGCCTCCAGTGACGTCCCGGCTTATGATTGGTCACGGTGCCATGTTGCCGGGATGCGGACCAATCACAGCAAGCCGTGACGAAATTACGTCACGGCTTGCTGTGATTGGTCCGCGTCCCGGCAACATGGCCGCCATTAACCAATCACAAGCCGTGACGTCACGGGAGGCTGGACACGCGCGCTTTTTAAAATTTTAAAATGCGCGCGTGTCCAGCCTCCCGGCTTGTGATTGGTTGATCGCGGCGCAACCAATCACAAGCCGGGACGTCACGGGAGGCTGGACACGCGCCCATTTTAAAATGCGCGCGTGTCCAGCCTCCCGTGACGTCACGGCTTGTGATTGGTTGCGTCTCCCATGTGACTGCGACGCAACCAATCACAAAGCCGGGACGTAATTTTAAAATCCTTAAGGACCTGAAATTACGTCACGGCTTGCTGTGATTGGTTGCGTCGCCCATGTGACTGCGACGCAACCAATCACAACGCCGGAACGTAATTTTAAAATCCTGAAGGACCTGAAATTACGTCACGGCTTGCTGTGATTGGTTGCGTCCCGGTCACATGGGCGGCACGCAACCAATCACAAGCCGGGACTCACGTAAAGGAAAGAAAAGCGCGAATTTTAAACAAAGAACGCTGCCGATTCCCTCGGTAAGGTGCAGGCTGCGTCGGAGAGGTGAGTATAGCAATATTTTTTATTTTAATTCTCTCTTTTACACATTTTTACATTAATGTTGTTTCGATACCGATACCCGATATCACAAAAATATCGGATCTCGGTATCGGAATTCCGATACAGCAAGTATCGGCCGATACCCGATACTTGCAGTATCGGAATGCTCAACACTACCCATCAGCTGAGATTTATACTAGTTATGTCCAAATCCTTTATAACAATGCTGCATATATATGTTTACATGTGTGTAGGAGAGGAATTGCCTAATTGTACAATGAAGGGGGTTCTCCAATTAGATTTAACCTCAGTCAGTGTTGCAGTCTATAATTGTAGACTGTGAAGTCCTTTACTGTGATATATCAGTGGAGAGTATTATTATTATTATACATTTTTATAGCGCCATTTATTCCATGGCACTTTACATGTGAATAGACAAATACATTAAACATGAGCAAAAAACAAGGCAAACAGGTACATAAGGAGGGAGGACCCTGCCTGCGAGGGCTCACAGTCTGCAGAGGATGGGTGATGAAACACTAGGAGAGAGTAGGGCAGGTTGTGCGGCAGGTTCAGTAAGTTCAGGATCACTGCAGGCTGTAGGCTTGTCGGAAGAGGTGAGTCTTCAGGTTCTTTTTGAAGGTTTCTATGGTAGCCAAGAGTCTGATGTGTTGGGGTAGAGAGTTCCAGAGTATGGGGGAAGCACGGGAGAAGTCTTGGATGCGGTATTCACTAAGTACTGATATAAATCTATAAATACGATGGATTGAACACAACACACGACTTATACATAGTACAGCCATTTACTGCATTGGAAATTTTTCAGGTTCGATAAAGATTAAAGAGTATAAATATGCACTATAAAGAGTACAAAATATGGTGAGGATCACCATTTAAGTATAAATCTTTATTGTAAAGAGTATAGGTATCAAATATTCCATAGAGGATAATGGTTGAACACTGCAGAAATTATAATGACATAAATAAATGTATTATGCCAATGAGATATAAAGTAATAGCCTCAGTAAAAAAATGCATATACAGTAGATCACAACAAAAAAACATATGAATGTTCTATTAATGACCTGAAAGTCTAACGCAAAAGATGTAAATAGTTTTGGTGTGCTCAAAATAAATAAATGCTCTAAACAATGCCCAAGACTGTATAAGTCGTGTGAATGATGAAAGACAAGAAACCTGAACCAAGGTGTCCATAGTTCAGGGGAATGGTCAGATGAAACATGAAGCATGACAGAGAAGCTTTGAGTATGAAACATTGTGTGTATATTCCAGGGTACACAGACAAAATAAATGGTCATATGTTAAAAGACAAATAAACAGTGATAGGTAAAGTAAGAAGAAGTGCAGCATAGCAGGACAAGGAAACTCAAGCTTATCGCCAACCCTAAGGCAGCTTCATCAGTGGTAAGCAGTAACCAGTGTGCAAAATGTTTGTCACTTGAAATGAAGTAATGCCTGAATTTAAGTGTCCAAGTTCATTTCAATTTGTTACAGTACTCTACTGGTTTTTACGTTTCCATATGTTTTAAATTACAGCAAAATTTGTACAAAACCCCTCCACCTACTATATACAATTTTAATACTGACGGGTTTATTTTGTGTTGTGGAGTACCCATTGGGCCCCTTTTTGACACTGGTGACAGTAATATGACTTCTGCCTCTGCATCCCCTATAGCTAGATTTTTGGTATTAACAGAGGCACTCATTTAGAAATATGGAGAAGAATGTAGGAAGTGGGTATAAGGAAGCCCAAATTTACTCCTCACTATTCCATAAGTACTTCAGTAAAGCACAGTATCCAGAACTCCTTGGAGACTATTTTAGCTTGAGAAATCAGTTCTATGCTGCAGAATAGACAATGGAGCGTATATTGTACATAAATATGCAATGTGTTCCTGTGTACTCTGTGTATGTGAATGTGTATGTAGGTGTATGTATTGTGTATATCATAGGTGTTTCATTTAGCAGTGTTAAAAACGATTGGCTTTTCCTGGAACTTTATGGTTAAGTCACCATATTTATGTGAAGTACAGTTGCACTATGCAGGTGAATGGTATGACAGCACTAGATGGAAGAACTATTTATGTTTGCAATAATATGAGCATGCATGCATTATTTGGTATCGAAATAGAAGCTATAGTCCTGCCTCTCTAGATTGTAATTAATTTTTACACTTTTTTTTACATAAGGTCATAATCATAACATAATCAGGCCCAAAGTTGTCTTAAACCACAACAAATTTTAACATGTAAGATATATCCAGATCCAAAATCATCTTAGATATACAGTATATAAATATTTCTTTATTTCAACTTCGTAAAATCATAGAAACACATCAAATGTGGGCAAACCAGTTTCACCAATGTTTGGTGTGTTTCTAAAGTTTCACTGCGAATAAATCAATAAAAGAATATTTATGGCTATAGGATTTTTCTGCTGGTTATATAAAAACAAATGCTAGCTATATATACAGTAGCATGTAAACGTTAGAGCACCCCTGGTCAAAATTACTGTTAATGTGAACAGTAAAGCAAGTTGAAGATGAAATGGTCTCTAAAAGGCTAAAGATGAGACACCTGCACAAAAATGGCCTACATGGAGGAGTTATCAGAAGAAAACCTCTCCTGCATTCTCAACATAAAAAATCAGCACCAGAAGTATGCAAAAAAAAAAATCGAAACAAGTCTGGAGCATTTTGGAAACAAGTCCTGTGGATCCATGACGTTAAAATAGAACTCATTGGCCACAATGATCAAAGGTACAGGTGCTTCTCACTAAATTAGAATTGATATCAAAAAGTTAATTTATTTCAGTTCTTCAATGCAAAAAGTGAAACCCATATATTATATAGAGTCATTACAAACAGAGTGATCTATTTCAAGTGTTTATTTCTAGATAGAGGGAGAGTGAAGCATAAACTTTAAATAGCCAGACAGGTCACATATATTTAATCTACAATGGTTTCTGAAATGATATTAGACTGTATGCCCATAGGGAAGCCACATTCTGATCACTGTATACCTAGTACTGAAGGTGTGATCATGAGGGTGCCTGAAGGGAACAGGAGCTGCTAGGTCCTAACAAACCCAGATCAGCTCTGCAGTATCCAGGATGCTGAATTTACTTTGCAACTGGGAAACATTATTTAAATATTGCATTGCCCTATTGGTCTTTTATGACATTTTGAAAGGCACAATGTGTGAAATAATTAAAAAAATGAATAAATAAAAATATCAAGAAAATAAAATAAATCAGAAAGCAGCTGCCAGCTCAAATCACTGTTTCTAGTTCAATTCTGTTGAAAAAAACCAATACATATAAAATTAAAAAAACGGGGAGAAGCCAGCGCTGCTTGTGGTCAGAACGCAAAACATAAAGTGCACATGCACATATTGATTTCTAACTGAGTTTCAAAAATGAGACATTTAGCAAACAATTGATCAATTCTTTGAGCCACCCCGCCACTTCACGGCATTCTCATAATGGGGCAGTCCTACTCTACGTTTTTTATATTCGCTGTGCCATTACGGCCTCTAAAAAGCAAGACCACATTAAATGCAAGCTGTACCTGAAGCATTTCTGAATCACTCCCATGGCACCAGAGAGGACAGCACAGATAAAGGTTGACCAGGTCTGGACATAGACATTTCAGGTCCAACCTCCACACTGCCTAACCAGCACCACAGATGAAGGGTGAGACAGGCTTGGACACAGGTGCACAATTAAACAAAGCCTAGGGCAGGGCAGGGCTGCTGTGTATGTGTACAGCAGCCTAGGTCAATCACGAAGAAAACCCAGAAAGAATGGCGTACATAACCCAGCGCGCATGGCAACAGTGGTGGTCAACCACAAACCAATATCAAAGTAAAAAAACGGGGAGAAGCCAGCGCTGCTTGTGGTCAGAACGCAAAACATAAAGTGCACATGGACATATTGATTTCTAACTGAGTTTCAAAAATGAGACATTTAGCAAACAATTGATCAATTATTTGAGCCACCATTATGAGAATGCCGTGAAGTGGCAGGGTGGCTCAAAGAATTGATCAATTGTTTGCAAAATGTCTAATTTTTGAAACTCAGTTAGAAATCAATATGTGCATGTGCACTTTATGTTTTGCGTTCTGACCATAAGCAGCGCTGGTTTCTCCCCCTTTTTTACTTTAATACATATAAAATGTTATAAGTCTCCAAGTATAAAGCAGCAGAAAATATCCTAATGAAGCAAATAGATGAGGCAGGAAAGGAGGGAGAATTAATTATTGTGGGGGACTTCAGCTATCCTCAGGCAAACTGGGAGCAGAAGTCTGCAGGTCCATCAAAGGAAATATGTTTTTCATACTAATAAAATACCTTTCTTAGCTGGTGCAATTGGCAAGACAGAGCATCAAATGTGTTAAGGTTTACTTGGAAATTAGTGATTACAAAATAATATATTTTCACTTACCTTTAATAAAATGTAGAAATGCTACAAAAACACTAAACATCAACAATGCAAATTTTTATCAGCTGAGGTACAGGTGCATCTCACAAAATTAGAATGTCATCAAAAAGTTTATTTATTTCAGTTCTTCAATACAATAAGTGAAACTCATATATTATATAGTCATTGCAAATAGAATGATGTATTTCAAGTTTATTTCTGTTAATGTTGATGATTATGGCTTACAGCCAAGGGAAGCCCAAAAGTCATTATCTCAATAAATTAGAATACTTTATAACACCAGCTTGAAAAAATAATTTTAACATCTGAAATGTTGGCCTACTGAAATGTATGTTCAGTAAATGCACTCAATACTTGGTCAGGGCTCTTTTTGCACCAATTACTGCATCAATGCAGTGTGGCAAGGACGTGATCAGCCTGTGGCACTGCTGAGGAGCTATGGAAGCCCAGGTTGCTTTTATATCAGTGTTCTGCTTGTCTGCATTGTTGGGTCTGGTGTCTCTCATCTTCCTCTTGACAATACCCCATATCTATGGTTCTAAGGTCAGATAAGTTTGGTGGCCAATCAAGCACAGTGATACTGTTGTTTTTAAACAAGGTATTGATAGTTTTGGCAATGTGAATAGGTGCCAAGTCCTGCTGGAAAATAAAATTTCCATCTCCAAAAAACTTGTCGGCAGAGGGAAGCATGAAGTGCTCTAAAGTGTCCTGGCAGACAGCTGCGCTGACTTTGGTCTTGTTAAAACACAGTGGACCTACACCAGCAGATGATATGGCTCCCCAAACTATCACTGATTGTGGAAAGTTCACACTAGACCTCAAGCAGCTTGGATTGGATTGTGTGCCTCTCCTCTCTTCCTCCAGACTCTGGGACCTTGATTTCCAAATGAAATGCAATATTTACTTTCATATGAAATTAACACCTTGGACCACAGAGCAACAGTCCAGTTCTTTTTCTCCTTGGCCCAGGTAAGACGCTTCTGCGACACTTGTAGCCCATATACTGGATATGTCTGTGTGTGATGGCTCTTAAAGCAATGACTCCAGCAGCTGTCCCAAAAAATTTTAATGGCCTTTTCTTTTCTTTTTTCCTTTCAAGGTTGTGGATATCCCGATTGCGGTTATCCCCTTTTTCTACCACACTTTTTCCTTCCACTCATCCTTTCATTAATAAGCTTGGATACAGTACTCTGTGAGCAGCCAGATTCTTTAGCAATGATCTTTTATGGCTTACTGTTGTGAATTTGGATTCTGGGCTCCCCCGGTGGCTACTGGTGGAATTGAACTGGTGTCTTCATCTTCTCTGTTCACCTGTTCCCATCAAGATGTGGGAGTCGCTATATAACCTTGCTGCTTTGTTAGTTGCTTGCCGGTCAACAATGTTATCAGAAGCCTCTCTGTGCTTGTTCCTGCTCCTAGACAACTACTAGATAAGTTGGACTCTTGTCCATGTTTGTTTTTGCATTTTTGTTCCAGTTCACAGCTGTAGTTTTGTTACTGTGTCTGGAAAGCTCTTGTGAACAGGAATTGCCACTCTGGTGTTATGAGTTAATGCCAGAGTTTTAAAGTAATTTCTGGATGGTGTTTTGATAGGGTTTTCAGCTGACCATGAAAGTGTCCTTTCTGTCTTCTGCTATGTAGTAAGTGGACCTCAAATTTGCTAAACCTATTTTCATGCTGCGTTTGTTATTTCATCTTAATTCACCGCCAATACATGTGGGGGGCCTCTGTCTCCTTTCGGGGTATTTCTCTAGAGGTGAGCTAGGACTAATATTTTCCTCTGCTAGCATTATTTAGTCCTCCGGCTGGTGCTGGGCATCTAGAATCAACGTAGGCATGCTACCCGGCCACTGCTAGTTGTGCGTTAGGTTTAGTTCATGGTCAGCTCAGTTTCCATCTTCCAAGAGCTAGTTCCTATATATGCTGATGCTATGATCTCTTGCCATTGAGATCATGACAGTTTGACCGGCCCACTAAAGGGTTAAAATCCTTGGCTGAGAAAGGAGAGAAATAAGTAGTCTGCTGAAATTTTTTTTTTTTTTTTTTTTCTCTCCTTTGAATGGCTCTGTGTCCACCTGTTTGTAATGGATCTTCAGAGTGTAACTGCAGGTTTGATTAATCTCGCCACGAAGGTACAAAATTTGCAAGATTTTGTTTGTCATGCACCTGTATCTGAGCCGAGAATTCCATTGCCGGAATTTTTCTCGGGGAATAGATCTGGGTTTCAGAATTTTCGAAATAATTGCAAATTATTTTTGTCCCTGAAATCTCGCTCTGCCGGAGACCCTGCACAGCAGGTCAGGATTGTGATTTCCTTGCTCCGGGGCGACCCTCAAGACTGGGCTTTTTCATTGACACCAGGGGATCCTGCGTTGCTCAATGTGGATGCGTTTTTTCTGGCCTTGGGGTTGCTTTATGACGAACCTCATTTGGAGCTTCAGGCAGAAAAAACTTTGATGTCCCTATCTCAGGGGCAAGATGAAGCGGAAATTTACTGCCAAAGATTCCGTAAATGGTCTGTGCTTACTCAGTGGAATGAGTGCGCCCTGGCGGCGACTTTCAGAGAGGGTCTCTCTGATGCCATTAAGGATGTTATGGTGGGGTTCCCTGTGCCTGCGGGTCTGAATGAGTCCATGACAATGGCTATTCAGATCGATAGGCGTTTGCGGGAGCGCAAACCAGTGCACCATCTGGCGGTGTCCACTGAGAAATCGCCAGAGAGTATGCAGTGTGATAGAATTCTGTCCCGAAGCGAGCGGCAGAATTTTAGACGGAAAAATGGGTTGTGTTTCTATTGTGGTGATTCTACTCATGTTATATCAGCATGCTCTAAGCGCACTAAAAAGCTTGGTAAATCTGTTTCCATTTGCACCTTACCGTCTAAGTTTATTCTATCTGTGACCCTGATTTGCTCTTTGTCATCTATTACCACGGACGCCTATGTCGACTCTGGCGCCGCTTTGAGTCTTATGGATTGGTCCTTTGCCAAACGCTGTGGGTATGATTTAGAGCCTTTGGAGACTCCTATTCCTCTGAAGGGGATTGACTCCACCCCATTGGCTAATAATAAACCACAATACTGGACACAAGTAACTATGCGTATTAATCCGGATCACCAGGAGATTATTCGCTTTCTGGTGCTGTATAATCTACATGATGATTTGGTGCTAGGATTGCCTTGGCTGCAATCTCACAACCCAGTCCTCGACTGGAGAGCTATGTCTGTGTTGAGCTGGGGATGTAAGGGGGCTCATGGGGATGTACCTGTGGTTTCCATTTCATCATCTATTCCCTCTGAAATTCCTGAGTTCCTGTCTGACTATCGTGACGTCTTTGAAGAATCTAAGCTTGGTTCGTTACCTCCGCACCGAGAGTGCGATTGTGCCATAGATTTAATCCCGGGTAGTAAATACCCAAAGGGTCGTTTATTTAATCTGTCTGTGCCTGAACATGCTGCTATGCGAGAATATATAAAGGAGTCCTTGGAAAAGGGACATATTCGTCCATCGTCATCTCCCTTAGGAGCCGGTTTTTTCTTTGTGTCAAAAAAAGACGGCTCTTTGAGACCATGTATTGATTATCGGCTTTTGAATAAAATCACTGTTAAATATCAATACCCATTGCCGTTGCTGACTGATTTGTTTGCTCGCATAAAGGGGGCCAAGTGGTTCTCTAAGATTGACCTTCGTGGGGCGTATAATTTGGTGCGAATCAGGCAGGGGGATGAGTGGAAAACCGCATTTAATACGCCCGAGGGCCACTTTGAGTATTTAGTGATGCCTTTTGGTCTTTCAAATGCTCCGTCAGTTTTCCAGTCCTTTATGCATGATATTTTTCGCGATTATTTGGATAAATTTATGATTGTGTATCTGGATGATATTCTGATTTTTTCGGATGACTGGGACTCTCATGTCCAGCAAGTCAGGAGGGTTTTTCAGGTTTTGCGGTCTAATTCTTTGTGTGTGAAGGGTTCTAAGTGTGTTTTTGGGGTACAGAGGATTTCCTTTTTGGGATATATTTTTTCCCCCTCTTCCATTGAAATGGATCCTGTCAAGGTTCAAGCTATTTGTGATTGGACGCAGCCCTCTTCTCTTAAGAGTCTTCAGAAATTTTTGGGCTTTGCTAACTTTTATCGTCGATTTATTGCTGGTTTTTCGGATATTGCTAAGCCATTGACCGATTTGACTAAGAAGGGTGCTGATGTTGCTGATTGGTCCCCTGATGCTGTGGAGGCCTTTCGGGAGCTTAAGCGCCGTTTTTCCTCTGCCCCTGTGTTGCATCAGCCTGATGTTGCTCTACCTTTTCAGGTTGAGGTCGACGCTTCTGAGATCGGAGCTGGGGCAGTGTTGTCGCAGAAAAGTTCTGACTGCTCCGTGATGAGGCCTTGTGCCTTCTTTTCCCGTAAATTTTCGCCCGCTGAGCGGAATTATGATGTTGGGAATCGGGAGCTTTTGGCCATGAAGTGGGCTTTTGAGGAGTGGCGCCATTGGCTTGAGGGGGCCAGACATCAGGTGGTGGTATTGACTGACCACAAAAATTTGATTTATCTTGAGACCGCCAGGCGCCTGAATCCTAGACAGGCGCGCTGGTCATTATTTTTCTCTCGGTTTAATTTTGTGGTGTCATACCTACCGGGTTCTAAGAATGTTAAGGCGGATGCCCTTTCTAGGAGTTTTGAGCCTGACTCGCCTGGTAACTCTGAGCCCACAGGTATCCTTAAGGATGGAGTGGTATTGTCAGCCGTTTCTCCAGACCTGCGGCGGGCCTTGCAGGAGTTTCAGGCGGATAGACCTGATCGTTGCCCACCTGATAAACTGTTTGTTCCTGATGATTGGACCAGTAGAGTCATCTCTGAGGTTCATTCTTCTGCGTTGGCAGGTCATCCTGGCATTTTTGGTACCAGGGATTTGGTGGCAAGGTCCTTCTGGTGGCCTTCCCTGTCACGAGATGTGCGAGGCTTTGTGCAGTCTTGTGACGTTTGTGCTCGGGCCAAGCCTTGTTGTTCTCGGGCTAGTGGATTGTTGTTGCCCTTGCCTATTCCTAAGAGGCCTTGGACGCACATCTCGATGGATTTTATTTCAGATCTGCCTGTTTCTCAGAAGATGTCTGTCATCTGGGTGGTGTGTGACCGTTTCTCTAAGATGGTCCATTTGGTTCCTCTGCCCAAGTTGCCTTCTTCTTCCGAGTTGGTTCCTCTGTTTTTTCAAAATGTTGTTCGTTTGCATGGTATTCCTGAGAATATCGTTTCTGACAGAGGGACCCAATTCGTGTCTAGATTTTGGCGGGCATTCTGTGCTAGGATGGGCATAGATTTATCTTTCTCGTCCGCTTTCCATCCTCAGACGAATGGCCAGACCGAGCGGATTAATCAGACCCTGGAGACATATCTGAGGTGTTTTGTGTCTGCTGACCAGGATGATTGGGTTGCTTTTTTGCCATTGGCGGAGTTCGCTCTCAATAATCGGGCCAGCTCTGCCACTTTGGTGTCCCCGTTTTTCTGTAATTCGGGGTTTCATCCTCGATTTTCCTCTGGTCAGGTGGAATCTTCGGATTGTCCTGGAGTGGATGCTGTGGTGGAGAGATTGCATCAGATCTGGGGGCAGGTGGTGGACAATTTGAGGTTGTCCCAGGAGAAGACTCAGCTTTTTGCCAACCGCCACCGTCGTGTTGGTCCTCGGCTTTGTGTTGGGGATTTGGTGTGGTTGTCTTCTCGTTTTGTCCCTATGAGGGTCTCTTCTCCTAAGTTTAAGCCTCGGTTCATCGGCCCGTATAAGATATTGGAGATTCTTAACCCTGTTTCCTTCCGTTTGGACCTCCCTGCATCCTTTTCTATTCATAACGTTTTTCATCGGTCATTATTGCGCAGGTATGAGGTACCGGTTGTGCCTTCCGTTGAGCCTCCTGCTCCGGTGTTGGTTGAGGGTGAGTTGGAGTACGTTGTGGAGAAAATCTTAGACTCTCGTGTTTCCAGACGGAGATTCCAGTATCTGGTCAAGTGGAAGGGATACGGCCAGGAGGATAATTCTTGGGTGAATGCATCTGATGTTCATGCCTCTGATCTGGTTCGTGCCTTTCATAGGGCCCATCCTGATCGCCCTGGTGGTTCTGGTGAGGGTTCGGTGCCCCCTCCTTGAGGGGGGGGTACTGTTGTGAATTTGGATTCTGGGCTCCCCCGGTGGCTACTGGTGGAATTGAACTGGTGTCTTCATCTTCTCTGTTCACCTGTTCCCATCAAGATGTGGGAGTCGCTATATAACCTTGCTGCTTTGTTAGTTGCTTGCCGGTCAACAATGTTATCAGAAGCCTCTCTGTGCTTGTTCCTGCTCCTAGACAACTACTAGATAAGTTGGACTCTTGTCCATGTTTGTTTTTGCATTTTTGTTCCAGTTCACAGCTGTAGTTTTGTTACTGTGTCTGGAAAGCTCTTGTGAACAGGAATTGCCACTCTGGTGTTATGAGTTAATGCCAGAGTTTTAAAGTAATTTCTGGATGGTGTTTTGATAGGGTTTTCAGCTGACCATGAAAGTGTCCTTTCTGTCTTCTGCTATGTAGTAAGTGGACCTCAAATTTGCTAAACCTATTTTCATGCTGCGTTTGTTATTTCATCTTAATTCACCGCCAATACATGTGGGGGGCCTCTGTCTCCTTTCGGGGTATTTCTCTAGAGGTGAGCTAGGACTAATATTTTCCTCTGCTAGCATTATTTAGTCCTCCGGCTGGTGCTGGGCATCTAGAATCAACGTAGGCATGCTACCCGGCCACTGCTAGTTGTGCGTTAGGTTTAGTTCATGGTCAGCTCAGTTTCCATCTTCCAAGAGCTAGTTCCTATATATGCTGATGCTATGATCTCTTGCCATTGAGATCATGACAGCTTACCCTGTTGTGAATTCTGTTCTCGAGCTCCCTCCTGTGGTTATGAATGGTACTTTGGCGAGTTCTGTTCATGGACTCCCTCTGGTGGCTGCGAGTGGAGCTGCTGGTTCTGAGATTCCTTCTCCAGCTGATCTCGTTCAGGCCTTGGCTGGCTGCTCTATTTAACTACTCTCAGATCGTTACTTGATGCCAGCTGTCAATGTCCTAGTACTGGTTCAGTTCTCTTGGATCTTTCAGATGACCTGTCTACTTCAGCAAAAGCTAAGTCCCTGCTAGCTTATTTGTTACCACTGTGTCTTTGTCCAGCTTGCTATTATATTTTATCTTGTTAGCTGGAAGCTCTGGGATGCAGAGTGGCACCACCGCGCCGTGAGTCGGTGCGGTGGTTCCTTTTGCACACTCTGCGTGGTTTTTTGTTTGTTTTTTATGCTGACCGCAAAGATACCTTTTCTATCCTCAGTCTGTTTAGTTCAGTCTGGCCTCCTATGCTGAAACCTATTTCATTCCTGTGTTTGTGACTTCCATCTTAACTCACAGTCAATATATGTGGGGGCTGCCTATTTCTTTGGGGAATTTCTCTGAGGCAAGGTAGGCTGTATTTTCTATCTTTAGGGGTAGTTAGCTCTTAGGCTGTGAAGAGGCGTCTAGGCAGAGTCAGGAACGCTCCACAGCTAGTTCTCTAGTTGTTGTGATAGGATTAGCGATTGCGGTCAGCAGAGCTCCCACTTCCCAGAGCTCGTCCTGTATTGCTAGTTTGCTCATCTGGTCATTTTTAGTGCTCCTAACCACCAGCCCAACATAACAGTACAGCTGGCCAACAAAGTGTTAATGCATCTCAATAGAGGGATAAGAGAAGTTCTGAGACCATTTTTTTTTCTCCGCAGTGTGTTTTGTATCTCTTTTCTCCTTAACCTCTGGGTGGTTCAGGAAACAGGTGTAGATATGGACATTCAAGGTCTGTCCTCTTGTGTGGATCAACTCACTGCAAGAGTACAAAGCATTCAAGATTATGTAGTTCAGAACCCGATGTTAGAACCCAGAATTCCAATTCCTGATTTGTTTTCTGGGGATAGATCTAAGTTCCTGAATTTCAAAAATAATTGTAGACTGTTTTTTGCTTTGAAACCCCGCTCCTCTGGTGACCCCATTCAGCAAGTAAAAATCATTATTTCTTTGCTACGTAGCGACCCTCAAGACTGGGCATTTTCCCTTGCGCCAGGAGATCCTGCATTGCGTAATGTAAATGCGTTTTTTCTGGCGCTTGGATTGCTTTATGATGAACCAGATTCAGTGGATCAGGCAGAGAAAATTTTGCTGGCTTTGTGTCAGGGTCAGGATGAAGCGGAGGTATATTGTCAGAAGTTCAGAAAGTGGTCTGTGCTTACTCAGTGGAATGAGTGTGCCCTGGCGGCAATTTTCAGAAAGGGTCTTTCTGAAGCCCTTAAGGATGTTATGGTGGGATTCCCCACGCCTGCTGGACTGAATGAGTCTATGTCCTTGGCCATTCAGATCGATCGACGCTTACGTGAGCGCAAAAATGTGCACCATTTGGCGGTGTTTTCTGAGCAGAAGCCTGAGCCTATGCAATGTGATAGGACCTTGACCAGAGCTGAACGGCAAGAATACAGACGTCAGAATGGGCTGTGTTTTTACTGTGGTGACTCCACTCATGCTATCTCTGATTGTCCTAAGCGCACTAAACGGTTCGCTAGGTCTGCCACCATTGGTACGGTACAGCCAAAATTTCTTTTGTCCGTTACTCTGATTTGCTCTTTGTCATCCTATTCTGTTATGGCATTTGTGGATTCAGGCGCTGCCCTGAATTTGATGGACTTGGAGTTTGCCAGGCGCTGTGGTTTTTTCTTGGAGCCCTTGCAGTATCCTATTCCATTGAGAGGAA
The DNA here is from genome assembly GCF_051348905.1 of Ranitomeya variabilis. Lineage (NCBI taxonomy): Eukaryota > Metazoa > Chordata > Amphibia > Anura > Dendrobatidae > Ranitomeya > Ranitomeya variabilis. The sequence continues at coordinate 682,705,025 of NC_135233.1, forward strand.
TTGATGCTACACCTTTGGCCAAGAATAAGCCTCAGTACTGGACTCAATTGACCATGTGCATGGCTCCTGCACATCAGGAGGATATTCGCTTTTTGGTGTTGCATAATCTGCATGATGTGGTCGTTTTGGGTTTGCCATGGCTACAGGTCCATAATCCTGTATTGGATTGGAAATCAATGTCTGTATCCAGTTGGGGTTGTCAAGGGGTACATGGGGATGTCCCATTGTTGTCTATTTCATCTTCCCATCCTTCTGAAGTCCCTGAGTTCTTGCCAGATTACCGGGATGTATTTGATGAGCCCAAATCCAGTGCCCTACCTCCTCATAGGGATTGCGATTGTGCTATTAATTTGATTCCTGGTAGTAAGTTTCCGAAGGGCCAACTGTTCAATTTATCTGTGCCAGAACACACTGCAATGCGGAGCTATATAAAGGAGTCCTTGGAGAAAGGGCATATTCGCCCGTCGTCATCACCGTTGGGAGCAGGGTTCTTTTTTGTGGCCAAGAAGGATGGTTCTCTGAGACCTTGTATAGATTACCGCCTTCTTAATAAAATCACCATCAAATTTCAGTACCCTTTGCCGCTACTGTCTGATTTGTTTGCTCGGATTAAGGGAGCTAGCTGGTTCACCAAGATAGATCTTCGAGGGGCGTATAATCTTGTGCGTATTAAACGGGGCAACGAATGGAAAACAGCATTTAATACGCCCGAGGGCCATTTTGAGTACTTGGTGATGCCATTCGGGCTTTCTAATGCTCCATCTGTGTTTCAGTCCTTTATGCATGACATCTTCCGAAAGTACCTGGATAGATTCATGATTGTATATTTGGATGATATTTTGGTCTTTTCGGACGATTGGGAGTCTCATGTGAAGCAGGTCAGAATGGTGTTTCAGGTCCTTCGTGTTCATTCCTTGTTTGTGAAGGGGTCTAAATGTCTCTTTGGAGTTCAGAAGGTTTCATTTTTGGGCTTCATTTTTTCCCCTTCTACTATCGAGATGGACCCTGAGATGGCCATTTATGATTGGACTCAGCCTACTTCTGTGAAGAGCCTTCAGAAATTTCTGGGCTTTGCTAATTTTTACCGTTGCTTCATCGCTAATTTTTCTAGTGTTGTTAAACCATTGACTGATTTAACCAAAAAAGGTGCTGATGTGGTCAATTGGTCCTCTGCGGCCATTGAGGCTTTTCAGGAGCTGAAGCGTCGTTTTTTCTTCTGCCCCTGTGTTGTGTCAGCCAGATGTTTCGCTTCCGTTTCAGGTCGAGGTGGATGCTTCTGAGATTGGAGCAGGGGCTGTTTTGTCTCAAAGAGGTTCTGATGGCTCTGTGATGAAACCATGTGCTTTCTTTTCTAGAAAGTTTTCGCCTGCTGAGCGCAATTATGATGTGGGTAATCGAGAGTTGTTGGCTATGAAGTGGGCGTTTGAGGAGTGGCGACATTGGCTTGAGGGAGCCAAACATCGCGTGGTGGTCTTGACGGATCACAAGAATCTGACTTATCTCGAGTCTGCCAAGCGGTTGAATCCTAGACAGGCTCGATGGTCGCTGTTTTTCTCCCGCTTCAATTTTGTGGTTTCGTACCTTCCGGGTTCTAAGAATGTGAAGGCTGATGCCCTTTCAAGGAGTTTTGTACCTGATTCTCCGGGAGTTCCTGAGCCGGCTGGTATTCTCAAAGAGGGGGTAATTTTGTCTGCCATCTCCGCTGATTTGCGGCGGGTGCTGCAGGAGTTTTAGGCTGATAGACCTGACCGTTGTCCAGCGGAGAAGCTGTTTGTCCCTGATAGATGGACTAGTAGAGTTATCTCTGAGGTTCATTGTTCGGTGTTGGCTGGTCATCCTGGAATCTTTGGTACCAGAGATTTGGTGGCTAGATCTATTTGGTGGCCTTCCTTGTCACGAGATGTGCGTTCTTTTGTGCAGTCCTGTGGGACTTGTGCTCGGGCTAAGCCCTGCTGTTTTCGTGCCAGTGGGTTGCTTTTGCCCTTGCCGGTCCCGAAAAGGCCCTGGACGCATATTTCCATGGATTTTATTTCAGATCTCCCTGTCTCTCAGAGGATGTCAGTTATCTGGGTGGTTTGTGATCGCTTCTCTAAGATGGTCCATTTGGTACCTTTGCCTAAATTGCCTTCCTCCTCTGATTTGGTTCCATTGTTTTTCCAGCATGTGGTTCGTTTACATGGCATTCCGGAGAACATCGTGTCAGACAGAGGTTCCCAGTTTGTTTCAAGATTTTGGCGGTCCTTTTGTGCTAAGATGGGCATTGATTTGTCTTTTTCTTCAGCTTTCCATCCTCAGACAAATGGCCACACCGAACGAACCAATCAGACTTTGGAAACATATCTGAGATGCTTTGTTTCTGCTGATCAGGATGATTGGGTGTCCTTCTTGCCTTTGGCTGAGTTCGCCCTTAATAATCGGGCCAGCTCGGCCACTTTGGTTTCACCTTTTTTCTGTAATTCTGGTTTCCACCCTCGTTTTTCTTCAGGGCAGGTTGAGCCTTCGGACTGTCCTGGTGTGGATTCTGTGGTGGACAGGTTGCAGCAAATTTGGACTCACGTAGTGGACAATTTGACATTGTGCCAGGAGAAGGCTCAACGTTTCGCTAACCGCCATCGCTGTGTTGGTCCCCGACTTCGTGTTGGGGATGTGGTTTGGTTGTCGTCTCGTTTTGTTCCTATGAAGGTTTCGTCTCCTAAGTTTAAGCCTCGTTTCATTGGTCCTTATAAGATTTCTGAAATTATTAATCCTGTGTCATTTCGTTTGGACCTTCCAGCTTCTTTCGCCATCCATAATGTGTTCCATAGGTCGTTGTTGCGGAGATATGTGGCTCCTATGGTTCCCTCCGTTGATCCTCCTGCCCCGGTGTTGGTTGAAGGGGAGTTGGAGTATGTGGTGGAGAAGATTTTGGATTCTCGTATTTCGAGACGGAAACTTCAGTACCTAGTCAAGTGGAAAGGTTATGGTCAGGAGGATAATTCCTGGGTAGTTGCCTCTGATGTTCATGCTGCCGATCTTGTTCGTGCCTTTCATTTGGCTCATCCGGAGCGGCCTGGAGGCTCTGATGAGGGTTCGGTGACCCCTCCTCAAGGGGGGGGGTACTGTTGTGAATTCTGTTCTCGAGCTCCCTCCTGTGGTTATGAATGGTACTTCGGCGAGTTCTGTTCATGGACTCCCTCTGGTGGCTGTGAGTGGAGCTGCTGGTTCTGAGATTCCTTCTCCAGCTGATCTCGTTCAGGCCTTGGCTGGCTGCTCTATTTAACTCCACTCAGATCGTTACTTGATGCCAGCTGTCAATGTCCTAGTACTGGTTCAGTTCTCTTGGATCTTTCAGATGACCTGTCTACTTCAGCAAAAGCTAAGTCCCTGCTAGCTTATTTGTTACCACTGTGTCTTTGTCCAGCTTGCTATTATATTTTATCTTGTTAGCTGGAAGCTCTGGGATGCAGAGTGGCACCACCGCGCCGTGAGTCGGTGCGGTGGTTCCTTTTGCACACTCTGCGTGGTTTCTTGTTAGTTTTTTATGCTGACCGCAAAGATACCCTTTCTATCCTCAGTCTGTTTAGTTCAGTCTGGCCTCCTATGCTGAAACCTATTTCATTCCTGTGTTTGTGACTTCCATCTTAACTCACAGTCAATATATGTGGGGGCTGCCTATTTCTTTGGGGAATTTCTCTGAGGCAAGGTAGGCTGTATTTTCTATTTTTAGGGGTAGTTAGCTCTTAGGCTGTGAAGAGGCGTCTAGGCAGAGTCAGGAACGCTCCACAGCTATTTCTAGTTGTTGTGATAGGATTAGCGGTTGCGGTCAGCAGAGCTCCCACTTCCCAGAGCTCGTCCTGTATTGCTAATTTGCTCATCTGGTCATTTTTAGTGCTCCTAACCACCAGCCCAACATAACATTACCCTCCTTGTGGAGTGTGTCAAAGACTACCTTCTGGACATCTGTCAAGTCAGCAGTCTTCCCCATGATTGTGGAGAATACTGAAACAGACTAAGGGACCTTAGTATAAGAGGACACACAAGCGCTCACTCCCAGAAATAGCCCTCAGCTGCAAGAATCAAGACAGGTAGGTGCGACCACTGTAAGATAAACTACCAATAATAATAATACAGTTGAAACCGCGCTCGAGGGAGTAATGCTCAAACAGCCATGCATATAAGGGAAGAAATTTAGAAAAGGGGTACAAAAGAATAAACCTGCTGTGATCTCACAAACACATCAAACAAATCCCTGTGCTGCGCACTGATCCAGGGAAATAAATAGTGGTATAGTAATATAGTAAACCCTAATGGGTTAACGATAGACGTATTTAATAGATCCTGCAAGCCGCATAAAAAGTCAACTTATGAAATGCACCTGAGCCTGGACAGCACATGGAAGCAGACCATACTAGACATCTTGGACACAAATACTAGTGCACCAGGCAAGGACTCACCGAGGTCCGGGTGTAACGGTATAAGATGCAGCAGTGTCCGTCCGGTTCTGCGGTGGAGCGCCCGGCGTGTAGGTAGTGAACGAAGAAGCAAGCAGGCAGGAGGAATCAACTGCAGCACAGTGGCACTATGGGAAGGCTGCTCAGGGCCAGGGAAAGGCCCGGTCGGTGGCATCCCTGGATACGAGCGGTGAAGAAGGATGGCCGGCAAAGGTGCCTAGCATGTGACGTCACAGGAGCTACGGGGCGGCACAGAGACCAAAAAGATTACCGGCGCGTTTCGAAGGAGTTGCGTCCTTCTTCATCAGGGTTTACCCACCGCTCGTATCCAGGGATGCCACCGGCCCGAGCTTTCCCTGGCTCTTCGCAGCCTTCCCTTAGTGCCGCTGTGCTGTGGTTGATTCCTCCTGCCTGCTTGCTTCTTCGTTCACTACCTACACCCCGCTCCACCGCAGAACCAGACGGACACTGCTGCATCATATACCGTTACACCCGGACCTCGTTGAGTCCTTGCTTGGTGCACTAATATTTGTGTTCTAGATGTCTAGTATGGTCTGCTTCCATGTGCTGTACAGGCTCAGGTGCATTTCATAAGATGACTTTTTATGCGGCTTGCAGGATTAATTAAATACGTCTATCATTAACCTATTTGAGTTTTCTATATTACTATACCACTATTTATTTCACTGGATCAGTGCACAGCACAGGGATTTGTTTGATGTGTTTGTGAGATCACAGCAGGTTTATTCCTTTGTACCCCTTTTCTAAATATCTTCCCTTATATGCATGGCTGTTTGAGCATTACTCCCTCGAGCGCGGTTTCAGCTGTATTAAGACTAAGGGACCTTTTTCAGTGCTTAGGAAGCCTTTGCAGGTGTTTTATGTTAACTATTCTAATTTACTGAGATAATGACTTTTGGTTTTTCATTGACTGTAAGCGATAATCATCAACATTAACAGAAATAAACACTTTAAATGGATGTAATGACTCTCTATGATATATAAGTTTCACTTTTTGTATAACAGAAGTGATATAAGTTAACTTTTTGATGATATTCTAATTTTGTTAGAAGCACCTGTATGTTTTAGAGAAACAAGTGCACAGAATTTCAGGAAAAGGACACCTTGACAACCATTAAGCATGGAGGTCGATCAATCATGTTTTGGAATTGTGTTGCAGCCAATGGCACGGTGAACATTTCATGGGTAGAGAGAAAAATGGATTAAATGAAATTTCAATATGCAAATTGCCTCTTCAGAGAAAAAGAGAACTCTATAGCGCCACCTGCTGGAAGTAGCAATCCTACAAGTCACAATCAACCTTTTCACGAGTCTTGCAATATGACTAAGGATAAAAGCCAAATCAGTATGTTTATTCGCAGACACGGTGTTTTAGGCTGTTGGCCCTCATCAGTGCGAAGCATGAGAACTGATTTGGCTAGGTGAGAGGTTCTGGACTGAAGTCTAAGGGGTAAGGTTTCTCCTTGTGGAGAGCAACATATCAGCTCTGGCTTGTCAAGGTAAGGAGGCTTATTTGCCGTGCAATGCTCCTCTGGGAAATTTAATATGCAAATTGCCTCCTCAGAGAAAAAGAAGACTTCAACTCTATAGCGCCACCTGTTGGAAGTAGCGATCCTACAAGTCACAATCAACCCTTTAACGAGTCTTGCAATATGACAGGATAAAAGCCAAATCAGTAACTCAATTCGCAGACATGGTGTTTTGGGCTGTTGGCCCTCATCAGTGCGAAGCATGAGAACTGATCTGGCTAGGTGAAAGGATCTGGACTGAGGTCTAAAGGGTAAGGTTTCTCCTTGTAGAGAGCAACATACCAGCTCTGGCTTGTCAAGGTAAGGAGGCTTATTTGCCGTGCAATGCTCATCTGGGAAATTTTATATGCAAATAGCCTCTTCAGAGAAAAATAGGACTTGAACTCTATAGCGCCACCTGTTGGAAGTAGCGATCCTACAAGTCACAGTCAACCCTTTAACGAGTCTTGCAATATGACTTAGGATAAAAGCCATTTTTCATGCAAACATGACATTATCTGTAAAAAAGGTGAAGTTGAAAAGAGGATAGCTTCTACAAATGGATAATGATCCTAAACACACATCAAAATCCACAATACACTACCTCAAAAAGCACAAGCTTAAGGTTTTACAATGGCCCTCACAATCCTCTGATCAGAGCATCATTGAAAATCTATGGCTAGACCTCAAAATAGCAGTCCATTCAAGACAACCCAGAAATCGCACAGAACAAGTAATAATGAATGAGAATCCTTAAACATGAGTTGAAAGGCTCTTGACAGGCTACAAAAAGTGGTAATGAGCTGTGGTACTTGCAAAAGCGGATGCTACTAGGTACTACCCATGCAGGGTGCCCAAACTTTTGTGTTGGCCCATTTTCCTTTTTTAATTTTTAAAATGTAAAAGATGAAAATATATACTAGTAAAATAAGTAAATCACCTGCGCTGATTAATGGTGTTGCTAGTACAAAACTTGCAATAGTGCCTCCACTGTGGGGGAATTTAACTTAGCCCTCTTCTCAATTCCCCCACATTGGAGGCACTATTGCAAGTTTTGTACTAGCAACACCATTAATCAGCGCAGGTGATTTACTTATTTTACTTTCACTGTTTAATCTTCAGACAGAGTTCAGCACAGACTCCGTCACATCACCAGCAGCTTAGATCTCCATAGTCCCCCCCCCACTATACGTAGCTACTTCCCCCATTCTTGTTCCATTGGTGCAGCGCCAGTGTATATTTTCTCTTCTTTTATACCCTATTCTACATCTGAAAATATATACTGTATATATTTTACCTAAAATACAAGGGAAATGTCTCATCTTTAACTTTAGCCCTCTTAGAGATCATCTCATCTTCAACTTGCTTAACTGTTCATAATAACAGTAATTTTGACCAGGGGTGCCTAAACGTTTACATGTTACTATATACAGTTGTGCTCAAAAGTTTACTTACCCCCACAGAATTTTTGCTTTCTTGGCCCTTTTTCAGAGAATATGAATAGTAGCGCCAAAACTTTTTCTCCACTCATGGTTAGTGGTTGGGAGAAGCCATTGAGGGGAAAATGTGTGTAAATGGGTAAGTAACTGGTTTAGTGACAGAAAGCAGAGGGTGGTTATAAATGGTATATTCTCTAACTGGGTCACTGTGACCAGTGGGGTACCGCAGGGGTCGGTGTTGGGACCTATTCTCTTCAACATATTTATTAGCGATCTGGTAGAAGGTTTACATAGTAAAATATTGATATTTGCAGATTAAACTATGTAAAGTACTCAATACAAGAGAAGGTAGTATTCTGCTACAGATGGATTTGGATAAGTTGGAAACTTGGTCCGAAAGGTAGCAGATGCTGTTTAATAATGATAAATGTAAGGTTATACACATGGGAATAAGGAATCAATATCACCATTACACACTGAACAGGAAACCACTGGATAAATCTGACATGGAGAAGGACTTGGGGATCCTAGTTAATGATCACCTTACCTGGAGCAGCCAGCGGCAGGCAGTGGCTGCCAAGGCAAACAGGATCATGGAGTGCATTAATAGAGGTCTGCATACACATGATGAGAGCATTATACTGCCTCTGCACAAATCCCTGGTTAGACCGCACATGGAGTACTGTGTAGTTTTTGGCACCGCTGCTCAAAAAGGATGTAATGGAACTAAAGCGAGCACAATGGAGGGCAACAAAATTAATAAAGGAAATGGGGGAATTACAATACCCTGAGAGATTAGCAAAATTAGGATTATTTAGTCTAGGAAAAAGATGACTGAGAGGCGATCTAATAACCATGTATAGGTATATAAGGTGGCAATACAAATATCTCTCTGAGGAGCTGTTTATACCAAAGAAGGTGACAGTCACAAGGGGGCATTCTCTGCGTCTGGAGAAGAGAAGGTGTGTTAGAAGTCAAGTTCCCACCGCTGCACAGTGTGAATCTTGAACCATGTCTGCTGCGGTCTCCCATGCTTCTCCAGCCGCATTGGAGTCTGCTCAGCGGAGACGTTGGTCCCAGCGTCTTGCTCAGTCTCACTCTGTGCATAGGGTTACTGCTGCTTTTCCAGCTTCTGCCCTTGAAGCCAGTGCTGGGCAGCGGCGAGCAGATGCTTTTGGGACTTAGTCCTGCTTTTCCCCTTCTGAGCATGCCCAGGGCAAGATCTCCCATTGGAGATCGAGGGTCAGATGCTCAGATACTGCAGCAGATCCCATTGGTCCTCCAGGAAGGTCCTGAAGGTGCTCAACTTCTGTGGCAGCCTCCCATTGGTCCTTCTGGGAAGGTCCTGCACATGCTGCAGCTATAAAATGTTCGCATGACTGCACGGCCATGCGCTAGTGTAAACTTGTAATTGTGTGTGTGTTGATGTGTGAAAGTCGTTCATTAATTATCCCCTCCCTTGTGTACGACTGCTCGCGTAAGGTGGATGATTGCTATCTAGCGCCCGACTTAGGGTACCGTTACACAGTGAAATTTCCATCGCTACGACGGCACGATTCGTGACGTTCTAGAGATATCGTTACGATATCGCTGTGTCTGACACGCTACTGCGATCAGACATCACGCTGAGAATCGTACGTCGTAGCAGATCGTTTGGAACTTTCTTTCGTCGCTTGATCACCCGCTGACATCGCTGGATCGTTGTGTGTGACAGCGATCCAGCGATGTGTTCGCTTGTAACCAGGGTAAACATCGGGTAACTAAGCGCAGGGCCGCGCTTAGTAACCCGATGTTTACCCTGGTTACAAGCGTAAACGTAAAAAAAACAAACAGTACATACTCACATTCCGGTGTCTGTCCCCGGCGTCTCAGCTTCTCTGCACTGTGAGCACCTGCCGGCCGGAAAGCGAGCACAGCGGTGACGTCACCGCTCTGCTTTCCGGCAATGGCGCTTACACAGTGGAGAGAAGCAGAACGCCGGGGACAGACACCGGAATGTGAGTATGTACTGTTTGTTTTTTTTACGTTAACGCTGGTAACCAGGGTAAACATCGGGTTACTAAGCGCGGCCCTGCGCTTAGTAACCCGATGTTTACCCTGGTTACCCGGGGACTTCGGCATCGCTCCAGCGCCGTGATTGCAAAGTGTGACCGCAGTCTATGACGCTGGAGCGATATTCATACGACGCTGCGACGTCACGAATCGTGCCGTCGCAGCGATGGAAATTTCACTGTGTGACGGTACCCTTAGCCATCAGCACGTAACACACAAAACAGCGTCTAATTGCTGTGACCGCCAGTGCGGCGCCGTGTGCTTTCACAGCGCTTTCCTGACCCAAGCCTGGGTGGTTAGTGGCGTCCGCCAGTGCAGCACCGCACGCACTCTCGTGCATCTTTATTATTATTTCTTTCACTCTGACACCCCAGTTGCGGTGTCGAGCGCAAGAGGTCTATATGAACTCAAATCCTGTGTCTTGGGATTGAGTTCTGAGACTCCTTGCTTGCGCTCTTGGTGCGGTACCGCGGCCCTGTGACGCAACAGGGTTCGCTTCCTTCACACAGGGTGAAGTTAACCGGTGTGTATCCACATTGTACTGCCATATAGTCCGTCATTACTTGGCAGCAGGTTCCATCTCTGCACGGTGCACCCCGGGCTGCGAACGCACCTTACTCTATTTTTCTTATTATTTGGTGCGTTCCGCTAGCCCTAACATTACATTAGCGCCAGGGTCTGGCTAGTAATGACGGACAAACAGCAATCCTTGTGGTACATCCAGCAGCTGGAGGGTAGGTTGGCAGCTCTCGAGCGCACAACCTCAGCTGTGGATGTAACCGCAGTTGCTGTTCAGGCTGCTAGCATGGCTGCAGCCACCTTGTCCACTGCCACCCCTGTACCGACTCTATCTCGCCTCCCACTGCCAGAAAAATTTTCTGGTGATAGTAAGTCTTGTAGGGGTTTTGTGAGTCAGTGCTCTATACATCTCGAGCTTTTGGCCTCTCGTTTCCCTACAGAGCGGGCTAAGGTGGGGTTTATTGTGTCTCTCCTGTCAGACAGGGCGTTGGAGTGGGCTACTCCGCTGTGGGAGCGTGGCGATCATGTGGTGCAGAGTGCTTCGTTGTTCCTGAGCACTCTGAAACAGGTCTTTTTAGGACCTCGTGTCACCCATGATATGGCGCTCCAACTGTTGGCATTGACTCAGGGCTCATCCTTGGTCAGCCATTTTGCCGTCCACTCCCGCACCCTAGCATCTGAGCTGGAGTGGTCAGATAAAGCCTTTATTCTGATATTTTGAAGGACGCCCTGGCCACTAGGGAGATTCCCGCCACACTGGAGGAGTTAATAGCAGTGTCCACTCATATTGACCTCCGTTTTCACGAGTGGAGGTTAGAGCGAGCCCAGTGTAGGCAGAGGTTTCAGCTGGCTCCCACCTTCGCCAAACCTCTGGAATCTCCAGTTCAGGCTCCTGAGTCACATGAGGCCATGGAAGTGTCACGAGCGGGATCTAAGTCCCGGTCCGCTCGTGCACTCCAGGTTTGTCATGTTTGCCAGCAGTCAGGACATCTTGCCACCAGATGTCCCCAGAGGTCGAGGAAACGTCAGCGTCTAGTGGTAATAGGTGGAGGTACACTAGACATGGCGACATTTGCCTCCAAATTGTCCTTTAAGGGGACAATTACAATAGGCTCATTCATTCACTCGGTAGAGCTCTGCGTGGATTCTGGGGTGGAGGGCAATTTTATGTCTTCCGCCTTTGCCCAACGTCACGCAATACCCCTGGTAATGCTAGCTCAACCAGTAACTGTACGAGTGGTGAATGGGTCAACACTGCCCTCACAGATAACACACCAGACCATCCCTTTCACTCTGTCCTTGTCGCCATCTCATCAGGAGATTATATCTCTGCTCATCATCCTGAGGGAATTGATAAGATCCTGTTAGGGATGCCTTGGCTACGGTATCACTCTCCTCATATCGAGTGGTCCACAGGCAGAATTTTAGGATGTGGTGAATCTTGTGGGGGTAGATGTCAGAGGGAGAGCGTTCAGGTTGCTACTACTGAGGTACCCACAGATTTATCCTCTCTTCCCAAGCAATATTGGCCTTATGCGGACGTGTTCTCCAAAAGGGCTGTGGAGACCCTTCTGCCTCACCGCCCCTATGACTGTCCTATTGACCTCTTGCCTGGTGCTGAGCCTCCCTGGGGTCGAGTCTATCCTTTGTCTCTCCCAGAGATGGAGGCAATGTCACAGTATATCCGAGAGAATCTGGCAAGAGGATTCATTAGGAAGTCAGTGTCACCTGCAGGGGCTGGGTTCTTCTTCGTACAGAAGAAGAGTGGAGAACTGCGTCCATGCATAGACTACAGGGGTCTTAACGCCATCACCATTAAAAATAAGTACCCACTACCCCTGATATCTGAGCTTTTTGATAGGCTACGGGGAGCAAGGGTATTTACTAAATTAGATCTGCGGGGTGCTTACAACCTGATTCGCATCCGTGAGGGGACGAATGGCAGACGGCTTTTAACTTCAGGGATGGGCACTATGAATATCTGGTGATGCCCTTCGGGCTCTGTAATGCCCCAGCCATTTTCCAAGACTTTGTAAACGACATCTTCCAGGATATGCTTTCCACCTCGGTCATAGTTTATCTGGATGATATTCTCATCTACTCTCCAGATATAGACTCCCACCGGAGAGATGTTTGCAAGGTCTTCAACCTCCTATGGGCTAACTCCCTCTATGCCAAGTTGGAGAAGTGTGTATTTGAGCAGGAGTCCTTGCCTTTCCTTGCCTATATCATCTCTGCCCAGGGATTGGCTATGGATCCTGCCAAGCTACAGGCTGTGATGGACTGGCAGGAACCCCATTCTCTCAAAGCGGTGCAGCACTTTATGGGGTTCATTAATTACTATCGCCAGTTCATTCCCCACTTCTTAACTTTGGTAGCTCCCTTGGTTGCCCTCACCAAGAAGGGAGCAAATCCCAAGTTGTGGTCAGAGGAGGTCTCCAAGGCCTTTCTCTTGATTAAGTCACACTTCGCTAGCGCTCCCATCCTACATCGCCCCAATGTAGATAAGCCATTTATTATGGAGGTGGATGCCTCATCCGTTGGTGCTGGAGCAGTTCTCTTCCAAAAGAATGCTCAAGGTCGGAAGCATCCTTGCTTCTTCTTCTCTAAGACCTTTTCACCAGCAGAGAGGAATTATTCCATCGGGGACAGGGAGTTGCTAGCCATGAAGTTGGCTTTCTCAGAGTGGAGACACCTCTTGGAGGGAGCTTGCTTTCCCTTCCAAGTGTTCACAGACCACAAGAACTTGGTGTACTTACAGACGGCCCAGCGGCTGAATTCTCGCCAGGCTAGATGGTCCCTGTTCTTCTCCCGGTTCCATTTTACTCTCCATTTTCTCTCCGGGGAGAAGAACATTTGTGCCGACGCTCTCTCTCGCTCCATAGTGTCATCTGAGGAGGAGGAGGAGGAGCCTCGGCTTATTGTTCCTTCTGAGAGCCTGAGAACTGTGGCTCCGATTTCGCTAGAGTCTGTGCCCCCAGGCAAGACTTTCGTCCCATCTAATTTGCGACCAGAGGTTCTCTCTTGGGCTCACTTGTCCAGGGTGGGTGGACATTTTGGGACAAAGAGGACATCTGAGCTTTTGGTGAGGACGTACTGGTGGCCGCATATGGCCTGTGACGTCAGGGACTATGTTCGGGCGTGTGTCACCTGCGCCAAGAATCGGTCTCCTCGGCAATGGCCTGCTGGGCAACTTTACCCCCTGCCGGTGGCAGACAGGCCCTGGGAGATGGTTGGGATGGACTTCGTGGTGGGTTTACCCAAGTCTCGTAACTGCACTGTTATCTGGGTTGTCACCGATCATTTCTCTAAGATGGTGCACTTGGTGCCGCTTCCACGGTTACCTTCTGCACGGGCCTTGGCGGCGTTGTTCATTAAACATATTTTCCGTTTACATAGCATGCCTGATAAAATTGTCAGTGACCGGGGTCCCCAGTTCGCGTCTCAGTTTTGGAGAGAGCTCTGTCGTTTACTCAGCATAGAACTAAATCTCTCCTCTGCATATCATCCCGAGACAAATGGGTTGGTAGAGAGGGCCAACCAGACTCTGGTGACATATTTGCGACATTTTGTCTCTGCTAGGCAGGATGACAGGGCATCTTTGCTACCTTGGGCAGAATTTACTGTGAACAACGCCGTAGCCGATTCCACTGGGCAGACTCCTTTTCTTCTTAATTACGGCCAGCATCCGCGTGTCCCTGTGCCCATGCCCGTGTCATCCACTGATTCCAGGGTGGCAGACTGGGCAGTGGATGCATGTGATGTTAGGGCTAGCGGAACGCACCAAGTAAATATAGATGTTATTATTGGTGCGTTCGCAGCCCGGGGTCCACCGTGCAGGAGGAACCTGCTGCTAGCAAATGACGGCACTATATGGTGGTTTAAGCGACCTCTGTTACTTCACAGTCGCATGGAAACAAGACGCTGTGCCCTGTTAACCCCACAGGAGTTCACAGCTAACTGACGAGCTGAAGGCAGTCTGTGGTAACACACACATACAATCTCCTCACTGGAGAAGCCGGTATTCTAGGGCCTTATTTCAGCCGGGGCCTTATTTCAGCCGGGGCCCTAGATCCACACACACAATCTCCTCGCCGGAGGTGCCGGCATTCTAGGGGCTTATTTCAGCCAAGTCCCTGAGCACACACATAAATTTGACCACACTGGCGCATGCACAAAGCTGATTCAATACTAGCACATGGCCATGCGGTCATGAGAACCTTAAATAGCTGCAGCAAGAACAGGACCTTCCTAGAATTACCAATAAGAGGCTGCTACTGAGCCTGAGCACCTTCAGGACCTTCCTGGAGGACCAATGGATTTAGCTGCAGTATCTGAACATGTGACCCTCGATCTCCACTGAGAGATCTTACTCTGGGCATGCTCAGAACGAGAAAAGCAGGACTTAGTCCCAGAAGCGTCTGCTTGCCGCTGCCCAGTACTGGCTTTAATGGCAGAAGCTGGAAAAGCAGCAGTAACCCTTTGGACAGAGTGAGACTGAGCAAGATGCTGGGACCGACGTCTCCGCTGAGCAGGCTCCACTGAAGGATGGGAGACCGCAGCGGAGATGGCTCAAGATTCCCCCTGTGCAGAGGCGGGATCTCGACCCCTAACATGTGACATTTGGGACCGCACACAGGATGCCAGTCAGGCTTCCAAGGAGAGAATGAGGGTTTCTGCCAATGCTCACCGGCGCCCCGCTCCGAACTTCGCTCCTGGCGACTTAGTGTGGCTCTCCGCCCGTAACATCAGGCTGCGAGTTGAGTCCACTAAGTTTGCGCCTCGCTACATTGGTCCTTTCAAGCTTCTGGAACAGGTTAACCCTGTAGTCTACCATTTGGCTATTCCTCCGCACCTTGGAGTCACCGACACCTTCCACATTTCCCTCTTAAAGCCCGTCTATATGTCCCGGTTTTCTGAGTCATCTGCCGGGACATCGGGTTCATCCACGGATGAGTACGAGGTGAATGCTATCGTGGGGTGCAAGGTAGTACGTGGCAAAAAAAAATATCTGGTGGACTGGAAGGGTCACGGCTAGGGTTGAGCGACCTTGACTTTTTTAGGGTTGAGTCATGTTTCGCGAAACCCGACTGTTGGAAAAGTCGAGTCGGGCGAAATCGGCCGATTACAGCGCAAAGTCGAGGATCGGCCGGAACACGAAACCCTATGCACGTCAATGGGGATTTTTTTTTTTTTTTCTCTCTCTCTCTCTCTCTCTCTCTCTCTCTCTCTCTCTCCACATTACAACTCGCTACTGCGCACAAGCGATAAAATGATGGGCGTGCACGCCCTAACCCCTATGTCATCACTCTGCCCACGCTCCTTCATTGGCTGAAAAAATGGCGCTAAACGCGTCATACGAAACGTGACTTTGGCGCGAAGATCGCGTACCGCATGGCCGACCCCACACAGGGATCGGGTCGGGTTTCATGAGACGCCGACTTTACCAAAAGTCGGCGACTTATGAAAATGAACTATCCGTTTCGCTCAACCCTAGTCACGGCCCTGAGGACAGAACCTGGGAACCTGTAGAGCAGGGGTGTCAAACTGCATTCCTTGAGGGCCGCAAACAGGTCATTTTTTCAGGATTTCCTTGTATTGCACAGGTGATAATTTAACCACCTGCACAGATAATGATTCCTGCTCCTTGTGCAATGCTAAGGAAATCTTGAAAAAACACATGGTTTGAGGCCCTCAAGGAATGCAGTTTGACACCCCTGCTGTAGAGCACATTTGGGCTCCGCTGCTCATTGCAGTCTTTGAATGTAGCAAGGCCCAAGGAGGGGGGGTAATGTTAGAGGTCAAGTTCCCACCACTGCACAAGGGGAATCTCAAACCATGCCTGCTGCAGTCTCCCATACTTCTCAAGCCACAGTGGAGTCTGCTCAGCAGAGACATCAGTCCCAGCGTCTTGCTCAGTCTCACTCTGTGCATAGGGTTGCTGCTGCTTTTCCAGCTTCTGCCCTTGAAGCCAGTGCTGGGCAGGGGCGAGTAGACGCTTTTGGGACTAAGTCCTGCTTTTCCCCTTCTGAGCATGCCCAGGGCAAGATCTCCCATTGGAGATCGAGGGTCACATGCTCAGATACTGCAGCAGATCCTATTGGTCCTCCAGGAAGGTCCTGAAGGTGCTCAACGTCTGTGGCAGCCTCCCATTGGTCCTTCTGGGAAGGTCCTGTACGCGCTGCAGCTATAAAATGTTTGCATGACCGCACGGCCATGCGCTAGTGTAAACGTGTGTGTGTTGATGTGTGAAAGTCGTTCATTAATCATCCCCTCCCTTGTGTATGACTGCTCGCGTAAGGTGGATGATTGCTATCTAGCGCCCGACTTAGCCATCAGCACGTAACACACAAAACAGCATCTAATTGCTGTGACCGCCAGTGCGGCGCCATGCGCTTTCACAGCGCTTTCCTGACCCAAACCTTGGTGGTTAGTGGCGTCCGCCAGTGCGGCACTGCACGCACTCTCGTGCATCTTTATTATTATTTCTTTCACTCTGACACTCCAGTTGCGGTGTCGAGCGCAGAAGGTCTATATGAACTCAAATCCTGTGTCTTGGGATTGAGTTCTGAGACTCCTTGCTTGCACTCTTGGTGCGGTACCGAGGCCCTGTGACTAGTGTTGAGCATTCCGATACCGCAAGTATCGGGTATCGGCCGATACTTGCGGGTATCGGAATTCCGATACCGAGATCCGATACTTTTGTGGTATCGGGTATCGGTATCGAAACAACATTAATGTAATAATGTGTAAAAGAGAGAATTAAAATAAAAAATATTGCTATACTCACCTCTCCGACGCAGCCTGGACCTCACCGAGGGAACCGGCAGCGTTGTTTGCTTAAAATTTGCGCGTTTACTTCCTTACGTGAAGTCCCGGCTTGTGATTGGTCGCGTGCCGCCCATGTGGCCGCGACGCGACCAATCACAGCAAGCCGTGACGTAATTTCAGGTCCTTCAGGATTTTAAAATTACGTTCTGGCTTGTGATTGGTCGCGTCGCGGTCACATGGGCGACACGACCAATCAAAAGCCGTGACGTCACGGGAGGCTGGACACGCGTGCATTTTAAAATGCGCGCGTGTCCTGCCTCCCGTGACGTCCCGGCTTGTGATTGGTCGCGTCGCCCACGTGGCCGCGACGCGACCAATCACAGCAAGCCGTGACGTAATTTCAGGTCCTTCAGGATTTTAAAATTACGTTCTGGCTTGTGATTGGTCGCGTCGCGGTCACATGGGCGACGCGACCAATCACAAGCCGTGACGTCACGGGAGGCTGGACACGCGCGCATTTTAAAATCCTGAAGGACCTGAAATTACATCACGGCTTGCTGTGATTGGTCGCGTCGCGGCCACATGGGCGGCACGCGACCAATCACAAGCCGGGACTTCACGTAAGGAAGTAAACGCGCGAATTTTAAGCAAACAACGCTGCCGGTTCCCTCGGTGAGGTGAGTATAGCAATATTTTTTATTTTAACCCCTTCCCGACCTTTGACGCATACGCTGCGTCATGAAAGTCGGTGCCAATCCGACCTGTGACGCAGCGTATGCGTCATGGAGGGATCGCGCTCCTGCAGATCGGGTGAAAGGGTTAATTCCAATTTCACCCGATCTCCAGGAACAGGGGGAGTGGTGCTTCAGCCCAGGGGGGGTGGCTTCACCCCCTCGTGGCTACGATCGCTCTGATTGGCTGTTGAAAGTGAAACTGCCAATCAGAGCGATTTGTAATATTTCACCCCAAAAAACGGTGAAATATTACAATCCAGCCATGGCCGATGCTGCAATATCATCGGCCATGGCTGGAAAACCTAATCTGTCCCCCCCCACACCCACCGATCTCCTCCCCAGTGCTCCGTTACGTGGTCTGCCCCCCTAAGTCGTCCTGTCCGCTCCTCCGTCCTCCTGTCCGCTCCCCCCGTGCTCTGGTCCCCCTCCCTGTGCTCCGGTCCCCCCCCCCGTGATCCGATCACCCCCCTTTCATACTTACCGGGCCTCCCGGTGTCCGTCCGGCTTCTCCATGGGCGTCGCCATCTTCCAAAATGGCGGGCGCATGCGCACTGCGTCCGCCGAATCTGCCGGCTGGCAGATTCGTTTCAGATGTATTTTGATCACTGCGATATAGCCTACCACAGTGATCAAAATAAAAAAAATAGTAAATGACCCCCCTTTATCACCCCCATAGGGACAATAATAAAAATAAATAAAATATATATTTTCTTTTTTCTACTAGGGTTAGGGTTAGAACTAGGGTTAGAATTAGGGGTAGGGTTAGGGGTAGGGTTAGGGCATGTGCACACAGTGCGGATTTGGCTGCGAATCCGCAGCGGATTGGCCGCGGATCCGCAGCAGATTGGCCGCGGATCCGCAGCGGATTGGCCGCGGATCCGCAGCGGATTGGCCGCTGCGAATTCGTAGCAGTTTTCCATCAGGTTTACAGTACCATGTACACCTATGGAAAACCAAATCCGCTGTGCCCATGGTGCGGAAAATACCGTGCGGAAACGCTGTGTTGTATTTTCCGCAGCATGTCAATTTTGTGCGGATTCCGCAGCGTTTTACACCTGTTCCTCAATAGGAATCCGCAGGTGAAATCCGCATAAAAAAACACTGGAAATCCGCTGTAAATCCGTAGGTAAAACGCAGTGCCTTTTACCTGCGGATCTTTCAAAAATGGTGCGGAAAAATCTCACATGAATCCGCAAAGTGGGCACATAGCCTTAGGGTTAGGGTTGGAATTAGAGTTAGGGTACGGTCTCACAGTGGCACTTTTGTCGCTACGACGGTACGATCCGTGACGTTCCAGCGATATCCATACGATATCACTGTGTCTGACACGCAGCAGCGATCAGGGACCCTGCTGAGAATCGTACGTCGTAGCAGATCGTTTGGAACTTTCTTTCGTCGCTGGATCTCCCGCTGTCATCGCTGGATCGTTGTGACAGCGATCCAGCGATGCGTTCGCTTGTAACTAGGGTAAACATCAGGTTACTAAGCGCAGGGCCGCGCTTAGTAACCCGATGTTTACCGTGGTTACCAGCGTAAAAGTAAAACAAAAAAAAACGTACATACTCACATTTCGGTGTCCTTCAGGTCCCTTGCCGTCTGCTTCCCGCTCTGACTGCCGGCCGGAAAGTGAGAGCACAGCACAGCAGTGACGTCACCGCTGCGCTCTGCTCTCACTGTACGGCGGCACTCACTCAGAGCGGGAAGCAGACGGCAATGGACCTGAAGGACACCGAAATGTGAGTATGTACGGTTTGGTTTTTTTTACTTTTACGCTGGTAACCACGGTAAACATCGGGTTACTAAGCGCGGCCCTGCGCTTAGTAAACCGATGTTTACCCTGGTTACCCGGGACCTTGGCATCGTTGGTCGCTGGAGAGCGGTCTGTGTGACAGCTCCCCAGCGACCACACAACGACTTTCCAACGATCACGGCCAGGTTGTATCGCTGGTCGTGATCGTTGGTAAATCGTTATGTGAGACGGTACCCTTAGGGTTGGAATTAGGGCTAGGGTTGGAAACAGGGTTAAGATTAGGCTTGTGGTTAGGGTTAAGGATAGGGTTAGGGTTGTGTTGGGGTTACAGTTGTGGGTAGGGTTGGGATTAGGGTTAGGATTAGGGTTGGATTTAAGGTTACGGGTGTGTTGGGGTTAGGGTTGTGGTTAGGGGTGTGTTGGGGTTAGGGTTGTGATTAGGGTTATGGCTACAGTTGGGATTAGGGTTAGGGGTGTGTTGGGGTTAGTGTTGAAGTTAGAATTGAGGGGTTTCCACTGTTTAGGCACATCAGGGGTCTCCAAACGCAACATGGCGCCACCATTGATTCCAGCCAATCTTGCGTTCAAAAAGTCAAATGGTGCGCCCTCCCTTCCAAGCCCCGACGTGCGCCCAAACAGTGGTTTACCCCCACATATGGGATACCAGCGTACTCAGGACAAACTGGGCAACAACTATTGGGGTCCAATTTCTCCTGTTACCCTTACGAAAATAAAATAATTGCTTGCTAAAACAATTTTTCATTCCTCAAAATTTATTTATTTTCATGGCTCTGCGTTATAAACTTCTGTGAAGCACTTGGGGGTTCAAAGTGCTCACCACACATCTAGATAAGTTCCATGGGGGGTCTAGTTTCCAAAATGGGGTCACTTGTGGGGGGTTTCTGTTTAGGCACATCAGGGGCTCTGCAAACGCAACATGACGCCAGCAGACCATTCCATCAAAGTCTGCATTTCAAAAGTCACTACTTCCCTTCCGAGCCCCGACATGGTTTACCCCCCACATATGGGGTATCAGTGTACTCAGGACAAACTGGACAACAACTTTGGGGGTCCAATTTCTCCTGTTACTCTTGTGAAAATAAAAAATTGCGGGCTAAAAAATTACTTGCTAAAACATAATTTTTGAGGAAAGAACAATTATTTTTTATTTTCACGGCTCTACGTTATAAACTTATGTGAAGCACTTGGGGGTTGAAAGTGCTCACCACACATCTAGATAAGATCCTTTTGGGGTCTAGTTTCCAAAATGAGGTCACTTGTGGGGTGTTTCTACTGTTTAGGCACATCAGGGGCTCAGCAAATGCAACGTGACGCCCGCAGACCATTCCATCAAAGTCTGCATTTCAAATGTCACTACTTCCCTTCCGAGCCCTGACGTGCGCCCAAACAGTGGTTTACCCCCACATATGGGGTACCAGCATACTCACAACAAACTGGGCAACAAATATTGGGGTCCAATCTCCTGTTACCCTTGTGAAAATAAACAATTGCTTGCTAAAACATCTTTTTTGAGGAAAGAAAAATGATTTTTTATTTTCACGGCTCTGCGTTGTAAACTTCTGTGAAGCACTTGGGGGTTGAACGTGCTCACCACACATCTAGATAAGTTCCTTGGGGGGTCTAGTTTCCAAAATGGGGTCACTTGTGGGGGGTTTCTACTCTTTAGGCACATCAGGGGCTCTGCAAACGTAACATGATTCCCGCAGACCATTCCATCAAAGTCTGCATTCCAAATCATCACTACTTCCCTTCCGAGCCCCGGCATGTGCCCAAACAGTGGTTTACCCCCACATATGGGGTATCAGCGTACTCAGGAGAAACTGCACAACAACTTTTGGGGTCCAATTTCTCCTGTTACCCTTGGGAAAATAAAAAATTGTGGGTTAAAAAATCATTTTTGAGGAAAGAAAAATTATTTTTTATTTTCATGGCTCTGCGTTATAAACTTCTGTGAAGCACTTGGGGGTTCAAAGTGCTCACCACACATCTAGATTAGTTCCTTGGGAGGTCTAGTTTCCAAAATGGGGTCACTTATGGGGAAGCTCCAATGTTTAGGCACACAGGGGCTCTCCAAACGCGACATGGTGTCCGCTAATGATTGAAGCTAATTTTCCATTCAAAAAGCCAAATGGCGTGCCTTCCCTTCCGAGCCCTGCCGTGCACCCAAACAGTGGTTTACCCCCACATAAGGGGTATCATCGTACTCAGGACAAACTGGACAACAACATTTGGGGTCCAATTTCTCCTATTATCCTTGGGAAAATAAAAAACTCCGGGCTAAAAATCATTTTTGAGGAAAGAAAAATAATTTTTTATTTTCATGGCTCTGCGTTATAAACTTCTGTGAAGCACCTGGGGGTTTTAAGTGCTCACTATGCATCTAGATTAGTTCCTTGGGGGGTCTAGTTTCCAAAATGGGGTCACTTGTAGGGGAGCTCCAATGTTTAGGCACACAGGGGCTCTCCAAACGCGACATGGTGTCCACTAATGATTGGAGCTAATTTTCCATTCAAAAAGTCAAATGGCGCGCTGTTGTGAATTTGCTTTTTGCTCCCTCTAGTGGTTACTAGTTTTTTGACTCTGGTTTTTCTGTCATTCCTTTTATCCGCACCTGGGTCGTTAGTTAGGGGTGTTGCTATATAAGCTCCCTGGACCTTCAGTTCAATGCCTGGCAACGTAGTTATCAGAGCTAGTCTGCTGTGCTCTTGTCTACTGATCCTGGTTCCAGTTATATCAGCTAAGTCTGCCTTTTGCTTTTTGCTATTTGTTTTGGTTTTGTATTTTTGTCCAGCTTGTTCCAAATCTATATCCTGACCTTTGCTGGAAGCTCTAGGGGGCTGGTGTTCTCCCCCCGGACCGTTAGACGGTTCGGGGGTTCTTGAATTTCCAGTGTGGATTTTGATAGGGTTTTTGTTGACCATATAAGTTACCTTTCTTTATTCTGCTATCAGTAAGCGGGCCTCTCTGTGCTAAACCTGGTTCATTTCTGTGTTTGTCATTTCCTCTTACCTCACCGTCATTATTTGTGGGGGGCTTCTATCCAGCTTTGGGGTCCCCTTCTCTGGAGGCAAGAAAGGTCTTTGTTTTCCTCTACTAGGGGTAGCTAGATTCTCCGGCTGGCGCGTGTCATCTAGAATCAACGTAGGAATGATCCCCGGCTACTTCTAGTGTTGGCGTTAGGAGTGCAATGTGATAGAAAAACCGCAAATTCCCTCATGGTGTTGTCTGAACAGACACCTGATTTAATGCAATGTGATAGAATCCTGACTAGAAATGAGCGGAAAATTCATAGACGCCGGAATGGCTTGTGCTACTACTGTGGTGATTCTACACATGTTATCTCAGCATGCTCTAAACGTATAGCTAAGGTTGTTAGTCCTGTCACCGTTGGTAATTTGCAACCTAAATTTATTCTGTCTGTAACTTTGATTTGCTCACTGTCATCTTATCCTGTCATGGCGTTTGTAGATTCAGGTGCTGCCCTGAGTCTCATGGATCTCTCATTTGCTAAGCGCTGTGGATTTACTCTTGAACCATTAGAAAATCCTATTCCTCTTAGGGGTATTGATGCTACACCATTGGCAGCAAATAAACCGCAGTATTGGACTCAGGTTACCATGTGCATGACTCCTGAACACCGCGAGGTGATACGTTTCCTGGTTTTACATAAAATGCATGATTTGGTCGTTTTAGGGCTGCCATGGTTACAGACCCATAATCCAGTCCTGGACTGGAAGGCTATGTCAGTCTCAAGTTGGGGCTGTCGTGGTATTCATGAGGATTCCCTGCCTGTGTCTATTGCTTCTTCTACGCCTTCGGAAGTTCCGGAGTATTTGTCTGATTATCAGGATGTCTTCAGTGAGTCTGAGTCCAGTGCACTGCCTCCTCATAGGGACTGTGACTGTGCTATAGATTTGATCCCAGGCAGTAAATTTCCTAAGGGAAGACTGTTTAATCTGTCGGTACCTGAACATACCGCTATGCGTTCATATATCAAGGAGTCTCTGGAAAAAGGACATATTCGTCCGTCTTCTTCCCCTCTTGGTGCGGGATTCTTTTTTGTGGCAAAAAAGGACGGATCTTTGAGACCTTGTATTGATTATCGGCTTTTAAATAAGATCACTGTCAAATTTCAGTATCCTTTACCGCTGTTGTCTGACTTGTTTGCCCGGATTAAGGGTGCCAAGTGGTTCACCAAGATAGACCTTCGTGGTGCGTACAACCTTGTGCGCATTAAGCAAGGTGATGAATGGAAAACCGCATTCAATACGCCCGAAGGTCATTTTGAGTACTTGGTGATGCCTTTTGGGCTCTCCAATGCGCCTTCAGTTTTTCAGTCCTTTATGCATGACATTTTCCGGAAGTATCTGGATAAATTTTTGATTGTTTATCTGGATGATATTTTGGTTTTTTCTGATAATTGGGATTTGCATGTGGAGCAGGTCAGGTTGGTCTTTAAAATTCTTTGTTTGTCAAGGGCTCAAAGTGTCTCTTTGGTGTACAGAAGGTTCCCTTTTTGGGGTTCATTTTTTCCCCTTCTGCTGTGGAGATGGACCCAGTCAAGGTCCGAGCTATTCTTGATTGGACTCAGCCCTCGTCAGTTAAGAGTCTTCAGAAGTTCTTGGGCTTCGCTAACTTCTACCGTCGTTTTATCGCTAATTTTTCTAGCATTGTGAAACCTTTGACGGATATGACCAAGAAGGGCTCCGATGTAGCTAACTGGGCTCCTGCTGCCGTGGAGGCTTTCCAGGAGTTGAAACGCCGGTTTACTTCGGCGCCTGTTTTGTGCCAGCCTGACGTCTCACTTCCCTTTCAGGTTGAGGTGGATGCTTCGGAGATTGGGGCAGGGGCCGTTTTGTCGCAGAGAGGCCCTGGTTGCTCTGTTATGAAACCTTGTGCCTTTTTCTCTAGGAAGTTTTCGCCTGCCGAGCGAAATTATGATGTGGGCAATCGGGAGTTGTTGGCCATGAAATGGGCATTTGAGGAGTGGCGTCATTGGCTCGAGGGTGCTAAGCATCGTGTGGTGGTCTTGACTGATCACAAAAATCTGATGTATCTCGAGTCTGCTAAACGCCTTAATCCGAGACAGGCCCGCTGGTCATTGTTTTTCTCCCGCTTTGATTTTGTTGTCTCGTATTTACCAGGTTCAAAGAATGTGAAGGCCGATGCTCTTTCTAGGAGCTTTGTGCCTGATGCTCCTGGAGTCGCTGATCCTGTTGGTATTCTTAAAGATGGAGTTATCTTGTCAGCTATTTCTCCGGATCTGCGACGTGTGTTGCAGAGATTTCAGGCTGATAGGCCTGAGTCTTGTCCACCTGACAGACTGTTTGTTCCGGATAAGTGGACCAGCCGAGTCATTTCCGAGGTTCATTCCTCGGTGTTGGCAGGTCACCCGGGAATTTTTGGCACCAGAGATCTGGTGGCCAGGTCCTTTTGGTGGCCTTCCTTGTCAAGGGATGTGCGGTCATTTGTGCAGTCCTGTGGGACTTGTGCTCGAGCTAAGCCTTGCTGTTCTCGTGCCAGCGGTTTGCTCTTGCCCTTGCCTGTCCCGAAGAGACCTTGGACACATATCTCTATGGATTTCATTTCTGATCTTCCGCTATCTCAGGGCATGTCCGTTATCTGGGTGATATGTGATCGCTTCTCCAAGATGGTCCATTTGGTTCCTTTGCCTAAGCTGCCTTCCTCTTCCGATCTGGTTCCTGTGTTTTTCCAGAACGTGGTTCGTTTGCACGGCATCCCTGAGAATATTGTGTCAGACAGAGGATCCCAGTTCGTTTCCAGGTTCTGGCGATCCTTTTGTAGTAGGATGGGCATTGATTTGTCGTTTTCGTCTGCTTTCCATCCTCAGACTAATGGACAGACGGAGCGAACCAATCAGACTTTGGAGGCTTATTTGAGGTGTTTTGTCTCTGCTGATCAGGACGATTGGGTGACATTCTTGCCGTTGGCTGAGTTTGCCCTTAATAATCGGGCTAGTTCCGCCACCTTGGTTTCGCCTTTTTTCTGCAACTCTGGTTTCCATCCTCGCTTTTCTTCGGGTCATGTGGAGCCTTCTGACTGTCCTGGGGTGGATTCTGTGGTGGATAGGTTGCAGCAGATCTGGAATCATGTGGTGGACAACTTGAAGTTGTCACAGGAGAAAGCTCAGCGCTTTGCCAACCGCCGCCGCGGTGTGGGTCCCCGACTACGCGTTGGGGATTTGGTGTGGCTTTCTTCCCGCTTTGTTCCTATGAAGGTCTCCTCTCCCAAATTTAAACCTCGTTTTATTGGGCCTTACAAGATATTGGAAATCCTTAATCCTGTATCTTTTCGTCTGGATCTTCCTGTGTCGTTTGCTATTCACAATGTATTTCATAGGTCCTTGTTGCGGCGGTACATTGTGCCTGTAGTTCCTTCTGCTGAGCCTCCTGCTCCGGTGTTGGTTGAGGGCGAGTTGGAGTACGTGGTGGAGAAGATCTTGGATTCTCGCCTCTCCAGGCGGAGGCTTCAGTACCTGGTCAAGTGGAAGGGCTATGGTCAGGAGGATAATTCCTGGGTGGTCGCCTCTGATGTTCATGCGGCCGATTTAGTTCGTGCCTTTCATGCCGCTCATCCTGATCGCCCTGGTGGTCGTGGTGAGGGTTCGGTGACCCCTCACTAAGGGGGGGGTACTGTTGTGAATTTGCTTTTTGCTCCCTCTAGTGGTTACTAGTTTTTTGACTCTGGTTTTTCTGTCATTCCTTTTATCCGCACCTGGGTCGTTAGTTAGGGGTGTTGCTATATAAGCTCCCTGGACCTTCAGTTCAATGCCTGGCAACGTAGTTATCAGAGCTAGTCTGCTGTGCTCTTGTCTACTGATCCTGGTTCCAGTTATATCAGCTAAGTCTGCCTTTTGCTTTTTGCTATTTGTTTTGGTTTTGTATTTTTGTCCAGCTTGTTCCAAATCTATATCCTGACCTTTGCTGGAAGCTCTAGGGGGCTGGTGTTCTCCCCCCGGACCGTTAGACGGTTCGGGGGTTCTTGAATTTCCAGTGTGGATTTTGATAGGGTTTTTGTTGACCATATAAGTTACCTTTCTTTATTCTGCTATCAGTAAGCGGGCCTCTCTGTGCTAAACCTGGTTCATTTCTGTGTTTGTCATTTCCTCTTACCTCACCGTCATTATTTGTGGGGGGCTTCTATCCAGCTTTGGGGTCCCCTTCTCTGGAGGCAAGAAAGGTCTTTGTTTTCCTCTACTAGGGGTAGCTAGATTCTCCGGCTGGCGCGTGTCATCTAGAATCAACGTAGGAATGATCCCCGGCTATTTCTAGTGTTGGCGTTAGGAGTAGATATATGGTCAACCCAGTTACCACTGCCCTATGAGCTGGATTTTTGTATTCTGCAGACTTCCACGTTCCTCTGAGACCCTCGCCATTGGGGTCATAACAGCGCGCCTTCCCTTCCGAGCCTTGCCGTGCACCCAAACAGTGGTTTACCCCCACATATGAGGTATCGGCGTACTCAGGAGAAATTGCCCAACAAATTTTAGGATCCATTTTATCCTGTTGCCCATGTGAAAATGAAAAAATTGAGGCTAAAAGAAATTTTGTGTGAAAAAAAGTACTTTTTCATTTTTACGGATCAATTTGTGAAGCACCTGAGGGTTTAAAGTGCTCACTATGCATCTAGATAAGTTCCTTGGGGGGTCTAGTTTCCAAAATGGGGTCACTTGTGGGGGAGCTCCAATGTTTAGGCACACAGGGGCTCTCCAAACCTGACATGGTGTCCGCTAACGATGGAGATAATTTTTCGTTCAAAAAGTCAAATGGCGCTCCTGCCCTTCCGAGCCTTACCATGTGCCCAAACAGTAGTTTACCCCCACATATGAGGTATTGGCGTACTCAGGAGAAATTTCCCAACAAATTTTAGGATCCATTTTATCCTGTTGCCCATGTGAAAATGAAAAAATTGAGGCTAAAAGAAATTGTGTGAAAAAAAAGTACTTTTTCATTTTTACGGATTAATTTGTGAAGCACCTGGGGGTTCAAAGTGCTCACTATGCTTCTAGGTAAGTTCCTTGGGGGGTCTAGTTTCCAAAATGGGGTCACTTGTGGGGGAGCTCCAATGTTTAGGCACACGGGGGCTCTCCAAACGCGACATGGTGTCCGCTAAAGATTGGAGCCAATTTTTCATTCAAAAAGTCAAATGGCGCTCCTTCCCTTCCAAGCCCTGCCATGCGCCCAAACAGTGGTTTACCCCCACATATGAGGTATCAGCGTACTCAGGACAAATTGGACAACAACATTCGTGGTCCAGTTTCTCCTTTTACCCTTGGGAAAATAAAAAAATTGTTGCGAAAAGATCATTTTTGTGACTAAAAAGTTAAATGTTAATTTTTCCCCTCCATGTTGCTTCTGCTGCTGTAAAACACCTGAAGGGTTAATAAACTTCTTGAATGTGGTTTTGAGCACCTTGAGGGGTGCAGTTTTTAGAATGGTGTCACTTTTGGGTATTTTCAGCCATATAGAACCCTCAAACTGACTTCAAATGTGAGGTGGTCCCTAAAAAAAATGGTTTTGTAAATTTTGTTGTAAAAATGAGAAATCACTGGTCAAATTTTAACCCTTATAACTTCCTAGCAAAAAAAAAATTTGTTTCCAAAATTGTGCTGATGTAAAGTAGACATGTGGGAAATGTTATTTATTAACTATTTTGTGTCACATAACTCTCTGGTTTAACAGAATAAAAATTCAAAATGTGAAAATTGCAAAATTTTCAAATTTTTCGCTAAATTTCCATTTTTTTCACAAATAAACTCAGAAATTATCGACCTAAATTTATGACTAACATGAAGCCCAATATGTCACGAAAAAACAATCTCAGAACCGCAAGGATCCGTTGAAGCGTTCCTGAGTTATTACCTCATAAAGGGACACTGGTCAGAATTGCAAAAAATGGCAAGGTCATTAAGGCCAAAATAGGCTGGGTTATGAAGGGGTTAATTCTTTCTTTTACACATTAATATGGATCCCAGGGCCTGAAGGAGAGTTTCCTCTCCTTCAGACCCTGGGAACCATCAGGGATACCGTCCAATACTTGAGTCCCATTGACTTGTATTGGTATCGGGTATCGGTATCGGATTGGATCCGATACTTTGCCGGTATCGGCCGATACTTTCCGATACCGATACTTTCAAGTATCGGACGGTATCGCTCAACACTACCTGTGACGCAACAGGGTTCGCTTCCTTCACACAAGGTGAAGTTAACCCGTGTGTGTATCCACATTGTACCGCCATATAGTCCGTCATTACTTGGCAGCAGGTTCCATCTCTGCATTGTGGACCCCGGGCTGCGAACGCACCTTACTCTATCTTTCTTATTATTTGGTGCGTTCCGCTAGCCCTAGCAAGGTGTTTCCACCAACATAGAAGAGGATTCTTTACTGTTAGGGCAGTGAGAATCTGGAATTCCTTTCCTGAGGAGTTGGTGATGGCGAACTCAGTCGAGGGGTTCAAGAGAGGCCTGGATGTCTTCCTGGAGCGTAATAATATTGTATCTTACAGTTATTAGGTTCTTTAGAAGGACGTAGATCTGGGGATTTATTCTGACATAATATAGGCTGAACTGTCAAGATACTGTGTTTTCTCTTTTTAAATCATAATGACAACCCAAAACACCCAAATGCCCCTGATCAAAAGTTCACATGCCCTGGTCATTTTAGCCTGATAACATGCACAGAAGTTGTCAAAAATGGGTTTGAATGGCTACAAAGGTAACATCCTCACCTGTGACCTGTTTGCTTGAGATTCATGTGTGTGCATGAAAGCTGAGTGAGTTTCTGGGATAAAGATAGACTCTTTCATCTTTCATCCAGCCACTGACATTTCTGGATTGTGAGTCATGGGGAAAGCAAAAGAATTGTCAACTGATCTTTGGGAAAGGGTAGATGAACTGTATAAAGCAGGAAAGGGATACAAAAAGATATCCAAGGAATTAAAATTTGCTACACCTCATACTCCAGATTCATCCCTCCCACTTCCAATTCATGATTTGCTCTGCCCCTACTCCTTATTCATGATTTGCTCTTTCCCCACTGCCAGTTCATCATTTGCTCTGCCCCCCGCTGCCAATTCATCATTTGCCCTGACCCCCACTGCCAATTCATCATTTGCCCTGCCCCCTATACTCAATTCTCAATTCCTCATTGGCTCTGCCCCTACTCTCAATTCATCATTTGCTCTGCCCCCCACTCTCAGTTCATCATATGCTCTGCTCTCATACTCCCAATTTATCATTTTGTCTGCCCCCACTACCAATTCATCATTTGCTCTGCCCCACTTTGAATTCTTTTGCTCTGCCCCACTGCCAATTCATCATTTGCTCTGCCTTCCCCACTGCCAATTCTTTTGCTCTGCCTCCACTGCCGATTCATCATTTGCTCTGCTCCCCACTGCCAATTCATCATTTGCTGTGCACCTACTCCTAATTCATCATTTGCTCTGCCCTCACTCTTAATTGGTCATTTGCTCTGCTCTCTAATACCAATTCATCATTAGCTCTGTCCCCACAGCCAATTCATAGTTTGCTCTGCCCCACTCTCAGTTCATCATGTGCTCTGCCCCCCTAACTCCCAATTCATCATTTGCTCTGCCCCAACTACCAATTCATCATTTGCCCCATACTGCCAGTTCATCATTTGCTCTGCCCACCACTGCCAATTCATCATTTGTTCTGCCCCCCACAGTCAATTCATCATTTTCTTTGCCCCTACTCCCAATTCATCATTTGCTCTGCCCTCCACTGACAATTCATCATTTGCTCTGCCCCCACTGTCACTTTGTCCCCCACTGCCAATTCATAGTTTTCTCTGCCCCCCCACTCTCAGGCCATACATGTTTTTTCTGCCCCCATACTCCCAATTCATCATTTGCTCTGCTTCTACTCCTAATTCATCATTTGCTCTGCCCTCCCTGACAATTCATCATTTACACTGCCCCTACTGGCAATTTGTCATTTGCTCAGCCCCCTACTCCGAATTCATAATTTGCTCTACCCCCACTGCCAAATCAACATTTGCTCTGCCCCCACTGCCGATTATTTTGCTCTGCCCCCACTGCCAATTCATCACTTGCTCTGCCCCCACTGCCAATTCATCATTTGCTCTGTTACCCCACTTCCAATTCAGAATTTGTTCTGCCCCTACTCCCAATTCATCATTTGCTCTGCACTCTGACAATTCATCATTTGCACTGCCCTCCACTTCCAATTCATCATTTGCACTGCCCCCCACTGGCAATTTATCATTTGCTCTGCCCCCTACTCCGAATTCATAATTTGCTCTACCCCACTGCCAATTCATCATTTGCTCTGTCCTCCCTCTGCCAATTCATCATTTGCTCTGCCCCCATTGCCAATTTTTTTCTCTGCCCTGCACTGCCATTTCATCATTTGCTCTGCCCCCACTGCCAATTTATCATTTGCTCTGCCCCCTAATCCCAAATCATCATTTGCTCAGCCCCCACTGCCAAATCAACATTTGCTCTGCCCCCACTGCCAATTATTTTGCTCTGCCCCCACTGCCAATTCATCACTTGCTCCGCCCCCACTGCCAATTCATCTCTTGATCTGCCCCCATTGCTAATTCATCATTTGCTCTGTTACCCCACTTCCAATTCAGAATTTGCTCTGCCCCTTCTCCCAATTCATCATTTGCTCTGCACTCTGACAATTTATCATTTGCACTGCCCCCCACTCCAATTCATCATTTGCACTGTCCCCACTGACAATTCATCATTTGCTTTGCCCCTACTCTGAATACATCATTTGCTTTTCCCCATTGCTGATTCATCATTTGCTCTGCCCTTCCTCTGCCACTTCATTATTTGCTCTGCCCCCACTGTCAATTCTTTTGCTCTGCCCCCACTGCCTATTCATCATTTGCTCTGCTCCCCACTGCCAATTCATCATTTGCTCTGCTCCCCACTGCCAATTCATTATTTTCTCTGCCCCCTACTCCGAATACATAATTTTCTCTTCCCCCATTGCCAATTCATCATTTGCTTTTGCGCTTCCTCTGCCAATTTATTATTTGCTCTGCCCCCACTGTCAATTCTTTTGCTCTGCCCTCATTGCCAATTCATCACTTGCTCTGCTCCCCACTGCCAATTCATCATTTTCTCTGCCCCTACTTCCAATTCTTCATTTGCTGTTCCCCCACAGCCAATTAATAATTTTTTCTGCCCCTACTCCCAATTCATCATTTGCTCTGCCCCCACTGCCAATTCATCATTTGCTCTGCTCCATTGTCAATTCATTGTTTTCTGTGCCCCATGCTCCCAATTCATTATTTGCTGTGCCTCTACTCCCAATTCATCATTTTCTCTACCCCCACTGCCAATTTATCATTTGCTCATCCCCTACTCCCAATTCATCATTTTCTCTGCCCTCCCTGACAGTTCATTATTTGCACTGCCCCCACTTCCAATTTATCATTTGCTCTGCCCCCCTACTCAGATTTCAAAATTTGTTCTGCCCCCACTGCCAAGTCAACATTTGATCTTCCCCCGAGCCAATTCTTTTGCTCTGCCCCCACTGCCAATTCATCACTTGATCTGCCCCACTACTAATTTATCATTTGCTCTGCCCCCACTGCCAATTCATCACTTGATTTGCCCCCACTGCTAAGTTATCATTTGCTTTGTTACCCCACTGCCAATTCTTCATTTGCTCTGCCCCTGCTCCCAATTCATAATTTGCTCTGCACTCCCTGACAATTCATCATTTGCACTGCCCCCATTTCCAATTCATCATTTCCACTTCCCCACTGCCAATTCATCATTTGCTCTTCCCCTTACTCCCACTTCATCATTTCCTATGCCCCCACTGCCATTTCAACATTTGCTCTGTCCCCACTGCCAATTCTTTTGCTCCGCCCCCACTGCCAATTCATCACTTGCTATGCCCCCTACTGCCAATTCATCACTTGATCTGCCCCCATTGCTAATTCATCATTTGCTCTGTTACCCCACTGTCAATTCATCATTTGCTCTGCCCCTATTCCCAATTCATCATTTGCTCTGCACTCCCTGACAATTCATCATTTTCACTGCCCCCCACTTCCAATTCATCATTTGCTCTTCCCCACTGACAATTCATCATTTGCTCTGCCCCCCTACTCCAAATTCATAATTTGCTCTTTCCCCCACTGCCAGTTCATCATTTTCTCTGCCCTTCCTCTGCCAATTCATTATTTGCTCTGCCACTCCACTGTCAATTATTTTGCTCTGCCCCACTGCCAATTCATCATTTGATCTGCCCCCTACTCCTAATTTATCATTTGCTCTGCCCTCCACTGCCAATTCTTTTGCTCTGCGCCCCACTGCCAATTCATCACTTGCTATACCCCAACTGCCAATTTATCACTTGATCTGCCCCCCACTGCTTATTCATCATTTACTCTGCTCCCTACTCTGAATTCACAATTTCCCCTGCCCTACATTCCTAATTTATCATTTGCTCTGCCTTCCCACTGCCTAATCA
Source organism: Ranitomeya variabilis (assembly GCF_051348905.1). Taxonomy (NCBI): domain Eukaryota; kingdom Metazoa; phylum Chordata; class Amphibia; order Anura; family Dendrobatidae; genus Ranitomeya; species Ranitomeya variabilis. The sequence continues at coordinate 682,737,772 of NC_135233.1, forward strand.
TCATTTGCTCCCCTCCACTGCCAAATCATCATTTGGTCACACCCCAAGACCATTTAATTAATTCTTTTGAAAAAAATTTTTTATATACTTACCTCTCATACAATCTCCTGCAGCTCTACTTCTGGACTGGCATCCTGGTGCTCATTCATTCCGGAATGTACGAGATAATGTCATCAAGTACGTGCCATTACCAGCAAGTCACAGAGAAGCTGGAGGAAGCCCTGGAGCTGCATGGCCGTGAGAGCTCCAACCCTCTCTGTGCTGAGATGTGCACTGAATTGGCAATGCTCCAGCACACGATACCCTGGGTCTGGTGAGGTGAAGCACAATAGGAGGGGGGCCAGACTGGCCCCAGGCCCCCCTCTTTCCTTCTGCTGACCGGGCCCCATACAGCAGTAAATGCAGTAATGCTTTTATTTTTTTTCAATTATGTTTTATATTTCTCTGTAGCATAGCCATAGAAGTAGAAGAATCATGGAGGACATTGTTTAGAAGCGGTTAATCCAACTCTAGAATGAGTAAGGAAAACACTTATTAGAAGCTGTATGCACATATTTGTCTATATGTCTCTAATTCTCTACAGCAGCTTCTTATACCCCCTCCATTCCTACTTGTCATAGTTTTTTATGGTTAGCAACTATAACGTAATCCCACTATGAAGTTAAAAGTCCATATTGTCTCTGTCTCTCTCAAAATTAATTTTATCAGTGATCTGAAAGAAATGATCAAACGGAGGAAGGCTGTATTGAATTGCTTCATATTTACATTAAGAAAATTCTCTCACAAACTTTTAAATATTCACAGTTTAACAAAAATACAGTATTTGTTCATTTGAAAACACATGATAATGAGGCCAGGCTATCATTGATTCCATGGAACAACTGTTCTAAGCCCCAAGATCTAGGGGAAAATAATAGTAATACAAAAAATGTAAAAAATATAGTGATATTACAAGAATTGCACAGCCAGGTGCAGGTTTTCTAGGCAGTGATCTTCTGTCTCAAATAACCTTTTTTTGAAACAGTGTACTAATGTCACGATTCAGCTGTTGGGTGACCCGGGACCAGGGGCTCCTTCCCTTTCCCTAGCACTAGGGGGCACCATAGCTCTCCCTATTCCCTGGGATACTTCTGAAGGTGAAGATGCTGGGGCTGCCTTATCTCCTGAGTTAGCCCTCCGTCTACCCCAGGGAAGAGGGGCACTACTGTGCCCCACAGTACACCAACTCAATAAACAAGGCTACACACACAAGTTTAAACTGAAGACACCAGGCATGCAAAATATTCAGTCACATATAACAGAGGAATGCAGACGGGAGTGAAGAATGGGGAAAAACCAAAGTAGAGGAGGGAATTATCACACTTACAAACCACACAACAGTCACAGATAACTCCTCCAAAACTCTGACTTGGGGTTGAATCAGGACCCAGATTATAAAGGAGATACTAGTAGCTAACTGAGCTCAGCTGAGAGCTCAGGGTTTCCAACAAGGCTGATTATTTATTTTGGCAGAACAGGGGTTAAACACCATTAAAGAAGGAAAATTGCTTCTTCTCAGTCCAGGAGTAGGAGCAATCAGATGTTGTGGTCTTCTGGCTCCTCTCTGTTGCAGGAACTCCCGTGACAGTACCCCCCTTCTACGAGCGACCTCCAGAACCGCAGGACCAGGTTTATCAGGGTGTGCCACGTGAAAAGACCGGATCAGTCTTGAACGTCAGATGCTTGTACCCACATCTTCTCCTCAGGACCATACCCCCTCTAATGTACCAGATACTGAAGCGACTGACGAACAAAATGAGAATCCATGATTTTCGCTATCTTAAACTCCAATTTTCTATCAACAATGACAGGAGATGGAGGCAGTGGTGATGGTATTGAAAATGTAACATTTTTTTCAGGAGAGGTTGATGAAAAACATTATTGATCCTAAAGATGGGCGGCAAAGCAAGGCGGAATGCTAAGGGATTAACGATGGATACGATCTTATAAGGACCAATAAACCTGGGACCCAGTTTTCCAAGATAGAACCTTCAACTTAATGTTTGTTGAGGACAACCACACAAAGTCACCAACACACAGGTCCGGACCCACCAAACATCTCCGATCAGCCACATTCTTATATTTGAATCCCATCTTCCTCAAATTATTAGCAACCCTTTTTATTAAATGAGCTGAACTGGATGGAAAAAGGATGGGGACTTACCAGTAGATTCATGACAACGATTATTTATTGGCTAGCGGTAAGTGGGCAACCCTGTCCTCCTGATTCTCAGACACAAAACACATAAGATATGTCTCCAGATTCTGGTTAACCTGCTTAGTCTGCCCATTAGACTATGGGTGGCATGCAGAAGAAAATGACAGATGGATCTCCAGACGGGTGCAAAGTGCTCTCCAAAACTTGGAATCAAATTGTACCAACCGGTCAGAAATAATATCGGTCGGGATCCCATGTAATCTTACAATTTCCCATGAGGAAAATTTGCGAGAAGGACTTGCCGTTCAGCAAAGCTGGTAAAGCAATAAAATGAGACATCTTACTGAATCTATCTACCACCAGCAGTATTAAAGTATTCCCCGCTGGCACGGGTTGATCCGTGATAAATCGACCAAAAAATTAGTCCAAGGTCTGCTGGAAATCTCCAACGGTTGGAGAGCCCCCAATGGACAAGTATGAGAGGTCTTAGAACATACAAAGACACTGCAGGTGGCTAAATACTCCCGGACATCCTGATAAACATCTGCCCACCAAAAACGCTGAGTAAGAAGATCAGTGGTGGCTTTATCACAAGGTTGACCGGCCAAGACCAAATTGTGATGTTCACTAAGGACTCTTAGATGAAGATTAACAGGAACAAATAGTTTACCAAGTGGCCAGGCAGCAGGGGCATCCCCCTGAGCATCAACAGCCTCTCTTTCCAGATCGGAGAATATAGACGCTATAACCACCCCTTTTTGAAAAATAGGTACTGGTTCACAATTATTTCCTCCCCCAGGAAAACAACAAGATAAGGCATCTGCCCTAATGTTTTTGTTTCTCAGCCTATGTGTGACAGAAAAGTTAAACCTGGTAAAGAAGAATACCCATCTTGCCTGTTGAGGCGTTAGACTTTTTGCCAATTCCAAATATACCAGGTTCTTATGATTCATGATTAGCATAACTGGATAAACTGCTCCCTCCAAAAATTCACTCATCACTCTTCAAAAGCACACTTAATTGCCCAGAGTTCCCGGTTACCGATGTCATAATTTTTCTCAGAAGATAACAGTGTTTTCAAAAAATAAGCACATGGTTGCCATTTACCAGTAGACGTACCCTGCGACAACACATTGCCCATCCCAGCTCATACGCATCGACCTCAATGATAAAAGGCTGAGAGACATCAGGCTCTATGAGGATCGATGCAGATGAAAAACACCTTTTCAAAGTATCAAATGCCTTCCTGGCGGGACTGGACCATTTGGAGAAGTCTGTCCCCTTCCTAGTCACATCTGTCAGAGGTTTGGCTAATACCGATTAGTTTTTGATGAACTTACAATAGTTGTTGGCGAAACCTAAAAACCTTTGTAATGCCTTCAAATCCTCAGGACAATCTGAATCCAATACCACCCAGACTTTTGCTGGATCCATGAGAAAACCTGTGGATGACAACACATATCCTAGCAAAGGTATCTCCTCAACAGACAGCAAACACTTCTCGGGTTTACAGCTCTGGCAAAAATTAAGAGGCCACTGCAAAATGTTCAGTTTGTCCAGTTTTTTTCTTTATAGGTATATTTTTGTTTAAAATGTAAATTGTTCTTTTATTCTACAAACTTCTGAAAACATGTCTCCGAATTTCCAAGCAATACATTTTGTATTTTTTCTGACACAGAAAAATGATCCAATTTTTTTTTAAATAAAACAGTGCTTTCAGACCTCAAATAACGCAAAGAAAACAAGTTGATAATCATACTCAGGAAGAGATCAGAAATCAATATTTTGTGGAATAACCATGATTTTTAATCACAGCTTTCATAGGTCTTGGCATGCTTTCCACTTGTCTTTCACACTGCTTCTCACGCAAAAATGTAAGCAGTTCTTTGTTTGATGGCTTGTGACTATCTATCATCCTCTTGATTACATTCCAGAGGTTTTCAATGGGGTTCAGGTCTGGTGATTGGGCTGCCCATGACAGGGTTTTGATGTGGTGGTCTCTTAATTTTTGCCAGAGCTGTATATTGTCTCTAAGTATATTTAAGACCTGCCTGACATGTACCTGATGTGACTCGAGGTCAGGTGAATAAATTAATATGTCATCCAGATAGAGAACCACAAATCTGCCTACCAGGTGACTAAAGGTGCCATTTACAAAGTGCTGAAAGATGATGGGCGCGTTCGTCAACCCAAAAGGCATCATCAGATTCTCATAGTGTCCCTGGGGCATATTGAATGCTGTTTTCCACTCATCCCCCTCTTTAATGCGATTGAGATTATACGCCCCCCGAGATCCAGTTTTAAAAACCACTTTGCTCCTACAATCTGATTAAAGGGGTCCGGTATGAGAGGGATCGAATATGGATTCCGGATCATGATCTGATTGAGTTTGCAGAAATCTTGGCATGGGTGTAATCCCCCATCATTTTTCTTTGCAAAAAAGAATCCCTTGGCAATGGGGGATGAGTATGGTCTAATATGACCCTTTGCCAAACTTTCCGCGATATACAGTCTGCTCTTAAGCAGATTAATGGCGCAGTCATAATGACCATGGGGAGTGAGTTCTTGGCACCTCTGCTCTTAGAACACATCCTCAAAATCAGACAGGTATTTCGCACAGACTGGGTATCCACCTTAGCATGACAGGTACCCAAGCAGTGTCCTTGACAATACTCAATTCATTTTACCACTTCCTGAGTCTGCCAATCTACTACAGGATTGTGCAGAGCCAAAGTAGTCCAAGAACCACAGGTGATGGCAGGCCATCTAGCACATAACAGTCAATCACCTAAGAGTGCATGTCACATGCGTGAAGATGTAAACCTTGGATGCCTTGAGTAAAATGCCAATGTATCAAGGGGGCAGAGTCGATGGTGATTATGGGTACGGGTCTAGACAGCATAAGTAGATTGAGGCCTCAGACCTGACGAACCTAGCATCGATCAAGTTAAACTCCACCCCACTGTCTAGAAATGCAGACACCTCTACCTTAATTTCACCCAGTTGAATTTCTGCTGGGCAACCTGAGCTTCTTAGTTTTACTGATGTGTGTTTACTGCGAGATCAGGAAGGGCACGTGCACACGAGTGAAATATTCGAATTCGGGAAAATTGGCACAAATAATTTCTAATATCTGTGTATTCGTGCTGAATAATGAATCCAATGCAAGTCAATGGAAAAGCCAAATATTTTTCAGCTGGACCCAACAAACAGGTCTGCCCTGGAGGCACGGGAAAAAACTGAAATTGATGGTAAAGAGCTAAAACTAAATGGGGACGGCATGGAGAGATGCCTGCATGCCTTTCTGACTCACAGATGGTATCTGGGAATAATGTTGTCAGACTATTGCGCCAGTTTTATGGATTTTTAAAATGACTTACCAAACCAAACCAAAACATTTTTTTAACCCGTTCACCCCGAAGCCTGTTTTCACCTAAGTGACAGGGCCAATTTTTACAATTCTGACCACTGTCACTTTATGAGGTCATAACTCTGAAACGCTTCAACGGATCCTGGTGATTCTGACACTGTTTTCTCGTGACATATTGTACTTCATGATAGTGGTAAAACTTCTTCGATATGACTTGCCTTTATTTGTAAAAAAAAACAAAAATTTGTCGAAAATTAAGAAAATTTAGCAATTTTCAAACTTTTAGTTTTTATGCCCTTAAATTAGAGAGTTATATCACATAATATAGTTAATAAACAACATTTCCCACATGTCTGCTTTACATCAGCACAATTTTGGAAACATAATTTTTTTTTTGTTAGGGAGTTATAAGGGTTAAATTTGACCAGTAATTTCTCATATTTGCAACAAAATTTGCAAAACCATTTTTTTTACGAACCACCTCACACTTGAAGTGACTTTGAGGGGTCTATATGACAGAAAATGCCCAAAAGTGACACCATTCTAAAAACTGCACCCCTCAAGGTACTCAAAACCACATTCAAAAAGTTTATTAACCCTTCAGGTGCTTCACAGGAATTTTTGGAATGTTTAAAAAAAATTGAACATTTAACTTTTTTTTCACAACATTTTTACTTCAGATCCAATTTGTTTTATTTTACCAAGGGTAACAGGAGAAATTGGACGACAAAAGTCATTGTACGCCGATACCCCACATGTTGGGGTAAACCATTGATTGGGCACATGGCAGAGCTCTGAAGGGAAGGAGCGCCATTTGACTTTTCAATGCAAGATTTGCTGGAATTGAGATCGGAACCCATGTCACAATTGGAGAGCCCCTGACGTGCCTTAACAGTGGAAACCCCCACAAGTGACACCATATTGGAAACTAGACCCCCCAAGGAACTTATCTAGATGTGTTGTGAGAACTTTGAACCAACATGTGTTTCACTACAGTTCATAACGCAGAGCCGTGAAAATACAAAATATTTTTTTTCCACAAAAATGATATTTTAGCCCCCATGTTTTTATTTTCCAAAAGGTAACAGGAGAAATTGGACCACAAAAGTTGTTGTCCAATTTGTCCTGAGTACGCTGATACCCCATATATGGGGGGAACCACTGTTTGGGCGCACGGCAGAGCTCGGAAGGGAAGGAGCGCCGTTTGAAATGCAGACTTAGATGGATTGGTCTGCAGGCGTCATGTTGCATTTGCAGAGCCCCTGATGTACCTAAACAGTAGAAACCCCCCACAAGTGACCCCATATTGGAAACTAGACCTCCCAAGGAACTTATCTAGATGTGTTGTGAGAACTTTGAACCAACATGTGTTTCACTACAGTTTATAACGCAGAGCCGTGAAAATAAAAAAATTTTTTTTCCATGAAAATGATATTTTAGCCCCCACGTTTTTATTTTCCCAAAGGTAACAGGAGAAATTGGACCACAAAAGTTGTTGTCCAATTTGTCCTGAGTACGCTGATACCCCATATGTTGGGGGGAACCACTGTTTGGGCGCACGGCAGAGCTCGGAAGGGAAGGAGCGCCGTTTGAAATGCAGACTTAGATGGATTGGTCTGCAGGCGTCATGTTGCATTTGCAGAGCCCCTGATGTACCTAAACAGTAGAAACCCCCCACAAGTGACCCCATATTGGAAACTAGACCTCCCAAGGAACTTATCTAGATGTGTTGTGAGAACTTTGAACCAACATGTGTTTCACTACAGTTTATAACGCAGAGCTGTGAAAATAAAAAATATTTTTTTTCCACGAAAATGATATTTTGGCCCCCACGTTTTTATTTTCCCAAGGGTAACAGGACAAATTGGACCACAAAAGTTGTTGTCCAACTTGTCGTGAGAACGTTGATACCCCATATGTTGGGGGGAACCACTGTTTGGGCGCATGGCAGAGCTCGGAAGGGAAGGAGCACTGTTTTAGTTTTTCAAAGCAGAATTGGCTGGAATTGAGATCGGACGCCATGTCGCGTTTGGAGAGCCCCTGATGTACCTAAACAGTGGAAACTCCCCAATTCTAACTGAAACCCTAACCCCAACCCTAACCCCAGCCCTAACCCTAACTCTAGCCCTAACCCTAGCCCTAACCCTAACCCTAATGGGAAAATGGAAATAAATACATTTTTTAAAATTTTATTATTTTTCCCTAACTAAGGGGGTGATGAATGGGGGTTTGATTTACTTTTATAGCGTTTTTTTGGCGGATTTTTATGGTTGGCAGCCATCACACACTAAAAGACGCTTTTTACTGCAAAAAATAGTTTTTGCATCACCACATTTTGAGAGCTATAATTTATCCATATTTTGGCCCACAGAGTTATGTGAGATCTTGTTTTTGCGGGACGAGTTGACGTTTTTATTGGTACCATTTTCGGGCACATGACATTTTTTGATCGCTTTTTATTCCGATTTATGGGAGACAGAATGAACAAAAACCAGCAATTCCTGAAATTCTTTTAGGGGGGGCGTTTATGCCGTTCCACGTGTGGTAAAATTGATAAAGCAGCTTTATTCTTTAGGTCAGTACGATTACAGCGATACCTCATTTATGTAATTTTGTTATGTTTTGGCGCTTTTACACAATAAAAACTATTCTATATAAAAAAATAATTGTTTTTGCATCGCTTTATTCTGAGAGCTACAGTATAACTTGTTATTTATCTGCTGATGATGCTGTATGGCGGCTTTTTTTTTGCGGGACAAGATGACATTTTCAGCGGTACCATGGTTATTTATATCCGTCTTTTTGATCGCGTGTTATTCCACTTTTTGTTCGCATGTATTATAATAAAGCATTGTTTTTTGCCTTGCTTTTTTTTTTTTTTTTTTTGTGGTGTTCACTGAAGGGGTTAGCTAGTGGGATACTTTTATAGAGCAGGTCGTTACGGACGCGGCGATACCAAATATGTGTACTTTTATTGTTTTTTTTATTTAATGAAATAAATGGATTTACTGGGAAATGTTTTTTTTTTTCTTTATTTGGGGATTTTTTTATTTTATTTTTTATACATTCAATTTTTTTTTTTACTTTCTACCATTGTCCCAGGGTGGGACATCACTGTATTAGATCAGATCATTGATCTGACAGTGTGCATAGCACTCTGTCAGATCAGCGATCTGACAGGCAAGTTCTGGAGGCTTTCCGGCGCCTGCTCTCAGCAGCTCTCAGCAGGTGCCGGCTAGCCAGGTCATTTCATGACCTGGAAGGAGTCCCGCGGCCATCTTGCATCCGGGGACTCCTTCCGGATTACCAGTGCAACGCGGTCTCATCGCGTTGCTCCGGTGGGAGAGCGCAGTGAGCCCCCGTCCCTGCGCGATCCACCTCTATGCCGCTGTCACTACTGACAGCGGCATCAGAGGGGTTAAATGCCCGCGATCGGCGCTAGCGCCGATCGTGGGCATTGCTGCGGGGTGTCAGCTGTCATATACAGCTGACACCCGCACCCGATCACCGCGGCGCTCAGCGCGAGACCGCGGTGATCGGTGCGCCGTACTAGTACTGCAGCTGGCACAAATGCAATGCCAGCAGCGCAGTACTAGTATGGCGCATGTCGCAAAGGGGTTAAAGGGAAAAATGCTAAGAAACATTCCTTCATAATTACACATATATAGCGCAAAATAGAAATAATAATAAGAAAAAAATTATAGCTCCCCTTTAGCATATGTTCACACGGAGAGTTTTGGTTTTAGTTTTTCATTTAACATTTGTGAGGGTTCTCACTCCCACATTTGGGAGGTCCCTCTCTCATGCAAAATATTTAGCAAGATAGTGAAATACATATTTCCCATCCCTTTACAATGCTATTTCAAACATGCAAATTTGAATTTTGGGCTTTGCCGGCCACCACCACCATATCCACCGCAATATAATTACGCGGCCCTCGCTGACAATTAGCAGAGTGCCACCATGTGCTGTGATACCTGCATTTTGTAAGATCTACAGTTCATTTTTGCCACCAGTTCCCAATGGAACCATAGTCAAAGTGGGTCTGTGTAAGGCTGAAACATGAAGAATTGTGTGGAGCATATTAATGCATTTATGTTCCAAAATGTCCAAGTGCAGACCCAAAAAACAACATCAGGCTACCAGTTAGAAGACCAAAGAGACCACGAGAAGGGCAACACAATAAAAAAATTATAATAATAGAATATATAGAGATTGAGAGAAGAAATTTGACCATTGCTCAAAGTACAAAGGTTTCCAAAAATGACCACAAGGGGTCTGTATCATACATGCTGAAAGACACAGTGATGGGGACATCACAATACACTTTGCAGTTATTATAAGAGGTAGAGATAGAGAGTACAAGTTTCACCATTGCACAATGTGCAAAGTTTTCCAAACCTTAGCCAAGGGGTCTCTCTCAGAGCAGCTGAAAGATGCCATGATTGTGACATCAAAATACACTTAGCAGTTATTTTGTAAATATATTTCCCAGCAATATGCGCTCCAGAAGGATGATGATGGAACTCCATATTCTGATTCAAGGATGATTTTTATTTCAAACTAGAATACAACTGGTTTTGACTTCTTCCTCAGGTATAATGTCATGCATATAAACAAATCTATTTGAACACATTTTATAGCAGATATCCCTGCATGTCAGGGAAGGGGCATTGGTTTCACCCTCAGAAACAGATTTGGTACCTAGGCATTCCACCACTTACTGGGATGCTTGGCTGCCATGTGCTTTTGCATGCTGGTAGTGCTCAGGTTGGCAGTGTTCTTGCTCCCTTTTAGCTTGGTTTGGCAGATGCTGCAAATTACAGTTGTTTTATCTGAGGGACTTTCAGAAAAAAAACTGCCATACAGTGGAACAACGCACCCTTGCATTGTTATCTAGCTGAGTGGGGGGTCTCTGTGAAACTACCTTTTCTTGCCTGTTTTCTTGCTAAAGATCCATCCCTGTCTGCACGGCTGTGCTCGCTAGGTATGCCACCGTGCCAGGTTGAATCAGTGGCCTCATCACTGACCATGTCATTTTTAAATTCCTCAATCTGATCCTCCTTCTGAGCTGCAATTTGAGGCTGACCTGATGGTAACTGTGCCTCATGATTATCCTCCACCTCTTCAGACATCAATTGACCTTATCCAACGTGTCTTTCTCCTGGCCGTGGGAGCTCAAATGTTTGGGCATCACTGCACTCCACCTCCTCATGACCTTCTTTAATGGTGCACATTGAAAGGCCTGACAAATTACAAGGGAATGTAAACAGCTCCTCAGAGTGGCCAGTGTTGGGGTCATATGTCTACTGGGATTTTTGATGATAGGAGAAAGAAGGACCAGGTTGAGGATTCAGAGGCCCAACCTTTTGGCTACTGAGACTGGACCATGTGGAAGACTTCATGGTGCTGCTTGTCAACACACTGGAGCCTTTGTCTGCCATTCAACCCACAACATCATTGCAGTTGTCTGGGTTTGTTAGTGGTGTAGCGTGCTGACCAAATCTTTACAGGAACCTAGAACGAGATACAGTCACCTTCGGATCTGTCACGCGGCCTTGGCGGGCACCACCACATCCACGTCCCTTAACTTCACCATTTCGCATCTTGAATGTGTTATGCTAGTGAAACAAAAAAATACTGGCTTTATTTTTTGCAAGTACCCTTACAAAGGTCTTATGTACAAATTAACTGTATCTAGCAATGTGTGGCTATGTTTTTGGAGATTGTCTTGCTGACACACTCCAAATTCGGAGTAATAAAGATTATTGCCCCTGATAAATTGTCACCTACGATTATTTCTACCCTGATTGCGCCAATCGCACAACTGCTAGATAAAGATGCGCTATTTTTAGAACAAAATAAATTTATGATTTTTTTAAAATCGGCTTGCTGTCACACTCCAAATGTGCAGTAATGAAGATTATTGCTCCTGCTAAATTGTCACGCACAATTTTCTCTACTCAGATTGCGCCACAACTGCTATTCAAATATTAAGTATTTTAAGTGGAAAATAGCAGATAGCTGCAGCATGTACTTGCAATAATCAGAACACCCAGGTGCCAGTTTTTCACCTACCTCCCTCGTATTAAATATCTCACTACTAAATCCCCACCTAACAAACAAAAACATGTAATCTTGACAGTCTTCAGCTCTTAAAAGAGCTTTTTTGTAATAAATAATGCTCATTATAACTTTTTATCACTGTCCCTACTCTCCTTTTACTCTCCCTATGCTAACACTATGCTCTTACTACGCTTTTTCCGGCTGCAATATGCGCAAGATGGCACTGGCAGTGTTTAAATAGTCCCTATGACGCTGGAAGACCAGACAATCACAGTAATGCAACAACAAAGATGGAGCCTGCATTACTGTGATTGGCAAGCCTGCCCAGAATGTTTATTGGATGCAAATAAAGCGCCAAACATGCAGGGCGGGTACTCAAATATACTGAGGCGAATGCCTAATTGCTCGCCAAGTAACGAATTGTCGAATACCGTACTATTCATGCGAGTAATGAATAGTGCCAAATGTATTCGCTGATCACTAGTAACGATGAGCATTGGCCAAACTAAGAATCATCTTTTAGACGGCCAGATAGAGAAGCATGTGCTCTATAACCTTGTGTGGTCTGCCATTAACTGGTTGAATTGCTTTGGCTACTCAACACTTTTACTTGTCATTAATATCATTAACAGTTGATCATAGGATATTTAGAATAGAAACTTTTTTGCAAACTAATTTGCTACAATTTATGTCTCTTTAGAATAAACCTTTCTTTCTGAAATGTTTGTAAAAGCCGACTGCAAAGCTTGGTGCTTGATTTCATACATTTGCGTCAATGTGACTGAATGAAAAACTTGAATTCAATGATTAAGAGATGTGTCCTAATACATTAATGTTTAAGGCTGGATTCACAAAATCATGTTGCACAGACTGAGCACCAACCGCGATGCATGAACCAGCAGCAGGTCTCATTCATGACCAGATCTCAACAACCTGATAGGCATACATGAACCAGTCGAATTGGGTTTAGGAGATCCGTGCTCCTTTCAAGTATTGAGAAATATTAATGTATGAATCTGCGCTAAGTCCTCAGTCAGATGTCCGTTTTTCATTTACGCATTGAAGCTGTGTTTTTCACAGATACAGTAGAACACATACCCATTATCATATATATATAGCTGTTCATATTTCCATTTGTTTTTGTGGACCATGTGTCCACAAAATAATTAAGGGCATATGTTGGATTTTGATCAACATCACTGATCAATTTTATCCATACAGGTCTATGGGTCAATGAAAATCATGGACAGCATATAAAGAAACCACTGACATCTGATTTAGATCTAAAGTATACAATTTTATTCCAAATTTTTGTAAAAAAAATAGTCACACTATTTATGGTTTTTTTTTATCACATATCCACTATATCTTCAGGTAGTTTAACATTTAAAAGATTATTTTGCTTTCCATCTTTTCCTTAGCAGAAGAAAACATGAAGTTCTCTTTCAAGTCCTCTACTGTTACAGTGTCTCAAGCATCAAAGTCCCCTCCTAGCCATTTTCATTTACCTTGTGACTCTGACCCTTTGTCAGGCAGAGCACTTTCAGAGTAAACTGATCCAGAAGGTCCCCAAGGATGTTATTCTCATTTATTCACTCAGTCTTTTGAATTGAACAGGCCACATTTGGCAGACATTCAGCAGACTAAGACTCAAAGAGCACACAATTCTTTTTCTTCTGAGGGTTTTTTTGAATAAAGACCATCATTTTTCAGGAAGCTTTAATAGACATCAGTCATTTAGCATGTTACGTTTCATTCATGAATGCAGTAGATGTGATGAGTCTGACTAGTAATAAAAGACTAGAACAGAGAGGAGACAGACAATGAGCAAGATGGACAGTCAATGGAGGATCCTTTGATGGGACATTTCAGGAAAATCGCCCTACCTATTTCCTTCAGGCAATGTTCATAAATCATCAAGGGATACACCCAGTTTAGGTGATAACATATTACAATAAGACCCTTTAGTAAGTATGTGACAGATGCTCAGTGAAGACCAGCACTTCAGGTATAAAACATATGTGTAAGCACCTTTGCTGCCATCTGCCTGTCCAAACAAGAAGCTATTGCTTCTACCAGCTGGTCCACTTTTGCAAGACTTCCTAATGTTTGAAGATAGTCACAAGGGACCAATAAGGAACAATAGCATTGAGACTGTCCCACGGGGAGGAGGGAAGGAGGCCAACGGCTCTGTACCAATGTACCTGCCAACTGGTGTGTCACAAAAAAGCTAAGGTTACTAGTTAGCCGCTTATCTGATGAAAAGAATTCTTTCATTTCTATTAACCCCTTGGTTGACTATTTGTAAGTCAAAGTGCAAGTCCAACTAGGTAGGAAAAAAATATGAAAGTATAGGTAAAAACAACAGCACAGGCTTATAAAGTGTCCATTATTAAAAAAATGAGACGCTAAAACATAATCTTTAGTAGTAGCAGATACAAATAAAAAAGAATCATACAAAGAGTCCTTTAATGACCAACAAATATAAATACAGTATAAATCTTCATTAATGTTATCCTCATGAAAACTTGTGCAAACTGTAGAAATCTGATATCAGGTACGTAGAAAATCAGGACAAGAGCCATTACCCATAAGAGACAAAGAAACGAGGACCAGTCATAAAGTTCCCAATTAACCCTTAATAACCAGCATTACATGGATATTAGTTACTGTTCTCTATGAGTGCTGGTTATAACTTATCATGCTTCTAGATAAGGATGTACTCATCTGATGCTAAGAGTGGCCATCCCATTAGTTAGTCAATACAGGAAGGAAGGAGACAATGCATCATCATGATAGCATCAGTAAATATTATCATAAAAAGACACTTTTTATGGTAGATCTATTATTGGTCTAGTGAAAATATCAATTCACAATAATCTGTGCAGCATTCCACTCGCCAAATGAAAATATAAGAGATATGTAATAAAGATAGCTTGTTATTTTTGCAGTACTTTGAACAGTAAAAAAATTAAAATGCTGGTTCTTTCATCCTACTTACATCAAAATTTCAGGAAAATTTAGTGAAGTCCATTATTACTTATCATGCAAAAACAACAAGCCCTCAAACTTCTTTCTAAAAAATATATGAATCTCAGAAGTTTCAGGGCATGTAAACAACTGTTTTCAACTAAACATGTATTTATTCTTTAAAACTTTGAAAAGATTTTAAAAAATTATAATTATTTGTTAACAGTGTAGTGGCATTATTCAGTTACATTATGGCCATATTATTCATTTCTATTGACCAATAAAATAAAATTACATTTTTATTGCACATTAAAAATTAGAAAAAAAAGTGCAATTGCCACGTGGAATTCCTGTTTTAGCACTCATTAAAAAATAAACTGAAATAAAATTAGCTGAGAAAGAAAATAGGTAACGGTATATCTCACATTTGTGCCGCTTAAAAATACACTAATTTGTCTTAAGGCCCCGTCTCACATAGCGAGATCGCTAGCGAGATCGCTGCTGAGTCACAAGTTTTGTGACGCAACAGCGACCTCAGTAGCGATCTCGCTATGTGTGACACGTACCAGCGATCAGGCCCCTGCTGCGAGATCGCTGGTCGTGTCAGAATGGCCTGGACCTTTTTTTGGTCGTTGAGGCCCCGCTGACATCGCTGAATCGGTGTGTGTGACAGCGATCCAGCGATGTCTTCACTGGTAACCAGGGTAAACATCGGGTTACTAAGCGCAGGGCCGCGCTTAGTAACCCGATGTTTACCCTGGTTACCAAAAAAAACAAACAGTACATACTCGCCTTTCGGTGTCCAGGTCCCTTGCCGTCTGCTTCCTGCTCTCACTGACTGCCGGCCGTACAGTGAGAAGTGAGAGCACAGCAGTGACGTCACCGCTGCGCTCTGCTCTCAGTGTACGGCGGCTCAGTCAGAGCAGGAAGCAGACGGCAAGGGACCTGACGGACATCAGAAGGCGAGTATGTACTGTTTGTTTTTTTTGGTAACCAGGGTAAACATCGGGTTACTAAGCGCGGCCCTGCGCTTAGTAACCCGATGTTTACCCTGGTTACCCGGGTGCTGCAGGGGGACTTCGGCATCGTTGAAGACAGTTTCAACGATGCCGAAGTCGTTCCCCTGATCGTTGGTCGCTGGGGAGAGCGGTCTGTGTGACAGCTCCCCAGCGACCACACAGCGACTTACCAACGATCACGGCCAGGTCGTATCGCTGGTCGTGATCGTTGGTAAATCGCTTAGTGAGACGGGGCCTTTAGAAAGGACAAGCCCTCATGTACTTACATGGTGGCAAAAATAAAGCTTGGGATCAAAGAATGCAATAATGAAAAAACTTAAAAACTGCATGTTCACTAAGTAATCCTATAGTTCTTAATAAAAGAAAATTGCAGAATTTATGCTTAATATATTAACATTTTTTTCAATGTCGCTGTTTATGTACTAATACATGTTGCAGTTTTACATTTTTATATAAAACTAGCTGAAGAGCCCGACGTTGCCTGGGCATACTGACTAACTGTGGTTAGTTATAACAAATTATAATGATTATTCTCCATCCCATAGTCCTGTGCCCATATACCCATCATACATATCCTCCATTTCATACTCCCGTGTCCATATATCCATCATACATATCCTCCATCCCATAGTCCCGTGTCCATATTCCGATCATACATATCCTCCATCCCATAGTCCTATGCCCATATACCCATCACACATCCTCCATCCCATAGTTCCATGCCCATATATCCATTATGACATCATCTTCGCCATGGCAACCATTCTGACATTGTTGCCATGGCAACATATCATGACATAATCGTCACCATTGCAACCTATTATGACATCATCATCGCCATGGCAAGCTATATGATATCATCGCCACCATGGCAAACATTATGATATCTTCATCGATACACACACATACACTCATTTTTATATATAGAGATATTTTTAGTGAGAGCAAGATGGGTTGCTTTAAGTCATGGTGTGGTGGTAGTATCCACTGGTTCTAATCTGCTAATAGTCATTAACAGTATAGCTCTATTATTCAGTTATGATATTATTCAGTTATAGTATGGTTGTATTATTTATTTGTGGTTGTCATGGTTCAGTTTGGGGATTCAATCTGCTGACCTGATGCTGCATGGTCTGTTCCTCTGTCTGCTGAACTATTGCCTTTTCTTCCCTGTCCAAATGCTGATGGTTCCAATTATCTTTGTTCCCTCTTCTTGGTTTGCTCCTCTCCAGGTGTTTTCCATTTTCCTATTTTGGTCTGCCCTATAATATTCTGAGTTGAGTTTTATATGTTCACCCTTCACTGCACTTCCTTGCTGGCTCTACCTCTAGGTGGACGTGGATTTAGGAGTTCCAGCCCTTCAGCTAAGAGGTTTACCTTGCATGGTAAACACCAGCTGAATTCCGGTAGTGAGTCTGTTTGTTTCCCTTCCAAGTTCATCTTCCCTTCACCTCTTCAGGTTTCTGGGAGGTTATACTTGTTTCATTTACTTTTGGCTCTCTTTAGCTTTCCCTCTCTGCCCTATTTGAATGTGTTTTAATTTTCTCACCATGGGTTTTCATATCTTCCTGCACACTTTACTCTGCTCTTGTTGGCAGTGTGTTGCGGCCTCCCATCTGGTTCATCGGGAGGTATGAGAAACCCCTTGATGGTCTTTTAGGGAGCCAAGACTGAGGTGGTGTTTTTGAATTCTGTGACTAGGATCTTTCTAGTCTGTACAAGGACCAGTTGGGTGCGGGGGCAGAATTTCCCTTTAGTAAGTGTTCCCTTTTTACGTCACTCATAAGTGAATGTGTTTTACGTTCATAAAAGTAGTATGGTGGTGTTATCTAGTCACTGTATGGTGGTATTATTCAGTTGCATTAAACTGGTGTTATGCAGTAGAGATTAACTTATCTTTTGAAATTCTTATTCACCGGCTTTGCTGAAGTTTCCACAAAATATTTGATTTAAACTCTGTAAGGCAAACACAATCTTTTGAATGTCCAAATGACTTTAACCTATATGGTGATGGGAAAATGGATGGCAACCAAAGGTAACCAACAACATATTTAACAACTCACTGCAGTGTAAGAATTTTTGGCTGCTTATATTGTATTAAAGGTCTAAAGGTTATCCCTTTTAGGTGGTCAGATGCACACATTGCTGTTTTTAAAGAGAGGCAGTGCAAACATGAGAAGTCATAGCATTTTCACACAGTTGGGTGAAACAACTGTTTGCAGAGTACAAAGAGCTTTGTACTTTGCTAAATGAAGAAGCAATAGCTTTTTCACAAACCACTCCAAAATTATCGCTTTAAATGGGGAGACTAAACAGTTGTACTTTTCTGGGTGTGAAGAAGTTATAGCTTTTTGTCTCCAACCCTTTTCAAGAATTAGCTCTGCTTTGAAAACTGTCTTGAGTGTACACAAAAAAGCACTGTCACTATAAAACAAAAAGGAAAAATGTTGCCGCTAGTGAAGCTGTAAGAAAAAGGACCGGACCGCGGTTACCTGTTCTGTGCCGGGTCCGGAACTGTCGGGGCTGTCACCTCTATTATCCGGGGGAATGTCTAAGGGACCAGACCTATCTTGGTATCTGAGAGCAGGGTGTGTGGCTGGAGTGGGGCAGTTGGAGCGTGTGTGGAAGTGGTCAGATTTGGCAGGAAGAGACAGCGCGCAGAGAATAGAAGTGTATGCTCGGTTCTCTGAGCATTGTTGCAGCGCTCGAGCTTCCCCGCCGCCTACAGCTGAGTCCGTGAGGAGAGATGTACGGCAGGTCCATTGACCACCACGAACCCAGGTGCCCAGCACTCCAGGTCTGCAAGTAATGCGTGCATGCCACCAAAGAGAGATCGCTACCAGAAAACGGATCATCATTACCCTCAAGCTCATGTTGGACAAGCACTGCACCAGCCGTTGTCGGCACCAGCACCTGCCCTGGAACCTCCGCAACCTTCCAGGGCGACTTATAGTGGATTCAGCCAGAACTACGATCACAATATCCTTTATTGCTCTTCATTGACTTTGCATATTAGTTTCTCTGTATTCAATTTGCCTTTCATCTACCCATTTAACTGTTGTACTCCCTGCGTGAAGTATCCCTGTATTAGTAAAAACCTTTAACCTTTGCTATGTCTCCTGCTCTTTTCTGCATATAGCAACCTGCTGACAAAGCCATGGGCAGAGTACCGAATGACTTGGTTTGTAGGGCAAGCAGGGTTTAAAATGAATATGGTTAGAAACACGGGCTCACAGGGGTCAAAAGTTTAGAGGGGTTGGACAGTAAGGGGGGATGTGTAAAACAGCAAGGTAAATTTCTAAAAGAGTTATTTAAAACATAACTTTTAATTTAGACTAATAAAATATCCTGAGGCTCATTATTTCACCAACACAAATGACAATTATAACACCAGACAATTCAAATACTAGCAGACACTCATACAACACAACAACCTTGGGGTCTGAATGAGACCGTGACCTTTAGATGTTTCCTATAAACAGGGACAGTCTAGGGACAACCGCTGACGAATGGGGTCATTCTCGTTCTTTTTAGGGTGCCAACCTCCATGGTTAGGTAGCTTAGAAAATAGGGCAATTATTTAGGTGGCAATTGTATGTGTCCTCCTGCCTACAGCAACCCCCCCTCTATGTATATCCTATACTCTATGCCATCTGTCCTATTTTTCTTGCACTTAGTTAGATCTAATTGTTTAGGATAGGGTTTAATAGGGTTTTTGGGGCTAGCCTCCATGGAGTTGGGGGCGCCATCTATCAATTCTATCTTGGGGTACCAACCCCCACTGATCAGGTAGGGATATTTAATAGGTTCAGCTAGAAACCCCTTATATCTTTTTCCCACTGAGTCTCCAATCATCTGCCCCTCTACTTATCCCCTGCCTCTAGAATTAAAACATGAAATAAATAGAAGGGATTGAAATATGAAATGCAAAGTCATGTTCTTAGCATGCAGTTTTAGCATGCAGTTTTTAATCATTTGCCCCTCTGTTTGTCTCCTATCTCTGGGATTAAAATATGAAATAAATATGAAATGCAAAGTTATGTTCTTAGCACTTATAGTGCGCCGTCCTTTTGCCTCTAATCATAACTACCAATGCCCCTTTATAATATCCTTCCGGAATTCAGAAGTTGTAGGATTAGATATAATTTTTATTTTTTCCCCCCTTTTTCTGAGGGTTGAAAATACATATCGGTGAACCTGTTACCTGTAGGGAATAAAATGATTTCAATTTACCGTAGTACGCATCGGGCATTTTATTTATACATGCTAGTTTTTTGTCCACCGTAAGTTCATGTACTTTTTTCCTGGCCGGAAGTGATGTTTGCGCTTCATCCAGGCCGGAAGTGACGCTTGAGTCTCATCTTGCGCTTCACACGGGCTCATACCGGATGTGATGGATAGTTAGGGACCACGTGACATGTGGTCTCTCCAAAGCTAGAAGCTGCACTTGCTGTCCATTGATGCGTTCCATTGAGGACTGCACACTGGATGTGACAGCCTGAATTTCACATGGCGTTCTATTTAAAGTCATCCAGCCAAATGTGGTAAGCCCGCTGCTTCACTCCGGTGTGTGATGGATATCGCACACCTTTTCCCCACTTTGTAGTGAATGGCTTATTCCCTGATGATTAAGCCTAGAGAAACGCTTCAGGAGACATATTCTTTGGGGACAAGTTGGATATGGTCCTGAATTAATGTAAATAATGGGGTATTGGATGGATGTTGGAGGCCTCCCCCTATGAATATGGATACTTCTGGACCTGCTTATCCCCCCCCAGTGAAGGAAGGAACGATGTTTGGGTGAGATTGTTCCTTTGTCAAACATTATATACCTAGGCAATAAGATTGAAAATGACTAATTGCCCCTTGGTTTCTGTCAAATACTATATATTACATACCTAGACAGTAAGGTGACAATCAATTGTGCCTAATGATATTTTGGGTAGGGTGCATATATATTTTTTGAAGTTTTTTCCTACCATGCTTTAGGACTTGCAGCACTCTGTATGAGCGTCTGCTAGTATGTGAATTGTGTGGTGTTATAATTGTCATTTGTGTTGGTGAAATAATGAGCCTCAGGATATTTTATTAGCCTAAATTAAAAGTTATGTTTTAAATAACTTTTACAAATTTACCTTGCTGCTTTACACATTTGATTGATTGGTAATTTTTTCAGCCTTTTCAGTAAGGGGGGGATGTTTACAGTTGAGCAGGTTTTATCTGTCTGACAAGGGGTGGGGGCTAGCAATGGGCACAAGGTACCAAGAGCAAAATTCCTGTGCTCTCCTCACCTTTTATCTTCTGTTCCCTGAGGACATGGCAGTGATTGCAGATATCCTTGAGCAACTTGGGGTACCATCTCACAGTGGCACTTTGGTCGCTACGCCGGCACGATCCGTGACGTTCCAGCGATATATATACGATCTCGCTGTGTCTGACACGCTACTGCGATCAGGGACCCCACTGAGAATCGTACGTCATAGCAGATCGTTTGAAACTTTCTTTCGTCGCTGGATCACCCGCTGTCATCGCTGGATCGGTGTGTGTGACACCGATCCAGCGATGTGTTCGCTTGTAACCAGGGTAAACATTGGGTTACTAAGTGCAGGGCCGCGCTTAGTAACCCGATATTTACCCTGGTTACCATTGTAAATGTTAAAAAAAAACACTACATACTCACCTTCTGATGTCTGTCACGTCCCCCGCAGTCAGCTTCCCGCACTGACTGTGAGCGCCGGCCGTAAAGTAAAAGCAGAGCACAGCGGTGACGTCACCGCTGTGCTGTGCTTTACGGTCAGTCAAGCGGGAAGCTGACGGCGAGGGACGTGACAGACACCGGAATGTGAGTATGTAGAGTTTTTTTTTTTACATTTACAATGGTAACCAGGGTAAACATCGGGTTACTAAGCGCGGCCCTGCGCTTAGTAACCCGATGTTTACCCTGGTTAACCGGGGATTTCGGCATCGTTGGTCGCTGGAGAGAGCTGTCTGTGTGACAGCTCTCCAGCGACCACACAACGACTTACCAACGATCACGGCCAGGTCATATCGCTGGTCGTGATCGTTGGTAAATCGTTTAGTGTAACGGTACCCTTAGAGTTGTTGCAGGCAGCGTAAATGGAGCAAATCTCAGGGATCAGGTCCGGAAGATACTGGGAGGTCATGCTGCTGGATTTGATGAAGAGCTTCCTCTAGCCCAACGTTCACGCAGGGTGAGACCACCAGAAAGACTGTCCCCTGATGCAGCTCTTAGGTCTCAGCGGTGCGGTAGGAGCCTTTCCAGGGACCCTCCTTGTCGGGACCTGCCTGCCCCTTCTCCTGCTCTGAATCGCAGGTCCCGATGAGGGAGAAATCCATGCAGGCAACCAGGATCTGTGGTGAGTGGGGCTTCCCGTGGTCATGTGACCAGGCCTGCTACCTATACTGTCTCAGGCTACAACAAGATGGCAGCGGCCATCCCCGGTGATGCTCCTGTCAGGGGTGCTGCTAGGACAGTGAGAGATCCTCCTTCTACTTCAGTATCTGCAGCACCCCCAGACCCTGTGGCTCAAGAGTCTTCAAGCATGATGCCTCCTGGTTCCAGATTGCAGGATCCCGGAGAGCCTGCTGGTTGCTCTCTAGTCATTGCGCCAGGTCTGAGCAGGGCGGCTTACCAGGCGGTCCCTGTCAGAGCTGTCGAAGAAGATCAGGTATGTGTACACCCTGTGAGCGATCCTCTGGATTCCGGTTTTTCGGCTCGTGGGTTCCGACGCAGCCTGGTGAGTATGCTTCTATGTTATTAGTGTCCTCACTTAATTCAGTTTATCCTGGGGCATGTTTAAGCTAGGTTCCGGGCATCCCTGTGGGTACTGTTTTTAGTGGGAATAGCAGGAGTGCTTTGGAGTCAGAAAGGGGCAGTATTGGAAGTTTGTTAGGGAGCGTGTGGTAGTTATTAAAAAAATTGGATCTGGCAAATAATAGCTTACCGGCGTCCCCCGTCCCTGTTTGAGTGCCAGGGTCGGATGTTTTGGGGCATGCTGTTAATCGTGCGAGGAAGGAAGGTGTGCATAGCAGTGGGGTTTCAGTGTCAATTCAAACCGAAAAAGAAAAAGAGGGAGACTGGATAGTGCTGGATGATAGGGCAAAAGGGGAAGTATACATATGTTTTGAAGGTCCTCTCAGAGCCCATCTAAAAAAGAAAGTAAAAGAAAAAATATGGAAGGACAATTATGTAGAAATATTTTCCCTCCTTCCATTAGAAAAATTTAATTTAGATAGGGGAAAGGATGACAGTAAAAAGGATGGAGAAGAGAAGCGGAGGTGGTGTCTTATTATCCAGACTTTTTTAAATTGGCTTCAAGCCTTTGCCATATTAGCTAGTGTGATGGGGAGGAGGCCCCCGAGAATTGCTCCGGGCTTTTCTGCTACATGGATGCTATCAGTGAGGCACATTGCACCTTTGGGGGGCAAACCTGGTTAATGTACGATGAGCAGTTTCGGCAGAGAAAAGTAGTCAGGCCTACAATACAGTGGGACCAGAAGGATATAGGTCTATAGCTAAAGGTAATGGCACCTGCCCATTATGGGCAGTCCTTTTATGTAGGAGCTGCGGGATACAGCCAGCATATTGTGGGGGAACATGTCCAAAACCGGACCTGCAGGAGCAAAGCTGGGAGCATGTTGGCAGTTCAATGAGGGCCAGTGCAAGTTCAGGGGGAGCTATAAATTTAAGCAGCAGTGTTCAGGAAGTGGAGGCTCCTCACACGGGTTGTCACATTGTTTCAAGAAAGGTAAATCTAGATCCGGGGGGATTTTGCAAAAGGGGGCAAGTCCAGTGAATCTTCCCGCAATGGCCCCCTATGTAAATAGGTACCCAAAACAGGATAAGGCAGTTTTGTTGGAGGACGGTTTTAGTTTTGGTTTTAAAATTCCCTCTCCGCCATAAGCAGTGCCTTTTAAGTTTAAGAATTTGTTGTTGGCTCGTCAGCACCCCAAGGTGGTTAATAAAAAGATTATGCATGAAGTATCGTGTGGAAGGATGCCAGGTCCTTTTTATGAGCCCCTGTTAGATAATTTGGTGTTTTCTCCCTTGGGGATAGTACCAAAGAAAGGGCCAAATAAATTCCAGCTTATTCAGCATTTATCGTTTCCTAAAGGGTTATCGGTTAACGATGGCATAGACCCGGAGCTTTGCTCTGTGGTTTATACATGCTTTGATGCAGCAATCAGTTGGGCTAAGGAGTATGGTAAGGGGGCATTGTTAGCCAAAACCGATATAGAGTCTGCTTTCTGTTTGCTGCTAGTGCACCCTGATAGTATGCATTTGTTGAGTTGTCTTGAGGAGGGTGTTTATTTTGTGGATAGGTGTCTGCTCATCGGTTGCTCCATTTTTTGTGCCTATTTTGAAGAGTTTAGTTCATTTTTGGAGTGGGTGGTGTGTGACGTAGCCAGGATAACATTAGTTATTCACTGTATATGATTTTTCTATTTATCGGCCCCGGTTCACCAATTTGCCAGTTACTAATGCGATCTATGGAGTGGGTAGCCAGGCATTTTGGAGTTCCACTAGCAAAAGAAAAGACAGAAGGGCCATGTACATGTATTAGTTTTTTGGTCATCACTATCGACACTGAGAAGATGGAGTGTAGGTTGTCTGAGGAAAAAATTGTGGCCTTGCGCACTTAAGTGAGCAGGGTGGGCCGGTTCAAAAAAATCCAGTTGAGGGACCTACAGTTGCTACTAGGAAAACTCAATTTTGCATGCCGGATTATGCCCAAAGGATGGGTTTTTTCACATCGTCGCTTTGCATCATCAATGGCAGGGCCTCGTCTCCTAGGCATTATATTCGTTTAATGAAGGAACTCAGGGAGGATTTGTCAGTTTGGGAGGGATTCCTTGATAAGTATAATAGCCGGTTACTAATGATCACAGAGTTGATAGACGATTTTGACTGTGAACTGTTAACCGACAAGGCAGGTAGTACAGGTTTTGGGGCTTATTGCAAAGGTCAATGGTGTGTAGGAGAATAGCCAAAGACCTGGGAGGAAGCAAGATTTACAAACAATTTGACATTATTAGAGTTTTTCCCGATTGTAGTGGCCTTGTCAGTTTGGGGTGAGCAATTCAGCAATATGATGATGATACGTTTTCATTGTGACAATATGTCAGTGGTGATGATGATTAACAATTTATCTGGCTCTTCTTCCCCAGTGATTCAGTTGCTGAGGTATTTTGTCTTGAGGTGCCTTAGTCTCAATGTATGGGTGGTGGCGGTGCATGTACCAGGGGTCGAGAATTAAATCGCTGATGCTCTTTCTCATTTGCAGTGGGATCATTTTCAATCGCTGGCACCAGGTGCGGAGTTCGCGGGCAGCAAGTGGCCAGTGAAGCTCTTTGAACTGGTATTCAAGCGTTGAGCTCCTTGATTCGGACATCCTTGGTAAATGGTACATGGGTAGCGTATGAAACCGCTTGGAGAAAGTGGGAGCTATGGAGTCAGGATTTCGGAGAGTTGGGATCAGAAGAGGACCTTGTGGGTGCTTTACTTTTTTGGTTAAGTTGGATGGTGGCAGAAAGGTGGTCGATTTCAAGAGTTAATCGTGCTAGGGCAGGAATAGCATTGGTTTCAAGTTTAGGGGTTTGGCGGATATTACTAAGCATTTTCTTGTAGGTCAGACACTGAAGGGTTTTAGAAAAGGTCTCAGTAAGAGTTTTAAGAGTTATTTGGGTTTAAGGGTGGATCGTTCAGGCCCATTGTTGAAGCACAAAGACAGGTCTTTCCTTTCTAGGTATCAGTTTGTGGCAATTTTCAGTAAATGCCTAGAAATTTTGGGGTTGGAGGCAAACAGGTTTACAGTTCATTCGTTCTGTATTGGGGCTGCAACTGAAACAGAAAAATGGGGTTTGCCAGCTGAGGTGGTTCAAAAGATAGGAAGGTGGAAGTCTAGGAGATATAAAATCTATGTGAGGCATCATTTAATGTGAGGAAGGGGTGGACCGGGGGAGGAGGTTGGATCGGAGGTATTGGTTATTGTAAAAAAAATAAATGAATTTGAGTTCTGATTAAGTTTACATATTTGTTGTATCTTGTATTCATCGCCCTCCTTCTTCCCTCCCCCCTCTCCTCCTCTCTCTTTTTCTTCACATAGGAGGAGTGCGGCTAGTGTGGATTTTCGGGCACTCATTTGTGTATTGGGGGGACTGAGGGCTGACCTGCGAAAAAATGGGCGTCAGCTGGGTTTTCCAAGGCAGGAGGCTGTAGTGAGGTGGATTGGGATTAGAGGGATGAACTGGCGACAGGTGCTACCGGATTTTCACCGATTTGCTCGGTTAGATCGTTCCCCGGACATGCTTGTGTTGCACGTAGGGGGTAATGATCTTCTGATCTGCCCATGTAGGGATTTGATTAGGGACATTCGGCACAACGTGCTGTGTTTATGGAAATATAATCCAAAAATGAAGCTAGTATGATCTGATATAGTGCCCAGGAAAACTTGGCGTGCTGCCAGGTCTGTGGAAAGGATTAATAGAATGAGGATAAAGGTTAATAGGGCAGTGGGAAGCTCTATTGCAAGGAATGGAGGGGTGGTAGTTAGGCACACAGATCTTGAGTCTGGGGAGGGGAATTTTTGGTGACATGATGGGGTACACATGAATGCAGTCGGGATTGAGTATTCAAGAAGGGGTGGAACAGGCATTTCTTTTGGTGTGGTGACTCGCATTATGAGGAGTCAGGAAATGCTTGCTGTGGCAGTGGTGAGTGGGTTCTTGGAGTTGGTGGCAAAATTGTGGTGGCGGTTGTACATCAGGTGAATGGTAACCTCCCCTTTATGTTTGGATTTTAGTTAATTGCCTGGCATATTTTGGGGCTTTACATGGTGAGGTCCCTGAGAGTCAGTGTTATGGAAAAGGTTTTCCAGCAACAAAGGTCCCCCCGAGCCTTTGGTCATGGCAGGGGGTAATGCTGGTTATTATTATTTACTGATTTCCGCCAGGTTATGGACAGGGCCGTATTTAGAGTTTCTGCTGCCCTAGGCACTTTTAGTGCTGCCTCCCCCTTTGGTGAGTATGACACTATCGGGCAGTGACTTTGGCAAGAATTGCTGATGTGAAAGTCGCCTTTTGCAGCAGATCCGGGCAGTTTTTCTGCATCTGCCGTGTAACGGATCACTTACGGCAACACTGCGTTCGGCCTCATTCATTCCCTATGGGATTTGCGGCACTTGCCATGATCTGGCAAATGTGGTACCATACCTCCCAACTATTGAAGAAGGGAAGGAGGTATAAGGTTTGCGGCGCACGTACCGCGCCGCGGCAAATTTTAGGCCATGCCTCTGACCACACCCATTTCACAACTAGTCACACCCTTGTCCACATCCTAACCACAGCCATTTAGCACTGCTGATCACACTGTTTCATATATGATAATTATAAACAATAAAATGTGGCCACACAGTGCTCCATACTGTATAATGGCCACACATGATGCTCCATAATGTATAATGGCCACACACAGTTCTCCATACTGTATAATGATCCCACATGATGCTCAATACTGTATAATGGCCACACAGTTCTCCATACTGTAAAATGATCCCACATGATGCTCAATACTGTATAATGGCCACACATGATGCTCCATACTGTATAATGGCCACACAGTTCTCCATACTGTATAATGATCCCACATGATGTTCAATACTGTATAACGGCAACACATGATGCTCCATACTGTATAATTGCCACACAGTTCTCCATACTGTAAAATGATCACACATGATGCTCAATACTGTATAATGGCCACACATGATGCTCAAAACTGTATAATGGCAACACATGATGCTCCATACTGTATAATAACCCCCCTCCTGTATGCATGGCTCATCTCCCTCCCATCCCATATGCATGGCTCATATCCCCCCTCCTGTATGCATGGCTCATATTCCCCCCTCCTGTATGCATGGCTCATATTCCCCTCCTGTATGCATGGCTCATATTCCCCCTCTTGTACGCATGACTTATATTCCCCCTGTATGCATGGCTCATATTCCCCCCTGTATGCATGGCTCATATTCCCCCCCTGTATGCATGGCTCATATTCCCCCCTGTATGTATGGCTCATATTCCCGCCTGTATGCATGGCTCATATTCCCCCCCTGTATGCATGGCTCATATTTCCCCCCTGTATGCATGGCTCATATTCCCCCCCTGTATGCATGGCTCATATTCTTCCCCTGTATGCATGGCTCATATTCCTTCCTGTATGCATGGCTCATATTCCCCCCCGTATGCATGGCTCATATTCCCCCTGTATGCATGGCTCATCTCTCCACCCCCTGCTCCCGCTCCCATCTTGCATGGTGCAGCTTACTGTCCACCTTCATCCCCCATCCCCTGTCCCCCGTCCCTCATACTCACCTTTCCCACACCGCGCGGCCGCGCCAACATCCCTCTCGCTCTGTCCTGACTCCCGACGCAGCACCTTCTTCCTGCGTGAGCGGTCATGTACACCTTTAATAAAGAGAGCTCTCCAGGACCTTCCTAGTGGTCCAATAGGAACCGCTTCAGGCCTTGAGCATGTGACCCCTGACCTCCAATGAGGGGTCATCCCCTGGGCATGTTCAGTAACAAAAAAGCAGGACTTAGTCCCATGAGCATCTGTTCGCCGCAGAACAGTGCTGGTTGCAATTGCTGACCCTGGAAGATCATCAGTAACCAAGAGCACAGTATCTGCCTGAGCCAGATGCTGAGACCAACGTCTCCGCTGAACAGGCTCCACTGCGGCTGAAGAAGAATATTAGACCGCAGTGGAGGTGGCTCGAGATTCCCCTTGTGCAGCGGCGGGAACTTGACACCTAACATTGCCCCCCTCCTTGGGCCTCGCTACTCTCAAAGGCAGCAATGAGTTGCGGAGCATGAATGTGCTCTGCAGGCTCCCAGGACCTGTCCTCCGGGCCATACTCCTTCCAATCCACCAAATAAACCACCTTACCTTACCACCTTACCACCTTACACACCAAGATAGCGTTCACTTCATAATCATCCGTAGATGAACCCAATGTCCCGGCAAATGATTCAGATAACCGGGACATGTGAACGGGCTTTAGAAGAGACACATGAAAGGTGTCGGTGATACCTAGGTGTGGAGGAAGGGCCAGACGGTAGACCACAGGGTTAACCTGTTCCAGGACCTTGAAGGGATCCAAGTAGCAAGGTGCAAACTTATTGGACTCAACTCGCAGCCTGATGTTACAGTTGGAGAGCCACACTAAGTCGCCAGGAGCAAAGGTCGGAGCGGCGCATCGATGCGCATCGGCGGAGGACCTCATTCTCTCCTTGGAGGCCCGGATGGCATCCTGAGTGCGGTCCCAAATGTCCCGTGCCCCACAGCCCAGTCTGCCTCCCTGGAATCGGTGCAAGACACGTGCATAGGCACAGGAACCAGCGGATGCTGGCCGTAATTAAGGATAAATGGGGTCTGACCAGTGGAGTCGGCTATGGTTTTGTTTAGCACAAACTCCGCCTATGGTAGCAAGGATGCCCAGTCATCCTGCCTGGCAGAAACAAAATGTCGCAGATATGTGACCAAGGTCTGGTTGGCCCTCTTTACTAACCCATTCATCTTAGGATGGTATGCTGAAGAGAGATTCAGCTCGATGCTGAGTAGACGTCAGCGCTCTCTCCAGAACCGAGATGCAAACTGGGGACCCCGGTCACTGACAATTTTGTCTGGCATACTGTGTAGGCGGAAAATGTGTTTTATAAACAATGCTGCCAAGGCCCGTGCAGAAGGTAGCCATGGAAGAGGCACGAAGTGCACCATTTTAGAAAAATGGTCGGTGATTACCCAAATGATTGTGCAGCCTCGGGACTTGGATAAGCCCACCACAAAGTCCATCCCGACCATCTCCCAGAGCCTGTCTGCCACCGGTAGGGGGTAAAGTAACCCATCTGGCCATTGTCGAGGAGACTTATTCTTGGCGCAGGAGACACACGCCCGAATATAGTCTTCAACTCATGGGCCATATGCGCCCACCAGTACGTCCTCGCCAGAAGCTCAGATGTCCTTTTGGTCCCAAAGTGTCCACCCACCCTGGACAAGTGAGCCCAAGAGAGGATCTCTGGTCGCAAATTTGATGGCACAAAAGACTTGCCAGGGGGCACAGACTCTAGCAAAACCCGAGCAACGGTCCTCAGGCTCTCAGAAGGGACAATAAGCCAAGGTTCCACCTCTTCTTCCGCTGATGACACTACAGAGCGGGAGAGAGCGTCGGCACGAATGTTCTTCTCCCCAGAGAGAAAATGGAGGGTGAAATGGAACCCGGAGAAGAACAGGGACCATCTGGCCTGGCGAGAATTTAGCCGCTGGGCAGTCTGTATATATAACAAATTCTTGTGGTCGGTGTGAACTTGGAAGGGAAAGCGAGCCCCCTCCAGAAGGTGTCTCCACTACAAGAAAGCCAACTTCATAGCTAGCAACTCCCTGACTCAATGGAATAATTCCTCTCCACCGGTGTGAAGGTCTTAGAGAAAAAGAAGCAAGGATGCTTCGGACCTTGAGCATCCTTTTGGAATGGGACTGCTCCAGCACCGAGAGATGAGGCATCCACCTCCATTATGAAAGGTTTATCTACATCGGGGTGAGGTAGAATGGGAGCACTAGCAAAGTGGGACTTAATAGAGAGGAAGGCCTTGGAGACCTCCTCCGACCACAATTTGGGATTTGCTCCCTTTTTGGTGAGGGCAACCAAGGGAGCTACCAAAGTTGAGAAGTGGGGAATGAACTGGCGATAGTAATTAATGAACCCCATAAAGCCCTGCACCGCTTTGAGAGAATGGGGTTCCTGCCAGTCCATCACAGCCTATAGCTTGGCAGGATCCATAGCCAATCCCTGGGCGGAGATGATAATATACCCAAGGAAAGGCAAGGACTCCTGCTCAAACACACACTTCTCCAACTAGGCGTAGAGGGATTTTGCCCGTAGGAGGTCGAAGACTTAGCAAACATCCCTCCGGTGGGAGTCTATATCAGGACAGTAGATGAAAATATCATCCAGATGGACTACAACCGAGGTGGAAAGCATATCCCGGAAGATATCATTCACAAAGTCTTGGAAAATGGTAGGAGCATTACAGAGCCCGAAGGGCATCACCAGGTATTCATATTGCCCATCCCTGGTGTTAAATGCCGTCTTCCATTTGTCCCCCTCACGGATGCGAATCAGGTTGTAAGCACCCCGCAGATCAAGTTTAGTAAATACCCTCGCTCCCTGCAACCTATTGAATAGCTCTGATATCAGAGGCAGAGGTTATTTGTTCTTAACGGTGATGGCGTTAAGACCTCTGTAATCAATGCATGGACATAGTTCTCCATTCTTCTGCACGACGAAGAATCCAGCTCCTGCAGGTGACACTGAATTCCTAATGAATCCTCTTGCCAGATTCTTCTGGATGTATTGGGACATCGCCTCCGGGAGAGACAGGGGATAGACTTGACCCCGGGGAGGCTCTGCACCAGGCAAGAGGTCAATAGGACAGTCAGAGGGGCGGTGGGGCGGAAGGGTCTCCGCAGCCCTCTTGGAGAATACGTCCACATAGGGCCAATAGTGCTTGGGGAGAGAGGAAAGATCTGCGGGTACTTCAGTAGTGGCAACCTGAATGCACTCCCTCAGACATCTGCCCTCACAAGATTCACTCCATCCCAAAATTCTCCCTGAGGACCACTCTATATGAGGGGAGTGCTAATGTAACCAGGGTATCCCTAGCAGAGTCTCATCTATTCCCCCAGGAATGACAAGAAGGGAAATAATCCCCTGATGGGATGGAGACATAGATAATGAAAATGGGATGGTCTGGTGTGTTATTTGTGAGGGCAGTGTCGACCCATTCACCACTCGCACAGTCACCGGCTTGGCGAGCATCACCAGGGTATTGTGTGGCATTGGGCGAAGGCAAAGGACATAAAATTCCCCTCCGCCCCAGTATCCACGCAAAACTCAACTGTAGGAGTGGCTGAGCCTATGGGAATTGTCCCCTTGAAGGACAGTTTGGAGGAAAACGTCGCCGTGTCTAGTGTACTTCCTCCAACAAGCACTAGACGCTGACGTCTTCCCAACCACTGAGAACATCTGGAGGCAAGATGTCCTGACTGCCGGCAAACATGACAGAGCTTGAGTGCACGAGCGGTCCGGGACTTAGGTCCCGCTCATGACACCTCCATGGCCTCATGTGACTCGGACGCCCAGACCAGAGATTCCAAAGGTTTGGCGAAGGTGGGAGCCAGCTGAATCCTCTGCCTACACTGGGCTTGCTCTATCCTCCGCTCGCTAAAACGGAGATCAATGCGAGTAGATAGTTATTAGCTCCTCCAGTGTGGCGGGAATCTTCCTGGTGGCCAAAGCGTCCTTCACATGGTCAGCCATCCCCCTCCAAAATATAAGGATGAGGGCTTTATCTGGCCACTCTAGCTCAGATGCTAAAGTCCGGAAGTGGACGGCAAAATGGTTGACCATGGATGAGCCCAGGGTCAATGCCAGCAGTTGGAGCGCCGTATCATGGGTGACTCGAGGTCCTAAAAAGACCTGTTTCAGAGTGCTCAGAAACAACGGAGCACTCTGCACCACATGATCGTCGCGCTCCCACAGCAGTGTAGCCCACTCCAACGCCCTGTCCTGCAAGAGAGATATAATGAATTCCTCTTTAGCCTGCTCTGAGGGGAAACGTGCAGCCAGGAGCTCAAGTTGTATCACACACTGGTTCACAAATCCCCAGCATGATTTGCTATCACCAGAGTACCTATCTGGCAGCAGGAGATGGGATAAGGTCAGAACAGAGGTGGCAGTGGACAAACTAGCTGCAGCCATGCTAGCAGCCTGAACAGCTACTGCAGTAATATCCACAGCTGCTGTTGTGCGCTCAAGAGCCGCCAACCTGCCCTCCAGCTGCTGGATGTACCGCTGCAGTCGCTGTTCGTCCGCCATACTAGCCAGACCCTGGCGCTAGTATACTGTTAGGGCTGGCGGAATGCACCGAGTAAATATTGAGATTATATAGGTGCGTTCGCAGACCGGGGTCCACCGTGCAGGAGTGAAACCTGCTGTTAGTATATGGCGGCACTATATGGCGGTACAACGCCTGAATAGACACGGGTTCAGCCACCTGGTCTATTTTGGAGCGAGCTCTGTTGCTTCACAGAGTCGCCGGGATTAGGATAACGTTGTGCCCTGTTAAACTCACAGAGGATCACAGCTAACTAACAGAGCAGGTAGCATACAGTGGTCTGTTGTGATTTTGCTTTTTGCTCCCTCTAGTGGTCATTAGTGTTTTGACTCTGGAGCGTCTGTCTTTTCCTATATCCTCACCTGGGCCGTTAGTTCAGGGGCGTTGCTATATAAGCTCCCTGGACCTTCAGTTCAATGCCTGGCATCGTTGAAATCAGAGCTAATCTGTTGTGCTCTTGTCCTCTGATCCTGGTTCCTGTTTTTCAAGCTAAGTCTGCTTCTTTGCTTTTTGCTTTTGTTTTGTTTGGTATTTTTGTCCAGCTTGTTCCTATCTGTATCCTGACCTTTGCTGGAAGCTCTAGGGGGCTGGTGTTCTCCCCCCGGACCGTTAGACGGTTCGGGGGTTCTTGAATCTCCAGCGTGGATTTTTATAGGGTTTTTGTTGACCAGATAATTTATCTTGCTATATTCTGCTATTAGTAAGCTGGCCTCTCTTTGCTGAACCTGGTTCATTTCTGTGTTTGTCATTTCCTCTTACCTCACCGTTATTATTTGTGGGGGGCTTGTATCTTGCTTTGGGGTCCCTTTCTCTGGAGGCAAGAGAGGTCTTTGTTTTCTTCTCCTAGGGGTAGTTAGATTCTCCGGCTGGCGCGAGTCATCTAGCGATCACCGTAGGCATGATCCCCGGCTACTTCTAGTGTTGGCGTTAGGAGTAGCTATTTGGTCAACCCAGTTACCACAGCCCTATGAGCTGGATTTTTGTATCTTGCAGACTTACACGTTCCTCTGAGACCCTGTCCACTGGGGTCATAACAGTATGCCAGGCCAGTATTAAATGTTTAATGCATTGCAGAAGTGGGATTATAAGAAAGAAAATTTTGAGTTTTTTTTTTCCCTCTCTCATTTTTTTTTTTTCTTTTCCCCTTTACCTCAGAGTGGCTTTAGCTTGCTGCAGACATGAATGTCCAGACCTTGATTACAAGTGTGGACCAGCTTGCCGCTCATGTGCAGGGTATACAAGATTATGTTACCAGAAATCCTAGGTCTGAACCCAAGATTCCGATTCCTGAACTGTTTTCAGGAGACCGATTTAAGTTTAGGAATTTCAGGAATAATTGTAAATTATTTTTGTCCCTGAAACCTTGTTCGTCTGGAGACTCTGCTCAACAAGTAAAAATTGTTATTTCATTCTTACGGGGTGACCCTCAGGATTGGGCTTTTTCGTTGGCGCCAGGAGATCCGGCATTGGCTGATATTGATGCGTTTTTTCTGGCGCTCGGTTTACTTTATGAGGAACCCAATCTTGAGATTCAGGCAGAGAAAGCCTTGCTGGCTATGTCTCAGGGCCAGGACGAGGCTGAGGTGTATTGCCAAAAATTTCGGAAATGGTCCGTGCTGACACATTGGAACGAGTGTGCACTGGCCGCTAATTTTAGAAATGGCCTTTCTGAGGCCATTAAGAATGTTATGGTGGGTTTTCCCATTCCCACAGGTCTGAATGATACCATGTCCCTGGCTATTCAAATTGACCGGCGGTTGCGGGAGCGCAAAACCGCAAATTCCCTCATGTTGTTGTCTGAACAGACACCTGATGTGATGCAATGTGATAGAAAAACCGCAAATTCCCTCATGGTGTTGTCTGAACGGACACCTGATTTGATGCAATGTGATAGAATCCTGACTAGAAATGAGAGGAAAATTCATAGACGCCGGAATGGCTTGTGCTACTACTGTGGTGATTCTACACATGTTATCTCAGCATGCTCTAAACGTATATCTAAGGTTGTTAGTCCTGTCACCGTTGGTAATTTGCATCCTAAGTTTATTCTGTCTGTAACTTTGATTTGCTCACTGTCATCTTATCCTGTCATGGCGTTTGTAGATTCAGGTGCTGCCCTGAGTCTTATGGATCTCTCATTTGCTAAGCGCTGTGGTTTTATTCTTGAACCATTAGAAAATCCTATCCCTCTTAGGGGTATTGATGCTACGCCATTGGCAGAAAATAAGCCGCAGTATTGGACACAGGTTACCATGTGCATGACTCCTGAACACCGCGAGGTGATACGTTTTCTCGTTCTACATAAAATGCATGATTTGGTTGTTTTGGGGCTGCCATGGTTACAGACCCATAATCCAGTCCTTGACTGGAAGGCTATGTCAGTGTCTAGTTGGGGCTGTCGTGGTATTCATGAGGATTCCCTGCCTGTGTCTATTGCTTCTTCTACGCCTTCGGAAGTTCCGGAGTACTTGTCTGATTATCAGGATGTCTTTAGCGAGTCCAGGTCCAGTGCATTGCCTCCTCATAGGGAATGTGACTGTGCAATAGATTTGATTCCAGGCAGTAAATTTCCTAAGGGAAGACTGTTTAATCTGTCGATACCTGAACATACCGCTATGCGTTCATATATCAAGGAGTCTCTGGAGAAAGGACACATCCGTCCGTCTTCTTCCCCTCTTGGTGCGGGATTCTTTTTTGTGGCTAAAAAGGACGGATCTTTGAGGCCTTGTATTGACTATCGGCTTTTAAATAAGATCACTGTCAAATTTCAGTATCCTTTGCCGCTGTTGTCTGACTTGTTTGCCCGGATTAAAGGTGCCAAGTGGTTTACCAAGATAGACCTTCGTGGTGCGTACAACCTTGTGCGCATTAAGCAAGGGGATGAATGGAAAACCGCATTCAATACGCCCGAAGGTCATTTTGAGTACTTGGTGATGCCTTTTGGGCTCTCTAATGCCCCTTCAGTTTTTCAGTCCTTTATGCATGACATTTTCCGGAACTATCTGGATAAATTTCTGATCGTTTATCTGGATGATATTCGGGTTTTTTCTGATAATTGGGACTCGCATGTGGAGCAGGTCAGGATGGTCTTTAAAATTTTGCGTGAAAATTCTTTGTTTGTCAAGGGCTCAAAGTGTCTTTTTGGTGTACAGAAGGTTCCCTTTTTGGGGTTCATTTTTTCCCCTTCTGCTGTGGAGATGGACCCAGTCAAGGTCCGAGCTATTCTTGATTGGACTCAGCCCTCATCAGTTAAGAGTCTTCAGAAGTTCTTGGGTTTCGCTAACTTCTACCGTCGTTTTATCGCTAACTTTTCTAGCATTGTGAAACCTTTGACGGATATGACCAAGAAGGGCTCCGATGTGGTTAATTGGGCTCCTGCTGCCGTGGAGGCTTTCCAGGAGTTGAAACGTCAGTTTACTTCGGCGCCTGTTTTGTGCCAGCCTGATGTCTCGCTTCCCTTTCAAGTTGAGGTGGATGCTTCAGAGATTGGAGCAGGGGCCGTTTTGTCGCAGAGAGGCCCTGGTTGCTCTGTTATGAGACCTTGCGCCTTTTTCTCTAGGAAGTTTTCGCCTGCGGAGCGAAATTATGATGTGGGCAATCGGGAGTTGTTGGCCATGAAATGGGCATTTGAGGAGTGGCGTCATTGGCTCGAGGGTGCTAAGCATCGTGTGGTGGTCTTGACTGATCACAAAAATCTGATGTATCTCGAGTCTGCTAAACGCCTGAATCCTAGACAGGCCCGCTGGTCATTGTTTTTCTCCCGTTTTGACTTTGTTGTCTCGTATTTACCAGGTTCAAAGAATGTGAAGGCCGATGCTCTTTCCAGGAGCTTTGTGCCTGATGCTCCTGGAGTCGCTGAACCTGTTGGTATTCTTAAGGATGGTATTATCTTGTCAGCTATTTCTCCTGATCTGCGACGTGTGTTGCAGAGATTTCAGGCTGATAGGCCTGATTCTTGTCCACCTGACAGACTGTTTGTGCCTGATAAGTGGACCAGCAGAGTCATTTCCGAGGTTCATTCCTCGGTGTTGGCAGGTCACCCAGGAATTTTTGGCACCAGAGATCTGGTGGCCAGATCCTTTTGGTGGCCTTCCTTGTCTAGGGATGTGCGGTCATTTGTACAGTCCTGTGGGACTTGTGCTCGAGCTAAGCCTTGCTGTTCTCGTGCCAGCGGGTTGCTCTTGCCCTTGCCTGTCCCTAAGAGACCTTGGACACATATCTCCATGGATTTCATTTCTGATCTTCCGGTGTCTCAGGGCATGTCTGTTATCTGGGTGATATGTGATCGCTTCTCCAAGATGGTCCATTTGGTTCCTTTGCCTAAGCTGCCTTCCTCTTCCGATCTGGTTCCTGTGTTTTTCCAGAACGTGGTTCGTTTGCACGGCATCCCTGAGAATATTGTGTCAGACAGAGGATCCCAGTTCGTTTCCAGATTCTGGCGATCCTTTTGTAGTAGGATGGGCATTGACTTGTCGTTTTCGTCTGCTTTCCATCCTCAGACTAATGGACAGACGGAGCGAACTAATCAGACTTTGGAGGCTTATTTGAGGTGTTTTGTCTCTGCTGATCAGGACGATTGGGTGACCTTCTTGCCGTTAGCTGAGTTTGCCCTTAATAATCGGGCTAGTTCCGCCACCTTGGTTTCGCCGTTTTTCTGCAACTCTGGTTTCCACCCTCGTTTTTCTTTGGGTCATGTGGAACCTTCTGACTGCCCTGGGGTGGATTCTGTGGTGGATAGGTTGCAGCGGATCTGGAATCTTGTGGTGGACAACTTGAAGTTGTCACAGGAGAGGGCTCAGCGCTTTGCCAACCGCCGCCGCGGTGTGGGTCCCCGACTACGTGTTGGGGATTTGGTGTGGCTTTCTTCCCGCTTTGTTCCTATGAAGGTTTCCTCTCCCAAATTTAAACCTCGTTTTATTGGTCCTTACAAGATATTGGAAATTCTTAATCCTGTATCCTTTCGCCTGGATCTACCTGTGTCGTTTGCTATCCACAACGTGTTTCATAGGTCCTTGTTGCGGCGGTACATTGTGCCTGTGGTTCCTTCTGCTGAGCCTCCTGCTCCGGTGTTGGTTGAGGGCGAGTTGGAGTACGTGGTGGAGAAGATCTTGGATTCTCGTCTCTCCAGGCGGAGGCTTCAGTACCTGGTCAAGTGGAAGGGCTATGGTCAGGAAGATAATTCCTGGGTGGTCGCCTCTGATGTTCATGCGGCCGATTTAGTTCGTGCCTTTCATGCCGCTCATCCTGATCGCCCTGGTGGTCGCGGTGAGGGTTCGGTGACCCCTCACTAAGGGGGGTGATTTTGCTTTTTGCTCCCTCTAGTGGTCATTAGTGTTTTGACTCTGGAGCGTCTGTCTTTTCCTATATCCTCACCTGGGCCGTTAGTTCAGGGGCGTTGCTATATAAGCTCCCTGGACCTTCAGTTCAATGCCTGGCATCGTTGAAATCAGAGCTAATCTGTTGTGCTCTTGTCCTCTGATCCTGGTTCCTGTTTTTCAAGCTAAGTCTGCTTCTTTGCTTTTTGCTTTTGTTTTGTTTGGTATTTTTGTCCAGCTTGTTCCTATCTGTATCCTGACCTTTGCTGGAAGCTCTAGGGGGCTGGTGTTCTCCCCCCGGACCGTTAGACGGTTCGGGGGTTCTTGAATCTCCAGCGTGGATTTTTATAGGGTTTTTGTTGACCAGATAATTTATCTTGCTATATTCTGCTATTAGTAAGCTGGCCTCTCTTTGCTGAACCTGGTTCATTTCTGTGTTTGTCATTTCCTCTTACCTCACCGTTATTATTTGTGGGGGGCTTGTATCTTGCTTTGGGGTCCCTTTCTCTGGAGGCAAGAGAGGTCTTTGTTTTCTTCTCCTAGGGGTAGTTAGATTCTCCGGCTGGCGCAAGTCATCTAGCGATCACCGTAGGCATGATCCCCGGCTACTTCTAGTGTTGGCGTTAGGAGTAGCTATTTGGTCAACCCAGTTACCACAGCCCTATGAGCTGGATTTTTGTATCTTGCAGACTTACACGTTCCTCTGAGACCCTGTCCACTGGGGTCATAACAGTGGTCATACAGTCAGCATAGCACACAAACAACTCCTCTCCGGAGGTGCTGGAATTCAATTGGTTATACGCCAGCCCTAAATTCACATACACAAACTCCTCTCCGGAGGTGCTGGAATTCCAGTGGATACACAGCCGACACTGAACACATGCAGACACAGACCACAAGGTAGCTAAGCTCATAAACATAGGTTGATACTAGCGCATCGCCGTGTGGCCATGCAAACCTTTTATAGAGAGAGCTCTCCAGGACCTTCCTAGTGGTCCAATAGGAACCGCTTCAGGACCTGAACATTTGACCCTGACCTCCAATGAGAGGTCGTCCCCTGGGCATGCTCAGTAGCGAAAAAGCAGGACTTAGTCCCAGGAGCATCTGCTCACCGCAGAACAGTGCTGGTTACAATGGCTGAGCCTGGAAGATCAGCAGTAACCAAGCGCACAGTATCTGCCTGAGCCAGACGCTGGGACTGACGTTTCCACTGAGCAGGCTCCACTGCGGCTGAAGAAGAATGTGAGACCGCAGTGGAGGTGGCTCAAGATTCCCCTTGTTCCCCTCGACACCTAGCACACACCCTCCTTGTATTAGGCCACGCCCTCCATGTCTTCTTCTGCGGTGGTGCTTCAGAGAGGGAGAGAGGACATTCTGAGGTACGTGTGTTTGTGTGTGTGCATGTGTGCGTTTTGCACACATACATGTAGCTCGCCCTGCTCTGCTGTGCTCACAGTGCAAGGGACTATAACCAGGATTAGTGGCAGCAGTTAGCGCAATCCAGTGCAGCTTGTTAGTCATAGGCACAGTATATATATATATATATATATATATATATATATATATATATATATATATATATATATACAGGCCAAAAGTTTGGACACACCTTCTTATTTAACAATTTTTCTGTATTTTCATGAGTATGAAAATTGTACATTCACACTGATGGCATCAAAATTATGAATTAACACATGTGGAATTATATACTTAACCAAAAAGTGTGAAACAACTGAAATTATGTCTTATATTCTAGCCTCTTCAAAGTAGCCACCTTTTGCTTTGATGACTGCTTTGCAAACTCTTGGCATTCTCTTTATGAGCTTCAAGAGGTAGTCACCGG
This sequence comes from Ranitomeya variabilis, assembly GCF_051348905.1. NCBI lineage: Eukaryota > Metazoa > Chordata > Amphibia > Anura > Dendrobatidae > Ranitomeya > Ranitomeya variabilis. The sequence goes on from NC_135233.1 coordinate 682,777,529, forward strand.
GAATGGTCTTCCAACAATCTTGAAGGAGTTCCCAGAAATGCTTAGCACTTGTTGACCCTTTTGCCTTCACTCTGTGGTCCAGCTCACCCCAAACCATCTCAATTGGGTTCAGGTCTGGTGACTGTGGAGGCCAAATCATCTGGCGTAGCACCCCATCACTCTCCTTCTTGGTCAAATAGCCCTTACACAGCCTGGAGATGTGTTTGGAGTCATTGTCCTGTTGGAAAAAAAAAGATGGTCCAACTAAACACAAACCGGATGGAATAGCATGCCACTGCAAGATGCTGTGGTAGCCATGCTGGTTCAGTATGCCTTCGATTTTGAATAAATCCCCAGCAGTGTCACCAGCAAAGCACCCCTACACCATCACACCTTCTCCTCCATGCTTCACGGTGGGAACCAGGCATGTAGAGTCCATCCGTTCACCTTTTCTGCGTCACACAAAGACATGGTGGTTGTAACTAAAGATCTCAAATTTGGACTCATCAAACCAAAGCACAGATTTCCACTGGTCTAATGTCCATTCCTTGTGTTCTTTAGCCCAAACAAGTCTCTTCTACTTGTTGCCTGTCCTTAGCAGTGGTTTCCTAGTAGCTATTTTACCATGAAGGCTTGCTGCACGTCTCCTCTTAACAGTTGTTGAAGAGATGTGTCTGCTGCTAGTTCTCTGTGTGGCATTGACCTGGTCTCTAATCTGAGCTGCTGTTAACCTGCGTTTTCTGAAGCTGGTGACTCGGATAAACGTATCCTCAGAAGCAGAGGTGACTCTTGATATTCCGTTCCTGCGGCGGTCCTCATGTGAGCCAGTTTCTTTGTAGTGCTTAATGGTTTTTGCCACTGCACTTGGGGACACTTTCAAAGTTTTCCCAATTTTTTGAACTGACTGACCTTAATTTCTTAAAGAAATGATGGCCACTCGTTTTTCTTTACTTAGCTGCTTTTTTCTTGCCATAATGCAAATTCTAACAGTCTATTCAGTAGGACTATCAGCTGTGTATCCACCAGACTTCTGAACAGCACAACTGATAGTCCCAACACCATTTATAAGGCAAGAAATCCCACTGATTAAACCTGACAGGGCACACCTGTGAAGTAAAAACCATTCCCAGTGACTACCTCTTGAAGCTCATCAAGAGAATGCCAAGAGTGTGCAAAGCAGTCATCAAAGCAAAAGGTGGCTACTTTGAAGAGCCTAGAATATAAGACATAATTTCAATTTTTTCACACTTTTTTGTTAAGTATATAATTCCACATGTGTTAATTAATAGTTTTGATGCCTTCAATGTGAATGTACAATTTTCATAGTCATGAAAATACAGAAAAATCTTTAAATGAGAAGGTGTGTCCAAACTTTTGGTCTGTACTGTATATATATATATATATATATATATATATATATATATATATATATATATATATATAGTATACAAAAATGGAACAGCACAAATCCTCTACTTATCTTCGGGTGCAAAGCCCAAACAACCCGTCCTCCGGTTATTTTCAGTCCATATGCTTCACAAAAACAGGCAGCACTCCATATTCTTAAGATAATGTGCAGGAATTTATTTGACCCACATACATCTCCTTCTGTTTTTGTGAAGTATATATATATATATATATATATATATATATATATATATATCCTTTATATACTACAGCAGTTATGGTGTGGAGCCAGTAGATATTGGTGTTGTCTGAGTGCATAGTGGTGCTGTCTGAGCACATGCAGAGGTTACAGAGCTGGGCTCAATGCAATGTGCAAGATCCGTGAGGCAGCAGTGTGGACAGCGACAGGTGATGAAATCTTTGCCTGCATTGTAAGCAGAGCTGCATATAAAGCACACAAGGAGGGCACCATCAGAAATATAAAATGTTGAAGGGATCCACCTGCAGCATGTCTATATCTACACACTTTAAAAACCAAAGAACAAGAGAACATGCAAGGAAGCAGGGATCACCTTTAGAGAATATGACAAATTTTATTATTGCACAAAAAATCCACAGCAAAAGAATTTAAAAACATTTAAAATACATAAAGATATTGCCGCTTAGTATGGCCTTAACCAAACAGGGACAGTGGTTGGCCCAATGACACCAAAATATGGCTCAATATGAACGGCTGTGGGGCTCCGCAGGTTGGTCACAAAAATGGTCAGGCAGTCATATGTCTGAGATCTATTAGTGGATCCAATACATTCTTACAAAATAAATATTGGCACCAAATACAAACTCGGTAAGCTACAACCCAGTGGATTTGTTAGAAAAAATATATTCAAACCTATAAATATCAAGATGAATGCCCATAATATAAATTCTAGGGGACTATTCCAACAACCACTATGGAAGCAGGCATTCTTTTTCAGCAATACCTTACCAATTATGTAACAGTCATCAATTCAAACCAACTCACGGGGCTCCATGCTTCAAATACAATCAAACAGGTGAAGGACCGTATCCGTGCCCTGTAAGCCCGACGTGTATCGTCACTCACTACCGTGACTTCATCAGGGGCAAATAGTGTGATGGGTTCAGTGAAGTTTACCGATATATATACATAACATAATTGTTGAATCGCAGCAGCTGCTAGGCTTACCGCATGAGGTCCACGTACATACAGATCAGCGTTGCTGGAGAAACCGGAAGTGCCACTATAGTGGATCCCAGCACCAATGCGCATGCACCGGCGTTGTTACAGTAACTGCAAGCTCCAAGGTCTGCAACTGCACAGACCAATCTTAGATTGCCCATTCAGAATATGGGCATCCAGTGCGCCTGTGCGATGTATCACATGGTCAAAGGTCCTTCGACCATGTGTTACATACACGCGGTCACATGACCGCAGGTCTTCAACAAGGAGCCTATGACCCAAAGGAGACAAAAAATACATCATGAGTCTTTCTAACATGTTAACATAGAATTCTATCACATATGTCAAATGGCAAAAATGGTCATTTTCCTGAAAGTTACATACATTAAGTGTGCTGTCACCATATGGTCCTGTAAATGAAAGGACCCTTAAAGAGGTACCTAATTGATAGGGATGTTTGGCAAATGGAATAAACTTCTAGAGTGCTAGAAGAACATCTGCATAGGGAAAACCAAACATACATAATACCCACATACTAATTCCCTGATCCCCATTTCTATTTACCTGAGTGAGATTAGATGCTTTCTATTTACAATAAATGCCTTATGATTACTTTAGAGTACATTCAAAATATCACTATTACAAATCAGGATTTATTGTCAATAATGATATTTAATACAGTGAATAGGGAGGGGGGTGCGAAAAGAGAAGGAGGAGGGTAGGGGAAGAGAGATACCCCTAATAATTACTATACCACAATGGGGTAGATGAAATTATTTTTATTTGTAAAAGGAAGTGATGGAGAGCAAAAAATATATCAGGGTGTTACCAGCATAATTACAGAAATCATCATCTGCCCAGATGAACTATGATGATATATGATAAGACACACACTTACTGGATTTACTCTGATGGAAGATAGAGTGGTGTTAAATGTTGCAAAAATGCTTAGAGGCTCTGGTCCCACTCCCTATATACACTGGTACTAAGAACTCTCATCAAGATAGCACTCATAAGGGGGTTATGAATACTGAGTCCAGAGACATCAAAAATTGTATAATCAATATACTCAAGACCCTCCTGACTTCAAATGCCCAGTAGAGTACGCATAATGATCTCACACAAAAACATATGTACGGAGATTCTACCAACTTTCAAAATGAGCATAAAACTACATTATAGCAGGACTGCATGACCCACATTTTCTTTAAAGAGACCAACCAGTGCCCGGATATACATCTATACTAGGCCGAGGATCTTTTAGTGCGTATAGTTGCATTTGGTGCCAATCAATACTCGGGGGTGTGCAATTACTTCTCAAAACGCCAAATAATAGCCTAGATCCCATTGTCTAAAATTGTACTTGATGCCAATCAAAAGAGTACATGGCCACATGAGGTCACATAGATCTACCAGGTATTTTAAAATATATTACACAAGAATCATCACACTTAAGCCCCACCAGTCAATAGGAATGAGTCAAGTCAGAGTTCACATAGCCAAGTCAAATTAGGAGAAAGATGCGGGAGAACCTCTAGAGTTGCTTGTAGAAGCCTGTGAGGAGTAGCTCTTCATTCAAGCCGGACGGAGAAAGGCTCTGTAGATCGTAAATCCATTTCGACTCACATCTTAGTAGCTTAGGGATGATGTTTCCTCCTCTGATATTAGTATCTATGGATTCCAGGCCCATAATTTTCAGTCCATTAGTATTCACTCCATGAAAATCTAAGAAACGTGCAGCAACCGAAGAGATAGTCTTGCCCTTCTCCCGATCGTTCCTAGCCGTGCAAATATAGGACAGATGTTGTTGGCTCCTCCTCCTTAATTCTTGGGTGGTTTGGCCAACATATAATTTTGGACAATCACAGATGAGTAAGTATACAAGATTTCTTGATCTACAATTGAAAAAATATTTAGGTCTAATAGGGGACGGTAATGTGGTAATCATAAAGCCATCCTGTGAGATCATGAATTGGCACACATTGCATCTGCCACAGGGATATGTGCCAAAGATCTTAACACTCCTTCCAATATTCACTTTGAGTCTCTGATAGTGGCTATGGCACAATTTGTCTTTCAAATTTTGGGCACACCTAGCCACTATTCTGGGAATCTGCGAAATGTAAGAAGATAGTTTTGGTTCACTCAATAAAATATTCCAGTTTTTGGACAGTATTTTGTGGACATCTGTCCTCTGATTATTATATGTCGTAATAAGAGAGAGACAGATCTCTTAGAATCACGAACCTGTTTCTTGTACAAATTTGTCCGAACGGTCCCCTTTGCATGTTGAAAGGCCCTTGAAACCACTTTCTTAGGATATTTCCTGTTAGTAAAACGAGTAGTTAAATTGTTAGCCATAGATCGAAAGTCATCGTCCGAACTACAGTTTTTCCAAAGTCTTAAAAACTGACATTTAGGAATCCCATTCCTTAAATGTTGGGGGTGGTAGCTGCTGTAATGGAGAAGGCTATTGGTCGAGGTAGCTTTCCAATGAAGACAAGAAGAGATCTTTTTGCCATTAATCAAAAGTTTAATGTCCAAAAATTCAATGGTGGTATCTGCAATGGTAGAGGTGAGTCTGATGTTAAGAGAGTTATTGTTAAGATCTTTAATAAAGTCTCTACAATCTTCGGGGGTCCCAGTCCAAAGTAATAGAACATCATCTATATAGCGTCTCCATGACGCCACTTTAGTAGAGAATTATTATTAATATTATTATTATTATTATCATTATTACTTATTTATATAGCACCATTGATTCCATGGTGCTGTACATGAGAAGGGGTTACATCAAAATACAAATATCACTTACAGTAAACAAAACTAACAATGACAGACTGGTACAGAGGGGAAAGGACCCTGCCCTTGCGGGCTTACATTCTACAGGATTAAGGAGACAGTAGGTCAAGGGTTGCAGTAGCTCCAATGGTGTTGAGGTGGCTGTGTGGTCTTTACAGGCTGTAAGCTTCTTTGAAGAGGTGGGTTTTCAGGTTTCTTTTGAAGGATCCAAAAGTAGTGGATAACTGGACGTGCTGGGGCACTGAATTCCAGAGGATGGGTGATATTCGGGAGAAGTCTTGGAGGCGATTGGGTGAGGAGCGAATAAGCGTGGAGGAGAGGAGGAGGTCTTGGGAGGACCGGAGATTACGTAAGGGAAGATATTGAGAGATTAGTGTGGACATATACAGAGGAGAAAGGTTATGGATGGCTTTGTAGGTCAGTGTTAGTAATTTAAACTGGATACGCTGGGAAATTGGGAGCCAGTGAAGGGATTTACAAAGATGGGAAGCAGAAGTGTTAGCGAGAAGAGAGATTAATTAGTCGGGCAGCAGAGTTAAGGATGGACTGGAGTGGTGCGAGAGTGTTAGAAGATAGGCCACAGAGGAGTATGTTGCAGTAGTCGAGGCGGGAGATGATTAGGGCATGCACGAGCATTTTGGTAGAGTGTGGGTTGTGGAAAGGATGGATTCTGGAAATATTTTTGAGCTGGAGGCGACAGGAGGTGGAGAGAACTTGGATGTGAGGTTTAAAGGACAGGGCAGAGTCAAGGGTTACTCCGAGGCAGCAGATTTTGGGGACAGGGGAAAGTGTGATTTCATTTATTTTGATAGATAGATCAGGTGGGGAAGATATACGTGATGGAGGAAAGATAATGAGTTCAGATTTGTCCACATTGAGCTTGAGGAAGCGAGAGGAGAAGAAGGAGGATATGGCTGATAGACACTCTGGGATTCTGGAGAGCAGAGAGGTGACATCTGGGCCCGAGATGTAGATCTGAGTGTCATCGGCATATAGATGGTACTGGAAGCCATAGGACCTTATGAGTTGCCCAGGCCGAGTGTATAGATTGAGAAGAGTAAGGGTCCTAGGACAGAGCCTTGGGGGACTCCAACAGAGAGGGGGCGAGATGAAGAGGTAGTATGGGAGTAGGAAACGCTAAATGTGCGGTTGGCAAGGTATGAGGAGATCCAAGATAGGGCAAGGTCTTTGACCCTAAAGGAAGAGAGGATCTGTAGTAGGAGGCAGTGGTCAACTGTGTCAAAGGCAGAGGACAGGTCTAGGAAGAGGAGTATAGAGAATTGTCTGTTAGCTTTGGCTATAAGTAAGTCATTAGTAATTTTGGTCAGGGCAGTCTCAGTGGAATGGTGGGGACGGAAGCCAGATTGTAGGTTGTCGAAGAGAGAGTTAGATGCAAAGTGAGAGGAAAGTTCAGCATGGACGTACTGCTCAAGGAGTTTGGAGGCAAATGGGAGCAAAGATATGGGACGATAGCTGGACATAGCGCTTGGGTCATGGGATGGCTTTTTGAGGATAGGTGTGATTGTTGCATGTTTGAAGGCAGAGGGGAAGGTACCAGAAGTTAGAGAAAGGTTGAAGAGATGGGTTAGGGATGGGATTAGTGTGGTGGTGAGGTTGGGGAGGAGGTGGGATGGGGTCAAGTGCACAAGTGGTGAGGTGTGATTTGGAGAGAAGATGAGCAAGCTCCCCTTCAGAGATTTTGGTGAGTGAAGTTATGGTCTCTCATACAAAGGGGGTTTGGTGGTTGGACTACAAAGACTTGCCTTGTTTGGTCTATCTTATTCTTGAAGTGCGTGGCAAAGTCCTCGGCAACGATTAAGGAACTCAGAGGGGGCAGTGGTGGGCGGAGGAGGGAGTTAAAAGTGTTGATCAACTGTTTGGGGTTGTGAATGATTCATGTACAAAGAGAATGATTCATGTACATACACATTTTCCTCCCGCCATCCTAAAAACAAATTTGCATATGAGGGCGCACATCTTGCCCCCATAGCTGTACCCGAAATCTGTCTGTAAAAATTTTCTATCAAACGTAAAATAGTTTTTATCCAAGATGAAGAGTAGGAGTTCAACAATGAATGCATTATGCTCACCATCTACCATTTGCTGTTTATCCAGAAAGAATGATACTGCTCGTAGCCCATGATCATGTTCAATACAGGTATAGAGGGATTCTACATCCAATCTAACCAGGAGGGTCCCCTCTGGTATAGTGCATGCAGAGGTCACAGAGCTGGGCTACAATGCAATGTGCAGGATCTGTGAGGCAGCAGTGTGGACAGAGACAGGTGATGAAATCTTTGCCTGAATTGTAAGCAGAGCTGCTGGGACACATCTACAGCCCCGACTGTACACTGGCATTGTCATGTGTGTCCAATATACTGTACTGAGCACTGTGTGGCCATTATACTGTACGCAGCATCATGTGGGGCTATTATACAGTATATGGAGCACTGTGTGGCCATTCTACAGTATTGAGCATCATTTGTGGCCATTATACACTAGTGAGCATCATGTGTGGCCATTATACAGTATGGAGCACTGTGTGGCCATTATACAGTATGGAGCACTGTGTGGCCATTATACAGTATTGAGCATCATGTGTGGCCATTATACAGTATTGAGCATCATGTGTGACCATTTTACAGTATGGAGCATGGTGTGGCCATATTTTTTTCTGTTTATAATTATTGTTTATGAAACAATGTGATCAGCAGTGCTAAATGGGTGTGGTTGGGGTGTGGATATGAGTGTGACTAGCTGTGAAATGGGTGTGGTCAGGGGCGTGACCTTTGTCCCTGTTTGCCTTCTTCAAAAGTTGGGAGGCATGCCACTGGTCCAATTTGCTGACTAGGATTAGGGTATCAACTTGAGAAAAGACTCAGTCTTGATAGGACTGAACATACTGTAGCTGTTCAAGTGATGCAACTCTGCTGATGTACCAGCAGAAAAACCATCTGGGGAATCTTCTCATATATATTATAAGTAGTGCTGTTGCTGCCTTGGTTATATGTAAAATTAATTTTGTGTGGAAAAGATTGCACTAGTGGAATTAAAAAAATCCAAGTTTCAAAGTTTGATAGTGTTCCTCCAATAATGTATTGATTTTTGCAGGAAGTGGAAGGAGTTCCCTTATATGGTCACTGTGAAAAAGCTTCACCCATTAGGGCACAACATTTTTCCTGCTAATATAAAAATTCTATCTGATAAAAAATAACAATTTTGAAAAAAATTATATTTTTTAAAGAAAATTTCAGTTCAAAAAATTTTGATTGGATATTTTTTTTAAATATAGCTTTTTCCAATAATCCTGATCACAGTACTACCGCAAAAATTAAACACAGATCATAATAATATTTAATTTCTCCCAAAATTAGAAAGAAAGCGAGTTTTTTATGAAAAAAATTGATGCACTTAATTTAATAATTTTTTTTCTTTAAAAATGTAGCATTTTATGCACAAATCCAGCACCAGCAGGGATACCTCATAGAATCATAGAATCATAGAATGGTAGAGTTGATTCCTGTAGCGCCCGAAAGGTTCAAAATTTCCAAACGGCCGTTTTAAATTATTTGAGGGGTGTGTTTTTTTAAATGTTAGAGAGTTTCCAGTATGCAGTATATAGCTCCATAAAGTCCATTTAAACCTGAATAGATCCCTAAGGAAACAGGTTTTGTAAATTTCTTTAAAAAAATTATGCAAATTGCCTCTTCTGAGAAAAAGAGGACTTAAATCTATAGCGCCACCTGTTGGAAGTAGCGATCCTACAAGTCACAATCAACCCTCTAACGAGTCGTGCAATATGACTTAGGATAAAAGCCAAATCAGCATCTCAATTCGCAGACACGGTGTTTCGGGCTGTTGGCCCTCGTCAGTGCGAAGCATGAGAACTGATTTGGCTAGGTGAGAGGCTCTGGACTGGGGTCTAAGGGGCAATGTTTCTCCTTATGGAGAGTGACATACCAGCTGGCTTGTCAAGGTAAGGAGGCTTATTTGCCGTACAATGCTCCTCTGGGAAATTAAATATGCAAATTGCCTCTTCTGAGAAAAAGAGGACTTAACTCTATAGCGCCACCTGTTGGAAGTAGCGATCCTACAAGTCACAATCAACCCTCTAACGAGTCATGCAATACGACTTAGGATAAAAGCCAAATCAGTTTCTCAATTCGCAGAAAATTTAAAAAATTTAAATTTAAATTTAAAAAATTGAAATTGCTACTAAATAGCAATAGGCAGACTCCTGGATGTTCTTGTCCTGCGGGTTCAACCAAACAGTTAAAAAAAAGTTCGGATTCGTGTACCAGATCAGTACCCGAACCCGGACCTTATTCACTTGAATGGGGCCCCGAACATCCAGTGTTTGCCACGCTGACGTGCAAGATAGCACACAAAACACTACTACTCGGTAGTAAGGCTATGTGCACACGTCAGGATTTCTAGTAGAAATTTTCCTGACAAAAACCGGACATTTCTGCCAGAAATCCGCATACGTTTTTTTCGTGTTTTTTCATGCGTTTTTGACGCGTTTTTGACGCATTTTTGTGCGTTTTTTTCCAAATGCATAGAATTGCGGGAAAAACGCGGAAAATCCGCAAAATTAATGAACATGCTGCTTTTTTTACCGCGATGCGTTTTTTTCAAGGACAAAAACGCACCATGTGCACAAAACATGCAGAATGCATTCTAAATGATAGGATGCATAAAGTATGCATTTTTAATGAGTTTTTATAGCGTTTTTATCGTGAAAAATGCAAAAAAAGTGAAAAAACCTGAACGTGTGCACATACCCTGAAACCATTTAGATGGTGAGACAGACATGATTTCCACGCTATCAAATGACAGTGTGAGTCCGCATGCGTGATCAGTGGTAAATATTGTACCTTCGGTCACTGGTATCATCTGATGGGAGTACTACCCCTATTAGCTTACACTTGGTGTAGCTGACAATAGCAAGAGTATTCATCAGCCGGCACCTGCGCTATAAATAAATAAATAAAAATGGATTGGGTTCCCCTCTATTTTTGATAACCAGCTTGGCAAATTTGATACGTGCAGGCTGCAACCCTTAGCTGTCAGCTTTATCATGGCTGATTATCAAGAACTAGATGGCAGCCCGATTCTAAAGAATCGGGAGTCTAGAATCCATATATACTTTATTTATTCAAATGTAAGAATAATACAATTAATAAATAATAGTAAGAAAGAACAAAAAATGGCTGCACTCACCAGCTCTTGACAATTCTTGACAGTACGGCACATTTCTGATTGGTCGCTCGCGGCAGGCGGCAACCAATCAGAAAATTGCCGCGCACCACGAAGGCATATATCTTTGTCCACCCTGAGCCGGTGTAGGACGCTGGTGACGTCACTTATCTCCGGACATTATCTCCGGACAAAGCCACGGAAGTTGGCACAAATTGCCGGAAGTAGTATTCTAGGCAATTATATATTAGATTTTAATGTTATCAGTGTTTACCTTTGAACGTTTATATTGTATTGTCCTGTCACCAGCCATGTGTACAATTATCGGCCGAAAGCCTCTCTGGAACCAATAATCACCCCATGTAAAGGTATCTTTATAAGTTAAAGATTCAGAATACTATGACTTTTATCATATCCTGAACAGTCAAGTTTTTTATGAACCGTTAAGGTTTTCTGGTTGAAGTAAAAAAAACTCTTGAGTGTTTACAGTTTGAAACCATAAAATGTTGAAAAATTATGTCATTCTTGAGTATATCACTCAATGGTGCTCATAAACGTGTCAAATTTGATCTATAATATACTTTAATATATGTTACTTTAATCTTTAATATACTTAAGAACAGGGCCCCAGACATCACACAGGGGGTCTGAAACACCGCACAGTGGTCCAAAATATCGCTGTGCTCTGCCTGGGGCCCCATATGCTGCCTGGGGCCCCTGTGCTCTGCCTGGGGCCCCATATGCTGCCTGGGGCAACTGTGCTCTGCCTGGGGCCACTGTGCTCTGCCTGGGGCCCCTGTGCTCTGCCTGGGGCCCCATATGCTGCCTGGGGCCCCTGTGCTCTGTCTGGGGCCCCTGTGCTCTGCCTGGGGCCCCATGTTCTGCCTGGGGCCCCTGTGCTCTGCCTGGGGCCACTGTGCTCTGCCTGGGGCCCCTGTGCTCTGCCTGGGGCCCCATATGCTGCCTGGGGCCCCTGTGCTCTGCCTGGGGCCCCATAGGCTGCCTAGGGCCCATGTGCTCTACCTGGGACCACTGTGCTCTGCCTGGGGCCCCATATGCTGCCTGGGGCCCCTGTGCTCTGCCTGGGGCCCCTGTGCTCTGCCTGGGGCCCCATGTTCTGCGTGGGGCCACTGTGCTCTGCCTGGGGCCCCATAGGCTGCCTGGGGCCCCTGTGCTCTGCCTGGGACCACTGTGCTCTGCCTGGGGCCCCATATGCTGTCTGGGGCCCCTGTGCTCTGCCTGGGGCCACTGTGCTCTGCCTGGGGCCCCATATGCTGCCTGGGGACCCTGTGCTCTGCCTGGGGCCCCATATGCTGCCTGGGGCCCCTGTGCTCTGCCTGGGGCCCCTGTGCTCTGCCTGGGGCCCCATGTTCTGCCTGGGGCCCCTGTGCTCTGCCTGGGGCCACTGTGCTCTGCCTGGGGCCCCATGTTCTGCCTGGGGCCACTGTGCTCTGCCTGGGGCCCCATAAGCTGCCTGGGGCCCCTGTGCTCTGCCTGGGACCACTGTGCTCTGCCTGGGGCCCCATATGCTGCCTGGGGCCCCTGTGCTCTGCCTGGGGCCACTATGCTCTGCCTGGGGCCCCATATGCTGCCTGGGGCCACTGTGCTCTGCCTGGGGCCGCATATGCTGCCTGGGGCCCCTGTGCTCTGCCTGGGGCCCCATATGCTGCCTGGGGCCCCTTATGCTGCCTGGGGCCCCTGTGCTCTGCCTGGGGCCCCATGTTCTGCCTGGGGCCCCTGTGCTCTGCCTGGGGCCACTGTGCTCTGCCTGGGGCCCCATATGCTGCCTGGGGCCCCTGTGCTCTGCCTGGGGCCACTGTGCTCTGCCTGGGGCCCCATATGCTGCCTGGGGCCCCTGTGCTCTGCCTGGGTGTAGGACACTGGTGACGTCACTTAGCTCCGGACATTAGCTCCGGACATTAGCTCCGGACATTATCTCCGGACGTTAGCTCCGGACAAAGCCACGGAAGTTGGCACAAATTGCAGGAAGTAGTATTCTAGGCAATTATATATTAGATGGGCATTTCCTGAAGGAAATACATGGTGCTTGAACAGCGCTACCAGCTTTACAGCAGCACTTTTCACACACGGGACTGGGGGGCGCGCTTACTTTTGCACCCGGGGCCGGGGGCGCGCTTACTTTTGCACCCGGGGGCACCCTTACTTTGGCACCCGGGGGCGCACTTACTTTTGCACCCGGGGGCGCACTTACTTTTGCACCCAGGGGCGCACTTACTTTTGGGGCCGCACTTACTTTTGGTGGGCGGGGCTCCTCGGCCTCCGATTTGGTTGGTGGGGCCCCTCGTCCTCCGATTTGGTGGGTGGGGACCCTCGGCCTCCGATTTGGTGGGCGGGGACCGGCCTCCGATTTGGTGGGCGGGGACCCTCGGCCTCCGATTTGGTGGGCGGGGACCCTCGACCTCCGATTTGGTGGGCGGGGACCCTCGGCCTCCGCTTTGGTGGGCGGGGCCCCTCGGCCTCCGATTTGGTGGGTGGGGTCCCTCTGCCTCCGATTTGGTGGGCGGGGACCCTCGGCCTCCACTTTGGTTGGCGGGGCCCCACGGCCTCCGATTTGGTGGGCGGGGTCCCTCTGCCTCCGCTTTGGTGGGCGGGGCCGCTCGGCCTTCGATTTGGTGGACGGGGCTCCTCGGCCTCCGATTTGGTTGGTGGGGCCCCTCGGCCTCCGATTTGGTGGGCGGGGCCCCTTATCCTCCGATTTGGTGGGCGGGGACCCTCGGCCTCCGATTTGGTGGGCGGGGCCCTTCGGCCTCCGATTTGGTGGGCGGGGCCCCTCGGCCTCCGATTTGGTGGGCGGGGCCCCTCGGCCTCCGGTTTGGTGGGTGGGGCCCCTCGGCCTCCGATTTGGTTGGCGGGGCCCCTCGGCCTCCGATTTGGTTGGTGGGGCCCCTCGGCCTCCGATTTGGTGGACGGGGCCCTTCGGCCTCCGATTTGGTGGGCGGGGCCCCTCGGCCTCCGATTTGGTGGGCGGGGCCCCTCGGCCTCCGATTTGGTGGGCAGGGACCCTCGGCCTCCGATTTGGTGGGCGGGGCCCCTCGGCCTCCGATTTGGTTGGTGGGGCCCCTCGGCCTCCGATTTGGTGGGCGGGGACCCTCGGCCTCCGATTTGGTGGGCGGGGCCCCTCGGCCTCCGATTTGGTTGGCGGGGCCCCTCGGCCTCCGATTTGGTGGGCAGGGACCCTCGGCCTCCGATTTGGTGGGCGGGGCCCCTCGGCCTCCGATTTGGTTGGTGGGGCCCCTCGGCCTCCGATTTGGTGGGCGGGGACCCTCGGCCTCCGATTTGGTGGGCGGGGACCCTCGGCCTCCGATTTGGTGGGCGGGGACCCTCGGCCTCCAATTTGGTGGGCGGGGACCCTCGGCCTCCGATTTGGTGGGCGGGGACCCTCGGCCTCCGATTTGGTGGGTGGGGACCCTCGGCCTCCGATTTGGTGGGTGGGGCCCCTCGGCCTCCGATGTGGTGGGCGGGGCCCCTCGGCCTCCGCTTTGGTGGGCGGGGCCGGGCCCCTCGGCCTCCGCTTTGGTGGGCGGGGCCGCTCGGCCTTCGATTTGGTGGGCGGGGCTCCTCGGCCTCCGATTTGGTTGGCGGGGCCCCTCGGCCTCCGATTTGGTTGGCGGGGCCCCTCGGCCTCCGATTTGGTGGGCGGGGACTCTCGGCCTCCGATTTGGTGGGCGGGGACCCTCGGCCTCTGCTTTGGTGGCCGGGGCCCCCGGCCTCCGATTTGCTGGGCAGGGACCCTCGGCCTCCGATTTGGTGGTCGGGGACCCTCGGCCTCTGCTTTGGTGGGCGGGGACCCTCGGCCTCTGCTTTGGTGGGCGGGGCCCCTCGGCCTCCGATTTGGTGGGCGGGGTCCCTCTGCCTCCGATTTGGTGTGCGGGGACCCTCGGCCTCCGCTTTGGTGGGAGGTGCCCCTCGGCCTTCGATTTGGTGGGCGGGGCCCCTCGGCCTCCGATTTGGTTGGTGTGGACCCTCGGCCTCCGATTTGGTGGGCGGGGACCCTCGGCCTCCGATTTGGTGGGCGGGGACCCTCGGCCTCCGATTTGGTGGGCGGGGACCCTCGGCCTCCGATTTGGTGGGCGGGGCCCATTGGCCTCCGATTTGGTGGGCGGGGCTCCTCGGCCTCCGATTTGGTGGGCGGAGACCCCCGGCCTCCGATTTGGTGGGCGGGGCCCCTCAGCCTCCGATGTGGTGGGCGGGGCCCCTCGGCCTCCGATGTGGTGGGCGGGGACCCTCGGCCTCCGATTTGGTAGGCGGGGCCCCTCGGCCTCCGATTTGGTGGGCGGGGACCCTCGGCCTCCAATTTGGTGGGCGGGGACCCTCGGCCTCCGATTTGGTGGGCGGGGACCCTCGGTCTCCGATTTGGTGGGCGGAGCCCCTCGGCCTCCGATTTGGTGGGCGGTGCCCCACGGCCTCCGATGTGGTGGTCGGGGCCCCTCGGCCTCCGCTTTGGTGGGCGGGGCCGCCGGCCTTCGATTTGTTGAGCGGGGCTCCTCGGCCTCCGATTTGGTTGGCGGGGCCCCTCGGCCTCCGATTTGGTTGGCGGGGCCCCTTATCCTCCAATTTGGTGGGCGGGGACTCTCGGCCTCCGATTTGGTGGGCGGGGACCCTCGGCCTCCGATTTGGTGGGCGGGGCCCCTCGGCCTCCGATTTGGTGGGCGGGGACCCTCGGCCTCCGATTTGGTGGGCGGGGACCCTCGGCCTCCGATTTGGTGGGCGGGGCCCCTCGGCCTCCGATTTGGTGGGCGGGGAACCTCGGCCTCCAATTTGGTGGGTGGGGACCCTCGGCCTCCGATTTGGTGGGCGGGGCCCCTCGGCCTCCGATTTGGTGGGCGGGGCCCCTCGGCCTCCGATGTGGTGGTCGGGGCCCCTCGGCCTCCGCTTTGGTGGGTGGGGCCGGGCCTCTCGGCCTCTGCTTTGGTGGGCGGGGCCGCTCGGCCTTCGATTTGTTGGGCGGGGCTCCTCGGCCTCCGATTTGTTTGGCGGGGCCCCTCGGCCTCCGATTTGCTTGGCGGGGCCCCTCGGCCTCCGATTTGGTTGGCGGGGACCCTCGGCCTCCGCTTTCGTGAGCGGGGCCCCTCGACCTTCGATTTGGTGGGCGGGGCTCCTCGGCCTCCGATTTGGTTGGTGGGGCCCCTCGGCCTCCGCTTTGGTGGGCGGGGCCGCTCGGCCTTCAATTTGTTGGGCGGGGCTCCTCGGCCTCCGATTTGGTTGGCGGGGCCCCTCAGCCTCCGATTTGGTTGGCGGGGCTCCTCGGCCTCCGATTTGGTTGGCGGGGCTCCTCGGCCTCCGATTTGGTTGGCGGGGCCCCTCGGCCTCCGCTTTCGTGAGCGGGGCCCCTCGACCTTCGATTTGGTGGGCGGGGCTCCTCGGCCTCCGATTTGGTTGGTGGGGCCCCTCGGCCTCCAATTTGGTGGGCGGGGACCCTCGGCCTCCGATTTGGTGGGCGGGGACCCTTGGCCTCCGATTTGGTGGGCGGGGACCCTCGGCCTCCGATTTGGTAGGCGGGGCCCCTCGGCCTCCGATTTGGTGGGCGGGGACCCTCGGCCTCCAATTTGGTGGGCGGGGCCCCTCGGCCTCCGATTTGGTGGGCGGGGCCCCTCGGCCTCCGATTTGGTGGGCGGGGCCCCTCGGCCTCCGATTTGGTGGGCAGGGCCCCTCGGCCTCCGATGTGGTGGTCAGGGCCCCTCGGCCTCCGCTTTGGTGGGCGGAGCCGGGCCGCTCGGCCTCCGCTTTAGTGGGCGGGGCCGCTCGGCCTTCGATTTGTTGGGCGGGGCTCCTCGGCCTCCGATTTGGTTGGCGGGGCCCCTCGGCCTCTGATTTGGTTGGCGGGGCCCCTTATCCTCCAATTTGGTGGGCGGGGACTCTCGGCCTCCGATTTGGTGGGCGGGGACCCTCGGCCTCCGATTTGGTGGGCGGGGCCCCTCGGCCTCCGCTTTCGTGGGCGGGGCCCCTCGACCTTCGATTTGGTGGGGGGGGCTCCTCGGCCTCAGATTTGGTTGGTGGAGCCCCTCGGCCTCCAATTTGGTGGGCGGGGACCCTCGGCCTCCGATTTGGTGGGCGGGGACCCTCGGCCTCCGCTTTGGTGGGTGGGGCCCGTCGGCCTCCGATTTGGTGGGCGGGGCCCCTCGGCCTCCGATTTGGATGGTGTGGACCCTCGGCCTCCGATTTGGATGGTGTGGACCCTTGGCCTCCGATTTGGTGGGCGGGGACCCTCGGCCTCCGATTTGGTGGGCGGGGACCCTCGGCCTCCGATTTGGTGGGCGGGGCCCCTCAGCCTCCGATGTGGTGGGCGGGGCCCCTCGGCCTCCGATTTGGAGGGTGGGGACCCCCAGCCTCCGATTGGGTGGGCGGGGCCCCTCGGCCTCCGATTTGGTGGGCGGGGACCCTCGGCCTCCGATTTGGTGGGCTGGGACCCTCGGCCTCCGATTTGGTAGGCGGGCCCCTCGGCCTCCGATTTGGTGGGCGGGGACCCTCGGCCTCCAATTTGGTGGGCGGGGACCCTCGGCCTCCGATTTGGTGGGCGGGGACCCTCGGCCTCCTATTTGGTGGGCGGGGCCCCTCGGCCTCCGATTTGGTGGGCAGGGCCCCTCGGCCTCCGATGTGGTGGTCGGGGCCCCTCGGCCTCCGCTTTGGTGGGCGGGGACCCTCAGCCTCCGATTTGGTGGGCGGGGACCCTCGGCCTCCGATTTGGTGGGCGGGGCCCCTCGGCCTCCGATGTGGTGGTCGGGGCCCCTCGGCCTCTGCTTTGGTGGGCGGGGCCGCTCGGCCTTCGATTTGGTGGGCGGGGCTCCTCGGCCTCCGATTTGGTTGGCGGGGCCCCTCGGCCTCCGATTTGGTTGGCGGGGCCCCTTGGCCTCCGATTTGGTGTGTGCTCTGCCTGGGGCCACTGTGCTCTGCCTGGGGCCCCATATGCTGCCTGGGGCCCCTGTGCTCTGCCTGGGGCCTATATGCTGCCTGGGGCCCCTGTGCTCTGCCTGGGGCCCCTGTGCTCTGCCTGGGGCCCCATGTTCTGCCTGGGGCCCCTGTGCTCTGCCTGGGGCCACTGTGCTCTGCCTGGGGCCCCATGTTCTGCCTGGGGCCACTGTGCTCTGCCTGGGGCCCCATATGCTGCCTGGGGCCCCTGTGCTCTGCCTGGGGCCACTGTGCTCTGCCTGGGGCCCCATATGCTGCCTGGGGCCACTGTGCTCTGCCTGGGGCCCCATATGCTGCCTGGGGCCCCTGTGCTCTGCCTGGGGCCCCATATGCTGCCTGGGGCCCCTGTGCTCTGCCTGGGGCCCCTGTGCTCTGCCTGGGGCCCCATGTTCTGCCTGGGGCCCCTGTGCTCTGCCTGGGGCCACTGTGCTCTGCCTCGGGCCCCATATGCTGCCTGGGGCCCCTGTGCTCTGCCTGGGGCCCCATATGCTGCCTGGGGCCCCTGTGCTCTGCCTGGGGCCCCTGTGCTCTGCCTGGGGCCCCTGTGCTCTGCCTGGGGCCCCATGTTCTGCCTGGGGCCCCGTGCTCTGCCTGGGGCCACTGTGCTCTGCCTGGGGCCCCATATGCTGCCTGGGGCCCCTGTGCTCTGCCTGGGGCCCCATATGCTGCCTGGGGCCCCTGTGCTCTGCCTGGGGCCCCATATGCTGCCTGGGGCCCCTGTGCTCTGCCTGGGGCCACTGTGCTCTGCCTGGGGCCCCATAGGCTGCCTGGGGCCCCTGTGCTCTGCCTGGGACCACTGTGCTCTGCCTGGGGCCCCATATGCTGCCTGGGGCCCCTGTGCTCTGCCTGGGGCCACTGTGCTCTGCCTGGGGCCCCATATGCTGCCTGGGGCCCCTGTGCTCTGCCTGGGTGTAGGACACTGGTGACGTCACTTATCTCCGGACATTAGCTCCGGACATTAGCTCCGGACATTAGCTCCGGACAAAGCCACGGAAGTTGGCACAAATTGCAGGAAGTAGTATTCTAGGCAATTATATATTAGATAGAGAGGTCCCATGCCATTTTTTTTAAACTATGTAAATAAATCATTTAAAAAAAAGCGGTGATGTAGTGACCCGATCCAGAGTGTGTCCGTCCCTTTAAGTAACCCTGGACTGTGAGTAGCTTGTGTACACTACAGCTCACTCTCTAGCTGTCCGTCTACATTTATTCCCTGTATTTGTGAGGTGCAATTATCCATTTCTAGTCACCTCTATTTTAGACTCAATGCATCTCTCATGTGGGTTTTATTTCAAGGTGTTCCTCAATGGTATTTCTCATTTGCTGTGTTCTAGCACCATCTGCTGGTAAAATTCACCTTGCACACATGACAGGGGTATTTGCTAAATTCATTGGCCCCCCACACATGCATAGTGATGTCTGACGCTTTCTACTAGCGCAGGACCTAGCAGTTGAAGTGCGCATGTGCCGACAGAGCCGATTTCATTGGTTGTTATGCACCATGTGACCAGTCATGTGACCGGCCACCAATAATATTTTAGGGTCCTTGAGACTTTGAATCTTGCATATCCCCTTGAGAAAGTAAGTATCATCAAGCAAAACGCGCGTTGAGGGCTTTATAGGATCCGACCAGGTACCTCCTGTCTACCACCCTTACTGGTAAGCGTCGCTCTTGGCTCTATAAATGTGCATGGGTTACTTTTTCATGTATTTACACCAGTTACCATGTTGAGCGTCTCTCTGCCTATTTACATATGTACATATGTGTGGGGTTGACATTTGGCACTGGTGTTCTTCCTTTTCCACTCTTGTGCACCTTAATTATTATTTTTCTTGTATACTGTTGCCTAATATTTTAATGCATGTATGTTAATAAAAATAATTTTTATACCAACATACTCCTTTGTTCTCCTCCTTTAGTAGTTATTATGGAGTTGGTGATTTCCCCTGGCTCTGGGGTCTTTCTGCGCCATTGAGTGTAATTCTCCATATGTACAGTATATCATATTTCCTGGTATTGTTTTCACATGTTTCCTGGGATATGCTGCGCTGCCTGTATCTGCCTGTGGAGCAAAGATAAGTGCAGATTCTCATCCCCAGCAGTGCTTGATACAAGAGGGGGAGCCTTTCATCCTAAAAGACTGTAAAATTGTATGTTGAACTGTACTTTGATATATTGCAAAGATGGCCCCCATTGTCTGAGGGACCCATGTGCTCAGCTAAGCATGTGCTGAGTCATCCCATCATGGGCGGAGCCTCGGAAACTGCACCAAAATTTGGCCCCTCCCACTTGCATAGACTATTATATGCTGTCAATCTCCTGCTATGAGGTGCTGCCCCTCTTCAATGAAAAGTGGTAAGCCTGCCCCAATAGGCAGGACTGCTGCCTGGAACTCAGGATAGTGAAGAAATTAAAAAAATGTCTTTGGATTTTATCTCAAAGCCTGTGTGCTGAGAACAGACAGTGAACAGAAGGTTATCCTCATCCTGACAGAATTCACCATGGGCCCTAAAGCAGCCTTTATTGTTTCTACTGACCAGAGGACATCTTCTAATTTGCTTGCATAAACCATGAATGATAAGCCTGGAGCTGCTGTAATTTTTTCTGCCCACATGCCTCCACCTGCAGTCTCTTGGAACTGAACACAAAGAATCTGTGCTGCCCTCTCAACTGGTTTGGATGCCAAATTCTTCAGCCGGGCACATGATGACCCGGATCCAGGTTCGAGGGACTGTATAGAAAGTCACAGCCGTGCAATCGACAGCAGGAGTGACCTCAAGCACCCACTCATCCACTGAGGCCCGACGTGGCCACAGAGGATGGCTATGCACTCCAGCATCCAGCCATGTTAGGCTGCTTTCACACCAGCGTCAGCACGGGGCCGTCGCTATGCGTCGACTCAACGTGTTGACGAGCGTTGTGAAAGAAATGCCCGACGTGGGCAGCAGAAGCAGTCTTACGATGCTTACGCTGCCCCATTGTAAGGTCCGGGGAGGAGGGGGCAGAGTTTCGGCCGCGCATGCATGGTCGAAAATGGCAGACTCGACTCACAAAAAAAGTTACATGTAACATTTTTTTTGGCCGACGGTCCGTCAAAACGCGACGCAACAGTCGCACGACGGTTGCGATGTGTGGCCATACGTCGCAATGCGTCACTAATGTTAGTCTATGGGGAAAAAACGCATCCTGCAGACAACTTTGCAGGATGCGGTTTTTCTCCTAAACGACGCATTACGATGTACAGCCAACAACGCTAGTGTGAAAGTAGCCTTATTTAAGTACCTTTTGCTTCATTAAAAGACTGGACAGTTTCTAAAAAAAATACTATTGTTTGATATAAATAACCTAGCATAATGAAGGTATTATTGTGTGTTAGACTATATAGATAGATAGATTAGGATATGTGTAGAAATGTAATTGGTATTTCACAGGCCCAATATCCTTTTCTTGTGGCTTTGAAGTTCCGGGGTAGAAGCTATAAAAGCCACCCCTGCCACAAGTGTAGCTGGTTTACATAAATAATGAACTAAAGAACCATTTATTTTCCCATGTGTATATCTTCTTGTACTTCTTTAGTTATTTAGATAGTCAGTTTAGCAACGTTCAAGTCTCCGTACCTGGGTAACACCAAGCACCTTGTTTATTATTTGTATTATCTCATCTACCGTCATGGACTAGAGATATGTTTTTTTTCCCTTGCCTCTAAAAGTGCCATTCCAGAGCCTTTCATATGGACGATAGTGTATTGTGGAAAGAGACTCCATTTCCCATTAGCACCAGCACTGTCATGTTTTACAGTTATTTATTTCATATGTCTGAATATTTTCACCTTGTCATTACTTAACATTGCATGTACCTTTCCTTCCTTTCTTAGCAGCCCTCTACTTGCACAATGGCAGAGGACAGCTCACCTTAAGAGGGGGAGTATGTAGTGACTCGGTCCAGAGTGTGTCCTTCCTTTTAAGTAACCCTGGACTGTGAGTAGCCTCTGTACACTACAGCTCACTCTCTAGCTGTCCCTCTGCATTTCTTCCCTGCATTTGTGAGCTGTAATTATCTATTTCTAGCCACCTCCATTTTAGACTCAATGCATCTCTCATGTGTGTTTTATTTTCACGTGTTCCTCAGTAGTATTTGTCATTTCCTGTGTTCAAGCACCATCTGCTGGTAAAATTCATAATGTATATTATTCTCACAATGTACGATCTCACTCAGAATTGGGTATAGATCCTATTGGTCAGTGACCGTGTCACCAAGATTCAATAGGAGGAGCTACCTTCAGTCTCTGTCTAGATAAGGCGGAGATTTGAAAAGTCCTCAGGGATCTGGTACAAGATTTGACCTAGAGCAGACCTCAGTTGAGGGGTCTTCTCACCCCCTCCAGGCTCAATTCCTGGAGGTTCATCCTTTTCATTTTATTCATCTGCAGACTTACAGCCATACATGAGATTTGAAGAACGTGGCTATGGTAGAAAATCAATTCGTCAAGCATACACAAGGGCATGGATGAGCAATCGGAGTGATCTGCTGAAGAATAAACCCAAGGATGATAAAGTATCTGATTCTAAGGTACGGTGTATTTTGGATTTTAATTAACGTAGTGATGAATGATACAAAATATTACAGAGACATTGGTCAATTTTGTCACTTGACAATACTTTATCCTGCTTCACTGGTAATACCCCTTCTGTGACATATAGGAAAGCACGCAATTTGTGTGATCATTAGGTACATAGCTACCACAAAGGGGAGACAACTAAATTTATCTTTGGTTTTAAAGGCCCAGCCTGGGGTTGTTGTCCATGTGGTAAATGTGTGGCCTGTAAAAACATTGATAGAACTAAAGAATTTGTTAATTTTGACTCGAGCAAAAAATACATCATTACGTACAATATCAACTGTACCACTAGAGCTGTCATCTACCATGCCTCATGTGGACTTATATATGTAGGAATGACAATGCAAGAATTTCGAAGACGTATCCGTGAGCATGTATTGGATATTGAAGGTGCAAAAGACACCAATGACATCTCAACGTTAAAGTGACTCTGTCACCTGAATTTGGAGGGAACAATTTTCAGTCATATGGGTGGGGTTTTCGGGTGTTTGATTCACCCTTTCCTTACCTGCTGGCTGCATGCTGGCTGCAGTATTGGATTGAAGTTCATTCTCTGTCCTCCATAGTACATGCCTGCACAAGGCAATCTTGCCTTACGCAGACGTGTACTATGGAGGATAGAGAATGAACTTCAATCCAATATTGCAGCCAGCATGCAGCCAGCAGGTAAGGAAAGGGTGAATCAAACACCCGAAAACCCCGCCCATATGACTGAAAATTGTTCCCTCCAAATTCAGGTGACAGAGTCCCTTTAAAGCCCATTCCACGTCATTTTAGGGAAGCACATAACTGTGATCCAACTGGTCTGCGGTTCAAAGGCATCGATAGAGTTCTTATTGGACCACGGGGGTGGAAATTGGAAGCGTTTATTGGCACAGAAGGAAACCAAATGGATTTTCAAACTGAATACGTGCCATTCTCTGTCTTTTTTGATATTATATTGATCATTCATTGCATAAGAGAGATATATATATTTATGCACTGGTATTTGTATTTTTATTCTCCAGGTTTATCCATCTGTTTTCTGTGCTTTGTTGTTTCTTACCTGATGCTTATATGGCCTTTTTATGACCAAGCTGAATTTTGACCTGAATAAACATATTTCTTATTATTATATTGCTTTTGTGCGGAGCCTCTTTCTTTTTGTAGATGTATTTACAGACTTACAGCCAGGCCTAATGGCTAGGATTTTCCCCTTGGCTTCTACAGCCAAGATGGCTAAGACTTTTACATTTTTCTTTTACCCTTGGGTTTTTCGCTGTCCGGATTTACCCGTGCTTTTCCAACATTAGGTCGCACTGAAGTGCACAGAAGAACCTATTGCCCCGCGTGTTGAGGAAATTGACGGTCTTCCCCCTCACCGCAAATTATCCGTTATTTACTTCAAGCATATTTCTACACGGACCGCCACAAGCGGTTAAATGGATACAGGACACCAGGTGTGTGAATACCCTTACTATGAATCTCCTTTTCTACTTATATTCCCAAACAGACTTTGAACCCTCTTTTAGTTACCTGCAAGTACTGCTTCTAACTAATACAAGTTCTTAAAGCTCCGTAACCTAAATTCTGTGTCAGCATCTAAGAGTGAACTGTATTTAGCGTGGACTACCCATGAGAGACTGTTCCTTATTTGTTCCAAGTTATATTTCCTGTTCCTGCTGAAGTAAAAGCAACTGTTATCCTCCAGACCAGTGTGTGTAATAATTCCTTTGGCTGCGGACACTGTGTGGGGGTAGATAGCAGGGAATGCTCTGCTTGGTCATTACAGTGGGATCCATCCCTTTTTGACAATCAGCCAAGCTATAAGATGCCTCTCCATTACTAACTCCATAGTCATATTGTAAATAAATGCATAGTCAGAATAAAATCCTTTATTTGAAATAAAAATAAAAAGCAAAGTTATACTAAGAAAATAATAAACAACACTCACCTAACACAAATTCCATTGAAGCTCTGGTATCCTGTTAAAACAGAGAAAAAAACAACCATATCCCTCACATACTGTCCCAAGTTGTAATCCATGTCTGTGATAAATCGTTTTCAACCTGCACAGTGCCAAAATGTGAGCATCCAAGCTAAAAACCATGGGAGAATGAGCTGCTGCAAGCGCAACATCAGCGACTAGCGGTGTCATCATCGAGGTATGAATGGGGAAGAAACTGTAATATGAGAGCTTCACCTAATGAGGAACAAGAGATGAATGATCAGAACAAACTATAAATAAATAATAAAAAAAATTACAAAGATAAAAACACATGTTAAAAAAGATGTTTTCATTCAGACATTGTGGTTGCAAGGTTGCAACTTATATTACCTCCATAAAAGTCTTAATGTGTCCGATTTATTCCAATCACTCCTGAAGGATCGCAGGAGTGATATGTCTTGAAGTGTTTTGGATTATTTTTAAGGTGTCTTCATTAGCAACAGCAATAATATTTCTTACATTTAAAAGGGCGTGTTGTGTCGCCTATGGATATCTTGGAACATGGGCAGATGTCGTGACAAACCACTGCCTTTGTGGAACACATGATGGTTTGAGTAATATAAAATTCAGTTGCATAGCCAACAATAGCACAAGCAATCCATTTCCCACAAGGTGAACAACCCCTACTGTGGAGTAGGTTTTGGTATCAGAGTGGGGAACAGAGTAGATTGTTTGTTCATTGGGTAAAAACTCTTAACCAAATGGTCTTTAAAATTACAGGACCTGCGGGTTGTAATAAGTTGTTTAGGTGGTAAGTACTGCTTGAGAGTGGGATCATTTGTAAGAATGGACCAATGTTTATCCATTATATCTCTCATCATATGCCATTGTGAATGGAACTGTGTAATCATTCTTACCATTTTGTCAACGCCTGGTTTCTTAGTAGGAAAATTTGATTTCTGGCGATCAGTATTCCTAGCTCGATTATGGGCTATTTTAATACTTTTAATACTCCTATGACTGAAACCACTGTCTAAAAATCTGTGCCTTATCTCTTTTGCATGAGTGTCAAAGTCATTTTCGGAGGAATAAATGTGACGAATTCTCAATAATTGTCCAGTGGGGGCAGATTTGATTTGATTTGATTTGAGCATTGACAGCAGTATTCACTCTATATACATCAGATTAGAGCATGCCAAAATCATCTCGTTTAATTGTTAAGTCCAAAAAATCAATCCTGTGAAAATTATATTGATAAGTTCACCTAATATTAACCCCTTTCTGACCTCGGATGGGATAGTACATCCGAGGTCAGAACCCCCGCTTTGATGCAGGGCTCCGGCGGTGAGCCTGCATCAAAGCCGGGACATGTCAGCTGCTTTGAACAGCTGACATGTGCCCGCAATAGCGGCGGGTGAAATCGCGATCTGCCCGCACCTATTAACTAGTTACATGCCGCTGTCAAACGCAGACAGCGGCATTTAACCGGCGCTTCCGGCCGGAAATGAGCGCATCACTGACCCCCGTCACATGATCGGGGGTCAGTGATGCTTCTGCAGAGTAACCATAGAGGTCCTTGAGACTGATCGCCGGTAGCTGTGAGCGCCACCCTGTGGTCGGCGCTCATAGCACACCTGCATTTCTGCTGCATAGCAGAGCCAATCGCATTGTGCCAGCTTCTAGTCTCCTATGGAGGCTATTGAAGCATGGCAAAAGTAAAAAAAATGTGAAAAAAATAAAAAAAAATAAAAGTTTAAATCACCCCCCTTTCGCCCCATTCAAAATAAATCAATAAAAAAAAAATCATGCCTACACATATTTGGTATCACCGCGTTCAGAATCGCCCAATCTATCAATAAAAAAAAGCATTAACCTGATCGCTAAACAGCGTAGCGAGAAAAAAATTCCAAACGCCAGAATTACGTTTTTTTGGTCACCGCGACATTGCATTAAAATGCAATAACGGGCGATCAGAAGAACGTATCTCAACCAAAATGGTATCATTAAAAACGCAAGCTCGGCACACAAAAAAATAAGCCCTCAACCGACCCCAGATCATGAAAAATGGAGACGCTACGAGTATCGGAAAATGGCACAATTTTTTTTTTTTTTTAGCGAAGTTTGGAATTTTTTTTCACCACTTAAATAAAAAATAACCTAGACATGTTAGGTGTCTAACTCATACTGACCTGGAGAATCATAATGGCAGTTCAGTTTTAGCATTTAGGGAACCTAGCAAAAAAGCCAAACAAAAAACAAGTGTGGGACTGCACTTTTTTTGCAATTTCACCGCACTTGGAATTTTTTTCCCATTTTCTAGTACACGACATGCTAAAACCAATGATGTCATTCAAAAGTACTACTTGTTTCGCAAAAAATTAGCCCTCACATGGCCATATTGACGGAAAAATAAAAAAGTTATGGCTCTGGGAAGGAGAGGAGCGAAAAACGAACACGGAAAATGGAAAATCCCAAGGTCATGAAGGGGTTAAGATTATTATTACAGGACAATGTATAAGCACCTCCCATGGCTGTTCCTGGGAGCTGTAGGAATGGGGATCCAAAGAAAGTAAAAAAAAATATGTGAGTATGAACTTCAACAATGCATAAATAAAATCTATCTAAAAATAATGATGCCTTAAGCCAATCATCATGTTTGATACTGGTATACAATGACTGTATGAAATAATCGGCCTGCCTGGAGGTGTCTGTGCATCTTTGTGTATCTTGGGAAAAATATAAAGCGTGGGTATGGCAGGTTCCATAATGGTGTGGATGTCCTGTAACTCCTTAGTAATGAAATTATCCTCCGGTGCAGTTTGCAGAATTGTAGTCAATTCAGACCTGTAGGATGATAGCGGGTTAAATGTGAGTTTTTGATTGCACAATCAGTCTTTTAAAAGATGATTTGAATCGATTTCTTTTGGACTGAATCTTTGTTTTGTTTTACTGTTATGCCAGAAAGGCCCTGCTTATTTTGCTGAACCCTGCTAAGGTCTTATGCTATCCATAATAAACCAGCAAGTGATCTACTACCATAACCGTTCCTGTGTCTACCTTGTGAAGCAGCTGTGTGTCAACTCCTCACAACACACACAGCTATACTACATGTACATGCGAGGCCCACATCAGCATTAGCGTTCTTACGCCCCGCTCGGTACTTGATGATAAATTCGTAGTTGGCCATCCATTGCTGTTCCAATGCACCTAGCCTTGCGATTTCCAAGTGAGTCAGCGGATTATTGTCCGTGAAGACGGTAAACTTCGCTGAAGCCAGGTAGTGTTTGAATCACTCGGTAACAGCGACTATGGTGAGAAACTCCAACTTGAAGGAACTATAGTTGTCGGGTCCCTTTCAGTGGGATGAAGCTTCCTGCTGGAATAGGCAATCACTCTCTCTCTGCCTTTCTGCACTTGTGACAGCACTGCTCCCAATCCCACGATGCTGACATCAGTGTAAAGTATGAATGGTTGGTCATAGTCAGGATAGGCCAGGACTTCATCTCCTGTGAGAGCCAACTTCAACTGAGTGAAAGATTCTTCCAGCCTGCTGTTCCACTCGAATGGAGGATTCTTGTTCTTGGCCTTCTTGGATTGTCCCACTAGCAGGTCTTGCAGGGGTTCAGCTATCTTGGTGAAGTCCTTGATGAATCTCCGGTAGTAGCCTACCAACCCGAGGAACTGCCGTACTTCAGGAATGGTGTTGGGTTTTGACCAGTCCCTGATAACAGTGACTTTGTCAGGATCTGGTGCCATGCCTTCCACACTTACTACGTGGCCTAGTTTCTGCACCTTGGGCTTCAGCAGGTGGCACTTGGACGGCTTCACTTTCAGGCCAAAGTTGGATAGGGCTTCAAACACCTCGGCCAGGTGCTTCAAGTGGTCTTCATAGGTCTTGGAGAAGATGATGACATCATCCAGGTACAAAAGAACGATTTCAAAGTTTTTGTGCCTGAGGCAACACTCCATCATCCTCTGGAACATCCTCGGTGCGTTACAAAGTCTGAATGGCATGTACAGTGGGGCAAAAAAGTATTTAGTCATTCAGCAATAGTGCAAGTTCCACCACTTAAAAAGATGAGAGGCGTCTGTAATTTACATCATAGGTAGACCTCAACTATGGGAGACAAATTGAGAAATAAAAATCCAGAAAATCACATTGTCTGTTTTTTTATCATTTTATTTGCATATTATGGTGGAAAATAAGTATTTGGTCAGAAACAAAATTTCATCTCAATACTTTGTAATATATCCTTTGTTGGCAATGACAGAGGTCAAACGTTTTCTGTAAGTCTTCACAAGGTTGCCACACACTGTTGTTGGTATGTTGGCCCATTCCGCCATGCAGATCTCCTCTAGAGCAGTGATGTTTTTGGCTTTTCGCTTGGCAACACGGACTTTCAACTCCCTCCAAAGGTTTTCTATAGGGTTGAGATCTGGAGACTGGCTAGGCCACTCCAGGACCTTGAAATGCTTCTTACGAAGCCACTCCTTCGTTGCCCTGGCAGTGTGCTTTGGATTATTGTCATGTTGAAAGACCCAGCCACGTTTCATCTTCAATGCCCTTGCTGATGGAAGGAGGTTTGCACTCAAAATCTCACGATACATGGCCCCATTCATTCTTTCATGTACCCGGATCAGTCGTCCTGGCCCCTTTGCAGAGAAACAGCCCCAAAGCATGATGTTTCCACCACCATGCTTTACAGTAGGTATGGTGTTTGATGGATGCAACTCAGTATTCTTTTTCCTCCAAACACGACAAGTTGTGTTTCTACCAAACAGTTCCAGTTTGGTTTCATCAGACCATAGGACATTCTCCCAAAACTCCTCTGGATCATCCAAATGCTCTCTAGCAAACTTCAGACGGGCCCGGACATGTACTGGCTTAAGCAGTGGGACACGTCTGGCACTGCAGGATCTGAGTCCATGGTGGCGTAGTGTGTTACTTATGGCAGGCCTTGTTACATTGGTCCCAGCCCCCCCGCGTGGTTCTGGGATTTTTGCTCACCGTTCTTGTGATCATTCTGACCCCACGGGGTGAGATTTTGCGTGGAGCCCCAGATCGAGGGAGATTATCAGTGGTCTTGAATGTCTTCCATTTTCTAATTATTGCCCCCACTGTTGATTTCTTCACTCCAAGCTGGTTGGCTATTGCAGATTCAGTCTTCCCAGCCTGGTGCAGGGCTACAATTTTGTTTCTGGTGTCCTTTGACAGCTCTTTGGTCTTCACCATAGTGGAGTTTGGAGTCAGACTGTTTCAGGGTGTGCACAGGTGTCTTTTTATACTGATAACAATGAGTGGAGGAAAGAGGAGACTCTTAAAGAAGAAGTTACAGGTCTGTGAGAGCCAGAAATCTTGATTGTTTGTTTCTGACCAAATACTTATTTTCCACCATAATATGCAAATAAAATGATAAAAAAACAGACAATGTGATTTTCTGGATTTTTATTTCTCAGTTTGTCTCCCATAGTTGAGGTCTACCTATGATGTAAATTACAGACGCCTCTCATCTTTTTAAGTGGTGGAACTTGCACTATTGCTGAATGACTAAATACTTTTTTGCCCCACTGTAGTTGATCTCGCTAAAGCCCATGGGTGTCGTGAAGGCAGTTTTCTCTTTATCCGTCCCTGCCACGGGAACCTGCCAATAGCCACTGGTGAGATCTAAGGTGGAGAAATAGTTAGCGGATTTCAGTGCAGCTATTGATTCCTCAATTCTGGGTAACGGGTAGGTATCCTTATGTGTAATGCGGTTAATCTGCCTGTAGTCAGCACATATCCTCATTGTACCATCTTTTTTTCTAACAAGGACTAATGGAGCTGCCCAAGGGCTACAACTGTCTCTGATCACCCCAGCCTCCTTCATCTCCCATAACATACCCTTGGCACATTGATAGTGAGCTGAAGGTACAGGCCGGTACCTCTCTTTAATGGGCGGATGATCTCCGGTGGGGATATGGTGTTGGACCGCTTTTACCTGCCCAAAGTCTAGAGGGTGTTTGCTAAAGACCCGTTCATATTCTTGGACCACCCAGTAAACCCCATGCTTTTGGTGCAAAGGTGTGGAGTCAATGCCTACGTGTAACTTCTAATGTTTATGAAAAACAGCCGCACTCCAGTAGTATGAAGATTTATGCCAAAAGTATATCTTTATTTGTGCGTACAGACATCACCAGGTGCTTTATGATGTATATAGATTGCGGAAATAAGGCTAACATTTCGACCAGGGGCGGTCTTTATCTAAACCTCACTGTAAGATAAATACATAGTATAAGTGAACTGTACAAATTTACATGAACAAATCTGCAAGTAAAATACATCAAATTAAAAACAATAATTCCCAGACACAACCTATACAAAGAGCTATACACAAAACTATATACAGCTATATACAAAATAATAAAGCATCTTACAAGGAGAATACTAAATAGTATCTCTGGAGATACCTGTCTAACTAGTATAGGGGACGAAAGAAGAACTATAGGAGAGTCGCCATCAACCTATCTGGAATACACCTGTGTACATATTCGTCCTCCAAGTAGAGAGGAAGTAGGAGAGCTATACATAGAACACTTACAATGCAAACGTAGAATTAGCATGCACATATATATATATACACATATATATATATATATATATATATATATATAGAGAGAGAGAGAGAGAGAGAGAGAGAGAGAGAGAATTAGCATGTACATACATATCTGTTTAATGCTCTTTCTAGAACCAGGGGAAGCAAAAATTGTCAGAGTCCCCTAATTATGCTGTAAGCTAATCCGTAGCCTATATAACCATATATTTCCATAAGTGCAAACACTCTAGGTTTAAAGATCAAGCTGTTTTGGAGTAGTACACTAACCTTATAGTAGGGGTGCAGAGAGAAAACAAAGGAGGAAGGAGTCAGTCCAATAAAGGCTATAAAGAAAGATGGGAATATTAGGTATACACATGAAGTAATGCAAAAGACACAGAAGCTGTGCAAATGATATAATTACCGGTGCCTGTAGGAGCGTCAGAACGCTATGTCCATACCATTGATGATGCAGCATAGTGTGGGGGTGGCAGCCATGCTTTAAATACATGGCATCCGATCTTACTTCCGGGGTTGCGCACTGTGTAGTACCGTCAGTTCGAGGCCTGATACGCATCAGCGTGTGTATCGGCATTGCGTCTGCGCAATGGAGAGGGGGCCGGGCGCATGCGCGGTCCTGGCCAGGACTACGTTCCGGCCAGTAGGGGCGTGTATATGATGTATGAGTATGTATGATGTATGAGTGCGGCTGTTTTTCTTGAACATTGAGACTTCTCGTTCAGCCTGCACCCACTTACATTTGTTACAGAGTGCACATCATTTCCTTCGATTTACATGTAACTTCTGACACCAATCCGCCAACTGCCACTCAGAGCCATTGTCTTCCACCTGGTCAGATGGAAGCAAGGATTCCACTGCCTATATTGCGTTGTTATTTACAGTAAACAACTTAGCAAGGGTGGCATATTGGGATAATGGAACTCTTTCTCCCCACTATTCAGTATTAGTATAAGTGCCCTCCCCTTGCAGACATCAACTACCCCTCTGGCTGTTAGGATGGTGGGCCTACTATCAGAGTACACGGGTTCTACCAGGGCTTGGTAGCCTTGACCCTGGAGGCCTATTGCTGCTCGACACCAGATTAACATTTCACTCCTAGGGGGTATTGCAATGGGGATTGGATCACTCACTCTGACGCTGCCGACAGCTCTTCCAGTTGTCTCTGCATCAGGGCTTTGATCTCTTTTTGCAGAACACGCTGTTCACCGGAACTGGTGGTCTCGGCTACCTGCTGCAATAAAACAATTACCTTGCCAAGACAGTTTTCTATCACATTGGTACCTAGGGTCATCATTGGCTTTCAACTCTACTCACCCCACTTTAATGGTCACCTCCTTATACCCCACTTGTGGCAAAGGCTGATCATTGCTGGTGACTATTTTCAGATCATTATCTGGGCCGCGGGTAATATCAGAGTCAGCCCAGTACTGTTTGTAAAGAATATATGACATAGTCGTCACCTGGGAGCCATTGTCCAGTAAAGCGTTCATCGGGATGCCATCGATCAAAATGGGCAGTACCGGCCGCCCTACCTCATACTTGGCTCGCCAGCTTTCTGGGGCTGGTCGTCTTACTCCTGGTGGTTGGCCCTCTGCCCCAGGGGTTGCTCGTTTAAGTTGCAGAATCTTGCAATGTGCCCCACTTTTCTGAAGCGGCAGCAAATGGTCCGTCCATCCTAGTCATAGCGATCATTGTCACTCCTTCTGGTTGATGGGATCTCCTTATGCCATCGCCATGGGACATCATCTGGACTGGAGGCCATCTGGATCTTCTCCTTTGGGGACATTTGCATGGACTGCACGGTTTTGGTTAGTGCAACCACACTTTTGGTCAGCTCCTGGACCTGGAGATGCAGTTCTGCAGAAGGGTCATTATCTAGGGTCTGCGCATCAGCTTCAACAAGGGTCTGGGGAAAGGATGCGGCCTCCTGTTAGTAGGTAATTGTTGGGCGCCTAGGGAGAGCTGTGCCACTGGGATTTGGTTCATGCAGCACCCGGATGGCCCTATCTTTAAAGTGCGCAAAGTCTATGTTAGGGTTTTGTAGGGCCATGATGCGCAGCTGTATTCTGTGAGTGTTGGAAAGGAGTCCCTCAATAAACTGCTCCTTTAACAATCTGTCCCCATCTTGCATGCTGTCGTGGTCAATCTGCTTAATTGCCCACAGCGCCTCCTGGAGATTAAGGGCATAGTCCTGTATTCTGTCCTGCACCCTTTATTTGCACCCAAAGAATTTCATTTTTATCTCTGCTGCAGTGTTGGCGTCAAAGTTGTCCTTCAGCCGGTTAACTGGCCAGTGAGGATGCTGACTTTTTGACTTTAAGACAGGGGGTACACTTTAAACAAACTATATAGTCTCTCTTTGAAATCACTCAGAATGTGTGACTCCCCTGAATACTGTGGTAACTAGGCCACTCCCGGTATGTATGGCATTGATAGCAGCATTATGGAGGCTGTAACTGCAGCTGCTGCTGAATCTGGCTGCATGATGGGGGCTGCGGCTGCAGCCACCGCTGGGTCTGCCGGCACAATGGGGCTGCGGCAGCTGCTTGATCTGGCTGTATCATGGGTTCTGCGGCTGCAGCCACCTCTAGATCTCCACCCTGATTGGACATTAGTGAACCCCAGCCTGGCTCTGTGTATCGTTACCGTGGTAAGCGGCTGGTCCGCCGGTGGGATGGATTGCACTCCTGTGGGTTTTCAAGTCGGGGCCTCCTCTTTTTTCATCTGCTGCTGGCAGATCACGGAGTGCGGCTTCCCTTTGTGCTCTTTCTCAGGCTCTGCCCACGAAGACACAGCTCCTCTGCTTCTCGTACGCCGTGTGGCATGAAAAATGGCGATTATCATACAGTTTAATAAAGTCTATGGTGCACAGTACCCGACAATGCCAGGCTCCGAAATCCTGTTGGTGACGCCAGAATGCGATGCCTATGGGGTACTCAGAACCGGGTTGGACGATTCTTAAAGGGGTGGTCATGGCAGCGGTGACCTGGTTCGTGGGCCTAGGCATGCAACAAAAGTGATGAGGGAATGTTTATAGGGGATTTCACGTGACGCCACCAGTGGTGTTCGGCAATGGGTGGTTGACACTGCTTAAGGGGACCGCTGGGGCCAATGTTGTTGCAGCGTTGGGGTGCAGGAATGAGGGTGCAGGAAATGATTGGAGGACACAAGGATTGTAGTTTCTTTACCTTTAATTGCAGGTGTAGTCCGGGGCACTGGTGACAGGTGATCATGGAGATCCGGGCAGCCTGGAAGCATTTCAGGATCCACCTAACCAGGTGGATTTTTAGGCCTTCTCTCTGCGCTGCTCCCTAGGTCCTTGATGCCTTAAGCTCTCCACAAGTCCCTATTGCTGTGGGTCCATGAAATAGAACATTCCCCACATGGCAGGCAGCTTGAGTCTGTTCCAGGTGTTACTCCCTCATGGTGACTCCGGGCTCTCGTATGCTGCTATGCCTCAGGGTGTCAGCTGAGGACAGGAGGCCTGTAATCTCCTGCCCTTCAGGTTTAGTTGCTGCATCTGCAGTCCCCACACAACCATGGACTCCGATGTCTGGCCTTTGGCACTCGGTCCTGGGGTGAGCTCAATCTCAGCTCCAGTCCCTCAGGTTCTCCTCACTTGTCTCCTTTTCCTTCCTCTCCAACTAACACACTCTGAATAACTAACCCTGAATCCAGCCAGAACTTCTAGGGAAGCTCCCCTAAAACAGGTGTTAGAGCTCCCTCTTCTGGTCTGGAGTCAGGAAAGTTTGTGTGTCAGTGTTACCTGCTAAGGGAATCCCTCCTTGCTTCCAGGCATAACATCACCCCCTGTGAGGGAGGCAATGCCACTGTGGCAACCGGATTCCTGGGGTGCCACACACACACACTTATACAGAACTGCTACAGACACATTTTCACACACACGCACATATACACAGCACTGCTACAGGCAGATTTCACATACACACACACTCACACATTCACACTAACATTGCTGCATCTTGCAGTTCCTGATGTTGAGATGAACAGAGGATTTCTAATTACTGATAAGATTTCAGCTGGTGTCATGACTTTCTATGGCTTTCTGCAGCTCTTTCTTCATGTGCTCCATACTTTTTCTCAGTGCCATTTCTCATCATTACACATAACTTAATTTATGGACATCTATGGTTTTATTTATTTGCCTGTATGGATTGGGTGGGCTGTTACCAACATCTGCTAAGAATTTCATGTAAATAGCACCTTCAGAAATATATTTACTTAGAAAATTGGTGACGTGTTAAGTACCTATTTCACCCTCTGTATATTCAAACTGATTTCTTATTGGTGACAGTCACAATATGTTGTGAATTCTGCTCTTGGGCTCCCTCCGGTGGTTGTAAGTGGTAGCGCTGCTGTCTCTGAATCACAGTATTTGTCAGGTGTGTTCACTTTTTGAAATTCTGACTGGGCTATTTAGTCTGGCTTCACCCTTTAGTCAGTGCCAGTTGTCCATTGTTCCTGGAGGATTCACATCTCTGCCTGGTCTCTCCTGCTTTGCAGTTCATTTCAACAAAGAAGTTTTGGCCTTGATTTTTTGCTGTCCACATACTGTGGCCTTATTGTTCAGTTCTTTTCCATGTTTTTGTCTTGTCCAGCTTGGTCTGTATAAGGATTTGTTTAGCCAAGCTGGTATCTCTGGAGATGCAGATATACCCTCCATATCTGTAGTTAGCTGTGGAGATTTTGTATTTTCTGTGGTGGATATTTTCTAGTGTTTTAATACTGACCGCATAGTACTCTGTCCTATCCTTTCTATTTAGCTAGAAGTGGCCTCCTTTGCTAAATTCTGATTTCAGTCTGTGTATGTTTTTTCCCTCTCCTCTCACAGTCAATATTAGTGGGGGGCTGTCTATCCTTTGGGGATTTTCTCTGAGGCAAGATAGTTTTCCCTTTTCTATCTCTAGGGATAATTAGTCCTCCGGCTGTGTCGAGATGTCTAGGGAGCGCTAGGTACATTCCACGGCTACTTCTAGTTGCGGTGTTAAGTTCAGGGTCTGCGGTCAGTACAGGTACCACCTTCTCCAGAGTATGTCTCATGTTGCTCTTAGGCCACCAGATCATAACACAATATGATCAACCATAAAGATGCAGACTATCAATTGTTCAGGAGTAGCAGAGTTGAAGCATCAGAGAGTTAGCACTGTAGACTGGAGTAGGACTACAGTGGTAACTGGCTGATGCTTAAACTCTGGAGAAATGACTCCAATAGGGACATGTGTCAAGCAGCAGCCACAAATTTCATTTTCACCATTTACAACACACAAAGCTGAACACTCAGCAAGACCCACTTGAACTGCAGAACTTCTCTGAAGGTCAAAAACAAATTACTTCAGACTGTGACAACATGCAGAGGATTACTAGTATTGCAGCTCAGGTGTCAATTCCTGTGTGTACAGCTGAGTGTTGTGCAGGCTGTGAACTTTCCCCTTATACCCCTAAATAAACCAGCATTGTTGCTACTCTTGATCTTCTGTGCGATGGCACATGGCCCCTATAGCTACGGCCAGATCATTGTACCTCTACGACTTAAAAACTGGATATGCATAATCCTAAAAATACAATATTCAGAGGAAAGCCATCTAGCAATATCTCAAATACAAAAAAGGCTCAAAGCAACTCCAGCAATATATCAGCAAAAGGAGAAAACAAGGAGTTAATGCTTATAATGAAAGTTTACTATTATTATTATTATTTATTATTATAGTGCCATTTATTCCATGGCGCTTTACATGTGAGGAGGGGTATACATAATAAAAACAAGTACAATAATCTTAAATAATACAAGTCACAACTGGTACAGGAGGAGAGAGGACCCTGCCCGCTAGGGCTCACAATCTAGAAGGGATGGGTGAGGATACAGTAGATGAGGATAGAGCTGGTCGTGCAGTGGTTTGGTCGATCGGTGGTTACTGCAGGTTGTAGGCTTGTCGGAAAAGGTGGGTCTTCAGGTTCTTTTTGAAGGTTTCGATGGTAGGTGAGAGTCTGATATGTTGTGGTAGAGAGTTCTAGAGTAGGGGTGATGGGTGAGAGAAATCTTGTATGCGATTGTGGGAAGAGGAGATAAGAGGGGAGTAGAGAAAGAGATCTTGTGAGGATCGGAGGTTGCGTGCAGGAAAGTACCGGGAGACGAGGTCACAGATATATGGAGGAGACAGGTTGTGGATGGCTTTGTATGTCATGGTTAGACTTTTGTACTGGAGTCTCTGAGTAATGGGGAGCCAGTGAAGGGATTGACAGAGGGGAGAGGCTGGGGAATAGCGGGGGGACAGGTGGATTAGTTGGGCAGCTGAGTTTAGAATAGGTTGTAGGGGTGCGAGGGTGTTAGAGGGGAGGCCACAGAGCAGGAGATTACAGTAGTCGAGGCTGGAGATGATGAGGGCACGGACTAGGGTTTTTGCAGATTCTTGGTTTAGAAATGTACAGATCCGTGAAATATTTTTGAGTTGAAGGCGGCAGGAAGTGGAAATGGCTTGGATATGTGGTTTGAAGGAGAGATCAGTGTCAAGGATTACCCTGAGACAGCGAGCTTGTGGGACTGGGGAGAGAAGGCAGCCGTTTACTGTAATGGATAGGTTTGTTGGGGGGTCGCGTGAGATGGGGGAAAGACAATGAATTCTGTTTTGTCCATGTTAAGTTTTAGAAATCTAGCGGAGAAGAAGGATGAAATAGAGGATAGACATTGAGGGATTCTGGTTAGTAGGGTGGTGATATCTGGTCCAGAGATGTAGATCTGTGTGTCGTCAGCATAGAGATGATACTGAAAACCGTGAGTTCCTATGAGCTGTCCCAGGCCAAAAGTGTAAATGGAGAAGAGCAGGGGCCCTAGAACTGAACCTTGCGGGCCTCCGACAGATAGGGGGTGAGGTGAGGAGGTGGTGTGTGAGTGGGAGACGCTGAATGTCCGGTCAGTTAGGTATGACGAGATCCAGGATAGGGCTATGTCTGTGATGCCAAGGGATGAGAGAGTCCGCAGCAACAGGGAATGCTCCACTGTGTCAAAGGCAGAGGACAGGTCCAGGAGGAGGAGGATAGAGTAGTGTCGCTTGCTCTTGGCGGTTAATAGGTCATTGGTGACCTTAGTTAGGCCAGTTTCAGTGGAGTGGGGTGACCAGAAGCCTGATTGTAAGCAGTCGAAGAGGGAGCAGGAAGATAGATGGGAGGACAGTTCAAGATGGATGTGTTGTTCCAGTAATTTTGAGGCATAGGGGAGAAATGATATAGGGCGATAACTAGATACAGAGGATGGGTCAATATAGGGCTTTTTGAGGATAGGTGTGATTGAGGCATGTTAAAAGTTTGGGGGGAAAACACCAGTTGTTAATAATAGGTTGAAGAGATGGGATAGGGTTGGGATGAAGACTGTGGCGAGGCTTGGGATGAAGTGGGAAGGGATCAGGTCAAGTGCACAGGTGGTGAGATGCGATCTTGAGAGTAGAGTGGAGAGTCGATCTTCTGTAATGGTGGAGAAGTTGGTTTTGGAGTTGGAGGGCTGGGTAGTTGGGAGGAAGGGCTCTGGGGGTTGTCGACTAAAACTGTCTCTGATGTTCTCAATCTTCTGCCTGAAATATGAGGCAAAGTCTTCAGCTGAGATGAGTGGGGAGGGAGGAGGTGCTGGGGGACGGAGGAGAGAATTGAAGGTGTTGAATAACTGTTTAGAGTTGTGAGACAGGGACGATATGAGAGATGAGAAGTAGGTTTGTTTTGCTATGGCGAGTATGGTCTTGAAAGTAGTGAGGGACTGTTTGAATGCAATGAAGTGCTCGTTGGAGTGGGATCTTTTCTATCTCCGCTCAG
Source organism: Ranitomeya variabilis (assembly GCF_051348905.1). Classification (NCBI taxonomy): domain Eukaryota; kingdom Metazoa; phylum Chordata; class Amphibia; order Anura; family Dendrobatidae; genus Ranitomeya; species Ranitomeya variabilis. The sequence continues at coordinate 682,816,001 of NC_135233.1, forward strand.
CAGCCCTGGAAGCTCGCCTCAGTTCTTTGGTCAGGCTGGTGTGCCAGGGCTGTCTGTTGATTTTGCGAGCTATTAGATGCTGTAGGTTACCAAGTGATGAACACAAAAAAACATTGAAAACAGTGAAAAGGAAGTATAAGAAGGTAGGCTATATCAATTGACGCAGACAGATTGGTATACATATATGAAAAATCAAGTTCTCAATACAGGCAATATATTATGGCATAGATCTATGATCAATAAATAAGCTACACGTGTAAAACACAAACATTAAATCGCCATCTCCTTTTAACAGACATGTGCATTCATATAAAGAACATCATCGTCATAATGACCATAAATGCTTCAGCTGCAAATACGAAATAACCAACAGGCATGTTCCAAATTCATACAAATAGTAAAAAAAAGGTGTGCGGTGGCTTGCAAAAGTGTTCACCCACCTTGGCATGTTTCATGTTTTGTTGCTTCACAACCTGGAATTTCATTATTTTTTGAGACGGTGTGCATCAGTTCCTGTAAAGAACATGCCAACAACTGTGAACATTTGGTTTTCTTTTTATTGTGAATTATGAACAAATAGGACAAAATAACTGAAAACAGTGTGCATAACTATTCACTCCCCTAAAGTCAGTACTTTGTAGAGCATTCTTTTGCAGCAATTACTATTTCAAGTCACTTTGGATATGTCTATATGAGCTTTTCACCTCTTGCCACTGGGATTTTTGCCCATTCCTCAAGGCAAAACTGCTTCAGCTCCTTCAAGTTAGATGGTTTTCCTCTAGTGAACAGCAATCTTCAAGTCTGACTACAGATTCTCAATTGGATTAAGATTTGGGCTTTGATTAGGCCACTCCAAAACATTTAAGGCCCCGTCACACTTAGCGACGCTAAAGCGATCCCGACAACGATACGACCTGTCACTGATCGTTGCTGCGTCTCTATGTGGTCGCTGGTGAGATGTCAAACAGTGAGATCTTCCCAACGACACAGCAGCGATGCGGCGACCTGTAGCGACCTGTACAACGATGTCGTTGGTCGTTGTGACCCTGTCACATGGCAGCTATTATGACGATTCAGACCTCGATGAGGGACGTCCTGTGTGACATTGTAGTCAACGAGGTCATTGGTAAGGTATCAAACACAGTGATGTGTGCTACCCAGCGGGACCTCAACGATCAAAAAAAGGTCCAGGCCATTCCGACACGACCAGCGATCTCACAGCAGGGGCCTGGTCGCTGCTACGTGTCAAACAGAGAGATCGCTACTGAGGTCGCTGTTGCGTCACAAAACTTGTGACTCAGCAGCGATCTCGCTAGCGACCTCGCTTAGTGTGACGGGGGCTTTACACGATTCCCCTTAAACCAATTAAATGTTGCTTCAGCAGCATGCTTTGGGTCATTGTCTTGTTGAAAGATGAATATCTGTCCCAGTCGACAATCACTGACAGACTGAAAAAGGCTTTGCTCAAGAATATCCCTGTATTTCGCACAATCCTTCTTCTCTTTGACTCGGACCAGACGGAGCATTTACCTTGCTTGCCAAAAAGTTCAATTTTGTTCTCATCTGACCACAGCACCTTCCTCGATACATCTGAGGAGTCTCCCATATATCTTTTGGCAAACTCAAAGCGAGCCTAACAATTTTTGTGTATAAGTAAAGGTTTTGTTGCCCACTCTTCCATAAAGGTCACCTCTATGGAGTGTGCAACTTTTTGCAGTCATATGGACAGATACTTCAGTCTCTGCTTGGGAACTCTGCAGCTCCTTCAGAGTTACCTTTGGTCTCTGTGCTGCCTTTCTGATTAATGACCTCCTTACCCTAGCTGAGAGTTTTGATGGGCGGCCCTCTCTTGGCAGGTTTGTTGTGGTTAAATATTCTTTCCATTTGATGATAATGGTTTTGATGGTGCTCCAGGGGATCATCAGAGATTGGGATTTTTTTTTATAACCCAGCACTAACTTGTACTTCTCAGCAATTTTATCCCTGACTTGTTTGGAGATCTCCCTGGTTTTCATGGTGTTATTTGGTTAGTGGTGCTTCTTTCTTCACCCCATATCAACCGATGATATGCATAAAAAAGGAGGCCGCTACCAGAGATGCCATCCCTCGGTCCTCCTCCTCCTCTTCATGAATCAATATGGCAGTCACCCACCAACATCTGTTTGTATGCATAACCACAGGGTTTTTTCCTACCAGTTGCTGACTTTTGATCCCTGTGATAGAACCTATCATTGTGATTAAGCGCAAATGAATAATTAGTAAATAACACAGCACTTTGGCTGTGCCTCGCTGTGCACCCCTTCATCACTCCCCTTGTGTCATTTCCCTAGTCAGATTAAATATTTTTATTTTTTTTACTTAATAATTTGTATTTCTTTTAATCTTTGCCTTTTGGGTTAGGCTTAGAGTTAGAGTTAGGCTTAGGGTTGGGGTTAGGGTTAGGCTTATGGTTAGGGTTTTGGTTAGGGTTAGCGTTAGAGTTGGGGTTAGGTTTTGGGTTAGGGTTAGTGTTAGGCTATTCAATATGTCGATCTATTGTTATCAAATTCTGTGCAGAACCTGTGTGCTAAAAATGCTCTCTATACTCCTAGATAAAATTATTGAGTGGTCTAGTTTTCAAAATGGCATCAATTGTGGGGGGTTTCTGCTGTTTAGTCACCTTAGAGGCTCTGCAAATGCAACATGGTGCCCGCTATCTCTTTCAGCCAAATTTATGCTCCAAAATACAAACATTGCTCCTTCCATTCTGAGCCATTTGTTCAAACAGAACTTTGTTACTACATGTGAGGTATAACTGCGCTCGTTAGAAAATGGATAACAAACAATGGGGTCCACTATTTGGTGTTAGCTGTCGCTAAAATGTTAAACCTGGGGCTAAAGCAATATTGTAAAATTTAAGTTTATTTTTTTCAGTCTACTCTGCATTACTTTTTGTGAAGCACATGAAGGGTTAAAACATTTTTCAACAACAGTTTTTGAAGTATTTGAGGATTGAAATTTTTAAAATGGTATCATTTTTGAGGAATTTCCAATATTTAGGCCCCTCGAAGTCCATTTAAATCTTACAGGGAACCTGTCACCTGAATTTGGCGGGTCCTTTTTTGAGTCATATGGGCGGTGTTTTCACGTCTTTTATTAACCCCTTTCTTTCCCGCTGGCCGCATGCTGGTCGTGAAATTGACTTGACGTTGATTCGCTTTCCTCCCTAGTTAATGCGTGCGCAAAGCAATCTTGCCTTGCGCACGCACAGTATGCTTTGCCCAACTGCGGGCAAAGCTGAAAACCATTAGTGCGCATGCGCCGGCGCACTATGTCCTGGAAGTATTTCACTGTGTTCTGGGACATAGTGCGCCAGCGCATGTGCACTAATGGTTTTCGACTTTGCCCGCAGTTGGGCAAAGCATACTGTGCGTGCGCAAGGCAAGATTGCTTTGCGCACGTGTTAACTAGGGAGGAAAGCGAATCAACGTCAAGTCAATTTCGCGACCAGGGTGCGGCCAGCGGGAAAGAAAGGGGTTAATAAAAGACCCGAAAACACAGCCCATATGACCCAAAAAAGGACCCGCCAAATTCAGGTGACAGGTTCCCTTTAATAGGTCCCTAAAGAAACAGGTTTTGTAATTTTGTTCAAAAAATGAGAAGTTTCTGCAAAACTTTTAACCCCTTTAACATTGTAACAAAATAAAATGACGTTTGAAAAAATTATGCAGATGTACATTAGACATGTGTGAAATATTATTTATTAATTATATTATCCAGCATGACTAACTGGTTTAAGGATATAAAGAATGAAAGTTTGAAAATTGTGGGGGGGGTTTCATAATTTTTGCCAAAATTCCAATATTTTCATAAATAAATGCAAGTCATATTGAACAAAAATTACCACTATCATGAAATACAATACATCACGAAAAAACAGTCTCAGAATCACTGGGATCTGTTGAAGCGTTCCAGAGTTAATTCCACATAAAGTGACACTGATCAGATTTCTAAAATTTGGCCTAGTCATTAAGGTCAAAATTAGCTTGGTAACTAAGAGGTTAATAGTGTTGCAGCCTCTGTGGCCTTGCAGAAAAGGTGTATATATTTTGACAGACCATGTGATACTTAGATTGCACACAGGTAGACTTCCTTTCACTAAGCATGTGACTTATGAAGGTAATTTCTTGCACAACATTTTTTTAGGGGCCTCATTGCAAAAGGGGTGAATACATGTGCAATTTTTTGTTATTTTATCCCATAAATTTAACCCCTTTCTGCCTGCTGACGGAATAGCATGTCAGCTGGCAGTATCCCCCTCTTTGAGGTGGGCTCTGGCGGTGGTTTCAACAGCTGACATGTGTGCGCAATGGGTGCGAGTGGAATCGCGATCCACCCGAGCCCATTAACTAGTTAAATGCCGCTGTGAAACTCAGCGGCATTTATCAAGCGCTCCCGGCCGCAAGGCCGGAGGTACTCGCACCACTGACCCCCATCATGTGATCAGGGGTCATCGGTGCGTTGCCATCTGAACCAGAGGTCTCCTTGAGACCTCTATAGTTGTTGATGACAGATTGCTATGAGCGCCACCCTGTGGTCGGTGCTCATGGAAAGCCTGCTATTCTGCTGCATAGATGTGATCTGTGCATCACCTCTATGTAGCAGAGGTGATCGAGTAGTACATGCCTCTAGCCTCCCAGGGAGACCATTGTAGCATGCCAAAATAAAAAAAAATGTGTTTAAAAATATAAAAAAAATATATATATATAAAAGTTCCAATCACCCCTTTTAACAATAAAAAAAAATCAAACCTACACATATTTGGTATCGCCGCCTTCAGAATCGCCCGATCTATCAATAAAAAAATAGGATTAACCTGATAGTTAAAGGCGTAGCAAGAAAAAAAGTAAAAATGCAAAAATTAGTTTTTTTGGTCGCCGTGACATTGCATTAAAATGCAATAATGGGCGATCAAAAAAATGTATCTGCACCAAAATGGTATAATTAAAATGTCAGCTTGGCACGCAAAAAATAAGCCCTCAGACAACCCCAGATCATGAAAAATGGAGACTCTACCGTTATCGGAAAATTGCGCAATTTATTTTTGTTTTTTAGCAAACTTTGGAATTTGTTTCACCACTTAGATAAAAGAGAACCTAGACATCTCTGGTGTCTATGAACATGTAATGACCTGGAGAATCATAATGGCAGGTTAGTTTTAGCATTTAGTGAACCTAGCAAAAAAGCCAAACAAAAAACAAGTGTGGGATTGCACTTTTTTGCAATTTCATCGCACTTGGTATTTTTTTCCCGTTTTCTGTTACATGACATGGTAAAACCAATGGTATCGTTCAAAATTACAACTCGTCCTGCAAAAAATAAGCCCCCACATGGCCATATTGATGGAAAAATAAAAAAGTTATGGCTCTGGAAAGAAGGAAAGCGAAAAACAAAAACGAAAAAAGCTTCGGGGTGAAAGGGTTAATTTATACCTATTTTTTCTCATTTCCCCAGCTTAGACTATTTAGTGCTGATGCATCACACACAAAACAAAAATATTTAAACTCAGGTTGTAATGTAACAAAATAGGTAAAATACCAGGGGTGATGAATACTTTTGCAAGCCACTGTATGTGACAATATCAGGGTCAATCCTGGAAAGGATCCCAAACGTGCGCTTTGCGAAGTTTAGGTATGTTGCTTCATCAAAGTAACTATACATCCAAGATCATTAAGGGGTTACAATGACGTGGCAAAGTCCCTCACGTGCTAACTTATTAGAACTTTCATTTCTCTTGAGGTTAGACCTACAGAGATCTTAGGGCAAACGCACATTGCATATTATGCGGTGCCGCAAGATATATGATGCTTGAAGGGGATGTCCCATGAACAGTTATTTTTAATCAATTGATCTTGGAATAATAGTAATTCCCACAGTTTGATGTGTTTAAAAACAATGTTCCTGTGCTGAGATAATCTTATAAATGTGCCCCTGCTGTGTACTGTGTAATGGCTGTGTCTGACTGTATAGGGACATGGTCTGATCATAGTTCCTCGGCAGGGGAGGAAGTAAAAAAGAATGCAGACATTGGGGCACAGGATACAGGATACCAAATAATTATTTCTTTGAGGTAAAACATGTTTAAAAAACTGGCAGGAAAATGTTTTACCTCACAAAAAAATCAAATTTACGTTTTCGATCAGCAGATTCAAATGAGTTACAGTGAATGGACCACAAGGAAAATAACCCAAACCAGGACCCCTGAGTTGGAAGAGTTAGATGGCCTTGACACATAATGGCTCCTTTCAAGAAAATTTTTGCCCGCCAACACGTCATTAATGGAGACTCAGAAAGTGACTGTGCTAAGGTTGGATTAGTCTTTAATACTGACCAGTGTTTGTCCAAAATAAATTTGATTATTTGCAATTGCCACTCATGATTGAATGTGGAAATACATTTTTTTTTGTCATCACGATTATTAGATGTCATCTGATATCTTAACAAATTATTATGCGGGGCCGTCTTAGAGCTACTATATCCTTTCTTGATACATCTGCCGTTGTACCCCCTCTTCTGAAATGTTAATGCGAAATACTTAGCTTGTGTTTCAAATCTCTTCTCAGACAAGCAAATCTACCTCAACTTGAGAAATTGTCCAACCGGGGCAGCCTTAATGGTAGAAACAGTTTGGGCCGACGATGCATGCAGAAAAGAGTTTACTGTTATAGATTTTCTATACACATTAGTTTGTATCAACTAGTCATCATCAACCTCAATGCTGATGTCAAGGAAATACATTTATTTATCATGATGCTTATATGTGAGCTTGATATTAAATGAATTCAAATTTAATTGATCCATGAATGTCTCGAGCTGTCCTGTGGTGCCTTGCTAAAAAATGAACAAATCATTTAAATATGCCAGACAGCAATGCACATGGTATGCAGCCTCCACACCATTGTTGAAAATGTACCTCTCCCAATACCCTAGGAGGAGGTTAGCATACGAGGGCGCACAGGTCATGCACATCACAGGGCCATGTTTTTGTCGACTGAAACAATTCTTAAAGAAAAAAAAATATGCATAAGCAGCTTTAGATTTAGCTGACATACATGGCTGTCATGGTTGCTAGTCCTCATGAAAAAATGGACTGCCTTGACTCTGTCCTTGTGCCAAATGAACATATGCAGGGCTGCCATCAGGGCATTACTACTCTAATTGGTAAATGGGGCCCAGTGAGCAGGAGCAAAGAGGGGAGCCCGGACTTAGTCTGGGGCCCCCTCTTTTGCTTCTGCTCACCATGCCCCAGGGTATAATAATACCGATGGTGGCACATATGGTGGGGCAGGGAACTTTCCTGGAGCTCCATGGCTTTCCAAACAGAGAGGCAGCACAGCTCAAGGTGAGGGGGAGTGTAAATAATGATAAATGGAGGTGGGGAGAGCAATTGATGTTGTATTAAAGGTGGAGGAGTGGGAGAGAGCAAATGAGGAATTGAGGGTGGGGGACAGGGGACAACAAATGATGCATTGAAGTTATGGGGTGCGGAGAGCAAATGATAATGAATTGAAAGTGAGGAGAGAAAATGATGAATTGAGGGTGTCATGACTAAATGATGATGTAATGATGTAATGAGACTGGAGTATGGGAGACAGTAAATGATGATGACTTGAGGGTGTGGGTGTGGGAGAGAGCAAATAATGATGAATTGACCGAGGGGGACAGAAAATGATGAATTGAAGGTGGGGGAGTAAATGATGATATATTGACACTAAGGGGAGGGTGACAGTAAATTATGATGAATAATGGGTGGGGGAATCAAATAATGATAAATTGAGGGTGGTAGAGAGTATATGATGTATCGAGTTTAGGGGAGACCAAATGATGAATTGACTGTGGGTGAGAGCAAATTACTATGAATAGAGGGTGGGGTGGGAGAGAGAAAGCATGACATAATGAAATGGGGTTGAAGGGGGCTTGTAAATATAATGAATCGTGGGAGTCTCTCGCACAGAATGGGGGACACAGAAGATGCAGGAGTGTGGCTATTTATAGTTAGTGAGTGGGTGGTAGATTATCAAATAGAAAGAGGTAGAATATTTATTATACAATGTATATTATAATAAGTTGATATTTGTCTTGGTAGCCTAGGTAGGAGTTGATAAGGGCATTTTTGTTAACTCAACATTGTGAAAAGAGTAGTTTAGAGAAATGTTTAGCATTGGAAGCAGCAGTAAGCGGTAAGGGATTCTGAGCTGTGTTTTTGCCAAAAGTAAAAATGAAGATGTCCCAGGGCAGAACCTTGAAAAACATCATCAGAATGAGTGTGTGAATGAAAGATAATGGTTATTTGATCAATTTGAGGCTAAGAGAAATAGTATGATAGGACAGGATTTAGGGTTAACTTCCCAAAAATGAGTATGATGATTGCATATTTAAGAGAAAAAGGGAATGCACCAATGGTAATTAAATAGCTTGAAGAGGTGGGTTAAGGATGGAACAGCACAATACCATTAGAGCAGTCCTAATACCAACTTAGAAGTTTCTGAGATCCAAACTTTGATTGGTGACAACAGAAGAAATACACAGCTTTGTGATTTCCAACTATCACTAGCTTCAGACAAGAAAATGCTCTTGCAGAACTCATCAACCTTTCATGAATGTAGGCATTCTATACATCATACATGATAGCAAAAAGCAAAAATCATAGCTACATAATAAGTAAAAAAAACTTTGTGTGTACTGTTCATCCATCTTACTTATAACCCTCAACGGTTCTTTGTCCATAATGGTAATTCTGTTTGCACCACTCCACAAGGTCTATATTTCCTTTGGGCAACTTTCTACCGAGTTACCAGCAAATTCAGATACAAATAATTTCCAAGGCACCAGAGAGATAATTCTGTTCCTTTATTCACCCAAAGTCCATCATAAAACCAATATTTCAGCCAGCAAGTAGCATTTTTTCAAACATAAATAAAATAGCTTCATCTGCTATTTTGTTTATGCTTGAAAAAGGCCGCTTGCTGGCCGAAAAGATGCTTTTATGATGTATTTTGGGTGAATAAAGGAATACAATTACCTCTCTGGTGCCTTGGCAATGATTTGTCCCTCAACAGTTCTTTGTTCTGAACAGTTCTCACATAAGATTTAGAAGGCTTGAAAGAATTAACTCATTATTTACTTTAAAATTCAATGTCGGCATCACCACACATTTCCCTGTCCTAACTATGAATTCCATAATGGATGCATTGGGTGACATTCAAGGTATTGTTTTCAACCACAGCTGTGACATTTATTAGTACAACATGCTTGAGATGCCATTGCAGTGTTGATCAGTTCGTCATGATGTAAACGAACGACAGGAGTGTTTTCAATCTTTGATAGAACAAAAAATACAGCATTAAATTTCTGGAAACATCCAATTAGCCTTTCTACCGAAGCTGGAACACAAATCAATATTTCACATATCATTGCATATATAATTAATGCAGTAGAAAGCACACTTAATTGTAATTATTCCTGAAAATTAACTGTCTAGGCCCTTAATCCAGTTAGTTGGATTTTATCCAGGATAATCAATTGGGCCATTCAGAAGTCTAATCTTCTTGTGAATTAGCCTTTTGAAACTCTTCTTTCAGATTCTTTGCCTGCTCTATATAATGTTTTACTTGCATAACCCCAGCAAGTTTAATATTGTGGCAACATGCTGGGCCTAATTTTTGAAACATTCCTCCTTGCGAAACAGTGAGATAATACAATAGAATTGTGTGCTGGTTAATCACTAAAATCAACTAAACTTTAAGCAAATAAATTACACTTAGAGCATCAAACATATAATCAGAAATATTGTAAAAGATTCAGCTAATTTTTCTATATTAGATGCATTCTAAATCACTGATTCTACTAACTTGAGCGATAGAGTAGAGTAGAGTCCATTCAGCTAATTTTTCTATATTAGATGCATTCTAAATCACTGATTCTACTAACTTGAGCGATAGAGTAGAGTATAGTCCCAGCCTTGGCTTTCACTGTCTCTCCTAACATACAGTATCTGCTGACATGAAGTCATATGGCAGGTTTTTTCTTCCTAGATTCGTGGCTCGCTGAAGGTAGGTGAAGGTGCATTTTTTGCCTCCTCGTTTAGGTAGCCACTGATAAGCATTATGTTCTCAAACATCGTACACTTCAGAGGTAATACTGTATATCCTATTAGTTAATATGTTGACTCGTTTCATAAGAAGAGTAGAACTGTTAAAAAAAATCAATGATTGTCAATTTTGTTAGCCATGGGACTTTAGTATGTGAATGGACCACAATTGTCTCACTGGTTTTCCATTTAGGCCCTATATTTTCATATTGTGCCCATCTTCACAGTGTAGCAATGTTGCCTTTGACCATGAACTAATTAATATATCACATCATATATCATTGTACGCGAACCATGGTAACATTATTTGTTCTTTCTCTGGGTAGAGAAACTCACTTAAGTGTACCAATAAGGTATTTTCTTCATATTTATGAGCTTTATCGGTACCTTACTCCATTACCCTTTGCTCTCTTTCCTTGCAAATCAGTCAACTTTCTTTATGAGGTTAATTTGTCACCATAGATTCATGACCCATCCCACCACTGGGAGTACTAATACAGTGTTTTTAATATTACCCTAAAATTCAGTTCAGTCATGTTCCAACAGTCAGAGACAAATAACTCTTGTTCCATCAAAGGGACAACTAGATGAGGCATTGACTTGGCCAGTATAGTCAATGAGTACACGTCAACAGTCTGTAAGATTAATCAGCCCAACTATTGCCTGATGGTGTTGTATGCATTTATTATCCCATCTTTCTGGCAGATAACTTGTGTACAGCCTCAATTGTGTTTGGAACTAATACAAAAACAATTATCTGAAACGGAATCATGATGTGGTGTGACTTCTGATGGTCATAACAAAAACTTTTTAAAGTAAGTGTGTATCAATAGGGTCTTTCCTTCCGATATTTCTGCACATGCTTCTATATAGCATTAAGGAATGACACCCATCTAATCTGTCTGGATCACTTTAGTCTCTTGGTTACTGTTTTTATTTATTTCCTTTGTAAAGGGCCAGGCTTTAGGCCATTCTGAATATTGAGGCACACAGACAATAACATACTCACAATTACTGTAAGACCAATTCTAGTTCCAATGATGATGTTTCTATGATTCATTCTTTGGCCAAGGAGAACAGAAGAAATGCATAGGTTTGTAGCTTCCAATAATCTTCAACCGCTTAAGAGGTGAGGTACAATTTAAAGAATAGGGTGCAAATCTTTTTATCAGTAAATGTGGAAAAGTAGATTATGGAGAAAATAATGAAGGGGAAGAGGGTTTAATTCTGACTGAAGCTTTTTTGATATTGTCATTCATGTGCATTTTAATTACTTGGAAAAATCCTTAGCTAAGATAACAATTGTGCTAGGGGACAACAAGGAACAGAGTAGTAAGCTAAAAGTATTTAATATTTGTTGGGCGATGTGAGACAGAGAATATATATCTGTAGTGACTGAGAGAGATGTGAGTGCTCTAATATTCAGAATACTTTGTTCAGATTTTCTGAAGACATAAAACAGATTATGTACCTTCTATGATGCCCAGACCAGTTACAAGACATTGCCAGTAAGCTTAAATCGTCCACGATTATCAAAAACAATACACAATATTAATCCACTGCAGAATACAGCAGACCCCCATGATAAAGGCTAAGGCAGCACAGGCGCTAAATACTGATGAAACAACCACTCACATGCCTACCATTCAGGAAGAAGGTAGTTGCTTGGCATTATAAATGCACAAGGCTAAGCCTTGCATTGTCACCAATCCCACAGCTTGGTGTAATGCAGTGTCTGGCTTACAGCCTATTAGTTATGCCCATACTATTAGATCAGGCGGGGCTGCCCAGCACTATATAAGTGGACCTCACAAGGACAGACACTCCAATTCACAAAGCTAAAACTGAATGCCCTGGCTATTACCTGAAAAATGTGCAATAAAAAGATGTGTAAAATGGGATTGTAACTAAACTGGATCAAACTATGAACCATATTATAATAGACTCATCTGGCAACGTGGATACTCTAAGCCAGTGTTCCCCAACTCCGGTCCTCGAGAGCCACCAACAGGTCATGTTTTCAGGATTACCTTAGTATTGCACAGGTGATTGAATGCTTGCCTGACCAGGTGATGCAATTATCACCTGTGCAATACAAAGGAGATCCTGAAACCATGACCTGTTGGTGGCTCTCGAGGACCGGAGTTGGGGAACACTGCTCTAAGCCATAGGTCAGGATGAGGAACACAGGCTAAAGGCAATGGCACTGTGGAGGACATGGTGAATGGCACGTGGTTCATCAAGGACAGAAACTGAATGCAACACTTGGATGATGCTGTCTAAGGAGTTTACAAGGGTTACTAGAAAAACCCAACATGGTCTACAGCAAAGGGAAGCATCTATAGTAGAAGGGAACAGGATGAGTAACAAATAACTTTTCATGATGTTGTCATCTCCATTACCTCACTCTGGTTTTCACTTTGTGGCAATCTGTGAGCACTCCATTTCACCTCTCGGTCATGGCTCATACAAGACTACAGAGAGGCAGGTTTTTGTTTAGGTCCACCATCCCACTAGTCACTGTGAGAAGGGCTGGAAAGTGTATATATTTCTGGCCAGGGGTGTAACTACAACAGGTGCAGGGGTTGCAATCACACCCAGGCCTTGGAGCCTAGGGGGCCCTAAAAGTCCATTTGGCCTATAGAAAAAGGCTATTGCTATTAAAGATTTAATATATTTGGGGGCCCCGTTGGTGCTTTCGCATCTGGGCCCATGAGTTTCAAGTTACGCCACTGGTCCAGGCAGAGTGCTCCGAGTATGTAACCTCCCACTGTAACAAAGTATATGGCTGGAAACCATGAAGCAACTCAGTGGATACAGTATCTATTTGGAATGAGCCGAGGTAAGTGCTCCAAAACCAGTTTGGACATATAAAGCAACAGAACTACAAGCCAATGCTTTGAATTCATATTTTGATGAAATGTCAGGTACACTTTAACATTTAGTTCTTAAGTTTTAACTTCTCAAAACTGTTTGGTCAGGAACAAATATTTTCTACATTCCAAACAAATACAATTTTTACAGCATGCACATTCAATATTTAAATAAATGCGCTGTTTTCAGATTTAGCTTCAGGGTCAGACAGTCAGCCAGCACTATTCTACTGTAAAAAAGCGTTAAACACAATTTCTCCTGAAGTTAGTACAGCCAGAGTAAACACTGCCTCAAACCAGGGAAATGGAAAGCACATGCTTTTTTTTGTCACGTTTTTGAATATATTTTTTTTTGTGGAGCATACCAGAATGACAGGTTCGTCTCCACTAAAACAAATATGTCAGCTATGAAATGTTCAATCAAAAGAATCCAATCAAACACTTTATATGGTGTGGTATGTGCCTCATGTTCTATTTATGTTTCATTCTGAAAAGTTAAATGAATAAATATTTTTAGAGAAAAAAATACTCTCATTAAATAAATATCAACAAATATTTTGTAGAATTTTTTTAAATATGTAAAATGTTGCAATATTAAGATACATCTTGTAGTTGTTGTTTTTTTTTTTTTTAAAGCAATCCTATTATTTTATTGGCAACCCTATATCCATATAGCCAATTAGATCTTATGGACATCATGAAGAAAATGCCTCACTTAGTCCCAGAGGTGTAACTAAAGATTCAACATATGGCTGCAAGACATATCTGAGTTGGTGCCTAACCTAGGTTAACTGCGAAAATGCACTATAAATATAGTGAGTGTGTGGTTCACATGTCTGTAGCGCCACAAAGGGCCTGCATGTGTGATATACTTATATATGTAATGCCAGCTATGGTGGGGGCTGGTTTCTCTGCTGGGAAAAACTGCATTCACACATTCTACCCCATCCCGATTGTGCACTTTTGCTTGAACCAGGAGGTGTGCACGATCCCTCAGGGGGAGGAGGTGCTTTTGAGAGGTTGCAATGTGTAGAGGAATGAAGAGGTAGGAACATGGAGGTCTGCAAGCAGCGAAGATGAGCATACTCTCTCTGCCAGGACATGCTGCACGAGGCAGGGTATCAGTCCCTAGAGCACAGAAACTGTGATTTTGCCCAGGAGCTTAACAGCTCATAGAAACAGGAACACTGCTGCAAGAGAAGGTGTTTTCCACAGGATTCCAGCTGCCTGCTTTCTGGAAGGGATCACAGATCCAGCAACTGTTTACCTTGGACCCCTGGGGTCCAAGGAATTGTTTTCCAGAGGTATAAGGGGTCCAAGGAATTGTTTTCCAGAGGTATAATTAGCAGCAGGAAGTCTACACTAGGTCACAGCAGAGAAACTGAACTCTGACTTGCAGGCCTGACCAAAACCCTGTAAGTGAATTGTATGGAAGCTTTTGGAACTGTTTTCAGAACTTTAGTGAAAAGTACAAACTGATCATTACCCTGTCTAATGTTGGTTATTCTCTACTGCACCATTCCTGCTCCAACTCCCTTGGGAGCCAGCCCTAGTTGGGAATGGGTTAATCATCTGGCACTTTTCCACCACGACCTAACTCCCAGGGACCTTCATCCCAACTGGCGTCACAAACCTTTTAATTATTTGTATTACTAATCCACACAATTGACAAAGAGTTGCGCGCACCACCTGTCAGAATCGACCAGCACTCGGACCACTGTGTATCATTACCGCAGCGGCCAGGCCGGGGTGACACAAGTGCCTCAGCAGATGAAAATGCTGCTACTCCGCTAGTGAATAAAAACAACTATACAAAGTCTAAGGCTGATTATACTGCCATACAAGTGGCAATACAATGGTAGATACAAGTCTGTCAAACAGCAGTGAAGATTGCACTATAGTTTTATATATAGCAACTTGCAGCTGATATTTTTAATTTTGAGGTCATTCATTTCTCCAGTGTTTTCAATCTGGCCCTGATTTCAATGGGAATGTCTTTCAGCTATGATTTATATGTTTACAACAAAGAACACATTAGGCTACGTTCACATCTGCACCTTTGGGCGCAGTGTCGTCGACGCAACGCATGACGCACTGAAAACGCACACAAAACGCAGCTTGTTTTGACACACGCGTTGAACGCATGCTTCGAAAAATGCAGCGTTTTGTGTGCGTTTTCAATGCGTTTTTTAAAAAACGCTGCGTTTTTTGACACATGCGTTGTCAAACAATGATTCATTCTTTTCCACAATTGATGGGAAAAAAAACCCAAGTTTGTGTCTAGACACTAGATAAGGACCACCAATGGATAGAGGAGGGTGGGTGTAATGGAATTTGTGTATATATACCCTGGCAGAGATGAATTCCTCCCATTTTGCTTGTGTTTACAGCATCATGATGGAGCGTTCCATGGAGAATATCTACCTGAATATGAAGTTGGAGTTTGCCTTGGCTAATGCTTCTGCTATTGCCTGTTACCATCAAAGGAAAAGAGAAAAACAGAGAAGGAGTCTTCATCGGCGCTTTTGGCTACACCCTATAGTGGAAGTCCGGGAGAGCCGTGGAGCCTACCATTGCTTGTTTGGCGAGCTAAATGACAACCTTGAAAAATATTTTGAATTTACCAGGATGTCTCAAGACAGCTTCCGATATCTGCTTCGTCTTGTGGAAGGATCCATTAGCAGGCAGGACACACAGCTCCGGAGATCAATTTCTGCTGAGGAACGGCTGCTGGTGACTCTATGGTACGTTATCTTGCAATGTAAAGGCCTGTCATATGTTCAGCAATGTTTTCTTTTTTTTTTTTTATTCTATTTTGATATTTCAATGTACTTTTTAATTTTTAAATTTATCTTTTTTTCAGTTTCCTGGCTACTGGAGAGACCTTGAGATCCCTGCATTTCCAATTCAGGATTGGAGTCTCCACACTGTCGAGAATTATTGCCGACACATGCCGCGCTTTGTGGGACAATCTCCGGGATGAATTTTTACCCCTCCCTACAACTGAATTATGGGAGGTCAACGCAAAAAAATTTGAACAACTGTGTTCTTTCCCTAACTGTATTGGAGCTGTGGATGGGAAGCACATTAGGATTACAAAGCCTGCAAGAAGTGGATCTCTGTTTTTTAATTATAAAAAATACTTTTCCACCGTGCTCATGGCAATTGCAGGTGCGGACTGCAGGTTTGTCGCCGTGGACATTGGAGCGTTTGGCCGTGCAAATGATTCACGGACATTTAAGGAGTCTGATATGGGCCGAAGATTATATCATAACAATTTCAATTTCCCCCAGCCACGACCTCTTCCCAACACCGAAGGACCTGCAATGCCATTTGTTGTGGTTGGGGATGAGGCATTTCAAATGTGTGCCAACCTATTAAAACCCTACTCCAGTCGGGGCTTGGACCACACAAAAAATATTTTTAATTATAGACTGTCCAGGGCCAGAAGAACTGTGGAGTGCACCTTTGGAATCCTGGTCTCCAAATGGCGGATTTTAGGATCCGCTATAAATCTGAAAATTGAGACAGTTGATGAGGTGGTGAAGGCTTGTTTGGTTCTCCACAATTATATTATTGCTAAAGAGAGAGTCAACGTGGAACTAGATGAACCCATACCAAACCCATTGCCCGATTACCAAGATCATCCTCTGAGGACAACTTTGGAAATTGGGCAGATGAGGGATCGATTTGCTTCCTATTTTGTTTCAGATGTTGGCCGTGTGTCATGGCAAGATCAAATGGTGTAGTGTACTTTATCCTGCATTTAACTTAAAATAAATTTATTGTGCTTAACAAAAATCTAAATCCTGACATTTAAAGATTTAAACACTATTGAGTCCATAAAATTTTACCAGCCTAATGTAATGTTCTTTCAATGTTGTAATGTACCTAGATTTTCTACTGTGTTGTGTTTTGAATAAACGTACTTTAGTGTGCCTTTCCGTTACAAAAAACTGCTTCCCTTTTTTTTTAATCAATGTTGTTGTCAATAAAAAAATGTTAAAACAAACTCAATGTTCTATAACCAAATGTGTGTACCACAAATAATGTACTAATGTGAGCACCAGTTCCCAAATAGACTCTGCCAAACCACACCACTTGTTCACATAGCCGTGTGGTCCATAGTTTTAAGCGAACATGATCGGCTCCCACCTTGTCAAGCAATTAAGCTTGCAGACTAGTTGCATTTGGAACCTGGCTTCATGTAGCGCGCGGGCTGAAGCAGGTTTTCTGCCGCTGCAGCGGCATGTGCCGCGGCTGTGTGACAGGCACTACACATGCATGGCGAGGCCAACAAATAGGCCTGGGTTGTGCATGTGTTCTGCCTGTCACACAGCCTCTGAACATGCGGCTGCAGATCATAATCCGCACTCCATGAAGCCGGGGCCCATATGCTACAAGCCCGCAAGTGTTTTGCTTGCCAAGGAGGGAGCCGATCATGTTCGCTCAACTCTACTGAGTTAACACTATTGAACTCAGGATGCTGGAAAACGTCCTGAGTCAAATAGTGGCGACACTTGTCCACTTGACCATTGCTACCACCTCACCTGACCCATAACCTTACAGTATGTTTGAAAATTGTTATATTTTTGAATCCTCTCTGTGTTTGTAACACCTCATAGTACAATGAGAGACACCCAAAAAAGACAGAAAACAAAATAAATAGTGTCAGACATTGCAGATATGAGGTGTGAAAAACAAAAGATTAATGTATGCGGCGCACGGTGTGAGTTGCTGCAAACTTATTTTAGAACAAGAAACTCCAATTTTGTTAGCAAAATAACAATTTTAATAAGGGGGACACAAAAAGAAAAATGGGGAAAGGTTTAAGGGGTAGGATCGTCCGCAATTAATGGCGAATGATATCCCCCGGTTTGGGAATGGGTGGAGGGGGAGGACGAGGAGGAAGAACCGTACTGTAAAATACTAGAAGGTATCTCTGACCACCCTGTGGCCGAGGGTGGCGAGATTGCCAAGGCAGGAGGGGAGGGAGGATGCACGACCAGTCTCCTAGTGACTGTTGACTGGCTCTGGCTACTCCTGCTCCGGCTAGACCCCGGCCGAGAGCTCGGTGTTGGTATTGGAGCAGCCAGAGCTGCCATAGCTGTCCGTGTTTTTTTTTCGTCTTCTCCTCTGCCCCTCTGGGTGTTGTTCTGCGTGGCGTCTTCTAGAACTGGAAGGCCTGGCAGGAGCAGGACTTGGCGGCTCGTTTCGATGGTGTCGGTGGTGGCGGCCCTCAGCACGCGGACCTCTGTGTGGTTGCTCTGCAGCAGGAGTCGGAGTCATGCTAGCCAGCGATGGTACTACGGGCATTGTAGTCGCTGACTGCATGACCCGAGCCTGCTGCAGAGCAGTCACGTAGGCATTGTTGCAGGCCTTCATCACCGAAATCTGGAGTTCCGGCGTAAGATGTTCCACCATGCCCTTCGCAATGGCACTAAAAAAATGTTTTGCCGGCCGCGAGAGCTCGGATTCCATTGTTTCAAGGCGCCGGTCGATATTGGACAGAGCAGTGTCCATTCTATCGCCCAGCACCTTGAAACAATTCTGGAAGACCATGCTCAAATGCAAAAATTTGGGCATTAGCGGCCTGTCCGAGGCCCGCTGACGCTGTCGGGAATATCCGAAGGAAGGAGCGCCAGTGGCCTCGGGCAGGGGAACACCTGATGGACCGGCTGCCGGTTCTCTAGATGGTGGTGCAAGCCTGCTCTCGCTGTGGGATGGCTGTGATGAGTCAGATGGCGATTCATGAAGGACCGCTCCAGATGGCCGAACAGGCTCGAGGGTGCTGCTGTGTGTTCTGTGAAAACATAAGGAAAAAATTAGTATACAAAATATAACATTTCACATTCGCCACCTCCTGTGTAATTAAAAGTTAACATTGCATCACACAACAGTAAAACAATGTTAAATAATTGTAAAGGGTCAGTTCCGTCTGTCAGTCTGTCTGTCCTGCAGTACCGGTTTTCATTCGCTGATTGTTCTGGCCAGTTGCCTGTCATGGCTGACGCGACCAATCAGCGACGGGCACAGTCCATAATAAAATGGCCGCTCCTTACTCCCCGCAGTGAATGGCTGTCGGCCGCATACTCCCCTCTGTCACGATAAACACTTACCAGCGGTAACCGTTTCCGCCGTTACACCATGATGTCACAAACTTTTATTGACGCTGCCTATGCCGCATCAATATTTAAAAATATAAACATTTTGATTTTAAAAATTACCAGGCTATACTCAACCATGGTTGCCGATTGTGACGTCCGCCATGGTTTAAGCTTATCGTCGGACCTGCCATGACGTCATGGTCATGTGACCGAGCCGTCATCACAGGTCCTGCGATCAGACCAACCCTGGGAACGGATTCTGCCGTGGACTATAAGGTCTCCCGTGTCAATAATTTTTTTACTTTTTTTTTGGAGAACTGTGACAAACCAGGATGGGCAATATACAACGCCACTATTTAAATATTGTACGTGGCTGGGAAATATACTATGTGTCTCTGTGCTGTACTACGTCACTGGCCAAAATACTAAATGGCTGGGCAATATACTACGGGGCTGGACAATATAGTACGTGAACATGCATTTTGTACAATACCCGAAGTGTTTGAATAGGTAATAAATACTTACTCGAGGCGGGCAAGGACCGGTCTCAGGAACTGGAGAAGTCTGGTATGCTTGTACGTAGATGTCCTTGCCGCAGCATCACCACTACGAGCCTGTTCCTCCTCCTTCCGGAGGCCACGATTGAAACGGTCCTTCATGGAACGCCATCTTGTCCTCAATTTTTTGACTGTGAAAAAACAAAACCCCAAAAAATATTTTGAGAAACATTTTCATATGATAACGCAACTGTGTGCGATGCAACAAACTTGCAGGAGTTGATCGCATCACACACGGTTGTGTATCCTGGCCTGATGTGTCAGAGCGGCATTTCAGCAACACTTACCAAAGTTATCTTTGTCCGCGGATGAAGCTGTGTCAAAGCCATCCCACAGCGATTGGGCAACCTCCGTTCACATACGCCTTAAAACAACCTGGTCCGCGTGCCAAGGGTCACGGCTGTCCCACAACGGGCCTCGCTCCTGGATAGAGGCGACCATTATATCTATGTCGATCTCCTCATCTTGGTCCCGCTGTGAAACCTAGAATAATTGGAAAACATTAATGTTTGCAATCTAAATAAAAATAGCTCTCTCCCCCCCCCCACCCAAAAAAAAAAAAAAAAGAATTCGAAATTGTTAACAAAAAAAAAAAATGGTTGTTGGAAAAAATACTTACTCGCCGTCTTGCCACCACAGCTTGGCCCCGAGGTCGCTGCTCCTGCTGGCACGCTTCCTCCTCCTCACTTGAAGAAGCCTGGAAAATAGTTTTACAACAAGTGAGTGACACATATACAAATGACAACGAATAGTAAGCAACAGTAGATCATGTACTCACCTGACTCCCCTGTGGTGTTGTGTGGCTTGACTCGCTGGCCATGGTAACAAGATAAAAATTCTGCAAGGAAAAACCAAAAAAAAAAATTACATTAACAGAATGCACAATTATACACAGCCACATAGAGGAAAATATCAAAAAAACCATACATAAGCATTACGAACACAACGAATAGTGCACTCATAGTACAATGCCAACTGAACAAGCACTGAGCAAACCACACCGCCATACATTGAAACTACAATGGGAGAGACGACACAATGCCAGAGTATAGCAAAAGCAGAAGAGAACAGTCCCAGAAAAGATAACAAAACAAATAAACAACAGACCCTATGTACTAATCCAAAAAATGCACATAGCTTTTTTAACAAAAATAAATAGTTTTTTTTCAGAAAGGCACAAGAAAAGGCAAACCAAAAAGAAAAAAAAAAAAGGAAAATAAAAGTCAATCCTGGATACACCACCATACTTTACAATAAAAGCAACAAGGCCGGAGACAATGAAACGCCATCATATAACGCCAGAAATACATCACAACCAGAACAAAAAAACACCCCCAAAAAATGGAAAATAAAAGTAAATCCTGGATAGACCACCATACTTTACAATAAAACCAACAAGGCCAGAGACAATGAAACACACACAAAAAAAGGAAAATAAAAGTCAATCCTGGATACACCACCATACTTTACAATAAAACCAACAAGGCCGGAGACAATGAAACTCCATCATATAACGCCAGAAATACATCACAACCAGAATAAAAAAACACACAAAAAAAAGGAAAATAAAAGTCAATCCTGGATAGACCACCATACTTTACAATAAAACCAACAAGGCCGGAGACAATGAAACGCCATCAAATAACGCCAGAAATACATCACAACCAGAATAAAAAAACACACACAAAAAAAGGAAAATAAAAGTCAATCCTGGATACACCACCATACTTTACAATAAAACCAACAAGGCCGGAGACAATCAAACGCCATCATATATCGCCAGAAATACATCACAAGCAGAATAAAAAAAAAACAATGTCCATTACACAACCACAGTATAGACGGTGAAAGTGCATAACAAAAAAATACACGACTTGCTATAAATTTTAAAAAATCAAACATAAAGAAAATGCGCAGAAAATCATTCTTGGGGTCCACTATGTATCTAAGCTCACAAAACGTATATATCCAACAAGGGAAAAGACAAGTATTACAAAAGAAAAAAAACCCTGTAAAATTGTATACTTTATTAAATAACAAACAAAAGAAAATATATTATACCCCCCCAAAAAATATATATAATAGCCTAAGTAACAACAAAGTCAAGCACTAATAGGGGATATAATCCCCAAAAAGAATGTGTGTCTGGACTGATAAAAGACAAACTCAGTTATAACAGGAATATATGTATCCTACTTCAAATATTAGGTAATATCAGTGGTACACACGTGTTGTCCTATACTTAGTACCAAAGATGTGCAGATATATGTGAGGTATCCCTAAAAGCTGCAGAAAACCTATAGATGTATGCCTACCTAGATGCGGAGGTTGGCACCCTGAAAGAAAAAACGAGAATCGCGCCCCCGCTCGTGCGATGGCTGTCCCTAATCTCCTATCTCCTCCCTATAAAGAATATAGTCAGAAATAAGAAGGCCAGGTGGCTTGTAATATCATATGATCATATGTGATGTTCTATGAACAAAGTATAAGGTCCCCCTCCCTTTTCTCCAAATGTGATGTGAGAAAAGGGGATAGAAATAATAAATCATAACCTTATGCATCAATAAGAACATTTAACAAAGGTCCAAGCTCACTGCAGCATAATAGTACCCTCAACAAGTACGATGATATACGATGAACCCATTTTGGGGGAAACCCGTTGAGAGTTTTGGTCTTCAACTATCTAAGGAGTCACTCTATCTGGACCCATAACCACTCGTATATCATGAATACAGCAGATGAGTATATGATTATATCTTCTCTTTGATTGCATTATTTGCACTTATTGGTAGGCTGCGTTTAGTGGATAGGTATAGTGACACATTCAGAGATGCATTGTGGCGCTTATTTTCATATATGTCATGGTCAAACATATTTGGATATAGCGGTATCAGCCAGCACAGAATGACTTTATTATTTGCGTCCTGGTACTGTACTTGTTGAGGGTACTATTATGCTGCAGTGAGCTTGGACCTTTGTTAAATGTTCTTATTGATGCATATGGTTATGATTTATTATTTCTATCCCCTTTTCTCACATCACATTTGGAAAAAAGGGAGGGGGACCTTATACTATGTTCATAGAACATCATATATGATCATATGATATTACAAGCCACCTGGCCTTCTTATTTCTGACTATATTCTTTATAGGGAGGAGATAGGAGGTTAGGGACAGCCATCGCACGAGCGGGGGCGCGCCATTCTCGTTTTTTTCTTTCAGGGTGCCAACCTCCGCATCTAGGTAGGCATGCATCTATAGTTTTTTTGCAGCTTTTAGGGATACCTCACATATATCTGCACATCTTTGGTACTAAGTATAGGACAACACGTATGTATCACTGATATTGCCTAATATTTGAAGTAGGATACATATATTCCTGTTATAACTGAGTTTGTCTTTTATCAGTCCAGACACACATTCTTTTTGGGGGATTATATCCCCTATTAGTGTTTGACTTTGTTGTTACTTAGGCTATTATATATATATTTTTTGGTGGGGGGGTATAATATATTTTCTTTGTTTGCTATTTAATAAAGTATACAATTTTACGGGGGGGGGATTCCACTATGTATCTACATAAATATAATACAAGACTACAAATTGTGTGGGAAATCGTACTAATGTCAGGGGATAACATAAAACACAAAGGCCCAATAACAATGTTATCAAAAACATTACTGCTTCTTTCATAAAACAAAGCCTAATACAGCCACGTCAGTGATAAAAATAGGTGTCAAAGTCAGAAATGTAAAGAATTTACTGTTTTAATATGACCTGCTGAAAAGGAGGTTAAAATTGTGGATTTGTCAATGGTATCAATGCACATTGGACTACTCTTTGTTTTCCAACTGTTTTGCCTAGATAGAATGCTATTAACATAATGTAACAATATGGCTGCACTAAATTTGGATTAGCAGTTTTATTACATAATAAGTCAATAATGCCACTATACTAATTAGGACAAATACTACCGTAGGTCACAAAGAATGAGCGGTGAGATAACCAGGAGTACATCACAGAATCAGGAAGATGGTCACATAACTGCATGTGAAATTAGCTTACACAGGTATTCCTGCTGCTGTCAGTACATTACTGTACAGTAATACATCATCTTGAATTTATATCTTTTGCAAATAATCTTTAACCCCTTTCTGACTTTCGATGGAACTTACCAGCTTTGGACATACTGAGTACATCATAGGTAAATGCTGCATCACATTCAGGTGCCTGCTAAATCTTGCAGCAGGGCACATGGAGTGGTCCCCTCCCGAGGGTATAGCGATGCCCACCTGAAACTGCGATGCTGTAATTCGTTGTTAAATTTTGAACAGCCAATCACAGCATTTTCAGTGTATTAGGCAATGAAATTGCCCGAAACACTGATGCCCAGCCTGCAATGCCAGCCTCACCGGGGCCAGCTTTGACTGGTGCAAATGATGATGATGTCAATCGCACCAATCAGGGTGCAAAAACGCCATCTGACCTCACTGTGTCCGCCTTGTACGTCCTCATTCTACCTTCGGACTTGTACAGGGTGGTCACTGTGTCATTATTTTAGCTGTGCAGGGCCCTGTGGTGCAGCAGAGTTTTTCAAGCCTGTTCCATCACTGTGGGTGATCCTGCTGCTACTAATATGAAGAAAGAAGAAAGAAGAATTTCCTGATCCTTTCCTAATCTTTCCTATTCCACTCCAATCTCCCTCTCCCCACTCTCCCCCCTTTTCCCATCTCCCCACCCCAATTCTGCTGAGCGCTGATCAGTACTTGATTGCTTATCAGCACTTGATTGCTCAATTTTTTCTTATTCGTCCTGCAGTCGCCAAGAGCTAATCAGTGACTAAAATCACTGATCTGCACTCGTGCTTGCTGTTTTCCAGGATTTTTTTTGTCCCTGTCTATTTTTTCTCCAACCCCACTTTGCACCACCTCCATGCGTGCATCCTGTAGCCGCTGAGTGCTGATCAGCATCACAAATCACTGATAGACTTCCAGTTGTTTTTTTTTAATTGTGAGAATTTTGTGAGAGATTTAGATTAGGAACAGTAAAGATATCCTCTACTACTCAATGTCTACTATACTACAATGTTTTTTACTGAATTTAGTCAGAGTTAGTGTTAGATAGCAAAGCAAAATAAAAGAATCACATCAGTCTGTGCATCCTACAGCTGTCGAGCGCTGATCAATGACACACTACTGATCGACCTCTGTGTTTTTGGGGGCGGTTTTTGTGTGTGGCAAAAATAATAAAAAATAATTTAGATTAGTTGGTAGAATTAGATTAGATTTTTTTCTCTTCTAAATAAAGAAGTTTACAATAAGCACTCACACACATATACTTGAATAAAAGTTGGTACAGATACAAACACACCATAGGTGAAAAAATGTCATCCCACACATGGTATTCAGCGAAGGAGGCATACACTTTACTTTTCTCCAACACTGACAGTGAGGGAGATGTTCCTACCTTCCCTTATTTTTCCAACTCCTCCTCTTCCTCAAGTGATACCAAACCCCCACATAGACACATTAGGACAGAAAATGAATCAGTGCGCACCATAACTGACCCCGTATGTACCTCACCCCACAGATTCCTGGTTTTGTGGTGGAATCAGGAATTCAATTTGACACCACAGGTCTCACAGAAATAGACATTTTCAAAGTCTTTTTCTCTGAGGATTTTGTAAACCTCATGTTGGTCAAGAAAAATTTGTAAGCCCAGCAATTTTCAATACAAAACTTCCCTTCATGATTTTGTAACTGGACACCTGTAGACGCAGTAGAAATGATAACATTTTGGGGCCTGATTCTTCACATGGAGTTAGTGAAGAAGCCAGAACTTTGACAATATTGGTGTGTTGATGTTTTATACAACACTCCAGTGTTCCGCATGGCCATGACTAGCAAATGTTTTGAGGCAATGCACAATTTTTTGCATTACAATGATAATACAGGATGTCCTCCATCAGACGACCTCAACTTTGACTGACTTTTCAAAGTTCAGCTGGTCATTGATCCCTTCAGCAACAAGTTTGCTGAGGTGTATGTGCCCAAAATGGACATTTGCAAAGATGAGTCCCTAATCCATTTTAAGGGGAGGCTAAGATTTCAGCAATATGTATCCAGTAAGAGGGCCAGGTATGGAATTTAACTCTATAAGCTGAGCAAGAGTACCTCAGGGTACACCCCCAGAGTTAGAGGTTATGAAGGGAAGGACACCTGGATTCAACTACCTGAATGCCACCCTGTTCTGGGAGTGAGTGGGAAAATTGTGTTGAATTCGGTGCACCCACTGTTGGATCAAGGTTATCATTATCATCTCTATGTAGATGACTTTTATACCAGCATCCCATTCTTCAAGTCCCTCTCTGAACGAGCTACCGCAGACTGTCAGAGCCCAATGTAGTGACAACATGCTGGTGGTCAAGAATAAGGACAAGAGGGATACACTTTTCTTAACCACCATACATTGTGATGGCATCACCCCATCACTGGAAATTAAGGTGCTTGTATCATACCATGCAAAACATTTCATCAGTGAAGTCCCTCAAACCCCAAACCTCAAAGAAAATAAGGTTTCAAAAAGGGTGTTGAGTGTGTTACAGAAGAGGGATAAGAAAGGATAACATTTGGCAATGCAACAACTGCCCTAACAAACCTGATCTATGTATAAAAAAAATAATTCCAACTGCACCAAACATCCATGGATTATTAAATTAATTTCTGATTTACACAACTCAAGTATACCAACCTGATGTACAATACACAACTCACGTATGCTAACCTAATGCAGTCTACAAAACTTACGTATGCCACTACATGATAAAGTTCTTATTCCAGGAAACATTAGATCAGTTACAAAATGTCACTTGTGGAGTTTTTTCACTGTTTAGGCACATTAGGGGCTCTCCAAATGTGACATGATGCCCACAGACCACTTCCTCAATGTCTGCATCTCAAAACATCACTCTCTCCCTTCCAAGTCCTGCCATGTGCACAAACAGGGGTCCATTTTCTCCTGCTACCCTTGTGAAAATACAAAAATTGCCAGCTATAATAACATTTTTGTTGAAAAGATGTGATTTTTTTTATTTTTACGACTCAAAGTTACAATTTTCTGTGAAGGACCTGGAGGTTCAAGGTGCTCATCAAACACCTAGATAAATGCATTGGGGGTTCTAGTTTCCAAAATGATGTCACTTGTGTTGCATTTCCACTGTTTAGGCACATTAGATACTCTCAAAACACAACATGGTGTCCGCTCTTGGTTCAAGCCATTTTGTGTTAGAAAAGTCAAACGGTGCTCCTTTCCTTCCGAGCTCTGCTGTGCACCCAAACAGGGGTTTTCACCCACATATGAAGTATCAGTGTACTCAGTACAAGTTGCATAAAAATGGTTGGGTTCTCCTTTTAACCTTTCGAAAATGAAAAATTTGGTGCTAAAAGATTTTTTAATTTTCACGGCTTTACACTATAAACTTCTCTGAAGCACCTGTGTAATCAAGGTGCTCACCACATATCTAGATAAGTTACTTGAGGGGTCTAGTTATCAAAATTGGATCAATTTTGGGGGGTTTCCACTGTTTAGGTACATCAGGGGCTCTCCAAACATAACTTGGCATTCGGTCTGGAGTCCAGACAATTTTGCATTCAAAAAGTCAAATAATGCTCATTCCCTTCCAAGCACGGCCATGCGCCCAAACAGTGGTTTTCACCCATATATCGGGTATCAGCGTACTCAGGAGAAATTGTACAACAATTTTTGGAGTGCATTTCCTCTTTCTACTCTTGTAAAAATAAAAAGAATGGTCTAAAAGATCATTTTTATGAAAAAATGTGATTGTTTATTTTCACTGCCCTCTGTTATAGGCTGGGTTCACACTTTGCGGTTTTTACCGCGGAACCGCCGCGATTTTGATGCTGCGGGTCTGCAGCAGTTTCCATAGCGTTTCCATTTACATGTAAACCCTATGGAAACCGCAAACCGCTGTGCACATGCTGCGGGAAAAACCGCGCAGAAACGCAGCGGTTTAAAACCCGCAGCATGTCACTTCTTTGTGCAGAATCGCGGCGATTCTGCACCCATAGGAATGCATTGAACCACTTACTTCCCGCATGGGGCTGTGCCCACGTTGCGGGAAGTAAGCGGCTAATGTGCGGGTGGTACCCGGGGTGGAGGAGAGGAGACTCTCCTCCAGGCCCTGGGAACCATATTTGGGGTAAAAAAAAGAATAAAAATAAAAAATCATGTTATACTCACCTCTCAGCGCTGCACGTGGCCGTCCGGTCAGAGTTGCTGTGCGAACAGGACCTGCGGTGACGTCGCGGTCACATGACCGTGACGTCGCGGTCACATAACCGTGACGTCACGAAGGGTCCTTCTCACACAGCATCTTTGGAACCGGACCGCCGGGTGCAGCGCCGAGGAGATCCGGATATCAGAGGGTGAGTATAACCAATTTTTATTATTTTTAACATTACTATTGATGCTGCATATTGCTGCATATGCAGCATCAATAGTATAGGAAACCGCGGAACAAACCGCGATAAATCTGCAGGGATAACCGCAGCGGTTTTGCCCTGCAGATTTATCAAATCCGCTGTGGGAGAACCCGCAGAGGGACGCCGCAAAGTGTGAACATGGCCATAAACTTCTATGGAGCACCTGGGGGTTCAAGGTGCTCACCACACATCTAGATCCATTCCTTGAGAGGTCTAGTTTCCAAAATGGGGTCACTATTGAGGTGGTTTCCACTGTTTAGGCACATCAAGTTTTTTCTAAATGCAACATGGCATTCGCTCTCAATTCCAATCAATATTTAGTTAAAAAATGCTCCTTCCATTCCAAGCCATGCTGTGCACCCAAAGAGTTGCTTTTCCCCACATATGGGGTATCAGTGTACTCAGGAAAATTTCTCAACACATTTTGTGGTCAGTTTTCTTTTGATACCCTTGTGAAAATAAACTAAATTAACATTTTTGAGAAAAAGATTTAAATGTTCATTTTTTTCCCCATTCCAATAATTCCTGTGAAGTACCTGAAGGGTTAATAAACTTCTTAAATGTGGTTTTGAGCACCTTGAGCAGTTCAGTTTTTAGAGTGGTATCATTTTTGGGTATTTTCTGTCACATAGGCCCCTCAAAGAAACTTGATGCAATGCTCCCAGCCGGACCCCTGACCGAGGTCACCGGTAGCACAGTGAGAAAAAGTATCACGGTGCAGTGCAGAGCTCAGAGAGCTCACAAGGAAAAATGAGAAATATCACCCAGTGAACTGCGGTGAACTCATCAATGCACCATAAGACTTTTTCTCATTATGCTAGCGGTGATCTCGCCAAAGTTACAGCAGTTCAGGGGTCCAGCTGAGAATACAGCCTCAGTGACCAGAGGTAACCTCGATGATGTCACTGCTAGTCACTAAGGCTACGCTCACAGCATCTCATTCCTCAGTGGTTTTCAGCCTGGACGGTCACATCTTAGCACTTTCCAGGTTAAAAATTGTTTAACCCCAGACATAGATTATGTCGTGGGACACAATGACAAACAGGTGAAGGATATGGTTGCTTTTTTATTTTTGTTTTATTACAAGAGACCAAGGCTTCAGTGGGATCCGCGTTAGGTAAGTTTAACTGTTTTGTTATTTTTAAATAAAAAAGGAAAAGTGTGTTTTTTATTTCAAATAAAGGACTTTATTTTGGATGTGTATTTATTTACAATACAACTACATAATTAGTAATGTAGGCTTGAATAGGCTTGAATTCACCAGACAATATAAAAGTGACATCAACCCCACAAATATGAACCCCACTTGCCACCGCTACAGGGCAAGTGGGAGTAGCACCAGAATTGGTCCATCTAATAGATGTGCCTTTTCTGGGAGGCTGCGGGCTGCTATTTTTAGGCTGGGTGGGGGGCAATATCCATGACCCCTTTCCAGCTTGAGAATACCAGCCCCCAGTTGTCTGCTTTAGCTTGGCTGTTTGTCAAAAATGATAGGACCCCACACCATTTGTTTTAATTATTTATTTAAGTGATTAAAAAATATGGCATGGGGCCTCTTTATTCTTAATAACCAACCTTGCTAATGCTGATAGCTGAGGGTTGCAGATAGCAGCTGTCAGTTTTGCCTGGCTGGTTATCAAAAATACAGGAGAAGTGAAGCTGTGTTTTTTTTTTATTATTTATTTAGAGCACAGGTGCCTGTTGATGAATACTCTCATCAGCCGCTGACTGTTTTCACAGTTATTAGAGGGCAGCAGGCAAAGGCTGATGGGAGCAGTAATCCAGTGTTCGGAGGTAAACTTTTTACCTCCAATCACAGCTGCAGGCTCATGCTGTCATTTGAAAGCATGGGAACCGTGGCTGTCTGACTGGTGTTAATGATTTTACTGACAATCAGAGGCAGTGGTTGCTGTGTGTTCAGAAAGATCTATCTGTCCGCTGCCCTCCCACCCCCTGTGCGCCCCCCCCGCTGTTCTGAAAATACCCGCTTCCCTCGTTGGCTGTCGCTGCTTCCTGTCCTGGCCGCACCTTCTACTGTATGCGGTCACGTGGGGCCGCTCATTTACAGTCATGAATAGGCGGCTCCACCCCTATGGGAGGTGGAGCCACATATTCATGACTCTAATCGGCGGCCCCACGTGACCGCATACAGTAGAAGGTGCAGCCAGGACAGGAAGCAGCGACAGCCAACGAGGGAAGTGGGTGAGTATTTTCAGAACAGCGGGGGGGCGCACAGGGGGTGGGAGGGCGGCGGACAGATAGATCTTTCTTTTAAACACTATTATTCATATCTTCTATGCAGCAAACGCTGCTGCAGGGAAGATATGAATGGTGGCTTCAGCACCATGTGGGGGGGACAGCGCTTACTGTAGCGCTGTCTCCTGCACGCCACAGGGACTGCACACGGAGACCGTCCGTGTGCGGTACGTGTTTTACACGGACCCATTGACTTTAATGGGTCCGTGTAATACGTGCGCTCCCACGAACACGGACATGTCTCCGTGTTTAGCACACGGAGACACGGTCCACAAAAAATCAATGACATCTGCACAGATGCATTGATTTTAATGGGTCTACGTGTGTCAGTGTCTCCGGTACGTGAGGAAACTGTCACCTCACGTACCGCAGCCACTGACTTGTGAAACCGGCCTAAGATTGGCATTTCTGCTTGAGTGCCGGTCCTGTGTGTGCCATCTGTCTCAAATTATTGGGGCACAGAAAACCTAGTGTGTCATACTGGGAATTTTTTTTTTTTTTTTAAATTCTCCCTGAAAAAAAAAAATTGTGGGAGATTAAGATTGGCATTTCTGCTTGAGTGCCGGTCCTGTGTGTGCCATCTGTCTCAAATTATTGGGGCACATAAAACCTAGTGTGTCATACTGGAAATTGTTTTTTTTTTTAAATTCTCCCTGAAAAAAAAAATAGTGGGAGATTAAGATTGGCATTTCTGCTTGAGTGCCGGTCCTGTGTGTGCCATCTGTCTTAAATTATTGGGGCACATAAAACCTAGTGTGTCATACTGGGAATTTTTTTTTTTTTTAACCTCTCCCTGAAAACAAAAAAAATAGTGGGAGATTAAGATTGGCATTTCAGCTTGAGTGCCAGTCCTGTGTGTGCCATCTGTCTCAAATTATTGGGGCACATAAAACCTAGTGTGTCATACTGGAAATTGTTTTTTTTTTTAAATTCTCCCTGAAAAAAAAAATAGTGGGAGATTAAGATTGGCATTTCTGCTTGAGTGCCGGTCCTGTGTGTGCCATCTGTCTTAAATTATTGGGGCACATAAAACCTAGTGTGTCATACTGGGAATTTTTTTTTTTTTTAACCTCTCCCTGAAAACAAAAAAAATAGTGGGAGATTAAGATTGGCATTTCAGCTTGAGTGCCGGTCCTGTGTGTGCCATCTGTCTCAAATTATTGGGGCACATAAAACCTAGTGTGTCATACTGGGAATTTTTTTTTTTTTTAAATTCTCCCTGAAAAAAAAAAATATTGGGAGATTAAGATTGGCATTTCTGCTTGAGTGCCAGTCCTGTGTGTGCCATCTGTCTCAAATTATTGGGGCACATAAAACCTAGTGTGTCATACTGGGAAATTTTTATTTTTTTTTAAATTCTCCCTGAAAAAAAAAATAGTGGGAGATTAAGATTGGCATTTCTGCTTGAGTGCCGGTCCTGTGTGTGCCATCTGTCTCAAATTATTGGGGCACAGAAAACCTAGTGTGTCATACTGGGAATTTTTTTTTTTTTTTAAATTCTCCCTGAAAAAAAAATAGTGGGAGATTAAGATTGGCATTTCTGCTTGAGTGCCGGTCCTGTGTGTGCCATCTGTCTCAAATTAATGGGGCACATAAAACCTAGTGTGTCATACTGGGAATTTTTTTTTTATTTTTTTAAATTCTCCCTGAAAAAAAAAAAATAGTGGGAGATTAAGATTGGCATTTCTGCTTGAGTGCCGAACCTGTGTGTGCCATCTGTCTCAAATTATTGGGGCACATAAAACCTAGTGTGTCATACTGGGAATTTTTTTTTTTTTTTTAATTCTCCCTGAAAAGAAAAAATAGTGGGAGATTAAGATTGGCATTTCTGCTTGAGTGCCGGTCCTGTGTGAGCCATCTGTCTCAAATTATTGGGGCACAGAAAACTTAGTGTGTAACATTGGGCCTGATTTTCCTTTCAGTGTCAGCCACATATAAAGGTATATATAAATCCTACAGAAGTTTGAGTTCACCTTATAAATTGTTTTACAGTAACAAATACCGTTACTTTGGTTATGTTTTGCAAACAATGAGGAAGTCTGGTGGAAGAGGTCGTGGCCGTGGGCGGTCATTGTCATCTGGTAATGATGGTAGTGGTGGTGGAGCATCAGGTGGTCGTGGTAAAAGCAATACAGCGCCTAAGTCTTGAGTTGTTGAGCCAGGTTCGTCGTCTGGCTACACAAGGCCTGGAACGCTCCCTTTTCTGGGAGTAGGAAAACCGCTTTTAAAGCCGGAGCAGCAAGAAAAAGTTTTGGCTTTCCTTGCTGACTCAGCCTCTAGCTCTTTTGCCTCCTCTTCTGGAACTGGTAAATGTAAAAGCAGCGCGTCCTTAGTGGATGTTCACGGTCAGGGAGAAGTCGCTTCCTTGTCTTCTTCAGCAAGAACAACAGAGAAGGATGCGTCTGGCGACACAACGGGTTACTCCATCAAGCTCTTTACACATACCGTTCCTGAGTTAGAAAGTGAAACAGTTAACAGGCCATGCCCATTAGAAGTTGAATCGGACATGGAGTGCACAGCCACAGCCAGATTACTATGCTGTTCCTTTGACTCAGTCCAGAACATTGCCCTCGCAGTGTACGGAGCCAGAATCAAACCCAGCTGAGACTATGGTGCCCCGTCACGAACGCTATACCACCGGCTTACACGGTGACACAGACGAAGTTGCACACGAGATAGAAGAGGAGGTCATAGATGACCCAGTTGTTGACCCCGATTGGCAGCCATTGGGGGAACAGGGTGCAGGCAGCAGTAGTTCTGAAGCGGAGGAGGAGGAGACGCAGCAGGCATCAACATCGCAACAGGTTCCATCTGCTGGGCCCGTATCTGGCCAAAAACGCCTGGCAAAGGCAAAACCAGTTGTAGGACAGCATGGCCATCCGGTTAAAGAAGCTCAGTCTGCAATGCCTGAAAAGGTATCCCATAGTAGAAAGAGTGCAGTCTGGCATTTTTTTAAACAACATCCAAATGATCAGTGCAAAGTAATCTGTCAAAAATGTTCAACTACCTTAAGTAGAGGTCATAATCTAAAAAGTCTAAATACAAGTTGCATGCATAGACATTTAACCACCATGCATTTGCAAGCCTGGACTAACTACCAAACGTCCCTTAAGGTTGTAGCACCCTGGGCGAATGAAGCTAGTCAGCAACGCTACATCCCTTCCTTCACTGTAAGCCCACCATTTCCCGCACCACCTGCAGTATCTGTGCAGGTTTCGTCGCTAGGCCCAAGCAGTCAGGGAATCACCAGGTTCGTAGTAGGAAACACTGCATGTAGGGCACCGGCAAGAATACCGTCTCCAACCCTCTCTCAGTCTGCCATGTCCACCGGCACCCCCGCTAGTTCCACGATCTCCAGCTCTCCAGTCCAGCTCACCCTACATGAGACTCTCATTAGAAAAAGGAAGTACTCATCCTCGCATCCGCGTACACAGGGTTTGAACGCCCACATTGCTAGACTAATCTCGTTAGAGATGATGCCCTACCGGTTAGTTGAAAGCAAAGCTTTCAAAGCCCTGATGGACTACGCTGTACCACGCTACGAGCTACCCAGTCGACACTTCTTTTCGAGAAAAGCCATCTCAGCCTTCCACCACCATGTTAAAGAGCGCATTGTCCATGCACTCAGGCAACCTGTGACTACAAAGGTGCACCTGACAACAGATGCATGGACCAGTAGGCATGGCCAGGGACGTTATGTGTCCATCACGGCACACTGGGTGAATGTGGTGGATGCAGGGTCCACAGGGGACAGCAATATTGGGACAGTTCTGCCTAGCCCACGGTCTAGGTAACAGTTGGCTGTAGGCGTTCGCCCCCCCTCCTCCTCCTCCTCATCCTCATGCAGAAGTGAGAGCTCGTCCACAGACCGCAATCGCACAACCACTCCATCCGCAGCTGCCACTGTTGCACACCAGGTGTCCCATTATGGGACAGCTAGTGGCAAGAGTCAGCAGGCTGTATTGGCAATGAAGTGTTTGGGCGACAACAGACACACCGCGGAAGTTCTGTCCGAGTTCTTGCAGAAAGAAACTCAGTCATGGCTGGGCACTGTACATCTTGAGGCAGGCAAGGTAGTGAGTGATAACGGAAGGAATTTCATGGCTGCCATAGCCATTTCCCAACTGAAACACATTCCTTGCCTGGCTGACACCTTAAACCTGGTGGTGCAGTGCTTCCTGAAAAGTTATCCAGGGTTACCCGACCTGCTCCTCAAAGTGTGCAGACTTTGCTCGCATATCCGCCGTTCGCCCGTACACTCCAGCCGTATGCAGAACTATCAGCGGTCTTTGAACCTTCCCCAGCATCACTTAATCATCGATGTTGCAACAAGGTGGAACTCAACACTGCACATACTTCAGAGAGTGTGCGAACAGAGGCGTGCTGTTATGTATTTGTGGGAGGATACACATACACGGGCAGGCAGTTGGATGGCAGACATGGAGTTGTCAGGTGTGCAGTGGTCGAAGGTACAAGACCTGTGTCAAGTCCTTCAGTGTTTTGAGGAATGCACACGGCTGGTTAGTGCAGACAACGCCATAATAAGCATGAGCATCCCCCTAATGCGTCTGCTGATGCAAAGTTTGACGCACATAAAGGAGCAGGCGTCTGCAGCCGAGGAAGAGGAAAGCCTTGATGACAGTCAGCCATTGTCTGGTCAGGGCAGTCTACAGGACGAGGTAGCGGGCGAAGAGGAGGAGGACGAGGAGGATGATGGGGATGAGTATTTTTTAAATGAGGAAGCTTCTCCGGGGCCAATGGAAATTGGTGGCGTGGCAAGGCCGGTTTCAGGTTTTTTGAGGGAGACAAGTGACGTAGATTTGCCTGTAACTGCCCCTCAACCCAGCACAACCGCAGATTTGACAACTGGAACTTTGGCCCACATGGTGGATTATGCCTTACGTATCCTCAAAAGGGACCCACGCATTATTAAAATGATGACCGATGACGATTACTGGTTGGCCTGCCTCCATGATCCTCGCTATAAAGGCAAATTGCTAAATATTATGCCACATGAGAACCTCGAACAAATATTAGCAACCAAACAAGCAACTCTTGTAGACCGTTTGATTCAGGCATTCCCAGCACACAGCGCCGGTGATGGTTCTCACACGAGCTGCAGGGGGCTACAGGGCAGAGGTGTTAGAGGTGCACAAATCAGAAGTGGCGTTGGACAGAGGGGTTTTCTGACCAGGTTGTGGAGTGATTTCGCAATGAACGCAGACAGGACAGGTACTGCAGCATCTATTCAAAGTGACAGGAGACAACATTTGTCCAGTATGGTTACTAACTATTTTTCATCCCTTATCGATGTTCTCCCTCAACCGTCATTCCCATTTGATTACTGGGCATCCAAATTAGACACCTGGCCTGAATTGGCAGAATATGCATTGCAGGAGCTTGCTTGCCCAGCAGCTAGTGTGCTATCAGAAAGAGTATTCAGTGCTGCTGGTTCAATATTAACCGAAAAAAGGACTCGTCTGGCTACCCAAAATGTTGATGATCTAACCTTCATTAAAATGAACCACTCCTGGATTTAAAATTATTTTGCCCCACCTTTCCCGGCTGACACCTAGCTTTCCTATAAAAAGGTCTTGCTTGTGGACTGGTCTTACTGAGTGTTCCAATCTCTTAATTTGCAGCAGCTGTTTGTCCAGCATACGACATGTTTACACCTCCCTAAATGGGAAAACTCCCCTCACGGGGCCATGGTCTCGCCACTTGGCGCAAGCACCTGTTAGAGTGCCGTTTGTCTGAAGAGGTGGGTGTGCCCGCTTTTGGTATACGGCACTGCCACTGGGTCCCTCATAGTACAATAAAGTGTCTCTGGCGGTGGTGGTGCACAACCAACGTCAGACACACCGTTGTAACATGAGGGGCCCTGGGCCTGTACCACCGGCCACAAGAGAGTTCCCCCCCCCCAGCTCAAACTTTGCTCTACCACGTGCAAAATTATCTCTCACAGCTCCAACAATGTTTAGTCTATGCGCTGACATCCTTCAATGCCTGGCACTGACAATACCAATTTGTTGACATGTATGATGCTAGTTAAAATAGTCAGGGTCAGTGTCCTATATTGACACCAGTAAATACTTAGTGCCAAATTACTATGTCTGAAACTCAACAGATGAGCCCATCCCTGTACCTAAGTATGCCACACTTTTGTTTTTTTGTTTTGTTGTTTTGCGAGACATTAACATCTATTTATTTTTTGGGAGTACTAACTGTGTCAGACACTCCTTGCAATCGTCCTCCGCTGACCACACCAATGCTGCCTGTGTACCCCTGCGAGATAACTCTAAGTGCCTTGAGCCTATTTTTATTTATTTTAGGCCTACTAAGCCTGTCTGCGGTCCCTCCTTGCAATCGTCCTCCACTGACCACACCAATGCTGCCTGTGTACCCATGTAACCTATTTAAAACTGCATAGAGCCTGCTTTTTTATTTTAGGCCTAGTAAGTCTGTCTGCGGTCCCTCCTTGCAATCGTCCTCCGCTGACCACACCAATGCTGCCCATGTACCCCTTGAACCTATTTTAAAGTGCATATAGCCACTTTTTCTAATTGTAGGCGTACTAAGTCTGTCTGCGGTCCCTCCTTCCAATAGTCCTCCACTGACCACACCAATGCTGCCCGTGTACCCCTTGAACCTATTTTAAAGTGCATATAGCCACTTTTTTTAATTGTAGGCGTACTAAGTCTGTCTGCGGTCCCTCCTTGCAATCGTCCTCCGCAGACCACACCAGTGCTGCCTGTGTACCCCTGCGAGATAACTCTAAGTGCCTTGAGCCTATTTTTATTTATTTTAGGCCTACTAAGCCTGTCTGCGGTCCCTCCTTGCAATCGTCCTCCGCTGACCACACCAATGCTGCCTGTGTACCCATGTAACCTATTTAAAACTGCATAGAGCCTGCTTTTTTATTTTAGGCCTAGTAAGTCTGTCTGCGGTCCCTCCTTGCAATCGTCCTCCGCTGACCACACCAATGCTGCCCATGTACCCCTTGAACCTATTTTAAAGTGCATATAGCCACTTTTTTTAATTGTAGGCGTACTAAGTCTGTCTGCGGTCCCTCCTTCCAATAGTCCTCCACTGACCACACCAATGCTGCCCGTGTACCCCTGGAACCTATTTTAAAGTTCGTAGAACCTATTTTTTTATTTTATTTAATATTAATAAAGCCATGATGGACTACGCTGTACCACGCTACGAGCTACCCAGTCGACACTTCTTTTGCGAGAAAAGCCATCCCAGCCCTCCACCAGCATGTAAAAGACCGCATTGTCCATGCACTCTGGCAATCTGTGAGTACAAAGGTGCACCTGACAACAGACGCATGGACCTGTAGGCATGGCCACGGAAGGTTACGTATCCATTACGGCACAATGGGTTAATGTGTTGGATGCATGGTCCACAGGGGACAGCCTACTAAGTCTGTCTGCAGTCCCTAATTCAAATTGTCCTCAATTCAGGTTTTCGGGATTTTTTAAAAAATAGGAAACTGCATTTGGGCTACTAGTTTGGTTGGGGCCTACTAGAGGTGTCTGCCGCTGCTTGCTGTTCTCCTACACGACTAGCTTCAATCTTCAGGCTTTCGGGCTATTTTTAAAAATAGGAAACTTCATTTGGGCTACTAGTTTGGTTGGGGCCTACTAGCGGTGTGTGCCGCTGCTTGCTGTTCTCCTACACGACTAGCTTCAATCTTCAGGTTTTTGGGCTATTTTTAAAAATAGGAAACTGCATTTGGGCTACTAGTTTGGTTGGGGCCTACTAGCGGTGTGTGCCGCTGCTTGCTGTTCTCCTACACGACTAGCTTCAATCTTCAGGCTTTCGGGCTATTTTTAAAAATAGGAAACTGCATTTGGGCTACTAGTTTGGTTGGGGCCTACTAACGGTGTCTGCCGATCCTGGGTGTTCTCCTCCTCCTGGGTGTTCTCCTCCAGGTTTCCTTGTCTGAGCTTCAACCTTCAGGCTCTCATTAAGTAGTTGTTTAGATAACACTGCATTAGGCCTACTAGTTTGGTTGGGGCCTACTAATGGTGTCTGCCGCTCCTTGCTGTTCGCCTCCACTGAACATAGCAGTGCCGCCTGTTTACTACTGTTACCAATTTTGAACTGCATTTAGCCTACTTACTTATTTGGGCCTACTCACTGTGTCAGCCTCTCATTACAGTTGTCCTCCACTGAACAAAGCAATGCCGCCTGGTTAGTCCTGTTAAAACTTTTGAACTGCATTTAGCCAACTTTATTGTTTGGGCCTATATCTGTGTTTCCTCCTCACCGTGCCCATTGCCCAGCCAGTGCTACATAAGTCTGCTGGTACATTGACCCAGGTCCCAGACCACTACATTCCCCTTGCATGCTACACAGCCAGAATGTATAAATAAACACCGTGTGCACTGCTATGTATTGGTGCAGAGACTAGGTTCCCAAGCCGTATAGTAAATTGTAAAAAAGTCTCGCACTCAACTTAAATCTGATAGATTTATTGGTACTAAGGTAGTGCTACCTTAGTACCAATAAATCTATCAGATTTAAGTTGAGTGCGAGACTTTTTTACAATTTACTACACAGCCAGAATGTGTCCCTGCTGAAAGTCAGGTTCCCCTTCCCGCATACTATACCACCTTACACGGGGACAAAGAGGAAGGTGCAGATGAAAGTGCTGGTTCCTTCATCAGGTGGGGGGGAATACTCGTTGGCGACGTCACTGGCACAGGGCCCCTCATAGTACGCAAAAGTGTCGCTGCCGGTGGGAGGCGCCCCCGCCGTGCAAACACACCGCCGTACTTTGAGGGGCCCTGTGCCAGTGCCAATGCCAAAGAGTGTGCCCCCCCACTTGCTCAGGATCACAGCACTTGCAAAGTTGAAATATTAACCTCTCCCTGCGCCACTGCCGTGACGTGGTCCAGATTTCCTGGGCCCACAAAATACTTGAACCAGCTCTACCCCCAACAACTTTAGCCAAATGACCCCTAATTTCCAATGCCTAACTAATATTATAAGGGAAATTAAGATTGACAAGCTTCATTAACAAGAATGGATGTTTTTGCCATTAAAATGGGCACTCTAGGTGTTTTCCTGGCCCCCAATCACTGCCGACTATGCTGCCCCATTGACTTGCATTGGGTTTCGTGTTTCGGCCGATCCCGACTTTACGAGATAATCGGCAGATTTCACTCGACCCGACTTTTGAGATAGTCGAGTTCTGCGAAACCCGACTCGACCCTAAAAAAGTCAAAGTCGCTCAACCCTAGTCACAGGCATTACTGGACAATTTTACCACTGACAGAGACACCATCAGTTTGAATCAGTATTGTGCACAGAATGATATGACAGATTACAGGTGACCAAGAGATTATTTTTTCTACCACTTTTTAATTTAAAAAAACATGAAAATTCTTTCAGTGTGCTGTATTACTAAGAATTATTAAGTGGGTTATTAAACAGACTGTTGGCAACCACTAGTTACCATCAGTTTATATAATGAGGTCACTTTTAGATTACTAAGGCTGGATCGGTGTTTAGCAGGTACTATATTTATTCTGCAGATAGAATTACTGAGTAAGGTCCATGTCATGCCCTTCTGGTTTTTCTGGCTAAAGAAGATCCCATTGCCAAGATGTCAATCAAACTAAACATTACTGCAGCCCTTGTGGTTTTTGTAATATCCAAAGTAGCCACTATTGCTCTAAATTCTTGAGACAAGAAGGTAAAACACCGGTATTCTATTCCTCCTCCAAGACCTTCGTAGCTTAAACCAAGCTATGCTTACATTCTGGCAACTTTAACCACATCACAAGCACTTGAAAAACACTGTTTATGTCCAACTTATATTTAAAATGACACTTAACACTCACTTGCAATCACGCTCATGATTAAGCTCAAACATCATTGATTTTCTCAAACTGTGGACTAAACTCTGTAGGAGGCAAAATTGTTAAATCAAATAAAAATGTTAAATACAAGATTTTAAGTATTGACATAGGAAAAAATGTAATGTTTCTACCTGTGTATGTAAAAAAAGTCTCTTTACAGCAAAGCATATATGTGTCCACTGTAAGCATTTACAGCTCGGGCAAAAATTAATAGACCACCACATCACAACCCTGTCATGGGCAGCCCAATCTCCAGACCTGAACCCCATTGAACACCTCTGGAATGTAATCAAGAGGATGATGGAGAGTCACAAGCCATCAAACAAAGAAGAACTGCTTAATTTTTTGCGCCAGAAGCAGTGTGAAAGACTGGTGGAAAGCATGCCAAGACGCATGAAAGTTGTGATTAAAAATCATGGTTATTCCACAACATATTGATTTCTGAACACTTCCTGAGTTAAAACATTAGTATTGTTGTTTCTAAATGATTATGAACTTGTTTTCTTTTCATTATTTGAGGCCTGAAAGCACTTTTTTTTAATTTTGACCATTTCTCATTTTCAGAAAAAACAAACAAAGAAGTTTAGAATAAAAGAACAATTTACTCAACAATATACCTATAAAGAGAAAAATCAGACAAACTGAACATTTTACAGTGGTCTCTTAATTTTTGCCAGAGCTGAATATAAGCTAGATTTTAACACAGCTTTATTATTACAACGCAAAGACAAAAAAATCTGTTTGGGTGAATTGTAATTTTAAATGATATTTTAAAAGCTCCAGCCACCCACCTCCAACATTCACCTGGATCGCCCCCCCACGTGTAGGGCAATGGGGTACTCGATACCGGTCTATCTCTCTCGGTTCTGGGAATGTCACGGTGGCCCGACCCGGTCCGTGGCCCTTCTGAGGGCACCCAAATAAAGGTGTAGTTGTTTGTACGGTGTTCGTGACACCACCTGTGGTATTCGGTCAGGGTGACCGATGCTGCTAGGGGTCCGCTGGGGTGATAGAATGGCAGCTAGATGGTGTACCTTCCCACATGTGAAGTATGTCCCCAGGGCTTCCCAGTTGTATAGGTGGTGATGGTGGACGTCATAAGGCTCAATGAATAACGAGGACACAAAGGTTGCAGTCTCTTTACCTTTTACTGAAGACCTCAGAGTCCACAGTCCAGAGTACCATTCACCGGGCAGGCAGAGTCCGGCCACTCCGAAGGCACATCCAGAGTTCCCTTATCCAGGTGGAAATCAGTAGCCTTCCTACTAGCGCCTGTGTGTTGTAGTACCTCCCTGCTGAGCACCACGGGATAGTCCTCACAACTTTCGTGGATGTTTCTGATGTTCTCTCTCTCTCTGTCCCCCAGATGATATGGATAGGACAACCTGTATGACAGGGTAGGCCTTGAGCTATTTTATAGGGATCCTAGAGATGCCCCTCTCCCACAATTTGCCTCCGTGTCTTCATAGCTTTTAAGGTCAGGTAGGCAACTTGGAATCAATTGTCCTGCCGGTCTCTGAAGTAATGCGTAGAGCCTATTACTCCCTCGGTGTTCCGGCCACCAGCTACGCGCCTCAGAAGCAGGCTGCCGATCTTGGGGCAGAACTCCTCCCGGTATTATCTCCTTGTGCTGTGACTTCGTTTCTCACTCTCCACAATATACTTCGCTTCATGTCCTTTCTTAGGATGCTGCCGCAATGGAGTGAAGGCGCAGCTCCGTAACGTTCTATCTCGTGCTTGGTCTCTGTCAGGATCCCACCCCTCACAGGGACCCTCTGTCTGCAGCTCAGATGTTCCTCCTTCTCCCCCTGTCTGC
Organism: Ranitomeya variabilis; assembly: GCF_051348905.1. Classification (NCBI taxonomy): domain Eukaryota; kingdom Metazoa; phylum Chordata; class Amphibia; order Anura; family Dendrobatidae; genus Ranitomeya; species Ranitomeya variabilis. The sequence goes on from NC_135233.1 coordinate 682,858,115, forward strand.
ATGACAGGTCCTCTCTGGGTCGAACCCAGGTAGCTTCTCTCTGACTTCCTATCCAACCTACCAGTTTTACCCGTGTGTGAGCAGTGGCCTAGTAGATAGTACCTTTGCTCCCCCTGGTGGACTGGAGTGTGAAGTGTAGTGTGTGACAGTGATACCTGGCAAGGTGAACTCCTTTAGTACCATCAGACATAATATCACTCCACCTGGTGGAAGAGCGACATTACTGCAACGACCAGGACTCTGGGGCGCTGCACACCCACACCAGTCGTTCTGTTCTTATCTAATTGCTTATTAGGATGGAGAAGAGAGAATTGGATGTACAGTTATGGTGCCAGCCATAAGCAGTTGTGGGTTGCCAACTGTCCCGAAATTCCAAGACAGTACATAAAAATAAGGCACTGTTTTGTCCAGTGCATAAAAAAATGTAAGATGACAATATTTTTTTTTCAAGCTGGAGGAACTTATACAGATTATTTTTACTGTAATTATCATCATTTTAGAGTTTTCAGTGAATGCATCTGATGTATTATATCAGAATTATGGGCTGTAGACATGTATCATATAATCCTAATGATTAAAAAATATTGTCTGCCCGTCATTTTTTAATAATCCTGAAAAAAATAAAAAGTCAAGTTGACAACCCTGACTCAGTCTTTTTTAAGTGCACTCTCTGTCCATTTGGCATGTACTTATCATATGGAGTCTTTGCTGACTAATTGCTCTTCGGCTGTCAAATTCTTTTAGAGATGGATTCAGGATTCAACTATGGTAAAGCAAAGAAGCTAAAAACAATCGTAACTCAAAGACTATCAACCACTAAAATAGAAACCATGGGGTAGGAGAATCATCAAATCTCAGATGTCTTGAAACAATTAAGACCTTGTATCAGACTATCTAAATTAAAGCTTGTCGACAGTCATAGAGCCACTAGAAATTGCACATATGGTAACTGGTGGTCAGCAGCATTATCACTGCAGTGGGTGCACTCATTACTGAGTGGCTTTTCAGAAGTCCTAAAAATAATATAATATATATATATATATATATATATATATGTGTGTGTATATATATATATATATATATATATATATATATATATATATTATATAAAAATATAATACATATTGAATAATGTATACCATATAATAAAAAAAATATCATTAGTAATGCACACTGAGGGAATATTTACAACGTAATTCTGGTGTAAAGAAGTAATTTAATAGTCAGCTAAGGTCCGGGGTGCATTTGCCTTCTAATTGGTGCTCTAATAAGTCATCCTGCTTTGCCTTGATATTTAAATTTCATCTAGAGTTGCTAATTTAGTGTTTGCCATGGTTAAAGACATGTTTGAGTGTAGAAGAAATATTCTTGTTATCCTTGAAATCTTTTGATAGTGTTATGTATTAATTCACAGTATCATGGCATTGTTCTAGCATTTTAAGAAAACAAAATTGTAATTGTTCCACAAGGTTCAAATGAGGACAGTATGTTTGGGCATTAAACAAGTCATGAGCCAAGACTTTGTCAATACAACTAAGATCGTTAGCACAACTGTATAAAAATAGCTTAATGCGCATGTAAAAGAACATATGATATGTTTCATCACAGACCAAAGTGCCACTGTCAGAATTCTCAAAATATATGTCAGCTATGCCAGACTTGGTATTCTAATTCAATGCCAAGCTCAATTCTTTTAAAACAAGCAAAAATAATGCACAATATGGGGTCTCATCTATATAAATCCTGAAACTTACAAAACAGAAATGATTGAAACTTTTGCAATTCAAATTCACCAGGTTCAACAAATTTTTCCAAAGAGCTCAATTTTCAGCAATTCGCAATATGACAAAGTCTCCAATTTCCTTAAAAAGATGTGTGCAGCACTCCGAAGTCTGTATCCAACCTCCTTTTAAGCTCTTTAAGAGAAACACAGCCTTACCAATGTTAATGTAACCTCAACAAATGATAACCCAGTAATAACCAAGAGCCTTTGCAATAACACAGCATGCTAAAAGATTTTTCATGTCATGTTTTCATGACATTTGTGATCAGGCAGACAATTCTGTACAGAATAATGACTTGACCCCATTGGACGCCTTCCCCGTTTGATGATCAGCTGACATGTGCTGGAACAGCTGCAGGTGGAATCACGATTCACCCGCGGCTGTTAACATGTTAAATGCCGCTGTCAGACTCTGACAGCGGCATTTAACATGCACACACAGGAACTGCATCTTTACCTCCTCCCATTGACGCCAGTAACACATGACCACGGGTCGCTCATGGGTTGGTATGACAACCCGGGATCAGCAGGATACCCTTGTGCATACAAACAGGTAATGGCCTAGCTTTTAAGTGGCACTTTCACAATTAATCTTATACCTAAAAGCACACGGAAACAAAAGCCAAGTATTTCTTTTTTTTTAAATATAAACAAATATTTATTGAACAAAAAATTACATAAAATATAAAATTGGATGTCAAACTCAACATCAGGGAACGTAAGTTTTTCAATCAGGCATATTTAGTATCACAGTTGATGCTCATAACATTGATGTATAGAGCAAACTATTCCTCATTAAATGTAATGCACACAGGAGCTTTAGGCATCCAATAGGTAAAAGAAAATACTAAGAAATACAATTTATAATGCTCAGAAATTTAGGTGAAGTTAATGGCAGTAGATATTGCCTGGGATAAGTCCCATGGTACAGAAGTGTACTTAGTACTAAGGTGAATAGTGCCCCTTTAAGTGCTAGTGATAAAGTAAATAGTGAGGTAAAGAGGAAAGCTCTGTAGACAAAAGGTATACATGACCTGGTTTGCAGAATAGCGCCCCTGACGCGCGTTTCACGTTACCTTCTTCCTTAGGGGGTTTATAGGTATTAGATTTGTTTAACAAATAGATTTGTTTAGATTTTTTTAAGAAATAAGAAATACTTGGTGTTTGCTTCCGTGTGCTTGTAGGTAAAGGATACCCGTGTGGTTGTCATAGCTGGATAGCTATGAGCGCTGCCCACTGCCCAGTGGTCGGCGCTCATAGCAAATGGTGTATTCTGCTACATGAGGTGATCTGATTATCACCTGCATGTAGCAGGGTCGATTGGGTTATGGCAGTTTCTAGTCTCCCATGGAGACTATTGAAGCACGCCAAAAGTAAAATAAAAACATATCTTTAAAAATATATTTAAAAAAAAAATATATAAAAGTTCAAATCACCCCCTTTCCCTCATTCAAAATAAAATGATTAAAAAAATCAAACATACACTTATTTGGTATTGCTTCATTCATAATCGCTAGATCTATCAATATAAAAAAATAATTAATCCAATTAGTAAATGGCGTAGCAAGAAAAGAAATCCGAACTCCAGAATTACGTTTTTTTTGGTCACTGTAACATTGCAACAAAATGTAATAACGGGCGATCAAAAGATCGTATACACACCAAAGTGGTATCAATAAAAGCGTTAGATCATCGCACAAATAATAAGCCCTCACCTGGCCCCAGATCCCGAAAAATGGAGACGCTACAGGTCTCTAAAAACTGCAACTTTTTTTTTTTTTTTTACAAACTTTGGAATTTTTTTTCACCACTTAAAGGGAATCTGTCACCTACTTTTTTGCATATAAGCTGCGGCCATCTTTTCCCAACACTTGTATCGTTTTATTTTTTGATAGGCATGATAGCTTTTATTTTCAGATCATTTTGGGATAGATATGGCATTTTGATCAAACTTTTCTATATTTTTTTTCAGTGTAGCGACGACCAAAACATCTTTTTTTCCATTTACGATGTTTACCGCTTAGGTTAACTAAAGCATCTCTCAAGCATTTTTTTTATTGTAGCGCTAGAGCAGTGCTACTAATGTAAGTTACCTCACCCTAGTCTAATACTTATTGCCATCTTCAGCTCTTCCTGATGCCACTCTGGTCCCATGCTACCATCTTGTGACACCTGTCTTACCGAAAGTCAAAGGTAATGGTCATAAGTAGGGTTGAGCGAAACGGGTCGGCAATTTTCAGAAGTCGCCGACTTTTGGCAAAGTCGGGTTTCATGAAACCCGACCCGACCCCTGTGTGGGGTCGGCCATGAAGTCGGCGATCTTCTGAATCTGGAATCGGAATTCCGATACCGATTCCCGATATGTTTAAGATATCGGGAATTGGTATCGGAATTCAGATTTAAGTGTAAAATAAAGAATTAAAATAAAAAATATCGCTATACTTACCCTCTGATGCACCCTGGTACTAAGCGGGAACCTTCCTTCCTTAGAATCGGCCTTCCAGGGCCTTGCGGTGATGTCGCGGCTTGTGATTGGTCGCGCAGCCGCCCATGTGACCGCTCGCGCGACCAATCACAAGCCGCGACGTCACCGTGACGTCACCGAAGGTCCTGGAAGGGCTGATTCTTAGGAAGGAAGGCTGCCGGAAAGAAGCAGGGCGCGTCCGAGGGTGAGTATATACCTAATAGGAATATACTCACCCTCGGCTTCTTTCCGGCAGCCTTCCTGAGCTGAGATCTCGGGAGATCACTAAAAACAATGTTTTTGTTGGATTGTCATTTACATTTAGAACTTTTTTTAAAATATGACGTTTTCATCACTTTTTGTTACATTTTTTCGTGTGTCAGTATGATGAAAAAGCATAATATTATAGTTTTGGTCATTCTGTATGGGGCAATATCAATTATGTGTACTTTTTTGCGTATTTTCATGATTTTTTTGCAGTTTTTTATGTTGGTTTTTTTTACGTTTTTCATATTGTATTTTACATTTTTTTACCTTTCCACTTAGTTCAACTTTGGGACATTTTGATAGTTGATCTCATGCATTGCAGTACTGTAGCGCCTGACACCTGTCACTGTCTCAATGACACAGCCTGTTCAAACTGATTTATAGCGAGATCTAATAGGCCACCATATCCTAGGGTCATAAGGTGACTTCAGCGTGTGATGACAACTAATGGCACCTGCGTTTAGATCGCAGGGGTCCAATGGTGTTAAAGGAGGTCTTTTAGATGCTGCATGGCTACTATTGTATTTAGTAATGTTTTTTCTCACCATTCTACTCTTTTTCCTTTTTTCCTTGACAGGTCCTGTGTTCCTCTTCTTCTCAATTTCCAGTTCTCAGCTCTTGTATCCTCTTCTATATATGATCTTTGTTATCATAATACATATATGCATATAAACTTAGATGAGCTATATAGCCATATAAGTAGGGTTTAGGGCATGGGAAACGATTGACTGGCTTATGATTAGCCATGAGAGAATATGTTCGGCTCCCTCCTTATTCGGCAAGGTAGAGCTTTTACCAAAGAAGCTGCATTGGGAACCCTGCTACCTGGAGTGCTCCCGATAATCAGGTGTCCGGCGCCGGCGTATCGCGGCTGTGTGACAGTCACAACACATGCATAGAGAGCCTGTTTGTTGGGCTCTCCATGCATGTGCTGACAGTCACACAGCCATGATACATGCAGCTGCGGCGCCGGACACCTGATTATGTGAGCGCTCCAGGAAGCCGGGTTCCCAATGCAGCTTCTTTGGTAAGAGTTATAGCTTGCCGAATAAGGAGGAAGCCAAACATATTCACTCATGTCAACTTATGATTACTTTATCTTATTGAGAAATGTTATTCCCTTTACTGTTAATTGTAGACTTAATGAAAAGTATTTAATGTTATACATTTTGCAATTTAACTGAATTAAAATGCTCTTGCAAAGTTTTATTACAGTTTCAGCTACAGATTTGTTCAACAGCGTAAGGTACATTGCTCATACATCAGCATAAAATATATTTTTCCAATTCTGAGAAATGTCTCCCTAGCTAAAGAACAACCCCAATGTAAATGTTTTCTTTGCTTGGTTTCAAGCTAATTCCTGAGATTTTTTTCAACAACTCTGAAAATACAAAGATGGATTTTCCCGCAGCATAAGCTGTTGGATGGTTTTATGTAACGAACATTTCAAACAATTATGTTTTTCTTATTACTTTATAATAGCTGTCGCAAAGTCCAAAAATAGCAGTTGCTCCATGTATAAAAGTAATGATCATTGTGTTATGAAATTTGTACTACTTGTGGTTATTGACCAAAATTGGTTGGCAATAGTGGAGTGGCATCTTTAGCATTGCCCAAGGGTTTTATTTTTCTTCTAGGAAACATTTATGGATTATCCTCAGCTGGGACCCTCATTTTTGGGCGAGATTGGACAGAAATGTTAAAAAGCTACTAAGCTATTTCAGTACATCCCATAGATTTTTTTTTTTAAAGAATCATAGCCTCTCTGTTCACTTTCCACTTGAGAGCTGCTATCTCACTTTTTGTGGACAAATGAGGTCCAGAAGCATGCCTGGTGACGTGCCATTACATTGTGTCTAAAGTGGAAAAAAACATTTTTAACCTTTTCTTGACATTTGACGTAAGTTTAAGTCATGGTCAGTAAGAGTTTTCCCCAAAATTTCATAAATTTACGTTATGGTGATCTTAGCAGTGTTGTCCAGATGATGATGACCGCCACTAGCTCATTTTAAGTTATAGCAGTGCCCTGGGCAATTTAACCCTTTAAATGCTTCAAAAAATAATAGTGATCGCAGAAATTAGAAGACAGGGACATGGCTCCCTCTCCCATCAGATAGGCTCCCCAGCAACGTCATTGCAAAGATCCAATCATTGCTATGGCAATCCAAGGTTGTCATGATGACCTCTGGCTCTGCTAACAATGGCAAGCCCTTTAGACCATGCTGACAGCAAGGTATAAGAGGCTTCTGTCAGTGCAGCAGTGACATGTATAATGCATTGCAGTGGTGCTTTGCAGTGCCTTATATTAGCAAAGAAACTACTAAAATTTAAAGTCAGATAGAGGGACCTAAAATAAAAAAAATGTAAAAATATATTTAACCCCTTAGTGACACAGCCAAATAGGAACTTAATGACGAAGCCAATTTTTACAATTCTGAAGACTGTCACTTTATGAGGTTACAGCTCTGGAACGCTTCAACGTATCCCACTGATTCTGAGAATGTTTTTTCATGACATATTGTACTTCATGTTCATGGTTAAACTTCTTAAATATAACTTGTATTTATTTATGAAAAAAACTGAAATTTGGCAAAAATTTTGAAAATGTTGCAATTTTCAAACTTTTATTTTTGTGCACTTAAATCAGAGAGTCAAACAAAATAGTTAATAAATCACATCTCCCACATGTCAACTTTACATCAGAACAATTTTGGAAACAATTTTTTTTGTTATGACGTTATCAGTGTTAAACGTTGACCAGCGATTTCTAATTTTTCCAACAAAATTTACAAAACCATTTTTTTAGGGACCACCTGTTCGGGCTAGCAGAATGCACCAAATAATTAGAGAGATGGTATAAGGTGCGTTCGCAGCCCAGGGTCCACCGTGCAGAGATGGAACCTGCTGCTGAGTATTGACGGACTATATGGTGGTACATTGAGGATACACACATGGGATAACTTCACCCTGTGTGAAGGAAGCGAACCCTGTTGTGTCACAGGGCCGCGGTACCGCACAAAGAGCGTAAGCATGGAGTCACAGAACTCTATCCCAAGACTCAGGATTAGAGTTCGTGTAGACCTCTTGCGCTCGACACCACAATTGGGGTAACAGAATAACTGAGAAAGTAACTTAAATGCACAAGAGAGCGTACTGTGCCACTCTGGAGGACGCCACTAACCACTCAGACTTGGGTAAGGAAAGCGCTCTAATAGCGCACTGTGCCGCACTGGTGGTCACAGCAATTTAGACGCTGTTTCGTGTGTTATTGTGCTGATAGCTCACCCGGGTGCTAGATAGCAGACATCCACCTTAAGCGAGCAGTCATACACAAGGGAGGGGATGTTTTAAGAATGACTTGCACTCATCAACACACACACGTTTTCAAATGTACACTAGTGCATGGCCATGCGGTCATGCGAACCTTTTATTGCTGCAGCAAGTACAGGACCTTCCCAGAAGGACCAATGGGAGGCTGCCACAGACGTTGAGCACCTTCAGGACCTTCCTGGAGGACCAATGGGATTTGCTGCAGTATCTAAGCATGTGACCCTTGATCTCCAACGAGAGATCTTACCCTGGGCATGCTCAGTATGTGAAAAGCAGGACTTAGTCCCAAAAAAAGACCTGCTCGCTGCTGAACATTGCTGGCTACAAGGACAGAGCCTGGAAGGGCAGTAGTAGCCAGTCGTCCAGTATCAGCCTGAGCTAGACACTGGGACCGATGTCTCCACTGACCAGACTCCACTGCGGCTGGAGAAGAATGAGAGACCGCAGCGGAGATGGTTCGAGCTTCCCCCTGTGCAGAGGCAGGAACTCGACACCTAACACCACCTCACACTTGAAAGTAGTTTGAGGGGTCAATATAACAGAAAATACCCAAAATTGAAACTTTTTTTTAAAAAAATTCACCTCTCATGGTGTGCAAAACTACATTTAAGAAGCTTATTAACCCTTAAGGTGCTTCACGAGAACTAAAGCAATGTGTAAGGAAAAAATGAACATTTTTCTTTTTTCACAAAAAATTTATTTTGGAACCAATTTTTTAATTTCACAAGGGTATCAGGAGAAAATGGACCACAAAATTTGTTGTGCAATTTCTCATGAGTACGCCAATACCCAGTATGTGGGGGAAAGCCACTGTTTGGGCACATGGCGCAGCTCAGAAGGGAGGGAGCACCGTTTGACTTTATGAACACAAAATTGTCTGGAATCAATGGTGGCGCCATGTTGTGTTTGGAGACCCCCTGATGTACCTAAACAGTGGAAGCCCCAAAATTTTAACTCCATCTCTAACCCCAACACACCCTTAATGCTAATCCAAACCCTAAACATAACCCTAACCACAACCCTATCCCCAACACACCCATAACCCTAATCCTAACTCTAACCATAACCCTAACCACAAACCTAACCTTAACACACCTCTAACCCTATTCCCAACCCTAACCACAACCCTAACCCTAGCCAAAGCCTAACTTTAGCCCAACCCTAACTTTAGCCCAACTGTTGTGAAATGGGATTCTGGGCTCCCCCGGTGGCCACTTGTGGAATTGTACTTGTGTGCATCATCCCCTCTGTTCACCTGCTCCTATCAGGATGTGGGAGTCGCTATATAACCTTGCTCCTCTGTCAGTTTCATGCCGGTCAACAATGTAATCAGAAGCCTTCTGTGCATGTTCCTGCTACTAGACAACTCCTAGCTAAGTTGGACTTTTGTCCTTGTGTGTTTTTGCATTTTGTTCCTGTTCACAGCTGCTGTTTCGTTACTGTGTCTGGAAAGCTCTTGTGAGCGGAAATTGCCACTCTGGTGTTATGAGTTAATGCTAGAGTCTTAAAGTAATTTCTGGATGGTGTTTTGATAGGGTTTTCTGCTGACCATGAAAGTGCCCTTTCTGTCTTCATGCTATCTAGTAAGCGGACCTCGATTTTGCTAAACCTATTTTCATACTACGTTTGTCATTTCATCTAAAATCACCGCCAATATATGTGGGGGCCTCTGTCTGCCTTTTGGGAAAATTTCTCTAGAGGTGAGCCAGGACTGTCTTTTCCTCTGCTAGGATTAGGTAGTTCTCCGGCTGGCGCTGGGCATCTAGGGATAAAAAACGTAGGCATGCTACCCGGCCACTTCTAGTTGTGCGGCAGGTTTAGTTCATGGTCAGTATAGTTTCCATCTTCCAAGAGCTAGTTCTCATATATGCTGGGCTATGTTCTCTCGCCATTGAGAATCATGACAGTTTGACCGGCCAAAAAAAAGGGTTAAATTACTGGCTGAGAAAGGAGAGAAAAAAGAAGTCTGCTACAATTTTTTTTTTTTTTTCCCCCTCTAGTTCTGAGTGTTCTCTTAATTGAATCACTTGCTAGTCTGCCTATACTGCAGCCTTCCTCTCTTTCTCTCCTTCTAATCCTTGAATGGCTCTGTGTTCACCTGTTTCAAATGGATCTTCAGAGTGTAGCTACAGGTTTGAATAATCTCGCCACAAAGGTACAAAATTTGCAAGATTTTGTTGTTCATGCACCTATGTCTGAGCCTAGAATTCCTTTGCCTGAATTCTTCTCGGGGAATAGATCTCACTTTCAAAATTTTAAAAATAATTGCAAATTGTTTTTGTCCCTGAAGTCTCGCTCTGCCGGAGACCCTGCACAGCAGGTCAGGATTGTAATTTCCTTGCTCCGGGGCGACCCTCAGGACTGGGCTTTTGCATTGGCACCAGGGGATCCTGCGTTGCTCAATGTGGATGCGTTTTTTCTGGCCTTGGGGTTACTTTATGAGGAACCTCATTTAGAGCTTCAGGCGGAAAAGGCCTTGATGTCCTTGTCTCAGGGGCAAGATGAAGCTGAAATATACTGCCAAAAATTCCGCAAATGGTCTGTGCTTACTCAGTGGAATGAGTGCGCCCTGGCGGCGATTTTCAGAGAAGGTCTCTCTGATGCCATTAAGGATGTTATGGTGGGGTTCCCTGTGCCTGCGAGTCTGAATGAGTCCATGACGATGGCTATTCAGATCGATAGGCGTCTGCGGGAGCGCAAACCTGTGCACCATTTGGCGGTGTCTACTGAGAAAACGCCAGAAAATATGCAATGTGATAGAATTCTGTCCAGAAGCGAGCGGCAGAATTTTAGACGAAAAAATGGGTTGTGCTTCTATTGTGGTGATTCAACTCATGTTATATCAGCATGCTTTAAGCGTACTAAGAAGCCTGACAAGTCTGTTTCAATTAGCACTTTACAGTCTAAGTTTATTCTATCTGTGACCCTGATTTGTTCTTTGTCATCTATTACCGCGGACGCCTATGTCGACTCTGGCGCTGCTTTGAGTCTTATGGATTGGTCCTTTGCCAAACGCTGTGGGTATGATTTGGAGCCATTGGAGGCTCCGATACCTCTGAAAGGGATTGACTCCACCCCATTGGCTAGTAATAAACCACAATACTGGACACAAGTGACTATGCGTGTTAATCCGGATCACCAGGAGGTTATTCGCTTTCTGGTGCTGTATAATCTACATTATGTTTTGGTGCTGGGATTGCCATGGCTGCAATCTCATAACCCAGTCCTCGACTGGAGAGCTATGTCTGTGTTAAGCTGGGGATGTAAAGGAACTCATGGGGACGTACCTTTGGTTTCCATTTCATCATCTATTCCCTCTGAGATTCCTGAATTCTTGTCTGACTTTCGTGACGTTTTTGAAGAACCCAAGGTTGGTTCACTACCTCCGCACCGGGAGTGCGATTGTGCCATAGACTTGATCCCGGGTAGTAAATACCCTAAGGGTCGTTTATTTAATCTGTCTGTGCCTGAACACGCGGCTATGCGAGAATATATAAAGGAGTCCTTGGAAAAGGGACATATTCGTCCTTCGTCATCTCCCTTAGGAGCCGGTTTTTTCTTTGTGTCTAAGAAAGACGGCTCTTTGAGGCCGTGTATTGATTATCGACTTTTGAATAAAATCACGGTTAAATATCAATATCCGTTACCACTGCTTACTGATTTGTTTGCTCGTATAAAGGGGGCCAAGTGGTTCTCTAAGATTGATCTCCGTGGGGCGTATAATTTGGTGCGAATCAAGCAGGGGGATGAGTGGAAAACCGCATTTAATACGCCCGAGGGCCATTTTGAGTATTTGGTGATGCCTTTTGGTCTTTCAAATGCCCCTTCAGTCTTCCAGTCCTTTATGCATGACATTTTCCGCGATTATTTGGATAAATTTATGATTGTGTATCTGGATGATATTCTGATTTTTTCGGATGACTGGGACTCTCATGTCCAGCAGGTCAGGAGGGTTTTTCAGGTTTTGCGGTCTAATTCCTTGTGTGTGAAGGGTTCTAAGTGTGTTTTTGGGGTTCAAAAGATTTCCTTCTTGGGATACATTTTTTCCCCCTCTTCCATCGAGATGGATCCTGTCAAGGTTCAGGCTATTGGTGATTGGACGCAACCCTCTTCTCTTAAGAGTCTTCAGAAATTTTTGGGCTTTGCTAACTTTTATCGTCGATTTATTGCTGGTTTTTCTGATGTTGTAAAACCATTGACTGATTTGACTAAGAAGAGTGCTGATGTTGCTGATTGGTCCCCTGATGCTGTGGAGGCCTTTCGGGAGCTCAAGCGCCGCTTTTCTTCCGCCCCAGTGTTGCGTCAGCCTGATGTTGCTCTTCCTTTTCAGGTTGAGGTCGACGCTTCTGAAATCGGAGCTGGGGCGGTGTTGTCGCAGAGAAGTTCCGACTGCTCCGTGATGAGACCTTGTGCCTTTTTTTCCCGTAAATTTTCGCCCGCCGAGCGGAATTATGATATTGGGAATCGGGAGCTTTTGGCCATGAAGTGGGCTTTTGAGGAGTGGCGTCACTGGCTTGAGGAGGCCAGACATCAGGTGGTGGTATTGACTGACCACAAAAATTTAATTTACCTTGAGTCTGCCAGGCGCCTGAATCCTAGACAGGCGCGCTGGTCGTTGTTTTTCTCTCGGTTTAATTTTGTGGTGTCTTACCTACCGGGTTCTAAGAATGTTAAGGCGGATGCCCTTTCTAGGAGTTTTGAGCCTGACTCCCCTGGTAATTCTGAGCCCACAGGTATCCTTAAAGATGGAGTGATATTGTCTGCCGTTTCTCCAGACCTGCGGCGGGCCTTGCAGGAGTTTCAGGCGGATAGACCTGATCGTTGCCCACCTGGTAGACTGTTTGTTCCTGATGATTGGACCAGTAGAGTCATCTCTGAGGTTCATTCTTCTGCGTTGGCAGGTCATCCTGGAATCTTTGGTACCAGGGATTTGGTGGCAAGGTCCTTCTGGTGGCCTTCCCTGTCACGAGATGTGCGAGGCTTTGTGCAGTCTTGTGACGTTTGTGCTCGGGCCAAGCCTTGTTGTTCTCGGGCTAGTGGATTGTCGTTACCCTTGCCTATCCCGAAGAGGCCTTGGACGCACATCTCGATGGATTTTATTTCGGATCTGCCTGTTTCTCAGAAGATGTCTGTCATCTGGGTGGTGTGTGACCGTTTCTCTAAGATGGTCCATCTGGTTCCCTTGCCTAAGTTGCCTTCTTCTTCCGAGTTGGTTCCTCTGTTTTTTCAAAATGTTGTTCGTTTGCATGGTATTCCGGAGAATATCGTTTCTGACAGAGGGACCCAATTCGTGTCTAGATTTTGGCGGGCATTCTGTGCTAGGATGGGCATAGATTTGTCTTTTTCGTCTGCTTTCCATCCTCAGACTAATGGCCAGACCGAGCGGACTAATCAGACCTTGGAGACATATTTGAGGTGTTTTGTGTCTGCGGATCAGGATGATTGGGTTGCTTTTTTGCCTTTGGCGGAGTTCGCCCTCAATAATCGGGCCAGCTCTGCCACCTTGGTGTCCCCGTTTTTCTGTAATTCGGGGTTTCATCCTCGATTTTCCTCCGGTCAAGTGGAATCTTCGGATTGTCCTGGAGTGGATGCTGTGGTGGAGAGGTTGCATCAGATTTGGGGGCAGGTGGTGGACAATTTGAAGTTGTCCCAGGAGAAGACTCAGCTTTTTGCCAACCGCCGTCGTCGTGTTGGTCCTCGGCTTTGTGTTGGGGACTTGGTGTGGTTGTCTTCTCGTTTTGTCCCTATGAGGGTTTCTTCTCCTAAGTTTAAGCCTCGGTTCATCGGCCCGTACAAGATATTGGAGATTCTTAACCCTGTGTCCTTCCGTTTGGACCTCCCTGCATCCTTTTCGATTCATAATGTTTTTCATCGGTCATTGTTGCGCAGGTATGAGGTACCGGCTGTGCCTTCCGTTGAGCCTCCTGCTCCGGTGTTGGTTGAGGGTGAGTTGGAGTACGTTGTGGAAAAGATCTTAGACTCTCGTGTTTCCAGACGGAAACTCCAGTATCTGGTCAAATGGAAGGGATACGGTCAGGAGGATAATTCTTGGGTCACTGCCTCTGATGTTCATGCCTCCGATCTTGTCCGTGCCTTTCATAGGGCTCATCCTGATCGCCCTGGTGGTTCTGGTGAGGGTTCGGTGCCCCCTCCTTGAGGGGGGGGTACTGTTGTGAAATGGGATTCTGGGCTCCCCCGGTGGCCACTTGTGGAATTGTACTTGTGTGCATCATCCCCTCTGTTCACCTGCTCCTATCAGGATGTGGGAGTCGCTATATAACCTTGCTCCTCTGTCAGTTTCATGCCGGTCAACAATGTAATCAGAAGCCTTCTGTGCATGTTCCTGCTACTAGACAACTCCTAGCTAAGTTGGACTTTTGTCCTTGTGTGTTTTTGCATTTTGTTCCTGTTCACAGCTGCTGTTTCGTTACTGTGTCTGGAAAGCTCTTGTGAGCGGAAATTGCCACTCTGGTGTTATGAGTTAATGCTAGAGTCTTAAAGTAATTTCTGGATGGTGTTTTGATAGGGTTTTCTGCTGACCATGAAAGTGCCCTTTCTGTCTTCATGCTATCTAGTAAGCGGACCTCGATTTTGCTAAACCTATTTTCATACTACGTTTGTCATTTCATCTAAAATCACCGCCAATATATGTGGGGGCCTCTGTCTGCCTTTTGGGAAAATTTCTCTAGAGGTGAGCCAGGACTGTCTTTTCCTCTGCTAGGATTAGGTAGTTCTCCGGCTGGCGCTGGGCATCTAGGGATAAAAAACGTAGGCATGCTACCCGGCCACTTCTAGTTGTGCGGCAGGTTTAGTTCATGGTCAGTATAGTTTCCATCTTCCAAGAGCTAGTTCTCATATATGCTGGGCTATGTTCTCTCGCCATTGAGAATCATGACACCCAACCCTAACCCTAGCCCCAACCCTAACTTTAGCCCAACCCTAACCCTAATGGAAAAATGGATATAAATACTTTTTTAATTATTTTTACCTAAATAAGGGGGCGATAAAGGGGGTTTGTTTTACAATTTTTGTTATTTTTATCACTGTGATAGTGACTATCACAGTGATCAAAATGAACCAATAGGAAAAATTTCCTATTATTGCTGGGTGCCGGCCAGCAGATCTTTGCGGGTGCAAAGCGCCTGCCATTTTCTTCCCGGAAGAAGACACTGCCATCTGGGAGACTTCACGGGGGCACAGGGACACTGAAGGTACCTAGGGGAATCGGGGGATCCCATTTCTCTCTCTTCTGATGTGCGATCACATCAAGGAGAGAGAAAATAATTGGGAAATAAGATTTTTTTTGTGGTCGCCATTAATCTGTTAACAACGGCGATCGCAACACTGGGGTCTTTAAAAACCAACCTTTATCATGTTCTCTAGGGTCTCAGCTACCCCCACAGTAGCCGAGACTTCAGAGTAATTCCCATGCTGGGGGGCGCTATACATTTATTTCTCAGTGCTGTTAAAAAGCGGATTTGAGGCATAAGTACCCTTATCTGCCGCCGTTAAAAGGCATATCGGTGGTCATTAAGGGGTTAAAAAACTCATTAAATAAAGAAAGAAATAAATTTAAAAAAATCAAACAATTATTTTTATGTAAACAAGATACGGATATTTGGTATCGCAACATCTGGAAACGGCCAACCTATAAAACTGTCACCTTCTTTAACCACTTCAGTGACCTTTGTAAAAATAATTTATAAAAAAAAGTTGCACAAAAATATGATTTTTCATCATGCTTCCAAAAAAGGGGAATAAAACATGATAAAAAATTCAAATGTGAACAAAAATGGCATACCTGAAAACTTAATCTTGTCTTACAGAAATAAGCCACCATATACACTCACTGGCCACTTTATTAGGTACACCTGTCCAACTTCTTGTTAACACTTAATTTCTAATCAGCCAATCACATGGCGGCAACTCAGTGAATTTAGGCATGTAGACATGGTCAAGACAATCTCCTGCAGTTCAAACCGAGCATCAGTATGGGGAAGAAAGGTGATTTGAGTGCCTTTGAACGTGGCATGGTTGTTGGTGCCAGAAGGGCTGGTCTGAGTATTTCAGAAACTGCTGATCTACTGGGATTTTCACGCACAACCATCTCTAGGGTTTACTGAGAATGGTCCGAAAAAGAAAAAAAATCCAGTGAGCGGCAGTTCTGTGGGCGGAAATACCTTGTTGATGCCAGAGGTCAGAGGAGAATGGGCAGACTGGTTCGAGCTGATAGAAAGGCAACAGCGACTCAAATCGCCACCCGTTACAACCAAGGTAGGCCTAAGAGCATCTCTGAACGCACAGTGCGTTGAACTTTGAGGCAGATGGGCTACAGCAGCAGAAGACCACACCGGGTACCACTCCTTTCAGCTAAGAACAGGAAACTGAGGCTACAATTTGTACAAGCTCATCGAAATTGGACAGTAGAAGATTGGAAAAACGTTGCTTGGTCTGATGAGTCTCGATTTCTGCTGCGACATTCGGATGGTAGGGTCAGAATTTGGCATAAACAACATGAAAGCATGGATCCATCCTGCCTTGTATGGAGCATCTTTGGGATGTGCAGCCGACAAATCTGCGGCAACTGTGTGATGCCATCATGTCAATATGGACCAAAATCTCTGAGGAATGCTTCCAGCACCTTGTTGAATCTATGCCACGAAGAATTGAGGCAGTTCTGAAGGCAAAAGGGGGTCCAACCCGTTACTAGCATGGTGTACCTAATAAAGTGGCCGGTGAGTGTAGCTCTGTCAGTGGAGAAATAAAAAAGTAATAGCTTTTAGATTATAACGATTCAAAAATAATTATTAGCACTGCAGCCTTGCAGCTATGGGGTCCTGGGTTCAAACCCCACCAAATACATCTTATGCAATGAGTTTGCAATGTTCTACCCGTGTTTGTGTGGGTTTTCTCTTGGTTCTCTGTTTCCTCTTACATTCCAAAGACATACTGATAACGAAAATTAATTAATCCATGAAAAACGATGCAGAATATGATAGCACTATATAAACAATGCATGATAAATAAATAATAACTAGGATATCCATGTAACTCTCTGAAATACCTGATTCAGATGGAACTCTGGGTGGAAGATTTCCTATAATGAAGCATATGAAGCATGTGTAGGCACTCTAGATGCTGTCTGGCCTATGATACGGCAGTGTCCGTCTTTTAGGAGTGCATAAAATCACAGTTGGCCACAGTTTTGTGCACTTCTGAAAAGGACAATGCTGAACAGAGGCCAGACAGAGTCTAGAAGAACTGTAATGTCTCATTATAGTGAATGGACCTTTAGAGAGTTTCATCTGAATCACATCTTTTGAGTTAGATGGAAGCTCCGATATAACTGCTCAACATAGATCACCACATAAATGTGATGCAAAATGTTATGTAAAATATTCCCAATAAAACCTTCAACTGATTCCACAAAAAAGTAAGTCCCCACTCAGACCCATCATCTTTCAATGGAAATATAGGGGGCTTCCACGTTACTGGTAGTACAAACGCTCTAGAATAGCACTATGGCTCCTTGCTCCCCAAAAGAAATCCAGCAAATTCTGCGCTCCCAAATCCAAATGCCCCTCTCCCATCTGAGTCCCAGTGTATCTTAACTGTCATGATCTCCATGGCCAGAGAACTAGCATAAGCCTCAATAGGAACAAGCTCTTGGAAGATGTAACTATACTGACCATGAACTAAACCTACCGCATCATCTAGAAGTAGCCAGGTAGCATGTCCTACTTTTTATCCCTATATGCCCAGCGCCGGCCGGAGAACTAAATAATGCTAGCAGAGGGAAATATAAGACCTGACTCACCTCTAGAGAAATGCCCAAAAAGGAGACAGAGGCCCCCCACATATATTGGCGGTGATATGAGATGAAACAACAAACGCAGCAGGAAAATAGTTTTAGCAAATTTGAGGTCCGCTTTCTAGATAGCAGAAGACAGAAAGCATACTTTCATGGTCAGTAGAAAACCCTAACAAAACACATCCAGAAATTACTTTAGGACTCTGGCATTAACTCATAATACCAGAGTGGCAATTCCTGATCAACAAGAGCTTTCCAGACACAGTAACGAAACTGCAGCTGTGAACTGGAACCAAAATACAAAAACAAAACATGGACGAATGTCCAACTTATCTAGTAGATGTCTGGGAGCAGGAACAAGCACAGAGAGGCTTCTGATAACATTGTTGACCGGCAAGCATCTAACAGAGAAGCCAGGTTATATAGCGACACCCAGATCTAATCAGAACAGGTGAACAGGGAAGATGATGTCACAAGTTCAATTCCACCAGTAGCCACCGGGGGAGCCCAGAATCCAAATTCACAACAGTACCCCCCCCTCAAGGAGGGGGCACCGAACCCTCACCAGAACCACCAGGGCGATCAGGATGGGCCCTATGAAAGGCACGAACCAGATCAGAGGCATGAACATCAGATGCAGTGACCCAAGAATTATCCTCCTGGCCGTATCCCTTCCACTTGACCAGATACTGGAGTCTCCGTCTGGAAACACGGGAGTCTAGGATTTTTTCCACAACGTACTCCAACTCACCCTCAACCAACACCGGAGCAGGAGGCTCAACGGAAGGCACAACCGGTGCCTCATACCTGCGCAATAACGACCGATGAAAAACGTTATGAATAGAAAAGGATGCAGGGTGGTCCAAACGGAAGGAAACAGGGTTAAGAATCTCCAATATTTTATACGGACCGATGAACCGAGGCTTAAACTTAGGAGATGAGACCCTCATAGGGACAAAACGAGAAGACAACCACACCAAATCTCCAACACAAAGCCGAGGACCAACACGACGGTGACGGTTGGCAAAAAGCTGAGTCTTCTCCTGGGACAACTTTAAATTGTCCATCACCTGCCCCCAGATATGATGCAATCTCTCCACCACCACATCCACTCCAGGACAATCCGAGGATTCCATCTGACCGGAGGAAAATCGAGGGTGGAACCCCGAATTACAGAAAAACGGGGACACCAAAGTGGCAGAGCTGGCCCGATTATTGAGGGCGAACTCCGCCAATGGCAAAAAAGCAACCCAATCATCCTGGTCAGCAGACACAAAACACCTCAGATATGTCTCCAGGGTCTGATTAGTCCGCTCGGTCTGGCCATTAGTCTGAGGGTGAAAAGCAGACGAAAAAGACAAATCTATGCCCATCCTAGCACAGAATGCCCGCCAAAATCTAGACACAAATTGGGTTCCTCTGTCAGAAACGATATTCTCAGGAATACCATGCAAACGAACAACATTTTGAAAAAACAGGGGCACCAACTCGGAAGAAGAAGGCAATTTGGGCAGGGGAACCAAATGGACCATCTTAGAAAAACGGTCACACACCACCCAGATGACAGACATCTTCTGAGAAACAGGCAGATCTGAAATAAAATCCATCGAGATGTGTGTCCAAGGCCTCTTAGGAATAGGCAAGGGCAACAATAATCCACTAGCCCGAGAACAACAAGGCTTGGCCCGAGCACAAACGTCACAAGACTGCACAAAGCCTCGCACATCTCGTGACAGGGAAGGCCACCAGAAGGATCTTGCCACCAAATCCCTGGTACCAAAAATTCCAGGATGACCTGCCAATGCAGAAGAATGTACCTCAGAGATGACTCTACTGGTCCAATCATCAGGAACAAACAACCTATCAGGCGGACAACGATCCGGTCTATCCGCCTGAAACTCCTGCAAGGCCCGCCGCAGGTCTGGAGAAACGGCTGACAAGATAACTCCCTCCTTAAGAATACCTGTGGGGTCAGAGTTGCCGGGTGAATCAGGCTCAAAACTCCTAGAAAGGGCATCCGCCTTAACATTCTTAGAACCCGGTAGGTACGATACCACAAAATTAAACCGAGAGAAAAATAATGACCAGCGCGCCTGTCTAGGATTCAGGCGCCTGGCGGTCTCAAGATAGATCAAATTTTTGTGGTCAGTCAATACCACCACCTGATGTCTGGCCCCCTCGAGCCAATGGCGCCACTCCTCAAACGCCCACTTCATGGCCAAAAGCTCCCGATTCCCAACATCATAATTCCGCTCAGCGGGCGAAAATTTACGGGAAAAGAAGGCACAAGGCCTCATCACGGCGCAGTCAGAACTTTTCTGCGACAACACTGCCCCAGCCCCGATCTCAGAAGCGTCGACCTCAACCTGAAAAGGAAGAGTCACATCAGGCTGACGCAACACAGGGGCAGAAGAAAAACGGCGCTTAAGCTCCTGAAAGGCCTCCACAGCATCAGGGGACCAATTAGCAACATCAGCACCCTGTCTAGTCAAATCGGTCAATGGCTTAACGACATCCGAAAAACCAGAAATAAATCGACGATAAAAGTTGGCAAAGCCCAAAAATTTCTGAAGACTTTTAAGAGAAGAGGGCTGCGTCCAATCACAAATAGCTTGAACCTTGACAGGATCCATCTCAATGGAAGAGGGAGAAAAAATATATCCCAAAAAGGAAATTCTCTGAACCCCAAAAACGCACTTAGAACCCTTGACACACAGAGAATTAGACCGCAAAACCTGAAAAACCCTCTTAACTTGCCGGACATGAGAGTCCCAATCATCCGAAAAAATCAGAATATCATCCAGATACACTATCATAAATTTATCCAAAAAATCGCGGAAAATATCATGCATAAAGGACTGGAAGACTGAAGGGGCATTAGAAAGACCAAAAGGCATCACCAAATACTCAAAGTGGCCCTCGGGCGTATTAAATGCGGTTTTCCACTCATCCCACTGAGTAAGCACAGACCATTTACGGAATTTTTGGCAGTAAATTTCAGCTTCATCTTGCCCCTGCGATAGGGACATCAAAGTTTTTTCTGCCTGAAGTTCCAAATGAGGTTCCTCATACAGCAAGCCCAAGGCCAGAAAAAACGCATCCACATTGCGCAACGCAGGATCCCCTGGTGCCAATGCAAAAGCCCAATCTTGAGGGTCGCCGCGGAGCAAGGAAATCACAATCCCAACCTGCTGTGCAGGGTCTCCAGCAGAACGAGATTTCAGGGACAAAAATAACTTACAATTATTTCTAAAATTCTGAAAGCTAGATCTATTCCCTGAGAAGAATTCCGGCAAAGGAATTCTCGGCTCTGATACCGGAGCATGAACAACAAAATCTTGCAAACTTTGTACTTTCGTGGCGAGATTATTCAAACCTGCAGTTACACTCTGTAGATCCATTATAGACAGGTGAACATAGAGCCATTCAAAGATTAGAAGGAGAGAGAAAAAAAAGAAAGACTGCAGCATAGACAGACTGGCAAGTGATCCAATTAAGAGCACACTAACTACTAGAGAAAAAAAAAAAAAAAAAAAAAAATTTCAGCAGACTTCTTATTTCTCTCCTTTCTCAGCCAAGGATTTTAACCCTTTAGTGGGCCGGTCAAACTGTCATGATCTCCATGGCCAGAGAACTAGCATAAGCCTCAATAGGAACAAGCTCTTGGAAGATGTAACTATACTGACCATGAACTAAACCTACCGCATCATCTAGAAGTAGCCAGGTAGCATGTCCTACTTTTTATCCCTATATGCCCAGCGCCGGCCGGAGAACTAAATAATGCTAGCAGAGGGAAATATAAGACCTGACTCACCTCTAGAGAAATGCCCAAAAAGGAGACAGAGGCCCCCCACATATATTGGCGGTGATATGAGATGAAACAACAAACGCAGCAGGAAAATAGTTTTAGCAAATTTGAGGTCCGCTTTCTAGATAGCAGAAGACAGAAAGCATACTTTCATGGTCAGTAGAAAACCCTAACAAAACACATCCAGAAATTACTTTAGGACTCTGGCATTAACTCATAATACCAGAGTGGCAATTCCTGATCAACAAGAGCTTTCCAGACACAGTAACGAAACTGCAGCTGTGAACTGGAACCAAAATACAAAAACAAAACATGGACGAATGTCCAACTTATCTAGTAGATGTCTGGGAGCAGGAACAAGCACAGAGAGGCTTCTGATAACATTGTTGACCGGCAAGCATCTAACAGAGAAGCCAGGTTATATAGCGACACCCAGATCTAATCAGAACAGGTGAACAGGGAAGATGATGTCACAAGTTCAATTCCACCAGTAGCCACCGGGGGAGCCCAGAATCCAAATTCACAACACTTAACCATATATAGCAGCCACATGTTTGGCATTTCTGTAGTGATCAAGCCCCCCTAATTTACTGGTGCGTGTCTCCAGAAGCCTGAGCTGGGCATAATGTACTGGTCACTACAACGGTAGTTTGCAAATTTCAGTCAGCAACATCCACTGCTGCTTGTTTCTGGGAAATACCCATGGAGCCAAAATCACCACTACATCTGTAGATAAATTCCAAAAGAGTTAGAATTTCCAAAATGTGGTCACTTGAGGGGGGATTCTGCTTTTCCAGCACTTAGGGGCTCTTTATATGTACAGATGGGAGCAGTTGTGTCAAGCAGATTATTGAGCAGTGTAGGTGCCCCCCAGGGAACGGTGCTTGCACCCTTTCTATTCACACTGTATACATCAGACTTTCAGTATAAATCTGATCTTTGCCACCTTCAAAAATTTTCGGATGACTCCGTGGTTGTGGGATGTATTAGGGGAGATCGGGGGGATGAGGAATATAGAAGGGTGGTGTCGAATTTCGTGGATTGGTGCAATGGTAACTATCTACAACTAAATGTTAAGAAAACCAAGGAGTTGGTGGCCAACTATAGCAGGATTAAGTTGGAATGCTTACCGATCACTATTGCTGGTCAGGAGGTAGAGCAGGTGGAGAGTTATAAATATTTGGGGGTCCATTTGGATAGCAAACTGGACTGGAGATGCCACTCAGAGACTGTCTACAAGAAGGGGATGAGCAGACTGTATTTCCTAAGGAAACTGAGGTCTTTTAATGTGTGTAGCAAAATGTTAGAAATGTTCTACCAGTCTGTGGTGGCAAGTGCCATCTTTTTTGCAATCATATGCTGGGGTATTAGTGTGCGGGCCTCTGATGCTAATAGGCTGAATAAGCTTATCAAAAAGGCAAGCTCTGCTGTCGGCTGCAATCTGGACTCTCTTGAGGAGGTAGTGGAGAGAAGAACTCTGAAAAAGTGTATGGCAATCATGAACAATAATGCACATCCACTATATGAGCTATTCATGAGACAGAAGAGCACCTTCAGTAACCGGCTAATACTTCTGAGGTGTAAGAAGGAAAAATTTAGGAAATCGTTTGTGCCAACTGCTATGGGGATGTACAACAATAACATTAGGGTTAAATCATAAAGGGGATTGTCTACTTTATTTCTTCTACTTTTCAGTTCACCCGCTGTGTTTGTCCTATTCTAATGTATAATGTCCTCTGTCAACAAACTGTCATGTCAATTATGTAATTCATTTTATGATTCTTATGATGTAAGTTGTGCTGCTGTGATACCATAATTTCCCACGGGATCAATAAAGTGTATCGTATCGTATCGTATCGTATCGTATATGGAATCTGCAAAACTATTCTAGGAAAATCTGCGGTCCAGGAGACAAATAGTGCTCCGTCCCTCCCGAGTCTCTCCGTGTGGCTAAGTAGTACTGTACAGCCACATGTGGGGTATTGTCACGTTCATTAGAAATTTGTGGGACAAATTTTGGTGCCATTTTTACTCATTTCCTAGTATGAAAATGTAAAACTTGGGGCTAACACACAATCTTGTTGGTAAAAATGTAACTTATTTTATCTTCACTGCCCAATGGTATAAAAGTCTGTGACTCACCTGTGGTGTCAATATAATCACTGCACCCCTAGATGAATTGAGAAGTTTACTTTGTAAAATGGGATCATTTATGGGGGTTCTGCTGTGTTGGCACC
The DNA here is from genome assembly GCF_051348905.1 of Ranitomeya variabilis. Lineage (NCBI taxonomy): Eukaryota > Metazoa > Chordata > Amphibia > Anura > Dendrobatidae > Ranitomeya > Ranitomeya variabilis. Next base: position 682,881,815 of record NC_135233.1, read on the forward strand.
TCAGGGGCTCTGCCAATGTAACATGTAACTCTCAAACAAGTGCAGCAAGATCTGCACTATAATATGGTGTTTCTTCCATTCCTAGCCCTGTCGTGCACCCAAACAGATATTTTGGGTATCAAAGTACTCAGTAAAAATTGCACAACAAATTTTATAGAGCAATTTCTCCTGTTACCCTTATGAAAATGCAAAATTTGGAGCTAAAAAAGAATTATATGGGAAAAATGTGATTTTTTAAATTTTCACAGCTCTACATTAGAAACTTCTGTAAAGCACCTGTGGGTTCAAAGTGCTCAATACACATCTAGATAAGTTCCTTGGGGGTCATTCCTTGGGGTTCTAGTTTCCAAAATGAGGTAACTTGTTTGGGATTTACACTGTTTAGGCACATCGGATGCTCTCCAAATGTGACATGGTATTCGCTAATTATTCCAGCAAATTTTAAATTCAAAAAGTCAAATGGCGCTTCTTCCCTTCAGAGCCCTGCCGTGTGCCCCAACATTGTTTTAATACCACATATGGGGTATTGGCATGCTCAGGAGGAATTGCACAACAAATTGCATGATCCATTTTCTCCTGTTACCCTTGCAGAAGTAAAAAAAAATAGGTCTAAAGGAAAATTTTTGTGAAAGAAAATTAAATGTTTATTTTTTGCTTCCACATTCCAAAAATTCCTGTGAAGCACTTGAAGGGTTAATAAACCTCTTGAATGTTACTTTGAGCACCTTGAGGGGTGCAGTTTTTAGAATGGTGTCACTTTGGGGTATTTTCTGTCATATAGGCCCCCCAAAGTCACTTCAAATGTGAGGTGGTCCCTAAAAAAAAAAAAAAATGGTTTTGCAAATTTTGTTGTAAAAATGAGAAATTACTGATCAACTTTTAACCCTTATAACTTCTTAACAAAAAAAATTATATTTCAAAAGATTGTGCTGATGAAAAGAAGATATGTGGGAAATGTTATTTATTAACTATTTTGGCGATATGACTCTCTGATTAACCCCTCTGTGACCTTTGACGTACTATCCCGTCGAGGTGACCTGGGCCTATCTGACCCTCGACGGGATAGTACGTCATAGCCGATCGGCCGCGCTCACGGGGGGAGCGCGGCCGATCGCGGCCGGGTGTCAGCTGACTATCGCAGCTGACATCCGGCACTATGTGCCAGGAGCGGTCACGGACCGCTCCCGGCACATTAACCCCCGGCACACCGCGATCAAACATGATCGCGATGTGCCGGCGGTGCAGGGAAGCATCGCGCAGGGAGGGGGCTCCCTGCGGGCTTCCCTGAGCCCCCCGCAGCAACGCGATGTGATCGCGTTGCTGCGAGGGTCTTACCTCCCTCCCTGCCTGCTCCAGACCCGGATCCAAGATGGCCGCGGATCCGGGTCCTGCAGGGAGGGAGGTGGCTTCACAGAAGCCTGCTCAGAGCAGGCACTGTGAAGCAGCCTGCACTTCAATCAGATCGGTGATCTGTCAGAGTGCTATGCAAACTGGCAGATCACCGATCTGTATTGTCCCCCCCTGGGGCAAAGTAAAAAAGTTTAAAAAAAAATTTCCAAATGTGTAAAAAAAAATAAAAAAAAATATTCCAAAATAATGAAAAAAAAAAAATTATTTTCCCATAAATACATTTCTTTACCTAAATAAAAAAAAACAAACAATAAAAGTACACATATTTAGTATCGCCGCGTCCGTAACGACCTGACCTATAAAACTGGCCCACTAGTTAACCCCTTCAGTAAACACCGTAAGAAAAAAAAAAAAAAATGAGGCAAAAAACAACGCTTTATTATCATACCGCCGAACAAAAAGTGGAATAACACGCGATCAAAAAGACAGATATAAATAACCATGGTACCGCTGAAAGCGTCATCTTGTCCCGCAAATAACGAGCCACCATACAGCATCATCAGCAGAAAAAAAAAAAAGTTATAGTCCTGAGAATAAAGCGATGCAAAAATAATTATTTTTTCCATAAAATAGTTTTTATCGTATAAAAGCGCCAAAACATAAAAAAATAATATAAATGAGATATCGCTGTAATCGTACTGACCCGAAGAATAAAACTGCTTTATCAATTTTACCAAACGCGGAACGGTATAAACGCCTCCCCCAAAAGAAATTCATGAATAGCTGGTTTTTGGTCATTCTGCCTCACAAAAATCGGAATAAAAAGCGATCAAAAAATGTGACGTGCCCAAAAATGTCACCAATAAAAACGTCAACTCGTCCCGCAAAAAACAAGACCTCACATGACTCTGTGGACCAAAATATGGAAAATTTATAGCTCTCAAAATGTGGTAACGCAAAAAATATTTTTTGCAATAAAAAGCGTCTTTCAGTGTGTGACGGCTGCCAATCATAAAAATCCGCTAAAAAACCGCTATAAAAGTAAATCAAACCCCCCTTCATCACCCCCTTAGTTAGGGAAAAATTAAAAAAAAGTATTTATTTCCATTTTCCCATTAGGGCTAGGGTTAGGGCTAGGGTTGGGGCTAGGGTTAAGGCTACAGTTAGGGTTGGGGCTAAAGTTACGGTTAGGGTTTAGATTACATTTACGGTTGGGAATAGGGTTGGGATTAGGGTTAGGGGTGTGTCAGGGTTAGAGGTGTGGTTAGGGTTACTGTTGGGATTAGGGTTAGGGGTGAGTTTGGATTAGGGTTTCAGTCATAATTGGGGGGTTTCCACTGTTTCGGCACATCAGGGGCTCTCCAAACGCGACATGGCGTCCGATCTCAATTCCAGCCAATTCTGCGTTGAAAAAATAAAACAGTGCTCCTTCCCTTTCGAGCTCTCCCGTGTGCCCAAACAGGGGTTTACCCCAACATATGGGGTATCAGCGTACTCAGGACAAATAGGACAACAACCTTTGGGGTCCAATTTCTCCTGTTACCCCTAGGAAAATACAAAACTGGGGGCTAAAAAATAATTTTTGTGGGAAAAAAAAGGATTTTTTATTTTCACGGCTCTGCGTTATAAACTGTAGTGAAACACTTGGGGGTTCAAAGTTCTTACAACACATCTAGATAAGTTCCTTGGGGGGTCTAGTTTCCAAAATGGGGTCACTTGTGCGGGGCTTCTACTGTTTAGGTACATTAGGGGCTCTGCAAACGCAATGTGACGCCTGCAGACCATTCCATCTAAGTCTGCATTCCAAATGGCGCTCCTTCCCTTCTGAGCCCTCCCATGCATCCAAACGGTGGTTCCCCCCACATATGGGGTATCAGCGCACTCAGGACAAATTGGACAACAACTTTTGGGGTCCAATTTCTCCTGTTACCCTCGGGAAAATACAAAACTGGGGGCTGAAAAATAATTTTTGTGGGAAAAAATTTTTGTTTTATTTTTACGGCTCTGCATTATAAACTTCTGTGAAGCCCTTGGTGGGTCAAAGCGCTCACCACACATCTAGATAAGTTCCTTAGGGGGTCTACTTTCCAACATGGTGTCACTTGTGGGGGGTTTCTACTGTTTAGGTACATTAGGGGCTCTGCAAACGCAATGTGACGCCTGCAGACCATTCCATCTAAGTCTGCATTCCAAATGGCGCTCCTTCACTTCCGAGCCCTTCCATGCGTCCAAACGGTGGTTTCCCCCCACATATGGGGTATCAGCGCACTCAGGACAAATTGGACAACAACTTTTGGGGTCCAATTTCTCCTGTTACCCTCGGGAAAATACAAAACTGGGGGCTGAAATATAATTTTTGTGGGAAAAAATTTTTGTTTTATTTTTACGGCTCTGTATTATAAACTTCTGTGAAGCCCTTGGTGGGTCAAAGCGCTCACCACACATCTAGATAAGTTCCTTATGGGGTCTACTTTCCAACTTGGTGTCACTTGTGGGGGGTTTCTACTGTTTAGGTACATTAGGGGCTCTGCAAACGCAATGTGACGCCTGCAGACCATTCCATCTAAGTCTGCATTCCAAATGGCGCTCCTTCCTTTCCGAGCCCTCCCATGCGCCCAAACAGTGGTTCTCCCCACATATGGTATATCATCGCACTCAGGACAACTTGGACAACAGATTTTGGGGTCCAATTTCTCCTGCTACCCTCGGGAAAATACAAAACTGGGGGCTAAAAAAATAATTTTTGTGGGAAAAAATTTTTGTTTTATTTTTACGGCTCTGCATTATTAACTTCTGTGAAGCCCTTGGTGGGTCAAAGCGCTCAAAACACATCTAGATAAGTTCCTTAGGGGGTCTACTTTTCAAAATGGTGTCACTTGTGGGGGGTTTCAATGTTTAGGCACATCAGTGGCTCTCCAAACGCAACATGGCGTCCCATCTCAATTCCTGTCAATTTTGCATTGAAAAGTCAAACGGTGCTACTTCCCTTCCGAGCTCTCCCATGCGCCCAAACAGTGGTTTATCACCACATATGGGGTATCAGCGTACTCAGGACAAATTGTACAACAACTGTTGGGGTCCAATTTCTTCTCTTACCCTTGGGAAAATAAAAAATTGGGGGCGAAAAATAATTTTTGTGAAAAAATATGATTTTTTATTTTTACGGTTCTGCATTATAAACTTCTGTGAAGTACTTGGTGGGTCAAAGTGCTCACCACACCTCTAGATAAGTTCCTTAGGGGGTCTACTTTCCAAAATGGTGTCACTTGTGGGGGGTTTCAATGTTTAGGCACATCAGGGGCTCCCCAAACGCAACATGGCGTCCCATCTCAATTCCAGTCAATTTTGCATTGAAAAGTCAAATGGCGCTCCTTCGCTTCCGAGCTCTGTCATGCGCCCAAACAGTGGTTTACCCCCACATATGGGGTATCAGCGTACTCAGGACAAATTGTACAACAACTTTTGGGGTCCATTTTCTCCTGTTACCCTTGGTAAAATAAAACAAATTGGAGCTGAAGTAAATTTTTTGTGAAAAAAAGTTAAATGTTCATTTTTATTTAAACATTCCAAAAATTCCTGTGAAGCACCAGAAGGGTTAATAAACTTCTTGAATATGGTTTTGAGCACCTTGAGGGGTGCAGTTTTTAGAATGGTGTCACACATGGGTATTTTCTATCATATAGACCCCTCAAAATGACTTCAAATGAGATGTGGTCCCTAAAAAAAAATGGTGTTGTAAAAATGAGAAATTGCTGGTCAACTTTTAACCCTTATAACTCCCTAACAAAAAAAAATTTTGGTTCCAAAATTGTGCTGATGTAAAGTAGACATGTGGGAAATGTTACTTATTAAGTATTTTGCATGACATATCTCTGTGATTTAAGGGCATAAAAATTCAAAGTTGGAAAATTGCAAAATTTTTAAAATTTTCGCCAAATTTCCATTTTTTCTGCAAATAAACGCAGGTAATATCAAAGAAATTTTACCACTATCATGAAGTACAATATGTCACGAGAAAACAATGTCAGAATCGCCAAGATCCGTTGAAGCGTTCCAGAGTTATAACCTCATAAAGGGACAGTGGTCAGAATTGTAAAAATTGGCCCGGTCATTAACGTGCAAACCACCCTTGGGGGTGAAGGGGTTAAAGGGCATAAAAAATAAATTTTGAAAATTGCAAAATGTTCTAAATTTTCTTCAAATTTCAATTTTTTTAACAAATAAATGCAAGTCATATCAAATAATTGTTACCACTATCATGACGTACAATATGTCACGAGAAAACTCTCAGAATCAGTGGGATCCCTTGAAGCGTTTCAGAGTTATTACCACATAAAGTAACATGGGTTATTATCTATTTTAAGGGCATCATATTTTCACAAAAAATATCTGCCTAACTTTACTAATAACATGAAGGACAATGTGTCTCAGAATCACTATGATACATTGAAGCATTCCACAATGATTACCACATAAAGTAACACTGGTCAGATTTGTAAAATTTGGCCTGTCAAGAAGGTGAAAACAGGCTCAGGTATGAATGGGTTCTTCAAAATGGTGTGGATATTTCAAATGTGTGTATTTGAATTAAAGGATACATAGTTTCTCCAAGAAGATCTAAAGTACATATAAATTCTTACTGTTTCTGCAAATAAAGATGGAAATTCCTGACTAGACAAAAAGAGACATATTTATATAACCGTTTAAAAGAGAAAACTGTCCTACATGTCCACAGCATTCATCCACATTGCAGTTTGTATTTCTAAAAGCAGAATACAAAATTAAAGCTGCATGCATTTGGTTGCTACGGGTAAAAAAAACACTTTCTTTTAGGCTGTTTTCTAAATCTTTCCTTTTGTCTAAAAAATTGAGGTGAAATTAATATGCCTCTTGATTTGTTAAATCTAATTGCCACAGTTATTTTGTGGTGTGACGTGTTTTGTGGGATGTCTTTTAGGGTCTAATTTTTTAGTTATTTTTGTCATTCAAAAGTAGAAATGTGTGAATATATTCGAGTGTGATAAAACTCTACTAGAATTTTATAAAAATCTGCATTAGTTAAAATAAGGATTGTTTTTGGTATCCATTAACCGCCATTTTTCTAAACTGTAAATGTCTATCAAAATGTTAAAAACTGTAAATCAAATACTTATACTCACCTTACAGCTCACCTCTCCTTCCCCTTTACTCCTCACTGTCATCTCTCCAGTCATAGACACATCTTCTGGTTTGAGAGCGCTGAATCCTGGGGTGTCGTACACTTGACCAGGATTTCCAGCTGTGATGAAGTCTGGACAGTTACATGCACACACAATGTTGTGATATATCATGACATTATCATAATCTTTCATTCAGTATCTTATGATCATGGCTGCAAGGGCAGAATGTAAGATGACAATTTCATGATTTTGGGGTGTGTGCCTTGAATAAGCACTTACGATGCTGATCAGAAGATGCAATGAGGACAAGAGGTTGTCGAGAAGTGGAGGGGCCTGAGACATGAGTAAGTATAATGATTCTTTTTTATTTTTTTATATTCTACGTTTATTTTGCTTTGAGGTCTGAAGAAACCCCAAAGCACAATAAAGGATATTAAATGTACACTGAACAATTTCTCTACAAATAAAATTTCCCTGAAAATCTGTGAAAAGAGGCAAATTTGAATATCAGCCATAACAATGTCCATTGGAGTAGCCACCTAGTTAAACCAGAGACCAATCAATTGAACATAATCAATTTTTAGAGGACACCTCTCAATTTGTTTTCCTCATCACTAAAACTATATTTTCTCTTAACCCCTTCCCGACCTATTTCGCCACGTAGCCGTCATGAAAGTTGGTGCCAATCCGACCTATGACGCCTATGTGGCATCATAGAGGGATCGCGTCCCTGCAGATCAGGTGAAAGGGTTTACTCCAATTTCACCTGATCTGCAGGGAGAGGGGGAGTGGTACTTCAGCCCAGGGGGGTGGCTTTTCCCCCACGTGGCTACGATCGCTCTGAATGGCTGTTGAAAGTGAAACAGCCAATCAGAGCAATTTGTAATATTTCACCAATGAAACTTGGTGAAATCTTACAATCCAGCCATGGCCAATGCTGCAATATCATCGGCCATGGCTGGAGACCCCGATCACCCCCTCACCGACTGACAGCGGCGATCTGCAGCCACCGTCAGTGTTTGCTACCCCTCGGTCCTGTCCTCCGCGCACTCCTCTCCCCTCCTCTCCCCTCCATCCTGTCTGGTGCCCCCCTGCTGTCCGATCCCACCCCCAATACCTCCAGAGTCCCGGGGTCCCTCCCGGTGTCCATCCAGCATCTAGGATGGGCGCCGCCATCTTCCAAAATGGCGGGCACATGCGCAGTGCGCCCGCCGAATCTGCCGGCCGGAAGATTCGTTCATTCATTTTGATCACTGTGATAGGTTCTACCACAGTGATCAAAATAAAAAAAATAGTAAATAGCCCCCTTTATCACCTCCATAGGTAGGGAACATCATAAAATAAAGGAAATATATTTATTTTTATTTTTCCACTAGTTAGGGTTAGAACTAGGGTTAGGGTTAGGGTTAGAACTAGGTTTAGGGTTAAGGCTAGGGTTAGGGTTAGAACTAGGGTGAGAACTAGGGTTAGGGTTAGAATTAGGGTTAGGACTAGGGTTAGAATTCGAACTAGGGTTAGGGTTAGAACTTGGGTTAGGGTTAGAATTAGGGTTAGCACTAGGGTTAGGGTTAGGGTTAGAACTAGGGTTAGGGTTAGGGTTAGAACTAGGGTTAGGATTAGAACTAGGGTTAGGGTTAGAATTAGGGTTAGAACTAGGGTTAGGATTAGAATTAGGGTTAGGAATAGAACTAGGGTTAGGGTTAGAATTAGGGTTGGAATTAGGGTATGTGCGGATTTGGCTGCGGATTCGCAGCAGTTTTCCATGTGGTGTACAGTACCATGTAAACCTATGGAAAACCAAATCCGCTGTGCCCATGGTGCGGAAAATACCGCGTGGAAACGCAGTGTTGTATTTTCCACAGCATGTCAATTCTTTGTGCGGATTCCGCAGCGTTTTACACCTGTTCCTCAAAAGAAATCTGCACAAAAAAACGCAGGAAATCCGCGGTAAATCCACAGGTAAAACACAGTGCGTTTTATCTGCGGATGTTTCAAAAACAGTGCTGAAAAATCCACACACAAATCCGCAACGTGGGCACATAGCTTTAGGGTTAGGGTTGGAATTAGAGTAAGGGTTGGGATTAGGATTGGGGTTGGAATTAGGGATAAGATAAGGGTTAGCGGTGTGCTGGGGTTAGGGTTAGGCTTGTGGTTAGGGTTATGGTTAGGGTTGGGATTAGGGATAGGGGTGTGTTGGGGTTAGTGTTTGAGTTAGAATTCACTGTTTAGGCACATCAGGGGGTCCCAAACGACAAGGCGCCACCATTGATTACAGCCAATCTTGCGTTCAAAAAGTCAAATGGTGCTCCCTCCCTTCCGAGCCTTGACGTGTGCCCAAACAGTGGTTTACCCAAACATATGGGGTATCAGCGTACTCAGTAAAAATTGCACAACAAATTTGGCGGTCTAATTTCTCCTCTTACCCTTGGGAAAATAAAAAATTGGGGGCTAAAAAAAATTTTTGGGTGGGAAAAAAATATTTTTTATTTTCACGGCTCTGTGAAGCACTTGGGGGTTCAAAGTGCTCACCACACATCTAGATAAGTTCCTTGGGCAATCTAGTTTCCAAAATGGCATCACTTGTGGGGGGCTTCTACTATTTAGGCACATCAGGGGCTCTGCAAACGCAACGTGACGCCCGCAGACCATTCCATCAAAGTCTGCATTTTAAAACGTCACTACTTCCCTTCCGAGCCCCGATGTGTGCCCAAACAGTGGTTTACCCCAACATGTGGGGTATCATCATACTCAGGACAAACTGGACAACAACCTTTGGGGTCCAATTTCTCCTGCTACCCTTGAAAAAATAAAAAATTGTGGACTAAAAAATCATTTTTGAGGAAAAAAAATATTTTTTATTTTCACGGCTCTATATTATAAACTTCTGTGAAGCACTTGGGGGTTCAAAGTGCTCACCACACATCTAGATAAGTTACCATGGGTGTCTAATTTCTAAAATGGGGTCACTTGTGGGGGGCTTCTACTGTTTAGGCACATCAGGGGCTCTGCAAATGCAACGTGACGACCGCAGACCATGCCATCAAAGTCTGCATTTTAAAACATCACTACTTCTCTTCCGAGCCCCGACGTGTGCCCAAACAGTGGTTTACCCCAACATATGGGGTATCAGCGTACTCAGGACAAACTGGACAACAACTTTTGGAGTCCAATTTCTCCTGCTACCCTTGAAAAAATAAAAAATTGCTGACTAAAAATCATTTTTGAAAAAAAAAAAGGATTTTTTATTTTCAAGGCTCTGCGTTATAAACTCCTGTGAAGCACTTGGGGGTTCAAAGTGCTCACCTTGCATCTAGATAAGTTCCTTGTAGGGTCTAGTTTCCAAAACGGGATCACTTGTGGGGGAGCTCCAATCTTTAGGCACACATGGGCTCTCCAAATGTGACATGGTGTCCGCTAACGATTGGAGCTAATTTTTCATTCAAAAAGCCAAATGGCGCTCCTTCCTTTCTAAGCCTTGCCGTGCGTCCAAACAGTAGTTTACCCCCACATATGAGGTATTGGTGTACTCAGGAGAAATTGCCCAACAAATTTTTGGATTTATTTTATCCTGTTGCCCATGAGAAAATGAAAAAATTGAGGCTAAAAGAAATTTTTTGTGAAAAAAAAGTACTTTTTCATTTTTACGGATCAATTTGTGAGGCACCTGGGGGTTCAAAGTGCTCACTGTGCATCTCGATAAGTTCCTTGGGTGGTCTAATTTCCAAAAGGGGGTCAATTGTGGGGAAGCTCCAATCTTTAGGCACATAGGGGCTCTCCAAACGCGACATGGTGTCCGCTAAAGATTGGAGCAAATTTTTCATTCAAAAAATAAAATGGCACTCCTTTCCTTCCGAGCCTTGCCGTGCACCCAAACAGTGGTTCCCCCCCACATATGGGGTATCAGTGTACTCAGGATAAATTGGACAACAACTTTCGGGTCCACTTTCTCCTCCTTTCTCCTTTTACCGTTGGTAAAATAAAAACAAATTGCTAAAATATCATTTTTGTGAATAAAAAGTTAAATGTTCATTTTTTCCTTCCATGATGCTTCTGCTGCTGTGAAACACCTGAAGGGTTAATAAACTTATTGTATGTGGTTTTGAGCACCTTGTGGGGTGCAGGTTTTAGAATGGTGTCACTTTGGGGTATTTTCAGCCATATAGACCCCTGACTTCAAATGTGAGGTGGTCCCTAAAAAATGGTTTTGTAAATTTTGTTGTTTTGTTTGTTGTCTCTGGTCAAATTTTAACCTTTATAACTTCCTAGCAAAAAAAAATTTTGTTTCCAAAATTATGCTGATGTAAAGTAGACATGAGGGAAATGTTATTTATTAACTGTTTTGTGTCACATAACTCTCTGGTTTAACAGAATAAAAATTCAAAATTTGAAAATTGCGAAATTTTAAAAATTTTCACCAAATTTCCATTTTTTTCACAAATAAACGCAACATTTATCGACCTAAATTTACCACTATCATGAAGCCCAGTATGTCACGCAAAAATGTTATCAGAATCGCTAGGATCCGTTGAAGCGTTCCTGAGTTATTACCTCATAAAGGGACACTGGTCAGAATTGCAAAAAATGGCCAGGTCATTAAGGTCAAAATAGGCTGGGTCATGAAGGGGTTAAAATCTAAAGCATTTTAGAGTAAAACTTACATCCTTGTAAAGAGTCAGTCTGTATTTCATGCTGCTTATGGTTCAGCAACATAAATAGCTGACAGATGCCATTTTACGGGCAGTTAACTCCTTTACGATCTTTGATAAATCCATACATTCATGTCGGCTAGTACTTACCAAAGTTGTACTGTATGTATGGATACATCTAGGCAATTTTGCGCACACATAGGCTGTGACTGTCGCCGGGTGTAAGCTGATTCTGATAGGATGGTGTCACTTTTGAGCGTTTTCTGTCATATGGGCCCCTCATAGTCACTTCAAATTTGATGTGTTCCCTAAAAAAATGGTTTTGTAAATTTTGTGGAAAAAATAGAAATCGCTGGTTAACTTTTAAGCCTTATAACTTCCTAGCCAAAAAAAAAATGTTTCAAAAATTGTGCTGATGTAAAGTCAACATGTTTAAAATGTTATTTATTAACTATTTTGTGTGATATAACTCTGATTTAAGGGCATAAAAGATAAAAGTTTGAAAATTGCTAAATTTTCAACATTTTCGCCAAATTTCCATTTTTTTCACAAATAAAAACGCCAGTCATACCAAATACATTTTTCCACTATCAGAAGGTACAATATGTCACAAAAAAAATCTCAGATTCAGTGTGATCCATTGAAGCATTCCAGAGTTGTTAGCTCACAAAGTTACACTGCATGCAAACAGCCTTGTGGGATAAAGAGGTTAATCATCTCTAATAAGTACAGTATCTCTGAAGTCTTAGTGTACATATTGATAACCAAGGCCCTATATTTTCCCAGCAAAAGGTTTAACTCCATATGCACTGATGATCAAAAAGGTAGCTAGCAATATTGTGAACTTTTGACTTTCAGGCTCACCATCCACTACTGCTTCGAACGTGAGACTACCATCTTTTTATAGACAATTATCTTGGTTATCTCATACATAAATTTAACTTGCAACTATTTTGCATATGATTAGTTATGCTGATTCTTGTCATGTCACTGCATTGTTATTGTTTTACTCCTAACGGTATAAATTTAAATTTTTATTGTTTTGTTCTACCTTTGGCTTTCAACACCACCTAAATTTTTCTGGGCATGTTCTCGATCAGATTCAATCATGTCTCCACTGAAATATGATCCCAGGTCTCTTAAAGTGATGAATATGGACGCGTCTCCACTCCCATAGGCGTGGAGCACATATTCATCACCTTAATGAGTGGTGCCACATGACCGCTGAGCACAGGAAGAGCTGCAGGCAGGCGCCGGCGGCACGAATGAGATGCAGTGCCAGCACCCAGGGCATGCAGGTAGGTGAGTATGATGTTTTCTTTAACAATAGGAAATGTGCACACAGGGATAGGGGACAAGGAGGCATGCATACAGAGATGGAACTGGGGAGGCATGCATATATGGACGGGATGATGCATGCAAGGAAGGAACAGGGGAGGCATGCATACAGGGATGGAAGAGGGGAGGCATTCATACCAGAACAGGGAAGGGGAAGCATGCATACAGGGATGGAACGGGGGAGGCATGCAGACAGGGGCAGGGATGGGGAGGCATTCATACCAAGACAGGGAAGGGGGAGGTATGCATACAATGACAGGGACAGGGGAGGCATACAGACAGGGACAGGGATGGGGAGGCATTCATACCAGATTAGCGACGGGGGGAGCCACGCACAGCAGGAAAGGGATGACGGGACAATGCATACCCGGCTTATACTTGAGTCAATAAGCTTACCCAGTTTTCCGTGGCAAAAGTAGGCGCCTCTGCTTATACTCGGTTTGGCTTATACTCAAGTGTATACGGTATTTAAATAAATAATTGATTATATATTAATTGATTTTATATTAATAAATGGGTAAAAGAGGGTCAGGGAGTGTCTTGTTCAACTAATTATCTCACTAACATTTTTATTACTATGTACTGGAGCCAACTGGTGAATACTCTCATCACCGTATGTCTGCTCTTGCTGCTATCAACGAGATCACGCATATGGTGATAAGAGCTGTACTCATCAGTCAACACATGACCGTCAGTAATATTTTCACCACCTGTCACAGCTGCTTGCTCCCATGCTGTCTTCTGTATGACTTCATGGAGACCGCAGCGCTGTGACCGGTGGTAACCTGTAAGTCTACTGCTGATGAGAGGTGTTTCCCACCCTGTCACACAGATGTCAGCATGGGAACTACCAGATGTTCCGGTCCTCCATTCATTTGAATGAGATCTGGGTTTTGGTTTGAGTTTGGGTACCATTCTGGTACCCGAACCAAACGTTTTTGTAAAGTTAACCTGAACCCAACGAACCCGAACATCCAAGGGTCTGCCTATCCCTACTCAGTATTGAGACCATCATCTATCTTCAGGCTTCCTCTGCTGAACTTTACAGTTTCTTCAATTTCTCAAATGTTTAGCCTCTTTTTACCTTGTGTCTTCCAGACCCATATGCACCCTTAAGTGCCTAATGAAATCCGGGTTTGGGTTTGAGTTCAGATACCGTTCTGGCACCCGAGCCAAACTTTTTTTTATAAAGTTCTTCCTAACCCAACGGACCAAAACATCCAAGGGTCCACCCATCTCTACTCAGTATTCAGACCACCATCTATATTCAGGCTTCCTCAACCAAACTTTACAGTTCCTTCAATTTCTTGAATGGTTAGCCCCTTTTTACCTTGTATCTTCCAGACCCATTTGCACCCTTCAGAGCCTAATCTATTTACTTTTGTCTCATTGCTCTAAAGCACGTGTTTCCAATCTTCTAGCGTCTACTTCTCTTAATGTTTTTCCAAACTCTAGCCAACGCTTCTTATGATGATTTTGAAGTTGAGACTTATTCACCTTCAGTCGGACCACCATTCCAGACTTGTGTAATGTTTGTCCCATGGTGCTTGCATGGACATTTGTGATCTCACTATTACAAAGAATACAAATCACCTTTACTGCCGTGTTTGTCGTGCCAGAACTGATAGACCTTGTTGTGAGCCATCTTGTTGGCTTCAATATTTTACCTGGATGGTACAAACCAGTGACCTTTCACTTGGGAATCAACCTATTAACACACGGAGCTATTAGGTAATGTGAGCACAGGTTGTTATTTGTAGTATAAAGGAAGAAAACGATTTTTCCACCACGAGGAGCAAAACAGTAACAATGCAGTGACATGACAAGAATCTACACAATTACTCACATGCAAAATAGTTGCAAGTCAATTGTATGTATGGGATAGCCAAGATAATTGTCTATCCAATGATAGTAGTCTCACGTTTGAAACAGTAGTGGATGGTGAGATATGGAGCCTGAAAGTCAAAAGTTCAAAACATTTTTGCCACTTTGCTTATTAGTGTACATATTCCTTTTTAATTTAATACACACATAAAAAAATTATCCAGCCGATTTTGCAAAGCTGCAATTTCACATTGATGAAAAAACCAAGGCAGGATTAATGTGATTACTACATTCCCTTTTTATTCAAGTTCTTTTTGAGCTGTGTGTGATTAAACTGATGCTTCTATCTCTACAAACCATCAAACATATAATTTTGCCATTACATTTTTAGGTCACTCCTTGCATACATATCTTGTGGTTAAACCCATTAGTAAAATACAGCGATAAACGCCTGGAGTCCATCAAAATACAAAGAAGGACTTATTTTGGAAGCACTGAAAGCCTCGAGAATGCTGCTCACAGAAACAAACTGTACAACATACAACTTAAACAGGGATATATTTTTATGATGTGTCAGCACAGGGGAGATCAAAAGCTAAAGTCAAATAAATAGCAAATGGGTACTACTAAAGGAAGCTGGGCCTTTAAATAATCAGAAACAAACCCAAGGAATCTCAGAACAGCCATCAAGAATATTTCCCCCCTTTATAAATGTTTCAGGTTCTGGCAAACGTTTTAAAAGCTACTAGATTTACGTTCCAAAATGTAATTTATTCTTCATGGAGGTACTTGCCAGAAATGCAGATGTGTCCAGTGCCAACATCCGCCACAAAGAATGAATGTAAGAGCTTATTTCTGACTGCCCCCCCAACACACCCCACCAACACTATTTGATATACATTATGGTTGTATTATTCTATCTAGATTTAATAACCTATGTGTCATTACAATTAGAATGTAATTGCTCCGATCAACACTTTCATGCAATATTCAGGTTTATAGAGCATCATAATAATATTTCTAGCAGACTTATACCATGCGGACGCTGGTGTCAGGAAGACTTTCCACCCCACTTTCACAATTTGAATATCTGAACCATTGCAAAAAAATATTTATTAGTTTTACTAATGTAAAGAGCTTGGGCAATTTATTTTTCTGTACCACTACCCACTTGTCTGCCTCCTAAGTAATTATAAGTAATAAGCAATCATTAGACTAGAATTAATGACAAAGCAAACTTGGTAGATGCATAAGCACTTTTAGGGTGAATTCACATGTGTCAGATTTGATGTACAAATTTATGAAAGAGGAAATCAGTTTCAGTCATCTAATGAGGATGGAATAGGAATCAAACACATGCATTTCTGCCAGTTTCCATTCTTTATGTCTTAACATACTGTTTATCATGGGATAACAATTAAACTTGTAACGGATTCTTAAAATAACATCTATGTATATTTTTGCAAATAATTTGTATGTTTCCTGCTTAAATAACTTAATAACAAAATGACATCAAGGGTGCAAAAGATTTAAAATGTGAAAGGCCAGTGATCCCAAACAGGGGCATGGGTCCTAGACATAAAGGGTCCCACTTCTAAATCCAAAGCAGGTGGAATTGTGCATTATGATGAGCGATTGGAGAAAGAAGAGGCCAGCCATATACTATTCTTGCACAAGGACCATCTTCTCTCTTTGTCTGCCAGTGATGCCAAACTATCTCTCCAGCTATCATGTAGCTGTTTTTTGCCCCCCATGTTCCAGGAAAAATTAAAATTATATGGCGCAGTTACTTTGCCTGGAATAATGATTAGACATGAAACTCCTGTACTTCAAGTACTCTATGCAATCATTAAAAGAGGATCAACTGTTCTTGAAAGCATTGTTGTATTTTCTCATCTCCAAAAATTAATTTATTAACAGATGATGTTATGAAAGATGTGTGTTGTACATTTAGTTGTGAGCATATTTACATGTTTGTATCTACAAGTGCTTCTCACAAAATTAGAATATCATCAAAATGTTAATTTGTTTCACTTCTTCTATTCAAAAGTGAAACTCATATATTTTATAGAGTCATTACAAAGTAATCTATTTCAAGTGTTTATTTCTGTTAACCCCTTTCTGACATATGACGCACTATCCCGTCGAGGTGGGGTGGGCCCGTATGACCACCGACAGGATAGTACGTCATACGCGATCGGCCACGCTCACGGAGGGAGCGCGGCCGATCGCGGCCGGGTGTCAGCTGCATATCGCAGCTGACATCCGGCACTATGTGCCAGGAGTGGTCACGGACCGCCCCCGGCACATTAACCCCCGGCACACCGCGATAAAACATGATCGCGGTGTGCCGGCGGTATAGGGAAGCATCGTGCAGGGATGGGGCTCCCTGCGGGCTTCCCTGAGACCCCCGGAGCAACGCGATGTGATCGCGTTGCTCCGAGGGTCTCCTACCTCCTTCCTCGCTGCAGGTCCCGGATCCAAGATGGCCGCGGCATCCGGGTCCTGCGGGAGGGAGGTGGCTTACCGAGTGCCTGCTCAGAGCAGGCGCTGATAAGCCTGCAGTGCTCTAATTCAGATCGGTGATCTGACAGAGTGCTGTGGACACTGTCAGATCACCGATCTGTAATGTCCCCCCTGGGACAAAGTAAAAAAGTAAAAAAAAAAATTCCCACGTGTGTAAAAAAAAAAAAAAAATCCTAAATAAAGAAAAAAATATATATATTATTCCCATAAATACATTTCTTTATCTAAATAAAAAAACAAACAATAAAAGTACACCTATTTAGTATCGCCACATCCGTAACGACCCAACCTATA
This sequence comes from Ranitomeya variabilis, assembly GCF_051348905.1. Taxonomy (NCBI): domain Eukaryota; kingdom Metazoa; phylum Chordata; class Amphibia; order Anura; family Dendrobatidae; genus Ranitomeya; species Ranitomeya variabilis. The sequence continues at coordinate 682,898,952 of NC_135233.1, forward strand.
AAACTGCCCCACTAGTTAACCCCTTCAGTAAACACCGTAAGAAAAAAAAAAAAAAAGGCAAAAAACAACGCTTTATTACCATACCGCGGAACAAAAAGTGGAATAACACGCGATCAAAAAGACAGATATAAATAACCATGGTACCGCTGAAAATATCATCTTGTCCCGCAAAAAACAAGCCGCCATACAGCATCATCAGCAAAAATATAAAAAAGTTATAGTCTTGAGAATAAAGCGATGCCAAAATAATTATTTTTTCTATAAAATAGTTTTTATCATATAAAAGCGCCAAAACATAAAAAAAATGATAGAAAAGAGGTATCGCTGTAATCGTACTGAGCCGAAAAATAAAACTGCTTTATCAATTTTACCAAACGCGGAACGGTATAAACGCCTCCCCCAAAAGAAATTCATGAATAGCTGGTTTTTGATCATTCTGCCTCACAAAAATCGGAATAAAAAGTGATCAAAAAATGTCACATGCCCGAAAATGCTACCAATAAAACCGTCAACTCGTCCCGTAAAAAACAAGACCTCACATGACTCTGTGGACTCAAATATGGAAAAATGATAGCTCTCAAAATGTGGTAACGCAAAAAATATTTTTTGCAATAAAAAGCGTCTTTCAGTGTGTGACGGCTGCCAATCATAAAAAATCCGCTAAAAAACCCAGTATAAAAGTAAGTCAAACCCCCCTTCATCACCTCCATAGTTAGGGAAAAATTAAAAAATAAAAAAAATGTATTTATTTCCATTTTCCCATTAGGGTTAGGGCTAGGGTTAGGGCTAGGGTTAGGGTTAGGGCTAGGGTTAGGGCTAGGGTTAGGGCTAGGGCTAGGGTTAGCGCTAGGGCTAGGGTTAGGGCTAGGGCAAGGGATAGGGCTAGGGTTAGGGCTAGGGTTAGGGTTAGGGCTAGGGTTAGGGTTAGGGCTAGGGTTAGGGCTAGGGTTAGGGCTAGGGTTAGGGCTAGGGTTAGGGTTAGGGCTAGGGTTAGGGCTAGGGTTAGGGCTAGGGCTAGGGCTAGGGTTAGGGTTAGGGTTATTGCTAGGGTTAGGGTTAGGGCTAGGGTTAGGGCTAGGGTTGGGGCTAGGGTTGGGGCTACAGTTAGGGTTGGGGCTAAAGTTAGGGTTAGGGTTTGGATTACATTTACGGTTGGGAATAGGGTTGGGCATGTCTGGGTTAGAGGTGTGGTTAGGGTTACTGTTGGGATTAGGGTAAGGGATGTGTTTGGATTAGGGTATCAGTTATAATTGGGGGGTTTCCACTGTTTAGGCACATCAGGGGCTCTCCAAACGGGACATGGCATCCGATCTCAATTCCAGCCAATTCTGCGTGGAAAAAGTAAAACAGTGCTCCTTCCCTTCAGAGCTCTCCCGTGTGCCCAAACAGGGGTTTACCCCAACAAATGGGGTATCGGCGTACTCAGGACAAATTGGACAACATCTTTTGGGGTCCAATTTCTCCTGTTACCCTTGGGAAAATACAAAACTGGGGGCTAAAAAATAAGTTTTGTTGGAAAAAAAAGGATTTTTTATTTTCACGGCTCTGCGTTGTAAACTGTAGTGAAACACTTGGGGGTTCAAAGTTCTCACAACACATCTAGATAAGTTCCTTGGGGGGTCTAGTTTCCAATATGGGGTCACTTGTGGGGGGTTTGTACTGTTTGGGTACATCAGGGGCTCTGCAAATGCAACGTGATGCCTGCAGACCAATCCATTTAAGTCTGCATTCCAAATGGCGCTCCTTCCCTTTCGAGCCCTGTCATGCGCCCAAACAGTGGTTCCCCCCCACATATGGGGTATCAGCGTACTCAGGACAAATTGGACAACAACTTTTGGGGTCCAATTTATCCTGATACCCTTGGGAAAATACAAAACTGGGGGCTAAAAAATCGTTTTTGTGAAAAAAAAAAGAATTTTTATTTTCACGGCTCTGAGTTATAAACTGTAGTGAAACACTTGGGGGTTCAAAGTTCTCACAACACATCTAGATAAGTTCCTTGGGAGGTCTAGTTTCCAATATGGGGTCACTTGTGGGGTTTTGTACTGTTTGGGTACATCAGGGGCTCTGCAAATGCAACGTGACGCCTGCAGACCAATCCATTTAAGTCTGCATTCCAAATGGCGCTCCTTCCCTTCCGAGCTCTGTCATGCGCCCAAACAGTGGTGCCCCCCCACATATGGGGTATCAGCATACTCAGGACAAATTGAAAACAACTTTTGGGGTCCAATTTATCCTGATACCCTTGTGAAAATACAAAAATGGGGGCTAAAAAATCATTTTTGTGAAAAAAAAAAAGAATTTTTATTTTCACGGCTCTGCGTTATAAACTGTAGTGAAACACTTGGGGGTTCAAAGTTCTCACAACACATCTAGATAAGTTCCTTGGGAGGTCTAGTTTCCAATATGGGGTCACTTGTGGGGGGTTTGTACTGTTTGGGTGCATCAGGGGCTCTGCAAATGCAACGTGACTAGTGTTGAGCGATACCGTCCGATACTTGAAAGTATCGGTATCGGAAAGTATCGGCCGATACCGGCAAAGTATCGGATCTAATCCGATACCGATACCCGATACCAATATAAGTCAATGGGACACCAAGTATCGGACGGTATCCTGTATGGTTCCCAGGGTCTGAAGGAGAGGAAACTCTCCTTCAGGCCCTGGGATCCATATCAATGTGTAAAAGAAAGAATTAAAATAAAAAATAGGGATATACTCACCCTCTGATGCAGCCTGGACTTTACCGCCGTAACCGGGAGCCGTTGTACCTAAGAATGCACGCTTGAAGGGCCTTAGATGAGGTCACTGCGCTCTGATTGGTCCGTAGCGGTCGCGTGACCGCTACGCGACCAATCACAAAGCAGTGACGTCTTCTAAGGTATTTCAAGTGCTAGAAAGACCTTAGGTGACGTCACTGCTTTGTGATTGGTCGCGTAGCGGTCAAGCGACCGCTATGGACCAATCAGAGCACAGTGACCTCATCTAAGGCCCTTCAAGCGTGCATTCTTAGGTACAACGGCTCCCGGTTATGGCGGTAAAGTCCAGGAGCCGCCGGGGAGGTGAGTATATCCCTATTTTTTATTTTAATTCTTAATTTTACACATTGATATTAATCCCGATACCGATTCCCGATACCACAAAAGTATCGGATCTCGGTATCGGAATTCCGATACCCGCAAGTATCGGCCGATACCCGATACTTGCGGTATCGGAATGCTCAACACTAAACGTGATGCCTGCAGACCAATCCATTTAAGTCTGCATTCCAAATGGCGCTCCTTCCCTTCCGAGCTCTGTCATGCGCCCAAACAGTGGTTCCCCCCAACAAAAGGGGTATCAGCATACTCAGGACAAATTGGACAACAACATTTGGGGTCCAATTTATCCTGATACCCTTGTGAACATACAAAACTGGGGGCTAAAAAATCATTTTTGTGAAAAAAAAAAGAATTTTTATTTTCACGGCTCTGCGTTATAAACTGTAGTGAAACACTTGGGGGTTCAAAGTTCTCACAACACATCTAGATAAGTTCCTTGGGAGGTCTAGTTTCCAATATGGGGTCACTTGTGGGGTTTTGTACTGTTTGGGTACATCAGGGGCTCTGCAAATGCAATGTGACGCCTGCAGACCAATCCATTTAAGTCTGCATTCCAAATGGCGCTCCTTCCCTTCCGAGCTCTGTCATGCGCCCAAACAGTGGTTCCCCCCCACATATGGGGTATCAGCATACTCAGGACAAATTGACAACAACTTTTGGGGTCCAATTTATCCTGATACCCTTGTGAAAATACAAAAATGGGGGCTAAAAAATCATTTTTGTGAAAAAAAAAAGAATTTTTATTTTCACGGCTCTGCGTTATAAACTGTAGTGAAACACTTGGAGGTTCAAAGCTCTCAAATCACATCTAGATAAGTTCCTTAGGGGGTCTACTTTCCAAAATGGTGTCACTTGTGGGGTTTTTTAATGTTTAGGCACATCAGGGGCTCTCCAAACGCAACATGGCGTCCCATCTTAATTCCAGTCAGTTTTGCATTGAAAAGTAAAATAGCGCTCCTTCCCTTCCGAGCTCTGCTATGCGCCCAAACAGTGGTTTACCCCCACATATGGGGTATCGTCGTACTCAGGACAAATTGCACAACAACTTTTGTGGTCTAATTTCTTCTCTTACCCTTGGGGAAATAAAAAAATGGGGGCGAAAAGATCATTTTTGTGAAAAAATATGATTTTTTATTTTTACGGCTCTGCATTATAAACTTCTGTGAAGCACTTGTTGGGTCAAAGTGCTCAACACACATCTAGATAAGTTCCTTAAGGGGTCTACTTTCCAAAATGGTGTCATTGAGGGGGGTTTCAATGTTTAGGCACATCATGGGCTCTCCAAACGCAACATGGCGTCCCATCTTAATTCCAGTCAATTTTGCATTGAAAAGTAAAATAGCTCTCCTTCCCTTCCGAGCTCTGCTATGCGCCCAAACAGTGGTTTACCCCCACATACGGGGTATCGTCGTACTCAGGACAAATTGCACAACAACTTTTGTGGTCTAATTTCTTCTCTTACCCTTGGGGAAATAAAAAAATGGGGGCGAAAAGATCATTTTTGTGAAAAAATATGATTTTTTATTTTTACGGCTCTGCATTATAAACTTCTGTGAAGCACTTGTTGGGTCAAAGTGCTCAACACACATCTAGATAAGTTCCTTAAGGGGTCTACTTTCCAAAATGGTGTCACTTGAGGGGGGTTTCAATGTTTAGGCACATCATGGGCTCTCCAAACGCAACATGGCGTCCCATCTTAATTCCAGTCAATTTTGCATTGAAAAGTAAAATAGCGCTCCTTCCCTTCCGAGCTCTGCTATGCGCCCAAACAGTGGTTTACCCCCACATATGGGGTATCGTCGTACTCAGGACAAATTGCACAACAACTTTTGTGGTCTAATTTCTTCTCTTACCCTTGGGGAAATAAAAAAATGGGGGCGAAAAGATCATTTTTGTGAAAAAATATGATTTTTTATTTTTACGACTCTGCATTATAAACTTCTGTGAAGCACTTGTTGGGTCAAAGTGCTCAACACACATCTAGATAAGTTCCTTAAGGGGGCTACTTTCCAAAATGGTGTCACTTGAGGGGGGTTTCAATGTTTAGGCACATCATGGGCTCTCCAAATGCAACATGGCGTCCCATCTTAATTCCAGTCAATTTTGCATTGAAAAGTAAAATAGCGCTCCTTCCCTTCTGAGCTCTGCTATGCGCCCAAACAGTGGTTTACCCCCACATATGGGGTATCGTCGTACTCAGGACAAATTGCACAACAACTTTTGTGGTCTAATTTCTTCTCTTACCCTTGGGGAAATAAAAAATGGGGGCGAAAAGATCATTTTTGTGAAAAAATATGATTTTTTATTTTTACGGCTCTGCATTATAAACTTCTGTGAAGCACTTGTTGGGTCAAAGTGCTCAACACACATCTAGATAAGTTCCTTAAGGGGTCTACTTTCCAAAATGGTGTCACTTGTGGGGGGTTTCAATGTTTAGGCACATCAGGGGCTCTCCAAATGCAACATGGCGTCCCATCTCAATTCCAGTCAATTTTGCATTGAAAAGTCAAATGGCGCTCCTTTCCTTCCGAGCTCTGCCATGCGCCCAAACAGTGGTTTACCCCCACATATGGGGTATCAGCGTACTCAGGACAAATTGTAAAACAACTTTTGGGGTCCATTTTTTCCTGTTACCCTTGGTAAAATAAAACAAATTGGAGCTGAAATAAATTTTGTGTGAAAAAAAGTAAAATGTTCATTTTTATTTAAACATTCCAAAAAATTCCTGTGAAACACCTGAAGGGTTAATAAACTTCTTGAATTGGGTTTTGAGTACCTTGGGGGTGCAGTTTTTAGAATGGTGTCACACTTGGGTATTTTCTATCATATAGACCCCTCAAAATGACTTCAAATGAGATGTGATCCCTAAAAAAAAATGGTGTTGTAAAAATGAGAAATTTCTGGTCAATTTTTTAACCCTTATAACTCCCTAACAAAAAAAAATTTTGGTTCCAAAATTGTGCTGATGTAAAGTAGACATGTGGGAAATGTTGCTTATTAAGTATTTTGCATGACATATCACTGTGATTTAATTGCATAAAAATTAAAAGTTGGAAAATTGCAAAATTTTCCAAATTTTCGCCAAATATTCTTTTTTTTCACAAATAAACTCAAGTTATATCGAAGAAATTTTACTACTATCATGAAGTACAATATGTCTCAAGAAAACAGTGTCAGAATCGCCAAGATCCGTTGAAGCGTTCCAGAGTTATAACCTCATAAAGGATAGGGGTCAGAATTGTAAAAATTGGCCTGGTCATTAACGTGCAAACCACCCTTGGGGGTGAAGGGGTTAATGTTGATGATTATAGCTTACAACCAATGAAAATCTAAAAGTCATTATCTCAGTAAATTAGAATAATTAACAAAATCACCTGCTATTTAAAAAAAGGTCCCTTAGTCATTTTCACTAGGCTCCACAATCATGGGGAAAGCCTGCTGACTTGACAGATGTCCAGAAGGCAGTCATTGACACACTCCACAAGGAGGGTAAGCCACAAAAGGTCATTGCTAAAGAAGCTGGCTGTTCACAGCTCTATCCAAGCATATTAATGGAAAGTTGAGGGGAAGGAAAAAGTGTGGTAGAAAAAGGTGCACAAGCAACCGGAATAACCGCAGCCTTGAAAGGATTGTTATGAAAAGGCCATTCAAAAATTTTTATTGCAAAAAATAGTTTTTGCATCACCACATTTTGCGAGCTATAATTTTTCCATATTTTTATCAAGAGTCATGTGGGTCTTCTTTTTTGTGGGACGAGTTGATGTTTTTATTGGTACCATTTTTGGGCACATGACATTTATGGACGCTTTTTATTCCGATTTATGTGAGGCAGAATGAACAAAAACCAGCAATTCATGAATTTCTTTGAGGGGGGGCGTTTATACCATTCGGCGCATGGTAAAATTGATATAGCACTTTTATTCTTTGGGTCAGTATGATGACAGCGATATCTCACATTTTTACTTTTTATGTTTTGGCGCTTTTATACAATAAAAACTATTTTGTATAAAAAATTATTATTTTTTTAATCGCTTTATTCTGAGAGCTATAACTTTTTTATTTTTCCAGTGATGGAGCTATATGGTGGCTTGTATTTTTGCGGCACAAGATTAAGTTTTCAGCGGTATCACATTTATTTATATCCGTCTTTTTGATCGCGTGTTATTCCACTTTTTGTTCGACGGTATGATGATAAAGCATTTTTTGGCTTTTTTAATGGTGTTCACTAAAGGGGTTAACTAGTCGGACAGCTTTATAGGTCAGGTCGTTACATATGCGACAATACTAAATATGTGTAGTTTTATTGTTTACAATTTTTTTTTTATTCAAATATTTATTTATTAATAGAATAAATATAGATTGTTTTATTATTATTTTTTATTATATTTTTAAATATTTTTACAATTATTAAATTATTTTTTAATTCATTCTAACTTTTACACTGTGTCCCACTATGGGACACTTATTTTGTGCAGGCTGATCGCTTATATGGCATGCAGATCTGCATGCAATATAAGCTGTCAGTGCTGCACTATGTGGACACTGACCTCAGAGACTTCCTGACATGCACTGCACATGACAGATAGTCTCTCAGCTCTAATAACCCTGATGTCATCATGACGACATCTGTATACCATGGGAGTGATCGGGACCCCGCATCATGCTGTGGGATTTCTGATCCAAAGACAGAGGGGCTGTCAGCCCCTCTGCCGGCTCCGGAACACTGCAATCATGTTTGATCGCAGTGTTCCGGGGGTTAAAGTGCCTTAGGGCACTTAGGGCCCGGTGTCAGCTGTGAGAATCAGCTGACAACTGGCTGCGATCAGCGGCGCTCCCTCAGGAGCATGGCTCATTGCATTGGATGTACTATTCCGTACATGGGGATTAAGTCCAAGGATGGAATAGTACATCCAATGCCAGAAAGGGTTTAAAATAGTTTGTAGCATCTTGTGTGTTATAAAGGTCTGATCCAGAGGCCACAAAAAATTCTTCTGTTCCTAGTGTCATATCATACAGTAGAGGATCTGACTTTAAAATAGTTTGTCGCATCTAGTATGTAATAGAGGCCTGACCAAGAGGCCACCAAAACATTCTGCTGTTATTAGAGTCATACAGTAGGGGACCTGACTTTAACCCCTTTCTACCATTGGACTTACTATTCCGTCCATGTGGGGTGGGCCCTACTTCCCATGGACGGAATAGTACGTCCAGTGCAATCAGCCGTGCTCATGGGGGGAGTGCAACCAATCGCAGCCTGGTGTCAGCTGACTATCACAGTTGACATCCGGCACTATGTGCCAGGAGAGGTCATGGACCGCTCCTGGCACATTAACCCCCGGAACGCTGAGATCAAAGATGATCGGTTGACAATCATAAAAATCTGCTAAAAAACCCGCTATAAAAGTAAATCAAACCCCCCTTCATCACCCCCTTTGTTAGGGAAAAATAAAAATTTTTAAAAAATGTATTTATTTCCATTTTCCCATTAGGGTTAGGGTTGGGGCTAAAGTTAGGGTTAGGGTTGGGGATAAAGTTAGGGTTAGGGTTAGGGTTGGGGCTAAAGTTAGGGTTAGGGTTGGGGCTAAAGTTAGGATTAGGGTTAAGGCTAAAGTTAGAGTTAGGGTTGGGGCTAAGGTTAGGGTTAGGGCTACAGTTAGGGTTGGGGTTAGGGTTGGGTTTAGGGTTGGGGTTAGGGTTGGGGTTAAGGTTGGGGCTAAAAATAGGGTTAGGGTTGGGCTAAAGTTAGGGTTGGGGCTAAAGTTAGGGTTAGGGCTAAAGTTAAGGTTAGGGTTGGGGCTAAAGTTAGGGTTTGGATTACAGTTATGGTTGGGATTAGGATTGGGGTTAGGGTTAGGGGTGTGGTTAGGGTTGGGATTAGGGTTAGGGGTGTGTTTGGGTTAGGGTTTCAGTTAGAATTGGGGGGGTTTCCACTGTTTAGGCACATCAAGGGCTCTCCAAACGCGACATGGCATCCGATCTCAATTCCAACCAATTCTGCGTTGAAAAAGTAAAACAGTGCTCCTTCCCTTCCGAGCCCTCCCGTGCTCCCAAACAGGGTTTTACCCCAACATATGGGATATCAGCATACTCAGGACAAATTGATCAACAACTTTTGGGCTTCAATTTCTCCTGTTACCCTTGGAAAAATACAAAACTGGGGGCTAAAAATAATTTGTGTGGAAAAAAATGATTTTTTATTTTCACAGCTCTGCGTTATATACTGTAGTGAAACACTTGGGGGTTCAAAGTTCTTACAACACATCTAGATAAGCTCCTTGGGGGGTCTAGTTTCCAATATTGGGTCACTTGTGGGGGGTTTCTACTGTTTAGGTATATCAGGGGCTCTGCAAACGCAATGTGACGACTGCAGAACATTCCATCTAAGTCTGCATTCCAAACGGGGCGCCTTCTCTTCCAAGCTTTGCCATGCGCCCAAACAGTAGTTTTCTCCCACATATGGGGTATCAGCATACTCAGGACAACTTGCAAAACAATGTTTGGGGTCCAATTTCTTCTGTTACCCTTGAGAAAATAAATAATTGGGGGCGAAAATATCATTTTTGTGAAAAAATATGATTTTTTATTTTTACGGCTCTACATTATAAACTTCTGTGAAGCAGTTGGTGGGTCAAAGTGCTCACCCCACATCTAGATAAGTTCCTTAGGGTGTCTACTTTCCAAAATGGTGTCACTTGTGGGGGGTTTCAATGTTTACATACATCAAGGGCTCTCCAAACGTGACATGGCATCCTATCTCAATTCCAGTCAATTTTGCACTGAAAAGTCAAACAGCGCTCCTTCCCTTCCAAGCTCTGCCATGCACCCAAACAGTGGTTTAGCCCCACATATGGGGTATCAGCGTACTCAAGACAAATTGCACAACAACTTTTGGGGTCCAATTTCTTCTGTTACCCTTGGGAAAAAATTGGGGGTTAAAAGTTCATTTTTGTGAAAAAATATGATTTTTTATTATTACACCTCTACATTATCAATTTCTGTGAAGCACTTGGTGGGTCAAAGTGTTCACTGTCATGGTCTAGTCCAGAGTTTATTTTCATCTTTCCTCTCTTGGGACTGGTCATGCAGGGGTTAATCTCCTCAGCCTCGTTCTTGAGCTAGCTGGACTATTTCAGTCCCTCACAGCCTGCTGACCAGTGTTAGTGATAGTTCTTGCTTCCCAGCTTGAGCCCCTGACCTGTTTTCTGGTTTTGGTGATCCTTGTGCCTCTGACTGCCTGTACCCGTGTATGATTCGATCTGATCTCTGGACTTCGCCTCTTGTTTTCCATCTCTGACACCACGCTCCCCGATTGGTTTCGACTTTGGCTTGTACCCCGACTTTGTCTTATGTCTCATGTTTTGGTTACCACGTTCCCAGTAGGCTCTGATTTCTTGCTTGTCCCTGACTATTCTCCTGACTGCCCCTGTGTACAGTGCTGATATTTCTGTATATGACCTTGGCTTGCCTGACTTCTCTCATTACCTGTGACACCTGTGCCTGAGCTCTGTGTTACTATGCTTAGTGCTTAACCTCTCTTCCCTCACCAGCTCCCCCTGGTGGAGATTTCACTACACTCACCACACATCTAGATAAGTTCCTTAGGGGGTCTACTTTCTATAATGGTGTCACTTGTGGGGGTTTCAATGTTTAGGCACATCAGGGGCTCTCCAAACACGACATGGCGTCCTATCTCAATTCCGGTCAATTTTGCATTGAAAAGTCAAATGGGGCTCCTTCCCTTCCAAGCTCTGCCATGCGTCCAAATAGTGGTTTACCTACACATATGGGGAATCGTCATACTCAGAAAAAAATTGTACAACAACCTTTGTGGTCCAATTTCTCCTGTTACGCTTGGTAAAATAAAACAAATTGGAGCTAAAGTAAATTTTTTGTGAAGAAAGTTAAATGTTAATTTTTTTAAAACATTCCAAAACTTCCTGTGAAACACCTGAAGGGTTAATAAGCTTCTTGAATGTGGTTTTGAGCACCTTGGGGGGTGCAGTTTTTAGAATCGTGTCACACTTGGGTATTTTCTATCATATAGACCCCTCAAAGTGACTTCAAATGTGATGTGGTCCCTTAAAAAAAATGGTGTTGTAAAAATGAGAAATTGCTGGTCAACTTTTAACCCTTATAACTCCCTAACAAAAAAAAATGTTGGTTCCAAAATTGTGCTGATGTAAAGTAGACCTGTGGGAAATGTTATTTATTAAGTATTTTGTGTGACATAATTAAGGGCATAAAACTTCAAAGTTGGAAAATTGCAAAATTTTCAAAATTTTTGCCAAATTTCCATTTTTTTTCACATATAAACGCAGGTAATATCAAGGAAATTTTATGGCTAACATGAAGTACAATATGTCCCGAGAAAACAGTGTCAAAATCACTGGGATCTGTTGAAGCATTCCAGAGTTATAACCTCATAAAGGGACAGTGGTCAGAATTGTAAAAATTGGCCCAGTCATTAATGTGCAAACCCCCTTTGGGGGTAAAGGGGTTAAAATAGTTTGAAGCATCTAGTGTATTATAGAGGCCTAATTCAGATGCCGCAAAAAAATTCTTGTGTTCCTAACATCAAACAGTAGGGGACCTGACTTTAAAATAGTTTGGAGAATCTAGTGTGTTATAGAGGCCTGATCCAGAGGCCACAAAAAACTCTTCTCTTCCTAGTGTCATACAATAGGGGACCGGATCAACATGCCTTACTCTGGGAATTTCACTGTGCAAAAATACGAACCAGCAGACTTCAACAACCATCAGCCGCCCAACAATCACATCTGCTGCTTCTTCTTCCACCTCTCTTACCATGCCAACTATTTGGATGCAGATCTTTGATTGCAGAACCTCGTGTTTTTTACTCACTCCAGTCACGCTAACTGAGAGCCTGCCATCAGCTGTAATGGAAGAGGACATGCCTGCTGTTTTTCACCGATCTCAGAGAATTATCACACCATAACTTTCTCAATCCACCGTTAACATATCCGATTGCACCCCTCTCACTGCAGTTTGTCCAGTTCACCATACTCCGCCCTCTCTCAGCACTGAGCACTGGAGCCAACCCATGGTACAGCAGTTGTGGTCACGTGAAAGATTGCTTCCTCCTACGCATGACGAAGCTAAGAGGTTGACCTCCACCATCTCCACTCTGTTGGCCACGGAAATGCTGCCTTTCTACCTGGTAGATACAGACGGTTTCGGAAAGTTGATGGCCATCACAGTAGCCCAGTACCTATTGCCCAGTCGCCATTACTTTTCTAAGAAAGCTGTGCCTGCAATACACCAGCATCTCACATACAACATCACCCATTCCTTGACTAAATCTTTGTCTGCCAGGGTGCACTTCACCACAGACACATGGATGAGTAAGCATGACGAGGACTGTGCACTGGGTGACTCTGGTGGCTGTGGGGGCAGGCGCTGCTCCACAAGTCTTGGAATCCCCAAGGCTTGCAGGACAAACCTCTACATTTAACACTTCCTCCACTGCTTCTGCCTCCTCCTCTATCTCCTCTAGGGCCTCTGTTATGGACCTGGTGGTTAGGAGCACCTGGAATGACCTGATGAGTAAACTCAAAAATGGAACTAGCTCTGGGGAAGTGGGAACTCTGCTGACCGCAAACTCTACTCCTATCGCACACACTAGAAATAGCCGTGGAGCGTACCTAACTCTCCCTAGACGCCTCTTCACAGCCTAAGAGCTAACAACCCCTAAAGATAGAAATAGAAGCCTAACCTTGCCTCAGAGAAATTCCCCAAAGGTAAAGGCAGCCCCCCACATATATTGACTGTGATATAAGAGGAACGTCACAAACACAGGAATGAAACAGGTTTCAGCAAAAGAGGCCAGACTTACTAAATACTCAGAAGATAGAAAAGAATACTATGCGGTCAGCATTAAAAAACTACAAAACCACGCAGAGTATGCAAAAAGACCCCCGCACCGACTCACAGTGTGGAGGTGCAACACTGCACCCCAGAGCTTCCAGCTAGCAAGGAAATATCATGATAGGAAGTTGGACTAGAATTTAGCAATACTAAGAAATATATTCAGGCAGCAGTAACAACAAATGAACTAGCAGGGACTTAGCTTCTGCTGGAGTAGACAGGTCCTCAGAGAAGTCCAAGAGAGATCTGAACCAATTCTGATACATTGACAGCTGGCATGAGGTAATGATCTGAGTGGAGTTAAATAAGGAAGCAAGCATAGCAACATAACGAGAGCAGCTGATAAAGCCAACCTAGTGACCAGCAGTTCCGCTCGAAGCCACCAGAGGGAGCCCAAGAGCCGAACTAACCAAAGTACCATTCATGACCACAGGAGGGAGTCCGAGAACGTAATTCGCAACAGTACCCCCCCCCTTGAGGAGGGGTCACCGAACCCTCACCAGGGCCCCCAGGCCGATCAGGACGAGCCAAATGAAAGGCACAAACTAAATCGGCAGCATGGACATCGGAGGCAACAACCCAGGAATTATCCTCCTGACCATAGCCTTTCCACTTAACCAGGTACTGAAGCTTCCGTCTCGAAATACGAGAATCCAAAATCTTTTCCACCACATACTCCAACTCCCCCTCAACCAACACCGGAGCAGGAGGATCAACGGAGGGAACCATAGGCGCCACGTACCTCCACAACAATGACCTATGGAACACATTATGGATAGCAAAAGAAGCTGGAAGGACCAAACAAAATGACACTGGGTTGAGAATTTCGGAAATCTTATAAGGACCAATGAAACGAGGCTTAAACTTAGGAGAAGAAACCTTCATAGGAACATGACGAGAAGACAACCAAACCAAATCCCCAACACGAAGTCAGGGACCAACACAACGACGGCGGTTAGCAAAACATTGAGCCTTCTCCTGGGACAACGTCAGATTGTCCACTACGTGAATCCAAATTTGCTGCAACCTGTCCACCACAGAATCCACACCAGGACAGTCAGAAGGCTCATCCTGCCCCGAAGAAAAACGAGGATGAAAACCAGAATTGCAAAAAAAAAGGTGAAACCAAAGTAGCCGAACTAGCCCGATTATTAAGGGCGAACTCAGCCAATGGCAAGAAGGTCACCCAATCATCCTGATCAGCAGAAACAAAACATCTCAGATAGGTTTCCAAAGTCTGGTTGGTTCGTTCGATTTGGCCATTTGTTTGAGGATGGAAAGCCAAAGAAAAAGACAAATCAATGCACATCTTAGCACAAAAGGACCGCCAAAACCTAGAGACAAACTGGGAAACTCTGTCCGACACAATGTTCTCCGGAATGCCATGCAAACGAACCACATGTTGAAAAAATAATGGCACCAAATCAGAGGAAGAAGGCAATTTAGGCTGGGGTACCAAATGGACCATCTTAGAAAAGCGATCACAAACCACCCAGATGACAGACATCCTTTGAGAGATAGGAAGATCTGAAATAAAATCCATTGAAACATGCGTCCAAGGCCTTTTCGGGACTGGCAAGGGCAAAAGCAACCCACTGGCACGAGAACAGCAGGGCTTAGCCCGAGCACAAGTCCCACAAGACTGCACAAAAGAACGCACATCCCGTGACAAGGAAGGCCACCAAAAGGACCTAGCCACCAAATCTCTGGTACCAAAAATCCCAGGATGACCAGCCAACACCGAGCAATGAACCTCAGAAATAACTCTGCTAGTCCATCTATCAGGGACAAACAGTTTCTCCGCTGGACAACGGTCAGGTCTATCAGCCTGAAACTCCTGCAGCGCCCGCCGAAAATCAGGGGAGATGGCAGACAGAATTACCCCCTCTTTGAGAATACCAGCCGGCTCAGGGACTCCCGGAGAATCAGGCACAAAACTCCTAGAAAGGGCATCTGCCTTCACATTCTTAGAACCTGGAAGGTATGAGACCACGAAATCAAAACGGGAGAAAAACAGCGACCATCGAGCTTGTCTAGGATTCAACCGCTTGGCAGACTCGAGATAAGTCAGATTTTTGTGATCCGTCAAGACCACCACGCGGTGCTTGGCTCCCTCAAGCCAATGTCGCTACTCCTCGAATGCCCACTTCATAGCCAGCAGCTCCCGATTGCCAACATCATAATTACGCTCAGCAGGCGAAAACTTTCTAGAAAAGAAGGCACATGGCTTCATCAGAGAGCCATCAGAACTTCTTTGAGACAAAACAGCCCCTGCTCCAATCTCAGAAGCATCAACCTCGACCTGAAAAGGGAGCAAAACATCTGGCTGACGCAACACAGGGGCCGAAGAAAAACGACGTTTCAGCTCCTGAAAAGCCTCAACGGCCGCAAAGGACCAATTCACCACATCAGCACCTTTCTTTGTCAAATCAGTCAAAGGTTTAACCACGCTAGAAAAATTAGCGATGAAGCGACGGTAAAAATTAGCAAAGCCCAGGAATTTCTGGAGGCTCTTCACAGATGAAGGTTGAGTCCAATCATAAATGGCCTGAACTTTAACAGGATCCATCTCGATAGTAGAAGGGGAAAAAATGAAGCCCAAAAAGGAAACCTTCTGAACTCCGAAGAGACATTTAGACCCCTTCACAAACAAGGAATTAGCACGAAGGACCTGGAATACCATTCTGACCTGTTTCACATGAGACTCCCAATCATCCGAAAAGACCAAAATATCATCCAAATACACAATCATGAATCTATCCAGATACTTTCGGAAGATGTCATGCATAAAGGACTGAAACACAGATGGAGCATTTGAAAGCCCGAATGGCATTACCAGGTACTCAAAATGGCCCTCGGGCGTATTAAATGCTGTTTTCCATTCATCGCCCTGTTTAATACGCACAAGGTTATACGCCCCTCGAATATCTATCTTGGTGAACCAACTAGCCCCCTTAATCCAAGCAAACAAATCAGACAGCAGAGGCAAAGGGTACTGAAATTTGACCGTGATTTTATTGAGAAGGCGGTAATCTATACAGGGTCTCAGAGAACCATCCTTCTTGGCCACAAAAAAGAACCCTGCTCCCAACGGTGATGAAGACGGGCGAATATGGCCTTTCTCCAAGGACTCCTTTATATAAGTCCGCATAGCGGCATGCTCTGGCACGGATAAGTTGAAAAGTCGGCCCTTAGGAAACTTACTACCAGGAATCAAATTTATAGCACAATCACAATCCCTATGAGGGGGTAGGACACTGGATTTGGGCTCATCAAATACATCCTGGTAATCCGACAGAAACTCAGGGACTTCAGAAGGAGTGGAAGCAGAAATTGACACCAATGGGACATCGCCATGTACCCCTTGACAACCCCAACTAGACACAGACATTGATTTCCAATCCAATACTGGATTATGAACCTGTAGCCATGGCAAACCAACACGACCACATCATGCAAATTATGCAACACCAAAAAGCGAACATCTTCCCGATGTGCAGGAGCCATGCACATGGTCAACTGAGTCCAGTACTGAGGTTTATTCTTGGCCAACGGCGTGGCATCAATTCCCCTTAATGGAATAGGATACTGCAAAGGCTCCAAGAAAAAACCACAGCGCCTGGCGAACTCCAAGTCCATCAAATTCAGGGCAGCGCCTGAATCCACAAATGCCATAACCGAGTAGGATGACAAAGAGCAAATCAGAGTAACAGACAAAAGAAATTTAGGCTGTACAGTACCAATGGTGACAGACCTAGCGAACCGCTTAGTGCGCTTAGGACAATCAGAGATAGCATGAGTGGGGTCACCACAGTAAAAACACAGCCTATTCTGACGTCTGTGTTCTTGCCGTTCAGTTTTGGTCAAAGTTCTATCACATTGCATAAGCTCAGGCCTCTGCTCAGAGGACACCGCCAAACTGTGCACAATTTTGCGCTCGCAAACGCCAATCAATTTGGATGGCCAAGGACATTGACTCATTCAGACCAGCAGGCATGGGGAATCCCACCATAACATCCTTAAGGGCTTCAGAAAGACCCTTTCTAAAAATTGCTGCCAGGGCACACTCATTCCATTGAGTAAGCACAGACCATTTTCTAAACTTCTGACAATATATCTCCGCTTCATCCTGACCCTGACACAAAGCTAGCAAAATTTTCTCTGCCTGATCCACTGAATTCGGTTCGTCATAAAGCAATCCAAGCGCCAGAAAAAATGCATCTACATTAAGCAATGCAGGATCTCCTGGCGCAAGGGAGAATGCCCAGTCTTGAGGGTCACCACGCAACAAAGAAATAATAATTTTTACTTGCTGAATGGGGTCACCAGAGGAGCAGGGTTTCAAAGCAAGAAACAGTTTACAATTATTTTTGAAATTCAGAAACTTAGATCTATCCCCAGAAAACAAATCAGGAATTGGAATTCTAGGCTCTAACATCGGATTCTGAACTACATAATCTTGAATGCTTTGTACCCTTGCAGTGAGATGATCCACACAAGAGGACAGACCTTGAATATCCATATCTACACCTGAGTCCTGAACCACCCAGAGGTCAAGGGGAAAAGAGAGACAAAACACACTGCAAAGAAAAAAAAATGAGTTCAGAACTTCTCTTATCCCTCTTTTGAGATGCATTAACACTTTATGCACCAGCTGTACTGTTATGGACCTGGTGGTTAGGAGCACCTGGAATGACCTGATGAGTAAACTCAAAAATGGAACTAGCTCTGGGGAAGTGGGAACTCTGCTGACTGCAAACTCTACTCCTATCGCACACACTAGAAATAGCCGTGGAGCGTACCTAACTCTCCCTAGATGCCTCTTCACAGCCTAAGAGCTAACTACCCCTAAAGATAGAAATAGAAGCCTAACCTTGCCTCAGAGAAATTCCCCAAAGGTAAAGGCAGCCCCCCACATATATTGACTGTGAGTTAAGAGGAAAGTCACAAACACAGGAATGAAACAGGTTTCAGCAAAAGAGGCCAGACTTACTAAATAGTCAGAGGATAGAAAAGAATACTATGCGGTCAGCATTAAAAAACTACAAAACTACGCAGAGTATGCAAAAAGACCCCCGCACCGACTCACAGTGTGGAGGTGCAACACTGCACCCCAGAGCTTCCAGCTAGCAAGGAAATATCATGATAGCAAGCTGGACTAGAATTTAGCAAAACTAAGAAATATATTCAGGCAGCAGTAACAACAAATGAACTAGCAGGGACTTAGCTTCTGCTGGAGTAGACAGGTCCTCAGAGAAGTCCAAGAGAGATCTGAACCAATTCTGATACATTGACAGCTGGCATGATGAGGTAACGATCTGAGTGGAGTTAAATAGGGAAACAAGCATAGCAACATAACGAAAGCAGCTGATAAAGCCAACCTAGTGACCAGCAGTTCCGCTCGAAGCCACCAGAGGGAGCCCAAGAACTAACCAAAGTACCATTCATGACCACAGGAGGGAGTCCGAGAACAGAATTCACAACAGGCCTCCACCTATGCCCTCAACCTTTGCCTTAATGAGACACGGTCCCTATTATGCTATTTTTACTGTGGTAAAATTGATAGTATTATGGTGGTGTATGCCATTAATTTTTGGAAATGTGAACACTCCTGGTTGGGTGTCCATCTGCTGGATTGGGTGTAGTGGAAGACCTGACGATCCTTATTATAATATTTCTGCTCTCGTGAAAATTATGCAACTTCTGATGTGAACACTCCTGGTTGGATGCCAATCTGCTGGATTGTAAGACCTGTCAGTCTCTATTATACTATTTCTACTTTGGTGAAATTGATGCCACTTTGGTATTGTCTGCCAATAATTTTTGCAAATGTGAACACTCCTGGTTGGATGACTATCTGCTGGATTGCGTGTAGCGGAAGACTGGTCGGGCTCTATTATATTATTACTACTAAGGTGAAATTGATGCCACTATGGTCGTGCCTGGCACTAATTTTTGAAAATGTGTAGACTCCGGGTTGAGTCTCCTTCATTCATGTTGCCTGTACCAGTAGGCCTCTGAGACCATCAGGCCTCCACTTCCTTGGACTCAACTACCCCTGTTACTATTCTTAAATTTTTCTGATAATGGTTTTCTATGAAACTGATATTTGTGCCACCTGAGTGTGGCTCAGGGTGAAAGGAGATAGAGGTGCTGCATGTGGTATCAGGGCTCCCAGAAAAGGAGGCCTACACTGATCCCTCACCCAGCTCATCTTGCTGACATTTAATTGAAAGCTGTTCCAGACCCCGATACCTCATGCCTGGCTTATAGATGCAGTGCCATGCTACAATTTGTACTGTGGGTGAATTGAAACCACTTTATTTGTGTATGTCCCTCATTTGATGTGTTTTGGCAGCATTTGGGGCCTTTAAAAGGTGTTGTGGTTGCGTTTGCTTTTGCCTCCCATTGACATGAATGGCATTCGGTTATGTTCTGTGAATATATTCAACAAAGTAATCGATGAATATTGCAAATTCGGTGATCATAATCCGAACAAAATATTGAAATATTCTCTCAACTCTAGTCTCCACCACTGCTTCCGAGTCTCAACGGTGAATTCCATCTACAAGGGCAGATGTTAGTAAAGCCCTGTGGAATTAATGGCATTATATAAGTGAGTAAAATATATAAATAGTATAAATAAATCTTCTTAGCTCAGTGATTTCTTTTCATGAGGTCAACATGACATCAGCTCAATAACAAACATTGGGAGCAGCACCAGACCTGAGAAGGGTGGGTAAACCTGGGCTTATTTTTTAAAAACAAATTACTCCTGGAGACCAAGATTTTCTGAAAGTGAACAACTCTTTTAGGGGCAGCATTTGGGACCCCCTTAAGTTGACTAATCATGTAATAGATCTATGATCTATAGTTTATGATTTGTATCGTTTCAAAAATTTCACTCTCATTGAACTAAGGTTTGCTTGCATAGGGAGCAATGATACTTACGTTTTACTCTTTTTACTATTCACAGACTTTATGTTCCATTCTCCGATTGTAATTAATCACAGATTTAAAGCCCTCTGTAAAAATGCTGAAGTATTCGTGCAGTGTGGTTTCTGGCAATGTACTTAGGATTCTAAAACTACGTTCTTCCAGCGCTGTATATTTAAAATGTTTTTTACTCTTACAGCCACCACTGCAGATTTGACCACATTTCCAGTTACATTGCCAGACTACTTGTTCATGAGTGTCAGCACAGCCAGCTTGTTTATAATGCCTCCTGTATTGGTTCTCCCACGTGATTTCTGAGTAACCATTACCTGATTGTTCTCCTCAGTTCTCTGGAAGAGCTACTGCTTGGCCCTCACACTAAAATGTAAATCTAAATTATTTTGTGCCAAGTCAGTATTCTGCAACACCCCCAATTATGACTCACTATAGTATATCTCAGTTGCTCATTCTTGATGCTAGATGAGTTGTCCTGCTGTCTTTTCCCTAGTTATTTAACAAGCACCATTTGTTTAAAGTTAATTTACTCATGCGACAGGCAAGATAACATAGGTTCATGTACTATTTCTATTAGATACAAGTTTTTGTCAGGTTTCCAGGCTGGTGTGGATAGAATTGGGTGGTCCCATTTACAACTCATTAATGCTTTCAATTTCTGCACAGCGGTGGTGGGGAACTTTTTTTCTGCCAAGGGCCATTTGGATGTTTATACCATTCGCAGACCATACAACATTATCACTTTGAAAATTAGCCTGCTATATTTGATCAAACATTTAATTAACTGCCCCCAATGTAATGGCTGGAATTGCTTATCTTTGATGAGATATGTGAAGTTAGGTGGCATTGATGATATTGCTACTTGCAACTGCTTTTACAGGTTTGCATCAGTGTAGAGCACAGGTGACTCTTTGTGATTAAAAGTTTTGTGAAGATCAGCTCACTGCAGTTTGTTGCAGAGATCACAAATGCATATTATACTGCATGACTTTTCAAAGTGTAAAATTCATCACTATTATTATTATTATTATTTATTATAGCGCCGTTTATTCCATGGCGCTTTACATGTAAGGAGGGGTAAACATAATAAAAACAGGCACAATAATCTTGAACAATACAAGTCACAGCTGGTACAGGAGGAGAGAGGACCCTGTCCGAGAGGGCTCACAATCTACAAGGGATGGGTGAGGATACAGTAGGTAAGGATAGAGCTGGTCGTGCAGTGGTTTGGTCGATCGGTGATTACTGCAGATTGTAGGCTTGTCGGAAGAGGTAGGTCTTCAGGTTCTTTTTTAAGGTTTCGATGGTAGGTGAGAGTCTGATATGTTGTGGTAGAGAGTTCCAGAGTAGGGGTGATGCACGATAGAAATCTTGTATGCGATTGTGGGAAGAGGAGATAAGAGGGGAGTAGAGAGGGAGATCTTGTGAGGATCGGAGGTTGCGTGCAGGAAAGTACCGTGAGACGAGGTCACAGATGTATGGAGGAGACAGGTTGTGGATGGCTTTGTATGTTATGGTTAGGCTTTTGTACTGGAGTCTCTGGGTAATGGGGAGCCAGTAAAGGGATTGACAGAGGGGAGAGGCCAGGGAATAGCAGGGGGACAGGTGGATTAGTTGGGCAGCTGAGTTTAGAATAGATTGGAGGGGTGCGAGAGTGTTCGAGGGGAGGCCACAGAGCAGGAAGTTACAGTAGTCGAGGCGGGAGATGATGAGGGCATGGACTAGGGTTTTTGCAGATTCTTGGTTTAGGAATGTACGGATCTCTGAAATATTTTTGAGTTGAAGGCGGCAGGAAGTGGAAAGAGCTTGGACATGCGGTTTGAAGGAGAGATCAGTTTCAAGGATTACCCCGAGACAGCGAGCTTGTGGGACTGGGGAGAGTGGGCTGCCGTTTACTGTAATGGATAGGTGTTGTGAACTCCGTTTTCAGGCTCCCTCTTGTGGTCACAGATAGTATTGTGTGACTTTGGTTTTTTGGCTCCCCCTGGTGGTTTGGTTTATTATCCTGCGGGTCTGCTGGATCAGCTGCCTCGTTATTCATCAGGGAGGCTCCTATTTAGCTCTGCTTCACTTCCACTTTTTGCCGGCTGTCAATGTATTCAGTGCTATTCTGATTACTCCTGATTATCTCGTTTTCTGCCTCTTCAGGATAAGCTAAGTTCTGTTTGAATATTTTTTGCTCATCTGCCTGCAATATGATTTCTGTGTATGATGAGTCTAGTCCAGCTTGCTAACATGTGATTTCCTTTTGCTGGTAAGCTCTGGGGTACGGAGTTGCTTCCCCCGCACCGTTAGTTGGTGCGGGGGCTCGAGCAATCTCTGCGTGGATATTTTGAATAGGGTTTTTTATTGACCGCACAGTTTCCTTCCTATTTTCTGCTATCTAGTATTAGCGGGCCTCATTTGCTAAATCTGATTTCATCTCTGCATTTGTGCTTTCCCCTTAACTCACCGTTAATATTTGTGGGGGGCTATTCTATATCTTTGGGGTCTTCCACTGAGGCAAGTGAGGACTTACTTTCCCTCCAGGAATAGTCAGTTTCTCAGGCCGTGACGAGACGTCTAGGATTTTTTAGGTAACGTTCCACAGCTGCCTATAGTTGTTTGCGGATAGGATCAGGTTGCAGTCAATCTAGTACCACTTCCCCAGAGCTAGTAGTTTGTTCAGTTACTTAGCTAGTCCGACCTGCGATCCTTGCCACTAGGATCATAACAGATAGGTTCATTGGGGGGGTCGCGTGAGATGGGGGAAAGACAATGAATTCTGTTTTGTCCATGTTAAGTTTTAGAAATCTAGCGGAGAAGAAGGATGAAATAGTGGATAGACATTGAGGGATTCTGGTTAGTAGAGTGGTGATATCTGGTCCAGAGATGTAGATCTGTGTGTCATCAGCATAGAGATGATACTGAAAACAGTGAGATTCTATGAGCTGTCCCAGGACAAAAGTGTAAATGGAGAGGAGCAGGGGCCCTAGAACTGAACCTTGCGGGACTCTGACAGATAGGGGGCGAGGTGAGGAGGTGGTGTGTGAATGGGAGACGCTAAATGTTCGGTCAGTTAGGTATGACGAGATCCAGGAGAGGGCCAAGTCTGTGATGCCAAGGGATGAGAGGATCTGTAGTAATAGGGAATGGTCCACTGTGTCAAAGGAAGAGGACAGGTCCAGGAGGAGGAGGATAGAGTAGCGTCGCTTGCTCTTGGCGGTTAATAGGTCATTGGTGACCTTAGTTAAGGCAGTTTCAGTGGAGTGGTGTGAAGCTTGATTGTAAGCAGTCGAAAAGGGAGCAGGAAGATAGATGGGAGGACAGTTCAAGATGGACGTGTTGTTCCAGTAGTTTTGAGGCATAGGGGAGAAATGATATAGGGTGATAGCTAGATACAGAGGATGGGTCAAGAGATGGCTTTTTGAGAATAGGTGTGATTGAGGCATGTTTAAAGCTTGAGGGGAAAACACCAGTTGTTAGAGATAGGTTGAAGAGATGGGCTAGAGTTGGGATGAAGACTGTGGCGAGATTTGGGATGTAGTGGGAAGGGATCGGGTCAAGTGCACAGTTGGTGAGATGTGACCTTGAGAGTAGAGTGGAGAGTCAATCTTCTGTAATAGTGGGGAAGTTGGTTTTGGATGTGGAGGGCTGGGTAGTTGGGAGGAAGGGCTCTGGGGGTTGTCGACAAAAACTGTCTCTGATGTTCTCAATCTTCTGCTTGAAAAATGAGGCAAAGTCTTCAGCTGAGATGAGTGGGGAGGGAGGAGGTGCTGGGGGACAGAGGAGAGAGTTGAAGGTGTTGAATAACTGTTTAGGGTTGTGAGACAGAAAGGATATGAGAGATGAGAAGTAGGTTTGTTTAGCTGTGGCGAGTGTGGTCTTGAAAGTAGTGAGGGACTGTTTGAATGCAATAAAGTGCTCGTTGGAATGGGATCTTTTCCATCTCCGCTCTGCAGCCCTGGAAGCTCGCCTCAGTTCTTTGGCCAGGCTGGTGTGCCAGGGCTGTCTGTTGGTTTTGCAAGCTTTGGTATGTGTGAGAGGGGCAAGGGATTCCAAAGCTGCAGCTATTGTGGTGTTATATAGAGTGACAGCGTCATCCGCATTGTGTAGGGAACTTATGTCTGTGAGAGGGAGGAGGGATTCAGAGAGTGAATGTAGATCAAGGTGTTTAAGATTTCTGTGAGGGTGTGCAAGTACGTGGGGTGGGGATTGTAGACAAGGAGTGGAGAGGGAAGATAATGTGAGTAGATTGTGGTCAGAAAGAGGAAGAGGTGAGTTAGAGAGGTTAGATAGGGAGCAGAGGCGGGTGAAGATGAGGTCCAATGTGTGACCATTTTTGTGAGTGGCTGCAGAACACCATTGAGTGAGGCCGAAGGAGGAAGTGAGAGATAGAAGTTTAGTGGCAGCTGAGAGGGAAGTGTCAATGGGGATGTTGAAGTCTCCCATGATGATGGTGGGGATGTCCGTGGAAAGGAAATGAAGTAGCTAGGTGGTAAAGTGGTCAAAGAAGGTGGTGGCTGGCCCTGGGGGGCGGTAAATGACGGCCAGTTGGAGGTTGGTGGGGGCATAGATGCACACAGAGTGCACCTCAAAGGAAGGGAGGATAACAGAGGGTGGCAATGGGATTGGGGTGAAGGAGCAGTTATCTGACAGGAGAAAACCAATTCCTCCGCCATGCTTGCTGCTGGGGCGGGGTGTGTGAGAAAGGTGGAAGCCACCATACAAAAGTGCAGCAGGAGAGGCTGTGTCAGAAGGGGTGAGCCAGGTTTCGGTGATGGCGAGGAAGGAAAGTTTGGTAGTAACAAAAAGATCATGGATATAGGAAAGCTTGTTGCAGACAGAGAAAGCATTCCACAGAGCTCATGTTAGTGGGACTGGGGAAGTGGGGGCTGGGCAAATGGGTATAAAGTTAGAGAGGTTACAGAAATTTGTGATAGAGCGTGTATGAGAGGTAGAACTGACTGTGGGGATGTGGTGAGGAGGACCAGGAATAGGAGAGATATCACCAGTAGTGAGAAGGAGCAGAGAAAGTGTTAGCAGGTGGGAGCAGGAGAGGGCATGAGGTGGCTGTCTGTGCTTGGAGACAGGATTGTATGTTAAGGAACAGTTTTGAAGAGGAGGTGAGGTGGATGGGGAGGATTGAAGAAGAGGTGAACAGTTCCTTACTTGGTGTAGGGATTAGGGGAGGTAGCATAAAGTGAAGGATTATAGGGGTGAGAGTGAAAATAAACAGAAACATTGTTTACAGTGACTGGCCAGTTACCTTCAGTTCCCTTCTGGTTCAATTCTGGTTTTAATTCTACATAATCTTCATACTTCTAGGACACACTTATAGGAATCACACTGCAGACTGAAGTCTATGCAGACTTGAGCTATGCAATATATGTACAACTAAGTGCATTCAGGTGTGAAGCAGAGAGGAGTGGTCTCTGTTCATCTTGGTCAGAGAATTAAGAGTGAACCAGATGCATACAATCAAGCCAGAGTAAACAATGTCATAAATAACACCAGCAGTGAGAAGGAGCAGAGAAAGTGTTAGCTGGTGGGAGCAGGAGAGGGCATGAGGGGCTGTCTGTGTTTGGAGACAGAGGATTGTATGTTAAGGAACAGTTCTGAGGAGGAGGTGAGATGGATGGGGAGGATTGAAGAGGAGATGAACAGTTCTTTACTAGGAGTAGGGATTATTCACTGTTCACGTAAAGTTTATAGAACTCAAGCAGTGGGAGCTCTGCAGTACACATCACTGACACGGAGACATCGACACTATGTATAAATCACATAGTAAATGCTGAGGCTGGTGTACATACATCACATTGAAGACAGTGGGACTGTGGTATACATCACATGGGAGACATCAAGACTGCTGTATAATCGCAAAGCAGACACCGAGACTGCTGTATATACATCAAAGTGTAGACACTGAGGCTTCTGTACACATCACAAAGGATATATTACTTAGGAAACACCAGTACTACTGTTTATATATCACATAGGGGACACAAAGACTGCTAAATACATAACTAGAGGTGAGCGAATCTTTGAAGGTCCGGTTCTGCGAAAATCCCCATGTTCGACAAACATGTTTGCCGAATTGTTCCTAGAACTTATCCAAACCCCATTGAATTCAATTGAAGCAAAACTAAACACACAGATAACACCTTAAAAGGGACAAAAAGCTTCTCAAACAGCTAAAATTATGTGCAGCCACCAGGAAAAGTTGCATCAATTAACCCAAAGTACAAATAGTATAATTGTGCAGTATGGATGCATGGGACAGGGCTTGAACCAGCATTTATAGCTGAAACATTGATCAGTAACAGGTGGATGAGTGACAGGTGTAGGCCTACTTCTGAGAAGTCTGCCACATTCAGGCAACACACATAAAGGTTACCTAACTTGTAGTCCAAACATTTACAAAGAATTAGGGGCAGACACCAAGAATATTGGCCAAAGTAGAACATGTTACTATAGTACAGAAGCAGTCAGCCATGGGCCATGCATGAGGTATCAGTGTCTGCAGGGCCGTATTTGCCACTAGGCACTCGAGGGCATGTGCCTAGGGCGGCGACATTGCGGGAGGCGGCACCTGAGCAAGGCTTTTTTTTTTTTTTTTAGTCCCGGGTCACAAACGCGACCGACCGCCCCGTCCCCCCACCTCCCGCCCCCGCCCGCCTCCGAGTCCCACCCACCCTCCTTGAAGACGATACTCACCCTGCTCCAGCGATGCCTGGTCTCAGCGTCTGTAGCGCGTCCTGAGTGAGCGGTCACTTGGTACCGCTCATTAAGGTCATGAATATGTGCATATTCATGACCTTAATCAGCGGTACCACATGACCTCTCACTCAGGAAGAAGACGCTGCGGCGGGACAGAGCCAGAGGGAGGATGTCGGCGCAGCCGCGCGGTGTGTGGGACAGCTGACAGGTGAGTATGAGGGACGGGGGACGGGGGCGGGGGGATGAAGGAGGAAGGTAAGCTGCCCGAGCCATGCAAGATGGGAGAAGGAGCTGGGGAGGGGGTGGAGAGATGAGACATGCATACCAAGGAGTATGAGCCATCAGCCATGCATATGGGGGGGAATTATGAGCCATGCATACAGGGGAATATGAGCCATCAGCCATTCATACAGGGGGGGGGGAATTATGAGCCATCAGCCATGCATACAGGGGGGGGAATTATGAGCCATCAGCCATGCATACGGGGGGGGGGAATTATGAGCCATGCATACAGGGGAATATGAGCCATCAGCCATGCATATGGGGGGGAGGAATTATGAGCCATGCATACAGGGGAATATGAGCCATCAGCCATGCATACAGGGGGGAAATTATGAGCCATCAGCCATGCATACAGGGGGGGGGGAATTATGAGCCATGCATACAGGGGAATATGAGCCATCAGCCATACATACAGGGGGGGAATTATGAGCCATGCATACGGGGGAATATGAGCCATCAGCCATGCATACAGGGGGGGGGAATTATGAGCCATGCATACAGGGGAATATGGGCCATCAGCCATACATACAGGGGGGGAATTATGAGCCATGCATACGGGGGAATATGAGCCATCAGCCATGCATAGGGGGGGAATTATGAGCCACGCATACAGGGGAATATGAGCCATCAGCCATACATACAGGGGGGGAATTATGAGCCATGCATACGGGGGAATATGAGCCATCAGCCATACATACAGAGGGGGGAATTATGAGCCATGCATACGGGGGAATATGAGCCATCAGCCATACATACAGGGGGGGAATTATGAGCCATGCATACGGGGGGGGGTGGAGAGATGAGCCATGCATACAGGGGGGGTGGAGAGATGAGCCATGCATACAGGGGGGAGGTGGAATATGAGCCATGCATACAGGGGGGGGTGAATATGAGCCATGCATACAGGGGGGGCGAGTATGAGCCATGCATAGGGGGGCGAGTATGAGCCATGCATACAGGGGGGCGAGTATGAGCCATGCATACGGGGGGGAATATGAGCCATGCATACAGGGGGGAATATGAGCCATGCATACAGGAGGGGGAGTCATTATACAGTATGGAGAACTGTGTGTGGCCATTATACAGTATGGAGTATCATGTGTGGCCATTATACAGTATTGAGCATCATGTGTGGCCATTATACAGTATTGAGCATCATGTGTGGCCATTATACAGTATGGAGCATCACGTGTGGCCATTATACAGTATTGAGCATCATTTGTGGCCATTATACAGTATGGAGCACTGTGGCCATATTGTTTTGTTTATAATCATTGTATATAAAACAGTGTGATCAGCAGTGCTAAATGGCTGTGGTTGGGACGTGGATATGGGTGTGACTAGTTGTGAAATGGGTGTGGTCAGAGGCATGGCCTAAAATTTGCCATGGCGCGCTAAGCGCGCCGCATACTTTAGACCTCCTTCCCTTCTTCAAAAGTTGGGAGGTATGGTACCGCATTTGACAGATCATGGCAAGTGCCGCAAATCCCATAGGGAGTGAATGAGGCGAACGCAGTGTTGCTGTAAGTGATCCGTTACGCGGCACATGCAGAAAAACTGACGGATCTGCTGCAAAAGGCGACTTTCACATCAGCGATTCTTGCTAAAGTCACTGCCGATAGTGTCATACTCACCAAAGGGGGAGGCAGCACTAAAAGTGCCTAGGGCAGCAGAAACCCTAAATACGGGCCTGAGTGTCTGGTCCACCACTTAGAGCTTTGAATTGACATTTCAATTAAGACAATTTTGAGTGGGAACTATGGACTCCAGCCTGCAAAGCAATATTAGCTCTAGCAATGTTGATTAGTAAATGGGGCCTCCTTGCTGAACCCCAATATTAGGCCTAACGATTTTGATTTGTAAATGAGACCTCCTGATTCCTGACTGCAACACTGTATTAGCCCAAATGATTTTGAGTAGGAAATATGCACTCCAGCCTGCACAGCACTGTTAGCCCTAATGGTGTTGATTAGCAAATTAGCACGATAGAGTGCAACTTTTTTTGTATTTTTTGTATATTGTATATGGAGGTAGCTGCTCCTAAGTTTGCACCTATTCACACTAGCTTGGATGTGCCAGTCAGTTTTTTGGTATTTGTACGTTAGCTTACTGACCGAGCACTTCGCCCTTCAACATGTTCCTACCTACCCATAAATGCAGGCATTACTAAGAGAGGTGTCCACATTCACCCAGGAATTCAGACATCAGCCTAAGAGAGGTATTTGCATTGATAGGGACCCATCAGTTTTTGAGACCACCTTGATGTTGGTTTATGGGCAGGCATGACTTGGCCAAATTATGTGCAAATCATCTCATTTTTCCTAGTATTCAGAAGCCATATAGCTATTCATATTTCATATATTTCACATTGACATGCTTTAGCACGATAGAGTGCAACTTTTTTGTATTTTTTTTATTCTTTGTACTGTATATTGTAAATGGAGGTAGCTGCTCCTAAGTTTTCACCTATTCACACTAGCTTGGATGTGTGAGTCAGTTTTTTGTCATTTGATTAGCAAATGGGCCTCGTGGCTAAACCCCAATATTAGCTGTAATGATTTTAAATAGCAAATGGGGCCTCCTGAGTCCTGACTGCAGCATAGTGTTAGCCCAAGTGATTTTTAGTAGGAAATGTAGACTCTCGCATGCACAACACTATGAGCCCTATCGATTTTGGACTCCTGAGTGCTGACTGTAACACAGAGTTAGCCCAAACAATTTTGAGGAGAAATATGGACTCTGGCCTGCATAACACTATTAGCCCTAATGATTTTGATTAGCAAATGGGGCCTTCTGAGTCCCGACTGCAACATAATATTAGTCCAAGTGATTTTGAGTAGGAAATGTGGACTTCGGCTTGTACAACAATATTAGCCCTAACGATTTTGATTAGCAAATGGGGCCACCTGACTGAACCCCAATATTACCTATTATGATTTTAATAAGAAAAAGGGGCCTACTGAGTCTAAGCTGCAGTACAGTATTAGCCTAAACAATTTTGAGTAGGAAATGTGTACTCCAGCCTGCATAACAGTATTAGCCCTAACAATTTTGATTAGAAATTGGGGCCTCGTGAGTCTTGACTGCAACCCAGTATTAGCCCAAGCGATTTTGAGTAGGAAATGTGGACTCCAGCTGCACAACAGTACCAGCACAAACTAGTTAGATGCTGGATGGTCAATTTCAGACAGGACAAGATCCTATCTAACTATATGATAACTTGCAGCAGAAGGAGTGGCATCTCTACGCTGTTACGCTAAGAAAATAGTGTAGGTAAAACAACATGTCCGCTTTTTACATGGAAAGGGACATGTGACTTTGGCAGCCAATGACAAAAGCCCTTCTGTCATGACGATATGGATGGTTTCTACACCCTGATTGGCTGCTGGAATGTTCACACATTAAATTATTTAAAAAAAAATTACACTCCACTGCTCCTCTGACCTGTACACCCCTCTCCCCTTATAAAACACATCCTCCCTGCTCATCATACAGGACCACTATGCTACCCAAAGTCAGCAAAAACGCGATCATTTACTGAACTGTGACCAAATTTTGCCGACTTTGAGGAAAAATGCTTAGAAAACCAAACAGAATCCAAAGGTGCCAAATGTGAGATTGACGAAACAAACAAGGTCACTGATCTCTATTGTGAGGCAGTGACTGGTGTGATTTACGAGGGTCGCTATGTGTCCCCTAGGATACGATCAGAAGCATATTAAACCGCTGGAGTGCCTTGTGGTCACAGCAGGACGCCTGTGAATCACAAGGCAGAATAAAAGTAAGTTGAACGTGGTCAAGTTATTTGGCCAAGGATTTATTCAGGAAAACCCGGTATGGGCTTTTATTTTTTAAACAGACTGTAGGAAGGTAGGGGGGCTGGTCCGTTTCATCCAGCCCGGATCTTACAAGTGTTCCATGGCCACAGAGTCGAGTGGAGGAAAAAAAGCCCTGCAGTAAGGGTTGGGTGTGTCAGTGTTGGAGTTTGCAACGTGTGGAGCTTCGGCTCTGCAAGAAGGCTCTGTCTGTGTGAGGAAACACAAGGCCAAGCAGAGAAAACTCCTGGCACCCTGCTGCTTGATACCGTGGTGCAGTTGCCCTGAGCAACTGGACATATATGGACTGTTGTTTTGTTTCCCAGCTGCGATCCGGAGGATATCATTTTGGTGCTTCTACTTGATGAGTCCTCTGAATGTCAAAGAGACTTTTGTTTTTGGAACTTTACTGTGGTCACTGCCTCCATCAAAAAGTTAATTTCTTTCAGTTCTTCAATACAAAAAGTGAAACTCATATATTATATAGAGTCATTACAAACAGAGTGATCTATTTCACGTGTTTACTTCTGTTAGTGTTGATGATTGTGGCTTACAGCCAATGAAAACACCAGCTTGAAAAATTATTTTAAAATCCGAAATGTTGGCCTACTGAAATTACTTGTTCAGTAAATGCACTCAATACTTTGTTGGGGTTGGGCCTTTTGCACCAATTACTGCATCAATATAATAATTAAGAATTTTTAAGAATTTTTTATTTATATAGCGCCAACATATTATTCCACAGCGCTTTACAATTAAGCGGGGACATGTACAGACAAATAAATTGAAGACAATTTAAGACAATTTAAACAGTGACATTAGGGGTGAGGTCCCTGCTCGCAAGCTTACAATCTACAAGGAAATGGGGGGACACAATAGGTGAAAAGCGCTGGTTATTTCAGGTCTGGCAAATATAGTAAATAGGGATTTTCATTTAAAGCTGCTTGATCCAGTCATCGGCCTGTGTGTTTAAGTGCAATAGTCAAGTATCAAGTGCAGTTATGTGCATGGAGGGTGTGGAGACAGATGAATAGTAGGGTGCAGATTCAGAATAATATTTGGAAGGAGGGAACAGGGCAAAGTTAGTTTACTGAGTAGTTGATGTAGTAGGCTTGTTTGAAGAGATGGGTTTTCAAAGCGTGCTTGGATAGGTCGGGGCTAGGTATCAGTCTGATCATCTGGGGAAGTGTATTCCAGAGAGCTGGCGCAGCACGAGAGAAGTCTTGGAGACGGAGGTGCGAGGTTCGGATTACAGGGGATGTTAGTCTTAGGTCATTTGTAGAACGGAGGGCATGTGTAGGGTGATAGACAGAGATGAGATATAAGGTGGTGCAGAACTGTGGAGAGCTTTGTGGGTGAGAGAGATGAGTTTCTACTGGACCGTGTAGTGATTGGGTAGCCAGTGTAATGACTGGCACAAGATGGAGGCATCGGTAAAGCGGCTGGACAGAAATATGACCTTGGCTGCTGCATTCAAGATGGATTGGAGAGGAGAAAGTTTGGTAAGAGGGAGACCGATCAGAAGAGAGTTGCAGTAGGCCAGACGAGAATGAATAAGAGCGACAGTAAGAGTCTTAGCAGTTTCAAAGGTGAGAAAAGGTCAGATTCTGGAGATGTTTTTAAGATGCAGGTGACAAGAGCGAGGGAGAGATCGGATATAGGGAGTAAAGGAAAGTTCGGTGTCAAATATGACCCCAAGACAGCAGGCATGCTACTTGGGAGTTATGGTTGAACCCTCCAGGGTAATTTCGATGTTGGGTAGAGTGAGGTTAGTAGAAGGGAGAAACACAAGAAATTCCGTTTTGGAGCGATTTAGTTTTAGATAGAGGGAGGACATGATGTTAGAGACAGCAGACAGACAATCCTTGGTATTTTGAATTAGGGTAGGGGTGATGTCAGGGGAAGAAGTGTATAATTGGGTGTCATCAGCATAGAGATGGTACTGGAACCCAAATCTGCTGATTGTTTGTCCAATAGGGGCCATGTATAGAGAGAAGAGGAGGGGGCCTAGGACTGAGCCCTGCAGAACCCCGATAGTAAGGGAACGAGGAGAGGAAGAGGAGCCGGCAAAAGATACAGTGAAGGAGCGGTCAGAGAGGTAGGAGGAGAACCAGGAGAGGGCTGTGTCCTTGAGGCCTATGGAGCGGAGCATAGTGAGAAGGAGCTGGTGATCCACAGTGTCAAATGTGGCAGAGAGATCCAGGAGAATCAGCATAGAGCAATGACCTTTGGATTTAGCTGTTATTAGATCATTAGAGACTTTAGTGAGGGCAGTTTCAGTGGAGTGTAAAGAGCAGAAACCAGATTGTAAGGGGTCAGGAAGAGAGTTATCCGAGAGATAGCGGATTAGACGGGAGTAGAAAAAGCGTTCCAGGAGTTTAGAGATGAAGGAAAGGTTTGAGACAGGTCTGTAGTTAGCAGTGCAGTTCTGGTCCAGGGATGGCTTTTTAAGTAAAGGAGTTATGATGGCATGTTTAAATGAGGAGGGAAAGATATCTGAAGAAAGAGAGAGGTTAAATATTTTAGTCAGGTGAGTGGTGACCACTGGTGGGAGAGACTGCAGGATATATATGGTGTGGCATGGTAGCGATCAGCCTGTAACAATTGCTGAGGTGTTATAGAAGCCCAGGTTGCTTTGATAGCAACCTTCAACTCATCTACATTGTTGAGTCTGGTGTCTCTCATCTTTCTCTTGACAATAGCCAATAGATCATCTTTGGGGTTAAGAACAGGCGAGTTTGCTGGCTAATCAAGTACAGTGATACTGTTGTTTTTAAACCAGGTATTGGTACTTTTGGCAGTGTTGACAGGTGGCAAGTCCTGATGGAGAATGCAATTTCTATCAATAAAAAGCTTGTAGGTAGAGGGAAGCATGAAGTGCTCTAAAATTTCCTGGTAGATGGCTACACTGACTTTGGTCTTGATAAAACACAGTGGACCTACACCAGCAGATGACATAGCCCCCCAAACCATCACTGATTGTGGAAACTTCACACTAGACCTCCAGCAGCTTCAGTTGTGTGCCTCTGGGACCTTTATTTCCAAATGAAATGCAAAATTTGCTTTCATCTGAAAACAACAGTCTAGTTCTTTTTTTCCTTGGACCAGGTAAGATGCCTCTGGCATTTTCTATCTTTCATGAGTGGCTTGACACAAGGAATGCAACACTTGTAGCCCATATCCTGGATACGTCTGTGTATGGTGGTTCTTGAAGCAATGACTCCCGCAGCGGTCCACTCGTTTGAATCTCCCCCAAAATTTTGAATGGCCTTTTCTTAACAATCCTTTCAAAGCTGCTTTTCTACCACACATTTTCCTTCCACTCAACTTTGTAATAATATGCTTGGATACAGCACTCTGTGAACAGCCAGCTTCTTTAGCAATGACCGTTTGTGGCTTACACTCCTTGTGGAGTTTGTCAATGACTGCTTTCTGGACATCTGTCAAGTCAGCAGCCTTCCCCATGATTGTGCTGAAAGTGAACAAAGGTGGCCGGCACAGCTGCACTATTCCCAGACTACAATTCAGCACCGACTCAGGGATCATGAGTGCCACACCATGAAAACATGTTTAGGCAATGTTCAAATCCAAAAATGAAGAAGGGAGTGGCACTCAAGGTCCAAATAGAATGTCCTTTATTTGGATTTACATAGAACAGAGGCAGGAGAGTTCTCAGTGGAGCTGCACTGGACGACAGCCATTTTGTGCTAATGTGCACTTCTACGGGACCCGTAGAAGCACATTAGCATGAAACGGCGGTCGTCCAGTGCGGCTCTGCTAAGAACTCTCCCGCCTCTGTTTTATTTAAATCCAAATAAAGGATTAATGGGATGGTGAGTGCCACTCTCTTCTTCATTTTCGGATTTTCCCCATGATTGTGGAGCCTACTGAAACAGAAAAAGGGACCTTTTTTAAACACTTAGGAAGCCTTTGTATGTGTATTTTATTAATTATTCTAGTTTATTGAGATAATGACTTTGGGTTTTTTATTTGCTGTAAGCTATAATCATCAACATAAACAGAAATAAACACTTGAAGTCCGTGTTTGGTGTCCATGCCTGAACTGTAGGTGTTTTGTATGGATGCCAGACTTTACTGTTCGGGTTTGCACATCTCAAATAATGACTGTTGGGGTTTCATTGGCTGTAAGCCATAATCATCAACATTAACAGAAATAAACACTTGCAAAAGATCACTCTGTTTGTAATGACTCTATATAATATATGTGTTTCACTTTTTGTATTGAAGAACTGAAATAAATTAACTTTTTGATGATATTCTAATTTAGTGATAAACACTTGTATATACATATATATACATCAAATAGAAAACACTAGAACTAGTGTATATGCATCATAGGAAACACTGGGCTGTGATTTGTGTACATACCTCACAGAGGAGACACTGGGATTGGTGTATATACATCACATAAGAGACACTGATGCTGGTGTACGCTATATACATTACTGTACATAGGATATACTGTAATGTGTAAATATCACATAGGAGAGACTGGGTCTAGTCTATATACATCACAAAGCAGACAATGGGACTGGTGTATATAGAGCACATAGGATACACAGACTGATGCATACATTATATAGGAGACACTACGGCTGCTGTCTGCATCAAAAGAACAGGACATTAGTGAAGAACGCACTAATTCTGGCCAAAAAAACATACTGACACTAGACTGTGCAAATAATCCTTTTATGCATTTGCCGCAGCATTCATTAGTGAACGCTGCGCAAACATGCTCGCAGTCTAAGGAAGAATTAAAAGGATTCTGTCACCTCATTTTGCCGCTATAAACTGCGGTTAAGGGCTTATCTACAAAATTCTGTAATGCTGCAGATAAGCCCCCGATGTAACCTGAAAGATAAGAAAAACAAGTTAGATTATACTCACCAGGGGGGCGGTCCGGTGCGGACCGGGTCCGATGGGCGTCGCATGTCTGAGTCCGGTGTCTCCCATCTTCATGCGATTACGTCTTCTTCCTTGCTTCTGTCGCGGCTCCTGTGCAGGTGTAATTCTCTGCCCTGTTGAGGACAGAGCAAAGTACTGCAGTGCGCAGGCGCCAGGAAAGGTCAGAGAGGCCCAGCACCTGCGCACTGCAGTACTTTACGCTGCCTTTAACAAGGCAAATCAGTACATCTGCACAGGAGTCGCAACAGAAGCAAGGATTATTGTTTTATCCACTTCTTAAATGAGATCAGGGGTCACCCCACTTAAACTTCCTGTCATGCCACTGTTTAAATTGCAGCCAGTGACTAAGGTCTATTATGCCTAATGAAGACTTCTGTCCGGTGTTGAAACACATTGCATGGGCTCTTTAGCTCCCATATCATATATTTTTGCTCTTTTTGGTCTTTGAGAAACTTTCTAACAATAAAATACTTATTCTACATCCTGGTGGATACTCTTTTCTTTCTATCTATACTTCCTCAAATAGTAGTGTCTAACGGGCATTATTTTCCTCCTGACTTTATTTTGTATTTTGCATGGATTCCCAGACATCGCAGGCACTCTTGAGCGGATTCTGGAGCTTGTTCCTCTTGCACTCATATCTACACAATTTGCTGTCCCCAATGTTGTGCCTGCTCCCTACATAACTTCCTAAGGTGAGCAGTTTTACAGTGGATTTCCACTAGCCTGGGGTTACAAACCTATTTTGCCGTTATTGCACCAGAAGGTGTTGTATTTTCTCCCTTTTCCTTTTTAGCCTATTTTACTCCAGAAATCTGGGTTAAAAGCTTTGATCAATTGGACCCATAGAGTACAGCACTGAAGAAGGCAAGTAATGCCAGTAGAAATTAATGCACTGCATTTTTGAACACAGGGCTGTTCTACCAAATTTATGCCACTTGGTGTCATAGATATAATGTTAATGGGTAAAGTAGATTATTTGCTGGAGTGCAGGCGCAAAGTCTTAAAAATAAATGATGATGAAATAAAACAAAACACACTTTAACGTTTTTATTTAAAAATAACAAACAGTTATACTCAGAAAAAGCCTATTCCACTGAAGCCCTCGTTCTTCTGTAATAAACCAAAAATAAAAAACAACAATATCCCTCACCTATCCATTGTTCTGCCCTGCACTGCAATCCATGTCGGGGGGGAAAACAGTTTTCAACATGGACTGTGGCAAGATGCAACCGTCCAGGCTGAGAACTACTGGTGAATGAGCTGCTGCGAATGCAGACTCAGTGACAAGGGTGACGTCATCGAGGTCACTGAGGCTGTGTTCCCAGCCGGGCTGAACTGCGCTAACCTCGGTGAGATCCCCACTAGCACCATGAGAGTTTTATTTCTAATAAAGGACTTTATTCTTGCTGTGTCTTTGTTAACAATACAACTACAGGATTAGTATTGGATAGGTGTCTTATAGACCCCTCTCCATTAACTAAGCCATGGGCTTGATGTCATCTGACAATACAAAGGTGATATCAACCCCAGACATACAGACTTGCCACCGCTACAGGGAAAATGGAAAGAGCCGGGCAAAGCGCCAGAATTGGTGCATCTAATAGATGTGCCTTTTCTGGGCAGCTGCAGGTTGCTATTAATAGGCGGGGTCTAATATCCATAGCCCCTCACCAGCCTGAAAATACCAGCCCCCAGCTGTCTGCTTTAGCAAGGCTGGTTGTCAAAAATGGGGGCCCATGCTGTGTTTTCAATTATTTATTTAAGTAGTTAAAAATATGGCATGGGGACCCCTCTATTCTTGATAACCAACCTTGTTAAAGCTGACAGCTGAGGGTTGCAGCCCCCAGCTGTGAGTTTTGCCTGGCTGGTTATCAAAAATGCAGGAAAACCCATGCTGTTTTTTTTATTATTTATTTACAGTTCAGGAGCCGGCTAATGAATACACCCATCAGTCACTCCAGCTCTTGCTGTTATTAGCAGCAGCAGGTGTCGGATGATGGGAGCTGTAGCTCCATCCACTGACACCAGTGACCAGAGGTAAACTTTATACTTCCAATCACAACTGAGCACTCGCGCTGTCTTTTGACAGTGTGGGAACCACGGCTCTGATCGGCGGGGATGATTTCACTGCCGATCAGAAGCGGTGTTTTGCCGCGCTGTAATGCACATTATAGAGTGACAAACACCTGGTGTTCGGGCAGCCAAACCCTAACAGTAACACCGACTTCCTGATGAAGTCCGTGTTTGGTGTCCATGCCTGAACTGTAGGTGTTTTGTATGGATGCCAGACTTTACTGTTCGGGTTCGCACATCTCAAATAATGACTGTTGGGTTTTCATTGGCTGTAAGCCATAATCATCAACATTAACAGAAATAAACAGTTGAAAAAGATCACTCTGTTTGTAATGACTCTAAGTAATATATGAGTTTCACTTGTTGTATTAAAGAACTGAAATAAATTAACTTTTTGATGATATTCTAATTTTGTGAGAAGCACCTGTAGGTTTCGCATTATCAACCACGATGATAAAGAAATGTTTTTAAATGAACCATTAAGTTGGAAAAAAAGTCATTCATAGTGACAGGCAGATTTTAACTCTGAATGTAATAGAACCACATCTGTGTCTCATTTATAAAGGATTTCTATAAATGAACAACTCCACTGGTGAAACATACAATTATGCATAGCATATAGACTATTGAAAATAAAGCTTGCTGTGTGGCATACAGGCTAAATTATTTGCTAATTTACAAATGTTATTCTAAATACTAGGAAAGCAGAGATCATTTCTGTGCACTACTGTTCATAATAGATAGAGAGCATATGCTTCACATTTTATATACCCACTCAGAAATGCATTTGTCAAATTCATTTTTGTTGAAGTTTTTCAACCCATTTTAGCCTAAGCCATAAGTCAATTCTAAAACACAGTAACATTAGCTAGGGCGAGCCATTAAGTTACCCACGTATCACAGTATGGTGAAAATGGAACTGCAATGCTCCCAGATAGGAAAGTTTACCAGCAGAGATGAGAGATTAAATTCAAGTGGAATCAAATTCTACATGAATTTTACAAAAAATCACATTTGCTGTTTCCTTTTATTTTAATTTGCTTCCTCGTATATTCAGTGAAATGGCAGTCGTTGGCCAATATTTTTCTGACCAGCAAAAAGGGCCATCAAAAGGTTAAAAGGGAAAAATAAATACTTATACTCACTTTACCGCTCACAACCTCTCTGCTCCTCACCCATCCAGTACTTATCATAGAATCATTCAATGTTAGAGTTGGAAGGAACCTCCAGGGTTATCGTGTCCAACCCCCTGCTCAATGCAAAATTCACTAAACCATCTCAGATGAATGTCTATCCAGCCTCTGTTTGAAGGCTTCCATTAAATGAGCGCTCACCACCTTTCGTGGCAGCCTATTTAATTCATTGATCACTAGTGTTGAGCGATACCTTCCGATATGCAAAGGTATCGGTATCGGATTGGATCGGACGATACCCAAAAAGTATCGGATATCGCCGATACCGATACCCGATACCAATGCATATCAATGGGAGACAAAATATCGGAATGGTTCCCAGGGTCTGAAGGAGAGGAAACTCTCCTTCAGGCCCTGGGATCCATATTCATGTATAAAATAAAGAATAAAAAAAAAAAATATTGATATACTCACCCCTCAGACGGCCCCTGGCTCTCACCGGTCCAAGCGTCTGCCTCCGTTCCTAAGAATGCTGAGTAAAGGACCTTCGATGACGTCGCGGCTTGTGATTGGTCGCGTGACCGCTCATGTGACCGCTCTCGCGACCAATCACAAGCCGCGACGTCATCGCAGGTCCTAAACTCACTGCATTCTTAGGTACGGAGGCTGCCGGTTACACCGCTAAGGTCCAGGCTCCGCCGGAGGGGTGAATATATCCATATTTTTTATTTTTATTCTTTATTTTTTAAATGAATATGGATCCCAGGGCCTGAAGGAGAGTCTCCTCTCCTCCAGACCCTGGGAACCATACACTGGGAACTTCCGATTCCGATTTCCGATATCACAAAAATATCGGAACTCGGTATCGGAATTCCGATACCGCAAATATCGACCAGATATTATACCAGATACTTGCGGTATCGGAATGCTCAACACTATTGATCACCCTCACTGACAAAAATTTTTTTTTAATATCTAATCTGTATCTTCTCCCTTTCTGTTTCATTCAATTGCTCTTTGTTTCCATGTGCAAATGAGAATATTGATGATCTCGCTACATTGTAAAAGCCCATTCAGATATTTGTAGACAGCTATTAACTCTTCTCTTAGTCTTTTTTTTTGCAAGCTAAACATTCCCAGATATTTTAACTTCCTCATAGTTTGCAGTCTGCTCACCATCCTGGAAGCTCTTCACTGAACTTGCTCCAGTTTGCACCCACTAGGCGGACACGCTTCCACACAACTCCACCAGAGCTGCCCTATGGGAACTCGGCTCTTTCTCCTCTCCTCTACCTCTTTGGCATAAGTGAGGTTTTGATAAAGACCCGCTGGGGTCGAAACGTTACCCGAATTGAATAGTCCGCCACCCATTTACCTCCTAAAAAAGCACCTGGTGATGTTTATTGTATATGTTAATAAAGAAACTACACAGTTTGCTGAACTTTCAACCAATTGAGTGCGGCTGATTTTTCCTATAGTTGGACTATTTTTGTTCATGCCTGCACCAACCCAGTGACAGTGTGCACATCTTTTTCCTGTATTTCCAACTAATTTCTTTAGCATGCATTACATTTTTAACTTTAAACTAATTTTAAGATGGTTGAAAGGCAACATATGCCAATCCATTTTTCTAATACATAATACTAATAATCTAAAATGTAAAGTTATTTAGAGTTGTTGGCCCAGATCCATCATGGTTGTTTTTCCAGCTTTCTGGAGTAATTTGTTCTTTTTTTGGTGACTTTAGTTTTTGAACCTTAGTTTCTATAAGGTTTTGAACCACTTTTTAAGTTACCTCTTTTTTACTTTTCTTTTTTTATATTTCCTCAGATTCATGAAATGCAACTTTTGCCAAAGGTTGCATTTTTTTGGAGCATCTCACACAAGTTTTCTGCCTTGAATATTATTTCTGATAAGGTTTTAAATTTGGAACATTTTCAGACAAGCAGGCAACTCTTTAAAGGATTTGTGACTTTTGGGGCTAAAGAATCACAAAAAAAGTAAAAGACAAAAACAAGGAGTATTTTTGATTTTGCACCAAAATAATGAACCATATAGACCATTTGAAGAATTTCTCACAATAAACATCAGTAAATACCACTTGACAAACAAGACAAGTGACTTCAGTAAACTGCAACTAATGAATGCATATTATTAATAGTAAAAAGTTTCAAACCCAATTTTCTGATTCCTGCTATCAGACTTACAAATTCACAGCTCAGTATATTAAACTATGGCCTGATTCATTAAGACTGACATTTTGAATGTCAGTCTTAGTGAAGGGCATGCAGAAATAAGAAACACCAAACTTGTTAAGAGGCGCACGTTCACCAGAATTATTACTCCCGTCAGGGAGATGGAGAAACGTTTATGGCAGTCACTTTACTTAAATTTGTTGGGTAGGCATAACTGCGCAAAACTGAAGTGCTCAAAATTTTTGTGCATTGTGCAACTATTTTGCTACTTCTCAAGTGTAGGGATGAGCAGACCCAAGGAAGATCAGGTTCGATGAGTTTCGCCAAACTTTAGTCCAAAATTTGGTACGGGTACTAAACCTGGACCACATAGAAGCCAATAGTGCCCAGAAGTTTGGTGCTTTTAAATGGTCATATGTTGTGAACTCTGTTTCCGGGCTCCCTCCTGTGGTCATGAGTGGTACTGTGTGAGTTCTCTCTTTGGGCTCCTCCTGGTGGCTCTTTTTGTTATTTTGCAGGTTTCTGGCAGGATCAGCTGTCTCGTCATCTGCTAGTTAGGTTTCCTATTTAATCCACCTGGTCCTTCATTCCTTGCCTGTTGCCGTTGTATTCAGTGCTATTCTGATTGCTCCTGTCTACATCCGTTATCAGTCTCTCCAAGAGAAGCTAAGTTCTGTTTGCTTATTTTTGCTCATCTGTGTTCAAGATGTTTCCTAGTATATGATGAGTTTTTGTCCAGCTTGCTAATATGTGATTTCCCTGCTTACTGGTGCTCTGGGGTGCTGAGTTGCTCCCCCCACATCGTTAGTTGGTGTGGGGGTTCTCGCATTCTCTGCGTGGATATTTTTGCATAGGGTTTTTTACTGACCGCACAGATCCCTTGCTATTTTCTGCTATCTAGCGTTAGCGGGCCTCATTTGCTTAACCTGTTTCATCTCTGCGTTTGTCTTTTCCTCTTAACTCACCGTTATTATTTGTGGGGGGCTTCTATATCTCTGGGGGATTTCTCTGAGGCAAGTGAGGTCTTTACTTTCTCTTTAGGGGTAGTCAGTTTCTCAGGCCGTGAAGAGACGTCTAGGATTTCAGGAAACGTTCCACGGCTGCCTATAGTGTGTACGGTTAGGATCAGGTTTGCGGTTAGTCCAGTTACCACATCCCCAGAGCTCGTCCTATTATTTTCTACTTAGCTGGTTAGATTTGTGATCCTAAGCCACTAGGATCATAACAGTCATAGTAAAGGCTAGGCGGCTACAAAAGGAAGAAAAATAGGGGTAAGAACAGGACAAACACATGCAATTGGGAAATTACTTAAATTAACAGAGGTCTATGGATATTGTCCCCTTCCCAGCCTAATAAGACCAGCCCTCAGCTGTCCCAGAAATGGCGCATCCATTAGATGCGTTAATCCTCGTGCATCTAATGGAAGCACAGGGGTTAGTGATAGAGAGGCGTCAATCAGATGCTTATTAAGTTCAGCTGTCTGCTTTCCCTTGGATGGTTATTAAAAATAGGTGATGCATCGCATGTTTTTTACATTATTTATTTTACAGCTAGTCAGAGCACACGTGATATGACATTTATACAAGCTTGGTCACGTGTTGTGCTGGGTCAATCACAAGCTTTGCATGGCTGTGATGGCTCCAAAAGTGCCCACAGCCTAAAAGCTTGTTGATTAACTACACTGCAGCCTTTAAACAAACTTTATTTGGCATCGAACCCTAACAGTAAAATAGACTTCTGGGAAAAAGTCTGCATTCGGAGTTCGGTAGCAAACACTAGATGTCCGGTAAGAACTCTGAACTTTACATTTCAGGTTTATTCATCCCCACTCAAGTGATGTATAAGCACACTGATGAATTGGTGCCTATGTATTTATGTCTCCTCCCTCTCACTACATGGATATACATTAGAAAATACCATGCCTAAATATCACTAATCTTCTGTTATATTAGATGCCTCTACAATGCTCATGAGTAGGTTAGAAGGAAGCAGAAGAGTAGCAAACAGAGTTTATTTGAAGTCTGCTACCAAGGAGCTGTAGACATAAATTAAGACTATTTTTTTTTAATCACAACTACTTGAAAAGTTATTTAATTTTCTGTTTTAGATTCATTGGAACAAAAATAGTTGCAATAGTTTGTA
This sequence comes from Ranitomeya variabilis, assembly GCF_051348905.1. Lineage (NCBI taxonomy): Eukaryota > Metazoa > Chordata > Amphibia > Anura > Dendrobatidae > Ranitomeya > Ranitomeya variabilis. Next base: position 682,942,155 of record NC_135233.1, read on the forward strand.
TATCTGTAAAATTAAACCACAAATTGTTTCCAGTCCCATACTTTATAGCTTACATAAGATTTATGACCGGTAGCAGATCTATAATTATTACCAACTAGTCATATTGAATTATATAACAAGAGCATTCTATTATATTTCAGTGAGGCCTGTAAAATGTTTACTATCTACACGAGTATATGGTGTTATCATGTACAGTATATCGTCCCCTGAGGGCTTTAATCATCTTTAAACATAACTGTCACACAACTATGCTGTAAGCAACTTTGTGGTAAACTGCCTACAGATAAACATGGAAACTTTGTATTGTTACCAAAGATAGCCAAATAAACACTTGAACATTACAAAAAGTGCAAATTGGATGTAAAAAAAAAAAGACATATAAAAATGGCATGACTGTTCAGCAGTTCAAATATTTTTGATGTCACAGATTTGGCCTCTTAGGTAATTCTCGAATGAGGAGGCAATTTCTACTATGAGACTGGCTGAAATCATGGTTGTACATGGTTGTTACTATTGGCAACAAGAGATAACTCCTGCACTCAAAATAGAGATAAATTTCCAAAAATATTTATTATTTCCAAAAGAACAGACAGGATTGTTGTTAGCAATTGGACCCAAAAATTACAGACACGTATAACTCAACTAACTCAACGTTTCGGATTGTTTTCAGCCTTTTTCAAGAGGTGCCTGTTTCTGTGAAGACAAGACGGAAACACAAAAAAATAACTCAAAGAAATGGAACTCAGTATGCAAAATCACAATCCAAGTCAAAAAACAAGGTTACATATATACTTCAAGGTTACATATATCCTGTCTGTATTTTGGAAATAATAAATATTTTTGGAAATGTATCACTATTTTGAGTGCCGGAGTTATCTTTTGTTATCATTCTAGTATTTTTTCTCCAGAGCACCTATTTTGAAGCAGTGAGCACCCCTTCTCTTTTTCTATGTTACTATTGGTATCATAATTAGTGATACCTGCAACAAATTTAGAAGAAATACAGTAGCATACTTCTAAATCCCGATCCCTGTTCTGCTGAAATCCAGTCTGATAGCCTTAAAGCAACATGCAAATCATGCTGGAAGTGCATTGGTGACATTGCAAGTGCATCAACACACCCCAGTCTAAATTGTAAATTGCTTCAAATAATAATTTTTCACTGCTGGTACATTAAAATCACTATTGTTACAGCAATAGTGAGTATCATAAAACCTAACTTATAATACTAATAATAATGATAAAACTCTACAAAGTATCACATACTAAAGATAAAAATACCTATATGTTCCAATATATTGGCTATCGACTTTAGGACCAGAGTGATGGACTTATAATAAGTCAAAGGATGTCCATATCACTCAGGACCAGACCCAGGATACATACGTAACCCACATAACAATGGTTATCAAGAATTCATGTACGAGACAGATATAAAAAACTTAAATGGCTATGTTGTATAAAAAAGAACTACATGTGTGTGAGTGAACTTATGATGAGTATAGAATAAATGGAGTTCTCACTTTGCCTCATGCGTAGGAGACACATAGGGCAAGTACAGGACAGACCTAACACAGGGCAAGCTGTGGACTGCTCTTGTAAGGGCGGTAGTTTCTGGGCAGTAGGGTTACCTAATGTCTTATCGAGTACAATACAGACATTTTCAGGTCATGTCCTCCTCTAACCAGATGGGGATTCATTGAAAGACGACATGAAAGGAAGGATCTTTTTTTCTTCCATGGACGGTGGATGGTACAGATGGGCAAGAACTCCATTTATTCTATCATATCTTTATGATAACCACCATTGCTGTAACAATATTGGACTAAGTGAGATATCTAGGAGGTGTGTTGGTTAGGGATCAAGACTTAGTGCCCTTCACCCTTATGTGTTTTTCTGCTGTATTTCATACATTAAATCACTACAATAAAATGTCATTAGTATAGATGTATCAGGGCAACCTATACAGCCATACCATTGGTTTAGTAATAAAACCTTCCTGACTGGACCCCTTTAAGATTTTAATAGGCACAGAGTCAGGCAAACCAGTAAAATAGATTAATCAATGTGCTCATCGTTGCATATATTTTAGTAAGATTTCAAATCACCTGTACCATTAAAAAATTGGCAAGGGATCATACTACTTGAAAAAAATACTAATGTTGGTGCCGGAGTACTGGGTGATGCTAAGGCTTTTTAGGGTATGTTCACACCTGCATTGACTTTAATGGGTCTGTCAAACCTATGCTATTTCGTCTAGCATTTCTGTCCAAAATCTGAGGTTCATAAAAGAGTGTCCGATTCAGATATGAGCACAGCCATAAACATATGAAACTTTGGCAATGATACATGTTGACAACCATGTTATGAATTACACTTGATTAGCACTCATTGCCAGAACTGTGGAAACTATCATAATGTTTACAAAGTGGGATTTCGGAAAGAATATTTTAGTAAAACAGTCAATCTAAAAAGACAGCGTTGGCAAGCTATGTTTTCACTTAAGAAATATGCTATGGGACAGCAAGATCAGGATCATATAACTGGAAAATGAAGAAGTTCTGCTCAATAAAAATGAACACTTGATGGATATAGTACTTAAAATGAAAAGCTGGATTGATTATATTATTAATCCTAGCAAACTCCTACAGTCTAATCCACATTTAATTAAGGTCATGCTAGATATATTTCCAATTATTCAAAGAAATTCTTTATGTAGGTATGTAAAGTCTATGAATCTGGTAAGGAATTGTATAGAACAATAATCATAAGGAACATTTGAACCAAGTTGATTAAGGTTAACCATTTATAAATGTCACATGGTATTAGCAAACTGTAATTTTGTGTCTTCAAAAAGGATATGAATTTTTTTTATAGATTATGTAAGAGCATCTGGAAAACTGTAGTAGAATTGTGAATACAGAAGAAATCTAAATACAAGGCTAAGTAATTTTGCAAATACATTGCATAAGTGTTTCTGTGACAGTCCTAGTTATATGAAAAGGGGTTGTCGCCAAAATAACACTCCATATGTTACATGGGAAATATGTTGCAGATTTCACCCTATGCATTGCAAAGTAGGTAATGAAAATCTGCAGAAAAAAATGATGTATTACTGGTGATTTAAAAATCAAGGTTAATATACAAGTGTCTCTCACAAAATTAGAATATCATCAAAAAGTTAATTTATTTCAGTTCTTCAATACAGAAAATGAAACTCATATATTATGTAGAGTCATTACAAACAGAGTGATCTATTTCAAGTGTTTATTTCTGTTAATGTTGATGATTATGGCTTACAGCCAATGAAAACCCAAAAGTCATTATTTGAGATCGGCGAACCCGAGCAGTAAAGTTCAGCGTCCATACCGAACACCTACTGTTCGGGCACGGACACTGAACACAGACTTCATCATGAAGTCTGTGTAACTGTTCGGGCTTGGCTGCCTGAACATAGGTATGTGCTATAATGTGCATGACAGCGTGGCAAACATAGCTTCTGATCGGCGGTGAAATTATCCCAAAGTCATTATCTCAGTAAATTAGAATACTTTATAACACCAGCTTGAAAAATGAATTCAAAATGTTGGCCTACTGAAATGTATGTTCAGTAAATGCACTCAAAACTTGGTCGGGGCTCCTTTTGCATCAATTACTGCATCAATGTGACGTGGCATGGAGGAGATCAGCCTGTGACACTGATGAGGTGTTATGGAAGCCCAGGTTGCTTTGATATCAGCTTTCAGCTCGTCTGCATTGTTGGGTCTGGTGTCTCTCATCTTCCTCTTGTCAATACCCCATATAATATCTATGGGGTTAATGTCAGGCGAGTTTGCTGGCCAATCAAGCACAATGATATTGTTGTTTTTAAACCAGGTATTGGTACTTTTGGCAGTGTGGACAGGTGCCAAATCCTACTGGAGAATGCAATTTCCATCTCCAAAAAGCTTGATGTCAGAGGGAAGCAAGAAGTGTTCTAAAATTTCCTGGTAGACTGCTGCGCTGACTTTGGTCTTGAAAAAACACAGTGGACCTACACCAGCAGATGACATATCTCTCCAAACCATCACTGACTGTGGAAACTTCACAGCAGACCTCAAGCAGCTTGGATTGTGTGCCTCTTCACTCTTCCTTCAGATTCTGGTACCTTGATTTCCAAATGAAATGCCAAACTTACTTTAATCTGAAAACAACACTTTGGACTAATGATCAACAGTCCAGTTCTTTTTCTCCTTGGCCCAGGTAAGGTGCCATTGTCTGCCATTGTCTATTGGTCATGAGTGGCTTGACACTAGGAATGCAACACATAGCTCATGTCCTGGATATGTCTGTGTGTGGTGGCTCTTGAAGCAATGACTTCAGCACTGGCAGCAGTCCACTCCTTGTGAATCTCCCCCAAATTTTTGAATGGCCTTTTCTTAAAAATCCTTTCAATGCTGCAGCTATCCCGGTTCCTTGTGCATCTTTTTCTACCACACTTTTTCCTTCCACTCAACTTTCCATTAATATGCTTACAGGACTCTGTGAACAGCCAGCTTCTTTAGCAATGACCTTTTGTGGCTTACCCTCCTTGTGGGTTTTGTCAATGACTGTCTTCTGGACATCTGTCTGTCAGCAGTCTTCCCCATGATTGTGGAGCCTACTGAAACATACAAAGAGACCTTTTAAACGCTCAGTAAGCCTTTGCAGTTGTTTTTTGTTAATTATCCTAATTTACTGAGATAATTACTTTTGGGCTTTCATTAGCTGCAAGCCATAATCATCAACATTAACAGAAACAAACACTCTCTATAATATATGAGCTTCACTTTTTGTATTGTACTGAAAAAATAACTTTCTGATGATATTCTAATTTTGTGAGAAGCACATGTACATGTAGGGAATGTCTGTAAAGCATAGTTGAGATTTTGATAGCTCATTTTCTTGTATAGCATTGACATGAGAGATGGGGCAAAGAGTGTTAAATACATAAGATTAGGAGTAGAAAATGGTGATACAATATTGAGTAACAAATTGAGCAAGTGTGGAATTAGATTTTGTGTATATTTAAAAAATGTACCCAGATAAAAGGTTCTCATTGATAAATATTTACCATTGCCAGCCTTAGCTATGTTATTACTATTATTTATTTATATAGCACCATTGATTCCATGGTGCTGTACATGAGAAGGGGTTACATACAAATTACAGATATCACTTACAGTAAGCAAACTAACAATTACAGACTGATACAGAGGGGCGAGGACCCTGCCCTTGCGGGCTTACATTCTACATGATGGTGGGAAAGGAGACAGTAGGTCGAGGGTTGCAGTAGCTCCGGTGTTGGTGAGGCGGTAGCTCCGGTAGTGGTGAGGAGGCAGTGGGGTCAGTGCAGGCTGTAAGCTTTCCTGATCTATGTCTGACCTTAGTGATTGAACAGGGTGCCATCAGCCAGACTATAGTGGGGGGAACTGAGCCATGATGAAAACTTGTCATGACCAGGTTCACTTTTATATTCCGTAAGCTTAGTTTCTGTACCTTCTCTCTCTCTCTGCATTGAGTAGGTGGAATAACGCCGACTTGACTGCATAATGCAGGGGAGAAATAGGAAAAAGATTTGTGTAAGCAACTGTGAAGGGTGCATGGTGGTAGTTGGGGGCAATGGGCAACTGTTCTGCCACATCCTGGCAACTCACAAGTAGAAAATTTTTTGTCTGTTGTGTGGTTTGTGAGAAATGTACTGTATAACACTCACTTTTGCGTTGGAAGTCTCTGTGGGTTCCACGGTCCCGAAACTGGATGCCACCACACACTGAATGATAGACTCTGTCCATTAACATATTAGCTTTATTCAATAAGTTCATAGTGTCTATGCAGGTACAGTACAGCACATGTCTACTTTGTCAATTTTTCTAGCCTAAGTGCTCCCTTCAATTCCTAGCCCTTCTTACCCCTGAGACGCTTTCTCTGGCTCCGCAGCTCCCATGCTTTATGACCCACTTCTCTCTCCTGGTTTCCCGTCTGGCTCTCCTTTCTGAGAGATTGAAAAGGCACTTGCTTCTGTACCTAGTTTGGGCAGATTGTATTCTGGGAGGGTCCGCTGAAAGTAGTGACTGCCGTCCGCATGCTGCTTCCCAAAACTCCTGTGTTTTTCCATATTATCTGGCCAACTCTGCTTTTCTCCTGTCACTGATCTTATTTCCAACTCTCTCTCAGACTCTCCAAAACCTGGAAGTGTCCCTATTATATCTACTCCTACCCCTCCCAACTGAGAAACTGGAGAAATCCTAAGAGTCATAACCATTTCTATGCTAAATCTATTTAACTTCCTGAACTAGTAGTGTGCCATTCACTGCACTGAACCCAATTCTATCCTATGTTATCTATTTCCTAGTCCTAGTCCTATTACTATCCTTATATCCTAATTCCTAATCCTAATACTTTCCCTAGTCTTACCATAATACACATATGCATACTGAACATGAGTCCTCCACGTATAAAACCATTGTCAAAACATACAAACATTCTACTGCGTACATATTATAACTAAAGTATACCTAGTTTATAAGGAAGGGATGAAGGGCATGAATTGACCCAGCCATACCCTTACACAACAAAGCAGTCTTGTGATGGCATTTCCTGTGAAATGATGTCTACTTATAGCACGACTGAAGACTTGTTTTGACAGCTTTGTTCTCCTCTCCCTTGCGCTACGATGGACAAGACTGGAGCTGCTCCTGTGAAGGATGATGTCACAGGAAGGGGTGGCGTATCCTACATTACAGTGCGGAGCTCATAAGAAGATGTAATTGACTTGAAAGGACAAACAATTCAAAAACTATCACAGAAAGAAGGCTGTATTTACTGAGGGGTGGTGGCCCAGCCTTATAAATGCACATGAATTGTATAGGGCTCCAGTCACACAAATAAATGCAAAAATTAAAAGAAATTATTTTCTGCAGGAGGGAGCTCTATGCAGGGTGCTGAAAGGAGTGATCTACTGCAGAACGGCTGCATATAGATGAGAGCAGTGATAAACTGCAGAATGGAGCTGTAAACTCACAAGGAATAATTTACTACATGGAGGATGGAGTTATATATATAGATGAGAGGATTGATACATTGCAGTATGATGTGTATATAGATGAGAAGAGTGATATACTGCAGGATTGGGCTGTATATACAGTTATGTCCATATACATTTGGACGGAGACAACATTTTTTTAATTTTGGTTATAGACATTACCACAATGAATTTTAAACAAAACAATTCAGATGCAGTTGAAGTTCAGACTTTCAGCTTTCATTTGAGGGTATCCACATTAAAATTGGATGAAGGGTTTAGGAGTTTCAGCTCCGTAACATGTGCCACCCTGTTTTTAAAGGGACCACAAGTAATTGGACAAATTTAATAAAATGTTAATTTTTAGTACTTGGTTGAAAACCCTTTGTTGGCAATGACTGCCTGAAGTCTTGAACTCATGGACATCACCAGACGCTGTGTTTCCTCCTTTTTGATGCTCTGCCAGGCCTTCACTGCGGTGGTTTTCAGTTGCTGAAAAAAAGCATAATTTATAATTTCTTTTGGATAATAATATAATAACAATAATAGTCTTTATATAGCGCTGACATATTCCACAGCGCTTTACAGTTTGCGCACATTATCATCGCTGTCCCCGATGGGGCTCACAATCTAAATTCCCTATCAGTATGTCTTTGGAATGTGGTAGGAAACTGGAGCACAGATGCAAACATGGGGAGAACAAACTCTATGCAGAAGTTGTCCTTGGTGGGACTAGAGCCCAGGACTCCAACGTTGCAAGGCTGCTGTGCTAACCAAAATGAGCCACCGTGCTGCCCATGGATAATGTTTTTCCATTAATCACTTTTTGAGAATGCGGGCTTATTTCAAGAAATCAGCATTATTTGTGTAATTTTATGTTCATAGTCCATTTTTGGGTAATGGCCACTGTTGAATTCTTTATGACTAGTTACATGGAAACTTTTAAAGAATGTTGAGGCAGTGTTGAAAGCCAAAAGTAGATTTACAAAATAGTAACAAAATGATAAAAATTAAAATTTAGATTTTTAGAAGCAAACAGTAACAATGCAGTAACATGACAAGAATCTCCACAACTAATCATATGCAAAATACTTGCTAGTCAAATTTATATATGAAATAGCCAAGATGATTGTCAATGAAGAGTTGATAGTCTCATATTTGAAGCAGTTGAGATATAGAGCCTGAAATTCAAAAGTTCAAAACAGTGTTACCCTTGTGCTCAATAGTGTATGCAATAACTTCAATCCTGATGATCGCAGAAGTTCAAGGTCACCGCCATATTTTTTATAGTGATTTTATCGTTACCCAGAGAGCAAAAAAGACATGATTGTTGTCAGTTTTTTTTGCCAGAATGGATTTGGAGCTTATAGGCCAATGTTACGGTTATGAAAAAATATGTATCTTCTTCCATCATTTGCCCTGAAGCTGAAAATGTATGTTCCATCAATATTGGATATGAACAAACTACAATATTCATAATTTTTGTTTGGAGACAGCTGTCTTTTGCAAATGTATAACATTTCCTTTGAAGGAATCCAGGTGTCATTTAAATTCAGGGAGTAAAAAGAGGCTCTTCCACAGGTGATTTTTTTCCACACTCTGGAAAGACCTTTTCCAGTCATAATTATTCATCCAATCTTCATAACTCTGTTTCACGCACAAAATACATCCTCCTTGACACTGCAGGGGTCCTTTATTTCAACAAGGGACAGCCTGCATGTTAATTAGGATGTTTCACTTCACAAGTATATGTAGTTTCCTACTCACCTATCTCCACTGTACAGTCTATTCCAAGAGGCCCAGACTGTCAGCTGTTTGCTTCCTCACTGGAAATCTGTGTGAGAGGAGGAGGAGGGAGGAGGGCGAATGCCCCCCTTGCTGGTGGCTTCAACATTTTTTATATTTTCTATGACAGGCCGTATAAAAATTAGAGGGAGGATTGGCACACTGAAGGATGCAGCTATATAAAGTTTGGGAGTGGTAATGTACTGTTAGGCTATGTGCACACGTTGCAGATTCTCCTGCGGATTTTTCTGTACTAAAAACCGCAGATCTTGGCAGAAAACGCAGGTGCGGTTTTTGGTGCGTTTTTTGATGCGGTTTTTAATGCGTTTTTCCCTGCAGATTGTCTGTGTTTTTGACACAAATAAAGCTTGAACTGCAGTGGGAAAAAAAAAAACACATGATGTAATTTCCTTGTCCAACCCCTTCTTCTTTCATCCTCCATTTTGTGAAAACATCAAAATGAGATGCGCCAATTCCGGCACTTAACCCCTCTCTTCCCACTCCCGTGTAGCGGTGGGATATGGGGTAATGAGGGGTTAATGCCACCATGCTATTGTAAGGTGGCATTAAGCCCGGTTAATAATGGAGAGGCGTCAATAAGACGCCTATCCATTATTAATCCTATTAAAAGGTTAAAAAAATATATAGGGGGACCCCAAAAAAAATTGCGTAGGGTCCCCCTATATTTTTAGGCCAGAAAGGCTAGGCAGACAGCTGTGGGCCAATATTTGTGGCCCGGGAAGGGGTTAAAATACCCCTGGTTGTTCCCAGGCCATGAATATTAAGCCCACAGCTGTCTGCGTAGCCTTTCTGGCTCTCAAATATAGGGAGAGCCCCCCCCAAAAAAAGTGTTGGGGTCCCCCTATATTTTTAGTCCAGAAAGGCTACGCAGACAGCTGTGGGCTTATATTCATAGCCTAGGAAAGGGGCCATGGATATTTGCCCCCCCCCGGCTACAAATAGAAGCCCGTAGCCTGTTGTGAATTCCGTTCTTGGGCTCCATCCTGTGGTTGCTAATGGTATTTTTGGGAGTTCTGCTCTTGGGCTCCCTCTGGTGGTTTCAAGTGGAACTTAGCAGCTGCGTTCACTAATCGGTTTCCTGGCCTTGTTATTTAACTGGGCTTTTGGCTGTAGTGGATGCCAGCTGTCAATGTATTTCCTGTGGATTCTGTCCTTTCTTGGAAGTTCTCTGTTGGCCAGTCCATTTCCAGCTTAAGATAAGTCTGCTAGTTTTTGGGTGTTTCCCTGCTTATGACCTTTTGTTCAGTTCAACTTATGTCTCTTTGTCCAGCTTGTCATTATGAAATATTCCGGCTAGTTGGAAGCTCTGGGGTCGCAGATTTGCCCCTCCACACCATGAGTCGGTGTGGTGGTTATTTTTGTAAACTCTGCGTGGATTTTTAGTTTTTATACTGACCGCACAGTAACCTTTTCTATCTCTGTCTATTTAGATAGTACTGGCCTCCTTTGCTAAAAAACTAGTTTCATTTCTGAGTTTGTCATTTCCCTCTCCACTCACCGTCAATATTTGTGGGGGGCTATCTTCCTTTGGGGGTTTCTCTGAGGCGAGATAGCTTTCCGTTTCCATCTTCAGGGGTAGCTAGTTCTTAGGCTGTGCAGAGGTATCTAGGCAGAGTTAGGTACGCTCCACGGCTATTTCTAGTGTTGGTGTTAGGAGTAGGGATTGCAGTCAGTAAAGTTACCACCTCCTCAGAGCTAGTACTACTTTTGTTTTGCCCACTAGGTCATTTCAGTGCTGCTCCGTATTCACTAGGTCATATCAGTGATTACTGTCTGTGGAGCTGCTACCTCCTCTAAGCGAGTCCATGTTTGGTTTTACCCACCAGGTCATCTCAGTACCGCTCCATACCCACCAGGTCATAACAGTACAGCTGGCCCACAATGTATTAAATGCATCTCAAAAGAGGGAAGAGAAAGTTCTGAGTCATTTTTTTTTGTGTTGCTTGTTTTGTCCTTTTTTTTCCCCTTGATTTTTGGATGGTGCAGGAGCTGGGTGCTGATATGGAGGTTCAGGGTTTGTCTGCACGTGTTGATCATCTCGCTGCAAGGGTACAGAGTATCCAAGACTATGTTATTCAAACTCCTGTTTCTGAGCCTAGAATTCCTATTCCTGATTTGTTTTCTGGGGATAGATCTAGGTTTTTGAATTTTAAAAATAATTGCAGATTATTTTTTGCTCTGAGACCCCGTTCCTCTGGTGACCCCATTCAGCAGGTGAAAATTGTTATTTCTCTGCTGCGTGGCGACCCGCAGGACTGGGCATTCTCCCTTGAGCCAGGCAATCCTGCATTGCTCAATATAGATTCATTTTTTCAAGCACTGGGACTGCTTTATGACGAACCCAATTCTGTGGATCAGGCAGAAAAAATTTTGCTGGCTCTGTGTCAGGGTCAGGAAGCAGTAGAGATATATTGTCAGAAATTTAGAAAGTGGTCTGTGCTTACAAAATGGAATGAGGATGCCCTGGCGGCTATTTTCAGAAAGGGTCTTTCTGAAGCTCTTAAAGATGTTATGGTGGGGTTTCCCACGCCTGCTGGTTTGAACGAATCAATGTCTCTGGCCATTCAGATTGATCGGCGCTTACGTGAACGTAAGGAGGTACACCATATGGCGGTGTCCTCTGGGCAGAGTTCTGAGCCTATGCAATGCGATAGAGTTTTGACGAGAGCAGAACGGCAGGAGTTCAGACGTCAGAATGGGCTGTGTTTTTACTGTGGTGACGCTACTCATGCTATCTCTGACTGCCCGAAGCGAACTAAGAGGGTTGCTAAGTCGGTTACCATCAGTACTTTACAGCCTAAATTTCTCTTGTGTATTACCCTGATTTGCTCATTGTCGTCCTTTTCTGTAATGGCATTTGTGGATTCTGGCGCTGCCCTGAACTTAATGGACCTGGAATTTGCCAAGCGCTGTGGTTTTTCCTTGGAGCCGTTGCAGAGTCCTATTCCCTTGAGGGGGATTGATGCTACGCCATTGGCCAAGAATAAACCTCAGTACTGGACACAGTTAGCCATGAACATGGCTCCAGCACATCAGGAAAATATTCGCTTTTTGGTGTTGCATAATTTGCATGATGTGGTTGTGCTGGGGTTTCCATGGTTACAGGTACATAATCCAGTGCTGGATTGGAAATCTATGTCTGTGACTAGTTGGGTTTGTCAGGGGATACATAGTGACATTCCTCTGATGTCAATTTCCTCGTCCCCTTCTTCTGAAGTTCCTGAGTTTTTGTCAGATTTCCAGGATATATTTGAGGAGCCTAAATCCAGTCCTCTGCCTCCTCATAGGGACTGTGATTGCGCTATTAATTTGATTCCTGGCTGTAAGTTCCCTAAGGGTCGACTTTTCAATCTGTGCCAGAGCATACCGCTATGCGGACTTATGTAAAAGAGTCCTTGGAGAAGGGGCATATTCGCCCGTCTTCGTCACCGTTGGGAGCGGGGTTCTTTTTTGTTGCCAAGAAGGATGGCTCCTTGAGGCCCTGTATAGATTATCGCCTTCTCAATAAGATCACGGTCAAATTCCAGTACCCTTTGCCTTTGCTCTCTGATTTGTTTGCTCGGATCAAAGGGGCTAGCTGGTTTACCAAGATTGACCTTCGAGGGGCGTATAATCTGGTCCGCATCAAACAGGGTGATGAATGGAAAACAGCATTTAATACGCCCGAAGGCCATTTTGAATATCTTGTGATGCCTTTCGGGCTCTATAATGCTCCATCTGTGTTTCAGTCCTTTATGCATGATATTTTCCGGGAGTATTTGGATAAATTTATGATTGTATATTTGGATGATATTTTGTTTTTTTCCGATGATTGGGAGACTCATGTGAAGCAGGTCCGGATGATATTTCAGATTCTTCGTGCTAATACACTGTTTGTGAAGGGGTCTAAGTGCCTTTTTGGAGTTCAGAAGGTTTCTTTCCTGGGGTTCATTTTTTCTCCCTCGGCTATTGAAATGGACCCTGTTAAGGTCCAGGCTATTTATGATTGGACTCAGCCCACATCTGTGAAGAGCCTTCAGAAATTTTTGGGCTTTGCTAATTTTTATCGCCGCTTCATTGCTAATTTTTCTACTGTGGTTAAACCTCTGACCGATTTGACCAAGAAAGGTGCGGATGTGGTGAATTGGTCCTCTGCGTCTGTGGAGGCCTTTCAGGAGCTTAAGCGTCATTTTACTTCTGCCACTGTGTTGCGTCAGCCAGATGTTTCCCTCCCTTTTCAGGTTGAGGTTGACGCTTCTGAGATTGGGGCAGGAGCTGTTCTGTCTCAGAGAAGCTCTGATGGCTCTGTGTTGAAGCCGTGTGCTTTCTTCTCCAGAAAGTTTTCGCCTGCTGAGCGTAATTATTATGTCGGCAATCGGGAGTTGTTGGCTATGAAGTGGGCATTCGAGGAGTGGCGACATTGGCTTGAGGGAGCCAAGCATCGTGTTGTGGTCTTGACCGACCATAAGAATCTGATTTACCTTGGGTTGGCCAAGCGCTTGAATCCTAGACAGGCTCGGTGGTCTTTGTTTTTCTCCCATTTTGATTTTGTGGTCTCGTATCTTCCGGGATCTAAGAATGTGAAAGCTGATGCCTTGTCTAGGAGTTTTTTGCCTGATTCTCCTGGAGTCCGTGAGCCGGCTGGTATTCTCAAGGAGGGGGTGATTCTTTCTGCTATCTCCCCTGATTTGCAGCGGGTGCTTCAGGAGTTTCAGGCTGATAGACCCGACCGCTGTCCTGTGGGGAAATTGTTTGTTCCTGATAGATGGACTAATAAGGTGATTTCTGAGATCCATTGTTCGGTGTTGGCTGGTCATCCTGGGATCTTTGGAACCAGAGATTTGGTTGCCAGGTCCTTTTGGTGGCCTTCTTTGTCACGGGATGTGCGTTCCTTCGTGAAGTCCTGTGGGATTTGTGCTCGGGCTTAGCCCTGCTGTTCTCGTGCTAGTGGGTTGCTTTTGCCCTTGCCTACCCCTGAGAGGCCCTGGACGCATATTTCTATGGATTTTATTTCCGATCTTCCTGTGTCTCAGAAGATGTCTGTCATCTGGGTGGTTTGTGACCGGTTTTCTAAAATGGTCCATTTGGTACCTTTGCCTAAGTTGCCTTCCTCCTCTGATTTGGTTCCTTTTCCAGCATGTGGTTCGTTTGCATGGTATTCTGGAGAATATTGTGTCTGACAGAGGTACCCAGTTTGTTTCTAGGTTTTGGCGGTCCTTTTGTGGTAGAATGGGCATTAATTTGTCTTTTTCTTCGGCATTTCACCCTCAGACAAATGGACAGACGGAGCGAACCAATCAGACCTTGGAGACCTACTTGAGATGCTTTGTGTCTGCTGATCAGGATGATTGGGTTACCTTCTTGCCGTTGGCCGAGTTTGCCCTTAATAATCGGGCCAGTTTGGCTACTTTGGTTTCGCCTTTTTTTGCAATTTCGGTTTTCATCCTCGTTTTTCTTCAGGGCAGGTTGAGCCTTTGGACTGTCCTGGGGTGGATTCTGTGGTGGACAGGTTGCAGCGGATTTGGACTCATGTGGTGGACAATTTAACATTGTCTCAGGAAAGGGCTCAATGTTTTGCTAACCGCCGTCGGTGCGTTGGTCCCCGGCTTCAGGTTCGGGATTTGGTCTGGTTGTCTTCTCGTCATGTTCCTATGAAGGTCTCTTCCCCTAAGTTCAAACCTCGTTTTATTGGTCCTTATAGGATTTCGGAAATTATCAATCCAGTGTCTTTTCGTTTGGCCCTTCCAGCTTAGTTTTCCATTCATAATGTGTTCCATAGATCTTTGTTGCGGAGATATGTGGTGCCCATGGTTCCCTCCGTTGACCCTCCTGCTCCGGTGTTGGTTGAGGGGGAGCTGGAATATGTGGTGGAGAAGATTTTGGATTCTCGTCTTTCAAGGTGGAAACTTCAGTATCTGGTCAAGTGGAAGGGTTATGGCCAGGAGGATAACTCTTGGGTTTTTGCCTCTGATGTCCATGCTGCCGATTTGGTACGTGCTTTTCATTTGGCTCGTCCCGATCGGCCTGGGGGCTCTGGTGAGGGTTCGGTGACCCCTCCTCAAGGGGGGGTACTGTTGTGAATTCCGTTCTTGGGCTCCATCCTGTAGTTGCTAATGGTATTTTTGGGAGTTCTGCTCTTGGGCTCCCTCTGGTGGTTTCAAGTGGAACTTAGCAGCTGCGTTCACTAATCAGTTTCCTGGCCTTGTTATTTAACTGGGACTTTTGGCTGTAGTGGATGCCAGCTGTCAATGTATTTCCTGTGGATTCTGTCCTTTCTTGGAAGTTCTCTGTTGGCCAGTCCATTTCCAGCTTAAGATAAGTCTGCTAGTTTTTGGGTGTTTCCCTGCTTATGACCTTTTGTTCAGTTCAATTTATGTCTCTTTGTCCAGCTTGTCATTATGAAATATTCCGGCTAGTTGGAAGCTCTGGGGTCGCAGATTTGCCCCTCCACACCGTGAGTCGGTGTGGTGGTTATTTTTGTAAACTCTGCGTGGATTTTTAGTTTTTATACTGACCGCACAGTAACCTTTTCTATCTCTGTCTATTTAGATAGTACTGGCCTCCTTTGCTAAAAAAAACTAGTTTCATTTCTGAGTTTGTCATTTCCCTCTCCACTCACCGTCAATATTTGTGGGGGGCTATCTTCCTTTGGGGGTTTCTCTGAGGCGAGATAGCTTTCCGTTTCCATCTTCAGGGGTAGCTAGTTCTTAGGCTGTGCAGAGGCGTCTAGGCAGAGTTAGGTACGCTCCACGGCTATTTCTAGTGTTGGTGTTAGGAGTAGGGATTGCAGTCAGTAAAGTTACCACCTCCTCAGAGCTAGTACTACTTTTGTTTTGTCCACTAGGTCATTTCAGTGCTGCTCCGTATTCACTAGGTCATATCAGTGATTACTGTCTGTGGAGCTGCTACCTCCTCTAAGCGAGTCCATGTTTGGTTTTACCCACCAGGTCATCTCAGTACCGCTCCGTACCCACCAGGTCATAACAGTAGCCGCCCCAGAAAAGGCGCATCTAAAAGATGCGCCAATTCCGGCACTTAGCCCCTCTCTTCCCACTCCCGTGTAGTGGTGGGATATGGGGTAATGAGGGGTTAATGCCACCTTGCTATTGTAAGGTGACATTAAGCCCGGTTAATAATGGAGAGGCGTCAATAAGACGCCTATCCATTATTAATCCTATTAAAGGGTTAAAAAAAACACAGACACTAGAAAAAAATATTTTAATTAAATAAAGACATCCACTTTTTGACAAACCCTTTATTATACGCTCAATCCATCTGAAGACCCTCGACCTGAAGAAAGAAATAAAAAAACAAACCAAATTCATACTCCCTGGCCTTGTCTGCAGAAATCCAACAAGTGTCCCACGACGATCTGCCATGGAGAGCAGACACATCCGGAGATGTGTCTGCTCTCCACGGCTGCAGCAACACACTGACAGGAGCTCCGGCTCCTGTCGGTGTGTAACTGCGCATGCGCGAGACTTTACCGGTGTTCATTGACCCCGGTACTCTCGCTTTACGGCAGTGCTGCGTGGGAAAGTTCACACGCAGCTCTAATGCCGTAAATAGAGACGCCGGAGCCGCTGAACTCCGGTAAAGTATGCGATACACTGCTAGGAGCTTCGCTCCTGGTAGTGGATCGCCGGAGAGCAAGCAATTGGCGTGGGACACTCGTTGGGATATCTGCGGACAGGGAGTATGGATTTTGTTTATTTTTTTGGATTTTTTCCTAGGGGACCGAGGGCTTCGCGTACCAGTGTGCTGTATGGTGAGTATATACTCTATGTTATATGTTGTATGTGGTGTCTGTCATGTATGTTACGTGTATTGTATGTGTATTGTATGTGTATGTGTTTTACTGACAATTGTGCTAAGTCGCCGGACACAGGGACAACTCTCCCATCCTAATATCGGATGGGAGTAGTAATCCCATACGGCGACTTAGCACAATTGGGTGGCACTATGGTCGCATGGGGACACACACAGACGCACACACACAGACTTCACACACATATACGCACACACATTCACATACATGCCTCCATGCTGACAGTCACACTCTGCCCACGCACTTCCGCTTCCCCGCACTTCCTTCCACTTCCCCGCACTTCCTGCTGCAGCGGTTTCTACACCAAAACCATTTTTTCTTCTGCGGGTTTTACTGCGGGTTTGACCCTCACAATGGAGGTCTATGGGTGCAGAACCGCTGCAGTTCCACACAAAGAAGTGACATGCTGCGGAATGTAAACCGCTGCATGTCTGCGCGGTTTTTCCCGCAGCATGTGCACAGTGGTTTGCGGTTTCCATAGGTTTACATGTTATTGTAAGCGCAATGGAAACTGCAGCGGACCCGCAGCGGCAAAATCGCTGCGGTTCCGCTGTAAAAACCGCAACGTGTGAACATGGCCTAAGAGGGGCTGAATATTAATTAGAGGAGTGATATACTGCAGATTGGGGCTGTATGTAGAGGAGTGACATACTGCTGGATGGGTCTGTATACAGAGGAAAAGAGATATAAATGGCAGAATAATGCTGTTTAAAGAGGAGTCATGTACTTCAGGATGGGGCTGTATATACATGAGAAGAGTAATATACTGCAGGATGGGGCTATATAGAGAGGGGCTGAGGGGAGTGATGTACTGCAGAATGGGTCTGTATATACTGTAAATGGGAAGACTCATGTACTACAGGAGGAGTCTGCAAAAGAGGAGGAATGATGTACTACAAAAGAGGGACCTAAAATACAGGGGCAGGGAGGATGTCAACAAAATTGAGTGCTGCTTATTGGTGCAGAAGACAGTTCCATTTTAATTGTTTCATCACTTAAACAGGCTCTCCATGCATGTGTGGTGACAGTCTCTCAGCTGCGACACATGCAGCTGCGGAGCCGAACAGCTGATCAGCCAGAGCGCTCCAAGTATCCTGGTTCCCACTGTAGCTTATTCGGTAAGCGCTACAGCTTGCCGAATAAGAAGTGGCCCAACCAAATTCTCTCATCTCTATACTACTGCAGTGCTGAAACACATTGAAAATGGTAATCATAGTTTCAGTCATTGAATAAGAATTAATAGTTTTAAATGATATAGGGAAATGCTGTACCTGCATAGTTACTCAGTGTGACTATGAATTGATTGATCTACATTGACAACACCTTAATAACACCTTTTTTTCTACGCACACTTCAAACAAACAGGACATTTTGATATCCCCTTGTCTAAATTTCTTTACTATATGAAAATCCTGAAACAAAGGCTTTTGTGTCACAAAAAGTGTTATTCTTGCATTGTGAGGTGGGTAAGCCATCATTTTTTGGGGGGATGGCATGTGAAGCTTGACTAGAATTTCTGTTTGATTATATATTTTTTCTGGGTTGACTAATTGTTGAGACAAATTTTTCTTAATGAATTAAACATTATTCTTGTGCCCAAAATGTATGTTAAGCCAAAATGTTGCACTTGCAATGAATATAGTAACACGAGAGAGGAAAACAAAACGATACATATGTGAAACATACTAGAGCAGTAAGAGAGTAGTTTTGTCGGTGTACTGTATGAACACAAAAATCAGAAAGGTGGCAGATATAATAGAACTTTACTTCACAAATTAAATCTGGATTATACAGTGACACAAGACCAGTCTGGGCAGACATTCGTATATCACAGATACAGGAATTTCCTCAGCTCTCATTAATCACATATCAATGAGAACAGTCCAGGCAATTCTTAGCTTCTATCCTCTTTTCTTGGCTCTCTCTGAAGGCTGCTGTTTCCAAATACTTTATTATTAGGGATTTCTCGCCAATCTTTACTCTCAGGGGTCTTGTAGTCTCTCCTCATATGATCTCATGTCTGCCTTCAAGTAGCTCCTCACTGTCTCTCCCAACTGTCCATCAAGTTGCTCTTTACCCCTATATTCCAGATCTTTCTTTAATGGCCTGTGCTGGGCTGCCTAAACATGCTTAGTACAATGTGTCACATGAACCATCCAGTAACATATTCCCTCTACATACTGTATATACAACTAACAAGACAGAAACCATAACAATACATCATTTATTATATCACATATACCATACAACAGACTGGATGCTTCACAGCTGCTAAAGTTATATAGTCCAGACATGTTTAACCTTCTTTTATCACTGTCCCAGCAGTAGTAGTAGTACAATGCACAGTTCACAATCATCCTCCCTTGCCTCTTGTAAGCATTTCAGTAGGTAGGATGTTGAAGGTGTCAATAAATGTATGTTACATCACTCGTCTCAGTCACAGCAGGATGATGTAGCATCTGACAGCGACACCATCAGCTTCAATAAGTATTCTGCTAGGTCCACCTCCTCCACTGTCATAACAATTAATATTGTGCATAGCAAAATTTTGATTCTGTCAATTACAACTGTTTCTATTCTGACTCATAGTTTTCTAACCCACCACATCATGGGGGCTAAAAAACATACTACACCAGATAAGCTTCTACCAGTCTGGAGGAAATGGAGTACACAATTCTAAAGCAATCAGTTGCTGACTCTGAGAGCCAGGGTGATGGAAGCACTGGTAGTGGTAGAAGCCCTTTGAGCCAGTGAAAATCTTGAGGTGAAAATCAGGTGGAAGAGCATGAACCTTGGGATATTTTAGAAAATTGAGGCAACTGTCATCCAAATCAAGAATGATGATGATACTGCACCAGAACAACTTCTTCCAGTTGATTCATTGGGAGAGATTAATAGTCAGCCTATTTTCCCTAAATACAAAGGATCTGATGGAGATGGGAGATGAAGAACAAGATGTTAATGCCAAGCTATGTTGCTGGGTCTGCGAGTCATGGTGATATTGACATTAGCAGTGGTAGCAGCTCTTTAAGCCAGAGCAAATCTCAAAATTGGAAGCAGGCAGGTGAGCAAGGAACTCAGACCATTTATCACTCAGAGGCACCTATTAACCAAAAACGCGATGACTATGATAATATTTTAATTGTGGACAAGACCTGGGGGGGGAACAAAACAAGGGTGCTGAAGAGGAAATGTCATCAGAGAAGGAAGGTTTTGGCCTCAGTGATGCACAGTACAGGCATCTTGTGGCTAAATGGCCCTCTGAGACAATGTTTGCTTTCTTTGTGGTCAACTCTGGAGCAGGTGATTCTGGACAGGCTGTTGGCCTAAAAGGTCTGGTCACAGTCTTGATGAGGCTTACATGCAGCCATAGCATGTATGAGGGTTGATTTGTATGTTGTCATTAGATGATTCTTTGCCAGTGTTCAGGCTCTGCAAGAACACAATAAGTCTTGATGAGGCTTACATGCAGCCATAGCATGTATGAGGGTTGATTTGTATGTTGTCATTAGATCATTCTTTGCTAGTGTTCAGGCTCTGCAAGAACACAATAAGTCATGGATGCCCTGGCTAGGAATTGAGGTTCTCCATTAGCACATCACCTGCTCATTTGGGAAAATTATGCTGGCCAGCTGTCAGAGCAAGTCTCAAATTGTCCTCCTCCCCACTTCTTGTCATGCTTGTGTTTCTGTTAGCCAGGTCACACCCATAAATAGTACCTGGGCTACTGCTTGTACTCCGATTACACCTCATTCTCCTTATTTTCTATCTCACTGTCAAATATTCAATATTTATAATTCTGATGTCTTCTGCTGATTGACAATTAATCACTTAAATCAAACACGTTTAGATATTGCGCTGCATTTTCACTCCTTACCATTTGAAGCTACTTTGTATCTAGACTTTACCTTTACTAAAATGGCTGATATTCTTCCTGTGGGAGCTGTCTTATTTCCTGTTTGGGCCTAATTAACAATACATGGAACTCTGAGGTATTGCTTGAGTACTGTGTAGGGTCTTAAACCTATTTCCAGTCTCCATCTGCAATCTCCATTTACTGTGAACTGTCTTCTGAATGTTCCTACTCCTCACAGGATTACTCTAATCTTCTAAAGTACTATTTCTGAGGACATTATTTACTATTTCCTCTGCCCCAATCTTAACATGTAGATTTACAATCATCTGCTGTTTTGCCAACAAAACTCATCTGTTCAAATTCATGATAATGCAGTCGATGTCACTCTACCTTGTAGAATCGGTTGCCTTCAGAGAAATGATGGCATGTGCTCAACCTTGCTGGAATATACCCAGCCACCATTATTTATTGCAGAAAGTGGTGCCCTTTGTCTGATTGTATGTGCATGAAAACATAAGTTTCTCTGTACACTTGTCTTTGAACTCCAAAGTGCAGTGAACAATGGACACCTGAAACATCGACAATGGGCAGGACCAGTAGATATGTTTCATGGCCCATTGGGTGAATGTTTTGAGCAGCAGGGATGCATCAATGCAACGGGAAAAGGTGGTGAAGCTTCAGCAACTGAGTGTTACGTCTGTTTTCACTATCAGGTGGTAATTATATGCCACCTAAGGATCCTTCTCAATAGACGTAAATCCATCCGCACCAGCCACAGGCCACAATGACAAAGTTGATTTCTCATACCAACTTCATACTATTCCTTATGCAAGGTAAAGCGCTGACAAGCGGTTTTATGGCTGGAAAGAGTGGTTAAGGAAGGCCATACAGCAGATGTTGCTGCTATGCATCAAGTGGTTAATCTCATGCTGGCTTACTTCCTGTGAACGGCAGCTGAGAATTGTCATGAGTGACAATGCCTGGAACATTATGGTTGCATTACGTTTCGGCAAAGTATGTTATGCTGTTGTGAATTTGGATTCTGGGCTCCCCCGGTGGCCGCTTGTGGAATTGGACTTGTCATCCTCTTTCCTGTTTCACCTGGTTCCATCAGTAGTGGGTGTCGCTATTTAAGCTCATTTCTCTGGTGGTTTCTTGCCGGTCAACAATGTTATCTGATGCCTCTCAGTGCTTGTTCCTGCTTCTAGACAACTACTAGATAAGTTGGACTTTTGTCCATGTTTTGTTTTGCCTATTTGTTCCAGTTCACAGCTGAAGTTTTGTTACTGTGTCTGGAAAGCTCTCGTTGATCAGGGATTGCTACTCTGGCGTTATGAGTTAATGCCAGAGTTTAAGGTAATCTCTGGATGGTGTTTTGTTAGTGTTTTTCTGCTGACCATGAAAGTATACTATCTGTCTTCTGCTATCTAGTAAGCGGACCTCAAATTTGCTAAGACTATTTTCCTGCTGCGTTTGTTGTTTCATCTGAACTCACCGTCATTATATGTGGGGGGCTACTGTCTTCTTTGGAATATTTCTCTAGAGGTGAGCCAGGTCTTATATTTCCCTCTGCTAGCTATTTAGGTCTTAGGCCAGAGCTGGGCATCTAGCGATAAATAGGAAATGCTACCTGGCTATTTCTAGTTGCGCGGCAGGCTTAGTTCATGGTCAGTATAGTTCCATCTTCCGAGAGCTTGTCCCTCTATAGGCTTGCTATGATCTCTGCCTGCAGAGATCATGACAGTTTGACCGGCCCCCTAAAGTGTTAAAGACCCAGGTTGAGAAAGGAGAGTTATAAGAAGTCTGCTGGAATTTTTTTTTTTTTTTTTTTTTTTTTCCTCCAGTCTGCCTTGCTGCAGTCTTTTTTCTCTCTCTCCTCCTAATCTCTGTATGCTCTGTGTGCACCTGACAATAATGGATCTCCAGAGTGTAACTGCGGGTTTGAATAATCTCATCACGAAAGTACAAAATTTACAAGATTTTGTGGTACATGCTCCGGTATCTGAGCCGAGAATTCCTTTGCCGGAGTTCTTCACAGGGAATAGAGCTAGCTTCCAGAATTTCCGAAATAATTGTAAGCTTTATTTGTCCCTGAAGTCTCGTTCAGCTGGAGACCCTGCTCAGCAGGTTAGGACTGTGATTTCCTTGCTCAGGGGTGACCCTCAAGATTGGGCCTTCTCATTGCCAGCAGGGGATCCTGCGTTACGCGATGTGGATGCGTTTTTTCTGGCCTTGGGCTTGCTTTATGAGGAACCTCATTTGGAACTTCAGGCAGAAAAAACTTTGATGGCACTATCTCAGGGGCAAGACGAAGCTGAAGTTTTCTGCCAAAAATTCCGTAAATGGTCTGTGCTTACTCAGTGGAATGAGTGCGCCTTGGCGGCAACTTTCAGAGAAGGTCTCTCTGATGCCGTTAAGGATGTTATGGTGGGGTTCCCTTTGCCTGCAGGTCTGAATGAGTCCATGACAATGGCTATTCAGATTGATAGGCGTCTGCGGGAGCGCAAACCGGTGCACCATCTGGCGGTGTCTATGGAAAAGACGCCAGAAAGTATGCAGTGTGATAGAATTCTGTCCAGGAGCGAGCGACAGAATTTTAGACGGAAGAATGGATTGTGTTTCTATTGTGGGGATTCTACTCATGTTATATCAGCATGCTCTAGGCGTACAAAGAAGCTTGATAAGTCTGTTTCCATTGGCACCATTCAGTCTAAGTTTATTTTGTCTGTAACCCTGATTTGCTCTTTGTCATCCATTGCCACGGACGCCTATGTTGACTCTGGCGCCGCTCTGAGTCTTATGGATTGGTCCTTTGCCAATCGTTGTGGTTTTGATTTAGAGCCTTTGGAGACTCTTATTCCTCTGAAGGGGATTGACTCCACCCCATTGGCTAATAATAAACCACAATACTGGACACAAGTAACCATGCGTATCAATCCGGATCACCAGGAGATTATTCGTTTCCTGGTGCTGTATAATTTACATGACGATTTGGTACTGGGATTGCCATGGTTGCAGTCTCACAACCCAGTCTTGGACTGGAGAGCAATGTCTGTGTTGAGCTGGGGATGTAAGGGTATTCATGGGGACGTACCTTTGGTTTCTATTTCGTCGTCCATTCCCTCTGAAGTCCCTGAGTTCCTCTCTGATTATCAAGACGTCTTTGACGAACCCAAGCTTGGGTCGTTACCTCCGCACCGTGAGTGCGATTGTGCCATAGATTTGATACCGGGTTGTAAATATCCAAAGGGTCGTTTGTTTAATTTGTCTGTGCCGGAACATGCTGCTATGCGGGAATATATAAAGGAGTCTTTGGAAAAGGGACATATTCGTCCATCTTCTTCTCCCTTGGGAGCTGGGTTTTTCTTTGTCTCAAAAAAAGACGGCTCTTTGAGACCATGTATTGATTATCGGCTTCTGAATAAGATCACTGTTAAGTATCAATACCCATTGCCATTGCTTACTGATTTGTTTGCTCGTATAGAGGGTGCTAAGTGGTTCTCTAAAATTGATCTTCGTGGGGCGTATAATTTGGTGCGGATCAGGCAGGGGGATGAGTGGAAGACCGCATTTAATACGCCCGAGGGCCACTTTGAGTATTTGGTCATGCCTTTTGGTCTTTCTAATGCCCCTTCAGTTTTCCAGTCTTTTATGCATGATATTTTCCGCGATTTTCTGGATAAATTTATGATAATATATCTGGATGATATTCTGATTTTTTCTGATGACTGGGACTCTCATGTCCAGCAGGTCAGGAGAGTTTTTCAGGTTCTGCGGTCTAATTCTTTATGTGTGAAGGGGTCTAAGTGCGTTTTTGGGGTCCAGAAAATTTCCTTTTTGGGGTATATTTTTTCTCCCTCTTCCATTGAGATGGATCCCGTCAAGGTGCAAGCTATTTGTGACTGGACTCAGCCCTCCTCTCTTAAGGGTCTTCAGAGATTTTTGGGCTTTGCCAACTTTTACCGCCGATTTATTGCTGGTTTTTCGGATGTCGTTAAACCACTGACTGATTTGACCAGACAAGGCGCTGATGTTGCTAATTGGTCCCCTCATGCTGTAGAGGCCTTTCAGGAGCTTAAGCGCCGTTTTGCCTCTGCCCCTGTGTTGCGTCAGCCTGATGTGAATCTGCCTTTTCAGGTTGAGGTTGACGCTTCGGAGATCGGAGCTGGGGCAGTGTTGTCGCAGAAAGGTTCCGACTGCTCCGTCATTAGGCCTTGTGCCTTCTTTTCTCGCAAATTTTCACCCGCAGAGCGGAATTATGATGTTGGGAATCGGGAGCTTTTGGCCATGAAGTGGGCGTTTGAGGAGTGGCGCCATTGGCTCGAGGGGGCTAGGCATCAGGTGGTGGTATTGACTGACCACAAAAATTTGATTTATCTTGAGACTGCCAGACGCCTGAATCCTAGACAGGCGCGCTGGTCTTTATTTTTTTCTCGCTTTAATTTTGTGGTGTCATACCTACCGGGTTCTAAGAATGTTAAGGCAGATGCCCTTTCTAGGAGTTTTGACCCGGACTCTCCTGGTAATTCTGAACCCACAGGTATCCTTAGGGAGGGAGTAATTTTGTCGGCCGTTTCTCCTGATCTGCGGCGGTCCTTGCAAGAGTTTCAGGCGGATAGACCGGATCGTTGTCCGCCTGATAGACTGTTTGTTCCGGATGATTGGACCAGCAGAGTCATCTCTGAGGTACATTCTTCTGCATTGGCAGGTCATCCCGGAATTTTTGGTACCAGGGATTTGGTGGCAAGATCCTTCTGGTGGCCTTCCCTGTCACGAGATGTGCGAGTCTTTGTGCAGTCATGTGACGTTTGTGCTCGGGCCAAGTCTTGTAGTTCTCGGGCTAGCGGACTGCTGTTGCCCTTGCCTATTCCTAAGAGGCCTTGGACACACATCTCGATGGATTTTATTTCAGATCTGCCTGTTTCCCAGAAGATGTCTGTCATCTGGGTGGTCTGTGACCGTTTCTCTAAAATGGTCCATTTGGTTCCTCTGCCCAAGTTGCCTTCTTCTTCTGAGTTGGTTCCTCTGTTTTTTCAGAATGTTGTCCGATTGCACGGTATTCCTGAGAATATTGTTTCTGACAGAGGTACCCAATTTGTGTCTAGATTTTGGCGGGCATTCTGTGCTAGGATGGGCATAGATTTGTCTTTTTCATCTGCTTTTCACCCTCAGACTAATGGCCAGACCGAGCGGACTAATCAGACCCTTGAGACATATCTGAGGTGTTTTGTCTCTGCTGACCAGGATGATTGGGTTGCTTTTTTGCCATTGGCAGAGTTCGCCCTCAATAATCGGGCCAGTTCTTCCACCTTGGTGTCCCCGTTTTTCTGTAATTCGGGGTTTCACCCTCGATTTTCCTCCGGTCAGGTGGAATCCTCGGATTGTCCTGGAGTGGATGCGGTGGTGGAGAGATTGCATCACATCTGGGGGCAGGTTATGGACAATTTGAAGTTGTCCCAGGAGAAGACTCAGCGTTTTGCCAACCGTCATCGTCGTGTTGGTTCTCGGCTTTGTGTTGGAGATTTAGTGTGGTTGTCTTCTCGTTTTGTCCCTATGAGGGTCTCTTCTCCTAAGTTTAAACCTCGGTTCATCGGCCCTTATAGAATATTGGAGATTCTTAATCCTGTTTCTTTCCGTTTGGACCTCCCTGCGTCCTTTTCCATTCATAACGTTTTTCATCGGTCGTTATTGCGCAGGTATGAGGTACCTGTTGTACCTTCAGTTGAGCCTCCTGCTCCGGTGTTGGTTGAGGGTGAGTTGGAGTACGTTGTGGAGAAAATTTTGGACTCTCGTGTTTCCAGACGGAAACTCCAGTATCTGGTCAACTGGAAGGGTTACGGCCAGGAGGATAATTCTTGGGTCAATGCATCTGATGTTCATGCTTCTGATCTTGTTCGTGCCTTCCATAGGGCTCATCCTGGTCGCCCTGGTGGATCTGGTGAGGGTTCGGTGCCCCCTCCTTGAGGGGGGGGTACTGTTGTGAATTTGGATTCTGGGCTCCCCCGGTGGCCGCTTGTGGAATTGGACTTGTCATCCTCTTTCCTGTTTCACCTGGTTCCATCAGTAGTGGGTGTCGCTATTTAAGCTCATTTCTCTGGTGGTTTCTTGCCGGTCAACAATGTTATCTGATGCCTCTCAGTGCTTGTTCCTGCTTCTAGACAACTACTAGATAAGTTGGACTTTTGTCCATGTTTTGTTTTGCCTATTTGTTCCAGTTCACAGCTGAAGTTTTGTTACTGTGTCTGGAAAGCTCTCGTTGATCAGGGATTGCTACTCTGGCGTTATGAGTTAATGCCAGAGTTTAAGGTAATCTCTGGATGGTGTTTTGTTAGTGTTTTTCTGCTGACCATGAAAGTATACTATCTGTCTTCTGCTATCTAGTAAGCGGACCTCAAATTTGCTAAGACTATTTTCCTGCTGCGTTTGTTGTTTCATCTGAACTCACCGTCATTATATGTGGGGGGCTACTGTCTTCTTTGGAATATTTCTCTAGAGGTGAGCCAGGTCTTATATTTCCCTCTGCTAGCTATTTAGGTCTTAGGCCAGAGCTGGGCATCTAGCGATAAATAGGAAATGCTACCTGGCTATTTCTAGTTGCGCGGCAGGCTTAGTTCATGGTCAGTATAGTTCCATCTTCCGAGAGCTTGTCCCTCTATAGGCTTGCTATGATCTCTGCCTGCAGAGATCATGACATTATGCTCTTTGCATGGCACATATTCTGAACTTAAATGTGTAACATTTCTTTCAGAATAGAAAATGGAGAAAGGTGGTGGCTATAGCCAGTAAAGTCAGCTTAACCAATCTTACATCCTCTTACATACATGCTTTGCAGAAACAGAACGGTCTGACAGAATGCCACCTGATTTGTGTAATAACAAACCACTGCAATTCAACATTACATATGTTGTTTCATCTGTAGGAGCAGCTCTAAGTGTTCATGAACTATATCATGCAGCAAGCAAACTGGAGCATGGGTTACACTGAGATCAGCCATTGGCACCTGATTACGAACATATGTCACCTACTAAAGCTCTTCGAAGAAGTGCCAAAATTTGTCACTAGGAACATGTGTGGAATCGACTCATATTAATTCCCTTCATATTTATCCTGGAAAAACACTCACCAGAATGCAATGGGGAATGGAGGAAGACTAACAAATTGAACAAGTTCACCATCACCCAGTATCTATTGGGGACCATCAAGGTCCATCTTCCATATTGCAGGATTTGTAAAAAACTGGAAGAAAATAAAAGCGCAAAAGGGTCTTATCTGGGTATAAGGAGATAAATTCTATTCAAATTTACTCACCAGATCGAGCCCTTACACATGCTTACAGTAATGTAAGCTGCTGCAGATCTACCTGTCTCCTCGGGATCAATCAAAGTGAAAAAAAAATGGGATGAAAGGGTAGATTCTTCTTTGCGCTGCTTAACTGATAGAAAATCCAAAAATAGTAATTCAATGAAAGAGTGGCTTTGGTACATTCCGTGTAGTATCCGGATGAAGGAGCCTTGTTGCTCCGAAACATGTTGCAGGATTTGGAGGAGGAGTAAGAGGAACAGCAGCATGTGGATGTGGGGTGGGATATAGAGTTGACACAGGCAGTTGACAAGGCTGACAACCACTGTGAAAATGACAACAGTGTCGTGTACCATGATAACCAACCTTCACAGTGCTGTGATAAAAATGAACAAACATGACAATCAGTTAAGCTAAGGAGCATGGCAAGCTCTATACTGGAATGTTTGTTGGATGATAGGCCTATTGTTACCATCAAGCAAAGGTAGGACTATCTGATAGCAATGCTTTCAGACCTTTCATATAAAAGCAACATTTGGGCATTTTATAAGGCTTCCAAAAGGAAATCAAAGCTGTCTTATTGCCAGGAAAAGCTGTGTTACCTGCTCTATGACTCTGATGCTGAGCAGACACCTTCTGCCTGTACAACTGACTAGCAGACAGCTCAGCCACAACCAGAGACACAATGCTTCTACGCATGTGTCAGCATTAGGGTTACAAGTAGCCGATGCAGCAGCAGTAGCAACAACAATATTTCTGTCATGATGAGCCAGATGTTTTGTGCCAATGCTAGAAGCTACTGTAACACAATTCAGTAAGCAGAGATGCAGAAGATGAACAGGCAGGTTCAGTTCTAATTAGACTGTGTCCATTCTCAAACTGATACCCTGAGCCACAATCCTTTGAACCAGTGGCAATTACTAGCCTAGTTTGCTATGGATATACTGTCATTGCGTCCCACCTATAGTGTAAAGTCAGGGAGGTAATCAGAGCAGCTGGTGGCTATGTAACAACTACACAGACCAGGTTATCTGCCACAAGTGTGGAAAACCTTTCTTATGTCAAAGTGAGTCAGGCATAAATCAGTGCCAACTTTCATTCACCTGCAGCTGGCGACAATAATTAAGTTAGCAATACTATCTGTGTGCCTGACTAACTGTTTTCTGTGTTCTACGCTGATCTGATGCCACCAAAGCCGATGGCCCACACTCAGCCAAACATCTATTCTCTATCCGTCATGTCAGCTGCACTGTACCGTTGCTGCCGGACTGGCCTTGCTGGCTCTACACTTCATCACATATCTTCCACGCCCCGTTCTAATTCCTAAAGGTACCGTCACATTAAGCGACGCTGCAGCGATAGCGACAACGATGCCGATCGCTGCAGCGTCGCTGTTTGATCGATGGAGAGCTGTCACACAGACCGCTCTCCAGCGACCAACGTTGCCGAGGTCCCCGGGTAACCAGGGTAAACATCGGGTTGCTAAGCGCAGGGCCGCGCTTAGTAACCCGATGTTTACCCTGGTTACCAGCGTAAAAGTAAAAAAAACAAACAGTACATACTCACCCAGCGTCAACCAGCTTCTGCTTCCTGACACTGACTGAGCTCCGGCCCTAACAGCACAGCGGCTTTCACTTTCACTTTAGGGCCGGCGCTCAGTCAGTGTCAGGAAGCAGACGCTGGGGGAGGTATGACGCTGGGTGAGTATGTACTGTTTGTTTTTTTTACTTTTACGCTGGTAACCAGGGTAAACATCGGGTTACTAAGCGCGGCCCTGCGCTTGGTAACCCGATGTTTACCCTGGTTACCAGTGTAAAACATCGCTGGTATCGTTGCTTTTGGTGTCAAACACAACGATACACGGCGATCGGACGACCAAATAAAGTTCTGGACTTTATTCAGCGACCAGCGACATCACAGCAGGATCCTGATCGCTGCTGCGTGTCAAACGAAACGATATCGCTAGCGAGGACGCTGCAACGTCACGGATCGCTAGCGATATCGTTTAGTGTGACGGTACCTTTAGGGTACTGTCACACAGTACCATTTTGATCGCTACGACGGTACGATTCGTGACGTTCTAGCGATATCGTTACGATATCGCAGTGTCTGACACGCAGCAGCGATCAGGGATCCTGCTGAGAATCGTACGTCGTAGCAGATCGTGTGGAACTTTCTTTCGTCGCTTGATCACCCGCTGACATCGCTGGATCGTTGTGTGTGACAGCGATCCAGCGATGTGTTCGCTTGTAACCAGGGTAAACATCGGGTAACTAAGCGCAGGGCCGCGCTTAGTAACCCGATGTTTACCGTGGTTACCAGCGTAAACGTAAAAAAACAAACAGTACATACTTACATTCCAGTGTCTGTCCTCCAGCGTCTCAGCTTCTCTCCACTGTGTGAGCGTCTGCCAGCCAGAAAGCGAGCACAGCGGTGACGTCTGACGTCACCGCTGTGCTTGCCGGCTATGGCGCTTACACAGTGGAGAGAAGGAGAACGCCGGGGACAGACACCGGAATGTAAGTATGTACTGTTTGTTTTTTTTTTACTTTTACGCTGGTAACCACGGTAAACATCGGGTTACTAAGCGCGGCCCTGCGCTTAGTTACCCGATGTTTACCCTGGTTACCGGGGACTTCGGCATCGCTCCAGCGCCGTGATTGCAACGTGTGACCGCAGTCTACGACGCTGGAGCGATAATCATACGATCGCTGCGACGTCACGGATCGTGCCGTCGTAGCGATCAAAATGGTACTGTGTGACAGTACCCTTACTAAGCGCGGCCCTGCGCTTAGTTACCCGATGTTTACCCTGGTTACCGGGGACTTCGGCATCGCTCCAGCGCCGTGATTGTAACGTGTGACCGCAGTCTACGACGCTGGAGCGATATTCATACGATCGCTGCGACGTCACGGATCGTGCCGTCGTAGCGATCAAAATGGTACTGTGTGACAGTACCCTTAGTCTGTGGCTTTTTGGCTTTTGCCACTGCCACTGCACAGCCATATCAGCCACACATTTCCTGATTGAAAACTGCTTTTTGTATTGCTAGACTGTTCTGATGTCCTGAAACGTACCCTTTTTAAAGGGTACACAATTATCAAACAGTTCCTAGGGCTTCAGGGCTAATTTTGGAAAGCCATTGATTCTTCACTTTGAAAACAGCTAACCTGTTCTTGCTCTTAAAAAGCATTTGTAATTGTTTAAAGGGAATCTGTTAGCAGGTTTTTGCAATTTAATTTGAAAGCAACATAATTTTGGGCACAAGAGCCTGATTATAGTGATGTGTCCCTTACTAGGCCATGTGTTGTAGTTTCAATACAATCAGCATTTTATGAGCAGGAGAGTAACACTACAGGACTGCAGCTCATGTGCCAAGCATTCAAGGTAATCTGTGTAACCCCGCCTCAGTCACTGACTAGCAGCTTGCTGACCATGCACAGTATACACAGATAGCTTCCAGTCAGGGGTGTGTATGGAGTTATACTCAGTCCAAAAGTCTTAGTTCTGCTACATATATGTCAGATAAACAAGGATTCTATCAGAACTACACCAAGCAGTCGGGTAAGTGATACATCCCTGGAACCATGCTTTGACCTATATTATGATGCTCTCCAATTATATAGCAAAACCCTGGTGACAGATTCCCTTCAAAAGTTTACAGTCTAGCAAAACTGTGGCTCACCCCCAAAAAAGGATAACTTTCTCTCTCCTCATTGAGAAACCATAACTTCTTCAAGTTCAAAACTACATACTTGTTTTGCTCCTTAAATAAAATTAAAATTTGGGACATATTATTAATATGTTACTACTTCTTTAAGCAAAGGACAAATGTTTTGATGTTCCCCTAAGAGGAGTAATTTTTGTACATGTGAAAAAAGCATGGCTTCTTCCGGTTTGCACCAACTGTGTATAAACACCACGCAAGGCAAACATCTGATCCCCAAAAAGGGATGCTTTTTAGACCATTTTTATAAATGTAAGCAGCCTATAACGGCTGATACTGCAGTGTGTTGTTAAATTGGCTTTGATTTGCCCCATTTATCATCTGTTTATCAGTAGACAGATAACATGAGATATCACGGACATTAATAAAACTGTGTTTGCATTAAAGAGCTGAAAATGGGACAAATACAGTCCTAGGAGAGTGTTATAAGTGCATTTTCTGAGTAATTAGAGGCTTTGCATTTCTGTGCTTAGTGCAAATCAAATTTCGGGGGAAAATTGGTTGAAGCTGGCAAATTTGAATTTCAAATAATCAGCTCAACTCTAATAAAGACATTCATATTTTTAGGGGGCACTATGAAGTCTGTAGAGCCAAAATGCAGATATGAAAAGTCATCATGACATTTTGACAAGTTGAGAAAGAAAATAATAAGAATGACTGCAATTAGAGATCACCTATTAGGTACCTGAATGTAAATGTTTGCTTATGATGCTGACTGCATTTAATCAGTACTGTGAGTTCTGTATGGTCCGCAGTCTGATGATTGCTGGTAACAATAGTTTTTATCATTTCCCTACCGCTGTTAAGGACATACTGGGGTTTGGTCGCCCTGCAATGCTCCTCTGGGAAATGTAATATGCATATTGCCTCTTCAGAGAGAAAGAGGACTTGAACTCTATAGCGCCACCTGTTGGAAGCGCCTCCTTACCTTGACATGCCAGAGCTGGTATGTCACTCTCCACAAGGAGAAACGCTACCTCTTAGTCCCCGGTCCAGAGCCTCTCACCTATCCAAATCAGTTCTCACACTTTGCACTGATGAGGGCCAATAGGCCAAAACACTGTGTCTGGAAAATGAGATTCTGATTTGGCTCTTATCCTAAGGGTACTGTCTCACAGTGGCACTTTGGTCGCTACGACGGCACGATCCGTGATGTTCCAGCGATATACATACGATCTCGCTGTGTCTGACGTGCAGCAGCGATCAGGGACCCCGCTGAGAATCGTACATCGTAGCAGATCGTTTGAAACTTTATTTCGTCGCTGGATCACCCGCTGTCATCGCTGGATCGGTGTGTGTGACACCGATCCAGCGATGTGTTCGCTTGTAACCAGGGTAAACATCGGGTTACTAAGTGCAGGGCCGCGCTTAGTAACCCGATGTTTACCCTGGTTACCATTGTAAATGTAAAAAAAAAAAAAACACTACATACTCACCTTCTGATGTCTGTCACGTCCCCCGCCGGCGTCTTCCCTGCACTGACTGTGAGCGCCGGCCGTAAAGTAAAAGCAGAGCACAGCAGTGACGTCACCGCTGTGCTGTGCTTTACGGCTGGAACTGACACAGTCAGTGCGGGAAGCTGACGGCAAGGGACGTGACAGTCACCAGAATGTGAGTATGTAGTGTTTGTTTTTTTTACATTTACAATGGTAACCAGGGTAAACATCGGGTTACTAAGCGCGGCCCTGCGCTTAGTAACCCGATGTTTACCCTGGTTACCCGGGGACTTCGGCATCGTTGGTCGCTGGAGAGCTGTCTGTGTGACAGCTCCCCAGCGACCACACAATGACTTACCAACGATCACGGCCAGGTCGTATCGCTGGTTGTGATCGTTGGTAAATCGTATAGTGTAACGGTACCCTAAGTCAAATTGCAAGACTTGTTAAAGGGTTGATTGTGACTTGTAGGATCCTGACAAGCTAGGTGTATCAATTCTTGACACTACTGAACAATCTCCAGAAAATAACGTACATGAATAGCCAAGAGAATCCTTTTGTAAAATAACTAAAACATAACTTTTAATACCATTATCCTAAAAACATTTTATGGACACAAAAAAATGTGATAAAGTGCAAACAGTGCATACCAGTGCTGAATAAAAAAATGGTTTTGTCTCACCAAATTGATGATAAATGCTTGACAGGAGCCAATTGATGCTTTAAGGGGACAGGGGGAGAAGGGTGGTCACTATACTACCCCGGTCGTGCCCCTGTATTGCTCCTGCCCTGACAAGGGCAGTACCCTAGTCAGGCTAAATACTTGTACCCACCACAAGAGGATACAACAACCCTATGCGTTTCCTCTCACGTCTGTGAGATTCATCAGGGAAATACAAAATTGTGGGATATGCTATTTAGAAAAGGCGCCCCTCCATTGGGAGGTGGCTGCTATGTGTCCGATGCCAACGGTTTCTAGCATAGACTAAATGGTAGGGTGAGACATGGGGCGGTACTCTATCCCCTTATATAGTTTCCTATTTTACTCCGTGGGTAATTATACAGCGTCCTACCTCTCTATTATTTCAACCACATGGCGTTCAGTGGCGGTGCATCGCCATTGTTACACACAGGCGTCTCCATATCAGCGGTGCTGCATTTTCTCCTGCAGCACCTGTAATGAGAAAGGACGCCACCGTCACTTCCGGTTTGCGCTGCCCGATACCATACCCATTGCGCACGCGCCGCTCCAGTTAAGAGGGAGTAAACGAAAGTTCCCATACAACAGAATGCCCGTTCTCCTAGGTACCGCGCTCATCATAATATCATAATGTACGCCTTCAGTTATGTCCTACTTATCGGCGATGTATAAAAACATACAGTATAAATGACAAGGGCTTATGAGGATGTCACTACTATTTTGAGATATACTGCCCTTATACAATGCTCCCAAATAGACAAGGGGGCAGGTCTCAAAACAATATTATAATAAGTATGTTATTTACAGAAAAGGGAATACCAATGTGGCCACAGATGTACTTTTGGTGATATCCAAATATAATTACATGAATGTTACTTATTACCAAATGATGGAAAAATATATTTTTGCCACATAGTAAGGACGGTATATTGCATGAACAAAATTTACTGATGAGCCAAACTGCAGATATGGCAACAAATTTGAATTTAAGATAGTGAGGAGATATGGCAAACTATATTCATACCATCCTAAAAAAATAGGGCGCAGCAGTCATATAGGAAAGTTGCCATTCCCCCATAGAGGGAGCGTATCTCAAAAATTATATAACATAAACCCTATTATTTCCAGTTATGTTGGACAAAGTAGGAATAGGTAAAACAAACACCATATAAGGAGTAGATAACCGATATTATTTAAGGA
Organism: Ranitomeya variabilis; assembly: GCF_051348905.1. Classification (NCBI taxonomy): domain Eukaryota; kingdom Metazoa; phylum Chordata; class Amphibia; order Anura; family Dendrobatidae; genus Ranitomeya; species Ranitomeya variabilis. The sequence goes on from NC_135233.1 coordinate 682,977,028, forward strand.
AACCATATAAATTGGGGAACAATAAGCCCCCTTCTGACTAAACGGTCTATAAAGTAATTATTCTCAATTTCTGCCACTATTATTTAGGCCAGAGAAATAGATGTTTGTGGGATACAGCAATGGCTAATATCCTACTCATTCCTTCTTAATAGAAGGCCTAAAATCTGTTTTATTAGCTAGACATTTCTAAAGGACAAGGTCCTGACAAACACCCTCTGAAAAAAAGCAGCAATAAACTCTAAACTATATGGAATTTATGTTCAAAGAAAGCAACTATAATTTAGTTGCTCATTTAAGCCATATGGATGGCATGTATTGAGGCGAAAAATCCACCTGGATTCCCTTTGGAGCAGAATCCTATCATAATCTCCACCTCTTCTCGGTGGCTTCACTTTCTCGATGCCCATAAATTGTATGGCCCTCATATCCCCAGTATGTGAACCATTGACGTGTCTTGCCACAGATGTATCTCTTTTATTGCGGATATCACCCAGATGTTCTCCTATTCTCCTCCTAAATTCTCGTATGGTTTTACCCACATAGGTCTTACCGCATCTGCAAATGATCCGGTAGATTACGCCCTTGGTTTTGCAGTTAATAAAGTCTCTGATCTCGAAAGACTCACCGGCGTTTTCAAAATTCCTGCCCACCAAGATGTACTCACAAGCAATGCATTCCCCACAGCGGTAGCATCCCTTCGTTCTGGCTGGCAGCCATGTTTCCCTAACCGTAGGTGTAACAAAATGACTGTGTACCAGCCGGTTTCCCAGCGTACGGCTCTTTTTATAGGTGATCTATGGTCTCTCACCTATAAATTCTCTTATGTCCTCATCCATTTGAAGGATGCCCCAGTATTTCTGGATAACCTCTCTCACCATGTGGGCTCCATTATCAAAAGTACAGATGAGTCGAGCCTTCCCTGCCGAATTCTCAGATCTTTTTTTGGGGACCAAAAGTCCTCTCCTGTCTTGATTAATGGCATGTTTGAATGTTTCCCTAAGTATATGGTCAGGATAACCTCTGGTTCGAAACCTTTGGCGCAGATCATCTGCCTTGTTTATAAATTCTTTTTCATTCGAACAATTCCTTTTAAGCCTGAGGTACTGACCCTTAGGTATGCCTTTTTTTTAAAAATAAGGGTGATGACTGTCCCATTTCAGCAGGGAATTTGTAGAGGTTGATTTGCGAAAGATGGTAGTCTCCAACATATCACCTCTATCTGATTTCGTGATAAGGACATCCAGGAAGGCCAGTTGCTTTAAATCAATTTCATTCGTGAACCTCAGGCCCATCTCATTGTGGTTCAAGAAGTCAATGAGTTCTTCAAATTCGGCCACAGTGCCCCGCCACAGTATGAAAACATCATCTATGAACCTGACCCAAAGGTCAATTTTACTAGTCAGGTCCATAGATGAATCGGAGAAAACGATGGTGTCCTCCCACCAGCCCAGGGTCAGGTTGGCGTAACTTGGCGCACATGGATTACCCATTGCGGTACCCCTGAGCTGGTGGAGGACTTTACCATCGAAACAGAAGTAGTTTTGATTGAGGACGAAATCAAGAAGAGAGAAAACTAGCCTATTATGGGGGACACACTGAAGACCTCTTGTTACCAAAAAATGTTCAACACATCTCATACCGAAGTTGTGTGGAATAGAGGAATAAAGTGCCTCAACATCAATGCTGGCAAGAAACACACCTGATTCCACATTGATGTTCTCAAGTTTGCTCAATAGGTCAGCCGTATCTCTCACATACGATGGTAAGGAGCTTACAAAGGGTCTGAGTATCTCATCTAGGTACACACCAACGTTGTGGCTTATGCTCCCCATACCTGATACTATTGGTCTACCCTTAAGGGGGCTGACCCCCTTATGCAATTTTGGGAGTGCATAGAAGGTGGCCGCCACCGGGTGTTTTGGAAGAAGAAATTCATATTCTGCCTGGCTGATCAGTTGGTCAGTCCTGGCCTCATCCAGGATTTTTTTCAAGTCACTTTTGGTTTTCTCTATTGGATTATTTGGGACTCTAGCATATGTTGTTTGATCACTTAATAAGGATAAACACATCTCCTTATATCCATCAGTACTCATTATAACAATGTTGCCCCCCTTATCGGAGGGCTTGACCACTATAGACGTGTCCCTTTCCAGACTGTGGAGGGCTTCCATTTGTTCTTTTGTTAGGTTGTGCCGAGTGTGCACCCCCTTGTTCTGTTTAATCTCATTGGTAGTTAGGTTAAGGAACACGTCTATAGCGGAAATGTCACCCCCAGGCGGTGGCATCTTAGTGCTGGTTTTCTTCAATGATGTGAATGGACCCTGACCAGTAATGGATGATGGAAGTTGATCTAGATCAGCCAGAAGTTGTACTTCAGGAAGCATATCAACTGGGATATCAAGACCCGTACACATCTTTCTATTCTGCTGTTTAAAATACTTGTGCCATCTCAATTTTCTGACGAATAGATTAATATCTTTGATACAATCAAACGAGGAAAAGTCTGTGGTGGGGATAAATGACAATCCCTTACTCAATACAGTCATCTCCGATTCACTAACCGTTCTATTGGAGAGATTGACCACTTGTAGTTCTAATCCTTGTTGAACGGATTTCTGCTCCTCAGGGAGTAGGTGTTGTCTAAAAAACCAGGCCTATTATAGGAGTGAAAATTGCCTCCTCTAGAATAACCTCTATTTCTACCCCTCTGGCGACCCCGTGTCTGTCTCTGCCTAATTTCCGTATCCGAGAAATCAGTGTCTGTAGAAGACAAATCAGTTTCTCTTTCTACCCTTTCTGAGCGATCCCCCAGGACTTGATAAATTTTATTCTCCTTAAAATCCTGGAGGTCCCTCAGATACTGTTTATGTTTTCTTTCTTTTAATTTATATTGAAATTTTTCAATTGAGTTTTGTAGTTGGGTTTCCTTAATACTAAAGTCACTTTCACCTTTAAATTTTGTAACTATCTCTATTTGTTCCTTCAATTTAGTATTTAATTTTTCAAAATTATTTTTTTCCTCTGTGACCAACAAATTCATGAATCTTAAAGAACTATTTGTTGCCTCTTTCTCCCAACGACTCAATAATTCTGGATTTCGGCACCGAGGTGCTGGCAGAAGGGTAATGCGTAATCCCCTAGGTACTATATTATTTTTAATGTATGTATCTAAACTCTGGATTTCCCACCATGAACTTGTATGTTCCTTATATAGTTTATTTAAATCTTTGAAAGCTGCTGCATATGTAGGAGTATATTTCTTCTGAGCAAAAGTTTTCTCAGAGAATATCTCCTTGGCTTCAGTCAGCCACAAGTTAGTGTCAGGTCCTGCCGATAAAAAGCCAGCCATAACAGAGAAATATGCAAAATTCTGACAAGCTAGGTGTATCAATTCTTGACACTACTGAACAATCTCCAGAAAATAACGTACATGAATAGCCAAGAGAATCCTTTTGTAAAATAACTAAAACATAATTTTAATACCATTATCCTAAAAACATTTTATGGACACAAAAAAACGTGATAAAGTGCAAACAGTGCATACCAGTGCTGAATAAAAAAATGGTTTTGTCTCACCAAATTGATGATAAATGCTTGACAGGAGCCAATTGATGCTTTAAGGGGACAGGGGGAGAAGGGTGGTCACTATACTACCCCGGTCGTGCCCCTGTATTGCTCCTGCCCTGACAACCGTTGGCATCGGACACATAGCAGCCACCTCCCAATGGAGGGGCGCCTTTTCTAAATAGCATATCCCACAATTTTGTATTTCCCCTGATGAATCTCACAGACGTGAGAGGAAACGCGTAGGGTTGTTGAATCCTCTTGTGGTGGGTACAAGTATTTAGCCTGACTAGGGTACTGCCCTTGTCAGGGCAGGAGCAATACAGGGGCACGACCGGGGTAGTATAGTGACCACCCTTCTCCCCCTGTCCCCTTAAAGCATCAATTGGCTCCTGTCAAGCATTTATCATCAATTTGGTGAGACAAAACCATTTTTTTATTCAGCACTGGTATGCACTGTTTGCACTTTATCACGTTTTTTTGTGTCCATAAAATGTTTTTAGGATAATGGTATTAAAAGTTATGTTTTAGTTATTTTACAAAAGGATTCTCTTGGCTATTCATGTACGTTATTTTCTGGAGATTGTTCAGTAGTGTCAAGAATTGATACACCTAGCTTGTCAGAATTTTGCATATTTCTCTGTTATGGCTGGCTTTTTATCGGCAGGACCTGACACTAACTTGTGGCTGACTGAAGCCAAGGAGATATTCTCTGAGAAAACTTTTGCTCAGAAGAAATATACTCCTACATATGCAGCAGCTTTCAAAGATTTAAATAAACTATATAAGGAACATACAAGTTCATGGTGGGAAATCCAGAGTTTAGATACATACATTAAAAATAATATAGTACCTAGGGGATTACGCATTACCCTTCTGCCAGCACCTCGGTGCCGAAATCCAGAATTATTGAGTCGTTGGGAGAAAGAGGCAACAAATAGTTCTTTAAGATTCATGAATTTGTTGGTCACAGAGGAAAAAAATAATTTTGAAAAATTAAATACTAAATTGAAGGAACAAATAGAGATAGTTACAAAATTTAAAGATGAAAGTGACTTTAGTATTAAGGAAACCCAACTACAAAACTCAATTGAAAAATTTCAATATAAATTAAAAGAAAGAAAACATAAACAGTATCTGAGGGACCTCCAGGATTTTAAGGAGAATAAAATTTATCAAGTCCTGGGGGATCGCTCAGAAAGGGTAGAAAGAGAAACTGATTTGTCTTCTACAGACACTGATTTCTCGGATACGGAAATTAGGCAGAGACAGACACGGGGTCGCCAGAGGGGTAGAAATAGAGGTTATTCTAGAGGAGGCAATTTTCACTCCTATAATAGGCCTGGTTTTTTAGACAACACCTACTCCCTAAGGAGCAGAAATCCGTTCAACAAGGATTAGAACTACAAGTGGTCAATCTCTCCAATAGAACGGTTAGTGAATCGGAGATGACTGTATTGAGTAAGGGATTGTCATTTATCCCCACCACAGACTTTTCCTCGTTTGATTGTATCAAAGATATTAATCTATTCGTCAGAAAATTGAGATGGCACAAGTATTTTAAACAGCAGAATAGAAAGATGTGTACGGGTCTTGATATCCCAGTTGATATGCTTCCTGAAGTACAACTTCTGCCTGATCTAGATCAACTTCCATCATCCATTACTGGTCAGGGTCCATTCACATCATTGAAGAAAACCAGCACTAAGATGCCACCGCCTGGGGGTGACATTTCCGCTATAGACGTGTTCCTTAACCTAACTACCAATGAGATTAAACAGAACAAGGGGGTGCACACTCGGCACAACCTAACAAAAGAACAAATGGAAGCCCTCCACAGTCTGGAAAGGGACACGTCTATAGTGGTCAAGCCCTCCGATAAGGGGGGCAACATTGTTATAATGAGTACTGATGGATATAAGGAGATGTGTTTATCCTTATTAAGTGATCAAACAACATATGCTAGAGTCCCAAATAATCCAATAGAGAAAACCAAAAGTGACTTGAAAAAAATCCTGGATGAGGCCAGGACTGACCAACTGATCAGCCAGGCAGAATATGAATTTCTTCTTCCAAAACACCCGGTGGCGGCCACCTTCTATGCACTCCCAAAATTGCATAAGGGGGTCAGCCCCCTTAAGGGTAGACCAATAGTATCAGGTATGGGGAGCATAAGCCACAACGTTGGTGTGTACCTAGATGAGATACTCAGACCCTTTGTAAGCTCCTTACCATCGTATGTGAGAGATACGGCTGACCTATTGAGCAAACTTGAGAACATCAATGTGGAATCAGGTGTGTTTCTTGCCAGCATTGATGTTGAGGCACTTTATTCCTCTATTCCACACAACTTCGGTATGAGAGGTGTTGAACATTTTTTGGTAACAAGAGGTCTTCAGTGTGTCCCCCATAATAGGCTAGTTTTCTCTCTTCTTGATTTCGTCCTCAATCAAAACTACTTCTGTTTCGATGGTAAAGTCCTCCACCAGCTCAGGGGTATCGCAATGGGTAATCCATGTGCGCCAAGTTACGCCAACCTGACCCTGGGCTGGTGGGAGGACACCATCGTTTTCTCCAATTCATCTATGGACCTGACTAGTAAAATTGACCTTTGGGTCAGGTTCATAGATGATGTTTTCATACTGTGGCGGGGCACTGTGGCCGAATTTGAAGAACTCATTGACTTCTTGAACCACAATGAGATGGGCCTGAGGTTCACGTATGAAATTGATTTAAAGCAACTGGCCTTCCTGGATGTCCTTATCACGAAATCAGATAGAGGTGATATGTTGGAGACTACCATCTTTCGCAAATCAACCTCTACAAATTCCCTGCTGAAATGGGACAGTCATCACCCTTATTTTTAAAAAAAAGGCATACCTAAGGGTCAGTACCTCAGGCTTAAAAGGAATTGTTCGAATGAAAAAGAATTTATAAACAAGGCAGATGATCTGCGCCAAAGGTTTCGAACCAGAGGTTATCCTGACCATATACTTAGGGAAGCATTCAAACATGCCATTAATCAAGAAAGGAGAGGACTTTTGGTCCCCAAAAAAAGATCTGAGAATTCGGCAGGGAAGGCTCGACTCATCTGTACTTTTGATAATGGAGCCCACATGGTGAGAGAGGTTATCCAGAAATACTGGGGCATCCTTCAAATGGATGAGGACATAAGAGAATTTATAGGTGAGAGACCACAGATCACCTATAAAAAGAGCCGTACGCTGGGAAACCGGCTGGTACACAGTCATTTTGTTACACCTACGGTTAGGGAAACATGGCTGCCAGCCAGAACGAAGGGATGCTACCGCTGTGGGGAATGCATTGCTTGTGAGTACATCTTGGTGGGCAGGAATTTTGAAAACGCCGGTGAGTCTTTCGAGATCAGAGACTTTATTAACTGCAAAACCAAGGGCGTAATCTACCGGATCATTTGCAGATGCGGTAAGACCTATGTTAGTAAAACCATACGAGAATTTAGGAGGAGAATAGGAGAACATCTGGGTGATATCCGCAATAAAAGAGATACATCTGTGGCAAGACACGTCAATGGTTCACATACTGGGGATATGAGGGCCATACAATTTATGGGCATCGAGAAAGTGAAGCCACCGAGAAGAGGTGGAGATTATGATAGGATTCTGCTCCAAAGGGAATCCAGGTGGATTTTTCGCCTCAATACATGCCATCCATATGGCTTAAATGAGCAACTAAATTATAGTTGCTTTCTTTGAACATAAATTCCATATAGTTTAGAGTTTATTGCTGCTTTTTTTCAGAGGGTGTTTGTCAGGACCTTGTCCTTTAGAAATGTCTAGCTAATAAAACAGATTTTAGGCCTTCTATTAAGAAGGAATGAGTAGGATATTAGCCATTGCTGTATCCCACAAACATCTATTTCTCTGGCCTAAATAATAGTGGCAGAAATTGAGAATAATTACTTTATGGACCGTTTAGTCAGAAGGGGGCTTATTGTTCCCCAATTTATATGGTTTCCTTAAATAATATCGGTTATCTACTCCTTATATGGTGTTTGTTTTACCTATTCCTACTTTGTCCAACATAACTGGAAATAATAGGGTTTATGTTATATAATTTTTGAGATACGCTCCCTCTATGGGGGAATGGCAACTTTCCTATATGACTGCTGCGCCCTATTTATTTAGGATGGTATGAATATAGTTTGCCATATCTCCTCACTACCTTAAATTCAAATTTGTTGCCATATCTGCAGTTTGGCTCATCAGTAAATTTTGTTCATGCAATATACCGTCCTTACTATGTGGCAAAAATATATTTTTCCATCATTTGGTAATAAGTAACATTCATGTAATTATATTTGGATATCACCAAAAGTACATCTGTGGCCACATTGGTATTCCCTTTTCTGTAAATAACATACTTATTATAATATTGTTTTGAGACCTGCCCCCTTGTCTATTTGGGAGCATTGTATAAGGGCAGTATATCTCAAAATAGTAGTGACATCCTCATAAGCCCTTGTCATTTATACTGTATGTTTTTATACATCGCCGATAAGTAGGACATAACTGAAGGCGTACATTATGATATTATGATGAGCGCGGTACCTAGGAGAACGGGCATTCTGTTGTATGGGAACTTTCGTTTACTCCCTCTTAACTGGAGCGGCGCGTGCGCAATGGGTATGGTATCGGGCAGCGCAAACCGGAAGTGACGGTGGCGTCCTTTCTCATTACAGGTGCTGCAGGAGAAAATGCAGCACCGCTGATATGGAGACGCCTGTGTGTAACAATGGCGATGCACCGCCACTGAACGCCATGTGGTTGAAATAATAGAGAGGTAGGACGCTGTATAATTACCCACGGAGTAAAATAGGAAACTATATAAGGGGATAGAGTACCGCCCCATGTCTCACCCTACCATTTAGTCTATGCTAGAAACCGTTGGCATCGGACACATAGCAGCCACCTCCCAATGGAGGGGCGCCTTTTCTAAATAGCATATCCCACAATTTTGTATTTCCCTGATGAATCTCACAGACGTGAGAGGAAACGCGTAGGGTTGTTGAATCCTCTTGTGGTGGGTACAAGTATTTAGCCTGACTAGGGTACTGCCCTTGTCAGGGCAGGAGCAATACAGGGGCACGACCGGGGTAGTATAGTGACCACCCTTCTCCCCCTGTCCCCTTAAAGCATCAATTGGCTCCTGTCAAGCATTTATCATCAATTTGGTAAGACAAAACCATTTTTTTATTCAGCACTGGTATGCACTGTTTGCACTTTATCATGTTTTTTTGTGTCCATAAAATGTTTTTAGGATAATGGTATTAAAAGTTATGTTTTAGTTATTTTACAAAATGACTTGTAGGATCACTACAGGTATAGTGTTGAAGTCCTATTTCCCTCTGAAGAGGCAATTTGCAAACTGGAATTTGTAAATTCATGTAATACAAATGTATATGAAGGGAGCTTACCTGCAATTGATTGCTGTTTTAAGCTTGGTGCTGTATATGATATCTAATTGTACATATTATACAGTGGGGGAAATAAGTATTTGTTCCCTTGCTGATTTTGTAAGTTTGCCCACTGACAAAGACATGAACAGTCTATAATTGTAAGGGTAGGTTAATTTTAACATTGAGTATAGAATATCAAAAATAAAATCCATAAAATCACATTGTATAAATTATATAATTTTTTTTGTATCTTGCAGTTTGAAATAAGTATTTGATCCCCTACCAACTATTAAAAGTTCTGGCTCCTACAGATCAGTTAGACGCTCCTAATCAACTCATTACCTGCATTATGGACAGCTGTTTTACATAGCCACTTTTATAAAAGACTCCTGTCCACAGACTCAATTAATCAGTCAGACTCTAACCTTTACAACATGGGCAAGACCAAAGAGCTTTATAAGGATGTCAGGGACAAGATCATAGACCTGCACAAAGCTGAAATGGGCTGCAAAACCATAAGTAAGACACTGGGTGACAAGGAGACAACTGTTGGTGCAATAGTAAGAAAATGGAGGAAATACAAAATGTCAATCGACATCGATCTGGGGCACCATGCAAAATCTCACCTCGTGGACTATCCTTAATCATGAGGAAAGTGAGAGATCAGCTTAAAACTACATGGGAGGAACTTGTTAATTATCTCAAGGCAGCTGGGACCACAGTCACCAAGAAAACCATTGGTAACACATTACGCTGTAAAGGTTTAAAATCCTGCAGTGCCCACAAGGTGCCCCTGCTCAAGAAATCACATGTGCAGAACCGTCTGAAGTTTGCCAATGATCACCTGGATGATTCTGTCAGTGATTGGGAGAAGGTGCTGTGGTCAGATGAGACAAAAATTGAGGTCTTTGGCATAAACTCAACTCGCCGGGTTTGGAGGAAGATAAATGATGCTTATGACCCAAAGTAAACCATCCCCACTGTCAAGCATGGAGGTGGAAACATTATGTTTTGGGGGTCTTTCTCTGCTAAGAGCACAGGACTACTTCAATGCATCAATGAGAGAATGGATGGAACCATGTACCGTAAAATCCTGAGTGATAACCTCCTTCCCTTCGTAAGGACAATAAAAATGGGTCGTGGCTGGGTCTTCCAGCAAGACAATGATCCAAAACATACAGCCAAGTCAACAAAGGAGTGGCTCAAAAAGAAGCACATTAAGGTCATGGAGTGGTCTAGCCAGTCTCCAGACCTTAATCCCCTAGAAAACTTTATGGAAGGAGCTGAAGCTCTGAGTTGCCAAGCGACAGCCTCAAAATCTTAATGATTTAGATATGATCTGCAAAGAGGAGTGGACAAAAAATCCTCCTGACATGTTTGCAAACCTCATCATCAACTACAAAAAACATCTGACTGCTCTGCTTGCCCACAAGGGTTTGCCACCAAGTATTAAGTCTTGTTTGCCAGATGGATCAAATACTTATTTATACAATGTGATTTTCTGGATTTTATTTTTGATATTCTATCTCTCAATGTTAAAATTAACCTACCCTTAAAATTATAGACTGTTCATATCTTTGTCAGTGGGCAAACTTACAAAATCAGCAGGGGATCAAATACTTATTTCAACGGTGTATATATATATATATATATATATATATATATATCAAATCTATACTCTGTGGCTCAGACACATACATGGGATACATTCACATGGGTACAATGTGCTGCAGATTTTCGATCCAGAGTTTAGTGCTGGAAACTCTCTTTTTTGCAATACAGGTCAGAATAGGTATGGTCATTAGGGTTGAGCGAAACAGATCGGCCAATTTCAAAAGTCGCCGACTTTTGGCAAAGTCGGGTTTCGTGAAACCCGACCCGATCTCACTGTGGGATCGGGTCGGCCGCCGGCGATCTTCGCTCCAAAGTCGGGTTTCGTTTTATATATATATATATATATATATAGAGATGAAAAAAGAGGCAGCACTCCATTAGTTCAGTGAAAAAAATGTGGAAGGTTTAATCGACCCACATAGCCGGGCGACGTTTCAGCTCAAACTCAGCCTTTATCAAGCAGTGAGTGGTCATACCTTGTTTCCTTTTATGTGCGATTCAACCAATTATATCTTATTCACAATCATAATTTACACTTATAAATTACATTCAATTATTATTTTATAAAACAAGTGCATTATTATTACTTTCATTAAAATATATAAATAGTGCTTAATACAAAGTGCTTTTGTGCTTATGTGCGCTAAGAATAATATACACTACTCCCTCTAAAACTCCTTACTGGACCAGATCATCATTATAATATATGTCTCATAATTCATTTCAGTAAACTCACCCCCGGTGCAATGTGGATCCATGGAGGACGCCATTGTTACAAGTCGGCGTTCACTACTGTTCAATGCGCATGACACCAACGCATCATCACAGCGTCATACACTACTAACCAATGGAGCGCGCTGTGTGGCATTTTCCATCATGCGCATGCGCAGTAGCGCTAAAATTCGCCATATTTGTGGTGGCATATTCACTCATAGCTGTTTTAACAGATACTGCGCTACAGCGCAGGATGGTGACACTGAAACGCAACAGCGTTACCAGATTGTTTCTTGTGCGCTATTGTTGCAGTTAATTTTATACATATATACTACCATTTTCGTTTTGTATGTCTACAGTACCTGGCCAGCAGCACTGGGTAATATCCTTATAAAATCATCTATATTGTTACCTCCTGTAAGTTATTAAAGGATTATATACACATTTGTTTTATTTTGTTATATTTAATTACTTTGTATAAGGACATTTTATGGATGTACTGTGTGTCTAGGCTATACGGATGATAGCATATCCCAGCCCCATCCGCAAACCAATAGAGTCACACTACCCCACTATTTTCCCTCCGGATCACAGTGTTGCAGTCATGGCATCTATATGACACCAACATCCTTGTCCTAATGTTTTTATTATTTAATCAATAGATTACACAAAATTTTATATTTTTTGTTTCTTTATTTATAATCAATAATCCAATAGAGAAACTTGACACCAAATAATAAGTGAGAACGCCACCAGAAACAATTGGCTACTATATTGTATTAAGAATATTCTTTTCTTCCATGGATTCACTGCTACCGAAAAGGTTCTTACACTGTAGGATATCATCTGAGGGAGAAAAACAAAACAACACAATTACAATAATATAATATATACAATTTAAAACAACAGGGCTACAACTATACTTAGAGAGACAAAAAACTTTTATACCCCCTTATAATACCGTATGAACCTTGAAATCAGCATTGAGTCCTTTAGGTTTAAGTGTATTTAACTCATAGATCCATCTTAGTTCCTTCTTTTTTAAGATCTGCTCCCTATCACCTCCCTTCCTCTGGACTGGTACCACATCTATTATTCTGCATTTTAGATCTTTCTCCTGGTGGTTACTCTCCACAAAATGTTTAGGCACTGGAAGATCCATTCTCTTTTTCCTTATAGTATATCTATGCTGGTTCATACGAACCTTAAATGCACATATTGTCTCCCCAACATACATTAATTTGCATGGACAGGTCAATAAATATATCACATATTCCGTATCGCATGTCAGAAACTCTTTAATCTGATAGATTTTACCTGTTTCAGGGTGCTCAAATGTAGAGCCTTTGATCATGTAGGTACAGTTAACACAGGACAAACAGGGAAAGCAACCCCTTGTTTTCCTACCCGTTAGAGTCAATTGAGGATTCCTTGTAAGTGTCCCTATGTCCGATTTTATTAAATAATCCCCCACATTTTTGCTTCTCCTATACGAATATAGTGGTGGCATTGTAAATTCTTTTATCGCTGGGAGACATTTGCCTAGCATTCCCCAATGTTTTGATATAATGCCTCTAACCTCACGACTTTCCTCTACATATGTGCTAACGAAAGGGACCCTATTAATTCGTTTTTTAACCACCCTCTTCTCCATCAATGTTTTTCTATCTTTCTGTTTTACCTCCTCCTTAACAGATTTCAGAAGTTTACTAGGGTACCCCCTCGCAGTAAATTTTTTGATGAGTGACTCCAATGCCTCATCTACATCTTCCTCTTTCTGGACTATTCGTCGCACCCTCAACAATTGGCTCAATGGTATTGACTCAATCATTCTACGTGGATGTTGACTATCATATGTCAATAAATTGTTTTTATCCGTTTTTTTGACAAAGAGTTTAGTGGTCAATTCATTATCCTTTTGCTGGACTAATACATCCAAGAATTGCATTTCTGTTGTTGAGGAAACTAATGTAAACTTTATAGTTTCATCTACGGTATTAAGATATTTATAAAATTCCTCTAACATTTCACCAGTTCCTGTCCAGAGGAGGAAGACGTCGTCTATGTATCTCCACCACACCTTAACATGTTGGAAGTGGTGGGACACATAGACGAAGTCCTCCTCCAGGACCTCCATGACCAGATTAGCATATGAGGGGGCCATATTGGCCCCCATAGCCGTCCCTCGTTTTTGTGTAAAGAACGTATCACCAAAAAGAAAATAATTTCTTTTCAAAATTATTTCCAGTAGCCTTAATACAAAAATATTACCCTCTTCTGTGTATCCTGCCAGCTCTAATTTTCTTTTCACTGCCTCCAGACCTCTTTCATGATTAATAGAAGTATATAGAGAGGCTACGTCAAAGGACGCCATAATAACCTCCTCCTGTAATTCTACATCTTCCAATCTCTTTAGGAAGTCTGTGGTGTCCCTTATATGCGATTTCCCTTTTTTCACTATGGGGTTAAAAAGTTTATCCAAAAATATACCCATTTTATTAAAGATAGAGCCCACCCCAGAAATTATTGGACGCCCTGGTGGGTTATCTAATGTTTTATGAATTTTGGGGATTATATACAGCATTGGTGTCCTTGGTGCTTCTACCCATAAAAAGTCAAACAATTGTTGGTCTATAACATACATATTTAGTGCTTCTTTGAGGCAGATCTCAATTTCCCTGCTAATAGTGAATTTTGGATCTCCATCCATCTTGCAGTATACATCCGTATCAGCCAGCTGCCTACGTACCTCCATCAAATACATATTCTTGTCCATGACGACGACAGCACCACCCTTGTCTGCGGGTTTAATGATGATGTCGCCGTCATGGACAAGCTCCTGCAAAGCCAAAAATTCCTCCTTCAAAATATTTGGGTGTCTGTATGTCACCACACTGTTTTCCCTCAATATTTCAACCTCCATTGTGATTGCTTTCTCAAATGCATCTATAACTTCAGAATTCACAGGTGGGACAAAGCTACTCTTATTTCTCAATTCCATATTATCAGTACTAAATTCACTAGTTCTAATCTTGGTGACTATATCCTTTTTATGAAACCACTCTTTTAATCTAATAGTCCTTAAAAAACGTGCTAAGTCGAATTGTAATTCGAACCAATCCATGTGTGAGCATGGACTAAATGACAGTCCCTTGCTAAGTATAGATACCTGCATGGCAGTCAGTTCCTTTCGGGAGATGTTCACTACGAGGTCTGTTCCCGTTTCCTGAGATTCAATTGTCTCTGTGTTGGTTGTTGTAGCTTGTTCCTTTCTGTTTTCTTTTTGACTCCTGTGGTGGCGTTTGCCCCCTCTCCTTTTTCGTCCTCCATTCCTCCTGTAATATCTATAGGGCACAAATTCATTAGTAGGAATAGAGTCACAAGCATTCACATTATTTTTCCATCCCAAATGACCTCTCTTCTTCCATGACATCTTAGAGTTATCAAATTGCCAGGCGTACACATGACCGGTTTCATAGTCCCCAGTGTCTCTACTCCATTTTTTTCTTTTGGTTTCTTCCAGTTCACCCCGAAATTTGCACATATCTTTCTCAATTTTCTCTTTAAACATAGTCCATTCTTCTACCTTTAAAACCCCTTGTATTTTTATTTCATATTCTCCTATATTTTGTTGTAATTTTTTTATATCTCCTTGTAAGAATTCTATGTTCAGCAGCATCACATCCATTGCATATTTGTTAGATATCATAGCAAATCTCGTACAGAATGTGGGATTATCCAAAAATAGGTTTGGTCTAACATTCGATCTTAGTCCCCTTGGGATCTTATGCTCCTTATAATATTGACCCAATGTTGTTAGATGCAATTGTAGGGTAATTAGACGTCTAGAGTCATTTTCATATCTTTTTTTCATTTCATTAACAGAAGGTATTACAAGGAAGGTGGCATCTCCCACGATACCACCAAGTATACGTTCCTCATCCTCCAATGTATAGTTAAAAACCCCAGGTTCCATTGAATTTGCATTCATGTTACCAAAAAATGGCTTAGTATAGTTGAATACACAAAAAATCAGTATAAAGTTCAATATAAAATTCAATGTGCAAAAATTTCCGGACATTAGCATAGTAGAAAAAAAGGAACAGCACTTAATGTTTGTTACTTATCTTCGGGTGCAAGGCCCCAGGCAACCAGTCCAATGATTACTCCAAGTGTATAGAGATGAAAAAAGAGGCAGCACTCCATTAGTTCAGTGAAAAAAATGTGGAAGGTTTAATCGACCCACATAGCCGGGCGACGTTTCAGCTCAAACTGAGCCTTTATCAAGCAGTGAGTGGTCATACCTTGTTTCCTTTTATGTGCGATTCAACCAATTATATCTTATTCACAATCATAATTTACACTTATAAATTACATTCAATTATTATTTTATAAAACAAGTGCATTATTATTACTTTCATTAAAATATATAAATAGTGCTTAATACAAAGTGCTTTTGTGCTTATGTGCGCTAAGAATAATATACACTACTCCCTCTAAAACTCCTTACTGGACCAGATCATCATTATAATATATGTCTCATAATTCATTTCAGTAAACTCACCCCCGGTGCAATGTGGATCCATGGAGGACGCCATTGTTACAAGTCGGCGTTCACTACTGTTCAATGCGCATGACACCAACGCATCATCACAGCGTCATACACTACTAACCAATGGAGCGCGCTGTGTGGCATTATCCATCATGCGCATGCGCAGTAGCGCTAAAATTCGCCATATTTGTGGTGGCATATTCACTCATAGCTGTTTTAACAGATACTGCGCTACAGCGCAGGATGGTGACACTGAAACGCAACAGCGTTACCAGATTGTTTCTTGTGCGCTATTGTTGCAGTTAATTTTATACATATATACTACCATTTTCGTTTTGTATGTCTACAGTACCTGGCCAGCAGCACTGGGTAATATCCTTATAAAATCATCTATATTGTTACCTCCTGTAAGTTATTAAAGGATTATATACACATTTGTTTTATTTTGTTATATTTAATTACTTTGTATAAGGACATTTTATGGATGTACTGTGTGTCTAGGCTATACGGATGATAGCATATCCCAGCCCCATCCGCAAACCAATAGAGTCACACTACCCCACTATTTTCCCTCCGGATCACAGTGTTGCAGTCATGGCATCTATATGACACCAACATCCTTGTCCTAATGTTTTTATTATTTAATCAATAGATTACACAAAATTTTATATTTTTTGTTTCTTTATTTATAATCAATAATCCAATAGAGAAACTTGACACCAAATAATAAGTGAGAACGCCACCAGACCAAACCAACGATTTAACCCTTTATTTTACAAGCTACAGCGCCAAAATTTTGCACATACACACTACTAACATTAGTAGTGTGGAATATGCAAAAAAAGGGGGATATGAGATGGTTTACTGTATGTAAACCATGTCTCATATCATGTCGGGTTTAGGCAGGGGAAATGAAAAGCCGGCAATTGAATTACCGGCTTTTCACATATATCGCACTGAAGTAAATATAAAAATATATATAGATTTCCCATTGACTTGCATTGGGTTTCGTGTTTCGGCCGATCCCCGACCCCGACTTTTCAAGAAGATCGGCCGATTTCACTCAACTCGACTTTTGAGAAAGTCGGGTTTCGCGAAACCCGACTCGACCTCAAAAAAGGAAAAGTCGCTCAAACCTAATGGTCATATTACACAATTCCCATACTATAGGGCTGTAATGGCAAAATGCTGTTAGCTTCTTCTGACAGCTATCTGTTGTTGTGTATGGGGGTATTAAATGGGTTTTCAATTTTCTGGAAAGTTGTGTTCCAAGGTGCAGTTTCTTGTAAATAAAACCAAACTACTGTACTCACCCTCTCCTGGTCCAGCACTACATTTTCCTTTGCAGCTCTTAGTGTCAGTTATTGTCTGCACACTTACTGTACATCACATTGTCAGCTGCTGGAGACAATCACTGAGCTCAGCAGCCATCTATATGAGTAGAGCCACTGAGCACATTGATTGGCTGCAGTGCTGTCAATGTGACATCACAGGTGCAGACCATAACAAACACTAGGAGCTGTGGCACAGACTCGTGCTGGACTGGGCAGGGTGATTAACGTGAAAATATAAACCACCTGCAAATCTTCAAGTTCATGCATACAAAAACTGAATTTCAGTAAATTTGTGACCTTATTCAAACTGTAATTTTTTCTCACATGAAAAAAAAAATTGTAATTTTTCATCAGTATGGCATCTGGTTTTCTTACATGCAAATAAAAAAAACTTCCCAAGTTTCTCCTACCCAATGAACAAAAAACACAGACTGAACTAGGATGGCTCACAGAACGCTACTGAGTGATTTCCATTTTTGTCTGACCCATGCCCTTGAATGAGTGAGATTAAATTGCAAATTTGATGGAGAACAGCAGTCTGACACTTGTCACCCTTAGGCTGGGTTCACATTGCGTCTATGGCGTTCGTTAGACGGACTACGTTACACCGCGGCATAACGCAGCGTAGCACAGGCCGTTAATGCCGCCACTATGCCCTATGTCAGATGCATTGCTAGCGCACGCCCACAATGAGCGTGCACTAGCGATGTGCCATCATTGAGTGACGGACCCTGGGACGCGGGCTGCAGCGTTTCTGGGTCCATCACTCCTAGCGCAGATAGAGCATCTGCTAGCTCTATCTGCGCTAGTGCTATATCAAATCGGCACTTGCGTTAACAGCAGCCCGTTAATGCATGTGTTGAACGGGCTGCTGTTAACGCAATGTGAACTTTATGTCCAGGTGTCCACAAGTCCCTCGGCAGCTGGAAGTAATGTAGAACATAGCTCCATTTACTGTATAGAGATTTTCATCACGTATAACTATGTCCACTTATGTAACTCTTAGTAAATAAATAATGGCGTGGGGGCACCGAAGGGCAAATGTGCACAGGGAACCATTCAGTTTAAAGGGAACATGTCACGTGAATGCCTAAGGCTAGTTTTACACTAGCGTTTACCTGATCTGCGGCAGGCTGCAGACTTCCTCCGTGAAGCCCCACCCTTGGCCGCACCTCCGCCTCTAGCTCCGCCTACTTCTGCATGCGGCCCGCATGCAACCTCCGTACCTATCTTTAACATTAGGTACGCAGGTCGTGCCGCTGTATGCGGATGCTGCCGCATGCATCGTTTTGACGATGCGACGACCAGCGTAGGACGCAGCCTGTAGCATTTTTTTTTTTCCGCATTGTCAAAACGACGCATGCGGCAGCATCCGCATACTGACTGACCTTGAGGAAGACGCTGCAGGCGTCGATACGCGTGGGTCTCAAACAACTGCACAGCCTGCCAGAACCTCGCTAAATCCACCCTGCCAGGAGCCCTATTACTGCCTGTCTGTTAGGTAGGGTAAGAACATAGGACATGAATATTATGGTCTAGGGATCCAGACGGTGCTTAGCACTTCTTAAGCACACCATTCATCATATATATATTTTTTCTTTTGGATCCTTCTCCATAGGGCACAATATTGTGCGCCTGGCTTAAAACAAGGGTATATTATCTGGGTTGTTGTTTGTGGATTACATCATACTTTATTATGTCCACATGTGAGGGACACTGGTTTTTGTAACTTGTGTATTTATGCATATTGGCTGTACAATGTTGTATGTTGTGTTATGGTATTTACCTGCGATTTGTATGGACCCGTCACCCCAGGTCTTATTGTGGGGTTTTTAAATGTTTTTATATCTTTTTTGTGTGGTGTTCCCTTAATAAAGATGTTTTTTGTATAATTTCTAAATTGTTGTGGTGATCCCAATTTGTATGCATACACTTTGCTCTGTTTGGTTCTACTTATACATAGTATGCAGGTGGTGATCCCCTTAAATATACTATATATGCAGATGGTGCCCGCTCAATAAGTGTTTTTTGGAGCATCCGCACACAGCCGCACGACCTGCGTACCTAATGTTAAAGATAGGTACTGAGGTCGCATGCGGGCCGCATGCAGAAGTAGGCGAAGCTAGCGGCGGAGGTGCGGCCGAGGGCGGGGCTTCACAGAGGAAGTCCGCAGCCTGCCGCAGATCAGGTAAACGCTAGTGTGAAACTAGCATAATGCTGCCAGGGGGAATGATGCTCATTTACTCCAGGCAGCAGGGCTATAAGTGCAGACAATGGGCAGGTTCAGAACGCTAATAACCTACAGATTAACCCCATATCTACAGTTTAGTAGCATTTTTTTCATGTGACAGATACCCTTTAAGGCCAGTCCCGATCATTATTTTTCAATGCCCCATAAGAACTGCTCATCAATTTGTCGCAAGAAAGACTTCAAACGGTGAAAGCTCGCTTTTTGAAAAATTAGCAATAGCGTTGCATACCCTTTAAATCATAGAATCTAAGAAAAATGCCTTGTGGTGTCATGAAATCAGCATGTTGTATCTAACAAAGTTCTTCACTGAGTGAATATAGCCCGCTGCTATAGTAAGAAGATGGAGAAGATCTAACCTGACCTAATACTAATAAACGTGCTACGTTTTGCCAGAGGGGTCAGCACAGGTTCAGGCTCTGTCCAGTGGGGCATGGATATGTGCCTCAAAGGTATTTCAGCAAATCCACCTTTAATGAAAGAGGCATGGGGTCATGTTTTGGTGCACATTTTTTTTGCAGGACTTTTCTAAGAAAACTAGAATAACAACTTCTCTGGGTCCTATATATGGAGTTCTCACTACAAGTAACATATTCCTAAATAAATTACACAATTTATATCCACTTTTACACCATTTAGGCCACTGGTTTCTTAATACTCTCGGCTTCATTTTGAAACTATATAAGGTTTATTAGCCGTGTCCCAGTAAAATCAATATTAAAAGCTAATTAAACATTAATGAAGTCAATATAATATATAGCAACACAAGTGGCATTGCTTTTTTTGGGTAACTATTTCCAAGCTCATTAGAAACAGTATAGATAGCAATAATGTTGCAGAGAGAGGATTACTGTAATGTGGTACCTGTCTGTCATCACATCATTTAATTAACATACTGTAAGCTGGAAACAAAGAATGCCAGTAACATTCAACAAATTTACTTCCAGCACCAGCGTGAAGACCTTTAGTTCAATGCAGCTGTTACAGATTTGCCTATTTCTCACTCTTTTTATTGGTTCAACTCCATTTATTTCTAGCAGTTTGCTCAACTTGTAAACTTATAGAATCATTTTAAATTGGTCAGCCAGAAGTGTCTGGGAAATAATGCTTTGTCTCCGGATGGATTCCCGACAGAGTTGAACATGTTAACTCTTTGTTTGCAAGTTAGAATAATATATGCATAAAGAGAATAGTAGAGTTGATGCCATTGGGATGCCAAACCCAAAAGATATTTGCTTACTTTGAACTGTCAAAGAGCTACTGTAACAGAATTGGTAGATAGGAGAATTCATGGTTCCATTTACCACATCAAGTCTTCCAGGTCCTGAAGCAGCAAAACAGCCCCAGACCATAACACTACCACCACCATATTTTACTGTTAGTATGATTTTCCTTTTCTTAAATGCTGTGTTACTTCTACACCAGATGTAATGGGACACACACCTTACAAAAAGTTCAACTTTGTTAGTCCAGAGTATTCTCCCAAAAGTTTTAGGGATCATCAAGATGTTTTCTGGCAAAACGGAGACGAGTCTTTATGTTCTTATTGCTCAGCAGTGGTTATCGTCTTGGAACTCTGCCATGCAGGCCATTTTTGCCCAGTCTCTTTCTTATGGTGGAGTCATGAACACTGACCTCATCTGAGGCAAGTGAGACCTGCAGTTCTATGGTTTTTGTTTTTGGGTCTTTTGTGACCTCTTGGATGAATCGCCACTGCGTTCTTGGGGAAATTTTGATTGGTAATCCAATCCTGTGAAGGTTCACCACTGTACCATGTTATCGCCCTTTATGGATAATGGCTCTCACTGTGGTTTGCTGGAGTTCCAAAGCTTTAGAAATGGCTTTATAACCTTTTTCAGACTGACAGATCTCAATTATTTTGTTTTTCATTTGTTCCAGAATTTCTTTGGATCGTAGCATGATGTCTAGATTTGGAGGATCTTTTGGTCTACTTCACTTTGTCAGGCAGGTCCTATTTAAGTGGCATCTTGATTGAGAACATGTGTGGCAGTAATCAGGCTTGGGTGTGACTAGGGAATTTGAACTCAGCTTCTCAAAGACGAGCTAAGCCACAGTTAATGTATCTCGTAAGGGGGAGGGGGTGGCAATCACTTTTTCACACATGGCCCTGTAGGTTTAGATTTATTTTTCCCTTAATAAAGACCTTCATTTAAAAATTGAATTTTGTGTTTACTTGTGTTATCTTTATCTAATATTTAAATTTGTTTGGTGATCTGAAACATTTAAGTGTGGCAAACATGCAAAAGAATAGGAAATCAGGAAGGGAGCAAACACTTTTTCACACAACTGTATTTTAAGCTAAGTAATAGCTTCATATTGAAAAGCACTTGAATTGACAGGTCATTTCGTGTAAACATTTGGTGTTCTTGAAAACTTTAAGCTAATTATAAATGCTAAAAATGTATGTATAGACTGATTCTTTTGAAGCTCATTGGCTCTAAAAGTTGCTTGAAAATATTTCTATTCACTTCCATTTAAAAATTAATTGCCATTCATATGTTGTTTTTTAGGTTTTGAAAAATGCCAAGAACTTAAAAGAAGTGACATAATTTCTTCAGTTTTTTTCTGCTAAGAAGTTATTCAATACTTTACAATAGAGGCTAAAGGAGAGGCTAGAAATGCACCACCATGAAGGTTAAATACTGTGGGAAAAACGCACAAGAAAATCTTCAAATATGCTGAAAAAAAACAATTGCAAAATGTTAGCAGAAAAAGTTTCAGGAAAAACATTACAGGGGTTTTCAATTCCTACTTTTCTTAACAGTTTTCTGATAAAGTTTGTTTCCATGGTCCGGAATGGCAGCACTTTGGACGTAGCAGATACCTACTCTGTCCAAAAAAGCTTTTGTACACGCAGTTATTCCGCATGTATTCATTGAACACATGCGGAATCACCGCATCCTATACATAGACTGTGTAATAGACATGCTGCAGTCTACAAAGACGCGCAGCATGTGCATATACGCAGGTTTGCAACCTGCGTCTTTGAACGCATAGCGGAGATGGAATTTCATAAAATCCCATCCACTATTCCGTAACATCTGGATGCTGCGGATTGGACGTTGCGGCTGTACGCAGCGTTCAATCCTCAGCGTTTCTTGACCGTGGAAACATACCCATATACTTTTATTACCTGCACTGCTTCTGTGAATGCATCCCTGTTCTCATGCAGGCTCTACAACTTCCTATCAGAGAGCCAGAATCAGATGAAATGAGAAGAGTGCACCATTGATGTGGATGAGGCTACCTTTCAATGATTGACACCAATCTGAGTAGGCAAGCCCAGATCAAAGATTTCTCTCTCCTCTACTGCTTAGATCCTGCCTGTACTTTGGACTGCTGCTCATTATTAGAACTCATATCACAGCATTTTTCAGCTGAAGGGGCTTAAAAGTGTAGGAGGGTGGATTGGGCTAGTGGTCCCTCTTACGTGTCTGGGCCGGAACTGTCGGGGCTGTCACCATTGTTGCTAGGGGAAGGACTTTCTGGCCAGAGCAGACTTTTGCACTTGACTGTTGGGGGCAGATCTGACAAAAAAGGGACTGAGCACGGGAGAACGGGGCTTTTGGCGGGTACCCAGCGTGTGCGACAAAAAAATGTTAAATCCCTCTCCACTGACTGACGCCAACCTACAGGGCCGCTTTACACCCTTCAATATCCTGTGCATACAGGCTGTGCACCTTCAGAGACCCTTACCCCACTATCCTTTGACGTCAACAGTACTAACTGGTCTGTAATGCTGACACGCTATGCAGTACTGAACTTATGGTGCCTGCTGTTTGTAGTAGCGAGACTGCGGCCTCCGCTCCAGGACTTTGTGCACCATCTGCGGTTCTTCAGACCTCCCTTCAGTCGCCACCACGTTCTAGGACCACATTACCACGTGGGAGAAGACCAGGATACTTCGCCACTGTGCAGAGACAGTGCTTCAATTTCCTCCAGAACCGGCTCAGAGACTTCTCATGTCACCTACGGTGCCATCGTGGGATTTTCCAGCCTCCACCATCCTGTGAACCAGAGACTGATAAGTTAACTCACTATTTGATCCTCTGTTATTACTCTATTACTGTTAACACTGTTATGGACTGGTAATTTAGGGGCGACATGCGACTAGCTCTGAGCAGGTGGTAACTATACAGACCGCAGTTCCTGATCTTAACACAACACTAGCAGTAGCCGTGGGATGTTCCTGTCACTCCCTGGACACCTCGTCACAGCCGGAGAACTAGCTACCCCTAAAGGTAGAAATAGGAAAGCTATCTTGCCTCAGAGAAAATCCCCAAAAGGATAGGACAGCCCCCCACAAATAATGACTGTGAGAGGAGAAGGAAATGACATACGTAGTATGAAACAAGATTTAGCAAAGGAGGCCACTTCTAGCTAGATAGATAGTACAGGAAAGAACACTGTGCGGTCAGTAATAAAAACTAGAAAAAGTCCACCGCAGAGATATGCAAAAATCTCCACACCTGACTAAAGGTGTGGAGGGCAAAATCTGCAGCCCAGAGCTTCCAGCTTAGCTGAATAGATCCATACTGATAAGCTGGACAAATGAGCAAAACATAGAATGTGCTGAACAATAAAGTCCACAACAAGTGGACTGCAAAAGGACAAGCAAGGACTTATCTTTGCTGAATTGGACAGAGTGTCAGGGAAATCCAAAAGAGCAGTGACTCCAAGCAGGAACAATTGGCAACTGGCATTGATTGAGGGATAAGGCCAGACTAAAATAGCCGAGCCAGAAAGACGATCAGTGGAAGCAGCTGCTGATGCTAAATCCAAGAAGCAGCTATACCACTCAAAACCACCGGAGGGAGCCCAAGAGCAGAATTCACAAAAGTGCTACTTACAACCACCGGAGGGAGCCCAAGAGCGGAATTCACAACATAACACTTTGTGTTTCTATATATTCTCACCCCCGTACTCCCTGCATGGAGTATTTACTGCTGTAATAACTTTATATACTTTATATAAAATGCCCGTTAACTCTTGCTCTGCCTCCTGCTCATCACTGCATCCCGCATACCTGTTAGAACCCTACAAAAGCATCGGAAGGATCCAAACAAAGGAGGACATTGAAGCCTGATCTGACTTTGTCGATTCTTTGGAGCTCAATGCCTACATCTGAAAAATGCTGTGATGTGTTGTTCATCAGGCTTCATTCTCCTCTGCTTGCATCCTTCTGATGCTTTAAAGCACTGGCCCCTTTCGCTGAAATTGCTGTGATATGCTTTCTAATAAGAAGCAGCACTTGTGAGCTAAAGGGATGACACTCCAAAGCTTCAGCAGGATCCAAGCAGAGGGGCAGAGTGATATTTGATCTGAGCATATGTGCTCAGACTGTTGTCATTCATTGAAAGTTAGCCCCAACAACACAAATTACGTGCTCTTCTCAGTTCTTCTGCTTCCAGTTTGAAAATCAGAAGAAGTAGAGCCTGCATGACAAAAGAGAACCCACAAAGATGTGTTCACAGAAACAGTGCAGGTAATAAGAGTATATTTTAGAAAAAACAGTTAGCAAAAGTTAGGACTTATGAAATTGTCATGTCGGACGCTGTTCAGACCAGGTCGTTCGTCAGACAGCGGTAATTCCGCTTTTGACCACTATGTGCTCATTGGCGTCGGCTAGATTTTATCTAGCTGGTCCGGGGTTAATTTACCTGATGCTCGGATTGGAAGCTGGGCCACGCCCATTGCCTTTAAATAGTTCTCCTGAACATTGGGCGTCGCCGATTATAGCTTTTGTCTTGTGCATTGTTATCTCGGTCTGGAGTGGTGAGCTAGAAGTTGGAGTATCGTTGCTGGTGGTGTATTTCCCTTTGTCTTATTTACTCCTTCCTATATTTGTATTTATTTTGCCCTGCTCATTTATAGTGTATTCCTGAGTGACTGCGGCATCGTGTATATTTTCCGTTATCTTTGTCTGTTCTAACTGTGGGTATTGGTGTATGATCTTTTCACTAGGTGGTGGGTGGTGGTTTCAGCCTAGGGTTGAAACAGGAGACAGGGTGAGGGTCGAGGCCTAGACATGCACACCATCAGTGTAAACTCTGGGTAGAGGGTCAGTCAGGATTTCCCTAGTCTGAGGGAAATTGCAGGGGCCCGGGTTATTAGCTCTTGCCCACCTAGTCTCCCCGTGACATTATAATCGGCCTTTAAAACAAAAAAAAAAGGGGGTTTCCTTTTTTTTGTTTTGTCATGGATCCCATGACTTCCATAACCTGCCAGTTGGAGGCGCTGTCCCTACAGGTCACTGAGTTGAGGGGGGCAGTGCAGCAACAGGGACGAGAAGTATCTAATGTGCAAGCTGGAGCGACGGGTAGAGTTGCTGAGCCTAAGTTTCCTTTGCCTGAAAAATTTGCTGGGGAACGCAGTAAATTTGTTTCTTTTCGTGAAGCTTGCAAACTATATTTCCGTATGCGCCCGATCTCCTCAGGTAATGAGGCTCAGCGTGTGGGCATGGTGTTGTCATTGTTAAGCGGGGATCCCCAAGCATGGGCGTTTTCTTTGCCATCTGATTCTGCTGCATTTGACTCTGTGGAGAGTTTTTTTTCCTTTCTTGGAAATATTTACGATGAGCCAGCCAGAATGGCTCTAGCAGAATCTAAGATACGCACTATTCGCCAGGGGGAGCGAGTTGCAGAGGATTACTGTTCTGAATTTCGTCGCTGGGCGATCGATACACAGTGGAATGATCCAGCGCTGCGGAGTCAGCTTATTCATGGGGTTTCTGGAAGGGTTAAAAAAGCCCTTCTGATGTACGAGACTCCTACTTCTCTAGATTCCGCTATGAGTCTGGTTGTCCGCATTGATCGCCGTTTGCGTCAGGGGGAGCATGAGACACCGCCTATGGGAGAGGGTTTAGGTTCACGTGTGGTTGCTGCAGGTGAGCCCACGGAGCCTATGCAAATCGCAGGGGTGTCACATGTGAAGCGTCGAGCCCCTGAGCTCAGGAAGCAGGGAGCCTGTTTTTACTGCGGTAAGACTGGTCATTTTATTAACATCTGTCCTCTACTGTCTAAGAAAGACGCAACGGCGGAAAACTTCTAAGCTCAGAGGGTGTGGAGGAGACCAATCTGAGCTGTATATATATCCTCCATGGTGGTTTCTCAATGTAAAAGAAAAAAAAAAGGAGAAGCCAGCACTGCTAATGGTCAGAACGCAATACAAATGGTGCACATGCACCTACTGAATTCTAACTGTAGTTCAAATATGAGACATTTAGCAAATAATTGATCAATTTTTTGAGCTACCCTGCCACTTCACGGCAATCTCATAATGGGGCAGTCCTACACTACGTTTTTTATTAACGTTCTGCCATTACGGCCTCCTAGATGTATAAAAAGAGCATAAAAAGAAAGACACCATTACTATACTATGATGGTTTCTTAATGCATGCTCCCTGCTAAGGTTATAATCGCTGGCAGTGAGCTGCCAATTACTGTTTTTGTGGATAGTGGTTCAGCCACAAATCTCATTGATGAGGAGTTTGCGCGCACAGCAGGTTTTAGGATTGAAAAACTGCCTCATCCTATCCGTGTGGTGCTGCTCCTCTCTCACAGGGGGAGATTACTGAATTTGTGGCTGAGGTGAAACTCCACATTGGGGTTCTACATTCCGAGCAGGTTACATGTAAGGTACTCAGGAATCTTCCTGCTCAGGTGGTTTTGGGTTTTCCATGGTTGTCTATGCACAACCCGGTAATTGACTGGAAAACTCAAGACATAATTCAGTGGAGCGAATTCTGCCAGGAGAATTACCTGGCCACATGTGTGTCTGCTGTGACTTCAAGCGTTCCGGAGTCACTTCTGGATTTTGTGGATGTGTTCTCTGAGAAGGGTTGTTCAGAGTTGCCGCCACATCGCCCCTATGACTGTACTATTAGATTTAAACCAGGGGCCAAATTGCCTAAAGCAAGCATGTTTAACATCTCTGGTCTGGAGAGACAAGCATTAAAGGATTACATTGCTGAAAGTTTGAGCAAAGGGCACATCAGGCCTTCATCCTCACCTGTGGCAGCAGGGTTCTTCTTCGTGAAGAAGAAAGATGGCGGATTACGCCCGTGTTTGGATTTCAGGGAATTGAACCAGATTACGGTTCGTGATCCATACCCTATGCCACTAATACCAGATTTGTTCAACCAGGTGGCAGGTGCTAAGTGGTTTACCAAGCTTAACCTCAGGGGGGCGTACAACCTCATAAGAGTCCGTCAAGGTGATGAGTGGAAGACGGTTTTTAATATCCCTGAGGGTCATTTTGAAAATTTGGTGATGCAATTTGGGTTGACTAACGCACCTGCAGTGTTCCAACATTTCATTAATGATGTGTTTTCGCATGTTTTGGGGAAATTCGTTATCGTGTACCTAGATGACATTCTCATATATTCTTGCGACCGTGATACTCATTTAGATCGTGTCAGGCAGGTGTTTGTTATGATCCGGTGACCTTGGAGCCGCATGAAACTTTCTCTGGAGTAGGTGGAAACTATACTGACCGCAGATCCTGAACTAATACCGCAACTAGAAGTAGCCGTGGGGTGTGCCTAACAAACCCTAGACACCTCGACACAGCCGGAGGACTAAATACCCCTATAGATGGAAATAGGAATACTACCTTGCCTCAGAGCAGAGCCCCAAAGGATAGGCAGCCCCCACAAATATTGACTGTGAGTAGGAGAAGAAAAGACACACGCAGGCAGAAAACAAGATTTAGCAAAAGAGGCCACTCTAGCTAAATAGGAAAGGATAGGACAGAATACTAGGCGGTCAGTATTAAAACCCTTCAAAAAATATCCACAGCAGATAATACAAAATATTCCACAATCTAACTAAAGACGTGGAATGAATATCTGCAACCCCAGAGAATCCAACAAGACTGAGAAAATACTGACACAATCTAAGCTGGACAAGAAAACACAAAAGAATAGCACTGAATCATGAAGCACACAGCATGTGTGCCACAGAAAAAAAAACAGACACTTATCTTTGCTGATTTGGCAGAAAGGCAGGAGGAACGAGGCAGAGGTCCAACACCTCCCAACAAGAATTGACAACTGGCAAGGACTAATGGATCCTGCACACCTAAATACCCCAGTCAGAACTGCAATCAGCAGAAACACCTGACCAGGACTGCAACTCAGGGACAACTGCATTACCACCTACCACCACCGGAGGGAACCCAAAAGCAGAATTCACAACAGTACCCCCCCTTGAGGAGGGGTCACCGAACCCTCACCAGCGCCCCCAGGCCGATCAGGACGAGCCAGATGAAAGGCACGGACCAAATCAGCAGCATGGACATCAGAAGCAAAAACCCAAGAATTATCCTCCTGGCCATAACCCTTCTATTTGACAAGGTACTGAAGTGTCCGCCTCGAAAAACGAGAATCCAAAATCTTCTCAACCACATACTCCAACTCCCCATCAACCAACACAGGGGCCGGAGGATCAACAGAGGGAACAACGGGCACCACATATTTCCGCAATAAAGATCTATGGAAGACATTATGGATAGCAAAAGAGGCCGGAAGCGCCAATCGAAAAGACACCGGATTAATAATCCCAGAAATCCTATAAGGACCAATAAACCGAGGCTTAAACTTAGGGGAAGAAACCTTCATAGGAACATGACGGGAAGACAACCAAACCAGATCCCCAACCCGAAGCCGGGAACCAACACACTAACGACGGTTAGCAAAACTTTGAGCCTCCTCCTGAGACAACACCAAATTGTCCACCGCATGAGCCCAAATCTGCTGCAACCTGTCAACCACAGAATCCACACCAGGACAGTCAGAAGGCTCAACCTGCCCAGAAGAAAAACGAGGATAAAAACCAAAATTACAAAAGAAAGGCGAAACCAAAGTAGCTGAACTAGCCCGATTATTAAGGGCAAACTCGGCCAATGGCAAAAAGGCCACCCAATCATCCTGATCAGCAGACACAAAGCATCTCAAATAGGTCTCCAAGGTCTGATTAGTTCGCTCGGTCTGGCCATTTGTCTGAGGACGAAATGCAGAAGAAAAAGACAAATCAATGCCCAGCCTAGCACAAAAGGCCCACCAAAACCTAGAAACAAACTGGGAACCTCTGTCGGACACAATATTCTCCGGAATACCATGCAAACGAACCACATGCTGAAAAAACAACGGAACCAAATCTGAAGAGGAAGGCAATTTAGGCAAAGGCACCAAATCAACCATCTTAGAAAACCGGTCACAAACAACCCAGATAACCGACATCCTCTGGGAAACCGGAAGATCAGAAATAAAATCCATAGAAATATGCGTACAGGGCCTCTCAGGGACCGGCAATGGCAAAAGTAACCCACTAGCACGGGAACAACAAGGCTTGGCCCGCGCACAAGTCCCACAGGACTGCACAAAAGAACGCACATCACGCGACAAGGAAGGCCACCAAAAGGACCTACCAACCAAATCTCTGGTACCAAAAATACCAGGATGACCAGCCAACACGGAACAGTGAACCTCAGAAATCACTCTACTAGTCCTTCTGTCAGGAACAAACAATTTCCCCACAGGACAGCGGTCAGGTCTGTCAGCCTGAAATTCCTGAAGAACCCGCCGTAAATCAGGGGAAATGGCAGAAAGGACCACCCCTTCTTTCAGAATGCCGACCGGTTCAAGGACCTCAGGAGAATCAGGCAAAAAACTCCTAGAAAGGGCATCAGCCTTAATATTCTTAGAACCCGGAAGATACGAAACCACGAAATCAAAACGGGAAAAAAACAAGGACCATCGAGTCTGTCTAGGACTCAGCCGTTTGGCAGACTCGAGGTAAATCAGATTCTTATGATCAGTCAGGACCACAATACGATGCTTAGCTCCCTCAAGCCAATGTCGCCACTCCTCAAACGCCCACTTCATAGCCAACAACTCCCGATTGCCGACATCATAATTGCGTTCAGCAGGCGAAAACTTGCGGGAGAAGAAGGCACACGGTTTCATCAGGGAACCCACAGAATCCCTCTGAGACAAAACGGCCCCTGCCCCAATCTCAGAGGCGTCAATCTCAACCTGAAACGGAAGGGAAACTGTTATGGTTTCCAATGGCAAGGAAACATCAGAAGCATAGAAAAAACGGACAAGCTCTCGGGTGATGGAAACTAGAGCTGACCGCGATGCTACACCTACACACCACACTAGAAGTAGCCAGGGGGCATTCCTGCGTTGTCTCTAGATGCCGCGCGCCAGCCGGAGAACTAACTACCCCTGGTAGAAGAAAACACAGTCCTGGCTTGCCTCCAGAGAATGTCCCCACAGGAGATAGCAGCCCCCCACATATAATAACGGTGAGAGCAGATGAAAAGACACACGTAGTATGAAAGCAGATTTAGCACAGAGAGGCCCGCTAACTAAATAGCAGAAAGATACAACAGAGGACTTCGCGGTCAGCTGCAAAACCCTTCAAAACACCATCCTGAAATTACCTTAACTCATGTGACAACTCATGCCACTGGAGTGGTAATTTCAGCCCAACAAGAGCTTCCAGCTGCAAAGATTCACATAAGTGCAAACTGGACAAAACATACAAAAATAGACTTAAGGACTAAAGTGTCCAACTTAGCTGAGCAGAAAACTGGGAGCAGGAACATGCAACAGAATCACTCTGGATACATTGATGGCCAGCATTAGAATGACTGAGGAGCAAGGTTAAATAGGATACTCCCACATCCTTATAGGAACAGGTGAACTGAAGGCAAAGCTTGCAGGACACCAGTACCACAAGAGACCACCGGGGGAGCCCACGAACCGAATCACAACAGTACCCCCCCCTTAAGGAGGGGGCACCGAACCCTCACAAGAACCACCAGGGCGATCTGGATGAGCCCTATGAAAGGCACGGACCAAATCAGAAGCATGAACATCAGAAGCTGTAACCCAAGAATTATCCTCTTGACCGTAGCCCTTCCATTTCACCAGATATTGAAGTCTCCGTCTGGAAACACGGGAGTCCAAGATTTTCTCCACCACGTACTCCAATTCACCCTCAACCAGCACAGGAGCAGGAGGCTCAACAGAAGGCACAAGTGGTACCTCATACCTCCGCAATAATGACCGATGGAAGACATTATGGATAGCAAAGGATGCTGGGAGGTCCAAACGAAAAGACACAGGGTTAAGAATTTCCAAAATCTTATAAGGACCGATGAACCGAGGCTTAAACTTAGGAGAAGAGACCCTCATAGGGACAAAACGGGAGGACAACCACACCAAGTCCCCAACACGAAGACGAGGACCAACACGACGATGGCGATTAGCAAAACGTTGAGTCTTCTCCTGGGACAACTCCAAATTGTCCACCACCTGCCCCCAAATACGATGCAACCTATCCACCATGGTATCCACTCCAGGACAATCCGAAGACTCCACCTGACCAGATGAAAAACGAGGATGGAACCCTGAATTGCAAAAGAAAGGGGAGACCAAAGTGGCAGAACTGGCCCGATTATTAAGGGCAAACTCAGCCAACGGCAAAAAGGAGACCCAGTCATCCTGATCAGCAGACACGAAACACCTCAAATAAGTCTCCAAGGTCTGATTAGTACGTTCCGTCTGGCCATTTGTCTGGGGATGAAATGCAGACGAAAAAGACAAATCAATGCCCATCCTGGCACAAAACGCCTGCCAAAATCTGGACACAAACTGGGATCCCCTGTCGGAAACGATATTCTCCGGAATACCATGCAGCCGAACCACATTCTGAAAAAACAGGGGCACCAACTCAGATGAGGAAGGCAGCTTGGGCAAGGGCACCAAATGAACCATCTTAGAAAAGCGGTCACACACCACCCAAATGACGGACATCTTCTGAGAAACAGGGAGATCAGAAATAAAATCCATAGAGATGTGTGTCCAAGGCCTCTTAGGAACAGGCAAGGGCAACAACAACCCACTAGCCCGAGAACAACAAGGCTTGGCCTGAGCACAAACATCGCAAGACTGCACAAAAGTACGCACGTCCCGAGACAGGGAAGGCCACCAGAAGGACCTAGCCACCAAATCTCTGGTACCAAAAATTCCCGGATGACCTGCCAACGCAGAAGAATGAACCTCCGAGATGACTCTATTGGTCCACTCATCCGGCACAAACAATCTACCAGGCGGACAACGATCAGGCCGATCCGCCTGAAACTCTTGTAAAGCACGTCGCAGGTCTGGGAAGACAGCAGACAATATCACCCCATCCTTAAGTATACCCGTAGGTTTAGAATCACCAGGGGAATCAGGTTCAAAACTCCTAGAAAGGGCATCCGCCTTCACATTCTTAGTACCTGGCAGATACGAAACCACAAAATTAAACCGGGAGAAAAACAACGACCAGCGCGCCTGTCTAGGATTCAGACGTCTGGCCGACTCAAGATAAATCAAATTTTTGTGATCAGTCAAGACCACCACCTGATGCTTAGCACCCTCAAGCCAATGACGCCACTCCTCGAATGCCCACTTCATCGCCAAAAGCTCCCGATTACCGACGTCATAATTTCGCTCGGCCGGCGAAAATTTTCGAGAAAAGAACGCACAAGGTCTCATCACTGAACAATCTGAACTTTTCTGCGACAAAACCGCCCCCGCTCCGATCTCGGAAGCATCAACTTCCACCTGAAAAGGAAGAGAAACATCAGGCTGGCACAACACCGGAGCAGAAGAAAAATGGCGCTTAAGCTCCCGAAAGGCCTCCACAGCAGCAGGAGACCAATCTGCAACATCAGCACCCTTTTTAGTCAAATCAGTCAAAGGCCTGACAATGCTAGAAAAACCAGTTATAAATCGACGATAAAAGTCAGCAAAGCCCAAAAATTTCTGAAGGCCCTTAAGAGAAGTCGGTTGCGTCCAGTCACAAATAGCCCGAACCTTCACAGGATCCATCTCAATAGAAGAGGGGGAAAAAATGTACCCCAAAAAAGAAATCTTCTGAACCCCAAAAACACACTTTGAACCTTTAACAAACAGAGAATTGGTCCGCAAAACCTGAAAAACCCTCCTAACTTGTTGAACATGAGATTCCCAGTCATCCGAAAAAATCAAGATATCGTCCAAATACACAATCATAAATTTATCCAGATATTCACGGAAAATATTGTGCATAAAAGACTGAAAGACCGAAGGGGCATTTGACAGACCAAAAGGCATCACCAAATACTCAAAATGGCCCTCGGGCGTATTAAATGCGGTTTTCCACTCATCCCCCTGCTTAATTCGCACCAAATTATACGCACCGCGAAGATCAATCTTAGAGAACCACTTCGCCCCCTCAATGCGAGCAAATAAATCTGTCAGCAATGGCAAAGGATATTGATACTTGACTGTGATCTTATTCAAGAGTCTATAATCAATACAAGGTCTCAAAGAACCATCACTTTTAGCTACGAAAAAGAACCCCGCTCCAAGAGGAGACGAAGAAGGACGAATATGTCCCTTTTCCAAGGACTCCCTAATATACTCTCGCATGGCAGCATGTTCAGGTACAGACAGATTGAATAGACGACCCTTAGGAAATTTACTGCCAGGGATCAAATCTATGGCGCAATCGCAATCTCTGTGAGGAGGAAGAGAATTAAGAGTAGATTCCTCAAAAACCTCACGATAATCAGACAAAAACTCAGGAATTTCAGAGGGAATAGATGAAGCAATGGAGACCAAAGGTGTGTCCCCATGATTTCCCTGACATCCCCAGCTTAGTACAGACATTGTTTTCCAGTCAAGGACTGGGTTATGAGTTTGCAACCATGGCAATCCCAGCACCAACACATCATGTAGATTATACAGTACAAGGAAGCGAATCACCTCTTGATGGTCTGGAGTCATACGCATAGTCACTTGTGTCCAGTATTGTGGTTTATTACTAGCCAATGGTGTAGAATCAATACCCTTTAAAGGTATAGGAACTTCCAGAGGCTCTAGATCAAACCCACAGCGCCTGGCAAAGGACCAATCCATAAGACTCAAAGCGGCGCCAGAATCCACATACGCATCCGCAACAATAGAAGATAACGAACAAATTAGAGTTACAGACAAAATAAACTTGGACTGCAAAGTGCCAATAGCAGAGGATTTATCAACTTTCTTTGTTCGTTTAGAGCATGCTGATATAACATGAGTAGAATTTCCACAATAGAAGCACAAATGATTTTTGCGCCTGTAAATCTGTCGTTCGCTTCTGGACAGAAAGCTATCACATTGCATACTCTGTGGTGCCTCTTCAGAAGACACCGCCAACTGGTGCACAGGTTTGCGTTCCCGTAAACGCCGATCAATCTGAATTGCCATTGTCATGGACTCATTCAGACCAGTAGGCGCAGGAAACCCCACCATGACGTCTTTTACAGCATCAGAGAGACCTTCTCTGAAAATTGCCGCCAGAGCGCACTCATTCCACTGAGTAAGCACAGACCATTTTCGAAATTTTTGGCAATATATTTCGGCTTCATCTTGCCCCTGAGAGAGGGCTATTAGGGCTTTCTCAGCCTGAATCTCCAAATTTGGTTCCTCATAAAGCAACCCCAAAGCCAGAAAAAACGCATCCACATTGAGCAACGCAGGATCCCCTGGCGCCAATGAAAATGCCCAATTTTGGGGGTCACCCCGCAGTAAAGAAATAACAATTTTTACTTGCTGGGCAGGATCTCCAGCAGAATGAGATCTCAGCGAAAGAAACAATTTACAATTGTATTTAAAATTTAGAAAACAAGATCGATCTCCAGAAAAAAACTCCGGTATAGGAATTTTAGGTTCAGACCGAGGAGCATGTAACAAAAAATCTTGTATATTCTGAACTTTAGAGGCAAGATTATTCAAATTGGTAGCCAGACTCTGGGGATCCATATTTCAACAGATAAAGTCTGAGCCATTCAGGGGTTAAGAGGAGAGGAAAACAGGAGACTGCAATTAGAGCTGGAGTGCAACTTCAGAGGAAGGAAAAAAAAAAAAAAAAAAAAGGTTTCACACAGTTCCTTTTCTCTCCTGCTTCAGCCTATAGATTAAACATTTGGGCTGGCCATACTGTTATGGTTTCCAATGGCAAGGAAACATCAGAAGCATAGAAAAAACGGACAAGCTCTCGGGTGATGGAAACTAGAGCTGACCGCGATGCTACACCTACACACCACACTAGAAGTAGCCAGGGGGCATTCCTGCGTTGTCTCTAGATGCCGCGCGCCAGCCGGAGAACTAACTACCCCTGGTAGAAGAAAACACAGTCCTGGCTTGCCTCCAGAGAATGTCCCCACAGGAGATAGCAGCCCTCCACATATAATAACGGTGAGAGCAGATGAAAAGACACACGTAGTATGAAAGCAGATTTAGCACAGAGAGGCCCGCTAACTAAATAGCAGAAAGATACAACAGAGGACTTCGCGGTCAGCTGTAAAACCCTTCAAAACACCATCCTGAAATTACCTTAACTCATGTGACAACTCATGCCACTGGAGTGGTAATTTCAGCCCAACAAGAGCTTCCAGCTGCAAAGATTCACATAAGTGCAAACTGGACAAAACATACAAAAATAGACTTAAGGACTAAAGTGTCCAACTTAGCTGAGCAGAAAACTGGGAGCAGGAACATGCAACAGAATCACTCTGGATACATTGATGGCCAGCATTAGAATGACTGAGGAGCAAGGTTAAATAGGATACTCCCACATCCTGATAGGAACAGGTGAACTGAAGGCAAAGCTTGCAGGACACCAGTACCACAAGAGACCACCGGGGGAGCCCACGAACCGAATCACAACAGGAAACATCCGGTTGGCGCAACACCGGAGCAGAAGTAAATCGGCGTTTAAGCTCCTGAAAGGCAGAGACAGCCGCAGAGGACCAATTCCCCACATCAGCGCCTTTCTTCGTCAAATCGGTCAAGGGTTTAACCACGCTGGAGAAATTAGCAATGAAACGGCGATAAAAATTTGCAAAACCCAAAAATTTCTGAAGGCTCTTCACAGATGTGGGTTGAACCCAATCATAAATGGCCTGAACCTTAACCGGATCCATCTCCATAGATGAGGGAGAAAAAATGAAGCCCAAAAAAGAAACCTTCTGCACCCCAAAGAGGCACTTAGACCCCTTCACAAACAAAGCATTGTCACGAAGGATCTGAAATACCATCCAGACCTGTTCCACATGAGACTCCCAATCATCAGAAAAAATCAAAATATCGTCCAAATATACAATCAAGAATTTATCAATATAATTCCGGAAGATATCATGCATGAAAGATTGAAAAACAGATGGAGCATTAGTGAGCCGAACGGCATCACAAGGTATTCAAAATGGCCTTCGGGTGTATTAAACGCAGTTTTCCATTCATCACCCTGTTTAATTCGAACAAGATTATATGCCCCCCGAAGGTCAATCTTAGTATACCAACTAGCCCCCTTAATCCTAGCAAACAAATCAGAAAGCAAAGGTAAAGGGTATTGAAACTTGATCGTGATCTTATTCAAGAGGCGATAATCAATACAAGGTCTCAAGGAGCCATCCTTCTTAGCAACAAAAAAAATCCCGCTCCCAACGGTGAAGAAGATGGCCGAATATGCCCTTTCTCCAAAGACTCCTTAACATAACTCCGCATGGCGGTATGTTCAAGCACAGACAGGTTGAAAAGTCGGCCCTTAGGAAACTTACTGCCTGGAATCAAGTCAATCGCACAATCACAGTCCCTGTGCGGTGGAAGGGAACTTGACTTGGGCTCATCGAATACATCCTGAAAATCAGACAAAAACTCTGGAATTTCAGAAGAGGAAGAAGAGGAGATTGACATCAAAGGAACATCATTATGAACCCCCTGACAACCCCAACTAGTCACAGACATAGACTTCCAATCCAACACAGGATTATGTACCTGCAACCACGGGAAACCCAGCACGATAACATCATGCAAATTATGCAACACCAGAAATCGACAATCTTCCTGAAGGGCTAGTGCCATGTGCATGGTCACCTGTGTCCAAAACTGAGGCTTATTTTTAGCCAAAGGTGTAGCATCAATCCCCCTTAAAGGAATAGGGTTCTGCAAAGGCTGCAAGGGAAAACCACAGTGCCTGGCAAACTCAAAATCCATTAAGTTCAAGGCGGCGCCTGAATCCACAAACGCCATGACAGAAAATGATGACAATGAGCAGATCAAGGACACCGATAACAGAAATTTAGGTTGTACAGTACTGATGGTAAATGAACTAGCGATCCTTTTTGTCCGCTTAGGGCAGACTGAAATGACATGAGAAGCGTCGCCACAATAATAACACAACCTATTCTGACATCTGAGTCCTTGTCGTTCTGTCCTAGACAGAATCCTATCACACTGCATTGGCTCAGGAATTGGCTCTGAGGACGACGCCACAGCGCGCACAGTTCTACGCTCCCGCAAACGCCGATCAATCTGAATGGCCAGAGACATAGAATCACTCAGACCGGAAGGCGTGGGTAACCCCACCATAACATCTTTAACGGATTCAGAAAGACCCTTTCTGAAAATTGCCGCCAAAGCATCATCATTCCATTTAGTCAACACAGACCATTTTCTGAATTTCTGACAATACAATTCTGCCGCCTCTTGACCCTGAGACAGGGCCAACAAGGTCTTCTCCGCTTGATCCACAGAATTCGGTTCATCATATAATAATCCTAAAGCCTGAAAAAAGGAGTCTACATTAAGCAAAGCAGGATTCCCAGATTCCAGGGAAAATGCCCAATCCTGTGGATCACCACGCAGCAGGGAGATGACGATTTTAACCTGCTGAATGGAATCACCGGAGGATCGAGGTCTCAAAGCAAAAAACAGTTTACAATTGTTTTTAAAACTCAAAAATTTGGACCTGTCACCAAAAAACAAATCAGGAGTAGGAATCTTCGGTTCTAAAACAGAAGTCTGAACAATATAATCAGAAATACCCTGTACCCTAGCAGCAAGCTGGTCTACACGAAAAGCTAATTCCTGAACATCCATGCTAGCACAAGACTCCTCAGCCACCCATAGATAAAGAGGGGAAAAAAGACAAAACAGACTGCAGAAAAAAAAATGGCTCAACACCTTTCTTCCCTTCTTCTGAGATGCATTTAGCTCATTATTGGCCAGTTGTACTGTTATGATCCGGTGACCTTGGAGCCGCATGAAACTTTCTCTGGAGTAGGTGGAAACTATACTGACCACAGATCCTGAACTATCACCGCAACTAGAAGTAGCCGTGGGGTGTGCCTAACAAACCCTAGACACCTCGACACAGCCGAAGGACTAAATACCCCTATAGATGGAAATAGGAATACTACCTTGCCTCAGAGCAGAACCCCAAAGGATAGGCAGCCCCCACAAATATTGACTGTGAGTAGGAGAAGAAAAGACACACGCAGGCAGAAAACAAGATTTAGCAAAAGAGGCCACTCTAGCTAAATAGGAAAGGATAGGACAGAATACTAGGCAGTCAGTATTAAAACCCTTCAAAAAATATCCACAGCAGATAATACAAAAAATTCCACAATCTAACTAAAGACGTGGAATGAATATCTGCAACCCCAGAGAATCCAACAAGACTGAGAAAATACTGACACAATCTAAGCTGGACAAGAAAACACAAAAGAATAGCACTGAATCATGAAGCACACAGCATGTGTGCCACAGAAAAAAAAACCAGAACTTATCTTTGCTGATTTGGCAGAAAGGCAGGAGGAACCAGGCAGAGGTCCAACACCTCCCAACAACAATTGACAACTGGCAAGGACTAATGGATCCTGCACACCTAAATACCCCAGTCAGAACTGCAATCAGCAGAAACACCTGACCAGGACTGCAACTCAGGGACAACTGCATTACCACCTACCACCACTGGAGGGAAACCAAAAGCAGAATTCACAACAGGTGTTACAGCTTCTCAGAGAGAATAAGCTGTATGCTAAACTAAACAAAAAGAGTTGCCTTTCTTGGGTTATATTGTGTCTGCTTCTGGTTTTAAAATGGACGCCGCTAAGGTGCAAGCGGTGCTACATTGGGAACGGCCTGATAACCTGAAAGCACTTGGGTTTTCTAACTACTATAGGAAATTTATCAAGGATTTTTCCATCATTGCTAAACCGCTAACTGACATGACTAAAAAGGGTACCAATTTCTCCGTTTGGCCTGAGGCTGCTGTGCGCGCATTTGAATTTCTTAAGAACAGTTTTGTTTCGGCCCCATTCTTGTGCAGCCAGACGTGTCGAAGCCTTTTGTTGTGGAAGTCGATGCATTGGAGGTTGGTGTGGGGGCGGTGCTGTCACAAGGCTCATCTTTGAGTGATTTGCGTCCATGCGCCTATTTCTCCAAGAAACTGTCGTCCGCCGAACGTAACTACGATATCGGCAACAGGGAGTTGTTGGCAATCAAGTTGGCCTTTGAGGAATGGCGACACTTCTTGGAGGGGTCGGTACATCAGGTTACTGTTATTACCGATCATAAGAATCTGTTGTATTTGGAGTCAGCCAAGCGTCTGTCCCCCAGGCAGGCTCGCTGGGCATTGTTTTTCACGCGGATCAGTTTTGTTGTCACTTACAGACCAGGGTCTAAAAACACTAAGGCAGATGCTCTATCCAGGTGTTTTCCGGGGAGAGAACCTCGGGAGGATCCAGTACCCATCCTCCAAAAGGGTGTTGTGGTTTCGGCTCTCACTACCGAGGTTGAGGCTGAGATTACCGAGGCTCAGGAGGAGGTACCATCTGAGCTTCCCATCAACAAATCTTTTGTAAGGCTTCATCTCCGCCTAAAGGTTTTGGCGGAGCATCATGATGCTGTCGTGGCTGGCCACCCAGGGGTTAGAGGTACCTTGGAGTTGGTGTCACGTCGGTTTTGGTGGCCCAAGATCTGACAGGACGTGGTCTCATACGTGTCAGCTTGTACCACGTGCGCTAGGGCTAAGATGCCACGCTCCTGTCCTGTTGGCACACTACTTCCTCTTGAGGTACCTAGTAAGCCATGGACGGAAATCTCCATGGATTTCATCACTGATTTGCCCTCCTCAGCTGGGAACACGGTCATCTTGGTGATTGTTGATCGGTTTTCAAAAATTTCGCACTTTGTGTCTTTGCCTTCGTTGCCTAACGCTAAGACTCTGGCTCAGCTATTCGTGCAGGAGGTGGTCAGACTTCATGGGGTTCCGTCTGACATCGTGTCTGATAGGGGTACTCAGTTTGTGGCAAAATTTTGGAAAGCATTTTGCTCACGGCTGGGGATCAAGTTGTCTCATTGTTCGGCGTTTCATCCTCAGTCAAATGGTCAGACTGAGCGTATGAACCAAAATTTGGAACAGTACTTACGCTGCTTTGTCTCTGATAACCAGGAGGAGTGGTCTACGTTCCTTCCTTTGGCTGAGTTTGCCATCAATAATCACCGCCAGGAGTCGTCTGGGGAGTCTCCGTTTTTTTGTGTTTACGGGCTACATCCTCAATTTTGTACTTTGAGTCAGGGGGCTCTTCCGGCGTTCCGGACGAGGACCAGTTAGGAGCACAATTGTCATCAGTCTGGAGGAGAGTTAAACAGCGCCTGTTGAGTGTGGGTGCTAGGTACAAACGTGTGGCTGACAGTAGGCGTGTGCCAGGTCCGGACCTGAGTGTGGATGACTGGGTGTGGTTATCCACAAAAAACATAAGACTCAAAATACCATCTCTTAAATTGGGTCCACGGTTTATTGGTCCATTTAGGGTCACCGCTGTCATTAACCCAGTAGCGTACCGATTGGAGCTTCCTACGGTGTATAAGATACACAACGTGTTCCACAGGTCTCTTTTAAAGAAGGTGGTGGGTTCTGTGGACGCGGCGCCTATGCCACCTCCAGTCTTGGTGGATGGTAATTTGGAGTTTGAAGTCTCCAAGGTGGTTGACTCTCGTGTAGTGCACCGCACTTTACAGTACTTGGTACACTGGCGTGGTTATGGGCCTGAGGAGAGATCCTGGGTACCAGCCTCGGACATTCATGTGGATCGGCTGGTCAGGTTTTTTCACCGTCGCCATCCGGACAAGCCGGGTCCTATAAGCCGTGAGGGCCCTGGGGTCCCTCGTAGAAGGCGGGGTACTGTCATGTCGGACGCTGTTCAGACCAGGTCGTTCGACAGACAGCGGTAATTCCGCTTTTGACCACTATGTGCTCATTGGCTTCGGCTAGATTTTATCTAGCTGGTCCGGGGTTAATTTACCTGATGCTCGGATTGGAAGCTGGGCCATGCCCATTGCCTTTAAATAGTTCTCCTGAACATTGGGCGTCGCCGATTATAGCTTTTGTCTTGTGCATTGTTATCTCGGTCTGGAGTGGTGAGCTAGAAGTTGGAGTATCGTTGCTGGTGGTGTATTTCCCTTTGTCTTATTTACTCCTTCCTATATTTGTATTTATTTTGCCCTGCGCATTTATAGTGTATTCCTGAGTGACTGCGGCGTGGTGTATATTTTCCGTTATCCTTGTCTGTTCTAACTGTGGGTATTGGTGTATGATCTTTTCACTGGGTGGTGTGCGGTGGTTTCAGCCTAGGGTTGAAACAGGAGACAGGGCGAGGGTCGAGGCCTAGACATGCACACCATCAGTGTAAACTCTAGGTAGAGGGTCAGTCAGGATTTCCCTAGTCTGAGGGAAATTGCAGGGGCCCGGGTTATTAGCTCTTGCCCACCTAGTCTCCCCGTGACAGAAATGGGGTCAAATATTTGTTGAATACCCCTTTAACAAACCACTTCTCAAAACACTAACCAAAAACACTTTAAAGGAAAAAAAAACAGGCAATCCCTGCGTGAGTTACGGCTGTCTAACAGATGCAAGACATGCAGCTGCAGCGACTCGAACAAATTATTAGAGAATGCCGAAGACACTCGGTTAGCACACGAGCATGCTTTGATAGCCCCTTTTCCAAGCACATTCGCTTCATCACTAATAATGATTTTTTAACACATGTCAACATCAACAATACACTACTAGTGTTGAGCGATACTTTCCGATATCGGAAAGTATCGGTATCGGAAAGTATCGGCCGATACCGTCACAGTATCGGAATCCAATCCGATACCGATACCCGATCCCAATGCAAGTCAATGGGACGAAAATATCGGAATTAAAATAAACCCTTTCTTTCCTTGTAGGTTAATTCTACATGAAGGAAAACAACTAAGAATAATGTAGGATGTATTGGGGGAGGTGGCGGAGACATTAAAGGCACAGGGGTTTATCCCAATCAAATAGAATAGCAGTATTTTTAATTTTTTTATGACGTTCGGCGTTAGAAAGAATTTGACTATGTTAATTTTTTATTTATTTTGTCAGATATTGATGTTTCACTACTTCCACGCCCTTCACCCTATTTTTTACTTCTCCCACACTTTCTTCTTCATTAT
This sequence comes from Ranitomeya variabilis, assembly GCF_051348905.1. Taxonomy (NCBI): domain Eukaryota; kingdom Metazoa; phylum Chordata; class Amphibia; order Anura; family Dendrobatidae; genus Ranitomeya; species Ranitomeya variabilis. Next base: position 683,019,862 of record NC_135233.1, read on the forward strand.
CCTCATCATCAGCTTCTGTGACATCAACTTCTTCACCTTATTCATCTTCTTCTTTTCTACGTATATATATATTTTTTTTTTTACATTGTTCATATTCTTTTTATTTAACTATTATCTTTTTTATATTCAACTTCTTCATCATATTCTTATTTGTGACAGGCATTCCCGTAGTTGTTATCTATAAAAGTTTGAAGATTACACCTTCCGTTCTGCCTGTCACAAAACAGTTACATTTGTCCGCGTTCAGTTTGGCCTGCAGCATCAGGCTTTATCCAGGGGCACCACGAGGAGGAACGGACTCACCCCCATACACTGCTTAGTCTTCTTCTGCTTATAATTTAGATAATATCTTTTGCTCTGATATTTAGTCTTATGCTTAATGTTCTTCTGCTCTTTGTTCTGCAGCCTCTTGTTCTTCTGCTTCTCGGTCTTCCAGGTTGTCGTCGTCATCTCCAGGGTCGTCATCTCCAGGGTCGTCGTCATCGGGGTCGTCGTCATCGTGGTCGTCGTCATCGGGGTCGTCTTCAGGGTCATCGTCTCCAGGGTCGTCGTCATCTCGGTGGTTGTCGTCTCTGGTGTCATCATCATCTTAGGGGTGGTCTTCCGGGTCATCGTCTTTCGGGTCTTGAACTTGGAAATGTAGCAGAAGGTACAAGAAGGCTGAGAAAATGCCGAGAAACAGCTGATGGAACTGGAACTCGGATGGCTACCCGAAGGTCCAAGAGCCAATGGAACTACCGAGGACCAGCTGACGTTACTGGAACCCGGTTACTAAGCAGGAGGTACCCGTGCCTGAAAGCACTACCAAGGACCACCTGACGTTGGTGGAACTCGGATACCCAGAGGGAGGCACCTAAGCCAAAGGCTCTGCCCGGAACCAGCTGACGGTACTGGAACCAGGATGGGGAGCAGAAGGTACAAGAGCAAAAGACACTGCCGAGAACCAGCTGACGGTACTGGAACCCGGATGGGTAGCCGAAGGTCCAAGAGCCAATGGAACTACCGAGGACCAGCTGACGTTACTGGAACCCGGTTACTAAGCAGGAGGTACCCGTGCCTGAAAGCACTACCAAGGACCACCTGACGTTGGTGGAACTCAGATACCCAGAGGGAGGCACCTAAGCCAAAGGCTTAGGTGTTAGAGCCCAGGGACAGCAGGAGGAGGAGCAGGGGGAGGGGAGTGTAGGCCGAAGCCTGCACAGGCGGCAGCTTTGGGTGTGTTGTGTCTGCGTGGCTTTTGCAGGACACGTTGCCGGCTACACAGCAGGGGAACAGCTGGCGGTGCTGGACCCCACTGACACATTGGCGAGGTGTTTGGCTCTGTGCAGCCAGCACTTCCGGACAGCAACTAGCGTTGTTGGAGCCCGGGCTCTGCAGGTGGAGCAGAGTGTAGGCCGAAGCCTAATTGAACCGATTTCAAAAATCACCTTTAACCCCCCCTCAGGGGTTACAAAGTAGAAGAGCCACAGCTTATGCAGCAGCAGTGCTGCGCAAGTCAAAGGTTGCTCTTGTAATTTTTCTCCTTGCACACGCTGAATGGAACACGTATAACATTTAGCCCTTTATACAGTCAAACTGTGTAATGGAGGCGAGAGTTCCCTTTGTAATGAGACGCAGCACAGGTGTCAAGAATCCCACCTTGGTGCTGGGTGCAGCCTCCCGAGCGTTGTTATTTGCTGTACAGGAGTCTGCGCTGTCGTGTTATCCCCTGGCCTAGCGCCGTTAGCGCTGCCCATCTTCTGGCATCATGTAATGTCGGCCGGTGCGGTTCGCGATGCCCATGAATCCCAGCCCCGCAGTGTCTTAACATTGTTAAAACACTGCGGGGCTGGGATTCAGGGCCTGGCGCAGCACATATGTTCGCCTCTCACACTCGGGTCCTTACACCCGCTTCAGACTGTGCGGCGTCATCTGATCCCTTATCGCATGCCACGGCCATGAAGCCGCACAGTCCGAAGAAGGCGGAAGGAGAGGAGGGACAGGCGAACTGATGCACTGATCCTGCCCATGAATCACACCCTCGCAGTCCCAATAAATAAGACACCGAGGGGCATTGTGTGGGTCAGGGCGGCCGCAGAGGCGCAGCCAGCCAAACAATGATGCCAGAAGACGGGCAGCGCTACCAAGGGGGTTGCAGCGTGTCATTACAAAGGAAAGTCACACCACCGGGACGGTTAAATGGTCACACAGAGGACACATTTCAGACGTGTTTTCAGTTCCACATGTGCGAGGAGAATACGTTTCTGAGCCACCTTGCACACATGCAGCATTACCGCTGTACAAGGTGGCTGGATAACGTAAAAACGCCTGGGGGAGGGGGGACAGGTTCCCTTCAATTTCAGTTCTTGTGTCTGCGTGGCTTTTGCAGGACACGTTGCCGGCTGCACAGCAGGGGAACAGCTGGCGGTGCTGGACCCCACTGACACATTGGCTGGTGTTTTTCTCTGTGCAGCTAGCACATCTGGGCCCCAACTGGCGGTGTGTTAGAGCCCAGGGACAGCAGGAGGAGGAGCAGGAGGAGGAGGAGCAGGGGGAGGGGAGTGTAGGCCGAAGCCTGCACAGGCGGCAGCTTTGGGTGTGTTGTGTCTGCGTGGCTTTTGCAGGACACGTTGCCGGCTACACAGCAGGGGAACAGCTGGCGGTGCTGGACCCCACTGACACATTGGCGAGGTGTTTGGCTCTGTGCAGCCAGCACTTCCGGACAGCAACTAGCGTTGTTGGAGCCCGGGCTCTGCAGGTGGAGCAGAGTGTAGGCCGAAGCCTAATTGAACCGATTTCAAAAGTCACCTTTAACCCCCCCTCAGGGGTTACAAAGTAGAAGAGCCACAGCTTATGCAGCAGCAGTGCTGCGCAAGTCAAAGGTTGCTCTTGTAATTTTTCTCCTTGCACACGCTGAATGGAACACGTATAACATTTAGCCCTTTATACAGTCAAACTGTGTAATGGAGGCGAGAGTTCCCTTTGTAATGAGACGCAGCACAGGTGTCAAGAATCCCACCTTGGTGCTGGGTGCAGCCTCCCGAGCGTTGTTATTTGCTGTACAGGAGTCTGCGCTGTCGTGTTATCCCCTGGCCTAGCGCCGTTAGCGCTGCCCATCTTCTGGCATCATGTAATGTCGGCCGGTGCGGTTCGCGATGCCCATGAATCCCAGCCCCGCAGTGTCTTAACATTGTTAAAACACTGCGGGGCTGGGATTCAGGGCCTGGCGCAGCACATATGTTCGCCTCTCACACTCGGGTCCTTACACCCGCTTCAGACTGTGCGGCGTCATCTGATCCCTTATCGCATGCCACGGCCATGAAGCCGCACAGTCCGAAGAAGGCGGAAGGAGAGGAGGGACAGGCGAACTGATGCACTGATCCTGCCCATGAATCACACCCTCGCAGTCCCAATAAATAAGACACCGAGGGGCGTTGTGTGGGTCAGGGCGGCCGCAGAGGCGCAGCCAGCCAAACAATGATGCCAGAAGACGGGCAGCGCTACCAAGGGGGTTGCAGCGTGTCATTACAAAGGAAAGTCACACCACCGGGACGGTTAAATGGTCACACAGAGGACACATTTCAGACGTGTTTTCAGTTCCACATGTGCGAGGAGAATACGTTTCTGAGCCACCTTGCACACATGCAGCATTACCGCTGTACAAGGTGGCTGGATAACGTAAAAACGCCTGGGGGAGGGGGGACAGGTTCCCTTCAATTTCAGTTCTTGTGTCTGCGTGGCTTTTGCAGGACACGTTGCCGGCTGCACAGCAGGGGAACAGCTGGCGGTCCTGGACCCCACTGACACATTGGCTGGTGTTTTTCTCTGTGCAGCTAGCACATCTGGGCCCCAACTGGCGGTGTGTTAGAGCCCAGGGACAGCAGGAGGAGGAGCAGGAGGAGGAGGAGCAGGGGGAGGGGAGTGTAGGCCGAAGCCTGCACAGGCGGCAGCTTTGGGTGTGTTGTGTCTGCGTGGCTTTTGCAGGACACGTTGCCGGCTACACAGCAGGGGAACAGCTGGCGGTGCTGGACCCCACTGACACATTGGCGAGGTGTTTGGCTCTGTGCAGCCAGCACTTCCGGACAGCAACTAGCGTTGTTGGAGCCCGGGCTCTGCAGGTGGAGCAGAGTGTAGGCCGAAGCCTAATTGAACCGATTTCAAAAGTCACCTTTAACCCCCCCTCAGGGGTTACAAAGTAGAAGAGCCACAGCTTATGCAGCAGCAGTGCTGCGCAAGTCAAAGGTTGCTCTTGTAATTTTTCTCCTTGCACACGCTGAATGGAACACGTATAACATTTAGCCCTTTATACAGTCAAACTGTGTAATGGAGGCGAGAGTTCCCTTTGTAATGAGACGCAGCACAGGTGTCAAGAATCCCACCTTGGTGCTGGGTGCAGCCTCCCGAGCGTTGTTATTTGCTGTACAGGAGTCTGCGCTGTCGTGTTATCCCCTGGCCTAGCGCCGTTAGCGCTGCCCATCTTCTGGCATCATGTAATGTCGGCCGGTGCGGTTCGCGATGCCCATGAATCCCAGCCCCGCAGTGTCTTAACATTGTTAAAACACTGCGGGGCTGGGATTCAGGGCCTGGCGCAGCACATATGTTCGCCTCTCACACTCGGGTCCTTACACCCGCTTCAGACTGTGCGGCGTCATCTGATCCCTTATCGCATGCCACGGCCATGAAGCCGCACAGTCCGAAGAAGGCGGAAGGAGAGGAGGGACAGGCGAACTGATGCACTGATCCTGCCCATCAATCACACCCTCGCAGTCCCATTAAATAAGACAACGAGGGCTGTTGTGTGGGTCAGGGCGGCCGCAGAGGCGCAGCCAGCCAAACAATGATGCCAGAAGACGGGCAGCGTTACCAAGGAGCTTGTTGCGTGTGTCAATACAAAGTCAAATCACACCTGAGGGACGTTTTAATGGTCACAGAGGACACATTTTAGACGTGTTCACTTCAACATGGGCAAGGAGAATAAGTTTCTGAGCCACCTTGAACACATGCAGCATTACTGCTGTTCAAGGTAGCTGTAAAACATAGAAACACCTGGGGGAGGGGGGACAGGTTCCCTTCAATTTCAGTTCTTGTGTCTGCGTGGCGGTCGCAGGACACGTTGCCGGCTACACAGCAGGGGAACAGCTGGCGGTGCTGAACCCCACTGACACATTGGCTGGTGTTTTTCTCTGTGCAGCTAGCACATCTGGGCAAAAACTGGCGGTGTTAGAGCCCAGGGTCAGCAGGAGGAGCAGGGGGAGCGGAGTGTAGGCCGAAGCCTGCACTCGAGCAAGTTGAAAGGAAACCTTTAACCCCCCCCCCCCCAGGCGTTTGTAGCTGAAAGAGCCATTGTGTACAGCACTAATGCTGGAAAAGGTAAACTTAGCTCTTTTAATTATGGTCCTTGTACATGCGGAACCTAACATTTATGAAATGTGTCTCCTCACAGCGTTAAACCGTCCGGTAGGTGGAACTTTCCTTTGTCGTGTGACGCAGCACAGCCATCATTTTTACCCCCTTGGCGCCGTGCGCCGCCTCCTCAGCGTTGTTTGAATCTGTCCCGGAGCCTGCGCTGTTAGGTTAGCCCTTGGCCATGCACACATGTTGCGCTGCCCATCTTCTGACCTCATTTGGTGTCAGGCTGGCTGCGCCTGTGCGGGTGCGCTGGCCGAGATCCCGCCTCGCAGTGTCGTCTAATGTAATCCCACCGCGGGCCTGTGATCCGTGCCCGTGCGCAGTGCATATCCTCTCCTCTCACTCCCCTCCCTACGGCTTTTTCAGACTGTGCGGTGTCACGGCCGTGGCATGCTATTAGGGACCAGCTGACATCGCACAGTCTGAAGAAGCCGTAGGGAGGGGAGTGAGAGGAGAGGATATGCACTGCGCACGGGCACGGATCACAGGCCCGCGGTGGGATTACATTAGACGACACTGCGAGGCGGGATCTCGGCCAGCGCACCCGCACAGGCGCAGCCAGCCTGACACCAAATGAGGTCAGAAGACGGGCAGCGCAACATGTGTGCATGGCCAAGGGCTAACCTAACAGCGCAGGCTCCGGGACAGATTCAAACAACGCTGAGGAGGGGGCGCACGGCGCCAAGGGGGTAAAAATGATGGCTGTGCTGCGTCACACGACAAAGGAAAGTTCCACCTACCGGACGGTTTAACGCTGTGTGGGGACACATTTCATAAGTGTTTGGTTCAGCATGTGCAAGGAGCATCACGAAAAGAGGCACTTTTTCCCTTTGCATCATTACTGCTGCACAAGGTGGCTCCTTCAGTAACAAACGCCTGGGGGGGGGGGGGTCAGGTTCCCTTACATTTAACTTGTTGTGCCTGCGTGGCGGTCGCAGTACACGTTGCCGTATACACAGCAGGGGAACAGCTGGCGGTGCTGAACCCCACTAACACATTGGCGAGGTGTTTGGCTCTGTGCGTACAGCACTTCTGGACGGCAACTAGCGGTGTTGGAGCCCAGGGACAGGTGGAGGAGGAGGAGGTTGGAGGAGGTAGGAGGGATTGCCACACACACAGCAGGGGAACAGCTGACGTTACTGAACCCCAATAACAGAGGAGGGACTGTTGACTGTGCGTACAGCACTTCTGGACGGCAACTGGCGGTGTTGGAGCCCAGGGACAGGTGGAGGAGGAGGAGGTTGGAGGAGGTAGGAGGGATTGCCACACACACAGCAGGGGAACAGCTGACGTTACTGAACCCCAATAACAGAGGAGGGACTGTTGACTGTGCGTACAGCACTTCTGGACGGCAACTGGCGGTGTTGGAGCCCAGGGACAGGTGGAGGAGGTTGGAGGAGGTTGGAGGGATTGCCACACACACAGCAGGGGAACAGCTGACGTTACTGAACCCCAATAACAGAGGAGGGACTGTTGACTGTGCGTACAGCACTTCTGGACGGCAACTGGCGGTGTTGGAGCCCAGGGACAGGTGGAGGAGGAGGAGGTTGGAGGAGGTAGGAGGGATTGCCACACACACAGCAGGGGAACAGCTGACGTTACTGAACCCCAATAACAGAGGAGGGACTGTTGACTGTGCGTACAGCACTTCTGGACGGCAACTGGCGGTGTTGGAGCCCAGGGACAGGTGGAGGAGGAGGAGGTTGGAGGAGGTTGGAGGAGGTAGGAGGGATTGCCACACACACAGCAGGGGAACAGCTGACGTTACTGAACCCCAATAACAGAGGAGGGACTGTTGACTGTGCGTACAGCACTTCTGGACGGCAACTGGCGGTGTTGGAGCCCAGGGACAGGTGGAGGAGGAGGAGGTTGGAGGAGGTTGGAGGAGGTAGGAGGGATTGCCACACACACAGCAGGGGAACAGCTGACGTTACTGAACCCCAATAACAGAGGAGGGACTGTTGACTGTGCGTACAGCACTTCTGGACGGCAACTGGCGGTGTTGGAGCCCAGGGACAGGTGGAGGAGGAGGAGGTTGGAGGAGGTTGGAGGAGGTAGGAGGGATTGCCACACACACAGCAGGGGAACAGCTGACGTTACTGAACCCCAATAACAGAGGAGGGACTGTTGACTGTGCGTACAGCACTTCTGGACGGCAACTGGCGGTGTTGGAGCCCAGGGACAGGTGGAGGAGGAGGAGGTTGGAGGAGGTTGGAGGAGGTAGGAGGGATTGCCACACACACAGCAGGGGAACAGCTGACGTTACTGAACCCCAATAACAGAGGAGGGACTGTTGACTGTGCGTACAGCACTTCTGGACGGCAACTGGCGGTGTTGGAGCCCAGGGACAGGTGGAGGAGGAGGAGGTTGGAGGAGGTTGGAGGAGGTAGGAGGGATTGCCACACACACAGCAGGGGAACAGCTGACGTTACTGAACCCCAATAACAGAGGAGGGACTGTTGACTGTGCGTACAGCACTTCTGGACGGCAACTGGCGGTGTTGGAGCCCAGGGACAGGTGGAGGAGGAGGAGGTTGGAGGAGGTAGGAGGGATTGCCACACACACAGCAGGGGAACAGCTGACGTTACTGAACCCCAATAACAGAGGAGGGACTGTTGACTGTGCGTACAGCACTTCTGGACGGCAACTGGCGGTGTTGGAGCCCAGGGACAGGTGGAGGAGGAGGAGGTTGGAGGAGGTTGGAGGAGGTAGGAGGGATTGCCACACACACAGCAGGGGAACAGCTGACGTTACTGAACCCCAATAACAGAGGAGGGACTGTTGACTGTGCGTACAGCACTTCTGGACGGCAACTGGCGGTGTTGGAGCCCAGGGACAGGTGGAGGAGGAGGAGGTTGGAGGAGGTAGGAGGGATTGCCACACACACAGCAGGGGAACAGCTGACGTTACTGAACCCCAATAACAGAGGAGGGACTGTTGACTGTGCGTACAGCACTTCTGGACGGCAACTGGCGGTGTTGGAGCCCAGGGACAGGTGGAGGAGGAGGAGGTTGGAGGAGGTAGGAGGGATTGCCACACACACAGCAGGGGAACAGCTGACGTTACTGAACCCCAATAACAGAGGAGGGACTGTTGACTGTGCGTACAGCACTTCTGGACGGCAACTAGCGGTGTTGGAGCCCAGGGGCAGGTGGAAAAGCAGAGGAACACAATGTAGGCCGAAGCCTGAGAAAGTCGAAAGGGAACCTTTAACCCCCCCCCCAAGGCGTTTGTAGCTGAAAGAGCCAGCTTGTGCAGCACAAAAGATGCAAAAGGAAAAGGTGGCTCTTTTCATCATGCTCCTTGCAAACACAGAACTAAACACTTTTAAAATGTGTCCCCTGAAGCCGTGAAACCGTCCCGGAGGTGGGACTTTCCTTCGTAATATGACGCAGCACAGCCATCATTACTACCCCCCGCCGCCGTGCCCCGGCTCCTCAGCGTTGTTTGATTCCGTCCCGGAGCCTGCGCTGTTATGTTATCCCGTGGCCAGGCACACTTAGCGCTGCCCATCTTCTGACATCATTTGGTGTCAGGCTGGCTGCGCCTGTGCGGCCGCGCTGGCCGAGAGCCCGCCTCGCAGTGTCTTCTGATGTAATCCCACTGGGGGCCTGGGATCCATGGCCATGCGCAGTGCATATCCTCGCCTCTCACTCCCCTCCCTACGGCTTCTTTTTCAGACTGTGCGGTGTCACGGCCGTGGCATGCTATTAGGGACCAGCTGACACCGAACAGTCTGAAGAAGCCATAGGGAGATGAGTGAGAGGTGGAGGTTCAGATATGCACTGCGCATGTCCATAGATCCCAGGCCCCCAGTGGGATTAAATCAGAAGACACTGCGAGGCGGGCTCTCGGCCAGCGTGGCCGCACAGGCGCAGCCAGCCTGACACCAAATGATGCCAGAAGACGGGCAGCGCTAAGTGTGCCTGGCCACGGGATAACATAACAGCGCAGGCTCCGGGACGGAATCAAACAACGCTGAGGAGCCGGGGCGCGGCGCCGGGGGGGTAGGAATGACGGCTGTGCTGCGTCATATTACGAAGGAAAGTCCCACCTCCGGGACGGTTTTACGGTATCAGTGGACACATTTTATAAGTGTTAAGTTTTGCGTGTGCAAGGAGCAAAACCAAAATAGCTACCTTTTTCCTTGTGCAGCATTACTGCTGCACAAGGTGGCTCTTTCAGTAACAAACGCCTTGGGGGGGGGGGGGACAGATTCCCTTACATTTCAGTTGTTGTGTCAGCGTGGCGGTCGCATGACACATTGCCGGCTACACAGCTGGGGATCAGCTGACGTTACTGAAACCCAATAACACTGGGTCGTATGTTTTGACTGTGCAGACGGCACATCTGAGCCTCAACTGGCGGTGTTGGAGCCCAGGAATTTAAGTTCAGGTGGTAGAAAGATGAACACAACAGGAGACCTGGATAACGTATACAGTGACCTAATTATTTAATCAGGAGGAGGAGTGGCAAATTCCTGCGAGATCCAGGCCTTGTTCATTTTCAGGAAAGTAAGCCGGTCAACGTTATCGGAGGATAGTCGCATGCGACGGTCAGTTAGTACACCACCTGCAGCACTAAAGACACGTTCCGATAATACACTGGCCGCAGGGCAAGACAGCACCTCCAATGCATACTGGCTTAGCTCTGGCCATGTATCCAGCTTTGAGACCCAAAACTTGAAAGGGGAAGAGCCGTCTGGGAGTACAGCAAGAGGGCAAGACATGTAGTCTGTCACCATCTGACGGAACCGTTGCCTCCTGCTGACTGGAGCCGTCTGTGATGGTGTAGACTTTTGTGGCGGGCACAGAAAACTGTGCCACAGTTCGGCCATACTGGTCTTGCCTTGGGCAGAGGCACTGCTTCTGCTCCCTCTTTGTGCAGAGCCTCCACCACTGCCTGGACGCACTGAGCTGCTTTGGAATGCACTAGCAGCACTTCTCTCAGTTGGAATGGAGAAGATGATGGAACTGACCAGTGTGTCTTCGTACTCCCGCATTTTTCGCTCCCGGTTCAACGGTGTGATGAGGCTTTCTACGTTGTCCCGGTAGCGAGGATCGAGGAGGGTGAACACCCAATAATCAGACATGTTGAGAATGTGGTCGATGCGGCGGTCGTTTCTCAGGCACTGCAGCATGTAATCCACCATGTGCTGCAGACTGCCAACTGCCCAAGAAACGCTGTCCCCAGCTGGAGGCGTGATCTCTGCCCGCTCGTCATCACCCCACCCTCGCTGTACACACTGAGTACTGGACAATTCGGGAACTCCCTCCTCTGGACGGATGTCTTCCTCCTCCATTGACTCCTCCTCATCCTCCTCACAAACTGTCCCCTGCCTACGCGTTTGTTAGGAACCACGTGGCGCTGACTGTCCAGAAGATGATGGAAGTGGTGAATCCTCATCCTCCACCTCTTCCACAACATCATCCCTTAGCGCTTGCAGTGATTTTTCAAGCAGGCAGATAAGGGGGACAGTCATGCTGACTAGTGCATCATCTGCACTCGCCATCCGCGTGGAATAATCAAAGGGACGCAAAACCTGGCAGACATCCTTCATAGTGGCCCACTCTGTGGTTGTGAAGTCTGTACGGCGCTGACTGCGACTTTTTTGCGCCTGATACAGCTGGTACTCCATTACAGCTTGCTGCTGCTCACACAACCGCTCCAACATATGTAACGTGGAATTCCACCTGGTAGGTAGGTCACATATGATGCGATGTTCCGGCAGGCGGTGTCGGCGCTGCAGAGCCGCAATGCGCGCTTTTGCCGTGCTGGAACGCCGCAAGTGAGCACACTCTAGGCGGACCTTGTGCAGCAGTGCATCAAGATCCGGATAGTCCCTCAAAAAACTCTGCACGACCAAATTGAGCACATGTGCCAGACATGGGATGTGAGTGAGGTTGCCGAGGCCCAGGGCTGCCACCAGATTTCGGCCATTATCACACACTACCATGCCTGGCTGGAGATTCGCTGGCTCAAACCACACATCGCTCTCCTGCTTGATGGCATTCCAGAGCTCCTGCGCTGTGTGGCTACGATTCCCCAAAAAAATTAATTTCAAGACGGCCTGTTGACGTTTGGCCACGGCTGTGCTCATGTCGGTCGTAACAGGTACACGTTCATCACGGGTCCATGTGGAGGTGGACTGTGACGGCTCCTGCAGCGATGATTCTGAGGAACTGGTGTAAGAGGAGGAGTCAATGCGTACAGAATGGATTCCTGCAATCCTTGGAGTGGGCAGGACACGTCCTGCGCCACTCGCACGGTCTGTACCCGGCTCAACGACATTAACCCAATGGGCAGTGAGGGAAAGGTATCGCCCCTGTCCATGTTGACTGGTCCACGCATCGGTGGTGAGGTGGACCTTGCTACTGACGGCGTTCAGTAGCGCGTGTTTTATGTGTCCCTCCACATGCTTGTGCAGGGCAGGGACGGCTTGCCTGCTGAAGTAAAAGCGGCTGGGCACACTGTACTGTGGGACTGCCAATGACATCAAGTCACGGAAGCTGTCAGTCTCCACCAGCCTGAATGACAGCATTTCCAGTGACAGAAGTTTGGCAATGCCTGCAGTCAGAGCCTGTGCTCGTGGGTGGTTTGACGAGAAAGGCCGCCTTTTCTCCCATGCCTGTACTACCGATGGCTGTAGACTGGGCTGGGAGTGTGTGGTTGACTGGGAAAGTGGTGCTGCGGGTGGAATGACAGCGGGTCTCTGGACAACAGGGCCAGAGGTTCTTCCACGGCGATCCTGGGAGGAAGCCGAACCAGCTGCGTGTGAGCTAGAGGAAGAGGCAACACGAGCTGAAGAGGTGGTAGCTGCCGCTGTTGGTTGGCCTAGCTCTTCAGTGTGTTTGTCTAACTCCGCCGGGTGCCTGTTGCGCACATGTTTCCACATGTTGGAGGTATTGAGGTTGGCGACTTTTTGACCTCTTTTGATTTTTTGATGACACACCTTGCATCTGACATAGCAAATGTCATCTGCAACTGTGTCAAAAAAGGACCAGGCACTGCAAGTCTTGGGAGCCCCCCTTTTGACTTTTGGAAGAGACATGCTCCTTACGGGTGCCAAAGCGGAGGCTGCAGGATCCGCAGTCTTCCCCCTCCCTCTCCCTCTTTGGGCCGTACGGGGAATCTCTTCCTCAGAGCTGCTCCCACCACCTTCCTGTCCCTGACGCCAAGATGGGTCAAGGACCTCATCATCTACACTACCCTCTGCCCCCAACTGCTCCTCCTGGGTAGTCTCAGCAGCAGAGCACGCACCAGTAAGTGGCACCTGAGTGTCATCATCAGCTGATGCGGCCTGCGAGGTGGTGACCGGAGCCACTGGCCCACCCGCCTCTTCAGAGGAAGACAGAAAAAGCTGTTGGGCATCACTGCACCCTGCCTCTTCTTCCATTTCTCCAATGCTGCTTGGCTGGCCCCCTGTTTCCAAGCCAAGAGATGATTCAGAGAACAGAAGTAGAGACTGCTCCTGTCCTGGGATCTCTGTCTGCCTGGGCAATTTTGCAGGTGGTGAAGAGACAGATGGCTGCTCTCCAGTGCTCTGTGTCTGAGAGGATGTGGCACTAATGGAAGTTGATGCATTAGCTGCCATCCATCCCACAACGGCTTCAATTTGGTCTTCACGCAGCAGCGGTGTACGGCGCTCGGCGACAAAGCTGCGCATGAACGACTGTTCCCTTGTGAAAGTGGGTGCTGATGACTCACCGGTGCCCGCAGCAGGCACAGAATCCCCACGTCCCCTCCCTGCTCCGCGCCCACGCCCACGCCCACGTGCCTTACTCACTGCCTTCTTCATCTTGGTTGACTGATAAAGATAAGCAGAAAAGTACTAACGGCTTTGTGTGCTTATTCCTGAGCAACTCCTCCTAACAGGTATAAGACACACTAATTTTCTAAAGTGTGGACTAGACTTGAATATGAGCTAATGTGGCCTACACAAATGTAAAGTGGTGTGTAACTGGTGTGTTTGGTGAACTTTATTATTTATTTATTTTTTTGGGGCTGAACTGACAACGGATAGAGCTGCAATCACACGGAGACCGTGCAGACAGCCGTAAACGGCGCTGCAAGGCCCAAAAACCCTCCTCTACTTTATCCTATGTAGTGTTTTTCCACAAATTAGCTGGAGACGGGTGGAAAGACACTAATAGGATTTTTTAAAATAAATTAGCAGCAGACTACACTACTTTGAAAAAAAAGAAAATTGATTTGGCGGTATGACGCAGTGAAAAACCCTGAGCTGCAGACAACCAGGCTACGGCTGCTCACAGACTACAGGGCGAGCTGCAGTCACACGGAGACCGTGCAGACAGCCGTAAACGGCGCTGCAAGGCCCAAAAACCCTCCTCTACTTTATCCTATGTAGTGTTTTTCCACAAATTAGCTGGAGACGGGTGGAAAGACACTAATAGGATTTTTTAAAATAAATTAGCAGCAGACTACACTACTTTGAAAAAAAAGAAAATTGATTTGGCGGTATGACGCAGTGAAAAACCCTGAGCTGGAGACAACCAGGCTATAGCTGCTCACAGATTACAGGGCGAGCTGCAGTCACACGGAGACCGTGCAGACAGCCGTAAACGGCGCTGCAAGGCCCAAAAACCCTCCTCTACTTTATCCTATGTAGTGTTTTTCCACAAATTAGCTGGAGACGGGTGGAAAGACACTAATAGGAATTTTTGGAAAAAATGTGCAGCAGCCTGCACTACTTCAAAAAAAAAAAAAAAAAGGACAGTATGAGGCAATGAACCACCCTCCCTGAACTGAATACAACCAGCTATGGATGGCCTATGTGGCTGCACTCAGACTAGAGAGTGGGCTGCACTCACACACACACACAGAGAGACCTTGCAGATCGCTGTGAAAACAGCGCTACAAGGCAAAAGGAAGGTGAATAGTAGGTGAACACAGCGGTTGCTAAATTAGCCTTTGGAAAGCACAAAGAAGCAAATCGCTATCTCTAAACTGTCCCTCAGTCAGCAAACAGCGTCCTGTCACTAACTGAATTCACAGCAGAGTGATCGCAAAATGGCGCCAGCGACTTTTAAACTGCATCATGACATCATTTCAGCAGCCAATCACAGCCTTGCCAGTAGTTTCATGCCCTCCATGCTAAACAGGATGTGCCCACACTTGGAATCTTTCTCATTGGCTGAATTTCTGAATTTTGAATCATTGAACTTCCGATTCCGGTATCCGATACGCGCCAAGTATCGGAATCCCGGTATCGGAATTCCGATACCGCTAGTATCGGCCGATACCCGATACTTGCGGTATCGGAATGCTCAACACTATACACTACCTCAAAAGGTGCAAACTGAAGCTTTTACAATGGTCCTCACAGTCACCTGATCTGAACATCACTGAAAATTTGTGGATGCAAGTGCATGCAAGATGACCCAGGAATCTCACAGAACTGGAAGAATTTGCCATGGAAAAATGGTTGAAATTCCCTCAAACAAGAATTGATTGCCGACAGCAGTTACTGCACGTGCACCGGAGGCGCCGCCAGCTTGGAGGAGGATATTTTTTTTTCTCTAGCAAGATGGCCTGCGCAATAGCAGATCTCGGCGATATCTCACCCATAGCTACAACTTTGCAGGTGCTGCCGGCGCCATCTTGGAGGAGACATTTTTTTCTCTAGCAAGATGGTGCTGTCTGCTTAGTAGCAGCTATCGGATCACCAATAGTTGCTACTGTGCAGACGCGGTTGGTGTCATTTTCAATTTTTTTTTGTAGGAATATCAGGAGAACCGCAAAGAAATTAATTATAAACACAGTACATATGCAATCAGGCTGCAGCGCAGGTGCCACCGCCAGCACCTGACTGCAGAAGAGTTTTTTTCCCATGATTTATATAATATTCATTATGTAAATTAGGGGCAGGTGACTGAGGGATAAGTGACCTGTCAGAAGTAGTGTTGAGCGATACCGTCCGATACTTGAAAGTATCGGTATCGGAAAGTATCGGCCGATACCGGCAAAGTATCGGATCCAATCCGATACCGATACCCGATACCAATACAAGTCAATGGGACTCATGTATCGGACGGTATTCCTGATGGTTCCCAGGGTCTGAAGGAGAGGAAACTCTCCTTCAGGCCCTGGGAACCATATTAATGTGTAAAATAAAGAATTAAAATAAAAAATATTGCTATACTCACCTCTCCGACGCAGCCTGGACCTCCGCGAGGGAACCGGCAGCGTTGTTTGCTTAAAATTCGCGCGTTTACTTCCTTACTTGAAGTCCCGGCTTGTGATTGGTCGCGTGCCGCCCATGTGGCCGCGACGCGACCAATCACAGCAAGCCGTGACGTAATTTTAGGTCCTTCAGGATTTTAAAATTACGTTCTGACTTGTGATTGGTCGCGTCGCGGTCACATGGGCGACGCGACCAATCACAAGCCGTGACATCACGGGAGGCTGGACACGCATTTTAAAATGCGCGCTTGTCCTGCCTCCCGTGACGTCACGGCTTGTGATTGGTCGCATCGCGTCGCGACCAATCACAAGCCAGAACGTAATTTTAAAATCCTGAAGGACCTAAAATTACGTCACGGCTTGCTGTGATTGGTCGCGTCGCGGCCACATGGGCAACGCGACCAATCACAAGCCGGGACGTCACGGGAGGCAGGACAAGTGCGCATTTTAAAATGCGCGCGTGTCCAGCCTCCCATGACGTCACGGCTTGTGATTGGTCGCGTCGCCCATGTGACCGCGACGCGACCAATCACAAGCCAGAACGTAATTTTAAAATCCTGAAGGACCTAAAATTACGTCACGGCTTGCTGTGATTGGTCGCGTCGCGGCCACATGGGCGACGCGACCAATCACAAGCCGGGACGTCACGGGAGGCAGGACAAGCGCGCATTTTAAAATGGTCGCGTCGCCCATGTGACCGCGACGCGACCAATCAGAAGCCAGAACGTAATTTTAAAATCCTGAAGGACCTAAAATTACGTCACAGCTTGCTGTGATTGGTCGCGTCGCGGCCACATGTGCGGCACGCGACCAATCACAAGCCGGGACTTCAAGTAAGGAAGTAAACGCGCGAATTTTAAGCAAACAACGCTGCCGGTTCCCTCGCGGAGGTCCAGGCTGCGTCGGAGAGGTGAGTATAGCAATATTTTTTATTTTAATTCTTAATTTTACACATTAATGTTGTTTCGATACCGATACCCGATACCACAAAAGTATCGGATCTCGGTATCGGAATTCCGATACCCGCAAGTATCGGCCGATACCCGATACTTGTGGTATCGGAATGCTCAACACTAGTCAGAAGACATATTGATGAATTCCTAATCAGTGCATCTCATGAAGACCCCCCAAGGGCAACCCTGGAGCATGAGCCTATCATTAACTCAAAACTGAAAATAAACATTAAACAACCACAAGACGGATTTCATCAACCAAGGTATCATTTTAATCAGCATAACGGTGCTAACCTGACACTGTCTGTAGGTTATTGTGCACAATCCTGCTGACAGGTTCCCTTTACCTGTTCACAATAACAGTTATTTTGACCAGGGGTGCCCAAACTTTTACATGCCACTGTACATTATTTGCTGACAACATGGAATTTTGCAACAAGTTTGAAATCATCATTAATACATGTGTCTTCGACCATATTATCTTCAACATAGAATTTCTTCAACAGTCTATCTGCAAAATTAAAATACAAATCACTGCAACAGAAGAACAACTTACAGTTACCTTGTCTGCATCTGATTTTTCTGAATTGAAAAATAAAACTACTAAAATCTTGGAGGAGCATCGCAAATTTTTTTAAAAGCTTTAAAATAAATAAATTCCTACCTGATACTGAAGATTACCAACTCAATCGTGTTTATGGATGGCAACTCCTCCAAATACCAACACGGCCCCTGTTCCCAAGACAGATTTTACTCCAGTTCTAAAAGCGACTACCAATCAAGCAATCGTCAGCCACATTTTTTTCCAATAAAGTTGAACCCCGCGAACCGTCGAGACCAAGCGAATCCGCTAAGGCACCAGAAGACATGGACATTTCCATAGCCAGAGTAAAGACCAGGTCCAAGGGACTGGGATGGATATAGTCTTCAATATTTCTTCAAAAGTACTCTTTCCTGCTCAATATAATTTATTTCAACAGGGATTGTCATTTTTTTACCATGTACAGCTCAATATATTTTTTCTTGAAAGAGGGTTACAGTATTTCCTTAAGGTTTACAACTTATTTTTCCGTCTCATAATAACAAGGTATAAATTTGTCCACCCTCTATTACTACAGTTGTATAATGCATTAAAAGTGTTGCAAGACCTCTACATAATTTACATGACCTTTCAACTTGCACAGAATTATTGTTGCACCTTTTACAATTAAATTTCAACTAATCAACTAATCATCATCTAATTTGAGTGCCGTGGTATTCTATAATTTATTCTACTCTCTACCACTGAGCACTTACATCTAATTAGATGGTAACACCATTACTTCTTCTATCAGTAAACTCTGGCCCACTTTGAAAGCTAATTTCAATACCATTAATAAATATATTAAAAAGAAGGACATTATGTAGAGGATGGAGTATGTTACACTAATAACAGCACCGAGTCTGTGTCCTTCCGTTAGCTTTATAACTTAAAGTGTTTTTCTCAGGACTCAAACTGTGATGCCTTTTAAAGCAGTCACTGCATGTGTGGCTCTCTCTCAAAATGTTTTCAGAATGCAAATAAACTGGGTACATTCATGTCTGAGTATCTATTCACTGCCTAATAGAAAGAACATCAGTTGGGTTTACACGATCTGCCCATCATTAAACTCTTCTTGACGCTTATAAATAATCATGCTTTTCATGGCAGTTCTCTAAGAATATCATACTAGCATTTACCGTAGCAACTTATTTAATGTGTGTTTTTATTATGGACTCTGCAGGACAGAAAAAAAGTGAGTTTAAATGTGTTGGTTATATTTACAAATGTAGAGTATGCTGTATACATCGCACTCCAATTAATGACATTTTTTTTCACAACCAAGGTCAGTAGCCATTAATTTAAAAATTCTATTATCATATCAGTGATAGTGTAAGGAGGTGGCAGGGACCCTCATATCACATGCGGCACCCTGATGTTTATCTAATGCTGTGCTACTGTATGTCCTGTAATGTAAATGTATTTGTCATGTGTCATGCATAAGCTTAGGGATATAGAAGCTTGTTAGTGAGGTCCAGGCAACCTGAGGGTTAAGCTATTGGGATGAGTTATAGTGTGATGGTGAAAAGCCTCAGGGATGTAGAGGAAGGACTTCCTGTTAGAGAGCAGAGCCTGGGCAGGCTTGCCCAGGGCGAGACATGCACCACAGCGAGAGGAGACGGTTCCCTGGTCGTGGGCATAAAAGGCTGCTCGCCCCCAGGAAAAACTTGGGGTCCCAGACTCAGAAGGCAGCTGGTGATGGGTAACATACGGCAACAGCAGAAAAAGTGCAGGAAACATTGCCTTGTTTGTACCGTATCATGGATAGGATTGTTCAGTAAAATTGAACTGTTGAAACTGAGCTGTGGCTTTGTGGTGCTTCCTGAGATCTGGTCCCCAGCACAGCAACTGAAGTGGACGTGAAACGGAGGTAACCGACCATACCGCAGGACCGAGAAGTCACCTATTTCCCCATGTACAAGGAGCCGGTGTGCTCACTGACTGTTGCCAAGTTAACTTGCCCACGACATCCACCCCGTGCCACATTGTTACATTTGGCGTAGTCAGCAGGATCAAATCCAAAAGCCCTGCAGCTACAAGGCTAGTGGGAAAGATTCCTGGGACTTGCGGATTGGTGATTGAGTTGTGGTCTAGCATGGCATCAAATACTGTCGAGAAAGAGACAGTCAGTGGCACAAAAATTGAGAGCGGTGCCGCCCTTCATGGGCATTCTGAAAAGAAACGGGCTCCAAAATGGATTTGGCCATGGCCTGAGTCGAGGCCACAGCCCACCATGACTGATCCCCCCTGAAATGGGTGCAGGTGAAGAAGAAGCTTCAGCCTATACAGTATAGTGTGAAGAAATGTGTGGAGCGACCGGAGGTGACTCCACCCATGAATGGGTGGAACCCAGAAGGACAAGCCAGTGTGCCTGAAGAGGAGATGCAGAGACGAAGTATGTCCTTCCACAGTGGCGGCGGATGCCAGGACTGGGAGCAATTTGTGGCCTGGCAGGGATGGGCCTGCACTCCAGGACCTGGTGATTGAGTGAGTGGGAGAAGTGGTGCCCTTTCCAACGGTGAGAAAAGCAATCTGTCGAGGACCAGGATATTGTGGGTACAGCAGAACAGGAAGAGGTCCGAAAGACCTTGGAAGCCATCTTGCGAGGGGTCTTTTCTAACCGTGGCACCAAGCTCTCTCAGCCGCATGAGAGGATCATCGCTGGATGCAGCATCAGTGAGTGGGGGATCTGTGTCCATCTAGGCTTTCACCTCGACTCCTACCCTACCATTTTCCCCGGTTGCACGAGCTTCTCCGGGTCTGTCGTTTTCCCCGGCTCCACCATCTTCTCCAACTCCTGCTGCCCCTCTCGGCGAATACTCGGAGGGGTCCAGGGCATGCACTACTGAGGAGGCCCAGTGGATCCAAGGGGTGATCGGTGAAAAGAAGCAGAGGTGCCGAATTTTGCAGGAGTTGCAACGCCTTGACGGGGGAACCATGTCCAGCCTGGTGACCCCTGGCCTTTTAAGGTACTTTAACTTTTCGAGAGGGTATTGGTTTATTCAGGAAGCCGGGACTGGAGAAAACATTTATGTGAATGCTGGATCCATTGACTTTCATGGTCCCCTTTATGAATGGAATCGCGTCACCTTCATTAAAGAACAAGGGCCCCGGGGGCATACGTGGTGGCCATGAGAGTGGTCTACAGCCAGGACGAGAGACAAGCCTGGGAGGCGCAATGCTCTGTGCAGCCGCCTGTGACAATCACGACTTCTGCAGTTGACCAGGGAGTAGAGGCGGCTGCGATGGATGTGGCAGCTGCAATCAGGCCACGAGAGCTGCTGGGAAGTGCGAGGAGTAGAAAGCACAGCGGGGAGCCCTCCTCTAGCAGGCCATACATATAATTGTGCAGGGCCCAAATGCTGCCCGCTACTCTAATCAGCGGCCATGCATAGATTTATGTGGCCCTGTTCTCAGAAATAGAATGTTGTTCTGCCAGTTGCACCTGACAAATAAAAGAGACTGTTTTGTGTCTCAACAAGGGCCAGAAGCCCTAGACAGCACCAGGAGTGAGTGTCGTGGATGACCCAAATAGTCACTCACAGGTAAAGGACTGACGTTTTAAGTTTTTTCCCCCCTTCCTCATCCAAGTTTATTTGCGCCTGTTGTGTTTGTTTTATCAGACTCCTATGTTCGGATACCCAGAATAGGAGAGGACTGGCCCATGGGCCTGAACTGTTGTTATTTAGCACCTTGTGTATGGGTCCCAGGAGCAATGGGACCAGAGTCAGTTAGACCCATGTTAAAGGAACTTGAACTTTTTTGTTCCAGGGTTCCAACCAAGTGGAGCCGGGGCCACGGATGACCCACAAGAAATGTTTGAATAAGACTGAATTAACTATATTCATGTTTTTATGTATGCTGCTTTAAAGTTTGCAGGTGCCGCCATGGTTGGGGACGACCATGTTTTCAGGAGGGGGGAGTGTAAGGAGGTGGCGGGGATCCTCATGTACCTTCTCTCTCCTGAACACTGTCCACCTTTTCTATATGCGGCACCCTGTGTTTATCTAATGTTTTGCTACTGTATGTCCTGTAATGTAAATGTATTTGTCATGTATAAGCTTAGGGATAGAGAAGCGTGTTAGTGAGGTCCAGGCAACCTGAAGATTAAGCTATTGGGAGTAGTTATAGTGTGATGGTTCAAAGCCTCAGTGATATAGAGAAACGACTTCCTGTTAGAGAGCAGAGCCCGGGCAGGCTTGCCCAGGACAAGACATGCACCACAGCGAGAGGAGACGGTTTCCCGGACATGGGGATAAAAGGCTGCTCTGGACTGACTGGCAGTGAGAACGGGCGCTGGCTCATCGGGCTCACCCCCAGGAGAAACTTGGGGTCCGAGAACAGGAAGGGAGCTAGGGACGTGTAACATATGGAGACAGCAGAAAAAGTGCAGGAAACATTGCCTTGTTTGTACCATGTCATGGATGGGACTGTTCAGTAAAGTTTAACTGTTGAAACAGAAATGTGGCTTTGTGGTGCTTCCTGAGATCTGGTCCACAGTTGAAACAGAACTGTGGCTTTGTGGTGCTTCCTGACATCTGGTCAACAGCAACCGAAGTGGAAGTGAAAAGGAGGTAACTGACAGTACTGCAGGACCGAGACGTCACTTATCCCACCATGTACAAGGAGCGGCGGTGTACTTACTGACTGTTGCCTAGTGAACTTGCCCATGACTACCGCCCCATGCCACCTTGTTACAATATAACCAAAGTTCCATAACAAAGGACTAAGGAAGGACTAAGAGATTTGAGCTCAAAACGCGTAGACCCGTGTCATTCTTATTCCCCGCCCCTTCCCTCATTCCTCCCTTTCTTCTCTAATTTTTTTTATCATGTGTTTGCTCTTACAATTTTAATCTTCACAATTAAAAGTCATGTTTTAATTTTACACACCAAGGCAGATGCTGGAACCACCACTTTTTTTCCTCCTTCCATAACAAAGCCCAAAATGTCCTCCTACTTTGTTAGGATCTTTTTACATCTGCTTTAGAAATTACTATGTGAAAACAGAAAAATTGAATTAATTAAGGAACTAGAAGGCAACTGAACGTAACTAGACGCATAGTTATAGTAAACAATGTTTCAGTTTCTTTCCACTGTCACCCCTATAGTCCTACACTTGCTACTAGCCCCCAAATTGCAGATTGTGATTCCTTGCGGGCAGGGTCCTCTCTCTTCCTGTGCCAGTCATTACTTGTATTGTTTAAGATTATCGTACTTGTTTTTTTATTATGTAGGTACACCCCTTTTTACATGTAAATCGCCATGGAATAAATGGCGCTATAATAAATAACAATCCCTACACCTAGTTATAAACTGGTCATCTCTCCCTCCATCCTCCCCATCCATCTTACCTTTTCCTCAGAACTGTTCCTTGTTTTTGCAAATTTATTAAAAAAGAAAAACTAAAAAATCGCATGGTCATAAGCATTCAGACCATTTGCTCAGTATTAAGTAGAAGCACCCTTTTGAGCTAGTACAGCCATGAGTCTACTTGGAAATGATGCAACAAGTTTTTCACAACTGGATTTGTGGATCCTTTGCCATTCTTCCTTGCAGATCCTCTCCAGTTCCATCAGGTTGGATGGTGAACATTGGTGGACAGCCATTTCAGGTGTCTCCAGAGATGCTCAATTGGGTTTAGGTCACGGCTCTGGCTGGGCCAGTCAAGAATGGTCACAGAGTTGTTCTGAAGCCACTCCTTTGTTATTTTAGCTGTGTGCCTAGGGTCATTGTCTTGTTGGAAGATGAACCTATGGCCAAGCCTGAGGTCCAGAGCACTCTGGAAGGGGTTTTCATGCAGGATATCTCTGTACTTAGCTGCATTCATGTTTCCCTCAATGACAACCAGTCGTCCTGTCCCTTCGGCTGAAAACACCCCATAGCATGATGCGGCCACCACCATGTTTCACTGTTGGGATTGTACTGGGCAGGTGATGAGCAGTGTCTGGTTTTCTCCACACATACTGCTTAGAATTATCACCAAAAAGGTCTATCTTTGTCCCATCAGACCAGAGAATCTTATTTCTCATAGTCTGGGAGTCTTTCATGTGTTTTTTAGCAAACTCTATGTGGGCTTTCATATGTCTTGCACTGAGGAGAGGCTGCCATCTGGCCACCCTGCCATAAAGGCCGACTTTGTGAAACTCCCATCTCCCTACTGCATCTCTTGAGCTCAGCCACAGAGATCTTGGGGTTCTTCTTTACCTCTCTCACCAAGGCTCTTCTCTCATGATTGCTCAGTTTGACAAGACGTCCAGGTCTGGGAAGACTTATGGTGGTCTCAAAGTTCTTCCATTTAAGGATTATGGAGACCACTGTGCCCTTAGGAACCTTGAGTACTGCAGAAATTATTTTGCAGGATTTAAGGATCACAAGGAAATGGACAGCATGTGACTTAAGTATGAGTGTCTGAGCAAGAGGTCTGAATACTTATGACCATGTGATATTTCATTTTTTCTTTTTTAATAAATATGCAAAAATTTCTACATTTCTGTTTTTTCTTTCAGTCAAGATGGGGTGCAGACTGTACATTAATGAGAAAGAAATGAACTTTTTTGAATTTACCAAATGGCTGCAATGGAACAAAGAGTGAAAAATTAAAATGGGTCTTAATACTTTCCGTACCAACTGTATATATTTCTACATATGTATATATATATATATATATATATATATATATATATATATATATATATACTGTACATATGTAGAAATATATACAGTTGGTACGGAAAGTATTAAGACCCATTTTAATTTTTCCCTCTTCGTTCCATTGCAGCCATTTGGTAAATGGAATATATATATATAATTTTTTGTTGAATACATTATCCCTCTATTGCATGAAATAACTTCTAGACTGTATCAGCATGTTGTGATGCAGTGACTCCAGGTAGGGGGCGCTGCATGGTCTCCAGGTAGGGGGCGCTGCATGGTCTCCCCAGTATACGCACAGAGGCGTATTGAGGCCATAGGAATGCATGGCAATCGCAGGCATGACTGTGGTGATGTGATAAAGTCTGGCAGTTTTGTGAATGGCCGATATGTGTGTCGTAGAGGAAGAGACTCTGCGCTGCCAGCCTGAAGCGATGTGGTGTTCTGGGACATATAGTCCCACAAGTATTTGGTATGTTTATAATGGGAGGCTGGGAGGGCTAATTATGTGAGATGGGCGGGACAAACTAGCCACACACCCACACTCCCACCCAGGGGAGTGGTTACACCCAGATAATGAGACCAGGGTGTGGGTCAGGGGTTTCGCTGTGAGTTTCCTGTTTGAAGCCTGTATTGGAAGACCTGGGAGGAGGCTTCCTGAAGAGCACATGGTGGGGCTTCAGACCTGGTGGCCTGGGTGTTGGACTAACGTCCTGAATAGCACCCGGACAGGTCATATGCCTGGGGTGTTGGACTAATGTCCTGAAAAGCACCTGGACAGGCCACATGCCTCTGTGTTGGACGGTCCCAGGTGGGATGGACGTCCTGAAGAGCACAGTGTGATCGTGGTTCTGAGTTTGTGGACCTGGACGATCGGTCTTGGGGAAGCTACTGTCCTTTGGTGGGTCTGGACTGACTAAGGTGTGCCGGCCAGGCAAGTTGGTGATCCCTGTGAGGCAGCTTACCCAGAAGAGTGGACTGACAAGGAGTCAGCAGGTGGAGCAGGAGCTCCCGTAAGGTACCTCCATAGACTGTTGGTGCTTATTGTTTCTATGAACTGTGTGGTAACCCACGACAACTGGTCAAAGGAGGACCAGTGTGATTAGTTGCTGCAACCTGTTAATGTGAAGATAATGAAGATAATGAGTTAAACCATATCTTGCTGTGTTAAAGAATGGACTACATGTAAGTCAGTGATATGCAACTTGGCTTGCGATGCGGTTTATGCTGTATAAAATAAACCGTATGGACTGTTTTTGTGTTCAAAATTCGTGCCCGTGTGCTTGAATCCCGTGCCAAGCGAGTAATCCCCTACCCGTTAGTAAGTGCAATCTCACAATGTACAAACTATATACATCATATTATATTCTATTATCTTTGTGGTTTTATAGTGTTTAATATTTACATTGTGTCCAACGTGGTCCACATTGACATTATGTTTAGCAGTGATTAGTGACTAAGAGACTCCTGTTCCCATCCATTGGACATGATTGGAACTCTTGCTTTCCACTGTCCGCAAACAGGAAATCACTTTCACACATGCGGCGCCATTTAGATGTCATGAGTCATCATTACTAAGTGTGTCGACACCACTGTTTCCCATTGGCTGTCCATTGCTATTAAAGGAAACCTGTCACCAGAAAAAATGCTACTATCCTTCAGATATGGGGTTAATCTGAAGGATAATAGCATTATTAACCAGCCTGGCACCAGGAGGTAGCCAAACACTGTGAGGAGAAAATTTACTTTATTCCCCTGGCAGCATTCCGGTTTCAGTCACGGGGGCACCACCGGTGCTGATTCAGTCATCGCTCTGAGAATATAGAGTGGTGCTGTAACCACGCCCCAGGACATGACCGACAATAGCTTTGCTTTGCGGTCGGCTGTGAGTCAGTGCCAGGGGCGTGGTTACAGCTGCAGCACTGTATTCTTAGAGCTGTGGCTGAATCTGCTCCAATGCCACCCCCATGAGTGAAACTTGAACGTTGCATAGGGGAATAAAATTATTTTTCTCCCCACTGGATCCAACTACATGCAACCGCTGGGCACATTAATAATGCTATTAACATGCAGATTAACTTCATGTTAATTCATTGCAGGATAATAGTGTTTTCTCTGGTGACAGGTTCCCTTCAACCCATCAATGTCCTCCCCACCCCGACATACTGCAGCAAAATGCACAATGGGATGGAGGAACATGGTTATAGTCATCTCATCTGGCTGCAGCTAACGCTACTTTCAGAGGTAATACCTGAATTACTGCTTTTTATGACACTCTAATTATGTAGTCTATAGACTGCTAGGGAGGCTAGATGTGTAACATCCCAGGGAATCGGTTGTTACAGTGTTGTTGCCTTCCTTTCGGGGAGGGTGATGTCATGCCTGGAAGAAAGGAAGATCCCTTTAGCAGGTAGTACACCTACATGCAACACATTCTGAATCCAGGCCAGAAGGGGGAGCTCTGAACCCGGTTTCAGGGGAGCTTCCCTCAAATATATATATTCTGGTCTGGAGGAGTTAGTTCAGAGACAGTGGAGGAGAGAGGAGTGAGAGCTGATCTGGGACCATGCAGCCAGGTGTGGTGCTGCAGCTCCAGGAGAGAGGTGAGAAGCAGACTGGTTGCATTGATAGCAAGTGCCAGAGGGGAGAAGCACAGGAGAACAAAGGAGCTGGAAGGGAGCTGCGGTCGCTTTCCTTCCAAGCCGAAGTGCAGGAACTGGGTGCCGGGAGCCCAAGGCTGTGTCATACTCTATGTCCCACAGCAGAACCAGAGGACAGCAAATTTTATGTCAACTGTCTATACCCCAACCTGAAGGTACAGCCACACACAGAGCCTGAGTCATGATAGAGACTCAGTAAAAAGGCTTGAGTCGCCTACCATGCAGGTACTGTCCCAAGACAGGAGAGAGAGTACCTTGACAGAAGTCACAGGCAGCAAGGGACTCGCTTAAAAGCACGAATAGAAGGCTTATGAACCTCACCTGGGAAAGGGACCTGAATTGCTTCCAGGGTGACTGGACCTCACCAACACTTGTTGCTGGTACCCTGGACTGAGGCTGTCTACTATCAGTAAACCAGGTAAAGAGACTGCAACCCTGTGTCCTTCATTTATTTTCCGGCACCACACCATCCTTGCCAAACACACCGGGAGCTCTGGGGACCCAGCTTCACCTGTGGGAAGCCATTCCATCCCTGCTGCCATAACATCACCTCATAGGACCCCTATAAGCAGCGTCTGTCACCCCTGACCAAGTACCACAGGTGGCGTCACAAACTTTAATTATTTCACAAACCCCTTTAAAGACCGTCCCTTTTACTTGGGCACCCCGGGCCACGGACCGGTTCACTGCCGCTGTGACACATCCCTTTAAGTACCGGACCTGGTACCGAGTACCCCACGGCCCTGGCGGGCATTCCAGATGTCTATATTAACACACTGTTGTAATACATATCCCTTTATTTTCCATGTACTGTACATCCTTTGCTTTATGATGACCCTCATCCATGTTCCTTCTGTCAAGTCACCTTTTTACTAATGGGATGAACAAAGAGCTAGCACTCGACTGTAGATGGAATTTGACGGAATCCGAAGACCCCCAAGTACTCAAAGAGAATCAAATCACTGCACTCATCTTAGTTCAAGTCAATTTTGCTGAAGTGAGTATTTTTATTGAAGGTGAAAACGAAACAATAAGGCAACAAAAAATTAACGTTTCGGCCACTCGGTGGCCTTGATCACAAATGATGCTGTAACAAAATAGAGAAAAATAGTGTATGAACATATCATATATACAGTGCTTAAATGTACAAGATAAACAAAATATACAGAAAGCTATCCATAAGAATATGGATAAAATGGAACACATGTCAAACACCAATATAGACAAAAAAGTAGATTTTGTCAAAATTAGAAGACCTATGTTGGATACAAGGACATTAAAACAAGGAATGAGTTTCTTGAAGATAGTATATATCTATATAGAAAGAGATACTGCAGTAGGTAAAGATGGATTAGCATACCCTTAGTGGTTTGTTCGTATAACGACATATGATAATAGGGTAGTAAATTCAAAAATAGAAGTGGCCCAGATTTCTCCTGTTCAGAGACAATGGGAGAACATGATATGGTATAGATATATATGAGATCATGTTAGTATAAATAACCCAAAGGTTATCCCATAGAAATGTATAGAGACACATGTGGTCTGTGGGATTATTGCACTAAATTGTATACAAGGGTACACGGCATATAGAGAGGTATTTACCCAGATAGTGAAAGAAGGGCCTTTACTTTCAATAGCAACTGTCCAGGACAGTGTATCAGTGGTTTTGAGACATATGTTAGATTGGCTGTAATATAAATACATATGCACTCACCGGCCACTTTATTAGGTACACCTGTCCAACTTCTTGTTAACACTTAATTTCTAATCAGCCAATCACATGGCGGCAACTCAGTGCATTTAGGCATGTAGACATGGTCAAGACAATCTCCTGCAGTTCAAACCGAGCATTAGTATGGGGAAGAAAGGTGATTTGAGTGCCTTTGAACGTGGCATGGTTGTTGGTGCCAGAAGGGCTGGTCTGAGTATTTCAGAAACTGCTGATCTACTGGGATTTTCACGCACAACCATCTCTAGGGTTTACAGAGAATGGTCCGAAAAAGAAAAAAAATCCAGTGAGCGGCAGTTCTGTGGGCGGAAATGCCTTGTTGATGCCAGAGGTCAGAGGAGAATGGGCAGACTGGTTCGAGCTGATAGAAAGGCAACAGTGACTCAAATCGCCACCCGTTACAACCAAGGTAGGCCTAAGAGCATCTCTGAACGCACAGTGCGTCGAACTTTGAGACAGATGGGCTACAGCAGCAGAAGACCACACCGGGTACCACTCCTTTCAGCTAAGAACAGGAAACTGAGGCTACAATTTGTACAAGCTCATCGAAATTGGACAGTAGAAGATTGGAAAAACGTTGCTTGGTCTGATGAGTCTCGATTTCTGCTGCGACATTCGGATGGTAGGGTCAGAATTTGGCGTAAACAACATGAAAGCATGGATCCATCCTGCCTTGTATGGAGCATCTTTGGGATGTGCAGCCGACAAATCTGCGGCAACTGTGTGATGCCATCATGTCAATATGGACCAAAATCTCTGAGGAATGCTTCCAGCACCTTGTTGAATCTATGCCACGAAGAATTGAGGCAGTTCTGAAGGCAAAAGGGGGTCCAACCCGTTACTAGCATGGTGTACCTAATAAAGTGGCCGGTGAGTGTATAGGATGAACATAGCACTAAAGTTGTTCAGAAAAGCAACATGTTATGTATGTCAATGGTATTAATACCTTAGTTTTTTCAAATATCATATAGTCCTGAGGGACCCGGAAGTGGGTAGTGGAGGCAAAGATTTCCACGCTAGGTTTGACCACTTAGTATAGGGTGGATGTGCCTGTTAAAAACTATGAATAGGGATATGTTATGAAAAGGTCTAACCGCCTAGAGAACTTATCTGTTGTGCGTCCGTAGTCTCACATAAATTGGTGGCGCAGTGTGGGCGCGATCCGGGATCGAGGAGTCCGTTTGGCTGGTCCTGTGGGGAGCGCCGACACAAACTGTGTCCTGGCGGTGGGGGCGGCAATGCCATGTCAGAGGAGCGCCGTTATAAATATAGCTCCGATCGGTCCTGTGACCGGAAGTCAGTGCGGACGCCGGCGCCTGTGCAGTACCCAGAGAGCGCGTGTAAGTCCGGCGCTTGCGCACTATGGAGGAAAACCGGCGCATGCGCTGTGTCCAAATGGAGAGAACAGAACCGGCACAGTGTAATGCAGTGGCAAGTGTGTTTGGCGCTTGCGTGAAGGGAACGCTTTTGGCGTTAGTGCTATGTATGGGATCCGGCTGGGGTTGTCTGTATAGGCGTGAGGCCTGATTGGCGATAAAAAGTCTATCAATACTGTGGCTTGACTAGGGCTCTCTATATATAGACATCAGGCCCTGGTAAGTATAGCGCAATAGTATGTGGTGAGTAATAAACAGTGTATCAGTAATGTGGCTTGTTGGAAGCACTAAAAAATAAACAATAGACAGATGAAACAACTCTGCAAATAAACATTATATATCTATCCATAACATAATGTACCCAATACCCAACGCTAGAGGGATAATACCCATAATATCTATAGCAAGACATGATAACGATACAGTAGGAGTCCAAACTATAATTGATTATTCACAGTAATGGAAGCACCTTGAGTTGAATGGGTCAAAGGAAAAAAAATGAAATAAATAGAGTAAATTGCCAAATGAAACAAATGAATATCATTCTTTTGAATTAATTAAATGACCAAATGAGCAAAATGAAATGAATGAAAAAAATGAAAAAATATAAAAAAATGGGAATGAAAAATGAATGAAATGAAAAAATGTATGAAATGAAAAAATGAATGAAATGAAAAAATGAAAAGAAATGATAAAAATGAAAAAATGAAAAAAAGAAAAAAAATTGAAAAAAAACTGAAAAAAGGAAACTTGTGAAGCACCTAAAGGGTATACGTCTTACCATCCTGCGGGGGTGCGATACGATTTCCACCAGAGCAGTGGATTAGTTCGCCTACGGGAGAATAAACAACTGGTTAAGTTAGCCAATCAATTTCCCTGTTTAGGCCTCTAGGGTGAAGTGTATCTAGCGTGTAGATCCAAAAAGTTTCCCTTTGTTTAAGCATCTGAATGTGGTTACCTCCCCTCCTTGGGCGAGGGACTTTTTCAATAACCTGAAACCGTAGTTGGGCGACTGTATGTTGAGCTTCTTTGAAATGTAGAGGTAGTGGCAGCCAGGTCTTACCACACCTTATAGTGGATTTGTGGCTTGAAATTCTATTCCTAATTGCTTGGGTGGTCTCGCCCACATAGAGTAATCTACAAGGGCACTTAGGGTACCGTCACACATTGAAATTTCCATCGCTACGACGTTACGATTCGTGACGTTCTAGCGATATCGTTACGATATCGCTGTGTCTGACACGCTACTGCGATCAGACACCCTGCTGAGAATCGTACGTCGTAGCAGATCGTTTGGAACTTTCTTTCGTCGCTTGATCACCCGCTGACATCGCTGGATCGTTGTGTGTGACAGCGATCCAGCGATGTCTTCGCTTGTAACCAGGGTAAACATCGGGTAACTAAGCGCAGGGCCGCGCTTAGTAACCCGATGTTTACCCTGGTTACCAGCGTAAACGTAAAAAAACAAACAGTACATACTCACCCGTCGGTGTCCTTCAGGTCCCTTGCCGTCTGCTTCCTGCTCTGAGTGCCGGCTGGAAAGTGAGAGCAGAGCGCAGCGGTGCTGCGCTCTGCTCTCAGTGTACGGCTGCACTCAGAGCAGGAAGCAGACGGCAAGGGACCTGAAGGACACCGACGGGTGATTATGTACTGTTTGTTTTTTTACGTTTACGCTGGTAACCAGGGTAAACATCGGGTTACTAAGCGCGGCCCTGCGCTTAGTTACCCGATGTTTACCCTGGTTACCCGAGGACTTCGGCATCGCTCCAGCGCCGTGATTGCAAAGTGTGACCGCAGTCTACGACGCTGGAGCGATGATCATACGACGCTGCGACGTCACGAATCGTGCCGTCGCAGCGATGAAAATTTCAATGTGTGACGGTACCCTTAATGATATATATCATAAAATTAGATTCACATGTGTGATACTCATTAATGGGAAAAGCCTTTCCGGTGCGGGGATGTAGGACTTCACTGCCCTTTATAACGTTTGAGCAACACATGCAATTTAGGCAAGGGAATGTACCAGTTCTTTTCTGGCCTGTTAGTGTCCTAGGTGGTGGTGTTCTAGATGTACCTAAATCGGCCCGCACTACCCTGTCTCTTACATTACGAGGTCGTCTCATGCTCATAAGGGGAGGATCTTTGAAGATCGGAATATGTGGATAGGCCTTTGCTAAGAGTGGCCAATGGCTACTGTATATATGATATGTTCATACACTGTTTTTCTCTATTTTGTTACAGCATCATTTGTGATCAAGGCCACCGAGTGGCTGAAACGTTAATTTTTTGTTGCCTTATTGTTTCGTCTTTACCTTTTTACTAATAACAATCCAATAGGTTTAAATAGAATTAACCAGCCGACCAAAAGAAGAGAACCAAAATACACTTAAAATATCAAATTTATTGGTAATTATTAAAAGATAAAAGACATAATACATCAAAACACAGAAATACCCATAGAAGGGACCAAGTAAACCAACTCCCAAAAATTAATTAATTAAATAAATAGATAAATACATAATTGCTCCCTACAGTGGGATTGGTTTACTTAGTCCCCTCTATGGGTATTTCTGTGTTTTGATGTATTATGTCTTTTATCTTTTAATAATTACCAATAAATCTGATATTTTAAGTGTAAAAAAAAAAAAAAAAGGGCAAGAGGGGACAGCTTAACCACCCATAACTCTGCCGTCATTTGATGTACTTGTGGCTCCTCAGCAAGACATAATACAATGTATACCTGATGTGCATTATTGTTATACAGGGTGTACTTCAAGGAATGTTATTATTTAAAGATGCCATAGGCACTGGTTTATTTCACTAATATACAATACCATGTATGACTGTTTACAATTGCAATATAGCCTTATGCAATACAGTGGTTTTCTAGGCACCAGGTCCATGCAAGTTTACACTGCAGGGAACCATTATGTATTTATTTAATTAATTAATTTTTGGGCGTTGGTTACTTGGGCCCCTCTATGGGTATTTCTGTGTTTTGATGTATTATGTATTTTAGCTTTTAATAATTACCAATACATTTGATATTTGAAGTGTATTTTGGTTCTCTTCTTTGGTCAGCTGGTTAATTCCAGTCTAGACCTATTGGGTTGTTGGTAATTTGAAGTGCCAAATTTGTTTATTATGGGACATTTTTGTTGTGTACCTTTTTACTAATGTTTGATTGCTTCCTAAAAAATAAATATGTTATAATTTTTTGGACATCAATGTTCACTTTTTCACTATTTCATCACTTGCATTAGTGTGTTGGTTTATGCTCAGAAGTGCTGTCCATCTACTGCTTTTTGTCACCCTTAGGACTATTGTATGTTGACAATGAGAAATTATCAGACTACTGCTCTGGACTCAATGAATGCTTCTCCCATGAACATGGAGGAACACTAGAAAATATGGCTGTCACCAAGAGCAATGATGATGGAGGAGGGAGCGTTAGCAGATGCTTCAACCCCCATCATCCTTGCTCGGTGTCTGATGTGTCTATTTTGAGACATGCGGTGCTTCACACCACACCAATCTCAGGAGACTAAACATCAAGTGGAATGAGGAAAAGTGGGTATTGTACTTTTTTGTTTTTAAATCAGTGACTGGTGGCCATAATAGAGTATAAGGACCATGCGGAGTGCATTATGTTGTATGGAGGACCATCTGGGGATGCATTATATTTTATGAAGGGCCATCGGGAGTTCATTAAATTTTATGGAGGTCCATGAAGGGTGCATTATATTGTATGGAGTTCTATAGAGGATGCATTATAGTGTATGGATGCCCATAGAGCGTGCATTATATTGTATGGAGGACTATGGGGTGCAATATATATTATGGAGTACCTTGGGGAGCGCAGTATATTCTATGGAGGAGCATGGTGGGTGCATTATGTTCTATGGAGGACCATGGGGAGTGTATTATATCCTATCGAAGGCTATGTGGGGCCATTATAATATTTGAAAGCCTTTATATTGTATGCAGGTAATTATACAGTATGAAGGTTTGTTTGGGTCCATCATACTGTGTGGTGGTTATTTAACTATTTGGAGGGCTAATGTGGGTCATTATACAGTGTGGAGAGGTGTGGAACCATTATACTGTGTGTAGGCCCATTATGCATAGAGGGCTGTGTGGGGGTCACAGTTTGGGGGATCATACTGTGCTGGAGTCACCATACTTTGCCTTGGGTGTTGAGGAGGGGTACAGTAGAGTCATAATACTGTGTGTGTGGAGGCTAATGTGGAGGAATTCACCATGGGGGTATCGTACTGTGGTAGGGGGGCTATTTTGTTGGCATCATACTTTATGGGGGCAGTGAAAGAGGAGTCTAGGAGGACTATTCAGGAGGAAAATTACTATATAAAGGCTGGAAAGTAGTAAGATACGCTCTTCTGTAACCCCAACAATTATTTATTTATTTTTTGTTGGGGAGGGGGCAATTAGAACTTCTGCTATGGGGCCCCATGATTTCTATGGACACCCGTGGCCTAGGGCCTGAAATTTTCCCTATTTGGCTTTCAGTTCATTACAATTTGCGTGGTAATGTTCCTGTTCACCACAATCAAAACAAAGTCTTTTAGTCAGGCAACATGTTCTTTCACTTGAAGATAATCTCTTCCAACCAATTTCCATGGGTTCTGGTATACCAAGAAGAGGATTAAACCTGATGTTGGGCACAGTAAAGGGCAACGGCCAACGGAGAAGGACACAGAGCCCGTCCCAGTCGGCTCAGGTGTATAAGAAAGACTGAGAAGTTTCTTACCTCAGCACCCCTGGTATCTCCACTATTAGATCAGATATAGTAGATAGGATGGAAAGCAGAGTGAACAGTCTCTTCTTACCTCGGCACCCCTGGTATCTTCAGTATTAGATTAGAAAGACAGGATGAACAGCAGTGTGAACAGTCTCTTCTTACTTCAGTACGCCTGGTATCTCCAGTATAAGATTAGAAATATAGGATGGACTGCTGTGTGAGCAGTCTCTTCTTACCTTGGCACCCTTGGTATCTCCAGTATTAGATTAGATGGACAGTGTGCACAGGAATCTGAGCAGCCTCTTCTTACTTCATCACAACTGGTTTGTCCAGTGTTAGTTTAGAATATCCACTGGGAGCTCATCTTTCTATATATATGAAGAAAGGGGTTAAGGTTCCTACTGAACATGCTCACAGGCAGAGTACAAGAAGGCAAAGGTCATTTTAATTCTAAAGTGGTTACCAATTTAGGCAAAATTATTTAATTTACAAATTAAAAGTGTGTAGTTATTTAGGAATTTTTTTATAATGACACTTCCTTTAGTTACTTTTTTCTATTCGTTCAAAATGCTTTTAAAGAGTTAAACAAATTCTAAACTTTAGAAAAAATTGTTCACCTGCTCTTGCAGTTCTATAATTTGTTGCCAAATTCAATAATTCTTTAAAAAAAGCAACTATTAAACTCATGAAACTATGATGCTACATCCGTGCCTCATGCCTTTTTGTGTAGGGTGGATGAGCAGCATATTTTGTATTACTGAAACTTCAATAAAAGTTAATGTGCGCTTATAACCATGAATGTTAATTCCAGTGAGGCACCAGCTCTCGCTAATTTGCTTTCACATGGAAACAGAATAATGAGGTTTGGCTCAGGGATATAGATGAAGAACATTCCAACAGACATGAGCACATATTTTCCTTCAATTAGTGTTCATACTTTCTGAGATTCATCTGTAAAAGTCCACGGAGTCATACTGCATAAGCTGTAAAATATAAATGTTTGATAATTGTGATTTTCCTGTTTCTTATTTTTAGAGATGGCTTTATTAAGTAGAATACATACCTTTTTTTTCCTTTATGTAACCTCTTAAATTCCATAGTTATATAGGTTTACTAAGTGGATTTTCATGAAGTCATAAATAAACAACTGCTGGGCGTTAACTTACTATAACATTTTTGTGAGGGAAATGTAAAAAGAAAATATGACTTCCTTTTGGTTTACATAACCACTTCTACGTAAAGACCCTTTCACTTTTATACATTAAAAATGCACTAGTGCTCCATAAAGGTCCTAGACAGAGAGACTTCCTGTACAATAGCTAGTACAATACAGATCCTTGTAGAGCACAAACACTAGAGGTATGAGGATTCCATCAGGTCTACTGAAGTCTGTAAATTAAGGAGCAGTGTAACCCTCAAAGGGACACAAACATAAGTTATATGTTAAGCCCTTTTGTTCGGACATAATATCTATGCCCCAAAAGTATTTTTTTTCATAACATGATAGTGTGATAAATGGAAGAAGTGAATGTGCACTTTGGAATACTTGGATAAGGTTTCTGTTGGAACAATTCCATTGGGGCAGATACGGAAATGTTGTTTTCAACATAAAGTAAGTTATTTGTTGGCTATTTGGTTAGTTCATGTAGCTATCTAAAAGGATCAAGTACAAATATGTCTAAACCCACTCTATATGTCTTCAAAAGGGATTCCGCTGGGAACAACATGTTCCACAGTATTTATCACTGTTAATTTACTAGCTCTCACGTAGAAAAGTAAAAGGTTGGTCACCTGGAATCAATATAATTGCTGCCCTTTGGCAGGCTACACAGTCTTCACATACATCTCAATATCTATTAATGCATCTTTTCTAATGTAGCAAGAAGCTACTTGAAAGACTGGAGATGAGACAAGAAAAAATTCTAGCTAAGTTTTAGTCAGAATGCAAAAATATTCAGAAAAAATTCTAGCTAAGTTTTAGTCAGAATGCAACCTAGGGAACCTGTTGTTTAGTGACTAAACGAGTGGCAATGCAATTCATGTCTGTATCCAGCAATTAAAATTATACATATTCAATTGGAAAATTAGACCCCCAAGTGCACTGGGTTATGGAGATGCACTGGGGTATGGAGTCCATCACTACTCTTTGGTTCTCCCCATCTGGCACAGCTCCCTCTGAAGCCTGCATATAGGTTAAAAATGTGATTTATCTTTAAAGGCACAATAACTCAATACAAGAATGTATTTTTTTAATTGGATACAAATCTCTACGTAGTTACCACTCATTGAATCATTATATTGCTACTGATAGGTTGTCTTTAAAGCTAAAAACAGTATCAACATGAACTTGTCTCTTCATAATGCTGTACTTCCATATTGTCATGGTTCCATCAATCAGTGTGTCGAAATACAGTTACTGACAGCTCAGCCATCCAATCTGGTACAGGGGCATGCTCAAGCTGTCGGTGCTTTGATTGACAACTCAGTCATACAGTCTGATGCAGGGGCATGTTGAGCTGTCAGTGTGTTGATTGACAGCTTGGCTGTCCAATCTAAGACTGGGAGGTGCTGGCTGTATCAAAGTGTTCATTATCCCAGGTGATTGCCATGCTACTAAACTGTGCTGTTTTTCCCAGACCTCTGCCAGACGTACATTCAGCTAAGTCAGGTTTGTTCTCTCTGTGCCTTGAGTTCTGTATGATTGATCTTTCATTGCCTGATCTTGGACCTCGCTTTGACTATATGTATGCTTAACCCCTTCTGCTTTGATCCGCTATCCTAGTGTTATTCTGACCTCGGAACATTACCTGACTATGCATGTGTCTCTTCCATGTGTTTATGAAATACCCTCCAGGCTTCAGACTTTGGACCCCTTGACAATTCTGACTCATGGCTTAGCTGTGAGAAGTGACTAGCATCAAATTATGTCTGGCAGATACATTTTTCTTTTTCGCCAGTATGGATCCTGTTCACCCGCTTTGTGATCAAGTGGTGAATTTGACATAGATGACTCAGGATCTGGCTAAGGAATGCCAGAGTCTGGAGTCATCGTAATATCAGTTGCAGACTGATAATGAATTTGATGAAGACCCCCTACAGCCCTCCCCTGCCGCCAGTTATTGTGATATCAATATCTTCTGATGTACAGTTGGTCTTTCCCAAACCTGTAATGGCCATTCCTGATACATTTTCAGAAGAGAAAGACCAGTTTATGGTATTCAGGGAGAGCTGTAAGTTATTTTTTACCCTGCAACCATGGTCATCAGGGGAGGAGTTCCAGCAGGTAGGAATAATCAAGTCCATACTGCTATGGGGTCCTCAGACCTGGGCATTTTCCTTGTCCACACAAGCCCCAGAACAGTTTTCTGCTGATGCCTTTCTTGTCAGTTTAGGGCTCATATGATGAACCCAACAAAATCCAGGTCGCTGAGGCTCGGATCATGAATCTGACACAGGAAGGTTGCACAGCTGAGGACTACTGTACAGTGTTCCGGCAGTTGTCCATTGAAGGTCTATGGAGCAATGCTGCTCTCTGGTGCCAATTCCAAAAAGTCTTTCTGAAATCCTCAAGGGTCCTTCATGACACCCCTTGTTCTCTGGTAGAGACCATGACTCAGGCCATACGAATAGATTGTAGAATCCATGAGAGATGTGGTCAACAGCAGACTGCTCGTTATACTTCCCAGGAGCAGGTGTATGGAGACACAGAATTGTATCTTAATTAACAAGACAACTATTTTTAGCAAACCAAGAGGAATAGACTGTTATCTGTATGTTGACATTTAAATTTATGTGTTGGTCAAGAAAACAGACTTTTGCTTGTGCAAGCCTGTAATATTGACATTTCATATATCTTGGTGTGCTCTTAGCCTTGATGACTAGTGATGTGTACTGATATGCTAATTATGCATTGTGTAGGGCAGATAGTTTGGTGAGCTCAAAAACAGAGGAGGGACAACTATGCAAGTATATTAAACTAGATGGCAGCCCGATTCTAAAGAATCGGGAGTCTAGAATCCATATATACTTTATTTATTCAAATGTAAGAATAATACAATTAATAAATAATAGTAAGAAAGAACAAAAAATGGCTGCACTCACCAGCTCTTGACAATTCTTGTTATTTAAGGTACAGTTACACAGGATCCATGAACATGCTTATGAGGGGAGTGATGAAAGACATCAGACAACAACTTTGCGTGTTGTGGCAAATGCCACAACAACGGTTCTTTGCTTAAGAACAATAATGTAAATAATAAATAATATGTATCAATAACTATGTATATTGGTATGTTCTTTCTTGGCACAAATTGCAGGAAGTAGTATTCTAGGCAATTATATATTAGATGGGCATTTCCTGAAGGAAATACATGGTGCTTGAACAGCGCTACCAGCTTTACAGCAGCACTTTTCACACACGGGACTGGGGGGCGCGCTTACTTTTGCACCCGGGGCCGGGGGCGCGCTTACTTTTGCACCCGGGGGCGCACTTACTTTTGCACCCGGAGGCGCACTTACTTTTGCACCCGGGGGCGCACTTACTTTTGCACCCGGGGGCGCACTTACTTTTGCACCCGGGGGCGCACTTACTTTTGCACCCGGGGGCGCACTTACTTTTGAACCCGGGGGCGCACTTACTTTTGCACCCGGGGGCGCACTTACTTTTGCACCCGGGGGCGCACTTACTTTTGCACCCGGGGGCGCACTTACTTTTGGTGGGCGGGGCTCCTCGGCCTCCGATTTGGTTGGTGGGGCCCCTCGTCCTCCGATTTGGTGGGTGGGGACCCTCGGCCTCCGATTTGGTGGGCGGGGACCGGCCTCCGATTTGGTGGGCGGGGACCCTCGGCCTCCGATTTGGTGGGCGGGGACCCTCGACCTCCGATTTGGTGGGCGGGGACCCTCGGCCTCCGCTTTGGTGGGCGAGGCCCCTCGGCCTCCGATTTGGTGGGTGGGGTCCCTCTGCCTCCGCTTTGGTGGGCGGGGCCGCTCGGCCTTCGATTTGGTGGGCGGGGCTCCTCGGCCTCCGATTTGGTTGGTGGGGCCCCTCGGCCTCCGATTTGATGGGTGGGG
Organism: Ranitomeya variabilis; assembly: GCF_051348905.1. Classification (NCBI taxonomy): domain Eukaryota; kingdom Metazoa; phylum Chordata; class Amphibia; order Anura; family Dendrobatidae; genus Ranitomeya; species Ranitomeya variabilis. The sequence continues at coordinate 683,059,239 of NC_135233.1, forward strand.
CCCCTTATCCTCCGATTTGGTGGGCGGGGTCCCTCTGCCTCCGATTTGGTGTGCAGGGACCCTCGGCCTCCGCTTTGGTGGGCGGGGCCCCTCGGCCTTCGATTTGGTGGGCGGGGCCCCTCAGCCTCCGATTTGGTTGGTGTGGACCCTCGGCCTTCGATTTGGTGGGCGGGGACCCTCGGCCTCCGATTTGGTGGGCGGGGACCCTCGGCCTCCGATTTGGTGGGCGGGGACCCTCGGCCTCCGATTTGGTTGGCGGGGCCCCTCGGCCTCCGATTTGGTTGGCGGGGCCCCTCGGCCTCCGATTTGGTGTGTGCTCTGCCTGGGGCCACTGTGCTCTGCCTGGGGCCCCATATGCTGCCTGGGGCCCCTGTGCTCTGCCTGGGGCCCCATATGCTGCCTGGGGCCCCTGTGCTCTGCCTGGGGCCACTGTGCTCTGCCTGGGGCCCCATGTTCTGCCTGGGGCCACTGTGCTCTGCCTGGGGCCCCATAAGCTGCCTGGGGCCCCTGTGCTCTGCCTGGGACCACTGTGCTCTGCCTGGGGCCCCATATGCTGCCTGGGGCCCCTGTGCTCTGCCTGGGGCCACTGTGCTCTGCCTGGGGCCCCATATGCTGCCTGGGGCCACTGTGCTCTGCCTGGGGCCCCTGTGCTCTGCCTGGGGCCCCTGTGCTCTGCCTGGGGCCCCATGTTCTGCCTGGGGCCCCTGTGCTCTGCCTGGGGCCACTGTGCTCTGCCTGGGGCCCCATATGCTGCCTGGGGCCCCTGTGCTCTGCCTGGGGCCCCATATGCTGCCTGGGGCCCCTGTGCTCTGCCTGGGGCCCCTGTGCTCTGCCTGGGGCCCCATAGGCTGCCTGGGGCCCCTGTGCTCTACCTGGGACCACTGTGCTCTGCCTGGGGCCCCATATGCTGCCTGGGGCCCCTGTGCTCTGCCTGGGGCCACTGTGCTCTGCCTGGGGCCCCATATGCTGCCTGGGGCCCCTGTGCTCTGCCTGGGTGTAGGACACTGGTGACATCACTTATCTCAGGACATTATCTCAGGACATTATCTCAGGACATTATCTCAGGACATTAGCTCCAGACAAAGCCACGGAAGTTGGCACAAATTGCAGGAAGTAGTATTCTAGGCAATTATATATTAGATAATCAAGTAATGCTATTTCATCTCATCTCCATGTTTACCCTTTATGTCAATACTGAATGAAGGACACAAGTATAAAAATAGGTTACATGCCTCTATAGAGAGTGATAGAGACAGACAGAAATTCTGCCAAGACATCCAAACATCCTAGGGACCCTACAGGACTGATACATCATGGCTCCATCACGAGGGTCATGGATCTATCATTCTACAGGAAACAACCTAGTGGACCTCAGCCCCAGTTGGAAGAGTACAGATCTGTTCCATTGACCATCGCTGAACCATGGAAACATTTGTAGAAAGTCAGGTTTGGGACCCGCCGGTCACCTGGCTCCATGGAGATGTTCGGAGAAACCAGGTTGTGACCCTCGGTTCAACTGGCCGTGTACCTGAATGGACTGTCATCTTTCTACTATTGTCATTACCTCCTCTCTGTATGCATGCCACAAATGGATTAGTTAACCTTGGGAGCTCTGAAGAAACAGCTGTAATTATCCTGGAGAGTCAGCAGAAGGGTGAGGCTCTGTAATGTGCAGCATCTTGGGGTATTTAGCTGGGACTATTCTACATGTTGTCTGCCTGTTTTGTGGTTAAACGAAGCATTGCCACACTGTTTTACCCTCACCCTTTATTGTGCGAGTAGCGTTATGCCTATGTTAAAAGGAATGAGGGTATTCGGCGGGAAGATCCCTTGTCCATGAGGTTTCAGATAGCGGACCTGGGCACCCACCGACCCCCTGTGTATCTACAAGTTCCATTTAGTGGAGGTGGAGCTATTGGAGGTTAGTGTTGCCAGACTTCGTGTTGCGGAGAGAAGACATAGACAAGATCTCAGACTCTGTATTTACTGTGGTCTCTCTGGACATTTTCTTAAGAATTGTCCAACTTGTCTTCAAGGTAGCAAACCATCGGGAGAATGTCTGAAACTGGGTGATGACCAAGGACGTCACCCAGACTGATAACGTACTAACAAAATATGATGCTATCCTTAGAGAACCAGGTGTTATCAACATTGTCGTTCATTGACTGTGGGTCAACTTTATTGATTCCAGACTGATTCTGAAGATAGGGTTAGGGACAGTTAGTTTAAAAGCACCCATTCAAATCATCGCCTTGACAAGACACCGTTAGCTCACAATTTGGTCAAGAGCGCAATGGTGGATTTCACTCTCCAAGTGTGAGCACTCCACTCTGAATCTATCTCCTGTTTTGTGTTGGATAATTTACTTGCTGGATTGGTGCTGAGCATTCATTGGTTGCGGATTCACAGTTCTGTTGCAGATTGGTATCAGAAGGAGATTGTTAACGGTAGCCCCAATTGTTCCAAGAAATGCCTAAAATATGTACAAATATGTACCGCTAGTCTGAAGGGTCTTCCGGGGTGCTTGAAGGACTTCAGACATGTGTTCTCGGAAAAAGAGGCAGAGATTCTAACTCCCCATCGTCCCTATGGTTGTGTTTTAGTCTTATTCCTAGACCCATATAGCCTTAAGCTCACCTTTAAAATTTGTTGGGGTCTGAGCAGACAGCCATGAAAGAATATGTTAACGAAAGTTTACGGAAGGGTCATATTCGCCCTTCCTCATCTCCTGTAGCTGCTGGATTTTTCTTTGTTAAAAAGAACTAAATAAGATCACATTTTAAAATATTTACCCACATTCACTCATCCCTGACCTATATAATCAGCTTCTGGGGGCCAGGGTGTTTTCTAAACTTGATCTTAGAGAGGCTTACAATTTGATACGCATCTGGAAAGGTAATGAGATGAAAACTTAATTTTTAACGTCTGAGGGTCTTTTTGAAAACCTTGGATTATCCAGTGCATTGCTGTGTTTCATAATATTATGAGTGATATTTTTTCTGATTGCATAGTGTCACGGGGTCCTTCTCCGGTATCACACAATCAACAGAGCAAGAATAGTGAGCAACTCCAAGACCTTTATTTAGGCAAAAATATGAAAGCTCCATATACGATCCACCACACAAAGGATAAAATAGTCCAGAACAGGAATGCAGTTCAGTAACAGGATAAAAGCCCAACAATTCAGCAGACAGAGGATAGCATAGTCCATATACTCTTCTTTCTCTCTAAAATGCTGTGAACACATCATCATTCTACACCGCACTGATCTGTGTCTCACCTGCCTGATATTTTAAGTCTCCCTCCTCATTCACAGGTCAGGAGGGGGAAGGTCTCAGGGGCTCATTGTTTCAACAAGCTAGGTCAACATGTCATTAGCATATTAGCAAACAATACTGTACTGTGGGGGCTGATATCAGATGGCAGCAACAGCCATTCATCAATTAGCAAATAACTCCTTCTACAAGAGAACGCCATGAAAATAAGTAAAATAGAAATATACACAAAAATGATACCCACATAGCATATCACACCATCACAACATCTCCCCCCTCATAATAAGTGAGCACGCTATGAGGTCTACACAGACCTCTGGCCTGCTCACTTTAGTCCACATTGCTCAATAGTTTATAGTTCCTTGTACAGTGGCAGGGGTTGCAATAATCATGAGCACTTGTCCATAAATTCCCGGGTCCTGGATTTATGGTCATACCAGGCTTTTTGACTGGACTGGGCCATTCGCTGATGTTCATTAGCCAAGGTAGCTAGCTGGGCGAGACAGTCTCTGAACTCTAGAATGTAGGGAATGATGGGTGTTCCGGTATCTGGGATATCTCGCTCCAATTGTTCTTTCAGAAGAGTAAGAAGTCCACGGACCTTCTGCTCCCACAAAATGACTTTGTAACTCCCCAATGTCATTTCACATATCACACCATCACACATAGGAAGATATGTTGTGATTTACCTGGATGATGTTCTAATTTTCTCGCCAGATCTGGACACTCGCCAGAAACATGTCTGTGTTGTGTGACAGATTGAGAGAGAACTCCTTGTTTGCTAAATTAGAGAAATGTGTTTTTTCTTTTTGGGGGTTTATATTGTCTGCAGAAGGGTTTAACATGGACCCTTGAAAGATGCAAGCCATAATTGATTAGATTCAATCTCATGATCTTAAGGCTTTGTAGCGTTTTCTGGGATTAGCCAACTATTATAGGAAATTTATCAAAGGTTTTTCTCAGATTGCTAAACCACTTACTGACCTTACATGGAAGAGGGAGAATCTCAAGGTTTGGCCTCTGGGTGCTATTAGGGCTTTCAAAACATTAAAAGAGTGCTTTATGTCTGCACCCATTCTGATCCAACCTGGTCTCCAAGAACTGTTCATTGTGGAGGTGGATGCTTCGGAGATCGGAGTGGGGGCAGTTTTATTGCACGGGCCCAAAACTCTGACTAACCTGTGTCCATGTTTTTTTTTTCACTGGTGGAGAGAAATTATGATGTTGGGAATTGGGAGTTACTTGCTGTCAAATTGGCGTTTGAGGAATGGAGGGAGTTTTTTGAGAGGGTGTTTCATCCAGTTACGGTGGTCACTGATCACAAGAATTTAGCTGGCATTGAATCAGCTAAAAGGTTAACTCTAAAGGTACCTTCACACTGAACAACTTAACGATAACGATACCGATCCGTGACGTTGCAGCATCCTGGATAGCGATATCATTGTGTTTGACACACAGCAGCGATCAGGATCCTGCTGTGACATCGTTGGTCGGAGCTAGAAGGCCAGCACCTTATTTCGTCGCTGGCTCACCCGCTGACATCGCTGAGTCGGCGAGTGTGACGCGGATTCAGCGATGTCTTCACTGGTAACCAGGGTAAACATCGGGTTACTAAGCGCAGGGCCGTGCTTAGTAACCCGATATTTACCCTGGTTACCATTGTAAATGTAAAAAAAAACAAACACTACATCCATACATTCCGGTGTCTGTCGGGTCCCCCGGCGTCCGCTTCCCTGCACTGTGTCAGCGCCGGCCGGCCGTAAAGCAGAGCACAGCTGTGACGTCACTGCTCTGCTTTAGGGCCAGCGCTTACACAGTGCAGGGAAGTGGATGCCGGGGGACCCGACAGACACCAGATTGTAAGTATGTAGTGTTTTTTTTTTTTTTACATTTACACTGGTAACCAGGGTAAACATCGGGTTACTAAGCGCGGCCCTGCGCTTAGTAACCCGATGTTTACCCTGGTTACCTGGGGACTTCGGCATCGTTGGTCGCTGGAGGGCAGTCTGTGTGACAGCTCTCCAGCGACCACACAACGACGAAACAGCGACGCTGCAGCGATCGGCATCGTTGTCTATATCGCTGCAGCGTCTCTTAATGTGACGGTACCTTTAGACAGGCCAGATGGTCCTTGTTTTTCTGTAAGTTTAATTTTTCAATTACATTCAGATTACATTCAGGCCAGTTGATGTATTGGATGAGACCAACAGTCAGTGTTTGCACTTAGATGGGAGTGGATGATGCAGAGGATGTGATTCAGATGCCTAGCTGTGTTGGTGAATGTACTTGATCTGGGGAGTAAACAAGTGCAATAGGGTCTTATCTAATACCAAAGTATTTTTTTTTAAACAGATTTGCTATCCTGAAAATAAGTATTAAAATAGTGGTGCAAGTGTCAAGGATCTTCTGCCGTGAATATGACAGTAACCACACTGTTGTCAAAGGAATAAATATTAAAACTGTGTATTCGAGCTGATAAATCCTTTTTTTAGTAAAGAAATGCCCAATAAGTATGGTATCCCATGGTGATATAGTATAATGGTGCAATTTTGCAATTTTTTGTGCATTTTTTGCACAATAAAGTGCCTAAAGACGTTCAATCTTAGAGATATTCAGTCTTAAAAATATTACTGTCTTGGTATTATGTCAATATAGGCAGTCGGATGATGCGATGTCAGAGAGCTGTCACCGGTCGGTGACAGCTACTCCATGCAGTACCTCCTGTAGTCAGTGGCGGTCCCATCACTGTTCCACTGTGCTGTGCGCCGATGCTGCGATTGGTGTGGCTGGTGCAGGACCTGCTGGCGGTCACTGTTCCTAGGTGCTGAGCGCCGATAGTAAAGTTTATGTGGATGGAGCAGGACCTGCCCAGGTCTCTGAACAAATGCACTTCAGCTGAACACCTTTAGGTACTTTATTGTTCAAAATTGCATATGCAGATTTAGTGTAATATTTATGGTGTTTTCCAATCCCTTAACTGCTATTACCAATATACTATATCACCACTGGTTACCATACTCATAGGGCATTTCTTTACTAAAAAGGATTTATCAGTGCGAATTCACTCTTTTAAGATTTGCTAACCTGGTAAAGTTGTGTAGCACACAACAGTTTTGGTAGGCAGCTGCTGCAGATCTATGGGTCACCAGGTAAGCCATGCTTTAAGAACCTTGCAATAAATGCAAAATGGGGGAAAATTTTTTGCTTTCTGCCTTCTGGAGAGAGAAATGGTGCATTACAAAGATAAGTTGACCACCTGTCTGCAGAGTCAACGCTTGAACAGCTGTTAAAGCTCGATTGCTATTGCTACAAGTAACCAAAGGAACTGAAGCAGTAATTGCAGTATATAGTATGTAATGGTCCTAATGTTTTATCAGTTTAGTTTCATTGTGACAAATGCAAATGCACTGCCTAAACAACCAGTTTCAGTGCCATTGCCAATAGGCAGCCTCATTTCCTGTCTGTCTATTGTGTTCTATAGCTATAATGTAATCCTGGTGGAAACACTAAACTGCACAGGGTTATTATAAGAATCCTGATACTGTTCCCCAAAAATGTATACATTTTGAACAGCTTTTTGAAAATGCAGTGCTTCTTCACTTTCCAAATAGCATATCTATTGCTGCTCCCAAAAAGAAATAGTTTTTGGATGGCTTGTTAAAACTAGCTAACACTAGAGAAGACCGAGAAAGGATTCAGAATGATCTAGATGAGCTTTAACAATGGGCGGTGACTAATAGAATGGTATTTAACAAGAAGAAAATGAAGATTCTACATCTGGGCAAGAAAAATGAAAAATGCATCTACAGAATGGGAGGAATAGAACTAAGCAATAGCAAGTGTGAAAAAGACTTGGGTATTGCAAAGGGAAGTGCCCTAGGTTGTACATTTATATATGTACTTGCATGCTAGCCATGCATGCAAGTATATATATATATATATATATATATATATATATATATATATATATATATACTGTATATGTGTGCGTGTGTGTATGTGTATATACAGTATATATATATATATATATATATTCCCCTATATTAAAATATTGTTCCTCTTTATAATGTCCCCCACATGTAGCAATTTCCCCTCCATATGCCATATGGGACGGCCAAACAGGATCACGCCCTGTCGGATTTAAATATGTGGCGGCACTCTCACACTTTCTCTCTTCCCTGTGCCCATCACAGCCCCTGTCTTCTTTTCTACTGCCGAGCCCCATGTGTCCCTGTCTTCCCCGTCGCTGTTTCCCTCTCAGCCCTGCTTCTGTGTCTTCCAGCCACACGCGCCCTGCTTGCCCTTCATCTCCTCTCTCCTCACGTCCTCCCTCCGTAGCCTCTCTGTGTCAGCATCCGCGTAGCCCCCCTCCTGCTCCAGCCGCAGTGCTGCTCACCTCCTGTAAGTCTCTTCACCTCTGTCCTCCTGTTCTTTCCTTGGTTCCATTGCTGACTGCTCCCCACGTGTCCTGCAGTCAGCCTACAGCCTGCAGCCTCAACCATCAAGCAGCTACTCCCCATCCCTTCAACAGTATTGGCTAAGCATCACTTAGAGATCATTAGTGATAGGTGGGTGGCTGTTAATATTATGTGTATGTTTTAGGTAAGTGGGTGGGAAGTATAATTAGGTTATTGTAGGTGTTAATATATATTGTGTGCTATTATTGTATACTGCTAGTGTGATTATTTAGTAGTATATGTCTGTAGACTTGTGTGTAATAAATACGTTTTATGGATACACTAGTTTTCTCTCAGCTAATCACCATTACTGCCCTGTAACAGGTATACTAAAAGATCACAGACTGCACTTGAGTCAACAGTGTGATGCAGCAGCAAAAAGGCAAACGCAGTTATAGGCTGTGTTAAGAGAAGCATAGAGTCTAGAACACGTGAAATAATTATCCCACTCAACTCCTTCCTGGTCAGACCTTATCTGGAATACTGAATACAGTTCTGAGCACCACATTTAAAAAAAAAAAAGACATTGAAAAACTTAAGCAAGTTCAGTGAAACGCTACCAGGATGGTGATCGGACTGCAAACTATGTCCTATGAGGAATGGTTGAAGGATCTTGGAATGTTTAGCTGCCAAACAGAAGGCTAAGGCTACTTTCACACTAGCGTCGGACGACGCACGAAGAATTGCGTCGTTGCGACGAACCGACGCTAGCAGTGAATGCGCCGCACAACGGGGGGCAGTGGATGCTGTTTTTCAACTCATCCGCTGCCCCATTGTGAGGTGCGGGGAGGCGGGGGCGGAGTTCCGGCTGTGCATGTGCGGTCAGAAAAGATGGGAACAACGCACCAAAAACATTACAAGCAACGTTTTTTGGTGGCGATGGACCGACGCAACACAACGCAACCGTCGCACGACGGTTGCGACGTGTAGCAATGCATCGCACTGCGTCGCTAATGCAAGTCAATGGAGAAAAAACGCATCCTGCAAGCACTTTGGCAGGATGCGTTTTTTCTACAAACCTGACGCATAGCGACGTGCAGTGCACGATGCTAGTGTGAAAGTAGCCTAAGAGGAGACTTAATAGCTGTCTACAAATATCTGAAGGGCTGTCACAGTGTAGAGGGATCATCCTTATTCTCATTTACACATGGAAACACTAAGATCAATCACTAAAGCTATGTTTACATGACAGATAATCTGTTTGCTAAGTTATATTGAAGCAGCTTGATCTATGGCTGAGATCCTGATGTCAGTGATGCATCACTTACTTGGCTGCATGCCGTCATTTTGATAAAGTCACAGTTTTCACTGCTGCAGGTCTAGCAGTTCTCTGAAGGTTGAGATTTGTATAACTCCACCAGCAAAACTGATTGGCAGATTTCTCTGTTCACTATACATTTTCAGAAAGCAGCTAATAAATGTAGGGCGTTGGATTATACAGAGCTTGAGGACCACATGCTACAAGATAACTAGTCCACGAATGATAATCTCCTGCTGGTAAAATCATATTTATTAGAACTGGATGAAACAACATAGTAAAATCATCACTAGAATCAGAGTCTCTACTCCTATCTCATACTGTTCTCAGATTACATAGCAAGGACTTGCTGACAAATTCCATTTAAAGGTTTTGAAAGGGGTTAGATACAGTTCTAGGGGAACTTGATTTGCAAATCAATTTTTTTTATTAATTTGGCAAAGCTGGCAGACTCACTCATCTCTAACATGAAATAAAATATAATGATCTGTCTTCATATAAAACTTGGCTTCCTAACTGTGATCACAAGCACTGAAAAGATTTTTTAAATCGTCTTCTGATTAAATTACAACAGTTCAGCAGCAATTAATTTCTACAGTCAGTGGTGAACAGGTCTCTCTTTGTGGAGAGATAACACCTGATATTCATGCTCTATTTCACCTACAATTTCTGCAGCCTACTTAAATCCTTCTTTGTCCTAATAACATTTATACATTACACTGAGGCATTATAAAAAAAGGATCACATAAATGAACGCTATAATTAGAAAATGACCTATTGATTGGAGATCAGCGGATCAGGCAAAATTTGAATTTGCCTATTTGCATGTTTTTTTCCTGGGAAATTTGATTCACAGAAATGTTATTCTCTGCAAATTTAATGTCCCTTATTATGTTCTGGGGTCTCTCAAGACCCCAGAGCGTAATAAACCTAATGCATAAAAAATATCGTTATACTCACCCTCAGTTCACCTCTTCTACCCCTCAGCGACTCACTGTTACCCGTCCGGTCCTTGATGCTTCTTCTGATACACCACCACTCCAGTTGGAATCTTCAGACCTCTCACATTGTGCTGGACTAACAGATGACATGGCACCCAGTAGGGTTCTGTGAAGGCGGGCGAGAGGCCAACAGCATAATTATGTCACAACGTGCACATGTATGAGAGACCCAAAAATTTCATGGTGAGCGGTGGAAGATCAGAAGATGTATTGTGAACTGAATGGGTAACAGTGAGTAGTGGAGGGGCCGAAACAGTGAGGGGTAAGGTGAGCATTTATCATTTTTTTACTTTTTGATGGCCCATTATGGTTCAGAAAAATTGTGACCCACAGCTAGCATTTTGTTGTATCCGCATGGAAGTGAATTACAAAAAAATGAATTTATTCACTCATCACTACTATTGATTAAATCAGGTTTAAGTGTTATATCAGTGGTTTCTAAGCAGCTCTAAAATAGCTACCACAAAAAGGCTTGGTGCAAGCTACTACATTTCCCAGAGCCTTGGGGTTTCCCTGGTCTACACCCTTTAACCCCTATACAGGGATCTGGAGTTACATACAGTTAGGTCCATATATATTTGGACAGAGACAACATTTTTCTAATTTTGATTATAAACATTACCACAATGAATTTTAAACAAAACAATTCAGATGCAGTTGAAGTTCAGACTTTCAGCTTTCATTTGAGGGTATCCACATTAAAATTGGATGAAGATTTTAGGAGTTTCATCTCCTTAACATGTGCCACCCTGTTTTTAAAGGGACCAAAAGTAATTGGACAGATTCAATAATTAAAAATAAAATGTTCATTTTTAGTACTTGGTTGAAAACCCATTGTTGGCAATGACTGCCGGAAGTCTTGAACTCATGGACATCACCAGACGCTGTGTTTCCTCCTTTTTGATGCTCTGCCAGGCCTTCACTGCGGTGGTTTTCAGTTGCTGTTTGTTTGTGGGCCTTTCTGTCTGAAGTTTAGTCTTTAACAAGTGAAATGCATGCTCAACTGGGTTGAGATCAGGTGACTGACTTTTCCCATTCAAGAATATTCCACTTCTTTGCTTTAATAAACTCCTGGGTTGCTTTGGCTTTATGTTTTGGGCCATTGTCCATCTGTAGTATGAAACGACGACCAATCAGTTTGACTGCATTTGGCTGGATCTGAGCACACAGTATGTCTCTGAATACTTCAGAATTCATTCGGCTGCTTCTGTCCTGTGTCACATCATCAATAAACACTAGTGACCCAGTGCCACTGGCAGCCATGCATGCCCAAGCCATCACACTGCCTCCGCCGTGTTTTACAGATGATGTGGTGTGCTTTGGATCATGAGCTGTACCACGCCTTCACCATACTTTTCTCTTTCCATAATTCTGGTAGAGGTTGATCTTGGTTTCATCTGTCCAAAAAATGTTCTTCCAGAACTGTGCTGGCTTTTTTTAGATGTATTTTAGCAAAGTCCAGTCTAGCCTTTTTATTGTTGATGCTTATGAGTGGCTTGTACCGTGCAGTGAACCCTCTGTATTTACTTTCATGCAGTCTTCTCTTTATGGTAGATTTGGATATTGATGCGCCTACCTCCTGGAGAGTGTTGTTCACTTGGTTGGCTGTTGTGAAGGGGTTTCTCTTCACCATGGAGATTATTCTGCGATCATCCACCACTGTTGTCTTCCATGGGCGCCCAGGTCTTTTTGCATTGATGAGTTCACCAGTGCTTTCTTTCTTTCTCAGGATGTACCAAACTGTAGATTTTGCCACTCCTAATATTGTAGCAATTTCTCGGATGGGTTTTTTCTGTTTTCGCAGCTTAAGGATGGCTTGTTTCACCTGCAAGGAGAGCTCCTTTGACCGCATGTTTACTTCACAGCAAAACCTTCCAAATGCAAACACCACATCTCAAATCAACTCCAGGCCTTTTATCTGCTTAAGTGAGAATTACATAACAAAGGGATTGCCCACAGCTGTCCATGAAATAGCCTTGGAGTCAATTGTCCAATTACTTTTGGTCCCTTTAAAAACAGGGTGGCACATGTTAAAGAGCTGAAACTCCTAAACCTTTCATCCAATTTTAATGTGGATACCCTCAAATGAAAGCTGAAAGTCTGAACTTCAACTGCATCTTAACTGTTTTACTTAAAATTCATTGTGGTAATGTCTATAACCAAAATTAGAAAAATGTTGTCTCTGTCCAAATATATATGGACCTAACTGTATGGGTCCCTCTACAAGGGCCACAAAATTAGCTGCTGTTCGGTGGCCCAAGCTGGCCAGATGGATAGTCAGGTAGCCGGGTCAAAACCAAAAGGGCTGCAATGGGACAAAAATCAACAGGCAAGAATAGCACCAAAAACAAGCCAAGGTCAAAATAGGAAAACATAATACTAAAGTGGAGCTGAAACACAGACCTAAACCAGGGAAGCGCAAAGCTATATCTGACAGGCTCCATCTGTAAAGTGAAAACTTAAATACAATACAATTGCTCTACAATTGACAGGAGCAGGGACCTGACGCCTACAGCTGGACAGCACACACACATCTGCACTGTCAGGTTGGACAGCACTGCAGGACCTCACCACTCTAGCCTTAGTAGCTGGATGGAGCCAGTGCCATCCAGAACTTCTGGTTCTGACATCTCCTATATCACCATCTCCACCCACAGAGTCAATATGGCGGTGCCTGGCGAAACAAACAGAAGGAAGTCATAGGAGCAGGCTCTGGGGAGATGTAACAGTACCCCCTTCCTTTTTTACAAGGGGCCTCCGGACCTTTAGAACCAGGTTTACTAGGCAACCAAAGACTAAACTTTCTTATCAGATTTTTGGCATTGATATTACTCTCTGGGAGCCTGTATCTCTCTTCCCGGGCATAGCCACTCCAATGCAGGCTGAATCCCTACTATGTGTAGCACAAGCGATCAGAAGATCACAACTTTAAGTCTCCTAAGGAAACTATTGAAAAAAATAAAAACAAAAATTTTTTAAAATATAAAAAAAGGTAAAATCACCCCCTTTTGTCCCATTCAAAATAAACAATAAAAAAATTAAAAATACACATATTTGGCATCACTGCATTCAGAAACTGTCGATCTATCAAATATAAACTAAATAAATCAGTAATTGGTGTAACAAGAAAAAAGATGTCACAATTATGTTTTTTGGTCGTGGCAACATTGCAATAAAAATCAATAACAGGCGGTCAAAACATCATATCTACCCCAAAATAATATTAAGAAAAACGTCAGCTTGTAATGCAAAAAACATGATCGCTAAAAACGGAGAAGATAGGGGGTCTTCATAATTAGCAAGTGTCGTTCAAAAGTTCAACTCGTGCTGCAAAAATCAATCTCACACAGCCATATTGACGGAAAAATAAAAAAGCTATGTCTCTGTGAAGAAGGGGAGCAAAAAATGGAAATGCAAAAATGGAAAACCCCAAGGTCATGAAGGGGTTGATAGCGTTATTATGCTATCCAACATCTGCATGTAGCTTAATGCAGCTTGAAGAAAATGAACTTCATTCTCCCAGAATTCAGTTTCAATTATGGAGGCAGCGGCGATGTGGGTTCAGTCACAGCTCTACGTACAGTATATTGAGCGGCGGCTGTAACGGCTCCTCCAGGCATGACTGACACTGGCTCTGCATTGCGGATGTCCATCATTCAGGGTTGGGGGTGTGGTTTCAGCTCTGTATACTTAGATCGGTGACTGAATCAGCGCCACCCACGTTCTCATTAAGTTAATTTTCTCCCTGCTGCATTCGGCTATGCACAGGCGCCGAGTAGCATAATAACACTATTAACCTACAGATTATCTGCATATCTGCAGGATAATAGCATCATTTTTGGTGATAGGTTCCCATTAACAACCACAAGAGGAGGAGGATCTCTGACTAGACCAACCGAGAAACTACATGACTTAAGGAAGGATTTGTGAAACACATTGGGTATTTTAAAAGATAAAAGCAAGTGACCCAGCTTCATACAGATAAAATGCAAGTCTTTAATACAAAATTTTAAAATAGAGATACATGCTCCTCGGACCTCACCATATCCCCATGAGGAAAGCGACGCGTTTCGACTGCTGCCGCAGTCTTTATCCAAGACTTGCATTTTATCTATATGAAGCTGGATCACTTGCTTTTTTCTTTCCATGGATTCTACGACACATCAAGACCGAGTTCCATGCTTCTTCGGAAGGACTGGTGAGCTGGCTTTTTCTTCCTTTTTGGTATTTTAAAAGATGGAGGAAGTTTCAAGTGGCATTCTGTAGGGTCAAAAATTCTGGGACCCAGTTTGAAAGAAGGGACCTTAAGCTTGATATTTCTTGTGGACAATCATTCTTTGTCCCACATCTCCAAAGCTTGGGTCGCCAGAATTTCTCTCACTAGCAGATGAGGTCTGATTACCCTATGCTTTCCGCAAGTTCTCTCTGACTTCAGACCAGATAAACTTTAATTTATGTACAGCTTTTTCGACCCCAAAGAGTATCCATCACAGTGGTATATAAGGAACCAAAATAAGGATGCAATCCAAGATTACAGAACAATTGAGTAGTTTTCTTAATATTGATTATTGAAACCAAATTCAGCTAACAGCAGATGTTCCACCCACTCAGACTGATGATCAGATATTTAACACTCAAGATATTGCTCAAGTGTTTGATTTGTATGTTCTGTCTGACTATTGGTCTCTGGGTAGTAGGCAGAAAAAAGACAACTGAAAATTGATCTTTTTACGGAGTGCCCTCCAAAATTTTTAAATGAACGGAGCATCCAGGTCGGAAACTATATTTTCCAGAACAGCATGCAACGTGGAACAACGAGGAGCAAAATGACATTCTTTATTGAATCTGTAAACCTCCACCAAGATAACAGTCTTCCCTTCTGATTCTGGAAGGTCAGTAAGCATGTCCATGGAGAGGTGGATGTCACAATACCTACTTTTAATGTGTCCCTACAGTATTTACAGTGGGTTCGGAAAGTATTCATACCCCTGTAAATTTTTCACTCTGTTTCATTGCAGCCATTTTTAAATTCAAAAAAGTTCATTTTTTTCTCATTAATGTACACTCTGCACCCCATCTTGACTGAAAAAAACATAAATGTAGTAATTTTTGCAAATATATTAAAAAAGAAAAACTGAAATATCACATGGTCATAAGTATTCAGACTGTCATGGTTCCCAATGGCAGGGACTCAGGCAAAAACGGACTAGCTCTAGGAATGATGGAATCTCAGATGACCGCGACGCTGAACCTAACACGCAACTAATAGTAGCCAGGGGGTGTGCCTACGATTATCCCTAGACACCTCGCACCAGCCGGAGATCTGGTTACCCCCTAGTAGAGGAATACACAGACCTGGCTTGCCTCCAGGGAAACCCCAAAAGTGATAGTAGCCCCCCACATATAATAACGGTTAGGTAAGAGGAAAACACGTACGCAGTATGAATATAGATTCAGCAAAGAGAGGCCCTCTGACTAGATAGCAGAAAATACAAAAGAGGACTTCGCGGTCACCTCAAAACCCTAAACAGCCATCCTGAAATTACTTTAACTCCGTTATCAACTCATGACACCGGAGTAGTAATTTCAGATCACTAGAGCTTCAAGCAGCAAGAGAAATATAAATGCATGCTGGACAAACAAACACAAAAAATGCCAAAGATCCAACTTAGCTGAATTGCAGACTTGGAGCAGGTAGCAAGCAACAGAGGTGCTCTGGTAACATTGATTGCCGGCACTAGAATGACTGAGAAGCCAGACTAAATAGGAAACTCCCAGTTTCCTGATGGGAACAGGTGCAAGACAAAAGTCAGCCAGTACCACCAGTAACCACCAGAGGGAGCCCAAAAACAGAATTCACAACAGTACCCCCCCCCTTAAGGAGGGGGCACCAAACCCTCATGAGAACCACCAGGGCGATCTGGATGCGCCCTATGAAAGGCGCGAACCAAATCAGAGGCATGAACATCGGAGGCAGTCACCCAAGAATTATCCTCCTGACCGTATCCCTTCCATTTAACCAAATATTGAAGTCTCCATCTGGAAACGCGAGAGTCCAAAATCTTCTCCACAACATACTCCAATTCACCCTCCACCAGCACAGGAGCAGGAGGCTCAACAGAAGGAACAACCGGTACCTTGTACCTCCGCAACAACGACCGATGGAAGACATTATGAATGGTGAAAGATGCTGGTAGGTCCAAACGAAAAGATACAGGATTAAGAATCTCCAAAATCTTATAAGGACCTATGAACCGAGGTTTAAACTTAGGAGAAGAGACCTTCATAGGGACAAAACGAGAAGATAACCACACCAAGTCCCCAACGCGGAGATGATGACCCACACGACGATGACGATTAGCAAACTGCTGAGTCTTCTCCTGAGACAACTTCAAATTGTCCACCACATGACTCCAAATCCGGTGCAGTCTATCCACCACCGTGTCCACTCCAGGGCAATCCGAAGATTCCACCTGGCCAGATGAAAAACGAGGGTGAAACCCTGAATTGCAAAAGAAAGGAGAAACCAGAGTGGCAGAACTGGCCCGATTATTGAGGGCAAACTCTGCCAACGGCAAAAAGGCGACCCAATCATCCTGATCAGCAGACACAAAACACCTCAAATAAGTCTCCAAGGTCTGATTAGTTCGCTCCGTCTGGCCATTAGTCTGAGGATGGAATGCAGACGAAAAAGACAAATCAATGCCCATCCTGGCACAGAACGCTCGCCAGAACCTAGACACAAATTGAGACCCCCTGTCAGAAATGATGTTTTCCGGGATACCATGTAAACGAACCACATTCTGAAAAAATAAAGGAACCAACTCAGATGAAGAAGGCAATTTGGGCAAGGGTACCAAATGAACCATCTTAGAAAAACGGTCACACACCACCCAAATGACGGACATTTTCTGAGAAACCGGGAGGTCCGAGATAAAGTCCATAGAGATGTGCGTCCACGGCCTCTTCGGAATAGGCAAGGACAACAACAATCCACTAGCCCGAGAACAGCAAGGCTTGGCCCGAGCACAAACATCACAAGACTGTACAAAGGCACGCACATCCCGAGACAGGGAAGGCCACCAGAAGGACCTGGCCACCAAATCTCTGGTACCAAAAATTCCAGGGTGACCTGCCAACACAGAAGAATGAACCTCCGAGATGACTCTACTGGTCCATTCATCTGGAACAAACAGTCTCCCAGGCGGACAACGATCAGGCCTATCAGTCTGAAACTCCTGCAAAGCACGTCGCAAGTCTGGAGAGACAGCAGACAAAATCACCCCATCCTTAAGGATACCCGTAGGCTCAGAATCACCAGAGGAGTCAGGCTCAAAACTCCTAGAAAGGGCATCTGCCTTCACATTTTTTGAACCCGGCAAGTATGAAACCACAAAATTAAACCGGGAGAAAAACAACGACCAGCGCGCCTGTCTAGGATTCAGACGCCTGGCAGACTCAAGGTAAATCAGATTCTTGTGATCAGTCAAGACCACCACCTGATGTCTAGCACCCTCAAGCCAATGACGCCACTCCTCAAATGCCCACTTCATAGCCAAGAGCTCCCGATTACCGACATCATAATTTCGCTCGGCGGGCGAAAACTTTCGAGAGAAGAATGCACATGGTCTCATCACTGAGCAATCGGGACTTCTCTGCGACAAAACCGCCCCCGCTCCAATCTCGGAAGCATCAACCTCGACCTGAAAAGGGAGCGAAACATCAGGCTGGCGCAACACAGGGGCGGAAGAAAAGCGGCGCTTAAGCTCCCGAAAGGCCTCCACAGCCGCAGAGGACCAATTGGCAACATCAGCACCCTTCTTAGTTAAATCAGTCAGAGGTTTAGCAACACTTGAAAACCCAGTTATAAATCGACGATAGAAATTAGCAAAGCCCAAGAACTTCTGAAGACTCTTCAGGGAAGTAGGCTGCGTCCAATCACAAATAGCCCGAACCTTGACAGGATCCATCTCAACAGAATAAGGGGAAAAAATATACCCCAAAAAGGAGATCTTCTGAACCCCAAAAATACACTTTGAACCCTTTACAAACAAAGAATTGGCCCGCAAAACCTGAAAAACCTTCCTAACCTGTTGAACATGCGACTCCCAGTCATCCGAAAAAATCAAAATATCATCCAAATACACAATCATAAATTTATCCAGGTATTTACGGAAAATATCGTGCATAAAGGACTGAAAGACTGAAGGAGCATTCGAAAGACCAAAAGGCATTACCAAATACTCAAAATGGCCCTCGGGCGTATTAAATGCAGTTTTCCACTCATCTCCCTGCTTAATCCGCACCAAATTATACGCACCCCGAAGATCAATCTTAGAGAACCACTTTGCCCCTTTAATACGAGCAAATAAATCAGTCAATAGTGGCAAAGGATACTGGTATTTGACTGTAATCTTATTCAACAGGCGATAATCAATACAGGGCCTCAGGGAGCCATCTTTTTTACCCACGAAAAAAAAACCTGCTCCTAAAGGGGATGAGGATGGACGGATATGTCCCTTTTCCAAGGACTCCTTAATATACTCCCGCATAGCAGCATGCTCAGGCACAGACAGATTAAACAAACGACCCTTGGGAAACTTGCTGCCCGGAATCAAGTCTATAGCACAATCACAATCCCTGTGAGGGGGGAGAGAACTCAGTTTGGGCTCCTCAAAAACATCACAATAGTCAGACAAAAATGCCGGAATTTCAGAGGGAGTAGATGAAGCAATGGAAACCAAAGGTACTTCCCCATGAGCCCCCTGACATCCCCAGCTTAACACAGACATTGTTTTCCAGTCAAGGACTGGATTATGAGTTTGCAACCATGGCAATCCAAGCACTAAGACATCATGCAAGTTATGCAACACAAGGAAGCGAATCACCTCCCGATGGTCAGGAGTCATACACATAGTCACTTGTGTCCAGTATTGTGGTTTATTCCTAGCCAATGGTGTGGAGTCGATACCCTTCAGAGGGATAGGAACTTCCAAAGGCTCTAGGCTAAACCCACAGCGTCTGGCAAAGGACAAATCCATAAGACTCAAGGAAGCGCCAGAATCCACATAGGCATCCACAGTAATAGATGATAATGAACAGATCAAAGTTACAGACAAAATAAACTTAGACTGTAAAGTGCCAATTGCAAAAGACTTATCAACCTTTTTTGTGCGTTTAGAGCATGCTGATATAACATGATCAGAATCACCACAGTAGAAGCACAACCCATTTTTACGCCTATAATTCTGCCGTTCACTTCTGGACAGAATTCTATCACATTGCATAATCTCCGGTGTCTGCTCAGAAGACACCGCCAAATTGTGCACAGGTTTGCGCTCCCGTAAACGCCGATCAATCTGAATAGCCATAGTCATGGATTCATTCAGACCTGTGGGCGTAGGAAACCCCACCATGACATCTTTAACGGCGTCAGAGAGACCTTCTCTGAAATTCGCCGCCAGGGCGCACTCATTCCACTGAGTAAGCACAGACCATTTTCGAAATTTTTGACAATATATTTCAGCTTCATCATGCCCTTGAGAGAGGGCTATCAAGGCCTTTTCAGCCTGAATCTCCAAATTAGGTTCCTCATAGAGCAACCCCAGTGCCAGAAAAAACACATCCACATTGAGCAGCGCAGGATCCCCTGGTGCCAATGCAAATGCCCAATTCTGGGGGTCACCCCGCAACAAGGAAATCACAATTTTAACCTGCTGAGCGGAGTCTCCAGCGGAGCGAGATCTCAGAGAAAGATACAATTTACAATTGTGCTTAAAATTCAAAAAACGAGATCTATCTCCAGAAAAGAACTCAGGTATAGGAATCTTGGGTTCTGACATAGGAGCATGTATAACATAGTCTTGGATATTTTGAACCTTAGAAGCAAGAGCACTCAGGCCTGTAGCTAAACTCTGGATATCCATTTCTCAACAGCTGAGATCTGAGCCATTCAGGGGTTAAGAGGAGAGAAAAAAGCAGCAGATTGCAATTATGGCTAGACAGAACTTCTGAGTAAAAAAAAAAAAAAAAAAAGTGTCAGAAACTTCTTCTTTTCTCTCTTTCTTCAGCCAATACCTTTAATACATTTGCGGCCGGCAATACTGTCATGGTTCCCAATGGCAGGGACTCAGGCAAAAACGGACTAGCTCTAGGAATGATGGAATCTCAGATGACCGCGACGCTGAACCTAACACGCAACTAATAGTAGCCAGGGGGTGTGCCTACGATTATCCCTAGACACCTCGCACCAGCCGGAGATCTAGTTACCCCCTAGTAGAGGAATACACAGACCTGGCTTGCCTCCAGGGAAACCCCAAAAGTGATAGTAGCCCCCCACATATAATAACGGTTAGGTAAGAGGAAAACACATATGCAGTATGAATATAGATTCAGCAAAGAGAGGCCCTCTGACTAGATAGCAGAAAATACAAAAGAGGACTTCGCGGTCACCTCAAAACCCTAAACAGCCATCCTGAAATTACTTTAACTCCGTTATCAACTCATGACACCGGAGTAGTAATTTCAGATCACTAGAGCTTCCAGCAGCAAGAGAAATATAAATGCATGCTGGACAAACAAACACAAAAAATGCCAAAGATCCAACTTAGCTGAATTGCAGACTTGGAGCAGGTAGCAAGCAACAGAGGTGCTCTGGTAACATTGATTGCCGGCACTAGAATGACTGAGAAGCCAGACTAAATAGGAAACTCCCAGTTTCCTGATGGGAACAGGTGCAAGACAAAAGTCAGCCAGTACCACCAGTAACCACCAGAGGGAGCCCAAAAACAGAATTCACAACATCAGACCCTTCGCTCAGTATTGAGTAGAAGCACCCCTTTGAGCTAGCACAGCCATGAGTCTTCTTGGGAATGATGCATCAAGTTTTTTACACCTGGATTTGGGGATCCTCTGCCATTCTTCCTTGCAAATCCTCTCCAGTTCCGTCAGGTTGGATGGTGAAAGTTGGTGGACAGCCATTTTCATGTCTCTCCAGAGATGCTCAATTGGGTTTAGGTCAGGGCTCTGGCTGGGCCAAGAAGGGTCA
This sequence comes from Ranitomeya variabilis, assembly GCF_051348905.1. NCBI lineage: Eukaryota > Metazoa > Chordata > Amphibia > Anura > Dendrobatidae > Ranitomeya > Ranitomeya variabilis. The sequence goes on from NC_135233.1 coordinate 683,080,277, forward strand.
CTGAGTTGATCTGAAGCCACTCCTTTGTTATTTTGGCTGTGTGCTTATGGTCACTGTCTTGTTGGAAAGTGAACCTTCGGCCAAGTCTGAGGTCCAGAGCACTCTGGAAGAGGTTTTCATCCAGGATATCTCTGTACTTAGCCACATTCATGATTCCTTCAATGACAACCAGTCATCCTGTCCCTGCAGCTGAAAAACACCCCCATAGCTTGATGCTGCCACCACCATGTTTCACTGTTGGGATTGTATTGGGCAGGTGATGAGCAGTGCCTGGTTTTCTCCACACATAACACTTAGAATTATCACGAAAATGGTCTATCTTTGTCTCATCAGACCAGAGAATTATTTTCTCATAGTCTGGGAGTCCTTTATGTATTTTTTAGCAAACTCTATGTGGGCTTTCGTATATCTTGCACTGAGGAGAGGCTCTGCCATAAAGGCCCAACTGGTGAAGGGCTGCATAGATAGTTGACATTGTGGAACTTTCTCCCATCTCCCTACTGCACCTCTGGAGCTCAGGCACTGTGATCTTGGGGTTCTTCTTTACCTCTATAACCAAGGCTCTTCTCCCACGATTTCTCAGTTTAGCTGGATGGCACAATTCTGTGTCTGAGCTCCTTGGCCAGTTCCTTTGACCTCATGATTCTCATTTGGTCTGACATGCACTGTGAGCTGTGAGGTCTTATATAGACAGGTGTGTGCCTTTCCAAATCAAGTCCTATCAGTTTAATTAAGCACAACTGGACTCCAATGAAGGAGTAGAACCATTTCAAGGAGTATCACAAGAAAATGGACAACATGTAACTCAGTGTCTGAGGAAAGGGTTGGAATACTTATGACCATGTGATATTTAACCCCTTAATGACCGCCAATATGTCTTTTAACTGACCTGAGATAAAAGAGACTAGCCTCCCCATACAGGTGACAATCCAGCAGCCATCGGTTGTGCACTATAGCTGACAACTTGCTATATCAGCCATGATCAGTGTTTGCACTGTCCAAATCTGTTTAACCCCTTAGATGCTGCTGTCAATAGTGACTACATCATTATGAATGGTTAACAGAGTGTGGGGGCTTCCTATTTATCCCAATTGGTACCCTCAGATCATGATTGTGTGGTCCTGATGTTTGCCATGGAAATTCACGACCAAATAGCAGTCTTAGAGTTTGACGGCCGTTGTAACCTGTTCAGAAGTTAGAGACATTTATGTGACAAAAATCAACTTTTTCATTTCTGTCATGCCACTTTGCATTAATTCCTGGAAAGCATCTGAAGGGTTAATAAAATACCTGACCACAGTTTTCAATATGCCAGAGGGTGCTGTTTTTAAAATGGTATAACTTTTGGGGGTTTCCCAATATAGTGGACCACTAAAGGCACTTTAAACATGGATAGGTCCCTACAAAAATACATTTTGTAAATTTCTTTGAAAAAATAAAAAATTACTGCTACATTTTTAAACCTCCTAAAATGCTAACAAAATAAAATAACATTTTACAAATGGTGCTGATGTAAAGCAGACATGTGGGAAATATTATTTATTAATGTTTTGCTGTGGTATGACTATTTGGATTAAAGGGATAATCATTCAAAGTGTGAAAATTGCTAATTTTTTAAAATTTTTCTCAAATTTCTGATATTTTGTATAAATAAACACAAAACATATCGCCCTAAATTTACCATTATCATAAAGTATAACGTGTCACGAAAAAACAGTCTCAAAATCACTGGGATTTGTTGAAGCGTTCCAGAGTTATTACCACATAAAGTGACACTGGTCAGATTTCAAAAATTTGGCTCCATCACTAAGGGGTTAAGTTTTTGTTTTTTATTAAATTTGCAAAAATTTCTACATTTCTGTTTTTTCAGTCAAGATGGGTTGCAGTGTGTACATTAATGTGAAAAAAATGAACTTTTTTGAATATATCAAATGGCTGCATTGAAACACAGGGTGAAAAATTTAAAGGGGTCTGAATACTTTCTGTACTCACTGCAACTATGGTTGGCCACAAAAAGATCCTGCTTACCAGTCAGATGGTATTACCAGGGTGATCTGCAAGCACAGAATCATGAGACTCATGATGAATACATAGGTGAAACTTGGGAGGAACAAATAGTTTTCGGGAAGGAGTAGTGTCAGGAGCTTGCTCTTGGGATCTACGGATCTCTTTTACAAGATCTAAGGAAACAGACAACACAACAATATACTCAACTAGAATAGGATGTGGTTCAGAAAGTCTTCAGTCTGAGGAGGACAGAAACTTTGGGAGAGTGCAACAGTTTTTATATAGAATCATAGAATGTTAGAGTTGGAAGGGACCTCGTGGGTCATCTGGTCCAACCCCCTGCTCAAAGCAGGATTCACTAAATAATCCCAGACAGATGTCTGTCCAACCTCTGTTTGAAGGCTTCCATTGAAGGAGAACTCACCACCTCTCGTGGCAGCCTGTTCCACTCATTGATCACCCTAACTGTCAAAAAGTTTTTTCTAATATCTAATCTGTGTCTCCTCCCATTCAGTTTCATCCCTTTGCTTCTAGTCTTTCCTTGTGCAAATGAGAATAAAAATGATCCTTCTACAATGTGACAGTCCTTGAGATATTTGTAGACAGCTAATAAGTCTCCTCTCAGTCTTCTTTTTTGCAAGCTAAACATTCCCAAATCCTGTAAACGTTCCTCATATGACATGGTTTGCAGACCAGTCACGTTCTGGTCGCTCTTCTCCCAACTTGCTCCAATTAGTTGATGTCTTTTTTAAAATGTGGTGCCCAAATATGGACACAGTATTCCAGATGAGGTCTGACCAAAGAGGAGTAGAGGGCAATAATGACTTCACGTGATCTAGACCGCATGCTTCTGTTAATACATCTCAGAATTGTATTTTCCCTTTTTGCTGCTGCATGACACTGTTGACTCATTTTCAGTTTATGATCTATTAGTATACCCAAGTCTTTTTCACATGTGCTGTGGTTTAGCCCTATTCCTCCCATTCTGTATATGCTTTTTTCAATTTTATTGCCCAGATGTAGTACTTTGCATTTTTGCCTGTTAAAAATCATTCTGTTAGTTGCTGCACACTGCTACAGTTTATTTATCTTTTTGAATCCTCTCTCTCTTCTCTAGTATTAGCTATCCCTCCTAGCTTTGTGTTATCAGCAAATATAATCAGTTTACCCTCAATTCCTTCATCTAAATCATTGATAAAGATGTTGGACAATACAGGGCCCAGGGCAGAGCCCTGTGGTGCCCCACTTGAGACATTCTTCCAACTGGATGTGCAGCCATTTACGACCACTCTTTGGGTCCGATCACTAAGCCAGTTATGAATCCACCTAACAGTTGCCATGTACATTCCGTACTTAGTAATTTTTTCAATATGAATTGTGTGAGATACTTTGTCAAATGCTTTGCTGAAGTCAAGATATACTATATCTACAGCATTTCCCTGATCCACCCATTCAGTGATTCTTTCATAGATGGAAATTAAGTTAGTCTGACATGACTTATTAGTTACAAACCCATGCTGATTCTGTTTAATCACTTCATTCTTATCCAGGTACTTACATACATGTTGTTTAATAATTTGTATAGACGTCAGACTCACCGGCCTACAGTTCCCTGGGTCCACCTTCTTCCCCTTTTTGAAGATAGGAACAACATTTGCTCTTCTCCAGTCTTCTGGGACTTCTCCTGTTCTCCAAGAATTTTCAAAGATTATGGAGAGTGGTTCAAAAATTTATTCTGTTATCTCCTTCAGTACTGTGGGGTGTAACTCATCTGGACCCGGAAACTTGAATTCATTTATGTTAGCTAAGTTTTTCCTCACAATCTTTCTGTTTATAAATATACTGGATTCTTCTATTCCCTTAATAGGACAGTGAAAATCAGTTGATGTTAGATTTTCTTTCTGAGAGAAAACAGATGCAAAATAGGAATTTAAAACTTCGGCCTTCTCAACATCCTTTCTTACCATTTCATCATTTTCATCCTGTAAAAATCCTATAGCATCTTTGACTTTTCTTTTACTTTTGACATATCCTCAAAATCCTTTTTTATTGCTTTTGACATCTCTTGCAAGCCTTAATTCATTATCAGCTTTAGTTAATCAGATATGTGCCCTGCAGGTTCTGCAGACAGCATTATATTCTTCTTTAGATATGCCTCCCTCTTTCCATTTGATAAACATTTCTTTCTTCCTTTTTAACATGTGTTTAAGTTCTGTGTTCATCCATCCTGGTTTCCTTAAATGCTTCCCATTCTTCCCTCTTTTCGGAATTGTTAACGATTATGCTTTGAGAATCTCATTTTTCAAGATTTCCCATCCTTCCTGAACATTTTTGTCCTTAAGAATATGCAGCCATTGGATCCCTCCGATTCTCTTTCTGAGTCAGTTAAAATCTGCCTTTCTGAAATCTATCCTTGACGTCTGAGTCTTCACAGGTCTTCCTCCTCTAGTTATCCAAAATTCTAAAATAGCATGGTCGCTACCTCCTAGGGTCCCAGCCACTCTTACTTAGTACCACCTCAAAATTAAATCTAAAAAAAACAACGCCCATCTAGCTTGCCTGGACTTGAGCCTCTGAGCTGATTGCAAATAAGTCAGATTTTTGTGGTCCGTGATAACAGGGACTTTATGTTTGCCACTTAAGCAAGTGGCTTAATTAACTGCCTACAATTTATGATTAATGATGTGATAATTCCACTTGGCAGATGAAAATTTTCATGAAAAGAAGGTGCACAAAGTGTAGTCAGAGACAGGGTACCTTGCAATATCACTGTTACAACTATAACCTCAAAGACTTCAACCTTCACAATAAAAGGATACTCAAGATTGGCCTGAACCAATATTGAATCAGACAAAATACATTCCTTTAACTTAGAGAAGTCACTGATTGTCTCAGGCTTCCAATTAATCACATCTGCCCCTTCTTAGTCAAGTCAGTGAGTGCTTTGCAGTCTTGGCATTGTTTTTTTTAAATAAATTTACAATAATAATTTGCAAACCCAAGAAATCAATGAAAGACCTTCAGAGACATGAGTTGCACCCACTTCTTAATGGGTTGAACCTTTGAGAGGTCCATGCGGAAGTCTTTAGCGGTCAAAATATACCCCAGGATATTTACTTCATCGATTAAAAAAGCACATTTTCCATGTTTAGCAAATAAAAAATTCATAGTGACCCTCAGGTGTATTAAATGCTGTCTTCCACTCACCTCCATCTTTTATACAGATCAGGTTATATGCATCCCTGAAATCAAGTTTCGTGAACTCGCGATGAAAAAACGTTGTCATGAGTCTACTGGTAAGTCGCCGTTCTTCGTGGCATATGGCTTTCATCCTCATTTCTGCTTCTTTAATAGGGATCTGTCTTGATTAATACAGATCCTCTTCAGGTATTCCTTATCTATTACATCTGTGTGGCAAGGAGTTTTGAATAATTTTAACATAATGGGGTCCAAATATAAGTGGTTGGCTGATCAGAGACATTTGGTTGGTCCGGACCTGTGTATTGGTGATATTGTGTGGTTGTCCTTGAGTAACATTAGGTTGAAGGTTCCTTTTTGGAAACTGACACCTAAGTTCATCAGTCCTTATGAGATTGTGGCCATTGTCAATCCTGTAGCAATCCGCCTTGCTTTGCCACCTACCTTTAAGATTGTCTGGTCTCTACTCAAAAAGTATGTTTCGTCTTCTATACCATCACCACTACCTCCATCCATGGTTATTGTTGATGGGAATTTGAATTTTCAGATTGCCAAGATCATTGATTCTCGCTTGGTTCTTTGGTTACCACAATATCTGGTACACTGGAAGGGTTGTGGGTCAGCATCCGACGTCTATGTGGTCAGGTTGACATGGACTATTCACGTGACATCCTGATAGACACTGAGGTTCCGGAGGTCCCTCATAGAAGGGTGGTACTGCAACGGGTTTACCGCAACAGAGAGGAGCCAACAGTTTCATCTCAGCTAGTTTAGATTGATAGCGTACTGTGTCAAATCGACCTTCCAGCATACAAATTTGGAGTGCTAGCTCTGTGGTGAAGCCACAAGTCACCACTTCAGCATATAAATCCATAGTGCTGCTCATTCTGTGGTACAGCGACCAGTTGCCACTTCAGTATATAAATCCATAGTGCTGCTGATTCTGTAGTACAGCGAACAGTCACCACTTTAGCATATAAATCCATAGTGTTGATGATTCTGTGGTACAGCGACCAGTCAGCACTTCAGCATATAAATCCCTTATCCTAATTGTGTGGATCAGCCAAAAGTCCACATTTTAAGCCTATAAATCATTTGTGCTAATTGTGTGGTCTAGTTACAAATCCACATTTCAGCACATCAATCTTTTGTGCTAATTGTGTGGTCCTGCCACAATTCCACATTTCAGCATATAAATCTTTTGTGCTAATTGTGTGATCTAGCCACAAGTCCACATTTCAGCATCTAAATCCTTTGTGCTGATTGTGTGGTCCAGCCACCAGTCTACATTTCAGCATATCAGTCTTTTATGCTAATTGTATGGTCCTGTGACCAGTCCACATTTCAGCATATAAATCCTTTGTGCTAATTGCGTACTCCAGCCACCAGTTCACATTTCAGTATCTAAATCCTTTGGGTTAATTGCGTGGTCCAGTCACCAGTCCATATTTCAGCATGTAACTCTTTTGTGCTAATTCTGTGGTCTAGCCACACAATCTCAGCAAATAAATAACGATTGTTAATTTAGTCGCAAGTGACTGACAGGTCTGGGCTTAAAGTTGTGAAACAGCTGGTTAAAAGAAGGGAAGCGTACATCCAACATGAGTGGGAAAAAGAGAGGTTGTGGTGGAAAGGGGAATAGGCGTGGTGCTCGTGGGGTAGGCGGTAATGTTACCAAAAGCAGTACTGAACAAACACCAGCTCATTCTATCCAAAGACAACTGACGACTTCTGTTAGTGGACCGGCTACTCTACTCATTTTCTTTGGCAGCTGCCCAGCGGTACGCCTTGTAGATAATTTTTTTGAAATGTGGAGACTCCAAGTTGAGTTTTCATCTGGTGGGTTGCCTGTAGTTGAAAGGGTCTCAGAGCACTATTATACAATTTCTACTATGGGGAAATTTATATCACTTTATTAGTGTGTGCCAATAATTTTTAGAAATGTGGAGACTCCAAGTTGGGTCTCCATTTGGTGAGTTGCATGTAGTGGAAGGGGTCTCAGAGCCCCATCATACTATTTCTACTGTGGGAAAATTGATGCCACTTTAGTGGTGAGTGCCAATGATTTTTTTGAAATATGGAGACTCCAAGTTGGGTCTCCATCTGGAGGGTTTCCTGTTGACAAAGGGGTCTCAGAGCACCAACAAAATAAACAGCAATAGATGATTGAAGATCATGCAATATATTATTGAATAAGTAAATAAATAAGTAAAGTGCACAGAAAATTATACCCAAAGGGTGTGCCCCCGGAAGAAGCTAATTGCGAAACAGCGCTCTTCAGGCAGGGGGAGCATCACCAGCATCTACGGCCCTTTGCACAGCCTTTACAGTCCCTGCTTTCAATTTTACGTTTTTCAGTGTACAACAGATAATTTCACTACACCCTTTATTCTCCAATTCTTTGGACTTTGTCTTTTTCATCTCCTTTCCAAGGTTATATTCTGTTGAAATAGGTTTTTTTTTCACTCCTCAGCAAAATTAGCAAGAAATTAGCACTTGCTGAGTTTACAGTTTATTAGCCCTTACTAGTCCATACTCAGGGGTTATAGGAACTTAGAACATCAAAGTCTTATCCTTTGGGGTATAATTTTCTGTGCACTTTACTTATTTATTCAATAATAATAATATCTTCGATTATCTATTGCTGTATATTTTACTAGTCATCCTCCCCCTTTGATTGGCGGACTCATTGCCCTGTCTTTTTTATTATAGATATTAAATTATATTACATTTTTATAAATAAAATTAACTTTTAAATTTAATTTTTTGTCTTAAATCACTTCTTGTCTTTTATGGCACCTTTATTTACCATAATAGACTATGCTTATAATGTATCATTGAAGTGACTTTGGCCATCATTAAATAGGACTATGAGAATGACTGCACTTACTTTCAGTCAACTACCTGTGTTACTATATTTAAATGTTATTTGTGTCACCTGAGTGTGGCTGAGTAGAAAAGCAGTATGAAGTGTTGCATGAGGTATCAGGGTTCCCAGCACAGCAGGCCTACACTGGTCCCTCACACACCTATTCATTTTAAAGGGAATCTGTCACCTCATTTTTTGCATATAAGCGGCGGCCACTGCCATTAGGGGCTTATCTACAGCATTATATAATGCTGTAGATAAGGCCCTGATGTCACTTGAAAGATAAGAAAAACAACTTAGATTATACTCACCCGGGGCGGTCCGGTGCGGTCTGGGTCCGATGGGCGTCGCAGGTCTCAGTATGGCACCTCCCATCTTCATGTGATGACGTCCTCTTCCTTGCTTCTGTCGCAGCTCCTGTGCAGGCGTAATTCTCTGCCTTGTTGAGGTCAGCGTAAAGTACTGCAGTGCGTCGGCGCCGGGCCTCTCTGACCTTTCCCGGTGCCTGCGCACTGCAATACTTTGCTCTGCCCTCAACAGGGCAAATTGTTCTACTTATCTTTCAGGTTACATAGGGGGATTATCTACAGCATTATAGAATGCTGTAGATAAGCCCCTAATGGCGGTAGCCGCAGCTTATATGCGAAAAATAAGGTGACAGATTCCCTTTAATTTAAATAGAAAGCTGTAAATTCTGGCCCACGCCATGCCTCATGCATGGCCCATGCCTGACTGCTGAGCCATTATAAAGTTTCTATTGTGGGTCAATTGAGGCCACTTTTCTTGGTATCTGCCCCTAATTTTTTTAAATGTTTGGACTCCAAGTTGGGTCTCCTTCATGTGTGGTGCCTGTAACAGTAATGCTCCCAGACTGGCAGGCCTGCACTTATTTTAAGTCAATTACCTGTGTTACTATCCTTAAATGTTTCTAACAATAGCAGTCTACAAAGCTGATATTTGTGCCACCTAAGTGTGGCTGAGCAGAAAAGCAATTTGAGCTGTTGCATGAGGTATCAGGACTCCCAAAATAGCAGCCCTACACCAGTCCTTCACCCATGTCTTAATTTAACTTAAATTCAAAGCTGTAAATGCTGGCCCAGACCCAGTCTCATGCATTGCCCATTCCTGACTACTGTGCCATTATAAAATTTCTACTGTGGTTCAATTGATGTCACTTTTCCTGGTGTCTGCCCCTAATTTTCGGAAATATTTAGACTCCAAAGTTGAGTCTCCTTCATGTGTGTTAACTGAATTTGGCAGGGCTCCTAGTGCACCAGGCCTACACCTCTCACTCATTCAAGGGTTCTTGATCAATGTTAAGCTAGAAATGCTGGTCCAAGCCCTGTCCCATGCATCCATGCTGCGCAATTATACTATTTGTACACTAGGTCAATTAATAACACTTTTCTTGGTGTTTGCCCCTAAGTTGAGCTGTTTTGATAGCTTTTGGTCCCCTCCTGAAGGTGTTGTCTATGCATTTGGTTTTGCCTGTCATTGAATTCAATGGGGTTCGATAGCACAAACCTCAATTTTATAGACTAATATTGATATAAAAATATAAGGAAAGTAACACAGGTAGTTGACTTAAAGTAAGTGTAGGCCCACCTGTCTAGGAGACCTACTTACATGAGCAACTCACCAGATGGAGACCCAAGTTGGAGTCACCACATTTCAAAAACTAATTGTCACACACCACTAAAGTGGAATCAATTTCCACAAAGTAGAAATATTAAAATAGGCCTCTGACACACCTTCCACCACAGGCAACCCACTATATGGAGACCCAACTTGGAGTCTCCACATTTAAAAAAAATTGTTTGTAATAACAGCAGCAGTAGCAACAGCAGGCATAGAAGATACCATGAATATGTCACAGACTGCAATAACATGAGATCAATACATGACACTAAAAATGACACCATCGTCTAGTCTGTCCAATCTGCGACTGGGTTGCAAAAGTCATCGGAGATCCATGACTTATTCATTTTAATGAAAGTTAGGCAGTCTTCATTTTGAGGAGAGCAATACAGCAGTGAGGCACACAGTGTGCAACTCAGTTGCACATGTCCAACCCTGGGAACGTCAAGGTGTCATCGCCAAAACATTACCAGCAGCATTTTAAGTGGCAGAAGCAATTTCTGTGAGTTAATTCATTTTATAGACCAGCCCATGCACCAGCAGAAGTACAACTCTGTCACGTTGTGAATGACTGCAGAGGATGGTGCAGGAGTATGTGGAGCTCAATATCAATGCTATCGGGGGGGTTGGACCCTTATACATTTTCACCTTCAGTAATGGAAGAGTGGCCTTGACTCGCCTGTCACGCCTTGAATGTTTTGTCTCGTGTCTTTAGCGCTGCTGGTGGTGTTCTGACGGATAAGTGCATCCGGCTGGTCATCTACATGTTGGAGCACACTTTGAATAGTCTGCATGAGGAGGTGATGGTCCCAGAGTAGTGTTGAGCATTCCGATACTGCAAGTATCGGGTATCGGCCGATACTTGCTGTATCGGAATTCCGATACCGAGATCCGATATTTTTGTGATATCGGGTATCGGTATCGAAACAACATTAATGTAAAAATGTGTAAAAGAGAGAATTAAAATAAAAAATATTGCTATACTCACCTCTCCGACGCAGCCTGCACCTTACCGAAGGAAGCGGCAGCGTTCTTTGTTTAAAATTCGCGCTTTTCTTTCCTTTACGTGAGTCCCGGCTTGTGATTGGTTGCGTGCCGCCCATGTGACCGGGACGCAACCAATCACAGCAAGCCGTGACGTAATTTCAGGTCCTTCAGGATTTTAAAATTACGTTCCGGCGTTGTGATTGGTTGCGTCGCAGTCACATGGGAGACGCAACCAATCACAGCAAGCCGTGACGTAATTTCAGGTCCTTAAGGATTTTAAAATTACGTCCCGGCTTTGTGATTGGTTGCGTCGCAGTCACATGGGAGACGCAACCAATCACAAGCCGTGACGTCACGGGAGGCTGGACACGCGCCCATTTTAAAATTTTAAAATGCGCGCGTGTCCAGCCTCCCGGCTTGTGATTGGTTGACCGCGGCGCAACCAATCACAAGCCGGGACGTCACGGGAGGCTGGACACGCGCCCATTTTAAAAAGCGCGCGTGTCCAGCCTCCCGTGACGTCACGGCTTGTGATTGGTTAATGGCGGCCATGTTGCCGGGACGCGGACCAATCACAGCAAGCCGTGACGTAATTTCGTCACGGCTTGCTGTGATTGGTCCGCGTCCCGGCAACATGGGCGCCGTGACCAATCATAAGCCGGGACGTCACTGGAGGCTGGACACGCGCGCTTTTTAAAATAGGCGCGTGTCCAGCCTCCCGTGACGTCCCGGCTTGTGATTGGTTAATGGCGGCCATGTTGCCGGGACGCGGACCAATCACAGCAAGCTGTGACGTAATTTCGTCACGGCTTGCTGTGATTGGTCCGCGTCCCGGCAACATGGCCGCCCTGACCAATCACAAGCCGGGACTTCACGTAACCAAGTAAAAGCGCGAATTTTAAACAAACAACGCTGCCGGTTCCCTCGCTGAGGTCCAGGCTGCGTCGGAGAGGTGAGTATAGCGATATTTTTTATTTTAATTCTTTCTTTTACACATTTATATGGATCCCAGGGCCTGAAGGAGAGTTTCCTCTCCTTCAGACCCTGGGAACCATCAGGAATACCGTCCGATACTTGAGTCCCATTGACTTGTATTGGTATCAGGTATCGGTATCGGATTGGATCCGATACTTTGCCGGTATCGGCCGATACTTTCCGATACCGATACTTTCAAGTATCGGACGGTATCGCTCAACACTATCCCAGAGGAATAGCTACAATCAGAGGAGGATGCGGAAGAGATAGCAATATCTCAACAATAGTGATGCTGATGATGGCATCAGTGCTAACCATCTTAGTAGCCATTTCAAAACTGTGCTGAAGAGTACAGAGGTTCTTCACCATTGTTTTTCTTGTGAAATTCTCAATAAGTTTGATGTGTCACATGACCCTCATCCCAAAAAATAAAGTTGGATCCAAAAAGGCTGACTTCAAAATGGCCGCCATGGTCACCACCCATCTTGAAAAGTTTTCCCCTTTCATATACTATTGTACCCCAAACAGGAAGTTTATATCACCAACCATTACCATTTTATTTAGGTGTATTCATATAAATGGCCCACCCTGTACAATGAATACTACTGTGCATATGCCAAAGAAAAAGAGTTGGGTAGGCAGGCCAGTAACAATGTTGTAGGTGGTCTTTGGATATGATGAGACAGTGTTTGATCAGTTGAGCTTTCTTTCACATTAACAGTTAAGCCATGTACATGTTGAACACGAAGCCTATTCCCCCTTCCACCGCAACCTCGCTTTTTCCCACTCATGTTGCAAGCATATTCCCCTCTTGTACCCTGCTGTTTCACAACCTTAGGGCCACAGCTCTCAGTCATCTATCATTAAATGAACAATCACTATTTATTTTCATAGTTAGTGTGCCTGAATCACTGTTATTTCTAACGATTTTAACCCCTCAACGACCAGGGGTATTTTCGGTTTTGCATTTTCATTTTTTGCTTCCCTTCTTCCCAGAGGCATAACTTTTTTTATTTTTTGGTCAAAATGGCCATGTGAAGGCTTGTTTTTTTTGCGGGACAAGTTTTAATTTTGAACGCCATCATTGGTTTTACCATGTCTTGTAACAGAAAACAGGAAAAAAATTCCAAGTGCGGTGAAATTGCAAAAAAAGTGCAATCCTACGCTTGTTTTTTGTTTGACTTTTTTACTAGGTTCAATAAATGCTAAAACTGACTGCCACTATGATTCTCCAGGTCATTATGAGTTCATAGACACCAAACATGTCTAGGTTCTTTTTTATCTAAGTGGTGAAAAAAAATTCCAAACTGTAAAAAAAAAAAGTTGCCATTTTCCGAGACCCATAGCATCTCCATTTTTCGGAATCTGGAGCCAGGTGAGGGCTTATTTTTTGCGTGCCGATCTGACATTTTTATTTATTCCTTTTTGGTGCAGATATGTTCTTTGATTGCCCGTTATTGCATTTTATTGCAATGTTGCAACGACCAAAAATACATAATTCTGGCGTTTCAATTTTTTTTCTCATTATGCTGTTTACCAATTTGATTAATTCTTTTTTAAATTAATAAATCAGGCAATTTTGAATGCGGTGATACCAAATATGTGTATATTTGATTTTTTTTTAATTGTTTTATTTTGAATGGGGCACAAAGGGGTGATTTGAACTTTTATCTTTTTTATTTTTTTAATATTTTTAAAAACTTTTTTTTTTTTACTTTTTACATGCTTCAATAGTCTCCATGGGAGACTAGAAGCAGCATTTGTCCGATCGCCTCTGCTACATAGAGCAGGGCTGCAGTTCTGCTCTATGTAAAAAGGCAGAAGGCTAGTGGAGCGGCCCCCAAACGCAGGGCAGCGGGGTACTCGGTACCGGGTCTATCGATTCTGAGGATGTCACGGTGGCCTGACCCGGTCCATGGTCCTGCTAAGGGGCGCCCAATTAAAGATGTAGGTGACGGTGTAGGTTGCAGTAAATAACAAAGACACAGGGTTGCAGTCTCTTTACCTCTTTACTGAAGGCTTCGGCATCCGCAATCCAGAGCACTGCTAACAGGGCTGGCTGAGACCGGCCGGTCCGAAGGCACATCCAGAGTTCCCTTTTCAGGTGGAAATCAGTGGCCTTCCTACCAGCGCCTGTGTGTTGTAGTACTTCCCTGCTGAGCACCACGGGATATTCCTCACTAGGGTTGAGCGAAACGGGTCGGCCATTTTCAGAAGTCGCCGACTTTTGGCAAAGTCGGGTTTCATGAAACCCGACCCGACCCCTCTGTAGGGTCGGCGATGAGGTCAGCGATCTTCTGAATCTGGTATCGGAATTCCGATACCGAGTTCCGATATGTTTGCGATATCGGGAATCGGTATCTGAATCCATATTTAAGTGTTAAATAAAGAATCAAAATAAAAAATATTGATATACTCACCCTCGGACGCGCCCTGGTACTAACCGGCAGCCTTCCTACCTAAGAATGAGCGCGGGAATGACCTGCGGTGACGTCGCGGCTTGTGATTGGTCGCGAGCGGTCACATGGACAAGCCACGACGTCATCTAAGGTCCTTCACGCGCTCATTCTTAGGAAGGAAGGCTGCCGGAAAGAAGCAGGGTGCGTCCGAGGGTGAGTATATACCTAATAGCGCTTGAAAGACCTTAGATGACGTCACGGCTTGTGATTGGTCGCGTTGCGGTCATGTGACCGCTCCGTGACCAATCACAGGCCGCGACGTCATCTAAGGACTTTCAAGCGCTCATTCTGAGGTACAAAAGCTGCCGGTTACATCGGGCTGCGTCGGAGAGGTGAGTATATCAATATTTTTTATTTTTATTCTTTATTTTACACATTAATATGGATCCCAGGGCCTGAAGGAGAGTTTCCTCTCCTTCAGACCCTGGGAACCATAGTATCCCATTGCACTGCATTGGGTTTCGTGTTTCGGCCGACCCCAACTTTTTTATAGGATCGGCCGATTTCACTCGACCCGACTTTTGAGAAAGTCGGGTTTCGTGAAACCCGACCCGATCCTATAAAAATAAAAGTCACTCAACCCTAGTCCTCACAACTGTCGTGTATGTTTCTGTTCTTTCTCTCCGTCCCCCAGATGATATGGATAGGACGCACCCATATGACGGGGTAGGCCTGGAGTTATTTTATAGGGACCCTAGAGATGCCCCTCTCCCACAATTGCCTCCGTTGTCTTCATTAGGTGAAAAAGGTGAGACAGCCAACCTAAAGTTAACTGCCCTGCCATTGGTTCAAAGTAAGGTGTAGAGTCTATTACTTCCTCGGCGTTCCGGCCGCTGGCTACGCGCCTCAGAAGGATGTTGCTGATCTTGAGGCATGACTCCTTCTGGTTCTATCTCCCTTGTGCTGTGATCCCATTTCTCACTTCTCCACAATATACTTCGCTTCGTGTCCTTTCTAAGGAGTCTGCTGCTATAAGGCACAGGCACGGCTCCGTAACGATCTGTCTGTGCTAGGCCACTGTCAGGATCCCACCCCTGACAGGTCCTGTCTCGAACTCTCCCCAGCTACTTTCTTCCTCACTTCCTATCCAACCCCCAGTTTTACCCATGTGTGAGGAGTGGCCTAGCAGATAGGACCTTTTGCTCCCCCTGGCGGCCGGAGTGTGAAGTGTAATGTGTGTCTGTGATACCTGCAAGGTGAACTCTTTTAGTGCAATCAGACGTACCATCACTCCCCCTGGTGGAAGAGCGACGTTACTGCAACGACCAGACTCTGGGGCGCTGCACTAGCACTCAATTCTTATGGATATGACAGTGCTAGTGAACGGAGCCGATTGTCCCATAAACAATAGAGTATATATTCACTGCACTGGTACAAATTGAGGAATTTTGCTTCAAGTGAAAAATGTAATACAGGTGGCAGGTGTACAGACAGGCAAATTAACGTTTCGGCCAGTTAATGGCCTTGATTACAATGCCGACATTGGAAAAAATTCTCTAGGTTAGAACACAAAATGTCAATATGGATGGTTGGAGTAAGAGTGAATGGACAAAATCTTCTGTAAGTGGTAAAGTTGTGCATGCAGTCTCAAATGTGTCTTGGGAACAGCTGGATAGCGTTGCAGCAGAAGCCGGCATTGGTGGACGAGTGGGAGACGCTGGTACACATTTACCAGCATCTCCCACTTGTCCACCAACGCCGGCTCCTGTGGTATCGCTGCACCTGTTTCCACAACTGCGCTATCGCCATTGGATTTGGTTCCCTAACCTACATTACAGCACCGACCTGTTTTGTCTGAACTTGGTTTCAGACACAATACATTCGCTAAATAGCCACTGGTATCGGCTTCTGATGCAACGCTATCCAGCTGTTCCCAAGACACCTTCGTGTCTGCATGTGCAGCGCCCCAGAGTCCTGGTCGTTGCAGTAATGTTGTTCTTCCACCAGGGGGAGTGATGTTATGTCTGAAGGCAATAAAGGAGATCTTCTTACCAGGTATCACACTACACAACACATTTCAAACTCCAGGCCGCCAGGGGGAGCTATGCTTCTATCTATTAGGGCACTCCTCACAATTAGGTAAAACTGGTGGTTTGGATAGGAAGTTAGTCAGAAGCAGACAGATGCAGGCAGAAGCTGGCTGGAGAGAGAGGGAGCCAGATGCAGACTGCGGTCTGCGTAGGACGAAGCACCTGTCCCACATGTGGCAGCATCAAAAGAAAGAGACATTGAAGGGATTTGCGTTGCAGTGAGTGAGAAACGAAGTCATAGCAAAAAAGGAGAGGAAACCAGAAGGAGTTCTGCCCTGTAAAAGGCTGCCTCCTTTCTGAGGCGCAGTAAACCGGTAGCCAGAATACCAAGGGAGTAAGGAACTATGCGCTTCACTTCAGAGACTGGCAGGACAGTTAATTTCACGTTAGCTGCCCGACCTTACACCCAGGAGGCACGGTGGCAACTTGTGGGGGCCAGGGCGTGATAGAGTCCCTGTAAAAAGCCTCAGGCCATCAGTCATACGGGTTTGTCCTATCCTATCCATCAGGGGGACAGAGAGAAGGAGACATAACATCTGAAATAGTTGTGAGGACCTTACCGAGACGCTCAGCAGGGAGGTACTACAACACCCAGGCGCTAGAGGAAGGCTATTGAATTCCACCAGGATAAAGGGACTCTGGATTTGCCTTCAGACTGGCCGGACTCTGCCTACCCTGTGGTTCGTACCCTGGACTGTGGATGCTGAAGCCTTCAGTAAAGGTAAAGAGACTGCAACCTTGTGTCCTCGTTAGGGTTGAGCGAAACGGGTCGATCATTTTCAAAAGTCGCCGACTTTTGGCTAAGTCGGCGTCTCATGAAACCCGATCCGACCCCTGTGCTTGTCGGCCATGCGGTACGCGACTTTCGCGCCAAAGTCGCGTTTCAATGACGCGAAAAGCGCCATTTCTCAGCCAATGAAGGTGAACGCAGAGTGTGGGCAGCGTGATGACATAGATCCTGGTCCCCACCATCTTAGAGAAGGGCATTGCAGTGATTGGCTTGCTGTCTGCGGCGTCACAGGGGCTATAAAGGGGCGTTCCCGCCGACCGCCATCTTACTGCTGCTGATCTGAGCTTAGGGAGAGGTTGCTGCCGCTTCGTCAGAAGCAGGGAGAGCGTTAGGCAGGGTCCACTAACCACCAAACCGCTTGTGCTGTAGCGATTTCCACTGTCCAACACCACCTTCGGTGTGCAGGAACAGTGGAAGCTATTTTTTTTTTTTTTTTCCTCAGCGCTGTAGCTCATTGGGCTGCCCTAGAAGGCACCGTGATAGCTGTATTGCTGTGTGTACGCCACTGTGGAAACCAACTGCTTTTTTCAAAGCACATATCCTCTTGTTCCTTTCTGCACAGCTATCTTTTTTGTTTGTCCACACTTTTTATTTAATTTGTGCATCAGTCCACTCCTATTGCTGCCTGCCATACCTGGCTTAGATTACTGCAGGGAGATAGTAATTGTAGGACAGTCCCTGTTTTTTTTTTTTTTTTTTTTTTTTTGTGGGAGATTAAGATTGGCATTTCTGCTACAGTGCCATCCCTGTGTGTGCCATCTCTCACTGAGTGGGCCATAGAAAGCCTATTTATTTTTTCCGTGATTTGTGTTCTAAATTCTACCTCAACACAAAAACACTACATCAATCAGTGGTAGAAAAATATTGGCCTCAGTCAGGGCTTGTGTGCCACTGCTGTGTGTGCTATCTCTCATTCAGTGGGCTATAGAAAGCCTATTTATTTATTTATTTTTTTTCTTATTATTTGGTTTCTAAAGTCTCCCTGAAAAAAAAAAAAACCTAAAAAAACAGTGGGAGAGTAATATTGCCCTTTCAGCTTGTGTGCCAGTCTTGACTCCTGGGTGTGCCACCTCTCTCTCATTCAGTGGGCCATAGAAAGCCTATTTATTTTTTTGGTTTTTTTAATATTATTTGGTTTCTAAAGTCTCCCTGAAAAAAAAAAAAACATAAAAAAACAGTGGGAGAGTAATATTGCCCTTTCAGCTTGTGTGCCAGTCTTGACTCCTGGGTGTGCCACCTCTCTCATTCAGTGGGCCATAGAAAGCCTATTTATTTTTTTAAAAAAATATTATTGGGTTTCTAAAGTCTCCCTTAAAAAACAAAAAATACATAAAAAAACAGTGGGAGAGTAATATTGCCCTTTCAGCTTGTGTGCCAGTCTTGACTCCTGGGTGTGCCACCTCTCTCATTCAGTGGGCCATAGAAAGCATTTTTTTTTTTTTCCTTGATTTGTGTTCTAAAATCTACCTCAACACAAAAACACTACATCAATCAGTGGTAGAAAAATATTGGCCTCAGTCAGGGCTTGTGTGCCACTGCTGTGTGTGCTATCTCTCATTCAGTGGGCTATAGAAAGCCTATTTATTTATTTATTTTTTTTCTTATTATTTGGTTTCTAAAGTCTCCCTGAAAAAAAAAAAAAAAAAAAAAAACAGTGGGAGAGTAATATTGCCCTTTCAGCTTGTGTGCCAGTCTTGACTCCTGGGTGTGCCACCTCTCTCTCATTCAGTGGTCCATAGAAAGCCTATTTATTTTTTTGGTTTTTTTAATATTATTTGGTTTCTAAAGTCTCCCTGAAAAAAAAAAAACATAAAAAAACAGTGGGAGAGTAATATTGCCCCTTCAGCTTGTGTGCCAGTCTTGACTCCTGGGTGTGCCACCTCTCTCATTCAGTGGGCCATAGAAAGCCTATTTATTTATTTTTTTAAATATTATTGGGTTTCTAAAGTCTCCCGTAAAAAACAAAAAATACATAAAAAAACAGTGGGAGAGTAATATTGCCCTTTCAGCTTGTGTGCCAGTCTTGACTCCTGGGTGTGCCACCTCTCTCATTCAGTGGGCCATAGAAAGCATTTTTTTTTTTTCCTTGATTTGTGTTCTAAAATCTACCTCAACACAAAAACACTACATCAATCAGTGGGAGAAAAATATTGGCCTCAGTCAGGGCTTGTGTGCCACTGCTGTGTGTGCTATCTCTCATTCAGTGGGCTATAGAAAGCCTATTTATTTTTTTGGTTTTTTTAATATTATTTGGTTTCTAAAGTCTCCCTGAAAATAAAAAAAAAAAAACTTAAAAAAACAGTGGGAGAGTAATATTGCCCTTTCAGCTTGTGTGCCAGTCTTGACTCCTGGGTGTGCCACCTCTCTCTCTCATTCAGTGGGCCATAGAAAGGCTATTTATTTTTTTGGTTTTTTTAATATTATTTGGTTTCTAAAGTCTCCCTGAAAAAAATAAATAAATAAATTAGGTGGGAGATTAATATTGACATTAGTGCTTGAGTGACAGTCCTGCGTGTGTGTCATCTCTGTGATTTTGTGCCACAGAAAACAGAGTGTGTAACATTGTGCCTGATTTTCCTTGTGGTCTCACCAACCTGTTAAGGGATATTGAAATCATACTGAAGTTATAGCTCACCGTGTAAGTTGTTTGACAGCAACAAATAAAGTTACTTTGGTTAAGATTTTAAAACAATGAGGAAGTCTGGTGCAAGAGGTCGTCGTGGGCGTTCATTGTCAGCTGGTAATGATGGTAGTGGTAGTGGAGCATCAGGTGGTCGTGGGGATAAAAATATTCCACCTAAGTCTGGAGCTGTGGAGCCAGTTTCGTCGTCAGGCTACACAAGGCCTCGAACGCTCTCTTTTCTGGGAGTAGGAAAACCACTTTTAAAGGCGGAGCAGCAACAGCAAGTTTTGGCTTACATTGCAGACTCAGCCTCTAGCTCTTTTGCCTCCTCTTCCGAAACTGGTAAATGTAAAAGCAGCGCGTCGCTTGTGGATGTTCACGGTCAGGGACAAGTCGCTTCCTTGTCCTCCTCAGCAAAAACTACAACAAGAGAGAAGGATGCAGCAGGCGACACAACGGGTCACTCCATGGAGCTCTTTACACATACCGTCCCTGGCTTAGAAAGTGAAACATTTAACAGGCCATGCCCATTACAAGTATATTCTGACATGGAGTGCACTGATGCACAGCCACAGCCAGAGTACTATGCTGCTCCTTTGACTCAGACCACCACATTGCCCTCTCAGGGTACAGATCCACAATCAGACCCTGATGAGACTATGTTGCCCCGCCACGAACGCTATACCACCGACCGACACAGTGACACAGACGAAGTTGCACACGAGCTCGAAGAGGAGGTAATAGATGACCCAGTTATTGACCCCGATTGGCAGCCATTGGGGGAACAGGGTGCAGGCGGCAGTAGTTCAGAAGCGGAGGTGGAGGAGGGGCCGCAGCAGGCCATCAACATCGCAACAGGTTCCATCTGCCGGGCCCGTATCTGGCCCAAAACGCGTGTCAAAGCCAAAACCTGTTGGAGGACAGCGTGGCCATCCGGTTAAAGCTCAGTCTGCAATCCCTGAAAAGGGATCCGAGTCTAGGAAGAGTGCAGTCTGGCATTTTTTTAAACAACATCCAACTGATCAGCGCAAAGTCATCTGTCAAAAATGTTCAACTAGCTTAAGCAGAGGTCAGAATCTGAAAAGTCTAAATACTAGTTGCATGCATAGACACTTAACCACCATGCATTTTCAAGCCTGGACTAACTACCAAACGTCCCTTAAGGTTGTAGCACCCTCGGCCAATGAAGCTAGTCAGCAACGCAACATCCCTTCCGTCACTGTAAGGCCACCATTTTCCGCACCACCGGCAGTATCTGTGCAGGTTTCTTTGCCAGCCAAAAGCAGTCAGGGTCAGGGAACCACCAGTTTTGTAGGAGGAAATATTGCATCTAGGGCACCGGCGGAAACAATACCGTCTCCAACCGTCTCTCAGTCTGCCATGTACACCGGCACACCCGAAAGTTCCACGATCTCCAGCTCTCCAGTCCAGCTCACCCTACATGAGACTCTGGTTAGAAAAAGGAAGTACTTATCCTCGCATCCGCGTACACAGGGTTTTAACGCCCACATAGCTAGACTAATCTCGTTAGAGATGATGCCCTACCGGTTAGTTGAAAGCGAAGCTTTCAAAGCCCTGATGGAGTACGCTGAACCACGATACGAGCTACCCAGTCGACACTTTTTTTCCAGAAAAGCCATCCCAGCCCTGCACCAGCATGTTAAACAGCGCATCGTCCATGCACTCAGGCAATCTGTGAGTACAAAGGTGCACCTGACTACAGATGCATGGACCAGTAGGCATGGCCAGGGACGTTATGTGTCCATCACGGCACACTGGGTGAATGTGGTGGATGCAGGGTCCACAGGCGACATCAATTTAGGGACAGTTGTGCCTAGCCCACGGTCTAGGAAACAGTTGGCTGTAGGCGTTCGCACCCCCTCCTCCTCCTCCTCCTCGTCCTCCTGCAGAAGCTACAGCTCTTCCACAGAACGCAGTCTGCCAACCACTCCATCGGCAGATGACACTGTTGCACACCAGTTGTCCCATTATGGGCCAGCTACTGCCAAGCGTCAGCAGGCTGTATTGGCTATGAAGTGTTTGGGCGACAACAGACACACCGCGGAAGTTCTATCCGAGTTCTTGCAACAAGAAACGCAGTCGTGGCTGGGCACAGTAGATCTTGAGGCAGGCAAGGTAGTGAGTGATAACGGAAGGAATTTCATGGCTGCCATCTCCCTTTCCCAACTGAAACACATTCCTTGCCTGGCTCACACCTTAAACCTGGTGGTGCAGTGCTTATTGAAAACTTATCCTGGGTTCTCCGACCTGCTCCTCAAAGTGCGTGCACTTTGCTCACATATCCGACGTTCGCCTGTACACGCCAGCCGTATGCAGACCTATCAGCGGTCTTTGAACCTTCCCCAGCATCGCCTAATCATAGACGTTGCAACAAGGTGGAACTCAACACTGCACATGCTTCAGAGACTGTGCGAACAGAGGCGTGCTGTTATTTATTTGTGGGAGGATACACGGGCAGGCAGTAGGATGGCAGACATGGAGTTGTCAGGTGTGCAGTGGTCTAAGATACAAGACATGTGTCAAGTCCTTCAGTGTTTTGAGGAATGCACACGGCTGGTTAGTGCAGACAACGCAGTAATAAGCATGAGCATCCCCCTAATGCGTCTGCTGATGCAAAGTTTGACGCACATAAAGGAGCAGGCGTCTGCACCAGAGGAAGAGGAAAGCCTTGATGACAGTCAGCCATTGTCTGGTCAGGGCAGTGTACAGGACGAGGTAGCGGGCGAAGAGGAGGTGGAGGACGAGGAGGATGATGGGGATGAGTATATTTTTAATGCCGAACCTTTCCCGGGGGCACAGGAAATTGGTTGCGTGTCACGGCCGGGTTCTGGTTTTTTGAGGGACACAAGTGACGTAGATTTGCCTGCAACTGCCCCTCAACCAATCACAACCGGAGATTTGACAACTGGAACTTTGGCCCACATGGCGGATTATGCCTTACGTATCCTAAAAAGGGACACACGCATTACGAAAATGATGAACGATGACGATTACTGGTTGGCCTGCCTCCTTGATCCACGCTATAAAGGCAAATTGCAAAATATTATGCCACATGAGAACTTGGAACTAATATTAGCAACCAAACAATCAACTCTTGTTGACCGTTTGCTTCAGGCATTCCCAGCACACAGCGCACGTGATCGTTCTCACACGAGCTCCAGGGGGCAGCAGACTAGGAGTGTTAGGGGTGCACACATCAGAAGTGGCGTTGGACAGAGGGGTTTTCTGACCAGGTTGTGGAGTGATTTTGCTATGACCGCAGACAGGACAGGTACTGCTGCATCAATTGAAAGTGACAGGAGACAACATTTGTCCAGTATGGTTACTAACTATTTTTCATCCCTTATCGATGTTCTCCCTCAACCGTCATTCCCATTTGATTACTGGGCCTCCAAATTAGACACCTGGCCAGAATTGGCAGAATATGCATTGCAGGAGCTTGCTTGCCCGGCAGCAAGTGTCCTATCAGAAAGAGTATTCAGTGCTACAGGTTCAATATTAACCGAAAAAAGGACTCGTCTGGCTACCCAAAATGTTGACGATCTAACATTCATTAAAATGAACCACAACTGGATTTCGAAATCTTTTGCCCCACCTTGCCCGGCCGACACCTAGCTTTCCTATGAAAAGCTCTTGCCTGTGAATTACTTTTCTAATGTCTAATTTGCTGCAGCTGATTGTACAGCATACGACATGTTTACACCTCCCTAAATGGCAAAACTCCCCACACGGGGCCGTGGTATCGCGACTTGGCGCAAGCACCCGTGAGACTGCTGTTTGTCTGAAGAGGTGGGTGTGCTCGCTTTTGGTTGACGGCATTGCTACTGGGTCCCTCATAGTACAATGTAGTGTCTCTGGCGGTGGTGGTGCGCACCCAACGTCAGACACACCGTTGTAACATGAGGGGCCCTGGGGCGGTCCCGCCGGCCTCAAGAGAGTTCCCCCCTACCCCAGCTCAAAATGTGCTCTACCACGTGCAAAATTATGTCGCACAGCTCCACCAATCTTTAGTCTATTCGCTGACATCATTCAATGTCTGGCACTGACAATACAAATTTGTAGACATCTATGATGCAACTTAAAGTAGTCTGTGTCTGTGTTACTGTGTTGTTAATTACTATGTCAGAAACTCAGTAGATGAGCCCACCCCTGTACCTAAGTATGCCACCTTTTTTTTTGTTTTGGTTGTTTTGCGAGACATTAACATCTATTTATATTTTGGGAGTACTGGGACAGACACTCCTTGCACTACTCCTCCACTCACCACCAAGCTGCCTGTGTATCCATGTAACCGCTGTAAAGCTGCCATGAGCCTATTGTTTGTTATTTTAGGCCTTTGATAGCCTGTCTGCGGTCCCTACTTTAAATACTCCTCCACTCATCACCAGCTGCCTGCCCGTGTATCCATGTAACCGCTGTAAAGCTGCCATGAGCCTATTGTTTGTTATTTTAGGCCTTTGATAGCCTGTCTGCGGTCCCTACTTTAAATACTCCTCCACTGACCACCAAGCTGCCTGCCCGTGTATCCATGTAACCGCTGTAAAACTGCCATAAGCCTATTGTTTGTTATTTTAGGCCTTTGATAGCCTGTCTGCGGTCCCTACTTTAAATACTCCTCCACTCACCACCAAGCTGCCTGTGTATCCATGTAACCGCTGTAAAGCTGCCATGAGCCTATTGTTTGTTATTTTAGGCCTTTGATAGCCTGTCTGCGGTCCCTACTTTAAATACTCCTCCACTCACCACCAAGCTGCCTGTGTATCCATGTAACCGATGTAAAACTGCAGTATTTTGCTTATAAAAAAGAAAATACTGGAGAGATATCAAATGCAGACATTTTAACATTAAAAACAAAAACACATACAACAAAAAACTGGTACAGTACAAAAATTGGCCACCAGCTACAAAAACTTTCTCCTGCAAGTAGTTAACTGAAAGGTTTTTTTCCATTGAAAACACAGATATGGCATCCACCGAGTGTTGTCCTGTCGCGTCTTCTTTATATTATTGCCAAGAAGCTGCAACTGAATAAAGCTGAGCTTCTACCTTCTGCCTCTTATTAACTGCTTTTTTTAAAAAAAATTGTCCACCAGCTACAAAAACTTGCTCCTGCAAGTAGTTAACTGAAAGGTTTTTTTCCATTGAAAACACAGATATGGCATCCACCGAGTGTTGTCCTGTCGCGTCTTCTTTATATTATTGCCAAGAAGCTGCAACTGAATAAAGCTGAGCTTCTACCTTCTGCTTCTTATTAACTGCTTTTTTTTTATAAAATTGGCTGTTCCGGCCTACTAAAGGTGTCTGTCTGCCCCTGCCTGGTGTTGTCCTCAACTGAATAAAGCTGAGCTTCAACCTTCTGTTCCAAATTACCATTTTTAAAAATGCAATTGGCTGTTCCGGCCTACTAAAGGTGAATGTCTGCCCCTGCCTGGTGTTGTCCTCAACTGAATAAAGCTGAGCTTCTACCTTCTGTTCCAAATTACCATTTTTAAAAATGCAATTGGCTGTTCCGGCCTACTAAAGGTGAATGTCTGCCCCTGCCTGGTGTTGTCCTCAACTGAATAAAGCTGAGCTTCTACCTTCTGTTCCAAATTACCATTTCTAAAAATGCCTTTGGCTGTTCCGGCCTACTAAAGGTGAATGTCTGCCCCTGCCTGGTGTTGTCCTCAACTGAATAAAGCTGAGCTTCTACCTTCTGTTCCAAATTACCATTTCTAAAAATGCCATTGGCTGTTCCGGCCTACTAAAGGTGTCTGTCTGCCCCTGCCTGGTGTTGTCCTCAACTGAATAAAGCTGAGCTTCTACCTTCTGTTCCAAATTACCATTTTTAAAAATGCCATTGGCTGTTCCGGCCTACTAAAGGTGTCTGTCTGCCCCTGCCTGGTGTTGTCCTCAACTGAGTAAAGCTGAGCTTCAACCTTCTGTTCCAAATTACCATTTTTAAAAATGCAATTGGCTGTTCCGGCCTACTAAAGGTGTCTGTCTGCCCCTGCCTGGTGTTGTCCTAAACTGAATAAAGCTGAGCTTCTACCTTCTGCCTCTTACTAACTGCTGTTTTTTTAAAAAATTGGCTGTTCCGGCCTACTAAAGGTGTCTGTCTGCCCCTGCCTGGTGTTGTCCTCAACTGAATAAAGCTGAGCTTCAACCTTCAGTTCCAAATTACCATTTTTAAAAATGCAATTGGCTGTTCCGGCCTACTAAAGGTGAATGTCTGCCCCTGCCTGGTGTTGTCCTCAACTGAATAAAGCTGAGCTTCTACCTTCTGTTCCAAATTACCATTTTTAAAAATGCAATTGGCTGTTCCGGCCTACTAAAGGTGAATGTCTGCCCCTGCCTGGTGTTGTCCTCAACTGAATAAAGCTGAGCTTCAACCTTCAGTTCCAAATTACCATTTTTAAAAATGCAATTGGCTGTTCCGGCCTACTAAAGGTGTCTGTCTGCCCCTGCCTGGTGTTGTCCTCAACTGAATAAAGCTGAGCTTCTACCTTCTGCCTCTTACTAACTGCTGTTTTTTTAAAAAATTGGCTGTTCCGGCCTACTAAAGGTGTCTGACTGCCCCTGCCTGGTGTTGTCCTCAACTGAATAAAGCTGAGCTTCAACCTTCTGTTCCAAATTACCATTTTTAAAAATGCAATTGGCTGTTCCGGCCTACTAAAGGTGAATGTCTGCCCCTGCCTGGTGTTGTCCTCAACTGAATAAAGCTGAGCTTCTACCTTCTGTTCCAAATTACCATTTTTAAAAATGCAATTGGCTGTTCCGGCATACTAAAGGTGAATGTCTGCCCCTGCCTGGTGTTGTCCTCAACTGAATAAAGCTGAGCTTCAACCTTCAGTTCCAAATTACCATTTTTAAAAATGCAATTGGCTGTTCCGGCCTACTAAAGGTGTCTGTCTGCCCCTGCCTGGTGTTGTCCTCAACTGAATAAAGCTGAGCTTCAACCTTCAGTTCCAAATTACCATTTTTAAAAATGCAATTGGCTGTTCCGGCCTACTAAAGGTGTCTGTCTGCCCCTGCCTGGTGTTGTCCTCAACTGAATAAAGCTGAGCTTCTACCTTCTGCCTCTTACTAACTGCTGTTTTTTTAAAAAATTGGCTGTTCCGGCCTACTAAAGGTGTCTGTCTGCCCCTGCCTGGTGTTGTCCTCAACTGAATAAAGCTGAGCTTCAACCTTCTGTTCCAAATTACCATTTTTAAAAATGCAATTGGCTGTTCCGGCCTACTAAAGGTGAATGTCTGCCCCTGCCTGGTGTTGTCCTCAACTGAATAAAGCTGAGCTTCTACCTTCTGCCTCTTACTAACTGCTGTTTTTTTTAAAAATTGGCTGTTCCGGCCTACTAAAGGTGTCTGTCTGCCCCTGCCTGGTGTTGTCCTCAACTGAACAAAGCTGAGCTTCCACATTCTGGCTTTCGCCCTATACTATCAGATATTAAACTGCATTTGGCCTACTAGTGTGGTTATGCCCTTGAAACAGTGTCTGCTGCTCTTGGGTTTGCTACTCCACTGAACAAAGCAATGCCGCCTGTTTAGTCCTGTTACCAATTTTGAACTGCATTTAGCCTACTTTATTCTTTGGCCCTATATCTGTTTCCTCCTCATCCTGCCCATTGCCCAGCCACTGCTAGATGAGTCTGCTGGTACATTGACCTAGACCACTACATTCCCCTTATACTCTACACAGCCAGAATCTGACCCTGCTGAAAGTAAGGTTCCCCTTCCCGCATGTTATACCACCTTACACAGGGACAGAGAGGAAGGTGCAGATGAAAGTGCAGGTTCCTTCATCAGGTGGGGGGGCATACTCGTTGGCGACGTCACTGGCACAGGGCCCCTCAGAGTACGCAAAAGTGTCGCTGCTGGTGGGAGGCGCCCCCGCCATGCAAACACACATCGCTGTACTTTGAGGGGCCCTGTGCCAGTGCCAATGCGAACGAGTGGGCCCCCCCTGCTTGCTCAGGATCACAGCACTTGCAACGTTGAAATACTTACCTTTCCCTGCAACACCGCCGTGACGTAGTCCGCATTTCCTGGGCCCACGAAAAACTTGAGCCGGCCCTACTCCCCCCACAACTTTTGCCAAATGACCCCCAATTCCCTATGCCCAACTATTATTATAAAGTTAATTAAGATTGACAAGCTTCAGAAACAAGAATGGATGTTTTTGGCATTAAAATGGGCACTGTAGGTGTTTTCCTGGCCTCCACTCACTGCCGACTATGCTTCCCCATTGACTTGCATTGGGTTTCGTGTTTCGGTCGATCTCCGACTTTTAGCGATAATCGGCCGACTGCACTCGACTCGACTCTGGACAAAATCGGGTTTCACAAAACCCGACTCGATCTTAAAAAAATGAAAGTCGCTCAACTCTAGTCCTCGTTATTCACTGCGCCTTACATCATTCACCATCACCATCTACACCTCTGGGAAGCCCTGGGGATACACTTCACCTGTGGGAAGGCATACCATCTCGCTGCCATAACATCACCCCAGCGGACCCCTTAAAGCAGCGTCAGTCACCCTGACCGAATACCACAGGTGGCGTCACAAACATTATTCCCATAAAAAACTCTTCCTTTTATTGGACTCCCTTCAAAAGGCCACGGACCGGGTCAGGCAACTGTGACATTCCCCGAACCGAAGTACCCGGTACCGAGTACACCATTGCCCTTACGTGGGGGTGCTCCACATGCACAACTTTACCACTTACGGAAGATTTTGTCCATTCACTCTCACTCCAACCATCCATATTGACATTTCGTGTTCTAACCTAGAGAAATTTTTCCAAGGGCGGCATTGTGATCCAAGGCATTAACTGGCCGAAACGTTAATTTGCCTGTCAGTTCACCTGCCACCTGTATTAAATTTTTCACTTGAATCAAAATTCCTCAATTTGTACGAGTGCAGTGATTATATACTCTATTGTTCTGCTCTATGTAGCAGAAATGCTCACTTGCTATGAGCGCCAACCATTAACCCCTTAATCCCATATGACGTACTATCCCGTCGAGGTGGGGTGGGCCTTAATTCCCACCGACGGGACAGTACATCATATGCGATCGGCTGCGCTCACGGGGGGAGCGCGGCCGATCGCGGCCGGGTGTTAGCTGACTGTCGCAGCTGACGTCCGGCACTATGTGCCAGGAGCGGTCACGGACCGCCCCCGGCACATTAACCCCCGGCACACTGTGATCAAACATGATTGCAGTGTTCCGGCGGTATAGGGAAGCATCGCGCAGGGAGGGGGCTCCCTGCGGGCTTCCCTGAGACCCTCGGAGCAACGCGATGTGATCGCGTTGCTCCGAGCGTCTCTTACCTCCTATCCCTGCAGGCCACAGATCCAAAATGGCCAGGGGGCTGCATCCGGGTCCTGCAGGGACTACTTCCGGGTCCAGAGCAGGCGCTGGTAAGCCTGCAGCGCTGTAAGTCAGATCACTGATCTTACAGAGTGCTGTGCAAAAAGTCAGATCAGAGATCTGTGATGTCCCCCCCTGGGACAAAGTAAAAAAAAAAAAAAAAAAATTCCACATGTGTAAAAAAAAATGAAAAAAAAATTCATAAATAAAGAAAAAAATATATATATATTATTCCCATAAATACATTTCTTTATCTAGATTAAAAAAACAAACAATAAAAGTACACATATTTAGTATCGCCGTGTCCGTAACGACGCACCTTAAAAACTGTCCCACTAGTTAACCCCTTCAGTGAACACCGTAAGAAAAAAAAAAAAAAAACGAGGCAAAAAACAACTCTTTATTATCAAACCCCCGAACAAAAAGTGGAATAACAGGCGATCAAAAAGACGGATATAAATAACCAGGATACCGCTGAAAATGTCATCTTGTCCTGCAATAAACGACCTGCCATACAGCATCATAAGCAAAAAAATAATAAAGTTATAGTCCTCAGAATAAAGCGATGCCAAAATAATTATTTTTTCTATAAAATAGCTTTTATCGTATAAAAGCGCCAAAACATAAAAAAATTATATAAATGAGATATCACTGTAATCGTACTGACCCAAAGAATAAAGCTGCTTTATCAATTTTACCAAACGTGGAACGGTATAAACGCCTCCCCCAAAAGAAATTCACGAATAGCTGGTTTTTGGTCATTCTGTCTCACAAAAATAGGAATAAAAAGCGATCAAAAACTGTCATGTGCCTGAAAATGTTACCAATAAAAACATCAACTCGTCCCGCAAAAAACAAGACCTCACATGACTCTGTGGACCAAAATATGGAAAAATTATAGGTCTCAAAATGTCGAGACGCAAAAACTTTTTTGCTATAAAAAGCGTCTTTTAGTGTGTGACAGCTGCCAATCATAAAAATCCGCTATAAAAAACGCTATTAAAGTAAATCAAACCCCCCTTCATCACCCCCTTAGATAGGGAAAAATAATAAAATTTAAAAAAGTATTTATTTCCATTTTCCCATTAGGGTTAGGGCTAGGGTTAGGGCTAGGGTTAGGGCTAGGGTTAGGGTTAGGGCTAGGGTTAGGGTTAGGGTTAGGGCTAGGGCTAGGGTTAGGGCTAGGGTTAGGGCTAGGGTTAGGGTTGGGGCTAGCGTTGGAACTAAATTTAGGGCTAGGGTTGGGGCTAAAGTTAGGGTTAGGGTTGGGGCTAAAGTTAGGGTTAGGGTTGGGGCTAAAGTTGGGGTTAGGGTTGGGGCTAAAGTTAGGGTTAGGGTTTGGATTACATTTACGGTTGGGATTAGGGTTGGGATTAGATTTAGGGATGTGTCTGGGTTAGGGGTGTGGTTAGGGTTACCGTTGGGATTAGGGTTAGGGGTGTGTTTGGATTAGGGTTTCAGGTAGAATTGGGGACAATGGGGAGTTTCCACTGTTCAGGCACATCAGGGGCTCTCCAAATGCAACATGGCGTCCGATCTCAATTCCAGCCAATTCTGCGTTGAAAAAAACAGTGCTCCTTCCCTTCCGAGCTCTCCCGTGCGCCCAAACAGGGGTTTACCCCAACATATGGGGTATCAGCGTACTCGGGACAAATTGGACAACAACTTTTGGGGTCCAAGTTCTTTTGTTATCCTTGGGAAAATAAAAATTTGGGGGGCTAAAAATAATTTTTGTGGGAAAAAAAGATTTTTTTTATTTTCATGGCTCTGCGTTGTAAACTGTAGTGAAACACTTGGGGGTTCAAAGTTCTCACAACACATCTAGATAAGTTCCTTGGGAGGTCTAGTTTCCAATATGGGGTCACATGTGGGGGGTTTCTACTGTTTGGGTACATCAGGGGCTCTGCAAATGCAACGTGACGCCTGCAGACCAATCCATCTAAGTCTGCATTCCAAATGACACTCCTTCCCTTCTGAGCTCTGCCATGCACCCAAACAGTGGTTCCCCCCCACATATGGGGTATCAGCATACTCAGGACAAATTGGACAACAACTATTGTGGTCCAATTTATCCTGTTACCCTTGTGAAAATACAAAACTGGGGGCTAAAAAAATCATTTTTGTGAAAAAAAATAATTTTTATTTTCACGGCTCTGCGTTATAAACTGTATTAAAACACTTGGGAGTTCAAAGTTCTCACAACACATCTAGATAAGTTCCTTGGGAGGTCTAGTTTCCAATATGGGGTCACTTGTGGGGGGTTTGTACTGTTTGGGTACATCAGGGGCTCTGCAAATGCAACGTGACGCCTGCAGACCAATCCATCTAAGTCTGCATTCCAAATGGCGCTCCTTCCATTCTGAGCTCTGCCATGCGCCCAAACAGTGGATACCCCAACATACAGGTTATCAGCGTACTCAGGACAAATTGGAAAACAACTTTTGGGGTCCAAATTCTCCTGTTACCCTTTGAAAAATACAAAACTGGGGGCTAAAAAATAATTTTTGTGGAAAAAAAAATATTTTTTATTTTCACGGCTCTGCGTTATAAACTGTAGTGAAACACTTGGGGGTTCAGAGTTCTCACAACACATCTAGATAATTTCCTCGGGAGGTGTAATTTCCAATATGGGGTCAATTGTGGGGGGTTTGTTCTGTTTGGGTACATCAGGGGCTCTGCAAATGCAACGTGACGCCTGCAGACCAGTCCATCTAAGTCTACATTCCAAATGGCACTCCTTCCCTTCCGAGCTCTGCCATGCGCCCAAACAGTGGTTCCCCGCACATATTGGATATCAGCGTACTCAGGACAAATTGGACAACAACTATTGTGGTCCAATTTATCCTGTTACCCTTGTGAAAATACAAAACTGGGGGCTAAAAAATCATTTTTGTGAAAAAAAAAATTATTTTCACGGCTCTGCGTTATAAACTGTAGTGAAACACTTGGGGGTTCAAAGCTCTCAAAACACCTCTAGATAATTTCCTTAGGGGGTCTACTTTCCAAAATGGTGTCACTTGTGGGGGGTTTTAATGTTAAGGCACATCAGGGGCTCTCCAAACGTGACATGGTGTCCCATCTCAATTCCAGTCAATTTTGCATTGAAAAGTCAAACGCGCTCCTTCCCTTCCGAGCTCTGCCATGCACCCAAACAGTCGTTTACCCCCACATATGGGGTATCAGCGTACTCAGGACAAATTGCACAACAACTTTTGGGGTCCAATGTCTTCTCTTACCCTTGGGAAAATAAAAATTGGGGTCGAAAGTTCATTTTTGTGAAAAAATATGATTTTTTATTTTTACGGCTCTGCATTTTTAACTTCTGTGAAGCACTTGTTGGGTAAAAGTGCTCACCACACATCTAGATAAGTTCCTTAAGGGGTCTACTTTCCAAAATGGTGTAACTTGTGGGGGGTTTCAATGTTTACGCACATCAGGGGCTCTCCAAACGCAACATGGCGTCCCATCTCAATTCCAGTCAATTTTGCATTGAAAAGTAAAGTGGCGCTCCTTTCCTTCCGAGCGCTGCCATGTGCCCAACCAGTGCTTTACACCCACATATGGGGTATCAGCGTACTCAGGACAAATTGCACAACAATTTTTGGGGTCCAATTTCTTCTCTTACCCTTGGGAAAATAAAAAATTGGAGTAAAAAGATCATTTTTGTGAAAAAATATGATTTTTTATTTTTACGACTCTGCATTTTAAACTTCTGTGAAGCACTTGGTGGGTCAAAGTGCTCACCACACATCTAGATAAGTTCCTTAAGGGGTCTACTTTCCAAAATGGTGTCACGTGTTTGGGGTTTCAATGTTTAGGCACATCAGGGGCTCTCCAAATGCAACATGGCGTCCCATCTTAATTCCAGTCAATTTTGCTTTGAAAACTAAAATGGCGCTCCTTCCCTTCCGAGCTCTGCTATGCGCCCAAACAGTGGTTTACCCCCACATATGGGGTATCTTCGTACTCAGGACAAATTGCACAACAACTTTTGTTTTCTAATTTCTTCTCTTACCCTTGGAATAATAAAAAATTGGGGGCGAAAATATCATTTTTGTGAAAAAATATGATTTTTTTATTGTTACGGCTCTGCATTTTTAACTTCTGTGAAGCACTTGTTGGGTAAAAGTGCTCACCATACATCTAGATAAGTTCCTTAAGGGGTCTACTTTCCAAAATGGTGTCAATTGTGGGGGTTTTAATGTTTAGGCACATCAGGGGCTCTCCAAACGCAACATGGCGTCCCATCTCAATTCCAGTCAATTTTGCATTGAAAAGTAAAGTGGCGCTCCTTTCCTTCCGAGCGATGCAATGCACCCAAACAGTGGTTTACCCCCACATATGGGGTATCAGCGTACTCAGGACAAATTGTACAACAACTTTTGGGGTCCATTTTCTCCGATTACCCTTGGTAAAATAAAACAAATTGGAGCTGAAATAAATTTTTGTGAAATAAAGTTAAATGTTCATTTTTATTTAAATATTCCAAAAATTCCTGTGAAACACCTGAAGGGTTAATAAACTTCTTGAATGTGGTTTTGATCACCTTGAGGAGTGAAGTTCTTAGAATGGTGTCACACTTGGGCATTTTCTATCATATAGACCCCTCAAAATGACTTCAAATGAGATGTGGTCCCTAAAAAAAAAATGGTGTTGTAAAAATGAGAAATTTCTGGTCAACTTTTAACCCTTATAACTCCCTAACAAAAATAATTTTGGTTCCAAAATTGTACTGATGTAAAGTAGACATGTGGGAAATGTTACTTATTAAGTATTTTGCGTGACATATCTCTGTGATTTAAGGGCATAAAAATTCAAAGTTGGAAAATTGCGAAATTTTTCAAATTTTTGCCAAATTTCCATTTTTTTCACAAATAAACGCAAGTTATATCGAATAAATGTTACCACTATCATGAAGTACAATATGACACGAGAAAACATTGCTAAGATCTGTTGAAGCGTTCCAGAGTTATAACCTCATAAAGGGACAGTGGTCAGAATTGTAAAAATTGGCCCGGTCATTAACGTGCAAACCAGCCTCGGGGCTTAAGGGGTTAAGCGGGGCTGATAGCAATCCAGCAATGACAACCACGGGGTTTTATCCTGTCCTGACCCCGGGTTGTCATGCCAACCCATCGGTGACCCGCGGTCATGTGATACGGGCCCTGTTGGGAAGAAGGAATGACGTGCTTCCTGCACGTGCATGTTAAATGCCTCTATCAGCATTTCACAGTGGCATTTAACATGTTAACAGCCACAGGTGAATCGCGATTTTACCAGCGGCTGTTCTGGGCACATGTCAGCTGATCAGATCAAACGGGGGGAGGCGTCCAATGACGGACTGTGTCCATCATTGGAGGCTAAGGATTTAAAGTGGAATTATAGTCTTCTGATTTGCCATTGAAACACAGTTTTAGCACAAACTATTTGGAGTAGCTAATTAGGTGTCATGGCTGCACAACTTTATTAGGCCCAACAATTTTTAAGTGAAAATCTGGCCTTCTGATCTGCCACTAATACACAGTTTTAGCACAATCGATTTGGAGTAGCTAATTGGTCCTCGTGACTGCAGAACTATAGTAGGCCTAATGATTTTAAGTGGAAATCTGCCCTTCTGATTTGCCACTGGAATACAGCTTTAGCACAAATGATTTGGAGTAGCTAATTGGGCCTCGTGGCTTCACCACTAAAGTAAGCCCAATGGTTTTTACATGGAATTCTGTCCTTCTGATTTGTCACTGAAAATCAGATTTGGAGTAGATAATTGCGCCTAGTGGCTGCACCACTATATTAGGCTTATCATTTTTAAAGGGAAATCTGGCCTTCTGATTTGCGACTGAAACACAGTTTTTGTACAAATGATTTGCAGTAGCTAATTGCGCCTAGTGGCTGCACCACTATATTAGGCCTAACAATGTTTAAGTGGAAATCTGGCCTTCTGATTTGCCACTAAAACACAGTTTTAGCACAAATGATTTGGAGCAGCGTCGGACTGGAGCACCTTAGGCCCACCAGAGAAAATAATTCTTGGGGCCCACTATGTAGCTACATATAAATAAATGCAAGAACACCAATTATGTGGTAAAACGCGCTAATATCAGGGTATAATATAAGGTAGTACACATCTTAATTATGTAGCAGGGGTTGGGGTAGCCCCCCTCATAGAATATAAAGTAGCCCCTTCATAGAATATAAAGTAGCCAACTCATAGTATATAAAGTAGTCCCTTCATAGGGTACAATGCAGCCCCCTCATAGTAAACAAAGTAGCCCCTTCATATAGTATAATGTAGCCCCTTGACAGAATATAATGCAGCCCTCATATAGTATATTGCAACCATCTCATAGAATATAATGCAGCCCCCATAGAATATAATGTACCCCCCATAGAATATAATGCAACCAGCCTCATAGGGTATAATGCAACCCCCTCATAAGGTATAATGCACCCCCCATAGAATATAATGCAGCCCCCTTCATATAGTATAATATAGCCCCCAGAATATAATGTAGCCCCCAGAGTATAATTCAGCCCCTCAATAGAATATAATGCTGCCCCCCCTCATAGGGTATAATGCAGCTCCCACATAGGGTATAATGCAGCTCTCCCTCATAGTGTATAATGCAGCCCCCTTAAAGGGTATAATGCAGCACCCCATAGGGTATAATGCAGCTCCCCATAGGGTTTAATGCTGCTTCCCCCATAGGGAATAATGCTGCCCCCCTTATAGGGTACAATGCAGCTCCCCCATAGGGAATAATGCTGCACCCCTCATAGGGTACAATACAGCTCCCCTTTAGGGAATAATTCTGACCCAATAGGGTATAATGTAGCTCCCCCATAGGGAATAATGCTGCCCCCTCATAGGGTACAATGCAGTTCCCCATAGGGTATAATGCTGCCCCCTTAGGGTATAATGTATTTCCCCCATAGAGAATAATGCTGCCCCCTCATAGGGTATAATGTAGCTCCCCATAGGGAATTATGCTGCCTCCTATAGGGTATTATGTAGCTCCCCCATAGGGAATAATGCTGCCCCCTCATAGGATACAATGCAGCTCCCCATAGGGAATAATGCTGCCTCCTCATAAGGTACAATGCAGCTCCCCCATAGGGTATAATGCTGCCCCCCATAGGGTATAAAGTATCTCCCCATAGGGAATAATGCTGCCCACCTCATAGGGTATAATGCTACCCCCATAGGGAATAATGCTGCCCCCTCATAGGGAATAATGCTGCCTCCCTTATCAGGAACAATGCTGCCCCCCTCATAGGGTATAATGCTGCCCCCCTAATAGGGAATAATGCTGCTTCCTCATAGGGTAAAATGCTGCCCCCCTCATAGGGAATAATGCTGCCCCCATAGGGTATAATGCAGCTCCCCCATATGGTATAATGCTGCCCCCTATAGGGTATAATACTGCCCCCTCATAGGGTATAATGCTGCCCCCCCCATAGGGTATAATGTAGCTCCCCCATATGGTATAATGCTGCCCCCCATAGAGATGCGGTACATTCTGGTATCCTCCATTTTGCCCCCATAGTGAATAATGCTGCCCCAGACTCACTGATATATATAAAAAAAACACAATACTCACCTCTCCTCCCCTGGCTGTATCACTATACTAGGCCTAATGATTTTTGCGTGGAAATCTGGACTTCTGATTTGCCACTTAAACAGTTTTAGCACAAATTATTAGGATTAGCTAATTTGCCCTACAAAAAATTATTTAAAAAATATACTCAGCTCACTGTCTGTTCTTCAGCTCCATTCAGACTCTTCTTTCCTTTTTTTCTCCAATGTGTATCAACGTCTTCTGGCCTCTTCATTCTGTGCCAAAGGCTTCTGGGGCCAAGTAGGGCTCCGACATTAAGGTGCATGACATGACATCACAACATTAGTAACCCAAGGAGGTTACTATGCTATGGATAACAAAGGTCATGACATTGTGAGGTATACCATGACATCAGAGGCCTACATATTGTAAAAGTAAACCTAGCACTCAACTTAAATGCGAAAGGATAAGTTTATTGTAGCGCATGAGAAAAACGTTTCAGTCCACACGGACCTTCGTCAGTAACGTAATGTGCTGGGCATATATATAGCGTGGTTCCCAGAGAAGAATAGCAGGAGACCGCACTTAGTGGTATATGAAAACTGAGAGAGGGAGGAAGGGAGGATACATCTGCCGCCAGGCACTTAGTGGTATGTTAGAGCTGAGAGAGGGAGGGAGGGCGGATACATCTGCCGCCAGACACGGAGTCCACCAGACTCAGTTTTCATATACCACTAAGTGTGGTCTCCCACTATTCTTCTCTGGGAACCACGCTATATATATGCCCAGCACATTACGTTACTGACGAAGGTCCGTGTGGACCGAAACGTTTTTCTCATGTGCTACAATAAACTTATCCTTACGCATTTAAGTTGAGTGCTAGGTTTATTTTTACTATATTGACAGTTTGGGAACCTAACGTGTGCACCACCCCTTAGCTGTGCACACAGTGTTTCTTGTATCAGAGGCCTACCTGGCACCAGAGTAAGGCTATGTGCACACGTTGCTCATTGGTGCAATTCCACGCGTTTTTTCTGCGTGGAATTGCACCAAATCCACAAAGAGTAGCTCAAGCAATGTTAATCAATGGGAATCCAGAATTGGTGTACACATTCTGGAGAAAATACCGCACTGATTTGCAGAGTTTTATTTTCTGCAGCATGTCAATTCTTTTTGCAGATCTGCAGCGTTTCTGCACCTATTGACTTACTTTCAGTCAGTCAAATCCACAGCTAAACAGCATGTGTAAAACAGTTTGCAGATTTCCTGTGGATTTGCATGCCAAAAATGCTGTGGAAAGGAAGGAGGAAGAGTGTGTGGTCGGAGAATGTGTGTGTGGGCAGAGAATATGTGTGTGAGCGGAGAATATGTGCTTGTCTGTCTGTGTCTGTCTGCAGGTGTCTTTCTGTGGGTGTCTGTCTGCGGGTGTCAATCGGTGGGTGTTTGTGTGTGTAGCCAGACATCGTCTGATGGGACTACTACTCCCATCCAGCTATGTCTGCTGTCACATATGACAGAGACAGCATGAGCCAATGATGGAACAGTTGTCTCATCATCCGACGACTGTGTTCAAATTTAAAACAAAAAAAATTCATACTCACCAAACACCTAATCCCCGACGCCCATGTCTTCTGCAACAAAAATAAAATAATAAATCAACATATACTCCCTGTCCGCCGTAGTCCATTTAGTACCGAGCGCCCCACGACGTTCTCACGTGTAGAACAGTCACATCAGGAGATGTGACAACTCAACCCGGCCGTCAGCGATACACTGACAGGAGGTAATCCTCCCGTAGTGTATCACTGCACCGCCGTGAGAGTTCACCGGAGTTTGTGCTATCACTTGCGGCACCACTGCATGAGAAAATTTTCACGCAGCAGTGCCGTAAGTGAGAGCACGAACTTCAGTGAACTCTTAGACAATGCAAGAACGATTACCTCCTGTCAATATATTGCCGGAGGCAGGGTAAAGCGGTCACATCTCCCAATGTGACTGTTCTACACGTGAGATCATCGTGGGACACTTGGTAAATGGACTGCGGCAAACAGGGAGTATTTATGTTGGTTTATTATTTTATTTTTGTTGCAGGAGATCGAGAGATTCGGGGATTAGGCAATGCATTAAGTATGGTAAATTAAGATTCAATAAAGGAGTCTGTGTGATTATTTCAATTAAGGGACTTTATTCTGGCTGGGTCTTTATTTACCATATAACTATAGGATTAGTAATGGATTGTTGTCTTATTGATGCTTCTCCATTACTAATCCGTGGGCTGGATGTCACCGAACAATACAAAGGTGACATCAACCCCACAAATATTACTCCACTTGCCACCGCTACAGGGCAAGTGAGAAGAGCAACGCTAAGTGCCAGAATTGGCGCATCTATAAGATGTGCCATTTCTGGGACGGCTGAGAGCTGATGTTTTTAGCCTGGGGGTGCCAATATACATGGCCCCTTCCAAGGCTATTAATATCAGCCCGCAGCTGTCTGCCTAGCCATTGCTGGTTGGATTTTACACTGGGACATTATGTCAATTTTTTTTCTGGGGTTCCCCTGTAAACTAGCCAGTAAAGGCTAAGCAAACATCTGTGAGCTGATATTAATAGCCTGGGAACCTTTATAGCTATTGGCTCCTTCCCAGAATATTAACATCAGCCCTCAGCTGTCAGCTTTTCCTCTGCTGGTTATGAAAATTATGCTGGAGCCCACGCAATTTTTTTAAAAAAACATTTTGAAAATAAACAGATATTGTGTTTCACGCAAATTTTGTATGTGTGGGTGTCTTTTATTTAGCTCTTTATGTACCATTTTATTAATGAGGGTGTCTGGCAGACACCAGTATATATACACTTATATATTATATACACTTAACATTGTATTTGAACATGTTGTGTAATGATATTATGGTCTTCAATAGAGAATGAAAAAGAAGAGGTTGGACAAGGAACTTACATCACAATTCTTTTTTTTTGTTAAATAATATATCTTTATTTAGCTTGCAAATCGGCAGACAAATTCACAGAGAAAACTGCATGAAAATCCCCATCAAATGCACATCAAAACTGCATGGATTTTCAACTGCATTTTCTGCCAAGAGAGAAAGAAGATTCTCTATTGAAGACCATAAGAATTTTACAACAGCAAATCCACAACGTACACACATAGCCTAAAGATGCCCAAGTATGATTTTGCGAGCTGTGGGGAGGAGGAAAAAAGAGGTCAAATAGAGTGAAGGACCAGGCAATGGGCTATGGCAGTGAGACAGATGAGTGGCAAGGTGAATATTATTTTGTTTTTCACATCTTATATTTATAATGCCCCAGAGCAAAATAAGGAATATTCGTTTGCATTGAATAAGTTCAATGTGTATCAAATTTCCCTAACAAATTCGAGTGATTGGCTAAATTCACATCTCAGCAGAATCTCTAGTGAGATTCTAATATTACCAGTTAGATAAATGAATGCTAATTTAAAGGATAACATTACTGACACTAAATCTCTGGCACAGAACAAATAAAGTTAGTTTTCCTGTTTATTGGACACAACTGCACTGTTGGAAAATAAAATACCTGTAGTAATGGAACACCAAATAATTTTTCTTTAAGTCACAGTTCTTTCATTTTCCAAGGATTGTCTACTCAATCAACTTTTTTAATCCAACTCTCTACATAAGAATTTTACTTATCATTTACATTAGAGTATGAAATATACAGTATTACAAAGTTAAAAGGAATTTGATCATCGTTATTTATTTCCTGATGTATTTATATAGAATAAACATAAACATGATATAAAAACACATATTATGGGTCAGAAAGTAGAGCTTATGAGGGCAGCACACCACTGAGAGGTTTTATATTGGGTCTTTTATTGCACGTATGAGAGTCATATGAGAATTTGAAGTTTATGTTTCCAGGTAATTTCACCCCATGAGGGTACGTTATATTAAAAATCAGTTAAGTGTAAAAATATGTTGCAGTAAGCTCCTGCCGGAAAGCCTTTTAAAGCCCCTAATTGATGTCCTGTCGCCTTTGGTATGATGTCATCAGAGAAGCTTGATATTCGATTTCCACACTATATATTTACCCAAAATAATAGGGGATTGATTTAAATACTCAAGAAGATAGATGGGAAGAAAATGTTAGTAAGTTGCTCGCCATCTTTTTCATATCCGACCACTTACTTTTACATGTCACCCTAGGTCTCTCATCTTCTGCTTGCAGATACTTTATGAGCAGAGCTCGTCCACATCTAAAAACAGACACAGCACTCAACTGCTTCAGCTATTTATTTTCATCCGTTATCTTAGACTAAGTGTCTCCTTTACAAACATAAACTTCCTACTAGACTTGATTATTTTTATAAACCTTCACACCCTTCACATAATTATTTCAAGCTGACTTCTGAGCAGACGACTGTGAGTGCCATGAATGCTGACTGTTCATAGTTTTATTAAACACATTTCCAATGGGAACTCTCCTTTAATCTATCTTCATTTTACAGCCAACTGAATAAGTTTTGTGTTTTTTTTCTTGGCCAAGGACTGTAACTTTAAATGCTTGCTTTGGCTGGGTAAAGAAGGTTTAATTGTTTTAATGTATACTCAGCTACTCACTGCTACACTACATCTATTCTTGTCATAGTTTTAAGACCACTCGTACAGATCACATTCATGTTTATCCCTAAGCAAAGCACCTGACAAGCAACTATTTTTATAAAGGGTTTAAGGTAGCAGCTGAAGGAATTTAAAGGTTGGCATCCAGGAATAATTCAAATGCATGAAAAGCAATTACGATAGAAATCATCACAATTTATGTAAAATAATATATTAACATTGTGACATGTTTACTGGTTTAATAATGCAGTACATTTATTCTACAAAACAAGTATACACCATTCTAGGAGCTAATGGAAAGTATACACTATATGTATTGTAATATTTCAGCTCAGCAGAAGTTACTCATTTTAGCACAGGCACAGGTCTCAGTGCAAAACAAAGTCACACCTATTGCTTTTTTTTCGCATTCCAACTGAATTTGCTCCAGTGCAATAAGATAAAACACAAACAGTCCTTTTTTCAGGCACAATTAAGCAAAGTAAATGCACTGTCATACCAATCTCAGTGTTGTATGCAGTATGATCTTCAGAAGCTTTAAATGTGTGCACCACCAAACACAATTAGATAAATAAGGTTAAATAAAGTTAAAATGACTATGGTGGAGCAAAATGTGCAAAATGACTGTGCTACTGATGCACATAGATTCAGAGCTAGGCAAGATAACCATTGACACTGTTACATGATTGTATTCT
Organism: Ranitomeya variabilis; assembly: GCF_051348905.1. Taxonomy (NCBI): domain Eukaryota; kingdom Metazoa; phylum Chordata; class Amphibia; order Anura; family Dendrobatidae; genus Ranitomeya; species Ranitomeya variabilis. Next base: position 683,122,095 of record NC_135233.1, read on the forward strand.
TTAACCTATCAAGGATCAAGGTCCACCTCCAAGCAATGACGACACTTCCTCTTGCATAATCCAACTTGTTAACAGTGGTAATCACCTCTACCTTTGCAATGCTGAAGAAAACTACTGCTTATTACTTACAGTATCTAGCCAGTTTGAGGGATGAAGCTTTCCACATCCTCTGTAGATGATGAGTGTTGTTTTAATACTCAACATCCCAATACTAGACCTTCTGAATGAAGGTTTGATCACATAACATACTGTATGTGATATCCTATTATAATTTGTTATGGAGTTATCATAAATAGGGATACTGTAAAACCCATACTGTAAAGTTCTGGACCCGTATCCAACACATAGTGTTCGGTCACGAGGTCCGAAACACCGGTTTCCATGGGAAATCCATGTTACAGTTCGGGCCCAGTTCATGTCCAGGGCCTGTAAAAGCATAAAATTAATAATAAACATCATAATTATACTTACCTGTCCAGCGACACGTCCTCCTGTCCCGCTGTCTACCGGCCGCATCTGCTTCCAGGGCCGCTCATTAACTTCCAGCGGTATTCACTGCACTCGGCAGTTTTCAGCTTTTTCCGGCAGTGTTCGTGCGGTGACGTCAGGGTTCACCCGCATTCATGGCCCACGCCATGAACTCAGGTGAAATCTGACTGTCAGGGATCATGCCCACTTGCGAGAAAAACGGATGAGTGAAATCCGATAAAAAATCAGATTGAATTTGGACCAATGTTATTCAATGGGTGACATCTCATCTGCGATTTTTTTCTCGGCTGAAATCGGACTGAGAAAAAAATCACACCATGCTGGGATTTGCGGCATATCTCAGACGAGACTCACCAATGCAAGTTATTGGTTGCGAGAAAAAAACGCACAGCTATCGCACCATGCGAGTGCTGTCTGTTTTTTTAATGCACCGGTGTCCTTTGAAAAGCTGGCAATTCATATGCCGCTACTGTAAAAATCACATTGACAGGTTATAATAGAAAAGACAGATCAGATATATACACATAGAATACATACAGGTCCTTCTCAAAAAATTAGCATATAGTGTTAAATTTCATTATTTACCATAATGTAATGATTACAATTAAACTTTCATATATTATAGATTCATTATCCACCAACTGAAATTTGTCAGGTCTTTTATTGTTTTAATACTGATGATTTTGGCCTACAACTCCTGATAACCCAAAAAACCTGTCTCAATAAATTAGCATATCAAGAAAAGGTTCTCTAAACGACCTATTACCCTAATCTTCTGAATCAACTAATTAACTCTAAACACATGCAAAAGATACCTGAGGCTTTTAAAAACTCCCTGCCTGGTTCATTACTCAAAACCCCCATCATGGGTAAGACTAGCGACCTGACAGATGTCAAGAAGGCCATCATTGACACCCTCAAGCAAGAGGGTAAGACCCAGAAAGAAATTTCTCAACAAATAGGCTGTTCCCAGAGTGCTGTATCAAGGCACCTCAATGGTAAGTCTGTTGGAAGGAAACAATGTGGCAGAAAACGCTGTACAACGAGAAGAGGTGACCGGACCCTGAGGAAGATTGTGGAGAAGGACCGATTCCAGACCTTGGGGAACCTGAGGAAGCAGTGGACTGAGTCTGGTGTGGAAACATCCAGAGCCACCGTGCATAGGCATGTGCAGGAAATGGGCTACAGGTGCCGCATTCCCCAGGTAAAGCCACTTTTGAACCATAAACAGCGGCAGAAGCGCCTGACCTGGGCTACAGAGAAGCAGCACTGGACTGTTGCTAAGTGGTCCCAAGTACTTTTTTCTGATGAAAGCAAATTTTGCATGTCATTCGGAAATCAAGGTGCCAGAGTCTGGAGGAAGACTGGGGAGAAGGAAATGCCAAAATGCCTGAAGTCCAGTGTCAAGTACCCAGTCAGTGATGGTGTGGGGTGCCATGTCAGCTGCTGGTGTTGGTCCACTGTGTTTCATCAAGGGCAGGGTCAATGCAGCTAGCTATCAGGAGATTTTGGAGCACTTCATGCTTCCTGGCACCTGCTCACAGTGCCAAAACCACTGGTAAATGGTTTACTGACCATGGTATTACTGTGCTCAATTGGCCTGCCAACTCTCCTGACCTGAACCCCATAGAGAATCTGTGGGATATTGTGAAGAGAAAGTTGAGAGACGCAAGACCCAACACTCTGGATGAGCTTAAGGCCGCTATTGAAGCATCCTGGGCCTCCATAACATCTCAGCAGTGTCACAGGCTGATTGCCTCCATGCCACGCCGCATTGAAGCAGTCATTTCTGCCAAAGGATTCCCGACCAAGTATTGAGTGCATAACTGAACATTATTATTTGATGGTTTTTTTGTTTGTTATTAAAAAACACTTTTATTTGATTGGACGGTTGAAATATGCTAATTTATTGAGACAGGTTTTTTGGGTTATCAGGAGTTGTAGGCCAAAATCATCAGTATTAAAACAATAAAAGACCTGACAAATTTCAGTTGGTGGATAATGAATCTATAATATATGAAAGTTTAATTGTAATCATTACATTATGGTAAATAATGAAATTTAACACTATATGCTAATTTTTTGAGAAGGACCTGTATATATATATATATATATATATATATATATACACACATGTACACATGTCAGTGACACACATATATATATGTATTTATATTACATAGATAGAGAGATAGATAGATAGAAGAATAGCTGGTAATTCATCTGCCGGCTTCTGTAAAATCACTGCAGGAGCCGACAGGATGGAAGAGATGGATTACATACAGTAAATACACATAGAATAGGTAAATATATAGATGGCAGTGACAAATACAATTAGTACAGTGTGTGCAAATTGCTGAACATGTATTTAATTAATGAACGATTATTTATTGGAAAAAAATGGTGTAGACTCCCACGCAATTTTCAAAACCAGCAGAGGGAAAGCCAGTGACTGGGGGGAGATATTTATAGCCTGGGAAGGGGGTAGTACCCATGGAGATTCCCAGGCCTTTAATATCAGCTCACAGCTGTATACTTAGCCTTTACTGGCGGTTAAAATGGGGGACCCCCCAAAAATGATGAGGTTCCCCCATAATTAATAACCAGCAAAGGCTATGCAGACAGCAGCAGGCTGATATTAATAGCCTAGGAAGAGACTATGGATATTGCCCCCTGGCTACAAACATCAGCACTCAGCCGCCCCAGAGAAGTTCCGGCACTTAGCCTCGTTCTTCCCACTTGCCCTGTAGCGGTGGCAAGTTGGGTAATAGTTGTGGGGTTGATGTCACCTTTGCATTGTAAGGTGACATCAATCCGGCTTAGTAATGGAAAGGTGTCAATAAGACACCTATCTATTACTAGTCCTATAGTTGGTAAAGGGTTAAATAAAGACACAGCCAGAAAAAAGTCTTGTAATGAAATAAAACACAACACAGTTTGACCATTTTGTTGTTTTGCTAATCCATGCGACACCCTCGATCTCCTGTAAAAAAATAAAATAAAAAAACAACAATATGCAACACCTGTTCAGCATTCAGTCCCAGCCTTAATCCATTTCTAGGGGATATACAGTTTACAACCGGGATTGGTGCTAATGCGACCGCACCGGCTGTAAACTACTAGGGAATGAATGAGAAGCTGCCGGCGCTTGCTTCAGAGACAAGCGCTGACGTCACTGAGTCTGCACTCCCTCACAGCCTGAACTCAGTTGAACTCGTGAGCATGGGAAAATGCCAGCTGCCTATGCCACACTCAAGAGTTCAGTGCAGGTCAGGCTGTGAGGGAGCACACCATCAGTGACATCACCTCTATTCACTGAAGCTGTTCTCGCAGCTGGCATGAACTGCTGTGACCTCATCCCTGGCATTTTCCCATGGTCCTGAAGTCACAGCAGTTTACTGTATGTAAACCATGTCTCCTATCCTGTCGGCTCCTCCATTGTTTTTACAGAAGCCGACAAATGAATTAGGGCTAGGGCCAGCTTTGTTTTGTCAGCTGGCCCTAAGCCTGAAATTCATGGGGTCACGCCAATACTAGACATGACCACCACGAATTTCGAGTGAAGATTAAAAAAACACAACACAGAGAAAATCTTTTTTATTAGAAATAAAACAAAAAAATATACACTTCATCTTTATTATAAAAAAATCCTCCGTCTGACGTAGTCCACATGGATAGCAATGTCAGCTCTGCTACATCGCTCTGTATAGACAAGCATCTATGCAGAGAGAGAAGCAGGCTGATACTGACAGTGTCAGTCAGAGTTCACCCAAGCTCATGGCTTGGGCCATGAACTGGGGCGAACCCTGACATCACTGCACAAACACTACCGATGCTGGCCAAAAATTGCAGAGGAGTGAATAACCCAGAAGTTAATGAGTTGCCCCGGAAGTAGTTGCGGCCGTGACACAGTGACACGGTAAGATGCGTCCCTGGACCGGTAAGTACATTTATAATGTTTATTTTTAATTTTATGCTTTGCTTTACAGCCCCGCCCCATCCCATATCTGTAAAGTCCAAGCTTGGGGTTCGGACGCAAGTTCATGTCATCTCTGGGCCGAGCTCGAACTTTACAAAAAAACTCAGACAAAACCGCCCATCACTAATCATAAACTGTATTTAAAATCATTTTCAATGTGCAGTATATGTATTTTTTAATTCATTTACTGTAGTTAAGTATATACAGTATTTACCCATTAATACTTTTCTTTTATATATTTATTTAAGTACCGTATTTTTAGACTATAAGACGCACCTTACCATAAGACGCACCACGCTTCCGGGCTTTAACGAAATGCCGGCAGAGCCCCCCATGCAGCACAGAGCCCCACTGCCACCACACCACAAACACCCAACATCACCGCACCACAGAACACAGCTACAGCCGCACCAGCTGCATCGGGACCACCGAGACCGCTGCCTGGATTTGTAAGTATGTTGCGACCATAAGACGCACCCCCATTTTCCCAAAAAAAATTTTGGGGAAAAAGTGCATCTTATGGTCCAAAGTATACGGTAACTGCTTGTCTGTTTACATAGGTAGGGATATAGTGGGAGTATTCCCAATTCTTAGTAAGTCTGGCACCATTTTAGGCCTTATTCACATTCTCATTAATTTTTTTGCAGTTTGTACATACAAGGATGTGTGTGGCCTCCCTTTTTGAGATTGGCATATTGTCTATTTAGCTTTCCACGGGCAGGTGTATGAACAGTCGGGCCTGGTCCTGCCCTGCCTTTATCTATATTGAGGTCTGATGACACATAGAGAGCTTTTACAATAGAGATAGGACTAACCCGATTGAGTACACCTTGTCAGGGTGCGATGACTTTTATGCTTTTTTGACCAAAACAGAGTCAACTAAGTCCCCTATCTTATTTACTTGTACTATTACTATGTACTTATTTACTTACCTATAGGGTATTTGCTCATTTTGTTTTTAAGTTAGGTTTTGTGCATTATGATCATGTCAATTTTTTTGAAGGGCCGTTCTTCTTTTGGCACATTTTCCAGAAGAAAATAGTTGAACTATGGACAGAAATAAAGCAAGTAGATATAAAAGATGTATATTTTTATCATAAAACTTTAAAATATTTTCATTTTCCTGTGTAAGGGCAAACTCACTTAATCTATCTATGTACAATCATCCAAAGCAGGCTTCCAACAAATAATGGTGAAAAATATGTCTTTCTTTATTGGGCAGACCTGTGCACATGGGGCTGAAACGTTACATGCATGGATGTATAGTGAAACCAATTTTTTACATATATTTGGTGAAAGTACTGTCTTTTCAGAGACATGTATATATGGTGATGTCTATTTATCATTTTAATCTTTGTTACAATCTAAAGCCTTTGACATTTGTTGACGTGCTTCTGAGTGACCTATTAATCAATTACCATAATTGAAGAGACATTAATAAAAGGATATGGTTATGAATAATGTTCATTGCTGTTAGTTTTATGCAGTAAATGTACATTAAAAATACAATTTGATAATACTTGTAGACATTCAGTTTTTACTCCATGGATCCTTTGCTTTTGGACCCTTTGTTACCAAGATGAGTGAAACTGGTGCTGCATGGTGGCTTCTTGTTGACTTCTGTAAAAAAAAGTCTTGATTCTTTGCTGAGTGAAGGGGAATAATATTCACTTAGCTATGTGTCACTACATACACTTCTTTGCATCTATCCCAAGCATCAGGGAATAATGTATTGGTACCTGGAATAATTTCATAGCGCTATATGTGACCAGCGCTGATCACACAATTTATTTTATTTCTCATCTCATAGCATGACAACACTGTGAGATGAGAGCTGTAGCGTGTGAGTGGCACTTCTCACCTACTCCTCTATTCATCAATTCCAGGCACTGGCACATTATGCCCTGGCCCCTGATGCTTGCAATAGATGTAGAGCAGTATATGTAATGGTGCACAGCTCTGCTCGCCTGTTCTTGCACAGTAATAACCATCAGTTGGATATGTGTGACTTGCTAATACACAAGAAGAAACACAAAAATTGAGCTTGGTTTAAGTTGGTATACATGCAGCACATAAACGTATGTTCACTTTGGCCATAAAGCATACAAAACCTACAAGAAACAAAATAAACATAAAGCCTGCTGTAACCGTAACTAAATAAGTAAATAGTAGTAGTGTTTTTGATCAAAAATGGCATAAAAGCCCTCCCACCATAGACAAGGTGACCCTGATCGGGACGATCCTACGCTGTCTAACATTAAAAACCTTACCATGCGTCAGAGTTAATGTCAATGTATGAATAAGGGCCGACCAAAGGACCGGGTTCCAGTGGCACCAGCCTGGGTAAGCTTTTAAATGTAATTTCCAGCTCAAGGGAGGGAGGCCACACTCTGGCTTGCACCAAATGCAAAAATACAATAATAATGTTGAAAGACAGCGTGAACCCGCTGCTGTGATCGGGGGTATAAAGTTAATCTCCAGTCTCTGGCGTCAGCTGATGGGACTATCGCTCCCATCATCCAACGCCTGCTGCCACTAATAACAGTTAGAGCAGGAGAGACTGATGGGAGTATTCATAAGCCGGCTCCAGTGCTGAAAATAAATTAATAAATAGAAAAAAAAAACTGTGTGGGTAGCTCTGTATTTTTGATAACCAGCCAGGCAAAACTCACAGCTGGGGGCTTGAACCCTCAGCTGTCAGCTTCAGCAAGGCTGGTTAGCAAGAATAGAGAAGCCCCCTGTTAGGGTTCGTGAATTGCTTTAAATTTAAATTAAGATAAAGTGCAATCGCAACCCGGGGTCCACCGTGCAGTGATGGAGAACTGCAGCTAGTGAACAATGGCAGAGCGAAGCTGCGAGCTAGCACTATAAACACACAGAGTTAAATGTCACTTAGTGTGAACAGAGAGCTAAGTACCTAGCTCTGTTGCACCACAGAGCGGCACTTAGAAGAAAGCACTCAGAGCTTCACCCTGTTAGTCGCCACAGGAGTAAAGCAGTAATGACGCTAGTTGGGGTCCCTATAGCTAACCCCCAGGGAAGTCTAAGCTGGTGGTTGTGCTCGCTTTGACACTCGTGTGTGCTAACTGCACACACAACTTGAGCTGCCCAGAGTCAGATGCTAAGCCAAGCGGGAGTTCCCACCATACACTGCCTGCCTAGACCCACAATCGGCATGCTAGAAGTGGCACATATGCCCACGCAGAGTGGTAACGTATCCACCAACATTCAAGACATAAATGATCTTAGCGTGCCAACGCACGCTGCAGGAAACCATTTATACATATCTGTTCAAGTCCAGTCAGACAGGACCTTGCTCGTGGACCAATTCGGAACTGCCACATCACCTGAGCAGCTGAAGGCCGACCACTAATGAGAGGTCGCCACCTCACGAACATGCTCAGTAGAGTGATTTCTGGACTTAGCCTCTGGAACGCCTGATCGCTGCTGCCTATTACTAGTTTCTATAGCTTTGTCTGGAGAGCCCACATTAAACAAGCAAACAGCACAAGTCTGGGCAAGATGCTGAGACCGACGTCTTTGCTGAGTAGCTCCCACTGTGGCCAAAGCAGAATGGGAGACCGCAGAGGCAGACAAGGCTTGGGATCTATCCAGTGCAGCGGGAGAATCCTGGAGCCTAACACCCCCACTCTGTATTTTTAAATAAATGAATTTAAAAAATGCGTGGGTTCCCCCCCTTTTTGACAATCAGCCTTCACAGAGCAGATAGATGGGGGCTTGTATTCTCAGGCTGGTACTGGGCCTTGGATTTTACCCCCCAGCCTAAAAATAGCAGCCCGCAGCAGCCCCCAATTCTGGAGCTTTGCCCGGCTCTTCCCACTTGTCCTGTAGCGGTGGCAAGTGGGGTTGATATTTGTGGGGTAGATGTCACCTTTGAATTGTCCGGTGACATCAAGCCCACGGCTCCGTAATGGAGTGGCATCTATTAAACACCTAGCCATTACTAATCCTATAGTTACATTGTAACTAAAGACAGAGCAAGAATAAAGTATTTTATTTGAAATAAAACAAAACACACTTTTACTTTTTATAAAAAAAAAATAACAAACACAGTCATAATAACCTAATACCTAATTCCACTTACTCCCTCATCCCCTGTAAGAAAACAAAAATAAAAAACAATATCCATCACCTGTCCGTCATTCTTTCCCATGCCATAATCCATGTCTGGAGGACAAACATTTTCCAACCTGGACGGTGCCATGATGCGACTGTCCAGGCTGAGAAGCACTAGTGACTGAACTGCTGCTAGCGCAGGCTCAGTGACTAGCGGTGACATCATCGATGCTACCTCCAGTTACTGAGGCTGCCTTCCCAGCCAGACTGAACTGCGTTGACCTTGGTGAAATCCCTGCTAGCACCGTGAAACTCAGTTGTGAAAATTAAAAATCATATTTTTCCCATAAAAAAGTTCTTTAACCCCCAAATTTTATTTTCACAAGGGTAACAGAAGAAAATGAAATGTCCAATTTTTTGTGCAATTTCCCCTGGGTATACCAATTGTCTATACAGGGGCGGACATACTGCATGTGCAGCTAGTGCAACTGCATCGGGGCCCAGAGGTGGAGGGGGGACCCTGCAGGGCAGGCAATATGGCCTGTTTATCTGGCCCCGAGGCTCCAGGGGACCCCTGGCCAGATTACCCTCATGTGCGGTGGGCAGGGAGCGATACCTGCAGCTCTGCTGCCTACAAGAGAAGATGGCAGCGGAGCAGAGCTGCAGTGATTCATCCTGCTTCCTGCCCACACTTTCTGTCTCACACAGCAGCGCGGCTGGATTACATCATCATTCAGCGCACGGATGTGCCAGACAGAGGAAGCTGCCGGTGACTGTGATGCTGCGGCTGTAGGAGAGCATGCAGAGAGGTGCTTGGCACTGTGTGTGTGCGTGTGTGTGCGTGTGTGTGCGTGTGTGTAGAGATGAGTGGCGGTTTGTGTGTGCACTACGGGGGAACATGCAAAGAGATACAGTAAATGGTGCTGTGTGTCTGTGTATGTAGGTGGAGGGGAGGGCAATGATGGTGGTGGAGGGGGAGAAAGCAATGATGGAGGTGGTGTAAAGGACAATGATGGGGTGGTGGGGGAGAAGGCAGTGATGGTGGTGGTGGAAAGGGCAATAATGGGAGTGGTGGGGAGGAGGAAATGATGGAAGTGGTGGAATGGGCAATGATGGGGTGATGGGGAAAAAGGCAAAGATGGTGGTGGTGAAAAGGATGATGGTGGTGGTGGAAAGGGCAATGATGGGGATGGTGGGGGAGGAAATGATGGAGGTGGGGGAGAAGGCAATGATGGAGGTGGTGAAAAGGGCAATGACGGGGTGGGGGAGAAGGCAATGATGGAGATGATGGAAAGGGCAATAATGAGGGTGGTGGGGGAGAAAGCAATGATGGAGGTAGTGGAAAGGACAATGATGGGGTTGTGGGGGAGAATTTATTGATGGTAGTGGTAGAACAGGTAATAATGGGGGTGGTGGGGGAGGAGGAAATGATGGAGGTGGTGGAATGAACAATGATGGGGTGGTGGGGAAAAAGTCAATGATGTTGTAGTGCAAAAGACAATGATTGCGGTGAAAAGGGCAATGATGGGGTGGTAGGGGAGGAGGAGATGATGGAAAGGGCAATAATGAGGGTGGTGGGGGAGAAAGCAATGATGGAGGTGTTGGAAAGGACAATGATGGGGTGGTGGGGGAGAATGTATTGATGGCAGTTGTGGAAAGGGTAATAATGGGGGTGGTAGGGGAGAAGGAAATGATGGAGGTTGTGGAATGAACAATAATGGGGTGGTGGGAAAAGTCAATGATGTTGTAGTAGAAAAGACAATGATTGTGGTGAAAAGAGCAATGATGGGGTGGTGGGGAGGAGGAAATGATGTAGGTGGTGGAATGGGCAATGATGGTCATGGTGGAAAGATCAATAATAGGGCTGGTGGGGTTGGAGGAAATGATGGAGGTAGTGGACTGGGCAATGATGGGGTGGTGGGGGATATAGCAATGATGGAGGTGGTGGAATGGGCAGTGATGGGGTGGTGGGGGAGAAGGCAATGATGGAGGTGGTGGAGAGGGCAATGATAGGGGTGGAGGAGAGAATAATAATAGGATGCGAGGGGAGGAGGACAATGAGGAGTGTGGGGGATTGGAAAGGGAGGAAAGGGTATTTATATTGGACTTAGGAACAGAGGGAGGTGGAGGAAGACATTATTATCGCTTATTATGTCTCTCACAGTCCCTTAGTATATAGTGTACCCAATTATTATACATAGCACAGTCCTTAGTATATAGTGTACTCATTTATTATGTATAGCATAGTCCCTTAGTATATAGTGTACTCGCTTATTATGTATAACGCCATCCCTCAGTATATAGTGTAGTCACGTTTTATGAATAACACAGTCCCTTAGTATATAGTGTACTCACTTATGTATATCACAGTCCCTTAGTATATATTGTACTCACTTATGTATAGCACAGTCCCTTAGTATATAGTGTACTCACTTACTATGTCTAACACAGTCCCTTAGTATATAGTGTACTTATTTACTATGTATAACACAGCCCCTTAGTATATACTGTGCTCACATATTATGTAGAACACCATCTGTGAAGAAACCAGATTGTATCTTAATTTACCAAACAACCATGGTTTTGACCACCAAGAAGAATAGACTTTTTATCTGCATATTGGCTTGTGGATTTAAGTGTTTATGTCTGGTGGGTCAAGAAAACAGGCTTGGAAGCTGATATACCATTTAACATACTGTGTAAATCTGTAATAGTGACTTGAATAGTGAATGCTAATTGTGTATTGTGTTCTATAACCAGCTTGTTGTCTTCGAAGGTAGATAGGGAAAGGCTGTGAGGGGGACTGAAGTGCACTGGGTAAATTTAAAAATAGCTTACAGGCCTCGGGTATAAAAGAGACTTATTTTCTTCTGGTTGGTGTGACTCTTCAGGATCTCAGCTGAGGGTACATCGGAGCCGGCTGAAAGAACACAGGACTGCTCTTGGATATCTCCCTATGCTTGTCGTTACCTCCTCTCTGCGTGTGTATCACAGGTGGAGTAGCGACCCTGGGAGCTCAGACATAACATCTACCATTATCTCGGCGAGTCAGCGGAAGGGTGAGGCCCTGTAATGTGCACCATCTTGGGGTAATTGCTGAGATTATTCTGTTTGCTATTGGGTATTGTGGTTCAATAAAGTATTGCCACGCTGTTTTACCCTAACCCTGTGTTGTCCGTGTAGTGTATTACCCATAGGGAGATAGAGCAGGCATTCAGTGGTATGAGCCCTGGTCCCTGCAGTCTTGCTAAAGGCAGCCGGGCCTGCGGATGAGAGCACCCACTGACCCCATTTCTCCACACCATCCTTAGTTACATAGTTTCCTCTTTTATTATGTATCACACCGTCCCTTATTACGTACCATCCTCTCTAGTTATACATGGTGCCGTACCTTATTACATAGCTTCTTTTCCTGTTATGTACAGTGCTGTCTCTTACATAGTGTAATCTTGTTATTTTTGTTATTCACAGCACCCTCTTTTATTACATAGTCTCCTCTCTTGTTAGATATAAAATGACATCTGATGTAGGAGCCTGTGACCAGACAACCAGTCCATCAGCTCCTTTATTAGAAAAGACGCTCTCCCATGCAGCATCAGCCACCGTTGCATTATACAGCTAACAAGGCAGGACTGTATGTAATAAAAAACAGGGCTCTATATAATCCAATATGTAAGGGATGGTGCTGTACATAACAAGAGAGGGCACTGTATAATAAAGGACGGCAATATGAATAATAAAGGAGATTGTGATATATATACATGTATGTGTGTGGCTATATATATATAAATATATATATAGGTAGCTTTGTCACCATAAAAGGAGGGGGGCCCAGACACATTTCTTGCACAGGGGCCCCAAGCTGTCAGTGTTCCCCCTGACCCTATATGTGGTCAAAAACTACTTTTGAGGCAGAGTGCAAAGCTCAAAATGAAAGAACTGCCATATTGGAGTTTAGATTTTGCTGAAATGGTTTGAGGGTGCCAGGTAACATTGGCAGAGCCCCTGAGCTGCCAGAGCAGAATAAACCCCCCATAAGTAACATCATTTTACAAACTACACCTCTTAGGCCTCTTTCACACTTCCATCTTTCTTTTTCCATCGCAATGCGTCGTTTTGTGAAAAAAAAACGGATCCAGCAAATATTTCTGCTGAATCCATTTTTCTCTCATAGACTTGTATTAGCGACGGATTGTGATGGATGGCCTCATGTTTCATCCGTCGTGCACTGGATCTGTTGTAAAATCACTGTCCGCCAGGCAGAGACAACGCACATAGAAACGTTTTTTGTGCATGTCGGAAAATCGCGCAGCGACGGATCCTGCATAGTCCGTCATTGGCTATAATGGAAGCTTATGGACGCAGGATCCGTCGCTGTGTGTCAAAAGCAGGAATCCAGTGACGGGTTCCGTCTTTTGAAACTGAGCATGCGTGGAAGAATTTCCAGTCAGGAAAATTCTCTCTCGCTCCCCCTCTCTCTCTTTTTACTATTGATGCTGCCTATGCAGCATCAATAGTAAAAAGTTATAATGCTAAAAATAATTTAAAAAATAAAAAATCTTGATATTCTCACCTTACGGCATCCCACGCAGCGTTCTCGATGCTCGCGATGCTCCCGTTCCCAGTGCATTGCGAGAATGACCTGTGATGACGTAGTGGTCTCGCAAGACCGCTACGTCATTGGGTCATTTCGCAAGGCATTACTGGAAACGGGAGCATCGCAAGCATTGGGAAAGCTGCCAGGGACGCCAGAAGGTGAGAATATCAAGATTTATTATTTTTTTTATTATTTTTAACATTATAACTTTTTACTATTGATGCTGCATAGGTAGCATCAATAGTAAAAAGTTGGTCACACTTGTCAAACACTATGTTTGACAAGTGTGACCAACCTGTCAATCAGTTTTCCAAGCAATGCTACAGATCGATTGGAAAACGCTGCGCATCTGTCAAAAAAACAGATCCTGTGCATCCGTTTTTTACAATCTGCACAGGATCCATCTTTTCAACATTTTGACAGATTGTGATTTGTGACTGATTGTAAAAAACGGAAGTGTGAAAGAAGCCTTAATGGATTCATCTAGGTGTGCAGTGAGCATATTGCCATCACATGTGCCTCATATATGTTTATACTATTAGGAGATGAAGAAACATTAAATACAGTTTTATCACTAAAATGTTGTTTTAGCCCCAAACTGTTTAAAGGGTTAATAGGAAAAAATGGAACTCTCAGTTTGTTGTGCACTTTCTCCTGAGTGTGCCAATTCCCTACATGTAATCAGGAACTACTTTTAAGGCCGGCGTCACACTGGCGAGTTTTACGGACGTAAGAGCGCAGAAACTACGTCCGTAAAACTCGCATTACATACGGCACAATTATTCTCAATGGGGCTGCTCCTATTAGCCGTATATTACGGTTCAGTATTATACGGCTTTCTACGGCCGTACAAAATCGCAGCATGCTGCGTTTGTCAGCGTATTGCGCAAATAATACGCCAATGAAAGTCTATGGGGGCGAGAAAAATACGGATTCCACACGGACATGCAGTGTGACTTGCGAGAAATACGCAGCGGTGTTAGTGAAAAGTCGGTAATTCAATTGCCGGCTTTTTCCTTCTCCTTCACAAACCCGACATGATATGAGACATGGTTTACATACAGTAAACCATCTCATATCCCCATTTTTTTTGCATATTCCACACTACTAATGTTAGTAGTGTGTATGTGCAAAATTTGTGCACTGTAGCTGCTAAAATAAAGGGTTAAACGGCGGAAAAAATTGGCATGGGCTCTCGCGCAATTTTCTCCGCCAGAGTGGTAAAGCCAGTGACTGACGGCAGATATTAATAGCCAGGAGAGGGTCCATGGTTATTGGCCCCCCCTGGCTACAAACATCTGCCCCCAGCCACCCCAGAAAAGGCACATCTGGAAGATGCGCCTGTTCTGGCACTTGGCCACTCTCTTCCCACTCACTGTAGCGGTGGGATATGGGGTAATGAAGGGTTAATGCCACCTTGCTATTGTAAGGTGACATTAAGCCAGATTAATAATGGAGAGGCGTCAATTATGACACCTATCCATTTTTAATCCAATTGTAGGAAAGGGTTAAAAAACACACACACATGATTAAAAAGGATTTTAATGAAATAAACACAGCGGTTGTTGTAATAATTTATTGTTCTCGCAATCCATTTGCAAACCCTCGCTTGGCAAAATAATAAACGCACAATATACATACCTTCTGATGTCAGATCACGTCCCACGATGTAATCCATCTGAAGGGGTTAACTAATATTACAGGCAGGAGCCCTGCTAAATGCAGCGGTGCTCGTGTCTGTAATCCCCCGGCGAATGAATGAAATGTAGGTCATTGACCTACATTTCCTTCAGTCGCGGTGAGGCGCCCCCTGGTGGATGTCCTCATATGACCTGGAGCATGGGAAAAAGTTCCCAGGCTGCAGTTCATGAGAACATCCACCAGAGGGCGCCTCACCGCGACTCAATGTAAGTACAGATCCAGCTTTCCTTTCAGCACCCGGGGATTACAGGCACGAGCGAGTGGTTTATCGCAGCTCGTGCCTGTAATATTAGTTAACCCCTTCAGATGGATTACTTCGTGGGACGTGATCTGACATCAGAAGGTATGTATCTTGTGCGTTAATTATTTTGCCAAGCGAGGGCCTGGAAATGGATTGCGAGAACAATAAATTATTACAACAACCGCTGTGTTTATTTCATTAAAATACTTTTAAATCATGTGTGTGTGTGTTTTTTAACCCTTTCCAACAATTGGATTAATAATGGATAGGTGACATAATTGACGCCTCTCCATTATTAATCTGGCTTAATGTCACCTTACAATAGCAAGGTGGCATTAACCCTTCATTACCCCATAGCCCACCGCTACAGGGAGTGGGAAGAGAGTGGCCAAGTGCCAGAATAGGCGCATCTTCCTCATGTGCCTTTTCTGGGGTGGCTGGGGGCAGATGTTTGTAGCCAGGGGGGGCCAATAACCATGGACCCTCTCCTGGCTATTAATATCTGCCCACAGTCACTGGCTTTACCACTCTGGCGGAGAAAATTGCGCGGGAGCCCACGCCAATTTTTTCCGCCATTTAACCCTTTATTTTAGCAGCTACAGCGCTGAAATTTTGCACATACACACTACTAACATTAGTAGTGTGGAATATGCAAAAAAAAGGGGATATGAAATGGTTTACTGTATGAAAACCATGTCTCATATCCTGTCGGGTTTGTGCGGGAGAAATGAAAAGCCGGCAATTGAATTACCGGCTGTTCACAGATATCGCGCTGAATGAAATCTAAATACAGAATATATATATATGTGTCTCAATGACATATATATATATATATATATATATATATATATATATATACTGTATATATGTTTTAATGAACATTTGAGCACATAAATCCATTAGATGTCGGTTTTGCAAGCCTGCGCGAAAATCTCACAGTACGGATGCCATACGGATTACATACGGAGGATGCCATGCGCAAAATACGCTGACACACCCTGACTACGGATCACTATTTTGGGAACATTTCTCCGTATTACGGCCGTAGTACGCACGTATAATACGTGGCGTATTGTCTTACGCCAAGTGTGACGCCGGCCTAAGGCACAATACAAAACTCAGAAAGAAAGGAGCACCATAGTATAGTGCAGATTTTACTATTATGGTTTGTGGGAATCATAACCCACTGTGAGAGCTGCTGAGGTGCCAGAAAAGCACTACCCCCTAACAGTGAACTCATTTTACAAAATATACCTCTCATTGTATTTATTTAGGGATGCAGTGATCATATTTACACTGCTGGTGTGTCACAGAATTGTATGCCATTGTGCAGTGAAGAAAAAATAATTACATTTTTACTACCAAAATTTAGTTTAAGCCCCAGATTTTACATTTTCACACAGGGAATGGGTGAAAATGTCACCAACATTTGTCCCACCATTTCTGTTGAATGATGCAATACCCCATATGTGGCTGTATAGAACTACTTAGCCATGCGGAGGGACTCGGGAGGGAATGAGCACTTTTTGCCTCCTGTAGTGCAGATTACTTAACAATAGTGTGCAGACTCCATATACAAATCCCCTAAGTGCTACAAGAGCATAATACCCCCCTCAAGTCACCCCATTTTGGAAATTATACCCCTGCCATATATGTGAACACTAAATGAGGTTCAGGCACACTGTGGGGATCAGAAAGGAGTGGGCATTGGGATTTGGGAGCCCATAATTTACTGAATCTCACTTGGGGAGAGAAGCCATTGCACTTCTCAAGAGTCTTTGTGCTACCAGTAACATGAAATCCCCCTATATTTCCGTTAACAGATGATGGACCTATGTGGGGAAGCTTTTATTTGAAACATTTTACAAAACATTTTGTATTACATTTATCCTGTGCTCTATGCTGAGCACTTACATCAGGGTTTCCATCTATATCTCCGAGAGACATGACAGATGAAACACCCAAAAGATTAATTCACTATAATGAGGCAGCAGAGTTACTCTGTTCGTCGTTGTCCTTATTTTCAGAAGTGCACAAAACTATGGTCAACTACACTTTTGTGCACGCCTAAAAACACGGAGAGTTCAGTTCAAAATGCAATTAAGAAATGTCAGCTAACAGAAACAGTGGATGTCAAGATAAGGTTTGGAAGACCAAGCAAACTTTCAATGAGAACTGCTCTTAGGATTGCAATAGAGGAAAATCAAAAACCCCCGTTCGATTGCAAAAGACTTTCAGAAAGATTTAGCAGACTCTGGAGTAGTGGTACTTTGTTCTACTATTCAGTGACATCTGCACAAGTATGGCCTTCATGGAAGAGCCATCAGAAGAAAACCTCTCCTGGTTGTGTAGCAGCCACTGACATGGGGAATATTTCACAGGTAAAGGGTAGAATGGATTAAATGAAATTTCAACAAGTTATTGATGCAAACATAACACCAATTGTAGAAAAGTAGAAGTTGATAAGAGGATAGCTTACACATGGATAACATACAAATGGATAATGATCCTAAACACGCATCAAAATACACAGTAGGCTACCTCAAAAGGCACAAGCTGAATTTTTTACAATGGCAATGCGACCCAGGAAACTAATAGAACTGGAAGAATTTTCCAAGGAAGAATGGATAAAAATCCCTCAAATAAAATTTGAAGGTCTCTTTCCTGGCTCCAAAAAGTGTTTACAAACTGTGATACTTGCAAAAGGGGGTGGTACTAGATACACAGGGTGCACAATCTTTCGCTTCAGCCCATTTTACTTTTTGTAATTTTTAAAATGTAAAAAATAACTTTTTTTGCCTAAATTACAAAGGAAATGTGTCATCTTTAGAGATCATTTTATCTTCAATTTTCATAACTGTTCATAATAACAGTAATTTGGCCCATGGGTGGCCAAACTTTTACATGCGACTCTCTATTGACAGTGATCTGTGTATCACAAGATGGAAATGGTTTGTCTAGCAGTTGCATGAGCTGTAGTCCGGGCAGTGATAGTCTCCTGGTGATACAACCTTAATTGTAAGTAAACAACAGTGCTTCAGCCCCTATCTCCTGCTGTCTTCAGTTTATATAACAAAAACTTGCTTACAGATTCCTTTTAATGATAGTTTTGCTCAGATAGCTGTTACCTGGCCCATCATTTATTAATGACAGAAATAAGCCTTAATACTTGCATTACCATTTCGAAACAAGGAGACTGTGGCCTGCCACGGTAATTCAGAATACTTAAACTTTGTATATTTCTATAGATTTTTTTTCCAGAATTTTAATATAGAATATTTACAGTATATAGTAAGATACATACAAAGAGAACAGAAAACACCATAGTATAAAATGTGTTCCTTTGGGACAACAGTGTATTTCTTAGGCCGGGTTCACACAGAACATGAAAAAAAGAAGAAAGCTTCACTTAGGCTAAGTTCATACTTGTGTACTAGGCTTTGCGGAGGGCTGCGTACTTCCTCCGCTAAGCCCCACCTACTTCCATATACTTCTGCATGCGTCTGGCGTACCTATCTTTAACATTGGGTACGCAGGATATGTGGATGTGTGCGGATGTGTCGTTTTGACGCACACCCACCGTCCACACAAAATGCAACTTGTTGCGTTCCCGTGCGGTCGGCGGGCGCATCAAAACAACACGTCCGCATACATCCGCATGTCCTGCATACCCAATGTTAAAGATAGGTACGCAGGACGCATGCTGAAGTATGCAAAAGTAAGCAGGGCTTAGCGGAGGACATACGCAGCCCTCCACAAAGCTCCGGTATGCAAGTATGAACTTAGCCTAAGTGAAGCTTTCTTCTTTTTTTCATGTTCTGGTTCCAAAGCTGTACTTATTGCCCATGGCTTCAAATTCTTCCCAAATAATGCCTGAATAGGATGCTTCTGACTATATATAGTGGTAAGTTAAAGAATGTTTCCATTGAAAAGTAAATAATGTTTGATTGTAGTCCGGTGATAACAGTAACGTTTGCCAATACAGCTTACGTGAGACTGATGCCAACCTACCTTTGTAGATTGCTAGATGATAATGGTGCTTATGCAGAAGTAACTGAACATGGAACATTTCACCAAAAACAAAACAAATTTGTGACTGTAAAAGATATTATATTGTATGTATTTTACTGGACAAATATAACTAAAAAAAATGATAAAATTGTATTAATTATTAGGTGAAGATTTCTAATTTACTTATCATAATTTAATTTTTTTTTATATTTTAGAAGAAATTGCTAAAGACATTTATTCATAACTATACTTGTTTCCCTCATTGGCAGGTCCTTGTTATTTTTTCATTTTTTTTTTTTCCAAAAATTCTTAACCACAAATAGTTTCTCGCAATTCTAACTAATTCTTTACATTAAAACACACTTGACTAATTTAAAACACATGGCCCAATTAGGCTAACATCTGTAGCCATAGACATCTTAAGAAGACGGATACAGATGCAGATTCAGCACAAGTTCTTTTAAAATTATATTTGCCTTGCAATTACACATTCGTATAGCATTTAACTTAAAGGAAAACCCAGCAAGTATATGTGTGCTTCAACTGCTGTGATTTTGCAGAGCACCCCCACCTATGTATGTAATAACATACAGTAAACAGAATTACTTTGATAACGCACAGCAGAACTTTTATTTCTCCATCTCAACAGGATATGGAATATTTAAGAAAATTATTTCACCCTCTAGCCTACTTTTTCTTGGCACCGAAAAATATCTATAGACTTAAAAGCAAACAAACTAAAAAAAGATGGATTTGGGCAGAAGAGTACTGTATATTAGAGCTGAATGTTCAGACTCAAATATACATTTTATAATTTAGTTATTTGAATTATAGTCATGTTGTTTATGAAAAATTAAAGAGAATTTCCATTACTGACACCCTGTACAATACATGCTTCCAGTGATGATGGGTGTGTGAGGACCTCTGTAATCAAATATTATCATGACATGGAACATCTGCTTACTATTCAATTTCCTTGTAGAAAATTAAGAAGTGTCCATTGTAATATATCATCTGGCTGGTTTTTGTAATTAAGTACTATGAAATATGTATATAGTCTGTATGCAGGGAGACACAGTTATAGAATTATATCCACTCACTCTTGAAACTACTTATCAGACTATGATATACAGTCATGGCCAAAAGCGTTGACACCCTTGAAATTGTTCCAGGAAATGAAGTATTTCTTATAGAAAATTATTGCAATTACACATTTTGATATACATATGTTTATTTCATTTGTGTGTATTGTTTTTTTTCATTCTTGATTTAAATTTTCAAATTTAAAGAGCAAACAAACATTACAAGTACTATAGGACGATACAAGCTATACAAAATGAAAATCAGGCCTCAAGTCTCATCATAAAGAAATGCAAAACATGAAAAGCTAAACAATAAAGGAGGTGGGAGCGGAGGTGGGGAGAGGGGGGTGATCTGACCAATAATCATCAATGAAAATATATCTAATCAGGTAAAACAAATATAAAGGTCAGAAGCCTTAAATAGAAAAAACTGGGAGGGGAGTAGCATATTTCCACAGTTTCCACGTCTTGGTGGTTTTGGATCTGGATATATGTTTTTGAGCAAGATGAAACTCCATATGAAAATGAGTGTTAATTTTATCACAGAGTTGAGAAAGGGATGGAGCCTTCCACATAGAAGCAATGCACTGTCTAGCAGCAATAAGGATGTGTACCACCGTGGTGCTGTGATCCATAGGGAGGCAATCGGTTCTCATATTTAGAACTGCCAAAGCAGGGGAAGGGACAGTTTTAACATTTATAAGCTCAGATATCAAATCAAAAACACCCGCCCAGAACAATTGAATCAGGAGACAAAACCAGAAATTATGAGCTAAAGTACCCACGAAACCACATCCCTTCCAACACAAGGGGGACAGATTTTGAGATCCATGAGCTAGCCTATTTGGGTCATATACCACATCATATGCACCTTCTTCAATTGTTCTAAGTGATTTATGCAATGTGAAGATTTAAGTATACAACTAGAGGCCTCCTGCCACTCCTGAACCAAAAAGGAAAGGCCCAAATCCTGTTCCCATCTCACTATATACGGCCAACGCTCCACCTCACCAGATGAGGCCAAAATTTGTGTGTATTGAAACAACAAAAAAGCAGAGAAAAAAATGGCAAATTGGATATCATTTCACACAAAACCTCAAAAATGGGCCAGACAAAATTGCTGACACTATCAACTTAATATTTGGTTGCCACCCTTTGAATTAAATAACTGCAATCAACCGCTTGCTTCCTATAAACATCAACAAGATTCTTTCACCTCTCAACTGGAATTTTGAACCACTCTTCTTTTGCAAACTGCCCCAGGTCTCTTATATTTGTATGGTGTCTTCTCCCAAGAGCAATTTTAAGATCACTCCACAGGTTTTGAATGGGATTTAGATCCTGACTCATTGCTGGACACTTCAGAACACTCCAGCACTGTTTTCATCTATTTCTGGGTGCTATTTGTTAAAATATATTTGAGGTCATTGTCTTGTTGACCCATGACATAGGACGCAAACCCAGCTTCTGACACTGGGCACTACTTTGCGACCCAAAATCCTTTGGCAGCCTTCAAATGTCATGATGCTTTGCACACAGCCAAGGCACCCATTGCCAGAGCCAGCAAGACAATCCCAAAACATATTTTAACCTCCGCCATATTTTACTGGACTGTAGGTACTGTGTTTTTTTCTTTGTAGGCCTCATTCTGATTTGGATAAACTGCAGAATGATGTGCTTTACCAAAAATCTCTATCTTGGTCTTATCTCTCAACAAGGTGCTTTCCCAGATGGATTTTTGCCTTACTCACATACATTTTGGCAAACTGCAGTCTATCTCTTTTATGTAACTGTGTCAGCACTGGGGTCCACCTGAGTCTCCTTCCATAGTGTTTCATTTCATTCAAATGTCGATAGACTGTTAATGCTGACACTGATACGCCCTGAACCTGCAGGACAGCTTGAATTTCTTTGGAACTTGATTGGGGCTGCATCTTGCATTGCAACCTTTCATCAATTTTGGCTGCCATCCACGTCCAGGGAGAAAAGCTATGGTGCCATAGGTTGTAACCTTTTTAATTATGTTGTGTACCGTGGGCAAAGGAACATCAAGATCTCTGGAGATGGACATGCAACATTGATATTTTCCAACAATTTGGGTTCTCAATTCCTCAAACAATTCTCTTCTCCTTTTTCGTTTTTTCATGCTTGTTGTGGCACACACAAGCACACAATGCAATGTGGTGTGCCAACTCACGTTGCAGTACACGGAGGTAGGAAAAACAGGAACATTGTCTCTTTAAGTCTTCAGTTGGTTTATAATAAGGCAGCATGAACCAACTACAAGTGGAAAGTAAACCCAGCCTTTCTGGCTAAAGCAGGAAAACAACAAAGAAAAAACAAAATGCTGTAACACAGCCCATACTTATGTGGGTAAAATCCTGCTCTGGGGCAACATGGGTTCAGTGTTTCTTCCACAAGACACAAAACCACTGGAGAGTCCTCTCTCCAGTGTTTCTGAACCAAGACTGCCTCTAGAGCTCATTTATTTAAACCCCTGACCATGTTACACTTTTCCATCATGTGACTGAAGACATGATCATGACATCACACAGGTACTGGCAGCTCTGCAGGTGGAGATAAAGTGGACCTCCTCCCTCCTGCTCTATGAGAGTCCACATGAATCCAGCCCATTATGCAACTTTAACTTAACCCTCACAACACATAACGTGCTGGAAGAAAATACTCTGGTTTCATATCACTGACGCCAATTAGCGCAGTGACACATATCTCCCTTCTTTTACATTACCAGTGACTTTGGCACAGCAAATATTGAGCCAACTTCTCCCCTTTTTATATGGTTTCAGGTGTGGTTTTCATATTGCCCACAGCTGTTTCTTGCCACAGGTGAGTTTGAACAAACATCAATTGCTTGAAACAAAGATGTTTACCCACAATTTTGCTTTTTTGTAGAATTATGTCTTATATGCCTTTTTTTCTCCAATTATTTGTGTTGTTCCAATTCCCACAAAGGAAATAAACATGTGCATGACAAAACATGTGTAAATGCAATAATTTGCTGAGAGAAATACTTCATTTTCTGGAATAATTTCAAGGGTTCCAATACTTAATGCCATGACTGTAAGTGATGTAATGGAGTAAGAAGAGCCAAGTCAGATTATAGAAAAAGGGGTCTAATGAGACCAACCTGCAGAAAATGGATGAGGTGCAAACTGCAAAACTAAATTTTTACTCACTGAGAGCCTCAAAACCTGGTGGTTGTACAATACAATCATAGTCTGCTAATGACATCTGGTTCATGTTGGTCAAGATGGTGATGGCTGCCATTATGTGGATCAATACAATAAAAAAGGTTCACATTTTGTTTCTATCGTAGAAAATATAAAAAATATCTGAAGTCATTTACATCCCCCTCCCTCCTTTTTTCTCTCACATCAATTGCCAGTAAGCAATCTGCTAAACTTAGGCAATAGATTAATACATGTAGGAAATTGAATATGGCACACATGTGAATCAGCTTAATTAACATGCAAGAGCTGACAGTCTAGAATCTTCGATGTGAATGGGACAGGTGAATGAACGAGGATGTATATTGTGTATAGACAAAGAGTATAGATTGGACAAACAGTTTAGACAGGAAAAGGCTTTTACGTTTTGGGAGGATTAAAGGGGAATACCTCACACCATTTAGAAATAGCCATGGTCACACAGCATACAGTGGGTACGGAAAGTATTCAGACTCCTTTAGATTTTTCACTTATTGTTTCATTGCAGCCATTTGGTAAATTCAAAAAAAGTTAATTTTTGCTCATTAATGTACACTCTGCACCCCATCTTGACTGGAAAAAAACAAATGTAGAAATTTATTAAAAAAAACAACTGAAATATCACATGGTCATAAGTATTCAGACCATTTGCTCAGTATTGAGTATAAGCACCTTTTTGAGCTAGTACAGCCATGAGTCTTCTTGGGAATGATGCAACAAGTTTTTCACAACTGGATTTGTGGATCCTTTGCCACTCTTCCTTGCAGATCCTCTCCAGTTCCGTCAGGTTGGATGGTGAAAGTTGGTGGACAGTCATTTTCAGGTCTCTCCAGAGATGCTCAATTGGGTTTGGGTCAGGGCTCTGGCTGGGCCAGTCAAGAATGGTCACAGAGTTGTTCTGAAGCTACTCCTTTGTTATTTTAGCAGTGTGCTTAGGGTCATTGTCTTGTTGGAAGGTGAACCTTCAGACAATTCTGAGGTCCAGAGTACTCTAGAAGAGGTTTTCATCCAGGATATCTCTGTACTTGGCTGCATTCATGTTTCCTTCAATGCCAACCAGTCATCCTGTCCCTGCAACTGAAAAACACCCCCATAGCATGATGCTGCCAAGACCATGTTTCACTGTTGGAATTGTATTGGGCAGGTGATGAGCAGTGCCTGATTTTCTCCACACATATCGCTTAGAATTATCACCAAAAAGATCTATCTTGCTCTCATCAGACCATAGAATCTTATTTCTCATAGTCTGGGAGTCCTTCATGTGTTTTTTAGTAAACTCTATGTGGGCTTTCATATGTCTTGCACTAAAAGGCCTTCATCGGCCCACTCTACCATAAAGGACTGGCTGGTGGAGGGCTGCAGTTATAGTTGACTTTGTGGAACTTTCTGCCGTCTCCCTACTGCATCTCTGGAGCTCAACCATAGTGATTTTGGTTTTCTTCTCTAGCTCTCTCACCAAGGTTCTTCTCCCATGATTGCTCAGTTTGGCTGGACAGCCAGGTCTAGGAAGACTTCTGGTGGTCCCAAACTTCTTCCATTTAAGGATTATGGAGGCCACTGTGCTCTTAGAAACCTTGAGTACTGCAGAAATTCTGTTGTAACCTTGACCAGATCTGTGCCTTGCCAGTTCCTTTGAGCTCATGATTCTTGTTTGATCTGACATGCACTGTGAGCTGTGAGGTCTTATATAGACAAGTGTGTGCCTTTCCAAATAAAGTCCTATCAGTTTAATTAAACACAGCTGGACTCCAATGAAGGAGTAGAACCATCTCAAGGAGGATCACAATGAAATGCACAGCATGTGACTAAAATATGAGTGTCTGAGCTAAGGGTCTGAATACTCATGACCATTGTGAGATAGCTCTCCCTGAGTGCATTGAGGGACACTCACTTGGCAATGGGATTAAAGCACTCAGGCATGGTTTCTAACATAAACAGTTCTATTCCGATTTATTTAGACTCATAAACCGCACCACAAACAGTTCATTTTATACATAAACGGAACATAACCACCGACAGTCTGTTCCAATGGCAGATTCTCATCTGCTCGTAACCCCCTTTATCTGGAGTTACTTTACAGGAGCTCCTGCTCCACACGCTGACTCCTCGTCAGTCCTCACTCCCAGGGAAGCTGTCTAACTGGGATAACCATCCTTGTGACCAGGGCACTCCAGACAGTCCAGACCTGCTGAAGGAACGGTAGCTTCCCCAATGCAGTGCCGTCACAGACTCTGCACATACGGCCTCTCCGCATACACGAAGTCCACTCCTTAGACCTTCCAACACATAGGCCTTCGGATCCGTAACCTCACCATGTGCTTCCCAGTAATCCAGTCCTACTCCCAGGACATTCCAACACACAGGTCATCCAGGACCTTACATACTGACCATTCAGGTCCATACACTCTGAACACAGAGACCATGTGACCAGACTTCAGTCACATTATATCACTATAGCCACTACCATAGGTGGGAGGTGTGTGTGGTTAGTGAGCCCCAACCAACTCTCCAACTAACCCTATAAGCCCCCCTTATAAACAAAACAAACACTTGTGGAACTACAAATCCCAGAACAACATTTCGGGCCTACAGTGCACAGGACAACCTCTGTCTCTGCGACACATACCGGCCATTCACAATGACGCCAGTCACTGTATCACACCATGTGATATTTCAGTTTTTCATTTTTATTAAATTTGCAAAAATGTATATTTCTCTTCTTTTCAGTCAAGATTGGGTGCAGAGCATACATTAATTTGCAAAGAAAAGAACTTTTTTGAATTTACCAAATGGCTGCAATGAAACAAAGAGGGAAAAATTTAAAGGAGCTGAATATGTTCCATACCCACTGTTTATCCGGTGAGGAAACACGTCAATTCATCTGTCTCTTTGATGTGTATATGATTGTCTAAATACATTGGACACTGATGCTTGGGCTGTTGCCGATTATGGCATATACCTTCTACACTATGAGATATTGCAGCCTTACTTCAGTTTGTGCTCCCTTCGTCCCATTGGGGATAATTTATCTATTTGTATATATTGATGAATGCTCTGGGTGGCACAATTTTGCTATCCACATTGGTATTGTTTAGAATATACAGAAAAGTGTGGTGGTATTTGGCAGACCTTTAGGACTCCCTTAGAACATTTTTCTACCTATATGTATGACAAGACACTGTGCTGCTTTGCCATCCATCACACACTGGAGTATTCCAACATTATGTCATGCAGTACCAATTTTATACCGTGAACTAGGGAATGTTGATTTCTGTCTGTCTTTTCACAGGGTGTAATAGGGCAGCCCAGGGACAGATGACTTACGAGCAAGGGCACTATTATCGTAGACCTCCATAGGGTGCCAGTGCAGCGCCCCAGAGTCCTGGTCGTTGCAGTACTGTGGCTCCGCCACTAAGGGGAGCCATGGTGCGTTCGATGGCACTGAAGGAGTTCCTCCAATCAGGTATCACAGACACCAATATGTTTCACAGCTGGGCCTCCGGGGGGAGCTAAGGGTGCTATTCATTAGGCCACTCCCCACCATAGTGGGTAAAACTGGGGGTCAGGCAGGAAGTTAGAGGAGAACGCTGACTGGATTGAACGAAGCAACACCTAGTGAGAGAGGGTGTTGTGGAGGAAGAGACAGTAGGGTCTCTGCCAGGGGTGGGATCCTGGCAGAGGCTTGGCATTGAAAGAACGCAACGGGACCGTGCCTGCTCAGAATAGCGGCGGTGCCCTAAGAAAGGATTAGAAGCGAGATAGATTGTGCTGAGTGAGAAACGAGATCAAGCAGACGGAGAATACCAGCAGGGGTTTTGTTGAAAGAGGCAGCACCTTGCTGAGGCGCATTACCGGTGGCCGGAACGCCGAGGGAGTGGAATAATATACAGCTTTAAGCCATACTCCAAACAGCGGCAGGACAGTCAGTCTCAGGCGGGCTGTCTACCACATATCACCTATGAAGTCTTGGGGGGCAATTGCGGGAGAGGGGCGTCTCTAGGGTCCCGGAAGAACTCCAGGCCTACCTGACAAACGGGTGCCGTTCTTACTGTAACATCAGGAAGGGACGGAAGATTAGCAGAAGATCAGTTAATCGAGTAGTGAGGGAACTTAAGAAACAGACACAACAGTTGTGGGGTACTTTCCGTAAGCACAGCAGGGAAGGACTACAACACAAAGCGCTAAGAAGGAAGGCACTGATTTCCACCTGTGAAGAGAACTCTGGAGGTGCCATTGGACCGGCCAGACTTGCGCAGCCTGGTGAACCGTATTCTGGACTGAGGACTCAGAGATCTCCAGTAAAGAGGTAAAGAGACTGCAACCTGGTGTCCTCGTTATTTACCGCGACCTGCACCCCACAACTGCACCGCTACACCACCGTTATCACCACCTATTTCACCGGACGTCCCCCACTGACGGACAGGGCCACGGACCGGGTCTAGCCACCGTGACAACCCCAGGACTGAGATCCCAGAGGCCCGGCTCCGGGTACCCCTCGGCCCTGCGGCGGTGTGGGGGCGCTCCGCAAACTTGGCGTCACGAACAGGATCTACTTAAGCCTGAAGAATCAGGTCATGTGTGCCTAGAGACTGTGATTTGTTGTGCATGAACTGTAGCTTTATTGAGGGACTGTGTGTTGTGCCATTTGCCGCCAAAATCCGCCGCCATTGCAGCGCTGAGGAGAGCGCAGGAAGAGAAGAGGGGCGTGGAGTGGGCGTAGACAAGTTGGAGAGCGCGAACAGCAATGGCCGCCCAGTCTAAATATTTCTGTGTGTTGAGGACGTGCCCGTCAACAGCCGAGGTCCGCCTCCTGATCCTGGCCGGAGGGTGGAGACCATGGGGACGGGGCCGCCCACAGAAGAGACCGCGGGAAGAAGACGCGGGAAAAGAACAAGAAATGGCGGCACCAGGAGCACAGCGCGGAGCTGACCCGGCCCAGTCCGAGGCCGCACAAGCTGGGACAGGCTCTGAAACGCCAACGCTGCGGGGTCTGACCCTCACCGAGCCACTGTTGGGCCGACCCCCTGTGCCACTGTCCGAAGAATGTGTGGCTGCAGCCGAGGCCCGACAGCTGGCCCGCCGCCTGAAGGCTGATGCCCGTGCCCTCACCCGGGTGGGCCAGCCCACCGAGATCAAGTTGTCTCCTGTTGCTGCTTACCCGGCCGCGGCGGAAGGTACGCTACCCGCACCGGGCCTGAAAATCATGCCGGATGCTGAGCACTTACGGCGTCTGATAGCAGCATGGCGGAGCTGGCCCCATCCTACAGAACCGGTCGACCTAGTTAGTGCTCCGGAGATCCCGCCATCACACTGGGGTGTGGTGGTGGCCTTTAATCCCCAGTGCGGAAGGGGAGTAATCCAAGAGATCGGGGAGCCGATACAGGTCCGCGTAGACCGGGAGGAGGTGGAGCCTTGCAGCGGGAGGATCGCTCGCGATCTGGAGCCAGGTGATGCCGTCACCTACACTCGTTGGAGGAGGGCTACGGGAGAGGCTGGCTGGATGGCGCGGGGCGTGCAGCGATGCATTGCCCTCCAGGCTGCTGCCGGAACACCAGAAGGAGCTGATTCAGTGGGGAAAGCAGCAGAGCCCGGCCCCGCGGAACCCCGAGAAGCCCAGCCTTGCCGTGCCCCGGAGGGACGTGTGCGTCTGCCAACAAGGAGGACCTCCCGGCGAGGGATTTTATCGTTACTGGGACCGGAACGGCGTCCTGGCTCACCGGTGCGATCTGTTGGCCTGGTGAGGCCGGATAAGAGGTCGCCTCCCGCAGAACCCCAGTAAGATTTTATTGCTTGATGAAAATGTAAATAGTTACTGTTTGTTCTTTTGTTCCTGTTGCTGCTAAACCCGTCCAGGGTAAACTTTAAAAGGTGACCCCCTTTGTTGACCCGGGGTCACTATTGTCGTTTTCTTGAAGTTTTGCACAAAGTTACACGAACTGCAGTAATCATGGACTGTGCATGATTCAAACTTTCCTGTAAATAGTTTGCACCTTCTTAAAGGTGCTTCCTACTGGTTTTAGTTAAAGACACTTTGCGAAGATGCCATTCCGGAGCTCTGGTATGGACTGGTAGGCTGAGAAGAAGAGCTACCTCAGAAAGACTTGATCTCCTCTTAAAGGGGAGGTGGGAATTGAACCTGAAAGTGATACTGTTTTGGAACAGTAATGTCATGATGATGCTTTGCAAGAAATGTAACCGTTTTACATGAAAAGTTATATGTGTTTAATATGTTTGAAATGTGAAGCTTGAATAATGTTCTTCAAAAGGAAAGATGCAGAAAGCCTGTTGAGGTAGACTAGAGTTCTGCATGGATAGAAACGTAAGAAAGTAATAATGAAGGTGAGGATAGAAGGTAAACCCTGCGTCCCCATAGAAAGTTAGTTCGTTACTAAGGACAGAAAGTAGACCCGTAGGGGTTAGTGAGTGAGTCCTTATAGGAGCCAGGCAGAGTGGGCTCCATGTTCTCAAACTGAAAGGAATGTTATGTCTATACTATGTATAGTAGAGAAAGGCAGTAGGCCCTGGCTGAACGGGGCGGTCCTGTAAAAGAAAGGAGAGGCAGTAGGTCTGGTGCCATAGGGACAGGCGGTCCTGCAGGTTCAAAAGTAGGAGAATGAAGAGTTACTTTGCCCTGTAATGTGATTATAGGAAGGCCTTTGATAAACTAAGAGTGTATGTTTCTTAAAGGCAATGTTAATTTATTGTTCCAGCATTTGCACTTAGTAGAATACCCGGTTGGGTAATGAGAGTAAATTGTAGCCTGTTGCTATGATATTTGATTATGTTTTGTAACGTTAAAGTGTCCTCACCTCCCATAAAGGGAAGCCTGTTCAAGTATGCTTATTGTTTTGCACTCAACAAATTTGTATGTCTTTTTGCTAACCTGTATTGTTGTTTTCTTCCCAGTCCCGGAGTACTGTGTTTAACCAGGGGGGAGTGCAGCGCCCCAGAGTCCTGGTCGTTGCAGTACTGTGGCTCCGCCACTAAGGGGAGCCATGGTGCGTTCGATGGCACTGAAGGAGTTCCTCCAATCAGGTATCACAGACACCAATATGTTTCACAGCTGGGCCTCCGGGGGGAGCTAAGGGTGCTATTCATTAGGCCACTCCCCACCATAGTGGGTAAAACTGGGGGTCAGGCAGGAAGTTAGAGGAGAACGCTGACTGGATTGAACGAAGCAACACCTAGTGAGAGAGGGTGTTGTGGAGGAAGAGACAGTAGGGTCTCTGCCAGGGGTGGGATCCTGGCAGAGGCTTGGCATTGAAAGAACGCAACGGGACCGTGCCTGCTCAGAATAGCGGCGGTGCCCTAAGAAAGGATTAGAAGCGAGATAGATTGTGCTGAGTGAGAAACGAGATCAAGCAGACGGAGAATACCAGCAGGGGTTTTGTTGAAAGAGGCAGCACCTTGCTGAGGCGCATTACCGGTGGCCGGAACGCCGAGAGAGTGGAATAATATACAGCTTTAAGCCATACTCCAAACAGCGGCAGGACAGTCAGTCTCAGGCGGGCTGTCTACCACATATCACCTATGAAGTCTTGGGGGGCAATTGCGGGAGAGGGGCGTCTCTAGGGTCCCGGAAGAACTCCAGGCCTACCTGACAAACGGGTGCCGTTCTTACTGTAACATCAGGAAGGGACGGAAGATTAGCAGAAGATCAGTTAATCGAGTTGTGAGGGAACTTAAGAAACATACACAACGGTTGTGGGGTACTTTCCGTAAGCACAGCAGGGAAGGACTACAACACAAAGCGCTAAGAAGGAAGGCACTGATTTCCACCTGTGAAGAGAACTCTGGAGGTGCCATTGGACCGGCCGGACTTGCGCAGCCTGGTGAACCGTATTCTGGACTGAGGACTCAGAGATCTCCAGTAAAGAGGTAAAGAGACTGCAACCTGGTGTCCTCGTTATTTACCGCGACCTGCACCCCACAACTGCACCGCTACACCACCGTTATCACCACCTATTTCACCGGACGTCCCCCACTGACGGACAGGGCCACGGACCGAGTCTAGCCACCGTGACAACCCCAGGACTGAGATCCCAGAGGCCCGGCTCCGGGTACCCCTCGGCCCTGCGGCGGTGTGGGGGCGCTCCGCACCAACCTCTGCAGATAGAAAGGGGTGCATTAGGCTATGAGACAGAGAATCCTTCCATCACTATATACTATATATTCAGCTATATTTCTGTGCACTGGTTCACTTTTTGCATTTTGCACTTTAGTTACGTTGTTGTTTGGTTCTAATTGAACAATTTTAGGCAATCTACATATATAAAGTTGAGTGTATGTATGTGTGTGTGAGGGGAGCCAGGGCCGTAGTTGTGGCTGACATAGTTTACTCAATCACGCCCTGGTCTCCCGCCACATACATACAATGTTCACTTTGAAGCATACCTGCTACACCTTCTGCACCATCAGGGTCCCATCTGGTCTGCTGAAGTTCTGCTGCTGGTGTTGTTACGCATAAAGAGACAGAGTCCAGTTCCAACTCAACAATAAAGAATTTTACTTGCATTTGTACGTAATATGTCCATTTCAGTTACAGCCACATCATAAGGTTTCACACAGTATGCATCCTTTGCTATCCCTGTGTCTTCCCTCTTTCCTCCCAGGATGTCCCCTGGTTGTACCATCTTGTCCGCAGCATCCTCCCTGACCATCTGCACTACTTATAGGAGTTCTCCTGTCTGTTTCACAACAGACATAAGGGCATCTGCCCACGTAGTAAGCTGCCACATGATAGAGCCACCTGCATTCCTGTGCTGCTGCAATTTCTGGCCTACCGGCAATGGACGACTGGGTTTCTAGCTTTAATCTTATAGAGCTGACTGCTCTGTTCAGGCTCTAAGGCCCTACTGTCATTTCCAAAGCAAAGAAAATAGTGACCGGCACAAGGGTACACAAATCACCACTTATCAGACTCGGATCCACATAAATCTGAACTCTGCGGTAAAGTAACAGCTGGTATTGGTGCTTACACAAATTCAGGGCAAATCCAAGTAAATGCAGCGCCCCAGAGTCCTGGTTGTTGCAGTACTGATGCTCCGCCGCTAAGGGGAGTGTTGGTACGTCTGATGGCACTGAGGGAGTTCACCTGACCAGGTATCACAGACACCAATACACTTCACAGTCTGGCCTCCAGGGGGAGCTAAGGGTGCTATGTATTAGGCCACTCCTCACAATCTGGTAAAACTGGGGGTTAGATAGGAAGTTAGACAGAAAGCTGACTGGGTTGGAACCAGGCAACATCCTGTGGCAGAGGGTGTTGCAGGGGAATATTCAGGGGGGTCCCTGTCAGGGGTGGGATCCTGACAGAGGCCTAGCGAACAGAAAGAACGTTACGGGACCGCGCCTGCACTTCATTGCGGCGGTACCCCAAGAAAGGACAAGAAGGTTTATTGTGAAGAGTGAGAAACGAGATCAACGCAACAAGGAGATAACACCAGTAGGAGTCGTGCTGTAAGATCGAGGCAACATCCTACTGAGGTGCGTAGCCGGTGGCCGGAAACGCCGAGGAAGTATTGAGCTCCAGGCCTTACTTCAAACCTACGGCAGGACAGTCAGTTATAGGCGGGCTGTCTCACCTAAATCACCTAAGCAGACATAGGGGGCAACAGTTGGAGAGGGGCGACACTAGGGTCCCAGAAGAACTCCAGGCCTACCCGTCATACGGGTGCGTCCTAGCCAAATAATCTGGGGGGACGGAGAAGAACATCAGAATCAGTTGTGAGGGAACTTCAGAAACAGACACAACAGTTGTGAGGACTATCCCGTGGTGCTCAGCAGGGAAGGACTACAACACACAAGCGCTAGAAGGAAGGCACAGATTTCCACCTGCAAAGGGAACTCTGGAGGTGCCATCGGACCGGCCGGTCTCAGACAGCCCTGTTAACCGTACTCCGGATTGAGGATCCTGAAGCCTTCGGTAAAGAGGTAAAGAGACTGCAACCTTGTGTCCTCGTTATTCATCGCACCCTGCACCACACATCATCACTCTCAACTTTCACTGGACGCCCCTCAGCAGGGTCACGGACCGGGTCTAGCCACCGTGACACTCCCAGAACCGAGACAGAGAGGCCCGGTACCGGGTGCCCCTCGGCCCTGCGACAGTGGAGGCGCTCCATAAACACTGTGAAGAAAGAAGTGTAGCACTCACCAGCATGAAGAAAAATCCAATAGTTCTTTATTCACATGTGTGGCATGAACAAAGGCTAGACATGCAGGACGTCCTGTGTGTCTAGCCTTTGTCCATGTCACGCATGTGAATACAGGACTATTGGATTCTGCTTCATGCTGGTGAGTGCTACACTTCTTTCTTCACAGTGTTTTCTAAGGTCCTACTGGCATAATGCTGGATGCTCACCGACTTACCCACAGTTAGCTCCTCCTATGTTAACTATTTACAGGGTTAATCTAGTTAATCCTAATGTACCTCTTCTAGTTGACCAACCTAGGTACTACGCTTTCCCTAAAATTCTATATACATATAGCAGCATACAGGGCAACATGAACATATCCAGACAAATAAGGTATACATGACAATATTTACAGACCAATAAAGTAATCACTTAACCAGGAAGTGTTTGGGGTACAGGGCAGTCTCTGTAACCCCAGTGTGAGCATATTGCGGGATGCAGCGACAAACAAGAGACAGATCAAGGGTTAAAGTGTTTACCTTAACATGGATTTACTCCACGCAGGGAGTTAGGCAGTTATGCAAGAATATTATAATGATGGAGGTAACGCCGGGAAGTAGTGAGAGTGAAAAACACTGGTTGCACGGCAGAAAACAAGTTCCTATGGTATAACTTATCCGGTCAGACGACTTCCACGTGACGGATACAACAATGCGGAGCGGTGGCACTGACAGCGTTTAGCGCAGGCTTGATCCGGTGAAGTACTGATGAAAGTGATGATCCGGGGAAGTCCTGATGTAAGTGAGGATCCGGCGAAGTCTTGACGGCAACAGTTAATCTCTAACACCCTCGCAGGGTCCTTAGTCATGGGCAACGCACAGGCCGCAACACAGTCTGAGCCCAATGTGACTCAGCAGATATGCACCAGGGAGTAAGGAGAGTTAGGGCACAGTTCCCAGTCACATACCCGGTCTCTCTCACGCAGTACAAGCGTGGTACAAGCAGTTCCGGAGTGTTTAGCACCCTGATTTGAGAGAGCCAATGGGCACACTACTCGTCTCTGTCCACAGTCCCTGTGTTTCGCCGCTGGGTTTCTTAAGCGCGGGCCTGTGCTGCTACGGTGCTGGAGGAACGGAGCACTCACTTCTCCCTGCCGTGCGCTGTCTGTTCCCACCAAATCTGATCACGCGCTGGCAGCTCTCTTTGAGTTAGCCACGCCACCCGCTACATAGTGCAAAGGTTGGTCCAGTTGCTTAAGCTTTCCCCCGGACAACAGAGAAGACAGCTCTGACAGTTCCGGACCCGGTGCAAGAAAGGTACCCCCAGCCCGGTCCATCTGCTTACATGTGTGTGTATGTATTGAGCCACGCCCACTCCACATAGCCACGCCCACTCCACATAGCAGGCACAGGCCATATCTAGCTCCGTCATGTCTAAAATGGAGTTGCTCCTGTGAGGTATGATGTCAAGGGAAAGGGAGGAGCCTCAAGGATAGAGAGGCTGTGTATAGGGCCACATTCACACATTTAGTATTTGGTCAGTAGTTTACCTCAGTATTTATAAGTCAAAACCACGAGTGGGACAAAAATACAGAAGTGGTGACGTGTTTCTAATATACTTTTCCTATGATTGTTTTACACCAAGTTTTAGCTTACAAATACTGAGGTAAAAATACTAACCAAATAACGTGTGAAAAATGCCTAATACAGGAGGAGATGACACACAGGTATATGCTATACAGGAGGAGATGACACACAGGTATATACTATTTACAGGAGGAGAAGACTTACAGGTATATACTATATACAGGAGGAGATGACATACAGATATATACTATATACAGAAGGAGATGACATACAGGTATAAACTACATACAGGAGGAGATGACATAAAGGTACATATTTTACCTCAGTATTTATAAGCCAAAACCACAAGTGGGAAAAAAAATACAGTGGTGACATGTTTCTAATATACTTTTCCTCTGATTGTTTAAGGGTACTTTCACATTTGCGTTTCCCTGATCTGCGGACGGCTGCGGACTTCCTCCGTGAAGCCCTGCCCTCGGCCGCACCACCGCCGCTAGCTCCGCCTACTTCTGCATGCCGCCCGCATGCGGCCTGCGTACCTATCTTTAACATTAGGTACGCAGGTCGTGCGGCTGTATGCGGAGGCTGCCACATGCGTCATTTTGACGCTGCGGATAAAAAAAAAGTGTGTGTAAACTTGGTCAAGAACTACAGGAAACACCTGACCCCTGTTATTGCAAACAAAGGTTTCTATACCAAATATTAAGTTCTGTTTTTCTATTGTATCAAATACTTATTTCATGCAATAAAATACAAATTAATTATGTAAAAATCATACAATGTGGTTTCCTGTAGTTCTTGACCAAGTTTACACACACTACAGCAGGGATTTTGGAATACTACTCCATATAGATCTTTTTCAGATCTTTCAGGTTTCAGGGCTCTCACTGGGCAACATTGATTTTCAGCTCCCTCCAAAGATTTTCTATAGGGTTCAGGTCTGTAGACTTGCTAGGCCACTCCAAGACCATATATCTAAAAATTTAGTATATTCATGGGCAATATCCGTGAAAAGGATATATATCTGAACATAAGTATAAAATGTTAAAGAGGAACATATATATATATTTATATATCACAGAATAAATTAACATATATTCAAGGGCACTGATGGTGCTGGTAATCCAATAGGGTAAGGTAAAGGCAATATAACCAATATAGACCCTGCACCTACCAAGAAAATATATGGACAATGAAACAAATCATTTGGATGGCAGACGCATGTTCAGATGAAATAACATGATGTTGGAAGACATACCAGTAAGGTGATGTGCTGTATGCCATTGCAAGATTGGGGGTTTTAGCACCACACCACTCAGCACATCATTTTTGCTTGCATAATTCCAAAGGCAACCTACCAATACCACATTATAAGATGTTAGGATTGTGTATCCTAGTAAATAGTGGTTGACCTAAAATATGTTCAAATGGCTCCCTCTTTTACATCTGCCCACAATTGTTAGATACCCTGCAGCCACCTTCTTGAGGTTTAGACGTATTTGTCCAAATGTTCGATATGCGCTTGTCTTTCTATGGAAAAATATGACCCCATGGCACTCCGCCTACTCTATATCTCCCTCCTAAATTGGTGATGGCAGCTCCTCCAATGTAACTTCACAAGATCAACTGTAAAAAAACAAGAACAATACAATCTAATGAAAACACATAGAACTGAAAACAATGCGCAAACAAATAAGCATGACTATAAAGAAGCCTCTCATAGGTTCCACTAAAGCATATGCATGCTGCCTGTTGGAAAATAGAAATAAAAGCAGAACAAATGTCCACATAGCATGTCTATTCAGTTGCACATTATCCTAATAATTTTAAATAAACATCTGTAGCCCACATCTCATACTCACTGCATGAAAACATACAACTAAATATATACAAAACATAAATAAGGCTAAAACCACATATATTGTAACACTGGCATCCCTATAGGGTTCCACTTGGCAGAGACACCGCCCTCACCACCCTCTGCTCCAACTCCCATGACCTAGGACCTGCGCATGAAGCTCAGGCCTCCTGTCGACACGCTTAGGGCACGAATGCTCTTCTCTTAATGGGGTACCACAAGCACTCCTGTTATGTACCCAACCAATGGCCGGGAGACACTAAAGTATTTAAGGTACCTTCCCCAGTAGATAGATGCCTGTGTAACATTTTTGTTTAGTTATTCTGCAAGCTGCTAAATCTGTTGTCAGGTCTCCGTACCCGAATCCAGAACCTGAACCGACCTGTCGGAACCAGAATCTGTATCTTGAACCTGAACCACCCTATCAGTCCCAGAACCTGAAACCGCTCTGTCAGTCCCTGAAACTGAAACTGCTATGTCGGTCCCAGAACCTAAAACCGCTATGTCGTAACGTGAACTTGTCACTGCTCTGACGGAACAGGAACTTGAAATTTTGCTCTGTCAGAACCTGAATCTGAAACCGCTCTGTCGGTACCTGAACCTGAATCCATTCTGTCTTTTCCTGAATTTGAATACCTGAACCAGGATCCGCACTGTATGAACCTCCACCAGTGTCAGTCCTGTCAAGTGTTCCAGGATCCATACTGTCTGAACCTGCACAAGTGTTCGGTCTGTCACGTGTTCCAGAATCTGTGCACTATCTGAACCAGCATCAGTATAACCAGCATCAGTATCCGGCCCTGCCTTGGGCTCCAACTCCATACCTGCATTCCTGACCCTTGGGATCAGGTGTTGCAGTACCATGGACCCTTTAGTAGTAACTGGTGGCTACCTTCAGCTCAAGCCTTAAGTCACCATCAGGGGCTCTAGTGAAAACCAGGTAGCCACCTAGCCATTCCCCTCCAGTGTAAGTCCGGCCCATGGCGCAGAGGGTCCACAACTTACCAGGGTGACATATATATTGATTTTATTGCAAAAAACTGCACACAGTATATAAGATACAGAATAGTATCCACAGAATGGGCAAAATATGCTGATATATATCTACATTTATCATATGGGTACACTTACTGTATCAACCCTGCTGACTCCATGTGGCAAAATCCCCATCACCAGAATATAATTCTTGGGGAAATGATGGTCCAATTAATGAAACTTTGGTCATGGTATCCCACTGTCCTGATATTCCACAATTCAGGATTCTCCTCCACCAAGCTTCAATGCATCCAAGGATGGCATCATGCTGTGTGTTTTTCTTGCTCCAAACTGAGGCCTAGTGCTGCTCAGGCTAACAATCAACTGACAATTTTAAAAAGTTACATTAGGTAGGTTGGTGACACGCCAAGGCAGGTCACAGTGGAAGCTGAACCCTAGAAACCAGCCAGATAAGGCTTTATTTAGACTCAAACAGGAGAACCCACAAGGGAGGACCCCCTGGACCGAAACACCGAATTCCCCAGAGGGAGCTCCCCCCTTAACCCCTTAACAGTGATTGACCCGGTACAACCAAGGAGGCTCAAATGCAACAGCTCCCAGACCAGAGGATCAGACCTAATAGGAACATTGGAACTGAGGGAAGGAGATCGAGAGGTCCTGGGAACCAGAGAAGGTGAACCAAAAGTTCCAGAGGGTACTTCCAGAGTCCGCGGGTAGATGGTAGGTAGGCAGGGCACCGGCACTAGAGGAAAATACTGGAAATTAGAACAAGGCAAGACAAGGCTGAACAAGCAGGCGTTGGTCAGGGACCTGAGAACGGCAACTTAGAACAATGCACAAAGTTGCCCAGGCACCGCCCAAAGGAATTGAGGACCTTAAGTATAGGCAGGCTTCTCAGCGACTGGCTGAGAGGTGATTACAGGGAAAAGGTGCACAGGCCCTTTAAATCATTTGACAGCGGCACACGTGCACCCTATGCTTGCTCCCCCGTGACCCGAAAGAGAGGAGACAGAGGCGACACTTCGCGAAGACATCGCAGCCCGAGGGAACATTGCGGGAGCGCGGACAGTGTAAGTAAGATTGCAGGGAACAAGGGAATGCCTGCGGCCAGACGGGGCCCTATCTCCCAGTATCCTGCAGACGGATCCTGCCAACTAGGTCATTACAGTGGGATCTCCTCACAATCACTTCTGGATAGCAACCAGTGAAAATCCATCCATGCTCAGATGGCATCTGAGTGGTGTGAGATTTTTTTCCACTGGCCCGTAGACTTGCATTGGCATTTTTTATCTGACCCTTAAATATCGGACATGTCTCTAATATTTGACGCTGACTGCCCGATCCAAGGAAAAAATCTAACATGTGAATGGTCTCATAGAATATCACGGGTATGAGTGCTATCAGTGAAAAGCACGGATAACATTAATTTGCAAAAATCGGACATCTGAATGAGCCCTTAGGGCAGCATATATAACCTGCCAGATTCAGTTTAAATTATTAAATGGGTTGCCCATCTTTTTAAAAGAAAAACGTTGGCAGCTGCATACGTGGTTTTAAACTAATATATAAAAACAAAAATGCTATATATTTCTGCTTGCTGTGCAACAGCTGCAGACAGTAATCTTCAGTAAGACTTCTTGCCAGGTAATTTTGCTTACAGAAATCAAAGCACATTTTCATTCAATCTCGAAAAAAAGATGATCCTTCACACTAAAACCTTTAGTACATAAACTGATTTAGGACGTGATTGGCTGAGTTACATCATATTTTCCACATGTACAGCTATGAAGTAAAAAAAAAAGGATCAAAAGATTTTTCACTTGTATGGTGTAGACTATAAAAGGATTTTACCCTTCAATATTATATATTAATACAGTCAGCATTTTGTATATTTTGTGAATAAATGAAAGAAACTACGGCATGAGACAGACCACACAGGTTGAGACAAGAGGGCAAAAGGAGGTATGGTTCCCTCTAGCAAGATGACCATATCATTAAGCTACGATCTAAGCACTGAGCAGAAATTTACTTGCCCAGAAGGTATACCAGAAAAGCAAACCGTGAGTCTGCTATACAGTCCCTCCAAAAAATTATATGACCCAGAGGTGTAGAAATACTAGCAAAGTGGAGAAAATACTTGAGTTATCAAAATAGGACATGTGCACCTGTTGACTAAAGGTACCGTCACATTTAGCGACGCTACAGCGATCTAGACAACGATCCCGATCGCTGCAGCGTCGCTGTGTGGTTGCTGGAGAGCTGTCACACAGACAGCTCTCCAGCGACCAACTATGCGAAGTCCCCTGGTAACCAGGGTAAACATCGGGTTACTAAGCGCAGGGCCACGCTTAGTAACCCGATGTTTACCCTGGTTACCAGCGTAAACGTAAAAAAAAAAAAAACACTACATACTTACATTCCGGGGTCTGTCCCCCGGCGCTGTGTTTCTCTGCACTGTGTAAGCGCCAGCCGGAAAGCACAGCGGTGACGTCACCGCTGTGCTCTGCTTTCCGGCCGGCCGGCGCTTACACAGTGCAGAGAAACACAGCGCCGGGGGACAGACACCGGAATGTAAGTATGTAGTGTTTGGGTTTTTTACATTTACGCTGGTAACCAGGGTAAACATCGGGTTACTAAGCGCGGTCCTGCGCTTAGTAACCCGATGTTTACCCTGGTTACCAGTGAAGACATCGCTGAATCCACGTCACACACGCCGACTCAGCGATGTCAGCGGGTGATCCAGCGACGAAATAAGGTGCTGGCCTCCTAGCTCCGACCAACGATGTCACAGCAGGATCCTGATCGCTGCTGTGTGTCAAACACAACGATATCGCTATCCAGGACGCTGCAACGTCACGGATCGCTAGCGATATCGTTGTTAAGTTGTTCAGTGTGAAGGTACCTTAAGGCTTGGAATATGGTGAAATTTTGCTGAGCACCTTGTTTTTATAGGTAGATGTTTTAAGAGAATATTACACTGTTATATATGAAAAGTTTTTAAAGGGTTTGACTCACCATGACTAATTCAGCTTGCTAGCTTTCCCTATGGTATTTGCTTTAAAATGGCATGGCGGTCATTCATGTAAATGGCTGGTAAAATGTAATCCTTTGAAGGGCTGAGCCTACGAGAAAAGGAGCAGCTCTGATAAAGTATTGCTACTTATGATGCCTATATGACTTAATGGAGCATGTTATTATAAGACAACCCATTTAACAAGGTAGGAATATTAGAGAACCAGATGATATTGGGATTAATAGCAAAAGATGTGTAAAAGTCAATCTTATGAAATTAGGGGTATATTCTGAAAAGTTAAACCTCATAAGAAAATCAAAACAAAACTTAAATCTGATGCCCTTAGTCTTAGTTCCTTCCTCTGGTCTTACATCTGACTGTTAAAATTCAACTTTTTCACATTTGCAGTGGGTCTGTGTAGTCTTAGGCCGGGCTCACATTTGCATTTGGGGGCTTTGCGGAGGGCTGTGTACAGACCTCCGTTAAGCCCTGCCTACTTTAGCATACTTCTGCATGCATCCTGCGTACCTACTGTATGTTTTGGATCTCCCGCCAGGGCTAGGGGTTACTCAGTACCGGGTCCGGTCGTCATTAAAGGGCTGGTCACAGTGGCAGCGAGCCCGTCCGTGGCCCTGGGAGTCCAAATTAAAGGAAAGGTCTTTAAAGGGGCTATTAGGAATAAGAATATTCGTGACACCACCTGTG
Source organism: Ranitomeya variabilis (assembly GCF_051348905.1). Lineage (NCBI taxonomy): Eukaryota > Metazoa > Chordata > Amphibia > Anura > Dendrobatidae > Ranitomeya > Ranitomeya variabilis. The sequence goes on from NC_135233.1 coordinate 683,163,793, forward strand.
GTATTCGGTCAGAGGTGACCGACGCTGCTTAAAGGGGTCCTCTGGGGAGTGATGTCACTACAGCAAGGAAGGTATGGCTTCCCACAGATGAAGCTGAGTCCCCAGGGCTCCCAGTGTATTTGGCAAAGATAGTGTGGTGCCAGAAATAACAAGAGGACACAAGGTTTCAGTCTCTTTTCCTATTTTACTGGTGGTTTACAGCCACAGTCCAGGGTACCAGCAACAGGTACCAGCAACGCAATATAGGAGCTTCTTCTTTTCCTATCTTCTCGGGTGTCTTTGATTCTGCAACTAGGACCTTCAGCTCCAAGAGACCAGCTGGTTAACCCATCATTTACAGTAAGCACTATGGTGGCCAACTAATTAAGACTAGTGTTTCAAATAGAAATCTAAATGAAGGGCTCACTGGTGTATGATATGCAAATTCGTTAAGAGGTGCACACTTCATAATGAATTTGGTGCATCTTCTCAGTGGTGTGCTCCTCTTTGTACATTGCCATAAATGCAACTCCTGTCAGGAATTAGAGTACCATTTCTGGTGTAAGAAATGCTGGCACTTTTGCAGAAGTTTGACAGGTGGGCATAGGCCAAGTCCAGTCCTTGCCCTGGCTCCTCCTAGCTCTGCTAATTTTGGTGCAGCTGCTTAACACTAGTGTGAAAATGCCACAAAAAAAAACTTTGCATAACTCTATGGAAAAATGGTTGTGATTTTTCAAAGCATTTTACTCCAGTTTTCTGACATAAAAACTTTGGTAAATTGGCCCCTGTGCACTACTGACATTTAGTGACTAATCACTTTGTTGCATTTTATCTTTGCAAAATCCTTTAATTTCTATAAAGCTTCAGATAGCTGATTAACCCCCTGTTAGCCTTTTGAGGGTTAACCCATTGTTTCTTTGAACATCACAAACTGCTATTAGAGACTGTTCACATTTAGCAATCCTGCTACCTACATCTATGTGCTGCTTCAGACCCCCCACTTTCCTCATTATCTGTGTTCACTCTATGAACAGCCAGCTTCTTTAGCAATGACCTTTTGTGGCTTATCCTCCTTGTGGAGTGTGTCAATGACTGCCTTCTGGACATCTGTCAGGTCAGCAGTCCAATCTTCCCTATGATTGTGGAGCCTTCTGAAACAGACTAAGGAACCTTTTTAAATGCTTAGGAAGCATTTGCAGATGTTTTTTGTTAATTATTGTTACTGAGATAATTAATTTTGGGGTTTCATTGGCTGTAAGCCATAATCATCAACATTAACAGAAATAAACAGTTGAAATAGATCACTCTGTTTGTTATGACTCTATATAATATATGAGTTTCACCTTTTTGTATTGAAGAACTGAAATAGATAAACTTTTTGATGATATTCTATTTTTGTGAGAATCATCTGTATGTACTGTATGTCTCTACTATTGTAGATGGAAGGGGTGCCTTTTCCTTTTATTCTGACTCTCCAAGATTGTCCAAAGTTGGATTCTTTTTCTAAGTATTGGAACTTTTATATGATGATGCAGAGGATGAAGTATTTTATCTCTCTATAAAGCGACGTGTTTGACTGAAGAATAATGCTTGCAGAGTCAACGTTGGGCTCAGTAAGATGACTATTTTTTACAGTATCCTCCTTCTGATATCTGCCTAAAAATCTAAACCAAAAGGGTGCAGATGTGGTCCATTAGAATCCTGAGGTAGTTCCAATTTTTGCTACTCTTAGGGCTTTTGCACACCATTTTTTTACGTGTGCTTTCTAATATTGAACAGATAGCTTATAGACTCATTAAAATGAATGTATCTGGTATTCCCATTGGTCGTCCAGATCTGAGAACTCAGGTGCCCGTTCTAGTTTGGAGACCCTATGTGGTGCTCCATTGAGGACAGCTGAGTCACAAGGTTCCCATACATCCAGGTTAGCCAGCATTGTTGCCATTTTCTTCACCAGGTCTGCTAGTTGCTGTGTTGCTGTGTGCTAATGTCTCCAAAGAAAGGGAAGTGGAGGTGATGTCCCCACACAGTTCCAACGATTGTACTAGTGATCTGCCCCCAGAAACCTCCCGACTTCTTGGACGTGTCATCTTGGAGACCCGGCTGAAGGACCCAGAGCAGGTATATTTAGTCTCTAGTGGGTCTGATGAAAAGAATGTCAATGCAGTGGCATCTTCCAAATCTCTGCAATCCACCAACCAGGCAGAGGGACTCCAGTCGGTCCTTGAATCCTCCAGGGTGGTAGCTCATCTCAACGAATGGAGGGAGATTTTCCAATGCCCAGTTCCTGGAACTATACCCACTTCATTCTATGCTGAGGACGGCTTGATGGACAGAAACATGCTAGTCGTGAAGATGGTGAGAGGTGTCACTTTTCTTCCAGTGGACGTCGTGGTCCTGAAAAGAAGTTATGGGAGTCCGAGAAGAGGGGTTGACCTCCATTTTCTCTGAAGAGAGTCTTCACAGGCTTGAAGAACAGGGGGAGTAAGGGGGGGTACTCTAGCACTAGTGCCCTTGCATGGTGTCCCTTTCTCCCACCATGCAGAGACGCTAGCTTACTCACTGTCTAAGCCCAGCAGCATAGTTTCAAGGCAAGTGGAGCGCCCACACCAGGGCAGCGGGGTACTCGGTACTGGGTCCAGTCTTAAAGGGGATATCATGGTGGCTGCGACCCAATGGCTGCACAAGAGTGAAAGGATGAACTCTAAATTAATCCCATAGACCTGCTAAGCAAGCCGAGTAGATGAGACACTGTCCATGGAAGTGCTCTTTCTAGTTGTCAGAATCAATATACAGTCTGCGTAAGAATCTAAGAGCTCCTTTTCACTTGCGAGAAATACGTGCGAGTCTCGCTTGTTAAAACCAAGCTCTGGTGTCGGCACTCAGGAGCGGGGCGTGCGGCTCCATGTGTTACTATGCAGCCGCACACTCCGCTCTGGAGTGCCAGCGCCAGAGCTTGGTTTTAACATGCGAGACTCGCACATATTTCTCGCAAGTGAAAAGGAGCCCTTAGCATGAGAAACACTAATCATTTTAATATGTTAATGCAGACATTTTAGAAGGGTCAATTAGAGTTTTCCAAGTATTGCAGATGGTAAGGAATGTAGAGGAGCTGTCATGGTTTTTTACTGTATAGTTCTGCTACTCATTCACAAAGAGAGGGAGCCATGCCAGTCCTCTAATGTCTTGCAATTACTATTCCATGGAATTACTAAATTCCTTCTCTTCTTTTCACATTGGCAGTGCATTTTTGATACACTCAGAACTAAACTCTGGACAGAAGTTCCACCTGCATTCATTACACTGGTCAACACAATTTTTCTGGCAAAAGGTTTTAAAGCATATTTTAAGTTAATTTTGGCTGCTGATTACGAATATGAACTCCGTTTTTGGCTATCACATCAGGATTTCGAGATATTTTAAATTGTTGATGAAAATTACTCCTATCTAATGTTTTATGATAAAAACACATGATTTTCGATACTACATTGTATATTTTAAATCAAGGAATAACAAGATTACAAAGTCTATGTACAGCAAATCAAATATACTTACAGAATTAAACTACAAAATATAAAAACACATGTATATGGCACACAGATGAATGACAAATGGCAGTTGTTTGAACTTTCTTTTCTTGGCTGATCTGTGATGTACAGCTTCTGGGTTGTCTCTCATCAAGCTCCAGCACTAGCCAACATATGTGAGTCCCACCGGTCTTGATACCGTTCTTCCATTGTTTTAATGTCCTGATCAAAACGCTCCCCTTGTTCCTCGCTCACATCCCCAAGGTTCTCTGGAAAAAAGTCCAAATGGCTGTGTAAACAGTGAATCTTGATACTCATTCTACATCCAAGATTTCGCAGACTCATTAGTAGCTCTTCCACAATCTCTTCATAGTTGTTTGCTTTCTTATTCCCTAGAAAATTCTGTACCACATTACAAAATGCATTCCAAGCTCTTTCTTCTGTCTCATTCATTGATGTGATAAAATTTGGGTCTCTCATAAGTGTTCTTATTTGAGGTCCATCAAATATTCCAGCCTTTTTCTTCTCTTCACTAAGACCAGGAAAAGTTGAACATATACAGTGGGGCAAAAAAGTATTTAGTCAGTCAGCAATAGTGCAAGTTCCACCACTTAAAAAGATGAGAGGCGTCTGTAATTTACATCATAGTTAAACCTCAACTATGGGAGACAAACTGAGAAATAAAAATCCAGAAAATCACATTGTCTGTTATTTTATCATTTTATTTGCATATTATGGTGGAAAATAAGTATTTGGTCAGAAACAAACAATCAAGATTTCTGGCTCTCACAGACCTGTAACTTCTTCTTTAAGAGTCTCCTCTTTCCTCCACTCATTACCTGTAGTAATGGCACCTGTTTAAACTTGTTATCAGTATAAAAAGACACCTGTGCACACCCTCAAACAGTCTGACTCCAAACTCCACTATGGTGAAGACCAAAGAACTGTCAAAGGACACCAGAAACAAAATTGTAGCCCTGCACCAGGCTGGGAAGACTGAATCTGCAATAGCCAACCAGCTTGGAGTGAAGAAATCAACAGTGGGAGCAATAATTAGAAAATGGAAGACATTCAAGACCACTGATAATTTCCCTCGATCTGGGGCTCCACGCAAAATCCCACCCCGTGGGGTCAGAATGATCACAAGAACGGTGAGCAAAAATCCCAGAACCACGCGGGGGGACCTAGTGAATGAACTGCAGAGAGCTGGGACCAATGTAACAAGGCCTACCATAAGTAACACACTACGCCACCATGGACTCAGATCCTGCAGTGCCAGACGTGTCCCACTGCTTAAGCCAGTACATGTCCGGGCCCTTCTGAAGTTTGCTAGAGAGCATTTGGATGATCCAGAGGAGTTTTGGGAGAATGTCCTATGGTCTGATGAAACCAAACTGGAACTGTTTGGTAGAAACACAACTTGTCGTGTTTGGAGGAAAAAGAATACTGAGTTGCATCCATCAAACACCATACCTACTGTAAAGCATGGTGGTGGAAACATCATGCTTTGGGGCTGTTTCTCTGCAAAGGGGCCAGGACGACTGATCCGGGTACATGAAAGAATGAATGGGGCCATGTATCGTGAGATTTTGAGTGCAAACCTCCTTCCATCAGCAAGGGCATTGAAGATGAAACGTGGCTGGGTCTTTCAACATGACAATGATCCAAAGCACACCGCCAGGGCAACGAAGGAGTGGCTTCGTAAGAAGCATTTCAAGGTCCTGGAGTGGCCTAGCCAGTCTCCAGATCTCAACCCTATAGAAAACCTTTGGAGGGAGTTGAAAGTCCGTGTTGCCAAGCGAAAAGCCAAAAACATCACTGCTCTAGAGGAGATCTGCATGGAGGAATGGGCCAACATACCAACAACAGTGTGTGGCAACCTTGTGAAGACTTACAGAAAACGTTTGACCTCTGTCATTGCCAACAAAGGATATATTACAAAGTATTGAGATGAAATTTTGTTTCTGACCAAATACTTATTTTCCACCATAATATGCAAATAAAATGATAAAAAATCAGACAATGTGATTTTCTGGATTTTTTTTTCTCAGTTTGTCTCCCATAGTTGAGGTCTACCTATGATGTAAATTACAGACGCCTCTCATCTTTTTAAGTGGTGGAACTTGCACTATTGCTGAATGACTAAATACTTTTTTGCCCCACTGTATAGTTAAAGCATTCTTCACTGTGATTGAGAGCTTTGATGAACTGCTTCATCAATCCAAGCTTTATGTGTAAGGGAGGAAAGACAATGTCCTTCCTATGCACTAGAGGATCATGGATTACATTCTTATCGCCAGATGCCAAACTCTATCACTGAGGCCATTCAGTTTTCACCCAATGCTCTGCTGTAGCTCTACTGTCCCAGTAGCACAGAAAACAAGGGTGTTATCATAACAAATGGGAATTATGCATGTTCAAAGAAAACAAAGATATTCTCACATTTATTGGGAGACTAAATGAAAATTAAATTTACCTTAGTGAACCGTATAAACTGGCACACTTTTCATACACTACTTATATTTATCATGGAATTCTTGAAAATGGGCTACATACCTGTAGCCCAAAAACGTGATGTGATAGAGAAATTATAAGATCAGATTTGAATTCAGCACCCTCAAATTAGTCTAAAACTGTTCTTAAAGTCCATGCCAGAATTTTTTTTTTTTGTAGACCAGTGTTATCATTTTTTTTATTGCCTGAGATGCCAAGAAAATAATACGTGGGAAAACACAGATTTTGGATATCATTTTTGTTAAAGCTAATATTAACTTAGAACTCATGTTTGAGAAGAATGATGATATTTTGAAACCTTTTTTTTATTCTGTTTTGGACTATTTTGAAACAAAAGCTGATACATTCATGATGAGCATTTTAGCAATCCAGAAAAGATGGAAAAAGGCTATTGAAATAATGATAAAAAGAAGAATATGATAAATTTGAAAATACAAGTGTGTAAATATATATAATACTATGCATTATACTTTATTACAGGACCTGGTAGCTATAAGAGAATGATCAGTCTTAAATATGTTGCACAGTCATGTTGGATCTCGAACCCATCTTGGATAAACTCTAGCTACTGTAACTAACTTTGCAGCTAATGAGATGCAGGTCTGGGAGCTTTACCTAGAGTGGGCACATAGAATGCCATCAGTGCCATTAGTAGATATGGATGGAGTCCATGTAGGTTAAATGGAACAGCTGCAGGTCACCGTGATAGTAAATAAATAGTACTATATGGTAGTAAGTAGTGTATATGTTGTCGTGATTAGTGTTGAGCATTCCGATACCGCAAGTATCAGGAATCGGCCGATATTTGCGGTATCGGAATTCTGATACCGAGTTCCGATACTTTCAGTATATCGGATACCGGAATCGGAAGTTCCCACAATTCAAAGTGCCCGAATTCAGCCAATGAGGAATGATTAGAAGTGTGGGCACATCCTATTCTGCATGGTGGGCATGTAAGTACTGGCATGGCTGTGATTGGCTGCTGAAATGATGTCATGATGCACTATAAAAGTCGCTGCCGCCATTTAGGGCTCACTCTGCTGTGAATTCAGTTAGGGACAGGATGCTGTGTTCTGACTGAGAGCCAGTTTAGAGATAGCGATTTGCTTCATTGTGCTTTACCCAGGCTAATTTAGCAACCGCTGTGTGAGATCCTTGCTTTTGCCTTGCAGCGCTGTTCACAGCTGTCTGCAAGGTCTCTGTGTGTGTGAGTGCAGCTCACTCTGTAGTCTGTCCGCAGCCACAGCCGGTTGTAGTCAGCTCAGAGTGCGTCACTGCCTCATACTGTTCTGTTGTGAACTCTATTTTTGGGCTCCCTCTAGTGGTCACAAGCGGTACTGTGTAGTGTTGTCTTTCTGCGGGTTGGCAGCATCAGCTGGTTCGTTATCCTTGGTTGGTTTCCTATTTAGCTCACCTGGATACTCAGTTCCTTGCCTGCTATCAATGTATTCAGTGCTCTTCAGATTCCTTGTGACTACCTTGCTCCCAGTCTCTCCAAGACAAGCTAAGTTTTTGTTTGATCATTTTTTGATTATCAGCATTCATTATGTTTTTAGTCCAGCTCGCTAAAATGTGATTTCTTCGCTTGATGGTTGCTCTAGGGGACTGAGTTTCTCCCCCCACACCGTTAGTTGGTGCGGGGGTTCTTGAAATCTCAGTGTGGATATTTTGTAATGGTTTTTTACTGACCGCACAGACCCCTTTACTATTTTCTGCTATCTAGTATTAGTGGGCCTCATTTGCTGAATCTGCTTTCACCCCTGTGTATGTGCCTTCCTCTTACCTCACCATTATTATTTGTTGGGGGCTTCTCTATCTTTGGAGATTATTTCTCTGGAGGCAAGAGAGGTCTTTCTTTCTCTCTAGGGGTAGTTAGTTCCTCAGGCTGGCTCGAGACGTCTAGGATTTTTAGGCACATTCACCGGCTACTTCAAGTGTGTTTGGATAGGTTCAGATTTGCGGTCAGTCCAGTTTGCCACCTCCCTAGAGCTTGTCCTATGTTTGTTACTTAGCTGGAGTAATTTATGATCCTCAACCACTAAGGATCATAACAGTATAGCAGGCCAAAAAGTGTTTAATGCATCGCAGAAGTGGGATAAAAAGAAGACCTGAGTACATTTTTTTTTTCCTCCCGCTTTTCCTTTGCTGCAGTCTGTTTAGCTTCTTTCATCCCCTTGAACTCTGGGTGGTTTTGAGCTCAGCTGCAGACATGAATGTTCAGACTCTGACTTCTAGTGTGGATCATCTTACTGCACGGGTGCAAAGTATTCAGGATTTTGTTATTCATAGCCCTATGTCAGAACCAAAGATACCCATTCCTGAGTTGTTTTCTGGAGATAGATCTAGGTTTCTAAATTTTAAGAATAATTGTAAGTTATTTCTATCTCTGAGACCTCATTCCTCTGGTGATTCCGCTCAGCAAGTTAAAATTGTTATCTCCTTGTTGCGTGGCAACCCTCAAGATTGGGCTTTCTCTCTGGCGCCAGGAGATCCTGCATTGCTTAATGTAGATGCATTTTTTCTGGCTCTTTGGCTGCTTTATGAGGAGCCTAATCTTGAGAATCAGGCAGAAAAAGTGTTGCTGGCTATCTCTCAAGGTCAGGATGAAGCAGAGGTGTATTGTCAAAAATTTCGGTGCTTACTCAATGGAATGAGTGTGCCCTGGCTGCAAATTTCAGAGAAGGTCTTTCTGAGGCCGTTAAGAATGTTATGGTGGGGTTTCCCACCCCTACAAGTCTGAGTGATTCTATGGCTTTAGCCATTCAGGTTGATCGGTGTTTGCGGGAGCGCAAATCTGCTCATCCTTTGGCGGTATTTTCTGAACAGAGACCTGAGTCTATGCAAAGTGATCGAACTCTGACCAGAATTGAGCGGCAAAGTCATAGACGTCAAAATGGGTTGTGTTTTTACTGTGGTGATTCTACTCATGTTATCTCAGCATGCTCTAAACGCTTAAAAAATATCACTAAACCTGTCACCATTGGTACTATACAGCCTAAATTTATTTTGTCTGTTACTTTGATTTGTTCTTTGTCGTCCTACCCGGTTATGGCTTTTGTGGATTCGGGTGCTGCCCTGAATCTGATGGATTTGTCGTTTGCCAGGCGCTGTGGTTTTGTCCTGGAGCCTTTGGAATTTCCTATTCCTCTGAGGGGAATTGATGCTACGCCATTGGCTGAGAATAAGCCTCAGTATTGGACGCAAATGACCATGTGCATGACTCCCGTACATCAGGAGGTGATTCGCTTTCTTGTTCTGCATAATTTGCATGATGTTGTCGTTTTGGGTCTGCCATGGCTGCAAGCTCATAATCCAGTTTTAGATTGGAAAGCTATGTCTGTGTCAAGTTGGGGTTGTCAGGGAATTCATGGCGATACTCCGTTGGTGTCTATTGCTTCTTCTACTCCTTCTGAGGCCCCTGAGTTTTTGTCTGACTACCAGGATGTATTTGATGAGCCCTGGTCCAGTGCCCTACCCCCTCATAGGGATTGTGACTGTGCTATAAATTTAATTCCTGGTAGTAAATTCCCTAAGGGACGACTTTTTAATTTGTCTATACCAGAGCATGCCGCAATGCGGAGTTATATAAAGGAGTCTTTGGAGAAGGGACATATTCGCCCATCCTCTTCCCCTCTTGGTGCAGGATTTTTTTTTGTGGCCAAGAAGGACGGTTCTTTGAGACCTTGTATAGATTATCGTCTTCTGAATAAAATCACAGTCAAATTTCAGTATCCTTTGCCACTATTGTCTGATTTGTTTGCTCGGATTAAGGGTGCCAGTTGGTTCACCAAGATAGATCTCCGTGGTGCGTATAACCTTGTGCGCATTAAGCAGGGAGATGAATGGAAAACAGCAGTTAATACGCCCGAAGGCCATTTTGAGTACTTAGTGATGCCTTTTGGACTCTCTAATGCTCCTTCTGTGTTTCAGTCCTTCATGCATGGCATCTTCTGAGAATATCTGGATAAATTTATGATTGTTTATCTGGATGACATTTTGGTCTTTTCTGATGATTGGGAGTCCCATGTGAAGCAGGTCAGGATGGTGTTTCAGGTCCTGCGTGCTAATGCTTTATTTGTGAAGGGCTCAAAATGCCTCTTCGGAGTACAGAAGGTCTCCTTTTTGGGTTTTATTTTTTCTCCTTCTACTGTGGAGATGGACCCAGTCAAGGTCCAGGCTATTCATGACTGGACTCAGCCCACGTCTGTTAAGAGTCTTCAGAAGTTCTTGGGTTTTGCTAATTTTTACCGTCGTTTCATCGCTAATTTTTCTAGCGTGGTTAAACCTTTGACGGATTTGACCAAGAAGGGTTCTGATGTGACTAATCGGTCTCCTGCGGCCGTGGAGGCTTTTCGGGAGCTGAAGCACCGGTTTTCTTCAGCTCCAGTCTTATGTCAGCCAGATGTCTCTCTCCCCTTCCAGGTCGAGGTTGATGCTTCTGAGATTGGAGCAGGGGCTGTTTTGTCGCAGAGAAGCTCTGATGGCACTGTGATGAAGCCATGTGCTTTCTTTTCAAGAAAATTTTTGCCTGCCGAGCGGAATTATGATGTTGGTAATCGGGAGTTGTTGGCTATGAAGTGGGCATTTGAGGAGTGGCGACATTGGCTCGAAGGAGCTAAACATCGTGTGGTGGTCTTGACTGATCACAAAAATCTGATTTACCTTGAATCTGCCAAGCGCCTGAATCCTAGACAGGCTCGTTGGTCGTTGTTTTTCTCCCGTTTCAACTTCGTGGTCTCATACCTGCCTGGTTCGAAGAACGTGAAAGCTGATGCACTTTCTAGGAGTTTTGTGCCTGACTCTCCGGGAGTTTCTGAGCCGGCTGGTATTCTCAGAGAGGGAGTGATTTTGTCTGCCATTTCCCCAGATTTGCGACGAGTGCTGCAGAAATTTCAGGCGGATAGACCTGACCGTTGCCCACCAGAGAGACTGTTTGTCCCGGATAGATGGACCAGCAGAGTTATTTCCGAGGTTCATTCTTCGGTGTTGGCGGGTCATCCTGGGATTTTTGGTACCAGAGATTTGGTGGCTAGGTTCTTCTGGTGGCCTTCCTTGTCGCGGGATGTGCGTTCCTTTGTGCAGTCTTGTGGGATTTGTGCTCGGGCTAAGCCTTGCTGTTCTCGTGCCAGCGGTTTGCTTTTGCCTTTGCCTGTTCCAAAAAGGCCTTGGACGCACATTTCCATGGATTTTATTTCGAATCTTCCAGTATCTCAGAAAATGTCTGTCATCTGGGTGGTGTGTGATCGTTTTTCCAAGATGGTCCATTTGGTGCCCTTGCCTAAGTTGCCTTCTTCCTCCGATTTGGTTCCTCTATTTTTTCAGAATGTGGTTCGCTTGCACGGCATTCCTGAAAATATTGTGTCTGATAGAGGATCCCAATTTGTGTCCAGGTTTTGGCGGACTTTTTGTGCTAAGATGGGCATTGATTTGTCTTTTTCGTCGGCCTTCCATCCTCAGACTAATGGCCAAACCGAGCGAACTAATCAGACGTTGGAAACTTATTTGAGATGTTTTGTTTCTGCTGATCAGGATGATTGGGTGACTTTTTTGCCATTGGCCGAGTTTGCCCTTAATAATCGGGCTAGTTCTGCTACCTTGGTTTCGCCTTTTTTCTGCAATTCTGGTTTCTTCCTCGTTTTTCCTCGGGTCAGGTTGAGCCTTCTGACTGTCCTGGGGTGGATTCTGTGGTGGATAGGTTGCAGCAGATTTGGAACCATGTGGTGGACAATTTGAGGTTGTCACAGGAGAAGGCTCAGCGCTTTGCCAACCGCCGCCGCGGTGTGGGTCCCCGACTTCGTGTTGGGGATTTGGTGTGGCTGTCTTCTCGGTATGTTCCTATGAAGGTCTCCTCTCCTAAATTCAAGCCTCGTTTCATCGGTCCTTATAAGATCTTGGAAATCCTTAACCCGGTGTCTTTTCGTTTGGATCTCCCAGCATTGTTTGCCATTCATAATGTGTTCCATAGGTCTTTGTTGCGGAGGTATGTGGTGCCTGTGGTTCCTTCTGTTGAGCCTCCTGCTCCGGTGCTGGTCGAGGGCGAATTGGAGTACGTGGTGGAGAAGATTTTGGATTCTCGTATCTCTAGATGGAGGCTTCAGTATTTGGTTAAGTGGAAGGGCTGTGGTCAGGAGGATAATTCCTGGGTTGTCGCCACTGATGTTCATGTTGGCGATTTGGTTCGTGCCTTCCACGCGGCTCATCCTGATCGCCCTGGGGGTCTTGATGAGGGTTCGGTGACCCCTCCTCAAGGGGGGGTACTGTTACTGTTGTGAACTCTATTTTTGGGCTCCCTCTAGTGGTCACAAGCGGTACTGTGTAGTGTTGTCTTTCTGCGGGTTGGCAGCATCAGCTGGTTCATTATCCTTGGTTGGTTTCCTATTTAGCTCACCTGGATACTCAGTTCCTTGCCTGCTATCAATGTATTCAGTGCTCTTCAGATTCCTTGTGACTACCTTGCTCCCAGTCTCTCCAAGACAAGCTAAGTTTTTGTTTGATCATTTTTTGATTATCAGCATTCATTATGTTTTTAGTCCAGCTTGCTAAAATGTGATTTCCTCGCTTGCTGGTTGCTCTAGGGGACTGTTTCTCCCCCCACACCGTTAGTTGGTGCGGGGGTTCTTGAAATCTCAGTGTGGATATTTTGTAAGGGTTTTTTACTGACCGCACAGACCCCTTTACTATTTTCTGCTATCTAGTATTAGTGGGCCTCATTTGCTGAATCTGCTTTCACCCCTGTGTATGTGCCTTCCTCTTACCTCACCATTATTATTTGTTGGGGGCTTCTATATCTTTGGGGATTATTTCTCTGGAGGCAAGAGAGGTCTTTCTTTCTCTCTAGGGGTAGTTAGTTCCTCAGGCTGGCTCGAGACGTCTAGGATTTTTAGGCACGTTCACCAGCTACTTCTAGTGTGTTTGGATAGGTTCAGATTTGCGGTCAGTCCAGTTTGCCACCTCCCTAGAGCTTGTCCTATGTTTGTTACTTAGCTGGAGTAATTTGTGATCCTCAACCACTAAGGATCATAACACTGTTCTATCCATTGTCCTTTTCTGCAAATAGTGCAGCCTGCTGCACATTTTTTCAAATATTTCCTATTAGTGGCTTTCCATCCGTATCCAGCAAAATTGTGGAAAAACACTACATAGGATTACATAGAGGAGGTTTTTTTGGCCTTGCAGCGCCGTTTACGGCTGTCTGCATGGTCTCTGTGTGAGTGCACATCGCTCTGTAGTCTGTCCGCAGCCACAGCCGGTTGTAGTCAGCTCAGGGTGCGTCACTGCCTCATACCGTTCAATCCATTGTCCTTTTTTGCAATTAGTGCAGCCTGCTGCACATTTTTTCAAATATTTCCTATTAGTGGCTTTCCCTCCGTATCCTGCTAGATTGTGGAAAAACACTAAATAGGATTACATAGAGGAGCTTGTTTTGGCCTTTCAGCGCCGTTCACGGCTGTCTGCATGGTCTGTGTGTGAGTGCAGTTCACTCTGTAGTCAGTTCTGCAAAAAAAAAAAAAATTAATAAAGTTCACCAAACACAGCACTTTACAGTTGTGTAGGCCACATTAGGTCATATTAAAGTCTAGTCCACACTTTAGAAAAATAGGGTTTCTTATACCTGTTAGGAGCTGTTCAGGAATAAGCATACTAAGCCCTTAGTACTTTTCTGCTTATCTTTATCAGTCAGCCAAGATGAAGAAGGCAGGGAGTAAGGCACATGGGCGTGGGTGTGGGCGCGGAGCAGGGAGAGGACGTGGGGATTCTGTGCCTGCCGCGGGCACCGGTGACTCATCATCACCCAGTTTCAGCAGGGAACAGTCCTTCATGCGCAGCTTTGTAGGAGATCGCTGCACACCGCTGCTGGGTGAAGAACAAATTGAAGCCGTTGTCAGATGGATGGCAGCTAACACATCGACTTCAATTAGTGCCACATCCTCTCAGGCACAGAGCACTGGAGAGCACCCATCTGTCTCTTCACCACCTGCCAAATTGCCCAGGCAGTCAGAGAGCCCAGGACAGGAGCCAACTATACTTCTGTTCTCTGAATCTCTTGGTTTGGAAACAGGGGGCCAGCCAAGCAGCATTGGAGAAATGGAAGAAGAAGCAGTATGCAGTGATGCCCAACAGCTTTGTCTCTCTGACTCTGAAGAGATGAGTGGGCCAGTGCCTCCGGTCACCACACCGCAGTACGCATCTGATGATGAGACTCAGGTAACACTTTCTGGTGCGTACTGTGCTGCCGAGACTACCCAGGAGAAGCAGATGGTGGCAGAGCGTAGTGTAGATGATGAGGTCCTTGACCCATCGTGGTGTGAGGTACAGGAAGGTGGCGGGAGCAGCTCTGAGGAAGAGATTCCCCGAATGGGCCAAAGAAGGAGAGGGAGGGGGAAGACTGCGGTTCCTGTAGCCTCCACTTCGGCACCCGTTAGGAGCATGCCTCTTCCAAAAGCCAAAACGGGCGCTCCCAAGACTAGCAGTGCCTCTTCCTTTTTTGACACAGTTGCAGATGACATTTGCTTTGTCAAATGCAAGGTGTGTCATCAGAAAGTCAAAAGAGGGAAAAATGTCAGCAACCTCAATACCACAAATATGTGGAAACATGTGCGGACCAAGCACGCGGTGGAGTTACAAAAACACACTGAAGACCTAAGCCAACCAACAGCGGCACCTACCACCTCTTCAGCTCATGTTGTTGCCTCTTCCTCCAGCTCACACACAGCTGGTTCGGCTTCCTCACAGGATAGCCATGGAAGAACCTCTGGCACTGTTGTCCAGAGACCCACTGTTATTCCACCCACAGCACCACGTTCCCAGTCATCCTCACACTCCCAGCCCAGTCTACAGCCATCGGTAGCACAGGCATGGGAGAAAAGGTGGCCATTCTCGGAAACCACCCCCAAGCAGAGGTTCTGAATGCTGGCATTGCAAAACTACTGTCCCTTGAAATGCTGTCATTCAGGCTGGTGGAGACTGACAGCTTCCGTAACTTGATGGCATTGACAGTCCCACAATACAATGTGCCCAGCCGCTTTTATTTCAGCAGGCAAGCCGTCCCTGCCCTGCACAAGCATGTGGAGGGACACATAAAACACATGCTACTGAACACCATCAGTAGCAAGGTCCACCTCACCACCGATGCGTGGACCAGTCACCATGGACAGGGGCTATACCTTTCCCTCACTGCCCATTGGGTTAATGTTGTAGAGCCGGGTACAGATAGTGTGAGTGGCGCAGGACGTGTTCTGCCAACTCAAGGATTGCAGGAATCCAGTCTGTACACATTGACTTCTCCTCATACTCAAGTTCCTCAGAATCATCGCTGCAGGAGCCGTCACAGTCCACCTCCACATGGACCCGTGAACGTTTACCTGTTACGACCGATATGAGCACAGCCGTGGCCAAACATCAACAGGCCATATTGAAATTAATTTCTTTGGGGAATCGAAGCCACACAGCACAGGAGCTCTGGAATGCCATCAAGCAGGAGAGCGATGTGTGGTTTGTGCCAGCGAATCTCCAGGCAGGCATGGTAGTGTGTGACAATGGCCGAAATCTGGTGGCAGCTCTGGGCCTAGGCAACCTCACTCACATCCCATGTCTGGCACATGTGCTCAACTTGGTCGTTCAGAGTTTTTTGAGGGACTATCCAGATCTTGATGCACTGCTGCACAAGGTCCGCCTAGAGTGTGCTCACTTGCGGCGTTCCAGCATGGCAAGATCGCGCATTGCATCTCTGCAGCGCCAATTCCGCCTTCCGGAACATCATATCATATGTGACCTACCCACCAGGTGGAATTCCATGTTACATATGTTGAAGCGGTTGTGTGAGCAGCAGCCAGCAGTAATGGAGTACCAGCTGCATCAGGCACAAAGAAATCGCACTCCGCGCCGTTCAGACTTCACAACCACTGAGTGGGCCACTATGAAGGATGTCTGCCAGGTTTTGCATTCCTTCGATGATTCCACGCGGATGGCGAGTGCAGATGATGCACTAGTCAGCATGACTGTCCCCCTTATCTGCCTGATTCAACAAACACTGCAAGTGCTGAGGGATGATGTTGTGGAAGAGGTGGAGCATGAGGAGTCACCAATTCCATCAGCTTCTGGACAGTCAGCACTACGTGGTTCTTCACAAAGGCCAAGGTAGGGGTCACTTTGTGAGGAGGATGAGGAGGAGTCAATGGAGGAGGAAGACATCGGTCCAGAGGAGGGAGTTACACAATTCTCCAGTAGTCAGTGTGTAGAGCGAGGGTGGGGTGATGCAGAGCAGGCAGAAATAACGCCTCAAGCAGGGGACAGCGTTTCTTGGCCAGTTGGCAGTCTGCAGCACATGGTTGATTACATGCTGCAGTGCCTGAGAAATGACCGCCGCATCGCCCACATTCTCAACACGGCTGATTATTGGGTGTACACCCTCCTAGATCCTCGCTACCAGGACAACGTACAAAGCCTCATAACACCGTTGAACCGGAAGCGTAAAATGCGGGAGTACCAAGACACACTGGTGAATTCCATCATCTTCTCCAGTCAAACTGAGAGCAGTGCTGCTAGTGCTTTACAAAGCAGCTCAGTGCGTCGAGGCAGTGGAGGAAGCTCTGCACAAAGAGGGAGCAGAAGCAGTGCCTCTGCCCAAGGCAAGACCAGTATGGCCCAACTGTGGCAGAGTTTTGTGTGCCCCCCACAAATGTCTACACCATCACAGGTGGCTCCAGTCAGCAGGAGGCAACGGTTCCGTCAGATGGTGACAGACTACGTGTCTTGCCCTCTTACTGTACTCCCAGACGGCTCTTCCCCTTTCAAGTTTTGGGTCTCTAAGCTGGATACATGGCCAGAGCTAAGCCAGTATGCATTGGAGGTGCTGGCTTGCCCTGCGGCTAGTGTATTATCGGAACGCGTCTTTAGTGCTGCAGGTGGTGTACTAACAGACCGTCGCATTCGACTATCCTCCGATAATGTTGACCGGCTTACTTTTCTGAAAATGAACAAGGCCTGGATCTCGCAGGAATTTGCCACTCCTCTACCAGATTAAATAATTGGTTGGCTACAGTATCCAGGTCTCCTGTTGCGTTCATGTTTCAACCACCTGAATCCCTGGGCTCCAACACCGCCAGTTGATGCTCAGAAGTGCCGTCTGCACAGTCAAAACACATGAGCCAGTGTTATTGGGTTTCAGTAACGTCAGCTGATCCCCAGCTGTGTAGCCGGCTGTCACGGGGGTACTGGGTAGACTACAGCAGATTACCCGGGCCCCTGCAATATCCCTCAAACTAGGGAAACCCTGTCTGTCCCTCTCCCAGAGTTTACACTGAAGGTGTGCATGTCTGGGCCGCCAGGCCTGACCCTGAGTCCTGTTTCAGTACTAAGCTGAAACCTCCACCCGCCACCCAGTGATAAGACCTCACACCAACCCCTACAGAAAGCACAGATAGGGAAAACTAAAAACGCACCACGCCGCAGACACACAGGAAAAACACTATAATGTGCACAGGGCAAAACAATACAAATATAGGAAGCAGAAATATAACGAAGGATAATACACCACCAGAAACGATATTTCCTCTCCTAGACCACCACTCCAGACCGAGATCACCAGGCACAAGACACAAGCTATAATCGGCGATGCCCAAAGCCCAGCAAAGCTATTTAAAGGCAATGGGCGTGACTAAGCCTCCAACCCGAGTACCAGCCAGATTAACCCCGGAAAATCTGGATCAATCTAGCCGGCGCTACTGAGCATATAGTGGACGAATGAGGAATTACCGCTGTCTGTCGGACGCCCTAGTGTGAACAGCGTCCGACATGACAGTACCCCGCCTTCTACGAGGGACCCCAGGGCCCTCACGACTTATAGGACCCGGCTTGTCCGGATGGCGGCGTTGAAACATACTGACCAGCCGGTCCGCATGTATATCCGAGGCTGGTACCCAAGACCTCTCCTCCGGCCCATAACCACGCCAGTGTACCAGGTACTGTAACATGCGGCGCACCACTCCAGAGTCAACCACCTTGGAGACTTCAAACTCTAAAGTGCCATCCACCAAGACTGGAGGAGGCATCGGCGCCGCGTCCACAGAACCCACCACCTTTTTTAATAACGATCTGTGGAACACGTTGTGAAACTTATATACCGTAGGGAGCTCCAATCGGTAGGCAACCGGGTTAATGATGGCGGCGACCCTAAACGGACCAATAAACCTAGGACCCAATTTAAGGGATGGTATTTTGAGTCTTATGTTTTTTGTGGACAACTACACCCAGTCACCCACACTCAGGTCCGGACCTGGCACACGTCTACTGTCAGCCACACATTTGTACCTTGCACCCATGCTCAACAGGCGCTGTTTCACTTTCCTCCAGACGGAAGACAGTTGTGCTCCTAACAGGTCCCCCTCCGGGATGACGGAAGAGCCCCCCTGACTCAAAGTACAAAATTGAGGATGGTGCCCGTAAACACAAAAGAACGAAGACTCCCCAGAAGATTCCTGGCGGTGATTATTTATGGCAAACTCAGCCAAAGGAAGGAACGTCGACCACTCCTCCTGGTTGTCAGAAACAAACCAGCGTAAGCACTGCTCCAAATTTTGATTCATACGCTCGGTCTGACCATTTGACTGAGGATGAAAAGCCGAGGAATGCGACAACTTGATCCCCAGCCATGAGCAAAATGCTTTCCAAAATTTTGCCACAAACTGAGTACCCCTATCAGACACGATGTCAGATGGGACCCCGTGAAGTCAGACCACCTCCTGCACAAATACCTGAGCCAGAGTCTTAGCGTTAGGCAACGAAGGCAAAGACACAAAGTGCAACATTTTTGAGAACCGATCAACAATCACCAAGATGACCGTGTCCCCGCTGAGGAGGGCAAGTCCGTGATAAAATCCATGGAGATCTCCATCCGTGGCCTACTGGGTACCTCGAGAGGAAGTAGTGTGCCAGCAGGATGGGAGCTGGGCGTCTTAGCCCTAGCGCACGTGGTGCATGCTGACACGTATGAGACCACATCCTGTCGGATTTTGGGCCACCAAAACCGACGCGACACCAACTCCAAAGTACCCCTAACCCCTGGGTGACCAGCCAGGACAGCATCATGATGCTCTGCCAATATCTTTAGGCGAAGATGGAGCGGTACAAACGATTTGTTAACGGGAAGTTCTGGTGGCACTTCCTCCTGAGCCTCGGCAATCTCAGCCTCAACCTCTGTCGTGAGAGCCGATACCATTACACCTTTTTGGAGGATGGGTACCGGTTCTTCCCGAGGTTCTCCCCCCGGAAAACACCTGGACAAAGCATCCGCCTTAGTGTTCTTAGACCCAGGTCGGTAAGTAACAAAAAAGTTGAACCGCGTGAAAAACAATGCCCAGCGAGCCTGCCTGGGGGACAGACGCTTGGCTGACTCCAAATAAAGCAAATTCTTATTGTTGGTAATAACAGTAACCTGGTGAACCGACCCCTCCAAAAAGTGTCGCCATTCCTCAAAAGCCAACTTGATAGCCAACAACTCCCTGTTGCCGACATCATAGTTACGTTCGGCGGGCGACAGTTTCTTGGAGAAATAGGCACATGGATGCAATTCGCTCAAGGATGAGCCTTGAGACAGCACCGCACCCACTCCAACCTCAGACGCATCGACTTCCACGGTAAATGGTTTCGATACATCCGGTTGCACCAGAATGGGAGCTGAAGCAAAACTGTTCTTCAGAAACTCGAATGCGTGCACAGCAGGCTCAGACCAGGCGGAGAAATCGGTACATTTTTTTGTCATGTCAGTGAGCGGTTTAGCAATGGTAGAAAAGTTCTTGATAAACTTTCTATAATAGTTAGAAAACCCCAGGAACCGCTGGAACGCTTTTAGGTTACCAACGCAGCACCGCTTGCACCTTAGCGGCGTCCATTTTAAACCCAGAAGCGGACACAATATAACTAGTGTTGAGCGATACCATCCGATACTTGAAAGTATAGGTATCGGATAGTATCGGCTGATACCCGAAAAGTATCGGATATCGCCGATACCGATACCCGATACCAATACAAGTCAATGGGACACCAAGTATCGGAAGGTATCCTGTATGGTTTCCAGGGTCTGAAGGAGAGGAAACTTTCCTTCAGGCCCTGGGATCCATATTAATGTGTAAAATAAAGAATAAAAATAAAAAATATTGATATACTCACCTCTCCGACGCAGCCTGGACCTTACCGCTGTAACCGGCAGCTTCCGTTCCTAAGAATGAGCGCTTGAAAGACCTTAGATGACGTCACGGCCTGTGATTGGTCGTGTGAGCGGTCACGTGACTGCCTCGCGACCAATCACAAGCCGCGACGTCATCTAAGGTCTTTCAAGCGCTCATTCTTAGGAACGGAAGCTGCCGGTTACATCGGTAAGGTCCAGGCTGCGTCGGAGAGGTGAGTATATCAATATTTTTTATTTTTATTCTTTATTTTACACATTAATATCGATCCCGATACCAATTCCCGATATCACAAAAGTATCGGATCTCGGTATCGGAATTCCGATACAGCAAATATCGGCCGATACCCAATACTTGCGGTATCGGAATGCTCAACACTAAATATAACCCAAGAAAGGCAACTCCTGAACCGAAAATACACATTTCTCCAACCTGCCTAACATGCTTTAAATGAGTATCAAGGTCGCATGAATAGATGAGAATGTCATCAAGGTACACAATAACGAATTTTCCCAGGACATGAGAGAACACATCGTTTATGAAATTTTGAAATACCGCAGGCGCGTTTGTCAAACCAAATAGCATCACCAGATTTTCAAAATGACCCTCAAGAGTATTAAAAGCTGTTTTCTACTCATCCCCTTGACGGACTCTTATGAGGTTGTACGCCCCCCTGAGGTCAAGCTTAGAAAACCACCTAGCACCAGCCACCTGATTGAACAGATCGGGTATCAGCGGCATAGGGTATGGGTCACGAACCATAATCTGGTTTAACTCCCTGAAATCCAGACACGGGCGTAAACCGCCATCTTTCTTCTTAACGAAGAAGAACCCTGCTGCCACAGGCGAGGACGAAGGCCTGATGTGCCCTTTGCTCAGACTCTCAGCGATGTAGTCTTTTAAAGCTTGCCTCTCAGGACCAGAGATGTTAAACATCCTAGCTTTCGGCAATTTGGCCCCTGGTTTTAACCTAATAGTGCAGTCATAGGGACGATGTGGTGGCAATTCTGAACAACCCTTCTCAGAAAACACATCAGCGAAATCCTGCAGAGACTCAGGAATACTAGGAGTCACAGCGGACACACACGTGGCCAGGCAATTCTCCTGGCAGGATCCGCTCCACTGGATGATGTCCTGGGTAGGGTTGAGCGAAACGGATCGGTCATTTTCAGAAATCACCGACTTTTAGGCAAAGTCGGGTTTCATGAAACCCGAACCGATCCTAGTGTGGGATTGGCCATGCGGTACACGATCAGAGCGCCAAAGTCGCGTTTCGTATGACGCTGTTAACGCCGTTTTTCATCCAATGAAGGAGGACGCAGAGTGTGGGCAGCGTGATGACATAGGTCTCTGTCCCCACCATCTTAGACAAGGGCATGGCAGTGATTGGCTTGCTGTCTGCGGCGTCACAGGGGCTATAAAGGGGCATGCACGCCGACCGCCATCTTACTTCTGCCGATCTGAGCATAGGGAGAGTTTGCTGCAGTTAGTCAGAAGCAGGGACAGAGTTAGGAAGGAAATATAAACCCCCACACCGCTTGTGCTGGAGCGATTTTCACTGTCCCACACCACCTTTTTGTGCAGGGACAGTGGAGGTTGTATTTTAGTGCAGCAGCTGCATAGCTGTGTGCACGGTGCTGTGCAAACCAACTGCTTTTTTCAAAGCAAAAATCCTGTTGCTCCTTTCTGCACAGTTACCTGTCTTGTTTATTTGTCCACACTTTTTTGTTCTGAAGTCCTTTTTATTGCTGCCATACTTGTCCTGAGATCATTGTAGGGACTAGGGAGCGTGTTATTGCAGTAATGTTTATTTTTTTTATAATAATTACAGCCACTATCTGCCACGTTCATAGTGTTGTGTTATACCACTGGGCCAGAGCTGTGGTTCAGTGTCTCCCCCCAAAAGTGAGATAGTATTTCTCACACAGTTTATATTCTGCAGTACTGCTAGTGTGTCATATATCAGGCAGCCACTTTCTTCCACATTCATAGTGTTGTGTTATACCACTGGGCCAGAGTTGTGGTTCAGTGTCTCCCCCCAAAAGTGAGATAGTAATTCTCACACAGTTTATATTCTGCAGTACTGCTAGTGTGTCATATATCAGGCAGCCACTTTCTGCCACGTTCATAGTGTTGTGTTATACCACTGTGCCAGAGTTGTGGTTCAGTGTCTCCCCCCAAAAGTGAGATAGTATTTCTCACACAGTTTATATTCTGCTGTACCGCTAGTGTGTCGTATATCAGGCAGCCACTTTCTGCCACGTTCATAGTGTTGTGTTATACCACTGGGCCAGAGTTGTGGTTCAGTGTCTCCCCCCAAAAGTGAGATAGTATTTCTCACACAGTTTATATTCTGCTGTACTGCTAGTGTGTCGTATATCAGGCAGCCACTTTCTGCCACGTTCATAGTGTTGTGTTATACCACTGGGCCAGAGTTGTGGTTCAGTGTCTCCCCCCAAAAAATGAGGAAGTCTGGTGGAAGAGGCCGTGGGTGGGGGTTGCCAGCTAGTACTGATGGTGGTGGTGGTGCTGCATCTGGTGGTAGTGGCAAAAGCACAGTAGCACCTAAGGCTGGAGGTGTTGAGCCTGCGTCATCGTTTGGCTACACAAGGCCTCGAAGGCTCCCTTACCTGGGAGTAGGAAAACAGCTTTTAAAGCCGGAGCAGCAGGAAAAAGTTTTGTCTTTCCTTGCTGACTCAGCCTCTAGCTCTTTCGCCTCCTCTTCCCAAAGTTCAAAATCTAAGAGCAGCCAGTCATCAGTGGATGCTTCCGGTCCGGAAAAAGATGTTTCCTTGTATCCTTCTCCCAAACAAAAAGTGAAGGATGCGTCAGGCGACACTACAGGTTACTCCATGGACCTCTTTACCCATACTGTGCCAGGGTTAGAAAGGGAAATTGTACACTGCCCATTACAAGAAGAATCGGACATGGAGTGCACAGATGCACAGCCACAGCTAGATTATGATGCTGTTCCATTGACTCAGATCACTACATTGACCTCGCAGTTTCCTGAGCCAGAATCTGACCCTGATGAGACTATGGTGCCCTGTCCCGAACGTTATAGCACCGGCTTACACGGTGACACTGAGGAAGGTGCACATGACATTGTGGAGGAGGTGATAGATGACCCAGTTCTTGACCCAGATTGGCAGCCATTGGGGGAAGAGGGTGCCGCTGGCACTAGCTCACAAGCGGAGGAGGGTTATCCGCAGCAACACCAATCTACATCGCAACAGCTGGCATCAGCCAGGCTCGTATCAGGCCCAAAATGTGTGACAAAAACAGTTTTAGTAATAATAATATGCAAAACACGGCACTCTGCTGGATGGTGAGACATGGTGCTCAAGTAGGGTCTCCAACCCGTCAATCAATGTATACAATAAACTTGGCACTCAAATCGGGTGTAAGATGAAGTTAATTGACTTTATTGCACGTCCCAGATACAGTTTCAACAGTTAAACGTTTTCGGTCCCACTGGACCTTCTTCAGAACAATTTCCAATTTATCTGGTTAAGCTGGTTACAGCGTGTTGAAGGAAAAGTCACCTTATAACGATAAACTGTGGAGCAATGCAATAAATGAAAAAACGAAGGGGCTCTAGGCGTACTAAGCCGCTAATGGAGTCTGTGGCCCATGATCAGGATGAGGAGCTCAGATCTGCGTGGCACTGGATCGCCAGAGAGGGACGTCCCTCTCTGGCGATCCAGTGCCACGCAGATCTGAGCTCCTCATCCTGATCATGGGCCACAGACTCCATTAGCAGCTTAGTACGCCTAGAGCCCCTTCGTTTTTTCATTTATTGCATTGCTCCACAGTTTATCGTTATAAGGTGACTTTTCCTTCAACACGCTGTAACCAGCTTAACCAGATAAATTGGAAATTGTTCTGAAAAAACAGTTTTAGGACAGCGTGGCCAACCGCTGAAAGTTGCACAGCGTGCAATGCCTGAAAAGGAATTCCACAGTAGGAAGAGTGCAGTGTGGCATTTTTTTGACCAAGATCCCAATGATCAGTCTAAAGTGATCTGTAAGAAATGCTCAAAGACCTTTAGCAGAGGGAAGATTCTTCAAAATTTAAATACAACGTGCATGCATAGACATTTAACCAGCATGCACTTGCAAGCCTGGACTAATTACCAAATGTCCTGTACCGTTGGTGCACCTGTTCAGAATGAAGGTAGTGAGCAACACTACATTGCTTCCCTCACTGTAAGCCCACCGGTTCGGACACCACCAGCAGCAAATGTGAAGGGATCGTCGCAAGGCCAAAGCAGGCAGGGAATCAGAAGGTTATTGGTAGGAAGCACTGTATGTAGGCCAACATCACCAACTGTCTCTCAATCCGCTATGTCCACCACCACCACCACCACTAGTTCCACCATCTGCAGGTCTCCTGTCCAGCTCACCCTAGAAGAGACTCTCGTGAGGAAAAGAAAGTACTCATCCTCTCATCCGCGTACACAGGGTTTGAACGCCCACATTGCCAGATTAATCTCTTTAGAGATGATGCCCTACCGGTTGGTCGAAAGCAAAGCTTTCAAAGACCTGATGGCCTACGCAGTACCACGCTATGACCTACCCAGTCGTCACTTCTTTGCGAGAAAAGCCATCCCAGCCCTCCACCAGCATGTCAAAGACCGCATTGTCCATGCACTGAGGCAGTCTGTCAGTGGAAAGGTGCACCTCACCACAGATGCATGGACCAGTAGGCATGGCCAGGGACGTTACGTATCCATCACAGCGCGCTGGGTTAATGTGGTGGATGCAGGGTCCACAGGGGACAGCCATAGTGGGACAGTTCTGCCTAGCCCACGGTCTAGGAAACAGTTGGCAGTAGGCGTTTGACACCCCTCCTCCTCTTCCTCCTCCTCCTCCAGAAGCAACAGCTCGTCCACAGAGCGCAGTCGCCTGGCAACTCCATCCGCAGCTGCCAGTATTGCACACGAGGTGTCTCATTATGGAACAGCTAGTGGTAAGCGTCAGCAGACTGTGTTGGAAATTAAGTGTTTGGGCGACAACAGACACACCGCGGAAGTACTGGCCAAGTTCTTGCAGCAAGAAACTGAGTCATGGCTGGGCAGTGTACATCTTGAGGCAGGCAAGGTAGTCAGTGATAACGGAATGAATTTTATGGCTGCCATAGCCCCTTCACAACTTAAACACATACCTTGCTTGGCTCACACTTTGAACCTGGTGGTGCAGTGCTTCCTGAAAAATTATCCGGAGTTACCAGCCCTGCTCCTGAAGGTGCGAAAACTTTGTTCGCACATCCGCCGGTCGCCCGTACACTCCAGCCGTATGCTGAACCATCAGCGATCGCTAAATCTTCCACAGCAACGCCTAATTATAGATGTTGCAACAAGGTGGAACTCCACACTGCACATGGTTCAGAGACTGTGTGAACAGAGGTGTGCTGTCATTTATTTGTGGGAGGATACGCATACACGGGCAGGCAGTTGGATGGCAGACATGGAGTTGTCTGGTGTGCAGTGGTCAAAGCTACAAAACCTCTGTCAAGTCCTTCAGTGTTTTGAGGAATGCACACGGCTGGTAAGTGCAGATGACGCCATCATAAGCATGAGCATCCCACTTATGCGTCTGCTGATGCAAAGTTTGACGCACATTAAGGAGCAGGCGTCTGCAGCCGAGGAGGAGGGAAGCCTTGATGACAGTCAGCCATTGTCTGGTCAGGGAACTGTCCTGGACAAGGTGGCGGACGAAGAGGATGAGGAGGTGGATGATGGGGCTGAATATGTATGGGAGGAGGGAGCTTCTCAGGGGGCAATAGAAACTGGTGCCGTTGCAAGGTCTTGTACAGGTTTCTTGCGGGACACTTGTGATGTAGATTTGCAAGAAAGTGCTCCTCAACCCAGCAGAAGCAGTGAATTGACACCTGGAACATTGGCCCACATGGCTGAGTATGCCTTGGGTATCCTAAAAAGGGACCCCCGCATTGTCAAAATGATGACCGATGACGATTACTGGTTGGCCTGCCTACTGGATCCATGCTACAAAGGGAAATTGCAAAATATCATGCCACATGAAAACCTTGAGCAAATATTGGCTACCAAACAAGCAACTCTTGTAGACCGTTTGGTTCTGGCATTCCCAGCA
Source organism: Ranitomeya variabilis (assembly GCF_051348905.1). Classification (NCBI taxonomy): domain Eukaryota; kingdom Metazoa; phylum Chordata; class Amphibia; order Anura; family Dendrobatidae; genus Ranitomeya; species Ranitomeya variabilis. Next base: position 683,190,109 of record NC_135233.1, read on the forward strand.
CACAGCGGCGGTGATGGTTCTCACACGAGCCGTAGGGGGTCAACATGGCAGAGGTGCTAGTGGTGCAGAAATCCGAAGTGGCGTTGGACAGAGGGGTTTTATGACAAGGTTGTGGAGTGATTTTTCAATGACCGCTGACACGACAGGGACAGCTGTATCGATTTAAAGTGACAGGAGACAGCATTTGTCCAGTATGGTTACAAACTACTTTTCCTCCCTTATCGATGTTCTCCCTCTCAGGTCATTCCCCTTTGATTACTGGGCATCTAAACTAGACACCTGGCCTGAATTGACAGAATATGCATTACAGGCGCTTGCTTGCCCTGCTGCCAGTGTGCTATCAGAAAGAGTCTTCAGTGCTGCTGGTTCAATACTGACCGAAAAAAGGTCACGTCTGGCTACCCAAAATGTTGATGATCTAACCTTCATTAAAATGAACCAATCATGGATTTCAAATTCTTTTGCCCTACATTCCCCTGCTGACACGTAGCTTTCCTTTAAAAACGTCTTGTTTTTGGACTCCTCTTACTGACTGCTCCAATTCCTCCATTTGCTGCTGCTGAATGTCCACCATAGGCCATTTTTAACACCTCCCTAAATGGGCTGACTCCCCACACGGGCCCGTGGTCACCACTTGGCGCAAGCACCCGTGCAAGTGCCGTTTGCCTGGACAGGTGGGTGTGCCCACTTTTGGCCGACGGCACTGGCACAGGGTCCCTCATCGAACAATTAAGTGTCTCTGGCGGTGGGGGTGCACACCCAACGTCAGACACACCGTCGTAATATGAGGGGCCCTGGGCCAGTACCGCCGCCCACAAGAGAATGTTCCCCCCCAGCTCAAACAGTGCTCCACCGCTGTTTAGTCGGTGCTGTTAAATCCTTCAATGGCACTGCCAATACAAATTGAGAGATGATAGTAAATATATACAGGGACCATGCCTTCCATTTTGACCTGTGAATACTGTGCGCGAACTACCACTATCTGGTACTCAGCAGAGGAACCCACCCCTGTACGTTGCTTTGCCACCTGTTTATTTACGAACATTTTTTTTGCAGACATTTAGCCCGCTTTACTATTTAGGCCAACGTACTGTGTCAGCCACTTATTCCAGTTGTCCTCCACTGAACAAAGCATTGCCACCAGTTTACTCCTGTTACCAGTTTAGAACTGCATTGAGCCAACTTTTTTATTTTAGGCCTAGTAAGTCTGTCTGCGCCACTCCTAGCAATCGTCCTCCGCTGACCAAACCAGTGCTGCCTATGTACCCCTGTTACCAATTTTGAACTGCATTGAGCCTACTTTTTTTTTTTTGGCCTAGTAAGTCTGTCTGCGCCAGTCCTACTAATCGTCCTCCGCTGAACAAAACAATGCTGCCTGTGTACCCGTTACCCATTTTGAACTGCATTGAGCCTACTTTTTTATTTTAGGCCTAGTAAGTCTGTCTGCGCCACTCCTAGCAATCGTCCTCCGCTGACCAAACCAGTGCTGCCTGTGTACCCCTGTTATCCATTTTAAACTGCATTGAGCCAACTTTTTTATTTTAGGCCTAGTAAGTCTGTCTGCGCCAGTCCTACTAATCGTCCTCCACTGAACAAAACAATGCTGCCTGTGTACCCGTTACCCATTTTGAACTGCATTGAGCCTACTTTTTTATTTTAGGCCTAGTAAGTCTGTCTGCGCCACTCCTACCAATCGTCCTCTGCTGACCAAACCAGTGCTGCCTGTGTATCCCTGTTACCCATTTTAAACTGCATTGAGCCAACTTTTTTATTTTAGGCCTAGTAAGTCTGTCTGCGCCACTCCTAGCAATCGTCCTCCGCTGACCAAACCAGTGCTGCCTGTGTACCCCTGTTACCCATTTTGAACTGCATTGAGCCAACTTTTTTATTTTAGGCCTAGTAAGTCTGTCTGCGCCAGTCCTACTAATCGTCCTCCGCTGACCAAAACAATGCTGCCTGTGTACCAGTTACCCATTTTGAACTGCATTGAGCCTACTTTTTTATTTTAGGCCTAGTAAGTCTGTCTGCGCCACTCCTAGCAATCGTCCTCCGCTGACCAAGCCAGTGCTGCCTGTGTACCCCTGTTACCCATTTTGAACTGCATTGAGCCTACTTTATTCTTTGGGCCTATATCTGTGTTTCCTCCTCATCCTGCCCATTGCCCAGCCACTGCTAGATTAGTCTGCCGGTACATTGACCCAGACCACTACATTCCCCTTGCACTCTACATAGCCAGTATCTGACCCTGCAGAAAGTCTGGTTCCCCTTCCCGCGTACTATACCACCTTACACGGGGACAAAGAGGAAGGTGCAGATGAAAGTGCAGGTTCCTTCAACAGGTGGGGGGGCATACTCGTTGGCGACGTCACTGGCACAGGGCCCCTCATAGTATGCAAAAGTGTCTCTGCTGGTGGGAGGTGCCCCCGCCGTCAATCACAACGCCGTACTTTGAGGGGCCCTGTGCCAGTGGCAATGCAAACGAGTGTGCCCCCCTGCTTGCTCAGGATCACAGCACTTGCAAAGTTAAAATACTTACCTCTCCCTGCTCCGCCGCCGTGACGTAGTCCGCGTTTCCTGGGCTCACGAAAAACTTGAGCCAGCCCTACTCCCCCCACAACTGTTGCCAAATGACCCCCAAATTTTCAATGGCTAACTATTATTATAAGGTAAATTAAGATTGACAAGCTTAAGTAACAAGAATTGATGTTTTTGGCATTAAAATGGGCTCTGTTGGTGTTTTCCTGTCCTCCACTCACTGCCGACTTTGATTCTCCATTGACTTGCATTGGGTTTCGTGTTTCGGTCGGATCCCCGACTTTTCGCAATAATCGGCCGATTTCACCTGACCCGACTTTTGACAAAGTCGGGTTTCGCGAAACCCGACTCGATCCTGAAAAAGTAAAAGTCGCTCAACCCTAGTCCTGGGTTTTCCAGTCAATCACCGGGTTGTGCATAGCCAACCATGGAAAACTCAGAACCATTTGTGCAGGCAGATTACTGAGCACCCTACATGTAACTTGCTCCGAATGTAGGACCCCAATGTGGAGCTTAACCTCAGCCACAAACTCAGTAATCTTCCCCTGTGGGAGAGGAGTGGCATTGATGGTGACCACCCGGATAGGATGAGGCAGTTTTTCGATCCTGAAATTGGCTGTGCGCGCAAACTCCTCATCAATAAGATTAGTGGCAGAACCACTATCCACAAACACAGTGATTGGCAGCTCTCTGCCAGCGACCATAACTTTGGCAGGGAGCATGCATTGAGAAACCACAATGGAGGATATGCATAAGTTCAGATTGGCCTCCTCACACCTTCTGAGCTTAGTAGTTTTTCTGCCGTTGCGCTTTTCTTAGATAGCAGAGGATAAGTATTAATATAATAACCAGTTTTACCACAGCAAAAACAGGCTCTCTGCTTCCTGAGCAAAGGGGCACGATGCTTCACATATGACACCCCTGCGATTTGCATAGGCTCCGTGGGCTCACCTGCAGCAACCTCACATGTACCTACACTCTCCCATAGGCGGCGTCTCATGCACCTCCTGACGCAGACGGCGATCAATGCGGATAACAAGACTCATAGCGGATTCTAGAGAAGCAGGAGTCTCGTACATCAGAAGGGCTTTTTTAACCCTTCCTGAAACCCCATGAACAAACTGACTCCGCAGCGTGGGATCATTCCACTGCGTATCTACTGCCCAGCGGCGAAATTCAGAACAGTAATCCTCCGCCATATGCCCCCCTTGGCAGATAGCACAAATTTTAGATTCTGCTAGCCCCATTCTGTCAGGATCCTCATAAATGAGTCCAAGAGCAGAAAAAAACTCTCCACTGAGTTATATGCAGCAGAATCAGATGGTAAAGAAAACGCCCATGCTTGAGGATCCCCGTTCAGTAATGACAACACCAGGCCCACACGCTGAGCCTCATTACCTGAGGAGATCGGGCGCATACGAAAATATAGTTTACAAGATTCACGAAAAGTAACAAATTTACTGCGTTCCCTAGCAAACCTTTCAGGTAAAGGAAACTTTGGCTCAGCAACTCTGCCTGCAGATTCAGCTTGCACATTAGATACTACTAGACCCTGTTGCTGAACTGCCCCCTTCAGCTCTGTGACCTGCAGGGACAGCGCCTCCAACTGGCGGGTTATGGAAGTCATGGGATCCATGGAAAAAAATATGGCCGATTATAATGTCACAAGGGTACTGGGTAGACTACAGCAGATTACCTGGGCCCCTGCAATATCCCTCAAACTAGGGAAACCCTGTCTGTCCCTCTCCCAGAGTTTACACTGAAGGTGTGCATGTCTGGGCCGCCAGGCCTGACCCTGAGTCCTGTTTCAGTACTAAGCTGAAACCTCCACCCACCACCCAGTGATAAGACCTCACACCAACCCCTACAGAAAGCACAGACAGGGAAAACTAAAAACGCACCACGCCGCAGACACACAGGAAAACACTATAATGTGCACAGGGCAAAACAATACAAATATAGGAAGCAGAAATATAATGAATGATAATACACCACCAGATACGATATTTCCTCTCCTAGACCACCACTCCAGACCGAGATCACCAGGCACAAGACACAAGCTATAATCGGCGAAGCCCAAAGCCCAGCAAAGCTATTTAAAGGCAATGGGCGTGACTAAGCCTCCAACCCAAGTACCAGGCAGATTAACCCCGGAAAATCTGGATCAATCTAGCCAGCGCCACTGAGCATATAGTGGATGAATGAGGAATTACCGCTGTCTGTCGGACGCCCTAGTGTGAACAGCGTCCGACATGACACCGGCAATGTGTCCTGCGACCGCCACGCTGACACAACTACTGAAATTTAAGGGAACCTGTCCCCCCCCCCAGGCGCTTGTTACTGAAAGAGCCACCTTGTGCAGCAGTAATGCTGCACAAGGAAAGGTAGCTCTTTTAGTTTAGCTCCTTGCACATGCAGAAATTAACACTTATAAAATGTGTCCCCTCATACCATGAAACCGTCCCGGAGGTGGGACTTTCCTTCATAATGGGACGCAGCACAGCCGTCATTCCTACCCCCTTGGTGCCATGAGCCGCCTCCTCAGCGTTGTTTGAATCTGTCCCCTAGCCTGCACTGTTTTGTTATGCCTTGGCCATGCGCACTTAACGCTGCCCATCTTCTGACATCATTTGTTGTCAGGCTGCCTGCGCCTGTGCGGCCGCGCTGCCCGAGATCCCGCCTCGCAGTCTCTTCTGATTTAATCACACTGCGGGCCTGAGATCCATGGGCATGCGCAGTGCATATCTTCACCTCAGGCTCTCACTCATCTCCCTCCGCCTTCTTCAGACTGTGCGCCGTCAGCTGATCCCTAATAGCATGCCACGGCCGTGACGCCGCACAGTCTGAAGAAGCCGGAAGGAGGGGAGTGAGAGGCGAAGATATGCACTGCGCATGCCCATGGATCCCAGGCCCACAGTGTGATTACATTAGACTACACTGCGAGGTGGGATCTCGGGCAGCGCGTCCGCACAGGCGCAGCCAGCCTGACAACAAATGATGTTAGAAGACGGGCAGTGCTAACTGCGCATGGCCAAGGGATAACATAACAGTGCAGGCTCCGGGACAGAATCAAAGAACGCTGAGGAGGCGGCGCACGGCGCCAAGGGGGTAGGAAAAATGGGGGCTGTGCTGCGTCCCATTTTGAAGGAAAGTCCCACCTCCGGGACGGTTTCACGGCATCAGGGGACACATTTTATAAGTGTTTAGTTCTGCATTTGCAGGGAGCATAATTAAAAGAGCCACCTTTTCCTTTTGCATCATTAGTGCTGCACAAGATCCTCTTTCAGCTACAAATGCCTGGGGGGGTTAAAGGTTCCCTTTCAACTTGCTCCAATTAGGCCTCGGCCTACACTCTGCTTCTCCTCCATTCCCTGGGCTCCAACACCGCCAGTTGCTGTCCGGGAGTGCTGTCTGCACAGTCAACAGTTGCTCCTCTGTTATTGGGGTTCAGTAATACCAGCTGCTCCCCTGCTGTGTTGTGGCAATAACTCTAGCCTGCTCCTCCTGCTGTCCCTGGGCTCCAACACCGCCAGTTGCTGTCCAGAAGTGCTGTCTGCACAGTCAACAGTTGCTCCTCTGTTATTGGGGTTCAGTAACGCCAGCTGCTCCCCTGCTGTGTTGCGGCAGTAACTCTAGCCTGCTCCTCCTGCTGTCCCTGGGCTCCAACACCGCCAGTTGCTGTCCGGAAGTGCTGTCTGCACAGTCAACAGTTGCTCCTCCGTTATTGGGGTTCGGTAACGCCAGCTGCTCCCCTGCTGTGTTGCGGCAATAACTGTAGCATGATCCTCCTGCATTCCCTGGGCTCCAACACTGCCAGTTGCTGTCCGGAAGTGCTGTCTGCACAGTCAACAGTTGCTCCTCTGTTATTGGGGTTCAGTAACGCCAGCTGCTCCCCTGCTGTGTTGCGGCAATAAATGTAGCATGCTCCTCCTGCATTCCCTGGGCTCCAACACCGCCAGTTGCTGTCCGGAAGTGCTGTCTGCACAGTCAACAGTTGCTCCTCTGTTATTGGAGTTCAGTAAGGCCAGCTGCTACCCTGCTGTGTTGCGGCAATGTGTCCTGCGAACGCCACGCTGACACCACAACTGAAACTTAAGGGAACCTGTCCCCCCCCAGGCGTTTGTTACTGAAAGAGCCACCTTGTGCAGCAGTAATGCTGCACAAGGAAAAGGTGCCTCTTTTTGTTGTGCTCCTTGCATACGCTGAACCTAACACTTATGAAATGTGTCCCCTCAAACCTTGAAACCGTCCCAGAGGTGGGACTTTCCTTCGTAATGAGACGCAGCACAGCCATCATTCCTACCCCCTTGGCGCCGTGTGCCGCCTCCTCAGCGTTGTTTGATTCTGTCCCGTAGCCTGCGCTGTTATGTTACGAAGGAAAGTCCCACCTCCGGGACGGTTTCACGGTATCAGGGGACACATTTTATAAGTGTCTAGTTCTGCGTTTGCAAGGAGCATAATTAAAAGAGCCACCTTTTCCTTGTGCAGCATTGGTGCTGCACAAGGTGGCTCTTTCAGCTACAAACGCCTGGGGGAGGGGGTTAAAGGTTCCCTTTCAACTTGCTCCAATTAGGCCTCGGCCTACACTTAGCTCCTCCTGCTGTCCCTGGGCTCTAACACCGCCAGTTGGTGCTCGGAGGTGCTGGCTGCACAGAGAAAAACACTCGCCACTGTGTCAGTGGGGTTCAGTAATGCCAGCTGTTCCCCTGCTGTGTAGCCGGCAACATGTCCTGCAAACGCCACGCAGACACAACAGACAATAAGCTGCCTCCAGTGCAGGCTTCAGCCTACACTCTGCTCCTGCTGACCCTGGGCTCTAACACCGCTAGTTGCTGCTCGGAAGTGCTGTTTGCACAGTCAACACTTGCTGCCGTGTTATTGGTTTTCAGTAACGTCAGCTGATCCCCCGCTGTGTATCCGGCAATGTGTCCTGCGACCGCCACGCTGACACTCCTACAGATGTTAAACTGCCTTGAGTGCAGGCTTCGGCCTACACTCTGCTCCCCCTGCTGTCCCTGGGCTCTAACACCGCCAGTTGGTGCCCGGAAGTGCTGGCTGCACAGAGAAAAACACTCGCCACTGTGTCAGTGGGGTTCAGTAACGCCAGCTGTTCCCCTGCTGTGTAGCTGGCAACGTGTCCTGCAAACGCCACGCAGACACAACAGATATTAAACTGCCTCGAGTGCAGTTGTACCATTGGCTCTTGTACCTTCGGCTACCCATCCAGGTTCCAGTACCATCAGCTGGTTCTTGGCAGTGTCTTTTGCTCTTGTACCTTCTGCTCCCCATCTTGGTTCCAGTACTGTCAGCTGGTTCCGGGCAGAGCCTTTGGCTTAGGTGCCTGTTGTGAATTCTGTTCTCGGGCTCCCTCCTGTGGTTGTGAGTGGTACTTCGGCGAGTTCTGTTCATGGACTCCCTCTGGTGGCTGTGAGTGGAGCTGCTGGTTCTGAGATTCCTTCTCCAGCTGATCTCGTTCAGGTCTTGGCTGGCTGCTCTATTTAACTCCACTCAGATCGTTACTTGATGCCAGCTGTCAATGTCCTAGTACTGGTTCAGTTCTCTTGGATCTTTCAGATGACCTGTCTACTTCAGCAAAAGCTAAGTCCCTGCTAGCTCATTTGTTACCACTGTGTTTTTGTCCAGCTTGCTATTATGATTTTATCTTGTTAGCTGGAAGCTCTGGGATGCAGAGTGGCACCACCGCGCCGTGAGTCGGTGCGGTGGTTTCTTTTGCACACTCTGCGTGGTTTTTTGTTAGTTTTTATGCTGACCGCAAAGATACCTTTTCTATCCTCAGTCTGTTTAGTTCAGTCTGGCCTCCTGTTATGACCCCAATGGCGAGGGTCTCAGAGATATCAGCAAGTCTGCGAAGTACAAAAATCCAGCTCATAGGGCAGTGGTAACTGGGTTGACCATATATCTACTCCTAACGCCAACACTAGAAGTAGCCGGGGAACATGCCTACGTTGGTCGCTAGATGTCTCGTGCCAGCCGGAGAGCTAACTACCCCTAGAAGAGGAAAACAAAGACCTCTCTTGCCTCCAGAGAAAAGACCCCAAAAGTAGGATACAAGCCCCCCACAAATAATAATGGTGAGGTAAGAGGAAATGACAAACACAGAGATGAACTAGGTTTAGCAAAGAGAGGCCCACTTACTAATAGCAGAATGTAGTAAGATAACTTATATGGTCAACAAAAACCCTATCAAAAATCCACGCTGGAGATTCAAGAACCCCCGAACCGTCTAACGGCCGGGGGGAGAACACCAGCCACCCTAGAGCTTCCAGCAAGGTCAGAATACAGATAATATACAAGCTGGACAAAAATGCAAACAAAAACGAATAACAAAAAGCAAGGAAGCAGACTTAGCTTAATCAAGCAGGAACCAGGATCAGTAGCCAAGAGCACTACAGATTAGCTCTGATATCAACGTTGCCAGGCATTGAACTGAAGGTCCAGGGAGCTTATATAGCAACACCCCTGACCTAACGAACCAGGTGAGCATACAAGGGATGACAGACATACCCAGAGTCAAATCACTAGTAGCCACTAGAGGGAGCCAAAAGGTAAATTCACAACAGTACCCCCCCCCCTTAGTGAGGGGTCACCGAACCCTCACCAAGACCACCAGGGCGATCAGGATGAGTGGCGTGAAAGGTACGAACTAAATCGGCCGCATGCACATCAGAGGCGACCACCCAGGAATTATCCTCCTGACCATAGCCCTTCCACTTGACCAGGTACTGAAGCCTCCGCCTGGAGAGACGAGAATCTAAGATCTTCTCCACCACGTACTCCAACTCGCCCTCAACCAACACCGGAGCAGGAGGCTCAGCAGAAGGAACCACAGGCACAACGTACCGCCGCAACAAGGACCTATGAAATACGTTGTGAATGGCAAACGACACCGGAAGATCCAGGCGAAAGGATACAGGATTAAGGATCTCCAATATCTTGTAAGGACCAATGAATCGAGGCTTAAATTTGGGAGAGGAGACCTTCATAGGAACAAATCGAGAAGACAGCCATACCAAATCCCCAACACGAAGTCGGGGACCCACACCGCGGCGGCGGTTGGCAAAACGCTGAGCCTTCTCCTGTGACAACTTCAAGTTGTCCACCACATGATTCCAGATCCGCTGCAACCTATCCACCACAGAATCCACTCCAGGACAGTCAGAAGGCTCCACATGTCCCGAGGAAAAACGAGGATGGAAACCAGAGTTGCAGAAAAATGGCGAAACCAAGGTGGCAGAACTAGCCCGATTATTAAGGGCAAATTCAGCCAACGGCAAGAAGGTCACCCAATCATCCTGATCAGAAGAGACAAAACACCTCAAATACGCCTCCAGAGTCTGATTAGTTCGTTCCGTTTGTCCGTTAGTCTGTGGATGAAAAGCGGACGAAAACGACAAATCAATGCCCATCCTACCACAAAAGGATCGCCAGAACCTGGAAACAAACTGGGATCCTCTGTCCGACACAATATTCTCAGGAATGCCGTGCAAACGAACCACGTTCTGGAAGAACACAGGAACCAGATCAGAAGAGGAAGGCAGCTTAGGCAAAGGAACCAGATGGACCATCTTGGAGAAACAATCACATATCACCCAGATGACAGACATGCCCTGAGACACCGGAAGATCCGAAATGAAATCCATAGAGATGTGTGTCCAAGGTCTCTTCGGGACAGGCAAGGGCAAGAGCAACCCGCTGGCACGAGAACAGCAAGGCTTAGCTCGAGCACATGTACCACAGGACTGCACAAATGACCGCACATCCCTTGACAAGGAAGGCCACCAAAAGGACCTGGCCACCAGATCTCTAGTGCCAAAAATTCCCGGGTGCCCTGCCAACACTGAGGAATGAACCTCGGAAATGACTCTGCTGGTCCATTTAGCAGGCACAAACAATCTGTCAGGTGGACAAGAGTCAGGCCTACCAGCCTGAAATCTCTGCAACACACGTCGCAGATCTGGAGAAATAGCTGACAAGATAACTCCTTCCTTAAGAATACCCTCAGGTTCAGCGACTCCAGGAGCATCAGGCACAAAGCTCCTAGACAGAGCATCGGCCTTCACATTCTTAGAACCTGGTAAATACGAGACCACAAAGTCAAAACGGGAGAAAAACAATGGCCAGCGGGCCTGTCTAGGATTCAGGCGTTTAGCAGACTCGAGGTACATCAGATTTTTGTGATCAGTCAAGACCACCACACGATGCTTAGCACCCTCGAGCCAATGACGCCACTCCTCAAATGCCCACTTCATGGCCAACAACTCCCGATTGCCCACATCATAATTTCGCTCTGCCGGCGAAAACTTCCTAGAGAAAAAGGCACAAGGTCTCATAGTAGAGCAACCAGGGCCTCTCTGCGACAAAACGGCCCCTGCCCCAATCTCCGAAGCATCCACCTCAACCTGAAAGGGAAGTGAGATGTCAGGCTGGCACAAAACAGGCGCCGAAGTAAACCGGCGTTTCAACTCCTGGAAAGCCTCCACGGCAGCAGGAGCCCAGTTAGCCACATCAGAGCCTTTCTTGGTCATATCCGTCAACGGTTTAACAACGCTAGAAAAATTAGTGATAAAACGACGGTAGAAGTTAGCAAAACCCAAGAACTTCTGAAGACTCTTAACTGACGAGGGTTGAGTCCAATCATGAATAGCTCGGACCTTGACTGGGTCCATCTCCACAGCAGAAGGGGAAAAAATGAACCCTAAAAAGGGAACCTTCTGTACACCAAAGAGACACTTTGAGCCTTTAACAAACAAAGAATTTTCACGCAAAATCTTGAAAACCATCCTGACCTGCTCCACATGCGAGTCCCAATCATCAGAAAAAAACAGAATATCATCCAGATAAACGATCAAAAATTTATCCAGATACTTCCGGAAAATGTCATGCATAAAGGACTGAAAAACTGAAGGTGCATTAGAGAGCCCAAATGGCATCACCAAGTACTCAAAATGACCTTCGGGCGTATTGAATGCGGTTTTCCATTCATCTCCTTGCTTAATGCGCACAAGGTTGTACGCACCACGAAGGTCTATCTTGGTGAACCACTTGGCACCTTTAATCCGGGCAAACAAGTCTGACAACAGCGGCAAAGGATACTGAAATTTGACAGTGATCTTATTTAAAAGCCGATAGTCAATACAAGGCCTCAAAGATCCGTCCTTTTTGGCCACAAAAAAGAATCCCGCACCAAGAGGGGAAGAAGAAGGACGGATATGCCCCTTCTCCAGAGAATCCTTGATATATGAACGCATAGCGGTATGTTCAGGTACCGATAGATTAAACAGTCTTCCCTTAGGAAACTTACTGCCTGGAATCAAATCTATTGCACAGTCACATTCCCTATGAGGAGGCAATGCACTTGACCTAGACTCGCTGAAGACATCCTGATAATCAGACAAATACGCCGGAACTTCCGAAGGCGTAGAAGTAGCAATAGACACGGGCAGGGAATCTCCATGAATTCCATGACAGCCCCAACTTGACACTGACATTGCCTTCCAGTCCAAGATTGGATTATGGGTCTGTAACCATGGCAAACCCAAAACAACCAAATCATGCATCTTATGCAGAACAAGAAAACGTATCACCTCCCGATGTTCAGGAGTCATGCACATGGTAACCTGTGTCCAAAACTGCGGTTTATTTTCTGCCAATGGCGTAGCATCAATACCCCTAAGAGGGATAGGATTTTCTAATGGCTCAAGAACAAAACCGCAGCGCTTGGCAAATGACAGATCCATAAGACTCAGGGCAGCACCTGAATCCACAAACGCCATGACAGGATACGATGACAGTGAGCAAATCAAAGTTACAGATAGAATAAACTTAGGTTGCAAATTACCAATGGCGACTGGACTAACAACCTTAGTAAGACGCTTAGAGCATGCTGAGATAACATGTGTAGAATCACCACAGTAGTAACACAAGCCATTCTGGCGTCTATGAATTTTCCGCTCATTTCTAGTCAGGATTCTATCACATTGCATTAAATCAGGTGCCTGTTCAGATAACACCATGAGGGAATTTGCGGTTTTGCGCTCCCGCAACCGCCGGTCAATTTGAATTGCCAGGGCCATGGAATCATTCAGACCTGTGGGAATGGGAAAACCCACCATCACATTCTTAATGGCTTCAGAAAGGCCATTTCTAAAATTTGCAGCCAATGCACACTCGTTCCACTGGGTCAGCACGGACCATTTCCGAAATTTTTGGCAATACACTTCAGCCTCGTCCTGGCCCTGAGACATAGCCAGCAAGGCTTTTTCTGCCTGAATCTCAAGATTGGGTTCCTCATAAAGCAAACCGAGCGCCAGAAAAAACGCATCAATATCAGCCAATGCCGGATCTCCTGGCGCCAGCGAGAAAGCCCAATCCTGAGGGTCGCCCCGTAAAAAAGAAATAACAATTTTCACTTGCTGAGCGGAGTCTCCAGAGGAACAGGGTCTCAGGGACAAAAACAATTTACAATTATTCCTGAAATTTCTAAACTTAAATCGGTCTCCGGAAAACAGTTCAGGAATCGGTATCTTAGGTTCTGACATAGGATTTCTGGTAACATAATCTTGTATGCCCTGCACACGAGCAGCAAGCTGGTCCACACATGTAATCAAGGTCTGGACATTCATGTCTGCAGCAATCACAAGCCACTCAGAGGTAAAGGGGAAAAGAAAAAAAAAAAATGAGAGAGAGAAAAAAAAAAACTCAGAACTTTCTTTCTTATAATCCCGCTTCTGCAATGCATTTAACATTTAATACTGGCCTGGCAAACTGTTATGACCCCAATGGTGAGGGTCTCAGAGATATCAGCAAGTCTGCGAAGTACAAAAATCCAGCTCATAGGGCAGTGGTAACTGGGTTGACCATATATCTACTCCTAACGCCAACACTAGAAGTAGCCGGGGAACATGCCTACGTTGGTCGCTAGATGTCTCGCGCCAGCCGGAGAGCTAACTACCCCTAGAAGAGGAAAACAAAGACCTCTCTTGCCTCCAGAGAAAAGACCCCAAAAGTAGGATACAAGCCCCCCACAAATAATAATGGTGAGGTAAGAGGAAATGACAAACACAGAGATGAACTAGGTTTAGCAAAGAGAGGCCCACTTACTAATAGCAGAATGTAGTAAGATAACTTATATGGTCAACAAAAACCCTATCAAAAATCCACGCTGGAGATTCAAGAACCCCCGAACCGTCTAACGGCCGGGGGGAGAACACCAGCCACCCTAGAGCTTCCAGCAAGGTCAGAATACAGATAATATACAAGCTGGACAAAAATGCAAACAAAAACGAATAACAAAAAGCAAGGAAGCAGACTTAGCTTAATCAAGCAGGAACCAGGATCAGTAGCCAAGAGCACTACAGATTAGCTCTGATATCAACGTTGCCAGGCATTGAACTGAAGGTCCAGGGAGCTTATATAGCAACACCCCTGACCTAACGAACCAGGTGAGCATACAAGGGATGACAGACATACCCAGAGTCAAATCACTAGTAGCCACTAGAGGGAGCCAAAAGGTAAATTCACAACAGCCTCCTATGCTGAAACCGATTTCATTCCTGTGTTTGTGACTTCCATCTTAACTCACAGTCAATATATGTGGGGGCTGCCTATTTCTTTGGGGAATTTCTCTGAGGCAAGGTACGCTGTATTTTCTATCTTTAGGGGTAGTTAGCTCTTAGGCTGTGAAGAGGCGTCTAGTGTTGTGAATTAGACCTTTTTGGCTCCCTCTAGTGGTTACTAGTGATATGACTCTGGGATTTCCTTCCCTCTGTTTGCACCCAGCTGGGTCGTTACTTCAGGGATGTTGCTATATAAACCTCCTGGAACCTTAGTCCAGTGCCTGGCATCGGTGTTATCAGACACATTCTGTTTGCTCCTGTTTGCTGGTCCTGGTTCGTGCTAAATTAAGCTAAGTCTTGCTTCTTTGTCTTTTGGGTTATTTGTTTGCTATCATTTTTGTCCAGCTTGTACTAAATGTGATTCCTGACCTTGCTGGAAGCTCTAGGGGGCTGGTGTTCTCCCCCCGGGCCGTTAGACGGTTCGGGGGTTCTTGAATTTCCAGTGTGGATATTTTTGATAGGATTTTTTGCTGACCATATAAGTTATCTTTCTATATTCTGCTATTAGCTAGTGGGCCTCTCTTTGCTAAATTCCTAGCTCATTCTTATGTTTGTCCTTTCCTCTTACCTCACCGTTATTATTTGTGGGGGGCTTCTATCCAACTTTTTGGGGTATTTCCTCTGGAGGCAAGAAAGGTCTTTCTTTTCCCTTCTAGGGGTAGTTAGCTCTCCGGCTGGCGCGAGACGTCTAGGATCAACGTAGGAACGTTCCCCGGCTGCTGGTATTTGTGGTGCTAGGATTACTTATATGGTCAGCCCAGTTACCACTGCCCTATGAGCTGGTTTTCTGTATTTACTGACTTAGCATTATTCCTGAGACCCTCTGCCATTGGGGTCATAACAGTATGCCAGGCCAATATTGAATGTTTAAAGCATTGCAGAAGTGGGATAATAAGAAAGGAAATTCTGAGTTTTTTTTTTTTTTCCTTCCTTCTCTTCCTCCCCTTTACCTTTGAGTGGCGTGTGCTTGCTGCAGACATGAATGTGCAGACCTTGATTACAAGTGTTGACCAGCTGGCAGCTCGTGTGCAGGGTATACAAGATTTTGTTACCAGTAGTCCTACGTCTGAACCTAAAATACCTATTCCGGAATTGTTTTCTGGAGACCGACTTAGGTTTAGGAATTTCAAGAATAATTGTAAATTGTTTCTTTCTCTGAGACCCCGTTCATCTGGAGATTCAGCTCAGCAAGTTAAAATTGTTATTTCTTTTTTGCGGGGCGACCCTCAGGATTGGGCTTTCTCGCTAGCGCCAGGAGATCCGGCATTGGCGAATATTGATGCGTTTTTTCTGGCGCTCGGATTGCTTTACGAGGAACCCAATCTTGAAATTCAGGCAGAAAAAGCCTTGCTGGCTATTTCTCAGGGTCAGGATGAAGCTGAAGTGTATTGCCAAAAATTTCAGAAATGGTCCGTGCTTACTCAGTGGAATGAGTGTGCTCTGGCCGCAAATTTCAGAAATGGCCTTTCTGAAGCCATTAAGAATGTGATGGTGGGTTTCCCCATTTCTACAAGTCTGAATGATTCTATGGCGCTTGCTATTCAAATTGACCGGCGTTTGCGGGAGCGCAAAACCGCTAATCCTCTGTTGGTGTTGTCTGAACAAACACCTGATTTAATGCAATGTGATAGAATTCAGACTAGAAATGAACGGAAAAATCATAGACGTCAGAATGGGTTGTGTTTTTACTGTGGTGATTCTACACATGTTATATCAGCATGCTCTAAACGCCTAACAAGGGTTGTTAGTCCTGTCGCCATTGGTAATTTGCAACCTAAATTTATTTTGTCTGTGACTTTAATTTGCTCTTTGTCTTCTTACCCTGTTATGGCGTTTGTGGATTCAGGTGCCGCCCTGAGTCTTATGGATCTGTCATTTGCCAAGCGCTGTGGTTTTGTTCTTGAACCGTTAGTAAATCCTATTCCTCTTAGAGGTATTGATGCTACGCCATTGGCAGAAAATAAACCGCAGTTTTGGACGCAGGTGACCATGTGCATGACTCCTGAACATCAGGAGGTGATTCATTTTCTTGTTCTGCATAAAATGCATGATTTGGTCGTTTTGGGTCTGCCATGGTTACAGACCCACAATCCAGTCCTGGATTGGAAGGCAATGTCTGTGTCAAGTTGGGGCTGTCAGGGAATTCATGCTGATTCCCCGCCGGTGTCTATTGCTTCCTCTACTCCTTCGGAAGTTCCTGAGTATTTGTCTGACTATCAGGATGTATTCAGTGAGTCCAGATCCAGTGCTCTGCCTCCTCATAGGGACTGTGACTGCGCCATAGATTTGATTCCAGGTAGTAAATTTCCTAAGGGAAGATTATTTAATCTGTCAGTACCTGAGCATGCCGCAATGCGTTCATATATCAAGGAGTCTCTGGAGAAGGGGCATATCCGTCCATCCTCTTCCCCTCTTGGTGCGGGATTCTTTTTTGTGGCTAAGAAGGACGGATCTTTGAGACCTTGTATTGACTATCGGCTACTGAATAAAATCACTGTAAAATTTCAGTATCCATTGCCTCTCTTGTCGGACTTGTTTGCCCGGATTAAGGGTGCCAAGTGGTTCACCAAGATAGATCTTCGTGGTGCATACAACCTTGTGCGCATTAAGCAAGGTGATGAATGGAAGACTGCATTTAATACGCCCGAAGGTCATTTTGAGTACTTGGTGATGCCTTTTGGGCTTTCTAATGCTCCCTCAGTATTTCAGTCCTTTATGCATGATATTTTCCGGAAGTATCTGGATAAATTTATGATTGTTTATCTGGACGATATTCTGGTTTTCTCTGAAGATTGGGACTCACATGTGGAGCAGGTCAGGATGGTGTTTCAGGTTTTGCGTGAGAATGCCTTGTTTGTTAAAGGCTCCAAGTGTCTCTTTGGAGTACAGAAAGTTCCCTTTTTGGGGTTTATTTTTTCCCCTTCTGCTGTGGAGATGGACCCAGTCAAGGTCCGAGCTATTCATGAGTGGACTCAACCCACGTCAGTTAAGAGTCTTCAGAAGTTCTTGGGTTTTGCTAACTTCTACCGTCGTTTTATCGCTAATTTTTCTAGCGTTATTAAACCTTTGACGGATATGACCAAGAAAGGTTCTGATGTTGCTACCTGGGCTCCTGCAGCCGTGGAGGCGTTCCAGGAGTTGAAGCGCCGGTTTACTTCGGCGCCTGTTTTGTGCCAGCCTGATGTCTCACTTCCCTTTCAGGTCGAGGTGGATGCTTCTGAGATTGGGGCAGGGGCCGTTTTGTCACAGAGAGGCCCAGGTTGCTCGGTAATGAGACCATGTGCTTTCTTCTCTAGGAAGTTTTCGCCTGCTGAGCGGAATTATGATGTGGGCAATCAGGAATTACTGGCCATGAAGTGGGCATTTGAGGAGTGGCGTCATTGGCTCGAGGGTGCTAAGCATCGTGTGGTGGTCTTGACTGATCACAAAAATTTGATGTATCTCGAGTCTGCTAAACGCTTGAATCCTAGACAAGCCCGCTGGTCATTGTTTTTCTCCCGTTTTGACTTTGTGGTCTCGTATTTACCAGGTTCAAAGAATGTGAAAGCTGATGCTCTTTCAAGGAGCTTTGTGCCTGACTCTCCTGGAGTCACAGAACCTGTTGGTATTCTTAAAGAAGGAGTTATTTTGTCAGCCATTTCTCCTGATTTGCGACGTGTGTTGCAGAGATTTCAAGCTGGTAGACCTGACTCTTGTCCACCTGACAGACTGTTTGTTCCTGATAAGTGGACCAGCAGAGTCATTTCCGAGGTTCATTCCTCGGTGTTGGCAGGTCATCCGGGAATTTTTTGGCACCAGAGATCTGGTGGCTAGGTCATTTTGGTGGCCTTCCTTGTCACGGGATGTACGGTCATTTGTGCAGTCCTGTGGGACTTGTGCTCGAGCTAAGCCTTGCTGTTCCCGTGCCAGCGGGTTGCTCTTGCCCTTGCCTGTCCCGAAGAGGCCTTGGACACATATTTCCATGGATTTCATTTCTGATCTCCCGGTGTCTTGGGGTATGTCTGTCATCTGGGTGGTATGTGATCGCTTTTCAAAAATGGTCCATTTGGTGCCTTTGCCTAAGCTGCCTTCCTCTTCCGATCTGGTTCCTGTGTTCCTTCAGAATGTGGTTCGTTTACACGGCATTCCTGAGAATATTGTGTCTGACAGAGGATCCCAGTTTGTTTCCAGGTTCTGGCGATCCTTTTGTGCTAGGATGGGCATTGATTTATCGTTCTCGTCTGCCTTTCATCCTCAGACTAATGGACAAACTGAGCGAACTAATCAGACTCTGGAAGCTTACTTGAGGTGTTTTGTTTCGGCAGATCAGGATGATTGGGTGACCTTCTTGCCGTTGGCTGAGTTTGCCCTTAATAATCGGGCTAGTTCCGCTACTTTGGTTTCACCATTTTTCTGCAACTCTGGTTTCCATCCTCGTTTTTCCTCGGGACATGTGGAGCCTTCTGACTGTCCTGGAGTAGATTCTGTGGTGGATAGGTTGCAGCAGATCTGGAATCATGTGGTGGACAACTTAAAGTTGTCACAGGAGAAGGCTCAGCGTTTTGCCAACCGCCGCCGCGGTGTGGGTCCCCGACTTCGTGTTGGGGATTTGGTGTGGCTGTCTTCTCGATTTGTTCCTATGAAGGTCTCCTCTCCTAAATTTAAGCCTCGCTTCATCGGTCCTTACAAGATATTGGAAATCCTTAATCCTGTGTCCTTTCGCTTGGATCTTCCGGTTTCGTTTGCCATTCACAACGTGTTCCATAGGTCTTTGTTACGACGCTACGTTGTGCCTGTGATTCCTTCTGCTGAGCCTCCTGCTCCGGTGTTGGTTGAGGGCGAGTTGGAGTACGTGGTGGAGAAGATCTTGGATTCTCGTCTCTCCAGGCGGAGGCTTCAGTATTTGGTCAAGTGGAAGGGTTATGGTCAGGAGGATAATTCCTGGGTGGTCGCCACTGATGTGCATGCGGCCGATTTAGTTCGTGCCTTTCACGCTGCTCATCCTGATCGCCCTGGTGGTCTTGGTGAGGGTTCGGTGACCCCTCCTTAAGGGGGGGGTACTGTTGTGAATTAGACCTTTTTGGCTCCCTCTAGTGGTTACTAGTGATATGACTCTGGGATTTCCTTCCCTCTGTTTGCACCCAGCTGGGTCGTTACTTCAGGGGTGTTGCTATATAAACCTCCTGGAACCTTAGTCCAGTGCCTGGCATCGGTGTTATCAGACACATTCTGTTTGCTCCTGTTTGCTGGTCCTGGTTCGTGCTAAATTAAGCTAAGTCTTGCTTCTTTGTTTTTTGGGTTATTTGTTTGCTATCATTTTTGTCCAGCTTGTACTAAATGTGATTCCTGACCTTGCTGGAAGCTCTAGGGGGCTGGTGTTCTCCCCCCGGGCCGTTAGACGGTTCGGGGGTTCTTGAATTTCCAGTGTGGATATTTTTGATAGGATTTTTTGCTGACCATATAAGTTATCTTTCTATATTCTGCTATTAGCTAGTGGGCCTCTCTTTGCTAAATTCCTAGCTCATTCTTATGTTTGTCTTTTCCTCTTACCTCACCGTTATTATTTGTGGGGGGCTTCTATCCAACTTTTTGGGGTATTTCCTCTGGAGGCAAGAAAGGTCTTTCTTCTCCCTTCTAGGGGTAGTTAGCTCTCCGGCTGGCGCGAGACGTCTAGGATCAACGTAGGAACGTTCCCCGGCTGCTGGTATTTGTGGTGCTAGGATTAGTTATATGGTCAGCCCAGTTACCACTGCCCTATGAGCTGGTTTTCTGTATTTACTGACTTAGCATTATTCCTGAGACCCTCTGCCATTGGGGTCATAACAGTCTAGGCCGAATCAGGAACGCTCCACTGCTATTTCTAGTTGTTGTGATAGGATTAGGGCTTGCGGTCAGCAGAGCTCCCACTTCCCAGAGCTCGTCCTGTATTGCTAGTTTGCTCATCTGGTCATTTCTAGTGCTCCTAACCACCAGCTCATCATAACAAGTGCCTCCCTCTGGGTATCCGAGTTCCACCAATGTCAGGTGGTCCTTGGTAGTGCTTTCAGGCACGGGTACCTCCTGCTTAGTAACCGGGTTCCAGTAACATCAGCTGGTCCTCGGTAGTTCCATTGGCTCTTGGACCTTCGGCTACCCATCCGGGTTCCAGTACCGTCAGCTGGTTCTCGGCAGTGTCTTTAGCTCTTGTACCTTCTGCTCCCCATCCTGGTTCCAGTACCGTCAGCTGGTTCCAGGCAGAGCCTTTGGCTTAGGTGCCTCCCTCTGGGTATCCAAGTTCCACCAACATCAGGTGGTCCTTGGTAGTGCTTTCAGGCACGGGTACCTCCTGCTTAGTAACCGGGTTCCAGTAACGTCAGCTGGTCCTCGGTAGTTCCATTGGCTCTTGGACCTTCGGCTACCCATCCGAGTTCCAGTACCGTCAGCTGGTTCTCGGCAGTGTCTTTTGCTCTTGTACCTTCTGCTCCCCACCCTGGTTCCAGTACCGTCAGCTGGTTCCGGGCAGAGCCTTTGGCTTAGGTGCCTCCCTCTGGGTATCCGAGTTCCACCAACGTCAGGTGGTCCTTGGTAGTGCTTTCAGGCACGGGTACCTCCTGCTTAGCAACCGGGTTCCAGTAACGTCAGCTGGTCCTCGGTAGTTCCATTGGCTCTTGGACCTTCGGGTAGCCATCCGGGTTCCAGTTCCATCAGCTGGTTCTCGGCATTTTCTCAGCCTTCTTGTACCTTCTGCTACATTTCCAAGTTCAAGACCCTAAACAACCCCTGAGACGATGACCCAGGAGACGATGACCCTGAAGACCACCCCGATGACGACGACGACGACCCCGGAGACGACGACCCTGGAGACGATGACCCGGAAGACCGAGAAGCAGAAGAACAAGAAGCTGCAGATCAAAGAGCAGAAGAACATTAAGCATAAGACTAAACATCAGAGCAAAAGATATTATCTAAATTATAAGCAGAAGAAGACTAAGCAGTGTATGGGGGTGAGTCCGTTCCTCCTCGTGGTGCCCCTGGATAAAGCCTGCTGCTGCAGGCCAAACTGAACGCGGACAAATCCTGTTGTAACTCTTGTGACAGGCAGAACGGAAGGTGTAATCTTCAAACTTTTATAGATAACAACTACAGGAATGCCTGTCACAAATAAGAATATGATGAAGAAGTAGAATATGAAGAAGAATAATAGTTTAATAAAAAGAACATGAATAATGTAATAAAAAAGAATAATAGCAAGAA
This sequence comes from Ranitomeya variabilis, assembly GCF_051348905.1. NCBI lineage: Eukaryota > Metazoa > Chordata > Amphibia > Anura > Dendrobatidae > Ranitomeya > Ranitomeya variabilis. The sequence continues at coordinate 683,211,492 of NC_135233.1, forward strand.
GGTGAAGAAGAAGATGAATAAGGTGAAGAAGTTGATGTAAAAGATGCTGCTGCTGCTGAGGATGATGAAGAAGAAAGTGTCGGAGAAGTAAAAAATAAGGTGAAGAGCATGGAATTAGTGAAACATCAATATCTGACAAAATATAAAAAATCTTAACATAGTCAATATCTTTGTAACTCCGAACGTCTTAAAAAAAATAATAATTCCTGCTATTCCATTTGATTGGGCTAAACCTCTATGCCTTTTATGTCTCATCCACCTCCCCAATACATCCTACATTATTCTTAGTTGTTTTCCTTCATGTAGAAAGAACCTACAAGGAAAGAAAGGGTTTTATTATATTTCCGATATTTTGGTCTCATTGACTTGCATTGGTATCGGGTATCGGTATCGGCAATATCCGATATTTTTTGAATATCGGCCGATCCAATCCGATACCGATACTTTTGGATATCGGAAGGTATCGCTCAACACTAGTCGTGATATAGAACCAGAGCGATGGAATTGTCAGTCTGAAGAATTATGTGAGTAGGTTAAGAGTAGAGATACAAGTAATGACATTAACTAAAAGGTACATGGAGAATTATAGGGAATACTCATTAAGGTTGTCATGTTGTGTCATTGTATACTTTTGTCTTAAATGCATGTTTTTCTCCACAGTATGAGGTTATCATGTATCATGTATATGCCTTTCTCTCTGTAGTTTCCTTTGTCCAAACCATGTATAAAAAGTCCCTATGCTATAGTTCGGAGCCAGACCATCATTAGATCGCCCACCATTGTGTTACTCATCTGGACACCTGCATGCATCCGTGTTCCTCTGGAGCGCAGGCCAGGGCCGAGGGGTACTCGGGCCGGGTCGGACAGTTCATAAGATGGATGTGTCACGGCAGCGGTGAACCGGTCCGTGGTCATGGGCGTCCAATAAAAGTGAAAAAGAGGGGAAATAAAGTTTATGTGATAGTTCGTGACGCCACCTGTGGTATTCGGCAAGGGATAGCCGATGCTGCTTAAAGAGACCGCTGGGGCTGATGGTGATACAGCAGAGTTGGCACAGCTCTCCACAGGTATAGCTAACTCCCAGGGCACTTATGATGTGAAAGATAGTAGTGATGATTTTGTAGTGCAGAGTGGAAGGTGCAGTAAAAAAGGACACAGCAGGGTACAGTTTTCACACTTTTACTCACAGTTTGTGGTACAGTCCATGGCACTGATTACAGATGGTAATGGAAATCCGGCCAGCCTGGAACCAATTTGGGATCCACCTAACCAGGTGAGTTCAGAGTAGGCCTCCCTATTGTGCTGTATTTTGTGGTCTTGCTGCCTAAAGTTTGTCTGTATGGCAAGCAGCTTGAGCCTATTACAGGGGTCACTCCTCAGTGGTGGCTCTGGGCTCTCATTTGCTTCTGTGCCTTCAGATGTTGTGATGGGCCAGGAGACCTGCAGTCCCCTGCCCTTCGGACTTAGCTGCCGGGACTTCAGTACCCACACAATCACAGACTCCGGCGTCCAGTCTCTAGCACTTGGCCCTAAGGTGAACTTATCTACAGCTCCACTCCTCAGGTTCTTCCTTGACTTCCTCTCTCCTCTCTGTCTTCCTCAGACTAATTAACTCCGCCTCCAGACCAGAGCTAATATCAGGAAGCTCCCCTGAAATCAGGTGTTAGAGCTCCCTCTTCTGGTCTGGAGTATGAAAGGTGTTGCATGCTAATGCATTACCTGCTAAGGGAATCCATCCTTGCTTCAAGGCATGGCATCACCCCCTGTGAGGGAGACAATGCCACAGTGGCAACCGGACTCCTGGGGTGCCACATTCCCCGCTAGTGAAATTCAGTACTGCCAGACTGAGAAAACAAAACATTATAACAAGTAAACACTAATAATTATTTACAAGATTTAGGTCTAAGGGGTATCGTTTCTCCTTATGGAGAGTGACATACCATCTCTGGCTTGTCAAGGTAAGGAGGCTTATTTGATGTACAATGCTCCTCTGGGAAATTAAATATGCAAATTGCCTCTTCTGAGAAAAAGAGGACTTAACTCTATAGCGCCACCTGTTGGAAGTAGCGATCCTACAAGTCACAATCAACCCTCCAACGAGTAGTGCAATATGACTTAGGGTAAAAGCCAAATCAGTATCTCAATTCGCCGACACGGTGTTTCGGCCTATTGGCCCTCGTCAGTGCGAAGCATGAGAACTGATTTGGCTAGGTGAGAGGCTCTGGACTGGGGTCTAAGGGGTATCGTTTCTCCTTATGGAGAGTGACATACCATCTCTGGCTTGTCAAGGTAAGGAGGCTTATTTGCCGTACAATGCTCCTCTGGGAAATTAAATATGCAAATTGCCTCTTCTGAGAAAAAGAGGACTTAACTCTATAGCGCCACCTGTTGGAAGTAGCGATCCTACAAGTCACAATCAACCCTCTAACGAGTCGTGCAATATGACTTAGGATAAAAGCCAAATCAGTATCTCAATTCGCAGACACGGTGTTTCGGGCTGTTGGCCCTCGTCAGTGCGAAGCATGAGAACTGATTTGGCTAGGTGAGAGGCTCTGGACTGGGGTCTAAGGGGTATTGTTTCTCCTTATGGAGAGTGACATACCATCTCTGGCTTGTCAAGGTAAGGAGGCTTATTTGCCGTACAATGCTCCTCTGGGAAATTAAATATGCAAATTGCCTCTTCTGAGAAAAAGAGGACTTAACTCTATAGCGCCACCTGTTGGAAGTAGCGATCCTACAAGGCACAATCAACCCTCTAACGAGTCGTGCAATATGACTTAGGATAAAAGCCAAATCAGTATCTCAATTCGCAGACACGTGTTTTGGGCTATATATATCCATATATATCCATATACTCACCTCTCCGGCGGCCCCTGGACCTTACCGCTGTAACCGGAATCCTCCGTTCCTAAGAATGAGCCCGTGAAGGACCTTCGATGACGTCGCGGCTGACATCGCGGCTTCTGATTGGTTGCGTGAACGGTCACATGAGCGGTCACGCGACCAATCAGAAGCCGCGACGTCATCGAAGGCTCTTCACGCGCTCATTCTTAGGAACGGAGGCTCCCGGTTACAGCGGTAAGATCCAGGGGCCACCGGAGAGGTGAGTATATCCATATTTTTTATTTTAATTCTTTATTTTACACATGAATATGGATCCCAGGGCCTGAAGGAGAGTTTCCTCTCCTTCAGACCCTGGGAACCATTCCGATACTTTGAGTCCCATTGAAATGTATTGGTATCGGGTATCGGTATCGGCGATATCCGATATTTTTTGGGTATCGGCCGATACTATCCGATACCGCTACTTTCAAGTATCGGACGGTATCGCTCAACACTACTGGTGATGATTAGTTCATGCGTCATTCCTGAGCCAAGTTGGTAACTATGTACAATTGAGGTTTTGGCCACACATAGTCCTGTGGCCCAATTGTCCTTCAACAGGTAAAATAGAGTGATTCAAAAGTTCTTACAGAGTCTCTGTAGGCTCATACGCTTGGTGGTTGCAATCATATACATTTTTAACTTATTTACATTATTAATACATTGACATTTTAGTCCTTATACTGGGCTGTGATCTGACCTCTGGTACTATGGGTGAATCTACGCAGTATAGGTATCTCTGATGACCTAGCCTGGTCTGATGTGTCTGTGCTAATTGTAGGCCAGCATTGTACTGGTAAACTGGGCAGCCATCTGCATCTTCTTAGACTCACCATGGGTCTGACAGATTCACCGCTAGCAGGGGGTAGATTCTTTTGCTCCTCTGTTGGTGTGGCATCTGCTGCTTGGGCCGATGGGTTTAGAGTCTCTGCTGCTTCAGGTGCAGTAGGTTGGGGAAAGATCAGGACAGATACCACGATGGCTTGGTTTACCTGTGTCCATGACTGGGGAAAGTCTCCAAGAATGGTATGGATTTTCTCTTCCTCCTCTTTTATGGGTTGAGGGGCATCTTGATCTTCTTCTTTGTTTCTTAATTGGTCAGGGCATACCTTCAGATGATCTCTCAACACGGCTGCTGAGGTTTCTCCTCCATCTCTACTGGTGATGCATACCTTGGTATTATCAAAGTTTGAAGGCATGATGGTGTATGGTTCAGCCTTCCACTGATCATCTAGTTTGTGCATCCTCCTCTTTCTTTTGAGAACCTATTCTCCAGGTACTAAAGTAGTAGCTGGAGCTTGTTGGTAATAGCTCTTTTCTTGTCTCTGCCTGGCTTGGGACAAACTTCATTCCATGCACTCTTGCACTTTGCGGTATTGCTGCTGCCACTCTGTATCCCAGTCTGCATCTGGTGATGTTATTTCAGAACTCCCATGTCCAAGTCATTGGATAACTTGCCAGGTCTCGATCTGATAAAGTAGGCTGGAGTGCAGTTGGTGGAGTTTACTGGGATATGGTTGTATAAATCTACTAAGTCTAGCAACTTCTCTGGCCACAGGTTTCTCTCTTCCAGGTGCAAGGTCTTTAACAGGTCAATTACCACCTGCTTCATTTTCTCGCACATGCCATTTTTCTAAGGATGGTATGGCGTTGTAGTGATTTTTTTGCAGTGGTACAGGTTACACAACTCCTGGAACACTTTGGCTTCAAAGGCTGGGCCTTGGTCAGTGAGCACTTGTTCAGGGTAACCGTGGTGTCAACAAAAGTGTTCTTGGAACGCTTTGGCTGCCGTCTTTGCTGTTTGGTCTTTAACAGGCATGACTACCAGGAACCTTGAGTAATGGTCCACTATAATGAGGGTGTAGACGTAGCCTGACCAGCTTGGGGCCAACTTCACGTGGTCCAAGGCTACCAGTTCGAGCGGCTATTTGGTGATTATTTGCTGTAATGGTGCTCTCTGGCTGTTGCGCTCTTTCCTGTGCAAGTTGTATGGGCCACACTCTTGGCACCACTTCTCAATGGCTTTTCTCATGCCAACCCAGTAGAATCTTTCACAAAGTAGGACCTCCAACTTCTTCCACCTGAAATGTCCTGCTCCATTGTTGTATGCTTCCAAGACCATTTGCACATCCCGCTTTGGGACTACCACCTGCCAGACCAGTTCATGAGTGCGTGAGTTGATATTCCTCTCACACAGCTTACCCTCATAGATGAACAGTTTGCCCTTCTCCTTCCACAACTGCTGCGCCTCCTGTGGAGCATCTGGACCAGGGTGTGAGTCAGCTTGTGTCAGTAACTCCTTTAATAGGCGGAGTGCTGGATAGCCATCCTTCTTCTCTGCTCACTCATGGTGGGGCAATGGGTTTAATGTGGCCTCCTGCACGATGCAATGCTTGTTCCTTACCCCCTGGGAGCGTTGGGCAGCAACTGGGCAGTGGAAGGCTGGTAACTCGATTTCTTCGAATGCTCCCGGATCTTCTCCCCATCTGGTGAATTGGGCATCTTGAACAGCGCATCAGCATTAGCGTTCTTATGTCACGCTCGGTACTTGATAATAAACTCGTAGTTGGACAGCCAGGCCACCCATCGCTGCTCCAGTGCATCCAGCTTGCCATTTCAAGGTGGGTTAGCGGATTATTGTCCATGTAGATAGTAAACTTCGCTGACACCAGTTAGTGCTTGAAGCACTCCGTTTCTGCCCAGACTATGGCGAGGAACTCCAGTTTAAAAGAACTGTAGTTGTCGGGGTTCTTTTCAGTGGGACAGAGCTTCCTGCTGGTGTAGGCAATCACTCTATCCCTGCTTTTCTGCATTTGTGACAGCATTGCTCCTAATACCACATTGCTGACATCTGTGTAAAGTACAAATGGTTGGTCATAGTCGGGGTAGGACAGGACTTCATCTCCCATGAGAGTTAGCTTCATCTGGGTGAAGGATTCTTCTAGCTTGCTGTTCCTGTTGAACGTAGGATTCTTGATCTTGGCCTTCTTGGATTGGCCCACTAGGAGTTCTTTCAGGGGTGCCGCTATCTTGGTAAAGTCATTGATGAATCTCCGGTAGTAGCCTACCAACCCGAGGAATTGCGGTACTTCATGAATGTTGTTGGGTTTTGGCCAGTCCCTGATAACAGTGACTTTGTCAAGGTTTGGTGCCACACCTTCGGTGCTTACCACGTGACCTAGGTACTGCACCTTGGGCTTCAGCAGGTGGCATTTGGACGGCTTCACTTTTAGGCCACAGTTGGACAGGGCTTCGAACACCTCGGCCAGGTGCTTCAAGTGGTCTTTATAGGTCTTGGAGAAGATGATGACGTCATCCAGGTACAACAGAACGGTTTCAAAGTTCTTGTGCTCAAGATAACATTCCAACATCCTTTGGAACATCCCCGGTATGTTGCAAAGCCCAAATGGCATGTAGCTGAACTCACAGAGGATCATTGGTGTCGTAAACGCTGTCTTCTCTCTATCCTCCTCTTCCACGGGAACCTGCCAGTACCCACTGGTGAGATCTAAGGTGGAGAAATAGTTAGCAGAACTCAGTGAAGCTAGTGATTCATCAATTCTAGGTAACGGATAGGCGTCCTTGTGTGTAATGCTGTTAATTCGCCTGTAGTCAACACACATTATCATGGTATGATCTTTCTTTTTATCGAGGGCTAACAGAGCTGCCCAGGTGCTACAACTAGGGTTGAGCGAAACGGGTCGGCAATTTTCAGAAGTCGCCGACTTTTGGCCCACTGTGTGGGGTCGGCCATGAAGTCGGCGATCTTCTGAATCTTGAATCGGAATTCCGATACTGATTCCCGATATGTTTAAGATATCGGGAATTGGTATCGGAATTCAGATTTAAGTGTAAAATAAAGAATTAAAATAAAAAATATCGCTATACTTACCATCTGATGCGCCCTGGTACTAAGCGGGAACCTTCCTTCCTTAGAATCAGCCTTCCAGGACCTTGCGGTGACGTCGTGGCTTGTGATTGGTCGTGCGGCCGCCCATGTGACCGCTCGCGCGACCAATCACAAGCCGCGACGTCACCGTGACGTCACCGAGGGTCCTGGAAGGGCTGATTCTTAGGAAGGAAGGCTGCCGGAAAGAAGCAGGGCGCGTCCGAGGGTGAGTATATACCTAATAGGAATATACTCACCCTCGGCTTCTTTCCGGCAGCCTTCCTTCCTAAGAATCAGCCCTTCCAGGACCCTCGGTGACGTCACGGTGACGTCGCGGCTTGTGATTGGTCGCGCGAGCGGTCACATGGGCGGCCGCGCGACCAATCACAAGCCGCGACTAGTGTTGAGCGATACCGTCCGATACTTGAAAGTATCGGTATCGGAAAGTATCGGCCGATACCGGCAAAGTATCGGATCCAATCCGATACCGATACCCGATACCAATACAAGTCAATGGGACTCAAGTATCGGACGGTATTCCTGATGGTTCCCAGGGTCTGAAGGAGAGGAAACTCTCCTTCAGGCCCTGGGATCCATATAAATGTGTAAAAGAAAGAATTAAAATAAAAAATATCGCTATACTCACCTGTCCGACGCAGCCTGGACCTCAGCGAGGGAACCGGCAGCGTTGTTTGTTTAAAATTTGCGCTTTTACTTGGTTACGTGAAGTCCCGGCTTGTGATTGGTCAGGGCGGCCATGTTGCCGGGACGCGGACCAATCACAGCAAGCCGTGACGAAATTACGTCACGGCTTGCTGTGATTGGTCCGCGTCCCGGCAACATGGCCGCCATTAACCAATCACAAGCCGTGACGTCACGGGAGGCTGGACACGCGCGCTTTTTAAAAAGCGCGCGTGTCCAGCCTCCAGTGACGTCCCGGCTTATGATTGGTCACGGCGCCATGTTGCCGGGACGCGGACCAATCACAGCAAGCCGTGACGAAATTACATCACGGCTTGCTGTGATTGGTCCGCGTCCCGGCAACATGGCCGCCATTAACCAATCACAAGCCGTGACGTCACGGGAGGCTGGACACGCGCGCTTTTTAAAATGGGCGTGTGTCCAGCCTCCCGTGACGTCCCGGCTTGTGATTGGTTGCGCCGCGGTCAACCAATCACAAGCCGGGAGGCTTGTATAATACATCAGCTGAGAGGTGATACATGGGAATGTGAGACACATCCTGCAAATTCGACCAAACTTATTATGCAATAATTGATGTTTTGACAACATTGGCAGTTTCCCCTTGTTTGGTTTAGTTCATCCTCACTCATTTTGTGCGCCGCGGTCAACCAATCACAAGCCGGGAGGCTGGACACGCGCGCATTTTAAAATTTTAAAATGGGCGCGTGTCCAGCCTCCCGTGACGTCCCGGCTTGTGATTGGTTGCGCCGCGGTCAACCAATCACAAGCCGGGAGGCTGGACACGCGCGCATTTTAAAATTTTAAAATGCGCGCGTGTCCAGCCTCCTGGCTTGTGATTGGTTGATCGCGGTGCAACCAATCACAAGCCGGGACGTCACGGGAGGCTGGACACGCGCCCATTTTAAAATGCGCGCGTGTCCAGCCTCCCGTGACGTCACGGCTTGTGATTGGTTGCGTCTCCCATGTGACTGCGACGCAACCAATCACAACGCCGGAACGTAATTTTAAAATCCTGAAGGACCTGAAATTACGTCACGGCTTGCTGTGATTGGTTGCGTCGCCCATGTGACTGCGACGCAACCAATCACAACGCCGGAACGTAATTTTAAAATCCTGAAGGACCTGAAATTACGTCACGGCTTGCTGTGATTGGTTGTGTCGCCCATGTGACTGCGACGCAACCAATCACAACGCCGGAACGTAATTTTAAAATCCTGAAGGACCTGAAATTACGTCACGGCTTGCTGTGATTGGTTGCGTCCCGGTCACATGGGCGGCACGCAACCAATCACAAGCCGGGACTCACGTAAAGGAAAGAAAAGCGCAAATTTTAAACAAAGAACGCTGCCGCTTCCCTCGGTAAGGTGCAGGCTGCGTCGGAGAGGTGAGTATAGCAATATTTTTTATTTTAATTCTCTCTTTTACACATTTTTACATTAATGTTGTTTCGATACCGATACCCGATATCACAAAAATATCGGATCTCGGTATCGGAATTCCGATACAGCAAGTATCGGCCGATACCCGATACTTGCAGTATCGGAATGCTCAACACTAGCCGCGACATCACCGCGACGTCACTGCAAGGTCCTGGAAGGCTGATTCTAAGGAAGGAAGGTTCCCGCTTAGTACCAGGGCGCATCAGGTGGTAAGTATGGCAATATTTTTTATTTTAATTCTTTATTTTACACTTAAATATGGATCCCAGGGCCTGAAGGAGAGTTTCCACTCCTTCAGACCCTGGGAACCATTGGAAACCCAATGCACTGCATTGGGTTTCGAGTTTCGGCCGACCCCGACCCCGACTTTTTTATAGGATCGGCCGATTTCACTCGACCCGACTTTTGAAAAAGTCGGGTTTCGTGAAACCTGACCCGATCCTATAAATGTAAAGGTTGCTCAACCCTACCTACAACTATCTCTGATTATCCCAGCCACCTTCATTTCCCGTAACATATCCTTGGCACATTGATAGTGTGCTGGGGGTACAGGCCGGTATATTTCTTTAATAGGCGGATGATCTCCATTGGGGATATGGTGGTGGACCACTTTTGCCTGCCCAAAGTCTAGAGGATGTTTGCTGAAGACCCACTCATACTCTCTAGCCACCCGGTAAGCCCCATGCTTTTTGGTGCAAAGGAGTGGAGTCAGTGTCTACGTGTAGCTGTTGACACCAATCCTCCAGCTGCCCCTCAGAGCCATTGTCCTCCACCTGGTCGGACGGAAGCAAGGGTTCTGCTGTCTCTATTGCATTGTTTCTTACGGTGAACAGCTTGGCAAGGGTGGCATATCGAGGTAAATGGACCTCTTTTTCCCCACATCATTCATGATGCGTATCAGTACTCTCCCCTTGTGAACATTGACTACCCCCCTGGCTGTCAGGATAGTGGACCTACTAACTTAGTACACTGGTTCTACCAGGGCCTGGTAATCTTGATCCCTGAGGCATATGGCTGCCAAACACCAAATTAACATTTCACTCCTGGGGGGTACTGCAATAGGGAACAGATCACTCACTCTGACACTGCCGACTTGTCCACCAGAGAACTCTACCTGTTGTCTCTGCATCAGTGTTTTGATCTCCTTTTACAGGACTTACTGCTGACTGGAACTGGCTGTCTTGGCTACCTGTTGCAACAAAACAATAATTTCTCCAAGACAATTTTCTATTATACTGGTACCTAAAGTGATCATAGGATGGCATTCTCGTTTGTCAATATCAACTACAATCAAACCTTGTGACTGCAATTCTACTCAGCAAATCTTAAAGGTCACCTCTTTATACCTTACTTGTGGCAAAGGCTGAACATTGCTAGAGACTATTGTCAGATGATTATCTGGGCCACGAGTAGGGTTGAGCGAAACGGGTCGGCAATTTTCAGAAGTCGCCGACTTTTGGCAAAGTCGGGTTTCATGAAACCCGACCCGACCCCTGTGTGGGGTCGGCCATGAAGTCGGCGATGTTCTGAATCTGGAATCGGAATTCCGATACCGATTCCCAATATGTTTAAGATATCGGGAATTGGTATCGGAATTCAGATTTAAGTGTAAAATAAAGAATTAAAATAAAAAATATCGCTATACTTACCCTCTGACGGGCCCTGGTATTAACCGGGAACCTTCCTTCCTTAGAATCAGCCTTCCAGGACCTTGCGGTGACGTCGCGGCTTGTGATTGGTCGCGCGGCCGCCCATGTGACCGCTCGCGCGACCAATCACAAGCCGTGACGTCACCGAAGGTCCTGGAAGGGCTGATTCTTAGGAAGGAAGGCTGCCGGAACGAAGCCGAGGGTGAGTATATTCCTATTAGGTATATACTCACCCTCGGACACACCCTGCTTCTGTTGTGATTTTGCTTTTTGCTCCCTCTAGTGGTCATTAGTGATTTGACTCTGGAGCGTCTGTCTTTTTCTATATCCTCACCTGGGCTGTTAGCTCAGGGGCGTTGCTATATAAGCTCCCTGGACCTTCAGTTCAATGCCTGGCATCGTTGAAATCAGAGCTAATCTGTTGTGCTCTTGTCCTCTGATCCTGGTTCCTGTTTTTCAAGCTAAGTCTGCTTCTTTGCTTTTTGCTTTTGTTTTGTTTGGTATTTTTGTCCAGCTTGTTCCTATCTGTATCCTGACCTTTGCTGGAAGCTCTAGGGGGCTGGTGTTCTCCCCCCGGACCGTTAGACGGTTCGGGGGTTCTTGAATCTCCAGCGTGGATTTTTATAGGGTTTTTGTTGACCAGATAAGTTATCTTGCTATATTCTGCTATTAGTAAGCTGGCCTCTCTTTGCTGAACCTAGTTCATTTCTGTGTTTGTCATTTCCTCTTACCTCACCGTTATTATTTGTGGGGGGCTTGTATCTTGCTTTGGGGTCCCTATCTCTGGAGGCAAGAGAGGTCTTTGTTTTCTTCTCCTAGGGGTAGTTAGATTCTCCGGCTGGCGCGAGTCATCTAGCGATCACCGTAGGCATGATCCCCGGCTACTTCTAGTGTTGGCGTTAGGAGTAGCTATTTGGTCAACCCAGTTACCACAGCCCTATGAGCTGGATTTTTGTATCTTGCAGACTTACACGTTCCTCTGAGACCCTGTCCACTGGGGTCATAACAGTATGCCAGGCCAGTATTAAATGTTTAATGCATTGCAGAAGTGGGATTATAAGAAAGAAAATTTTGAGGGTTTTTTTTCCCTCTCTCATTTTTTTTTTTTCTTTTCCCCTTTACCTCAGAGTGGCTTAAGCTTGCTGCAGACATGAATGTCCAGACCTTGATTACAAGTGTGGACCAGCTTGCCGATCGTGTGCAGGGTATACAAGATTATGTTACCAGAAATCCTAGGTCTGAACCCAAGATTCCGATTCCTGAACTGTTTTCAGGAGACCGATTTAAGTTTAGGAATTTCAGGAATAATTGTAAATTATTTTTGTCCCTGAAACCTTGTTCGTCTGGAGACTCTGCTCAACAAGTAAAAATTGTTATTTCATTCTTACGGGGTGACCCTCAGGATTGGGCTTTTTCGTTGGCGCCAGGAGATCCGGCATTGGCTGATATTGATGCGTTTTTTCTGGCGCTCGGTTTACTTTATGAGGAACCCAATCTTGAGATTCAGGCAGAGAAAGCCTTGCTGGCTATGTCTCAGGGCCAGGACAAGGCTGAGGTGTATTGCCAAAAATTTCGGAAATGGTCCGTGCTGACACATTGGAACGAGTGTGCACTGGCTGCTAATTTTAGAAATGGCCTTTCTGAGGCCATTAAGAATGTTATGGTGGGTTTTCCCATTCCCACAGGTCTGAATGATACCATGTCCCTGGCTATTCAAATTGACCGGCGGTTGCGGGAGCGCAAAACCGCAAATTCCCTCATGTTGTTGTCTGAACGGACACCTGATTTGATGCAATGTGATAGAATCCTGACTAGAAATGAGAGGAAAATTCATAGACGCCGGAATGGCTTGTGCTACTACTGTGGTGATTCTACACATGTTATCTCAGCATGCTCTAAACGTATATCTAAGGTTGTTAGTCCTGTCACCGTTGGTAATTTGCATCCTAAGTTTATTCTGTCTGTAACTTTGATTTGCTCACTGTCATCTTATCCTGTCATGGCGTTTGTAGATTCAGGTGCTGCCCTGAGTCTTATGGATCTCTCATTTGCTAAGCGCTGTGGTTTTATTCTTGAACCATTAGAAAATCCTATCCCTCTTAGGGGTATTGATGCTACGCCATTGGCAGAAAATAAGCCGCAGTATTGGACACAGGTTACCATGTGCATGACTCCTGAACACCGCGAGGTGATACGTTTTCTCGTTCTACATAAAATGCATGATTTGGTTGTTTTGGGGCTGCCATGGTTACAGACCCATAATCCAGTCCTTGACTGGAAGGCTATGTCAGTGTCTAGTTGGGGCTGTCGTGGTATTCATGAGGATTCCCTGCCTGTGTCTATTGCTTCTTCTACGCCTTCGGAAGTTCCGGAGTACTTGTCTGATTATCAGGATGTCTTTAGCGAGTCCAGGTCCAGTGCATTGCCTCCTCATAGGGACTGTGACTGTGCAATAGATTTGATTCCAGGCAGTAAGTTTCCTAAGGGAAGACTGTTTAATCTGTCGATACCTGAACATACCGCTATGCGTTCATATATCAAGGAGTCTCTGGAGAAAGGACACATCCGTCCGTCTTCTTCCCCTCTTGGTGCAGGATTCTTTTTTGTGGCTAAAAAGGACGGATCTTTGAGGCCTTGTATTGACTATCGGCTTTTAAATAAGATCACTGTCAAATTTCAGTATCCTTTGCCGCTGTTGTCTGACTTGTTTGCCCGGATTAAAGGTGCCAAGTGGTTTACCAAGATAGACCTTCGTGGTGCGTACAACCTTGTGCGCATTAAGCAAGGGGATGAATGGAAAACCGCATTCAATACGCCCGAAGGTCATTTTGAGTACTTGGTGATGCCTTTTGGGCTCTCTAATGCCCCTTCAGTTTTTCAGTCCTTTATGCATGACATTTTCCGGAACTATCTGGATAAATTTCTGATCGTTTATCTGGATGATATTCTGGTTTTTTCTGATAATTGGGACTCGCATGTGGAGCAGGTCAGGATGGTCTTTAAAATTTTGCGTGAAAATTCTTTGTTTGTCAAGGGCTCAAAGTGTCTTTTTGGTGTACAGAAGGTTCCCTTTTTGGGGTTCATTTTTTCCCCTTCTGCTGTGGAGATGGACCCAGTCAAGGTCCGAGCTATTCTTGATTGGACTCAGCCCTCGTCAGTTAAGAGTCTTCAGAAGTTCTTGGGTTTCGCTAACTTCTACCGTCGTTTTATCGCTAACTTTTCTAGCATTGTGAAACCTTTGACGGATATGACCAAGAAGGGCTCCGATGTGGTTAATTGGGCTCCTGCTGCCGTGGAGGCTTTCCAGGAGTTGAAACGTCGGTTTACTTCGGCGCCTGTTTTGTGCCAGCCTGATGTCTCGCTTCCCTTTCAAGTTGAGGTGGATGCTTCAGAGATTGGAGCAGGGGCCGTTTTGTCGCAGAGAGGCCCTGGTTGCTCTGTTATGAGACCTTGCGCCTTTTTCTCTAGGAAGTTTTCGCCCGCGGAGCGAAATTATGATGTGGGCAATCGGGAGTTGTTGGCCATGAAATGGGCATTTGAGGAGTGGCGTCATTGGCTCGAGGGTGCTAAGCATCGTGTGGTGGTCTTGACTGATCACAAAAATCTGATGTATCTCGAGTCTGCTAAACGCCTGAATCCTAGACAGGCCCGCTGGTCATTGTTTTTCTCCCGTTTTGACTTTGTTGTCTCGTATTTACCAGGTTCAAAGAATGTGAAGGCCGATGCTCTTTCCAGGAGCTTTGTGCCTGATGCTCCTGGAGTCGCTGAACCTGTTGGTATTCTTAAGGATGGTATTATCTTGTCAGCTATTTCTCCAGATCTGCGACGTGTGTTGCAGAGATTTCAGGCTGATAGGCCTGATTCTTGTCCACCTGACAGACTGTTTGTGCCTGATAAGTGGACCAGCAGAGTCATTTCCGAGGTTCATTCCTCGGTGTTGGCAGGTCACCCAGGAATTTTTGGCACCAGAGATCTGGTGGCCAGATCCTTTTGGTGGCCTTCCTTGTCTAGGGATGTGCGGTCATTTGTACAGTCCTGTGGGACTTGTGCTCGAGCTAAGCCTTGCTGTTCTCGTGCCAGCGGGTTGCTCTTGCCCTTGCCTGTCCCTAAGAGACCTTGGACACATATCTCCATGGATTTCATTTCTGATCTTCCGGTGTCTCAGGGCATGTCTGTTATCTGGGTGATATGTGATCGCTTCTCCAAGATGGTCCATTTGGTTCCTTTGCCTAAGCTGCCTTCCTCTTCCGATCTGGTTCCTGTGTTTTTCCAGAACGTGGTTCGTTTGCACGGCATCCCTGAGAATATTGTGTCAGACAGAGGATCCCAGTTCGTTTCCAGATTCTGGCGATCCTTTTGTAGTAGGATGGGCATTGACTTGTCGTTTTCGTCTGCTTTCCATCCTCAGACTAATGGACAGACGGAGCGAACTAATCAGACTTTGGAGGCTTATTTGAGGTGTTTTGTCTCTGCTGATCAGGACGATTGGGTGACCTTCTTGCCGTTAGCTGAGTTTGCCCTTAATAATCGGGCTAGTTCCGCCACCTTGGTTTCGCCGTTTTTCTGCAACTCTGGTTTCCACCCTCGTTTTTCTTCGGGTCATGTGGAACCTTCTGACTGCCCTGGGGTGGATTCTGTGGTGGATAGGTTGCAGCGGATCTGGAATCTTGTGGTGGACAACTTGAAGTTGTCACAGGAGAGGGCTCAGCGCTTTGCCAACCGCCGCCGCGGTGTGGGTCCCCGACTACGTGTTGGGGATTTGGTGTGGCTTTCTTCCCGCTTTGTTCCTATGAAGGTTTCCTCTCCCAAATTTAAACCTCGTTTTATTGGTCCTTACAAGATATTGGAAATTCTTAATCCTGTATCCTTTCGCCTGGATCTTCCTGTGTCGTTTGCTATCCACAACGTGTTTCATAGGTCCTTGTTGCGGCGGTACGTTGTGCCTGTGGTTCCTTCTGCTGAGCCTCCTGCTCCGGTGTTGGTTGAGGGCGAGTTGGAGTACGTGGTGGAGAAGATCTTGGATTCTCGTCTCTCCAGGCGGAGGCTTCAGTACCTGGTCAAGTGGAAGGGCTATGGTCAGGAAGATAATTCCTGGGTGGTCGCCTCTGATGTTCATGCGGCCGATTTAGTTCGTGCCTTTCACGCCGCTCATCCTGATCGCCCTGGTGGTCGTGGTGAGGGTTCGGTGACCCCTCACTAAGGGGGGGGTACTGTTGTGATTTTGCTTTTTGCTCCCTCTAGTGGTCATTAGTGATTTGACTCTGGAGCGTCTGTCTTTTTCTATATCCTCACCTGGGCCGTTAGCTCAGGGGCGTTGCTATATAAGCTCCCTGGACCTTCAGTTCAATGCCTGGCATCGTTGAAATCAGAGCTAATCTGTTGTGCTCTTGTCCTCTGATCCTGGTTCCTGTTTTTCAAGCTAAGTCTGCTTCTTTGCTTTTTGCTTTTGTTTTGTTTGGTATTTTTGTCCAGCTTGTTTCTATCTGTATCCTGACCTTTGCTGGAAGCTCTAGGGGGCTGGTGTTCTCCCCCTGGACCGTTAGACGGTTCGGGGGCTCTTGAATCTCCAGCGTGGATTTTTATAGGGTTTTTGTTGACCAGATAAGTTATCTTGCTATATTCTGCTATTAGTAAGCTGGCCTCTCTTTGCTGAACCTAGTTCATTTCTGTGTTTGTCATTTCCTCTTACCTCACCGTTATTATTTGTGGGGGGCTTGTATCTTGCTTTGGGGTCCCTTTCTCTGGAGGCAAGAGAGGTCTTTGTTTTCTTCTCCTAGGGGTAGTTAGATTCTCCGGCTGGCGCGAGTCATCTAGCGATCACCGTAGGCATGATCCCCGGCTACTTCTAGTGTTGGCGTTAGGAGTAGCTATTTGGTCAACCCAGTTACCACAGCCCTATGAGCTGGATTTTTGTATCTTGCAGACTTACACGTTCCTCTGAGACCCTGTCCACTGGGGTCATAACAGCTTCTTTCCGGCAGCCTTGCTTCCTAAGAATCAGCCCTTCCAGGACCTTCGGTGACGTCACGGTGACGTCGCGGCTTCTGATTGGTCGCGCGAGCGGTCACATGGGCGGCCGCGCGACCAATCACAAGCCGCGACGTCACCGGGACGTCACCGCAAGGTCCTGGAAGGCTGATTCTAAGGAAGGAAAGTTCCCGCTTAGTACCAGGGCCCGTCAGAGGGTAAGTATAGCGATATTTTTTATTTTAATTCTTTATTTTACACTTAAATATGGATCCCAGGGCCTGAAGGAGAGTTTCCGCTCCTTCAGACCCTGGGAACCATTGGAAACCCAATGCACTGCATTGGGTTTCGAGTTTCGGCCGACCCTGACCCCGACTTTTTTATAGGATCGGCCGATTTCACTCGACCCGACTTTTGAAAAAGTCGGGTTTCGTGAAACCCGACCCGATCCTATAAAAGTAAAGGTCGCTCAACCCTAGCCACGAGTAATATCAGAGTCAGCCCAGTACGGTTTGTAAAGAATATATGGCATAGTCGTCACCTAGTAGCCAGTGTCCAGTAAAGTGTTCATAAGGATGCCATGAATCACGACGGGCAGGACCGGCCGTCCTCCCACATACATGTCTCGCCAGCTTTGTGGGCCTGGTCATCTTACTCCTGGGGGTTGGCCCTCTGCCCCAGAGGTGGCTCATTTAATAGCAGAATCTTGCGATGTGCCCCACCTTGTTGCAGCAGCGACAGATGGGTCGTCCATCCTCGTCGTAGCAATCTCTGTCTCTCCCTCTGGTTGGTGGAATCCTCCTCTGCTGTGTAATAATTATAGGGGATAACTCAGGAGACTCTTTGCGTGGAACAAGACAACTACAGGACACAGTTTATAAGTGGTAAAGTCTATATTATCACACAGTGATTCAAGCAGGTGCAGAGAGAAACTCAAGTCCACAACACTTGGTGTAAATATTAAACGCAGCTTAGCAGTCTATAGGGAACATCAGAGGAAAATGCAATCACGCAGAAAGTCTATGAAGCACAGTTATTCTTGAGGATACTTGACACAAATAAGTCCTTGTTTTAGTCCAAACACAGATAGATATGCTTATAAGGCAGTTCAAGCAATGTCTTATCTCAACCAGGAAGGCCTGGGTGATAATCTCAGGTTTAAGCAGAGCAGCAACAGCTTACATGTCCAGCAAATGCAGATGGAAGTAAACACGAGCAGCAGATGAAGGAGGATTACTGGAAACTGGTGTATGCAGGAGGAACTCAGAGCAGAGTAGCAGGATAACCACACAGGTTCACAGGAGCAGGTATATAGCCAGGGAGTCAGAAGCTGGATGCAAGGCAGAATACTCTAGTAGAGACTGAAGGCTGGGGTAGAGTTTTATAGCAGGAAGATACAGTGCACATGAGACCAAAGACGCCATGCACAAAAGGTAATAAAAATGTCCTGACATGCTGTTGCCATGGGACGTCATCTGGACAGGAGGTCAACTGAATCTTCTTCTTTGGGGCCTCTTTCATGGACTGCACAGTTTTAGTTAATGCAACCATACTTTTGGTCAGCTCCTGTACCAGGAAACGTAGTTCTGCAGAAGAATCATTATCTTGGGTTAGCGTGTCGACCTCCACAGGGCTCCGGGAAAGAATGTTGCCAGTTCAGGATTTTATAGGGCCATTATGCACAGTTGTGTCCTTTGATTGTTAGACAGGAGTCCTCCTTTAAACTGCTCCATCAGCAATTTATCTTCATTTTGCACACTGTCAGGGTCAACCTGTTTTACAGCCCATAGTGCTTCCTGAAGGTTAAGAGCATAGTCGCATATACTGTCCTGTACCCTTTGCTTGCACCCAAAGAATCAAATTTTTATTTCTGCTGCAGTGCGGGTGTCAAAGGTGACCTTCAGCCTGGCCAAGATTTGTTTGACAGTCCTTTTATCAGTACTCGACCATGACTTTACTTCCCTCTGGGCTGCACCGGTTAACTGGCCAGTAAGGATGCTGACTTTTTGACTCTCTAAATGAAATCACTCAAGATGTGTGACTCCCCTGAGTACTGCGGTACCCAGGCCGCTCCCGGTATGTACGGCATTGATATCGGCATTATGGAGGCTGTAGCTGCGGTTGTCGCTGGATCCGGCTGGTTTATAGGGGCTGTGGCCACTGCTGGATCTGGCTGCATCATGGGGGCTACGGCCGCTTGATCTGGCTGCAACATGGGGGCTGGGGCCGCCGCTTGATCTGGCTGCATCTTGGGAGCAGCAGCCACCACTGGGTCTCTACCCAGACTGGATATTTACTTTCCCCCCCCTAGTGAACCTCAGCCAGGCCCTGTGCATGTTACCATTGCAAGCAGCTTCTCCGCAGGCAGTCTGGATGGTGCCCCTTCTGGTTTCTCCAGACAGGACTTCCTGCTTCTTGCTGCTGATCACAGAGTGCGGCCCGCCCTTTACTTTGCGAGTCTTCATTTGGATCCGCCCACAACGACACGCCCCTTTCTTCCCACACGCCATGCAAGACAGTAATGGCGGTAGTTTCACAGTTCATTTGAGTCTCTGGCACACAGTACCCAGCTATGCCAGGCTTGAAAATCCTGTTTGTGATGCCAAAATGGAGCGGCCACCAGGGCCTTAGGGATACTCGGCAAAGGGATCTGTCACAGCAGCAGTGACCTTGGTCCGTGGCCCTGGGCATCCAATAAAAGTGAAATAAAGGGGAAATAAAGTTTATGGGGGATAGTTTGTGACATCACCTGTGGTTTTCGGCAAGGGATTGCCGATGCAGCTTAAAGAGACAGCTCCACTCCTCAGGTTCTTCCTTGACTTCCTCTCTTCTCCCTGTCTTCCTCAGACTAATTAACTCCGCCTCCAGACCAGAACTAATATCAGGAGACTCCCCTGAAATCAGGTATTAGAGCTCCACCTTCTAGTCTGGAGTATGAAAGGTGTTGCATGCTGATGTATTACCTGCTAAGGGAATCCCTCCTTGCTTCCAGGCATGGCATCACCCCCTGTGAGGGAGGCAAAGCCACTGTGGCAACCAGACTCCTGGGGTGCCACACTTCTGCTCACTGTCTTCTGTATCTGCTCTATCTGCTTATCTAATAAACCTCAGTCTCTGCTTTAAAGAAGGATTGTCTACAGAGTCTTCTTGTTCCTTTCATCTTACAATATCTGTTTGCAGTGTTGGCCTCCAGACACCTTCGCTACATTGCTGTATTAACTGACATTGATTTGAAATTAAGCCATATAAATGAGTCTGTATCATAGATATCAGTATGAATTTGATTGCTTATAACACTAAGCGTTTAGTACAGAGTGAGACTTGCAGTGATCACAGAAACCTAGTAAACTGAGCCCATGTTGTACAAGTTATGAATGTATGGAGCATGGATTATTAGTGTAGTCAAACATGGTAGTCTAATGAAGAATACTACAAAATACCTATAATAAGTATAAGCAAATGATAACAAATATATTTTTTTAACTGATTGCAGTTGTTCCATCTGGCACAACAAATACTATCAGTCAATGTGTTTTTTATTGATTAACCCCTTACTGACCTCGGACGGAATAGTACGTCCAAGCTCAGAACCCCCGCTTTGATGTGGGCTCCGGCGGTGAGCCCACATCAAAGGTGCGACATGTCAGCTATTTTCAACAGCTGACATGTGCCTGCAATAGACACAGGTGGAATCACAATCCGCCCGCACCTATTAACTAGTTAACTCTGACAGCAGCATTTAAATCAGTCTTCCAGCCATCGGGCCGGAAAGATGCACACCACTGACCCCCGTCACATGATCGGGGGTCAACGGTGAGTCGGCATGACAACAGAGGTCTTCTTGAGAACTCTATGGTTATTGATGTCGGATTGCTGTGAGCTCCACCCTGTGGTCGGCACTGGTAGCAATGCTGTAATTCTGCTACATAGGGGCGATCTGAGCATTGCCTCTATGTAGTAGAACCGATCAGGCTATCCCAGCTTCTAGTCTCCCATAGAGGCTATTGAGGCATGGCAAAAGTTAAAAAAAAAGAGATAAATAAAAACAATATAAAAGTTCAAATCACGCCCTTTTCATCATGCACTAACATGTTGATCCAGAGGAAGGCAAAAAAACCCTTGTGGCAAAGAGTAAGCTCCACACTGGAGAAAAAAATTCCTTCCCGACTCCACATACGACAATTAGACTAGTTCCCTGGATCAACACCCTAACAAGGAATCTAGTATATATTACCTGTAACATTATACTTTTCAAGAAAGGCATCCATTCCCCTCTTAACCCCTTCACCCCGAAGCCTGTTTTCACCTAAGTGACAGGGCCAATTTTTACAATTCTGACCACTGTCACTTTATGAGGTCATAACTCTGAAACGCTTCAACGGATCCTGGTGATTCTGACATTGTTTTCTCAAGACATATTGTACTTTATGATAGTGGTAAAACTTCTTCGATATGACTTGCATTTATTTGTGAAAGAAACAGAAATTTGTCGAAAATTATGAAAATTTAGCAATTTTCAAATTTTTCGTTTTTATGCCCTTAAATTAGAGAGTAATATCACATAATATAGTTAATAAACAACATTTCCCACATGTCTGCTTTACATCAGCACAATTTTGGAAACATAATTTTTTTTGTTAGGGAGTTATAAGTGTTAAAAGTTGACCAGCGATTTCTCATTTTTGCAACAAAATTTGCAAAACCATTTTTTTTAGGGACCACCTCACACTTGAAGTGACTTTGAGGGGTCTATATGACAGAAAATGCCCAAAAGTGACACCATTCTAAAAACTGCACCCCTCAAGGTACTCAAAACCACATTCAAAAAGTTTATTAACCCTTCAGGTGCTTCACAGGAATTTTTGGAATGTTTAAAAAAAATTGAACAATTAACTTTTTTTT
Organism: Ranitomeya variabilis; assembly: GCF_051348905.1. Taxonomy (NCBI): domain Eukaryota; kingdom Metazoa; phylum Chordata; class Amphibia; order Anura; family Dendrobatidae; genus Ranitomeya; species Ranitomeya variabilis. The sequence goes on from NC_135233.1 coordinate 683,232,923, forward strand.
TACAAAATTTTTACTTCAGATCCAATTTGTTTTATCTTACCAAGGGTAACAGGAGAAATTGGACCACAAAAGTCGTTGTACAATTTGTCCTGAGTACGCCGATATCCCACATGTTGGGGTAAACTAATGTTTGGGCATATGGCAGAGCTCGGAAGGGAAGGAGCGCCATTTGACTTTTCAATGCAAGATTTGCTGGAATTGAGATCGGAACCCATGTCGCGATTGGAGAGCCCCTGACGTGCCTAAACAGTGGAAACCCCCACAAGTGACACCATTTTGGAAAGTAGACCCCCTAAGGAACTTATCTAGATGTGTGGTGAGCACTTTGAACCTCCAAGTGCTTCACAGAAGTTTATAATGTAGAGCCATAAAAAAATTTCATATTCATTTTCACAAAAAATTATCTTTTCACCCCAAATTTTTTATTTTCCCAAGGGTAACAGGATAAATTGGACCCCAAAAGTTGTTTTGCAATTTGTCCTGAGTACGCCGATACCCCACATGTTGGGGTAAACCAATGTTTGGGCACATGGCAGAGCTCGGAAGGGAAGGAGCGCCATTTGACTTTTCAATGCAAAATTGACTGGAATAGAGATCGGAACCCATGTCGCGTTTGGAGAGCCCCTGACGTGCCTAAACAGTAGAAACCCCCCACAAGTGACCCCATTTTGGAAAGAAGACCCCCTAAGGAACTTATCTAGATGTGTGGTGAGCACTTTTAATCCCCAATTGTTTCACTAAAGTTTAGAATGTAGCGCCATGAAAATTAAAAAATAATTTTTTCTTTCCACAAAATGATGTTTTAGCCCGCAATTTTTTTTCCCCAAGGGTAGCAGGAGAAATTGGACCACAAAAGTTATTGTCCAATTTGTCCTGAGTACGCTGATACCCCATACATGGGGGGAAACCACTGTTTGGGTGCACAGCAGAGCTCAGAAGGGAAGGAGCGCCGTTTGAAATGCAGATTTAGATGGATTGGTCTGCAGGCGTCATGTTGCATTTGCAGAGTCCCTGATGTACCTAAACAGTAGAAACCCCCAAGTGACCCCATTTTGGAAAGAAGACCCCCCAAGGAACTTATCTAGATGTGTTGTGAGAACTTTGAACCAACAAGTGTTTCACTACAGTTTATAACGCCGAGCTGTAAAAATAAAAAAAAATTTTTTTTCCACGAAAATGATATTTTAGCCCCCTCATTTTTTTCCCAAGGGTAACAGGAGAAATTGGACCACAAAAGTTGTTGTCCAATTTGTGCGGAGTACGCTGATACCCCGTATATGGGGGGGAACCACTGTTTGGCGCACGGCAGAGCTTGGAAGGGAAGGAGCACTGTTTTTCTTGTTCAAAGCAGAATTGGCTGGAATTGAGATCAGACGCCATGTCGCGTTTGGAGAGCCCCTGATGTGCCTAAACAGTGGAAACCCCCCCAATTCTAACTGAAACCCTAACCCCAACCCTAACCCCAGCCCTAGCCCTAACCCCAACCCTAACCCTAGCCCTAACCCTAACCCTAATGGGAAAATGGAAATAAATACATTTTTTAAAATTTTATTATTTTTCCCTAACTAAGGGGGTGATGAAGGGGGGTTTGATTTACTTTTATAGCGTTTTTTTGGCGGATTTTTTTGATTGGCAGCCATCACACACTAAAAGATGCTTTTTATTGGAAAAAATAGTTTTTGCATCACCACATTTTGAGAGCTATAATTTATCCATATTTTTGCCCACAGAGTCATGTGAGATCTTGTTTTTTGCGGGACGAGTTGACGTTTTTATTGGTAACATTTTTGGGCACGTGACATTTTTTGATCGCTTTTTATTCCGATTTTTGGGAGGCAGAATGAACAAAAACCAGCAATTCCTGAAATTCTTTTAGGGGGGGCGTTTATAACGTTCCACGTGTGGTAAAATTGATAAAGCAGCATTATTCTTCAGGTCAGTATGATTACAGCGATACCTCATTTATATAATTTTTTTATGTTTTGGCACTTTTACACAATAAAAACTATTTTATATAAAAAAATAATTGTTTTTGCATCGCTTTATTCTGAGAGCTATAACTTTTCTACTTTTCTGCTGATGATGCTGTATGGCGGCTTTTTTTTTGCGGGACAAGATGACGTTTTCAGCGGTACCATGGTTATTTATATCGGTCTTTTTGATCACGTGCTATTCCACTTTTTGTTCACCTGTATGATAATAAAGCGTTGTTTTTTGCCTTGTTTTTTTGTTTTTGTTTTTGCGGTGTTCACTGGAGGGGTTAACTAGTGGGATAGTTTTATAGAGCGGGTCGTTACGGACGCGGCAATACCAAATATGTGTACTTTTATTGTTTTTTTTAATTTACATAAATAAATGGATTTACTGGGAAATTTTTTTTTTTTCCTTTATTTGGGGATTTTTTATTTTTTTTTATACATTTTTTTTTTTTTTTTTACTCTCTACTATTGTCCCAGGGTGGGACATTACTGTATTACATCAGATCGTTGATCTGACAGTGTGCATAGCACTCTGTCAGATCAACGATCTGACAGGCAAGTGTAGGGAGGCTTTCCGGCTCCTGCTCTCAGTAACACTCAGCAGGCGCCGGCTAGCCAGGGCATTTCATGACCCGGAAGGAGTCCCGCAGCCATCTTGGATCCGGGGACTCCTTCCGGATCACCGGAGCCCCCGTCCCTGCGCGATCCCCCTCTATGCCGCTGTCACTACTAACAGCGGCATCTGAGGGGTTAAATGCCCGCGATCGGCGCTAGCGCCGATCGTGGGCATTGCTGCGGGGTGTCAGCTGTCATATACAGCTGACACCCGCACCCGATCACCGCGGCGCTCAGCGTGAGACCGCGGTGATCGGTGCGCCGTACTAGTACTGCGGCTGGCACAAATGCAGTGTCGGCAGCGCAGTACTAGTACGGCGCATGGCGCGAAGGGGTTAAATTTAAGTAATGAATCACTCATTACAACATCATACGGCAGAGAGTTCCATAGTCTCACTGCTCTTACAGAAAATAATAAGTGTCTGTTATTATGCTTAAACCTTCTTTCCTCCAGACGTAGAGGATGCCCCCTTGTCCCTGGGGCAAGTTATGAGTTATGAATTTGCAGAACAGCTTTTTTTACACTGAAAATTCTCTAGTAAAATCATTCACTTCAAAGTAGTAACTTAGCTACTGGGGAGGGCAGAGGGGGCCGTCGCCCTGGGCCCCGTCACATGAAGGGGCCCACCAGGAGTCACTACTACTTCTGTGATGAGGCAGAACACAGCACAGGAAGAGAGCAGCAAAGTGCCTGCTCCCCTACCTGATGGAGATTCTGCATGCTGCTAGCACAGTGACCTGTTGATCAAGGGGTGACCCGTTGCAGAGTCTCCCTCCTGCATTATACGGTGCAGGCTTTACTGACCTGAGGGGCTTCTGCCAGGATGCTGTTTTCTTCACTCCTGCAAGCTCCGATTGGCTCAGGCAAGCTTGGTCCTAGTGCCCACCTTACAGTTCTCTCAGACACTACTTGGTCCTGCCTCACTGCCTACAAACTTAGTAAGTGGGGATGGAATTTATTAGATTGATTAATAATGAAGGCATGTTATGGTCACTGGGGGAGTGAATGTGAGAGGATGGAGGTATTGTGAGGGAGGGGCGACAGGGTACCGAGGAGTGATTGTGAGAGTTTGAGGGTATTTGTGAGGGCAAAGGTGGGTGAGTGGCAACAGGGTACTGGGGGCTGATTAATATACTGTTTAGTTATGATATTATATGCCCTCCATCACATGTAATAGTTGCTGTGTGGGGGTGCTGGAGATGAGGAGGTAGGGGGCTTTTGATACTTACCAGGTGGGTCTTTTACAAGTATTAGTATAACAAGCCTCCATATAGTAACCATGAGCTACATCACATGCATCACCTTTAAAGGGAATCTGTCACCCCCCACGACGTGTATGACCTATTAATATGGGCATACAGGTAATAGAAATATTACACTAGTCCTACCTGTGTGTGTCATATTAATGGTCTTGGTCATGAGAAATGTTATATTCTTTCTTTATGCTAATGATTTCTTCCAGGTTCCGGGGCGTGCGGCGCTGTAAGAAATCCCTGCCTCCTGCCTTCATCTTAATACTACCCTCCTCCCATCAGCGTCAGTTACGGCCCCGGAATACTGTGCCTGCACAATGCACTCCCTCAGGAATACATAACTCATCGTCCCCTCTATGGGCGCTGTATTCAGGGATCTTCTGCGCAGGTGCCGGCAACTTCCGCTCCAGTGACATTCGGTGTGCTCGCCGATAAGGTGCTCTCCCCGCTTCCTCCCTGCATAGTCATCACCATGTACACATGGTGGCTAGCGATGACTGTGCAGGGAGGGAGTTAGGAGAGCACTTATTGGTGCGCACACCAGAGGTCACAGTAACTCTCTGGCGCCTACGCAGAAGATTGTTGAGTGCAGCGCCCACAGAAGGGAGGATGAAGTACAGTGGGTACGGAAAGTATTCAGACCCCTTTAAATTTTTCACTCTGTTTCATTGCAGCCATTTTTAAATTCAAAAAGGCTCATTTTTTTCTTATTAATGTACACTCTGCACCCCATCTTGACTGGAAAAGAAATAGAAATTTTGAAATTTTTGCATATTTATTAAAAAAGAAAAACTGAAATATCACATGTTCATAAATAAGACACTCACATTTAAGTCACATGATGTCCATTACCTTGTGATCCTCCTTGAGATAGTTCTACTCCTTCATTGGAGTCCAGCTGTGTTTAGGGGGATATGCACACGTTGCAGATTTGACTGTGGAATTTTCTGTGCAGATTCTGCATTCCTTGGCAGAAAACGCAGATAAGAATCTGCGCCTTTTTTTGGTATGTGCACACTTTGCAGATTTTTGTGCAGATTTCTTCCTTTTTTTCCCCCTGCAGATTTCTATTATGGAATGGGTGCAGAAACGCAGCAGATCTGCAAAAAATAATTGACATGGTCCTTTTTTTAATCTGCTGCATTTTCGGTGCAGATTTTTCTGCACAATTAGCACAGCATTTTTTTTGCCGTTGATTTACATTGTACTGTAAATCACTTGCTGATCTTCAGCGTTTGGCCATGTGCACACATTGCGGATTAGGCTTAGGAATTTTTTGTGCGGATTCTGCATCTCTTGCCAGAAAATGCAGGTGCAGATTTGACACGTTTTTTGTGCGGATTTTGTGCGGATTTGCTGCGGATTTTGTGCGGATTTACTGCGTTTTCTTACCCCTGCGGATTTCTATAATGGAATGGGTACAAAAATGCTGCAGATCCGCAAAAAGTGACATGCTGCTTCTTTTAATCCACAGCATTTCCGCACTGAATTTTCCAAACCATTAGCACAGCGGGGTTTTTTTACCATTGATTTACATTGTACTGTAAATCACTTGCGGATCTGCAGCTTTTCTGCACTGCAAAAAATGCTGCAGATCCGCAGGAAATCCGCAACATGTGCACATACCCTTTCTGCGCGGAAAAAAAAGCTGCAGATCTGCAGGAAATCTGCAACATGTGCACATACCCTAATTAAACTGATAAGACTTGATTTAAAGGGGGTTACGGGTAGACGAGTATCTGCCATTGGAACAGACTTTCGGTGGTTATTATGTTCCGTTGATGTATATAATAATCTGTTCGTGGTGCGGTTTATGAGTCTAAATAAACCGGAATAGACTGTTTATGTGAGAAACTGTGCCTGAGTGCTCTAATCCCGTTGCGAGTGTCCCCCAACGCACTCAGGGAGCGCTATCTCAAGATCACTGTGGCTGAGCTCCAGAGATGCAGTAGGGAGATGGGAGAAAGTTCCACAAAGTCAACTATCACTGCAGCCCTCCATCAGCCAGTCCTTTATGGCAGAGTGGCCTGACAGAGGCCTCTCAGTGCAAGACATATGACAGCCCGCATAGAGCTGGCTAAAAAACACATGAAAGACTCCCAGAAATAAAATTCTCTGGTCTGATGAGATGAAGAGAGACCTTTTTGGTGATAATTCTAAATGGTAAGTGTGGAGAAAACCAGGAACTGCTCATCACCTGCCCAATACAATCCCAACAGTGAAACATAGGGGTGGCGGCATCATGCTATCGGGATATTTTTCAGCTACAGGGACAGGACGAAGGGTTGTCCTTGAAAGAAACATGAATGAGGCAAAGTACAAAGATACCCTGTATGAAAACCTATTCCAGAGTGCAACAATTTTTTTATTTTCCCAAGGATAAAAGGAGAAAATGGACCCAGAAGCTTGTTGTCCAATTTGTCCTGAGTACGCTGATACCCAATATGTGGGGGGGAACCACTGTTTGGGCGCACTGCAGGACCCGGAAGGGAAGGAGTGCCATTTGACTTTTTCAAATTAAAATTGGCTGGAATTCAGATCGACGACTGTCATGATCTCTGCAGGCAGAGATCATAGCAAGCCTATAGAGGGACAAGCTCTCGGAAGATGGAACTATACTGACCATGAACTAAGCCTGCCGCGCAACTAGAAATAGCCAGGTAGCATTTCCTATTTATCGCTAGATGCCCAGCTCTGGCCTAAGACCTAAATAGCTAGCAGAGGGAAATATAAGACCTGGCTCACCTCTAGAGAAATATTCCAAAGAAGACAGTAGCCCCCCACATATAATGACGGTGAGTTCAGATGAAACAACAAACGCAGCAGGAAAATAGTCTTAGCAAATTTGAGGTCCGCTTACTAGATAGCAGAAGACAGATAGTATACTTTCATGGTCAGCAGAAAAACACTAACAAAACACCATCCAGAGATTACCTTAAACTCTGGCATTAACTCATAACGCCAGAGTAGCAATCCCTGATCAACGAGAGCTTTCCAGACACAGTAACAAAACTTCAGCTGTGAACTGGAACAAATAGGCAAAACAAAACATGGACAAAAGTCCAACTTATCTAGTAGTAGTCTAGAAGCAGGAACAAGCACTGAGAGGCATCAGATAACATTGTTGACCGGCAAGAAACCACCAGAGAAATGAGCTTAAATAGCGACACCCACTACTGATGGAACCAGGTGAAACAGGAAAGAGGATGACAAGTCCAATTCCACAAGCGGCCACCGGGGGAGCCCAGAATCCAAATTCACAACAGTACCCCCCCCTCAAGGAGGGGGCACCGAACCCTCACCAGATCCACCAGGGCGACCAGGATGAGCCCTATGGAAGGCACGAACAAGATCAGAAGCATGAACATCAGATGCATTGACCCAAGAATTATCCTCCTGGCCGTAACCCTTCCAGTTGACCAGATACTGGAGTTTCCGTCTGGAAACACGAGAGTCCAAAATTTTCTCCACAACGTACTCCAACTCACCCTCAACCAACACCGGAGCAGGAGGCTCAACTGAAGGTACAACAGGTACCTCATACCTGCGCAATAACGACCGATGAAAAACGTTATGAATGGAAAAGGACGCAGGGAGGTCCAAACGGAAAGAAACAGGATTAAGAATCTCCAATATTCTATAAGGGCCGATGAACCGAGGTTTAAACTTAGGAGAAGAGACCCTCATAGGGAAAAAACGAGAAGACAACCACACTAAATCTCCAACACAAAGCCGAGAACCAACACGACGATGACGGTTGGCAAAACGCTGAGTCTTCTCCTGGGACAACTTCAAATTGTCCATAACCTGCCCCCAGATGTGATGCAATCTCTCCACCACCGCATCCACTCCAGGACAATCCGAGGATTCCACCTGACCGGAGGAAAATCGAGGGTGAAACCCCGAATTACAGAAAAACGGGGACACCAAGGTGGAAGAGCTGGCCCGATTATTGAGGGCGAACTCTGCCAATGGCAAAAAAGCAACCCAATCATCCTGGTCAGCAGAGACAAAACACCTCAGATATGTCTCAAGGGTCTGATTAGTCCGCTCGGTCTGGCCATTAGTCTGAGGGTGAAAAGCAGATGAAAAAGACAAATCTATGCCCATCCTAGCACAGAATGCCCGCCAAAATCTAGACACAAATTGGGTACCTCTGTCAGAAACAATATTCTCAGGAATACCGTGCAATCGGACAACATTCTGAAAAAACAGAGGAACCAACTCAGAAGAAGAAGGCAACTTGGGCAGAGGAACCAAATGGACCATTTTAGAGAAACGGTCACAGACCACCCAGATGACAGACATCTTCTGGGAAACAGGCAGATCTGAAATAAAATCCATCGAGATGTGTGTCCAAGGCCTCTTAGGAATAGGCAAGGGCAACAGCAGTCCGCTAGCCCGAGAACTACAAGACTTGGCCCGAGCACAAACGTCACATGACTGCACAAAGACTCGCACATCTCGTGACAGGGAAGGCCACCAGAAGGATCTTGCCACCAAATCCCTGGTACCAAAAATTCCGGGATGACCTGCCAATGCAGAAGAATGTACCTCAGAGATGACTCTGCTGGTCCAATCATCCGGAACAAACAGTCTATCAGGCGGACAACGATCCGGTCTATCCGCCTGAAACTCTTGCAAGGACCGCCGCAGATCAGGAGAAACGGCCGACAAAATTACTCCCTCCCTAAGGATACCTGTGGGTTCAGAATTACCAGGAGAGTCCGGGTCAAAACTCCTAGAAAGGGCATCTGCCTTAACATTCTTAGAACCCGGTAGGTATGACACCACAAAATTAAAGCGAGAAAAAAATAAAGACCAGCGCGCCTGTCTAGGATTCAGGCGTCTGGCAGTCTCAAGATAAATCAAATTTTTGTGGTCAGTCAATACCACCACCTGATGCCTAGCCCCCTCGAGCCAATGGCGCCACTCCTCAAACGCCCACTTCATGGCCAAAAGCTCCCGATTCCCAACATCATAATTCCGCTCTGCGGGCGAAAATTTGCGAGAAAAGAAGGCACAAGGCCTAATGACGGAGCAGTCGGAACCTTTCTGCGACAACACTGCCCCAGCTCCGATCTCCGAAGCGTCAACCTCAACCTGAAAAGGCAGATTCACATCAGGCTGACGCAACACAGGGGCAGAGGCAAAACGGCGCTTAAGCTCCTGAAAGGCCTCTACAGCATGAGGGGACCAATTAGCAACATCAGCGCCTTGTCTGGTCAAATCAGTCAGTGGTTTAACGACATCCGAAAAACCAGCAATAAATCGGCGGTAAAAGTTGGCAAAGCCCAAAAATCTCAGAAGACCCTTAAGAGAGGAGGGCTGAGTCCAGTCACAAATAGCTTGCACCTTGACGGGATCCATCTCAATGGAAGAGGGAGAAAAAATATACCCCAAAAAGGAAATTTTCTGGACCCCAAAAACGCACTTAGACCCCTTCACACATAAAGAATTAGACCGCAGAACCTGAAAAACTCTCCTGACCTGCTGGACATGAGAGTCCCAGTCATCAGAAAAAATCAGAATATCATCCAGATATATTATCATAAATTTATCCAGAAAATCGCGGAAAATATCATGCATAAAAGACTGGAAAACTGAAGGGGCATTAGAAAGACCAAAAGGCATGACCAAATACTCAAAGTGGCCCTCGGGCGTATTAAATGCGGTCTTCCACTCATCCCCCTGCCTGATCCGCACCAAATTATACGCCCCACGAAGATCAATTTTAGAGAACCACTTAGCACCCTCTATACGAGCAAACAAATCAGTAAGCAATGGCAATGGGTATTGATACTTAACAGTGATCTTATTCAGAAGCCGATAATCAATACATGGTCTCAAAGAGCCGTCTCTTTTTGAGACAAAGAAAAACCCAGCTCCCAAGGGAGAAGAAGATGGACGAATATGTCCCTTTTCCAAAGACTCCTTTATATATTCCCGCATAGCAGCATGTTCCGGCACAGACAAATTAAACAAACGACCCTTTGGATATTTACAACCCGGTATCAAATCTATGGCACAATCGCACTCACGGTGCGGAGGTAACGACCCAAGCTTGGGTTCGTCAAAGACGTCTTGATAATCAGAGAGGAACTCAGGGACTTCAGAGGGAATGGACGACGAAATAGAAACCAAAGGTAAGTCCCCATGAATACCCTTACATCCCCAGCTCAACACAGACATTGCTCTCCAGTCCAAGACTGGGTTGTGAGACTGCAACCATGGCAATCCCAGTACCAAATCGTCATGTAAATTATACAGCACCAGGAAACGAATAATCTCCTGGTGATCCGGATTGATACGCATGGTTACTTGTGTCCAGTATTGTGGTTTATTATTAGCCAATGGGGTGGAGTCAATCCCCTTCAGAGGAATAAGAGTCTCCAAAGGCTCTAAATCAAAACCACAACGATTGGCAAAGGACCAATCCATAAGACTCAGAGCGGCGCCAGAGTCAACATAGGCGTCCGTGGCAATGGATGACAAAGAGCAAATCAGGGTTACAGACAAAATAAACTTAGACTGAATGGTGCCAATGGAAACAGACTTATCAAGCTTCTTTGTACGCCTAGAGCATGCTGATATAACATGAGTAGAATCCCCACAATAGAAACACAATCCATTCTTCCGTCTAAAATTCTGTCGCTCGCTCCTGGACAGAATTCTATCACACTGCATACTTTCTGGCGTCTTTTCCATAGACACCGCCAGATGGTGCACCGGTTTGCGCTCCCGCAGACGCCTATCAATCTGAATAGCCATTGTCATGGACTCATTCAGACCTGCAGGCACAGGGAACCCCACCATAACATCCTTAACGGCATCAGAGAGACCTTCTCTGAAAGTTGCCGCCAAGGCGCACTCATTCCACTGAGTAAGCACAGACCATTTACGGAATTTTTGGCAGAAAACTTCAGCTTCGTCTTGCCCCTGAGATAGTGCCATCAAAGTTTTTTCTGCCTGAAGTTCCAAATGAGGTTCCTCATAAAGCAAGCCCAAGGCCAGAAAAAACGCATCCACATCGCGTAACGCAGGATCCCCTGCTGGCAATGAGAAGGCCCAATCTTGAGGGTCACCCCTGAGCAAGGAAATCACAATCCTAACCTGCTGAGCAGGGTCTCCAGCTGAACGAGACTTCAGGGACAAATAAAGCTTACAATTATTTCGGAAATTCTGGAAGCTAGCTCTATTCCCTGTGAAGAACTCCGGCAAAGGAATTCTCGGCTCAGATACCGGAGCATGTACCACAAAATCTTGTAAATTTTGTACTTTCGTGATGAGATTATTCAAACCCGCAGTTACACTCTGGAGATCCATTATTGTCAGGTGCACACAGAGCCATACAGAGATTAGGAGGAGAGAGAGAAAAAAGACTGCAGCAAGGCAGACTGGAGGAAAAAAAAAAAAAAAAAAAAAATTCCAGCAGACTTCTTATAACTCTCCTTTCTCAACCTGGGTCTTTAACACTTTATGGCCGGTCAAACTGTCATGATCTCTGCAGGCAGAGATCATAGCAAGCCTATAGAGGGACAAGCTCTCGGAAGATGGAACTATACTGACCATGAACTAAGCCTGCCGCGCAACTAGAAATAGCCAGGTAGCATTTCCTATTTATCGCTAGATGCCCAGCTCTGGCCTAAGACCTAAATAGCTAGCAGAGGGAAATATAAGACCTGGCTCACCTCTAGAGAAATATTCCAAAGAAGACAGTAGCCCCCCACATATAATGACGGTGAGTTCAGATGAAACAACAAACGCAGCAGGAAAATAGTCTTAGCAAATTTGAGGTCCGCTTACTAGATAGCAGAAGACAGATAGTATACTTTCATGGTCAGCAGAAAAACACTAACAAAACACCATCCAGAGATTACCTTAAACTCTGGCATTAACTCATAACGCCAGAGTAGCAATCCCTGATCAACGAGAGCTTTCCAGACACAGTAACAAAACTTCAGCTGTGAACTGGAACAAATAGGCAAAACAAAACATGGACAAAAGTCCAACTTATCTAGTAGTAGTCTAGAAGCAGGAACAAGCACTGAGAGGCATCAGATAACATTGTTGACCGGCAAGAAACCACCAGAGAAATGAGCTTAAATAGCGACACCCACTACTGATGGAACCAGGTGAAACAGGAAAGAGGATGACAAGTCCAATTCCACAAGCGGCCACCGGGGGAGCCCAGAATCCAAATTCACAACAGACGACATGTCGTGTGTGGCAAGCCCCTGATGTGCCTAAACAGTTGAAACCTCCCATATGTGACCCCATTTTGGAAACTTGACCCCCTAAGGAACTTATCTAAATCTGTGCTGAGCACTTTGAAACCCCAAGTGCTTCACAGAAGTTTATAACGAAGAGCAATTAACAATAAAAAATCATATTTTTTTCTCAAAAATGATCTTTTCACCCCCAATTTTTTATTTTCACAAAGGTAACAGGAGAAATTGGACCACAGAAGTTGTTGTCCATTTTGTCCCAAGTACGCTAATAACCTATATGTGGGGTAAATCACTGTTTGGGAGCACAGCAGCGCTCGGAAGGGAAGGAACATTGTTTGATTTTTTCAACGTGAAATTGGGTGAAATTGAGATTGGATGCATGTCGCGTTTGGAGAGCCCCTGATGTCCCTAAACAGTGGAATCCCCCAATTCTAACTCCAACCTTAACCCCAACACACCCCTAACCCTAATCCCAGCTCTAACCATAACCCTAACCACAAACCTAACTCTAACACACCCCTTACCCTAATCCTAATCCCAACCCCAACCCTAACCCTAATCCAAACCCTAACCCTGACTTTAGCCACAACCCTAATCCTAACTTTTGCCCCAACCCTTACCCTAACCATAACATTAGCCCCAACCCTAACTCTAACTTCAGCCCCAACCCTAACCCTAACTTAGCCTTAACACTAACCCTAACTTTAGCCCCAACCCTAACCCTAATTTTAGCCCCAACCCTAACCAAAACTTTAGCCCCAACCCAGACCCTAATGGGAAAACGGAAATAAATACTTTTTTTTATTTTATTATTTTTCCCTAATTAAAGGGATGATGAAGGGGGTCTAATTTACTATTTATAGCGAGTTTTTATAGCGGTTTTTTTTGCTAGGCAGCTGTCACGTGCTAAAAGATGCTTTTTATTGCAAAAAATAGTTTTTGCATCACCACATTTTAAGAGCTATAATTTTTCCATATTTTGGCCCACAGCGTCATGTTAGGTCTTGTTTTTTGCGAGACTAGTTGACATTTTTATTGGTACCATTTTCGGGCACCTGACATTTTTTGATGGCTTTTTATTACGATTTTTGTGAGGCAAAATGAACAAAACGAGCAATTCATGAATTTCTTTTGGGTGGGGCGTTTATACCATTCCGCGTATGGTAAAAGTGATGAGGCAGTTTTAATTTTCGGGTCAGTACGAATACAGCGATACCTCATTTACACTGTGTTCCAAATTATTATGCAAATAATATTTCCTCATATTTTCTCCAAATTACCTATCTGAATTGCAGTCATTGTTATTTTTCAGTTATCTACTATTCTAGTATAATTGCAATGTTTTGGAACAAGCTGCCTATGAAAACAGTATCTTTTTAAAAAAAATAAACACTCAAAATGCATGTTCCAAATTATTATGCACAGCAGAGTTTTCAAGCTTTTTTTTTATTTTGAACAAAAAATGGTCAATTGTGAAGTTATAAGCATTATCAGCTTACTACAAAATGAAATCGAACAGTTTTCAAGTGAAAACTGTATTCTAGGTGATGTTACATTTGCACATAGGACCCCTTGTTCGAAAGAAGCTTCTGAACTCTCTCGTCCATTGAATTTGTCAGTTTTTGGATGGTTTCTGCTTCAATTGTTTTGCATGTGGACAGAATACACTCCCAGAGCTGTTGCTTAGATGTGAACTGCCTCCCGCCATCATAGACACTCCTTTTGATGATGCTCCAGAGGTTCTCAATGGGGTTGAGGTCAGGGGAAGATGGTGGCCACACCATAAGTTTGTCCTCTTTTATGCCCATAGCAGCCAGAGATGCAGATGTGTTTTTTGCAGGATGAGACGGTGCATTATCATGCATGAAAATAATCTTGCTGCGGAAAGCACGGTTCTTCCTCTTGAACCATGGCAGGAAGTGTTGTTTGAGAAACTCCACATAGATTATGGAGTTCATCTTTACCCCTTCAGGGATCACAAAGGAGCCAACAATCTCTCTCCCCATGATTCCAGCCCAAAACATTACTCCACCTCCTCCTTGTTGGCGCCTTAGTCATGTTTTCATGGGGTGTCCATCAACCAGCCATCCTCCACTCCATCCATCTGGACTATCGAGCGTTGCACGGCACTCATCGGTGAACAAAACAGTTTGGAAGTCAGTCTTCATGTATCGTTTGGCCCACTGGAGCCGTTTCTGCTTGTGTGCAGTGGATAGAGGTGGTCGACAGGATGGCTTACGCACCCCTGAAGGACCCTGCATCTTGTTGTTCTGGGGACGTTGGAGACACGAGCAGCTTCAAAAACTTGTCTGCTGCTATGACAAGGCATTTTTGCAGCTGCTCTTTTAACCTTACGCAATTGCCTGTTGGAAAGAGTCCTCAATTTTTCCTTATCAGCACGCACACGTGTGTGCTGGGAATCAGCTACATACTTCTTGATTGTGCGATGATCACAATGAAGTGTCTTGGCAATGTTGATTGTAGTCATGCCTTGACCTAAATACTCCAGAATTTGTTGCTTCTCAGCAGCCGACACATCCTTTTTCTTTCCCATTTTGCCAAAAAATGTAGGCTGCTTAATAATGTGGAACAGCCTTCTTAAGTAGTCTTGCCTTTATTTGGACACACCTGCCAAACTAATTTGCACTGACACACATCACCATCAATGAGTTTAAATGACAAACAAAAAAATTCTAACCTTATCACTCCTAAACTCTTTGTGCATAATAATTTGGAACACAGTGTATATCTTTTTTTATGTTTTGGCGCTTTTATACAATAAAAATTATTTTATATAAAAATAATTGTTTTTACATCTCTTTACTCTGAGAGCTATAACTTTTTTATTTTTTCACTGATGACGCTGTATGGTGGCTCGTTTTTGCAGGACAAGATTTTGTTTTCAGTGGTACCATGTTTATTTATATCCGTCTTTTTGATCGCGTGTTATTCCACTTTTTGTTCTGCGGTATGATGATAAAGCATTGTTTTTTGCCTCGTTTTTTTTTTTTATGGTGTTCATTGAAGTTGTTAACTAGTGGGACAGTTTTATAGGTTGGATCGTTACGGATGCAGCGATACTAAGTATGTGTACTTTTATTGTTTTTTTATTTACATAAAGAAATGTATTTATTGGAACAATATTTTTTTTTCTTTATTTAGGAATGTTTAAAAAAATATTTTTACACAGTAAAATTTTTTTCATTTACTTTTTTACATTGTCCCAGGGTAGGACATCACTGTATAAAGTCAGATCGCTGATCTGACACTTTGCACAGCACTGTTTCAGATCAGCGATCTGACAGAATGAAGGAGGCTTGCCAACGCCTGAGCAGGCACTGAGAAAGCCACCTCCCTGCAGGACCCAGAAGGACCCCGTGGCCATCTTGGAATTGGGGGCCTGCAGGGAGGAGATCCTCAGAACAATGTGATCACATCGCGTTGTTCTGAGGGTCTGAGGGAAGCACACAGGGAGCCCCCTCCCTGCGCGATGCTTCTCCATGCCACCGGAACGCTGCGATCTTGTGTGATCGCAGTGTTTCAGGGGTTAAAGTGCTGGGAGCAGTCCGTGACTGCTCCTGGCACTTAGTGCCAGGTGTCAGCTGTGAGATTCAGCTGACACCCGGCCCCGATCGGCTGCACACCACCCGTGGGCTCGGCCGATTGCCTTCAACGTACTATCCTGTCCATTGTCATATGGGCCCAGCTCACATGGATGGGATAGTATGTTGGATGTCAAAAAGGGGTTTTCAATTTACCAAATGGCTGCAATAAAACAAAGAATGAAAAATGTAAAGGGGTCTGAATACTTTCCGTACTCACTGTATGTATTTCTGAGGGAGTGTGTGACGCCCCAGGGTCCTGGTCGTCACAGTGGTATTGCTTTCCCCTTGGGGAGAGTGATGTCACGCTTGGAAGCGATGAAGGATATCTTTCACCAGGTAATCACATATACACAACACGTTCATACTCCAGGCCAGGAGGGGGAGCTCTAAACCTGGTTTAGGGTGAACTCCCCTATAAATACATTCTGGTCTGGAGGGACAGACAGAGGAGAGAGCACACAGACATAGAGTGTCAGAAGGTCTGAAGGGGCCCTGTAGTCTGAGGTACTACAGCTCCTGGAGAAAGAGAACAGAAAGGAAAAGAACAACTTGTGGAAAGTGTGCAGGAGTGAAAAGGCACAGGAGAGTGACACCAGGGGAGCAGAGCAGTAATTTGGCTATCTCCCTGGCTAGCGCAGATTTCAGTAGCCGGACGACCAAGGCTGTGTCGGACTCTAAGGGACATAGCTGAAACCAGCAGGACAGCTGAGCTGCAAGTTACATGTCCACCTTACACCCAGGAGGCACAGTGGCACATAGAGCCTGGGTCGTGATAGAGACCCTATAAAAAGGCTCGAGGTACCTGTCATATGGGTTTGTGTCCTAACCTATATGGGGGACAGAGAAGAACTGTGAGGACCTTATCAGCAGCCATAGGCAGTAAGGGACTACAACACCACCGCGCTTTAAGGAAGGCTTTCATCTCCACCTGGTGAAGGGGACTCTGGATTCACTTCCAAGCTGGACATACCCTGCCTGTCCTGTGATCTGGTGCCCTGGACTGTGGTTGCATGAAGCTACAGTAAACCAGGTACAGAATGCAAATCTGTGTCCTCATTCTTTACTGCACCATTTACCATCTGCATCTACACATGGTGAGCCCTGGGGACCTACTTCACCTGTGGGAAGTTATACCATCTAGCTGCCATACCACCACCCCAGAGGACCCCTTCAAGCAGCGTCAGTCCCTACTGACCGAATACCACAGGTGGCGTCACGAACATAAACTGTAATCAATATTCCTTTTACATGGGCACCCAGGGCCACAGACCGAGTCGCCGCCGTGACGCCTCCCCTTAAGTACTGGACCCGGTACCGAGTACCCCAAGGCCCTGGCGGGCATTCCAAGTGCAGGGTGCAGGCACGGGATTCTGTGGCTGTAACTGACGATGGAGGGAGGTAGTATTATAATGAGGAGGAGGCAGGGATTTCTTACAAGCACCGCACGCTCGGAGCCTGTAGTTTGTGACCTGTCAGCTGCTCCAGTGTCTCATGGAGCGACACAGAGGTCTCTAATCAATGTAAATCTATTTGAGCCTCTTTCTGGGCTTGTTCTCACCCTGTTCTCACCTCGTTGTGTCTTTCATAGACTTACATTGAGCGCCTGTGACATAGCTTCTAACTTCTGACCAGTGAGAAGCTGCACTCACAAGTTTGAGCCTCAGGACTGGAGCAGTGTCAAAAAACGGTGAATACACTCGAAGATGAGCATATGACCAAGGCAGGGGACTTGCACTTAAAGCAACACTCCAGCAGTAGTGTTGAGCATTCCGATACCGCAAGTATCGGGTATCGGCCGATATTTGCTGTATCGGAATTCCGATACCGAGTTCCGATATTTTTGTGATATCAGAAATCGGAATCGGAAGTTCCCAGTGTATGGTTCCCAGGATCTGGAGGAGAGGAGACTCTCCTTCAGGCCCTGGGATCCATATTCATGTAAAAAATAAAGAATTAAAATAAAAAATATGGATATACTCACCCCTCCGGCGGACCCTGGACCTTAGCGGTGTAACCGGCAGCCTCCGTTCCTAAGAATGCAGTGAGTGTAGGACCTGCGATGACGTCGCGGCTTGTGATTGGTCGCGTGAGCGGTCACGCGACCAATCACAAGCCGCGACGTCATCGAAGGTCCTTCACTTCCGTGACGTCACGGCTTGTGATTGGTCGCGTGCCGCCCATGTGGCCGCGACGCGACCAATCACAGCAAGCCGTGACGTAATTTTCAGGTCCTCAATGCCTAATTCTAGGCATTCAGGAATTTAAAATTACGTTCCGGCTTGTGATTGGTCGCGTCGCGGTCACATGGGCGACGCGACCAATCACAAGCCGTGACGTCACGGGAGGCAGGAGACGCGCGCATTTTTAAAATTACGTCACGGCTTGTGATTGGTTGCGTGCCGCCCATGTGACCGCGACGCGACCAATCACAGCAAGCCGTGACGTAATTTCAGGTCCTCCTCAATGCAGAAATAGGCATCAGGACCTGAAATTACGTCACGGCTTGCTGTGATTGGTCGCGTCGCGGTCACATGGGCGGCACGTAATTTTAAAAATGCGCACTGGAGTGCTGCTTTAAAATCCCATGGGAGAACTATAACTCCCAGCATGTCCTGCAGATCCTATAACATGCTGGGAGTTATAGTTCACCAAAGGAGTGGCAGAGTGCTTTATTGTGTGTTGTAAGGACTAACCTCTTAATTGTGGCAGCCAGCCACTGGGGTGAGGTAAAAGCATCCCATGACTGCACACATAGAGCCCTCCCTCTTGTTGCCTTTCCACAGCACAGGTTATAAGAGGAAGCCTGCAGATTCTAGTGGGTGTCTGAAGGACCTGTGATGACGTCAAGAAGAGGGCGGGCTCTGTGCTGTCATGCGATGCTCCAGCCCGCCCACTTCTGATATCACACAGGTCCTCCTTGTGCACAGCACTCAGCGTCCAGCCCAGGCAGGTATGCAGCGATCTCCTCTCCCCTGGCCCCTGCTGCTGCTGCCTCCTCCTCCCCCGGACACACAGATCTCCCCAGCTGCTGTAGGAATCCAGCGCTGGGGAAACCATGTGTGTCCCCTGCTTAAGTGGAGTATTCATTTGCTGCTCCCAGCACATAGCTCAGCTGATAGGTGGGCGGGCAGTGGGGATATTTTTCTGCCTCCTGAAGTGGGAAAACAGTGTGATCCCACTCGCTGCTGCCCCCCCTCCCCACATGCTACATCCCTACCATAAGACGCACTCACACTTTCCTCCCAAATTTGGAGGAAAAAAAGTGCGTCTTATGGTCGGGAAAAAACGGTACATAAGATTTTTTTCTTTACAAGCAGGGAAAAACTGACTTATTGCAGTCTGTTCAGAACAGTTGACAACCATGTTGACCCTGTGTGCCAGTTAATTGTCCTATCCAGAAGAAGTATACTACCATTTAAAACCAGTTTATATTATCCATAAAGATTTATTTGTATAAGCTGTCCTGGCCTGTAATCCTTTCTCTTCTGTACCTCTGTCTTACAGCACTAATGCCCCAATTCAAGACCGGTCACTTTCTCACCGGTCTTAATGATGGGGCATGGTGGAGTCAGACGCTCCTGATTCAGGAAGAGGCCTCTTCACGGATCAGGAGCATCTTACAGTCGTCATTTGCTACCCCTGAAATCTTACACCA
The DNA here is from genome assembly GCF_051348905.1 of Ranitomeya variabilis. Classification (NCBI taxonomy): domain Eukaryota; kingdom Metazoa; phylum Chordata; class Amphibia; order Anura; family Dendrobatidae; genus Ranitomeya; species Ranitomeya variabilis. The sequence goes on from NC_135233.1 coordinate 683,252,262, forward strand.
GTCCCTTAATGGTGTATGTTTCTGGCATAAGTAACACCATACCTTGTCATGAAAACGACGAGCCCTGGCATCGCACCCCTGTCATGTCCCAGTGGCACCCAGGTCCACCTTGGATTTTGGCATAGCTGAAAGAAACTGGCGTGAAAATGCCAAAAGTTGCAAAAATTTTGCGCAATTCACTCCAACATTTTGGCAAAACTGCTTTGATGTATCGGACCTATAAGTATCTGAGGAAAATTAGTTAAAAAAGCAGATCAAGTAAGTTGATGTTTATGATTTTGGCAATTTCTTTGTTCTTAAGTATAATATTACAAGGCACTAATAGGAGAGTGTCTTAAAATAAATGTGACCTCAGTGTTATCTTTGCATAGAGCTGGACCTGTCTTCCAAGTCAACAGCTGCATCAAAGCAATCAATAGCATGTGATGGCTTGCCTATAATTCTTTTTTTCACAGATTGACATCAGTGGTGTTTGGGGTCTACTACCCTGCAAAATATCCATTTACAGATGGATTTGATGCAAAACTGAAGCTATAGACAGTGGAAGGTTCCAACATTTGCTCTAGAATGTAATTCAATTATAACAAAGGAGTAAAACCAAAGAATACTGTGCATCCCCACTGTTCACATCTGTATAGTTACCACTTTTTTCCAGGTCTGCTGCTGTGTCTGCATCCATCATACCATTCCTTACTGATTCCATTTAGCACATAGCATTCAGTATGCAGAACAATAAAAGAGTCCAGTACCTTACTCATAGAACAAAGGTTATAAGGTGTCACAGCTGCACTGTAAATCTTTTTGTTCTCACGAATTGCTTTGTAACTCCTGTAAAATGTAAACATCTCACCCATTTTCAATTTTTACAAGAGGAGATCTAATACTGGAAAATATATGTAAAAATTTACAACATTTGAGGACATTAACATTTCTTCTTCTCGGTATGTACTACATACTAGCACCTGCTGCAGAGGCTTGTGGTAAGCTAGGAGGATCTTTGCCCTTAACAAGATTGCCATCTACTGATCAAAATAAAAAAAGACACCGCTTCATTTTATTTCAATTCAGATGGAGTTTTAAAGAAGTTTTCAGGAGCGGATCCTCTAAAATAATGTTGTAAAATTTGCATTGGACTGTTAAAGAGGTGGTCCGATACCTAAAATTTACTTTCTAAATATCTATTTTTACACCCAAAGCACTTTTATTTATAATAAAATACCTCCCACTTCTTCGTATACACCTAATCCCTAAATGTGTGGTTTTACTTCACCTCTTGTGATTCTCAATTAAGGTATCATCAGGAGGCTGGCCCTGCAGTCGCTTCCCTACAGCATTTATCACCACTCCTGGAACAGGATATCATCAGAGCATGGCGCTGCGCTACAGTCACTTGCCACATGATCTTCCATTGCTGCACTCTGAAGATGTCCTGAATACATAACACTGATAGAAGCTGTAGACTTCTTATTGTGAATGGAGATGACATCAGGGGCTGTGACAGAAGCAATGTGAGTGACACCAGCACTGACCCGGCCACAGCTTTTATCACCATCATTAAATGAATAGTCAACAGGGAGCGATAATAGAAGCAGGGTGAATATCACCAGCACTTCCCACTGATGTTTGTTTGTTTGAAAATGATGATAGAAGCTTTGTGGCAACACCGGTGTCACTCAATGCTTCTAACTCTGCCCCCTGATGATGTATTGTTTCACAGTTAGAAGATGAGGTATAGACAAAAGCAGAATATTGGAGCCTCAGAGAATTTTCCCCCAGCTTCTATCAGAGCCATAGATTCAGGAGATCTTCAGAGGGCGTTTGCGGAGACATGGGGGTTGACCGGCACCCTGGTCCGCTAGCTGAAACCACATGGACCAGGAATCGTCCTGCCAAATGTCCACTCTCCCTTTAACATGGGCATAACGCTACTCAGACAACACAGGGAGAAGGTAAAACAGTGTGGAAATGCTTTATTGAACCACATAACAGGCAGATAACAGATAGAACAGTCCCAGCAAAATTTCCCAAGATGGTGCATATTACAGAGTCTTACCAGGGTCAGTTACTCCACCTGTGGCACACACACAGAGAGGAGGTAATGACAAGCATAGGAAGATGACTAGAAAGGAGGCGCAAACAGCTTGTAGAATGGAGGAGGTATTAGCCGAACTAGATGTATCCAAGATCCAGCATGTAAGAGTTAAATCAGCTGCACTCTCAATTATTTGAACCAAATAATTTGCAAATAATTGAGAGTGCAGCTGATTTAACTCTTACAAGCATAGCAAGATGACAGTCCATTGAGGTACAAGGCCAGTTAACCTGAGAGTCAGAACATGGCTTCTCAAACATATCCATTGTTCAGCGATGGTCAATGGAGAAGATCTGTATCCTTCCAACTGGGGTCAAAAACCCCTAGGTTGTTTGATAGATCCATGTCCCTTGTGATGGAGCCATGATGTAAAATGGCCGGTGTCCTGTCTCTGGTCCTTTTGGATGTCTGGATGTCGTGGCAGAATCTCTGACAGTCTCTCTCTCAGTCTCTCTGTCTCTGAGTCTCTTTAAACAGAGGCATGTAACCTATTTTTTAATTTAACAAGTGTCCTTCAGTCCAGCATCACAGATAAGGGGAAGAACGGTGATGAGATCAAGTAGCATTACTTGATTATTTAATCTATTTGCATATATTTTCCTCCTGTGTTTAGAATGCAAACAAACTGACAGTCAAGGACAATGCATCTAATTAACATATCAGTAAACATCATTGTTCAGTGGCCATGCATTACTGTTTTGCAAAGATAACAAAAAAGAAACTGTAGGAGATAATATTAGAGGTAAATATTTGTCCTACAAGAAGAGTCAATACATAAGACAACAGTTTATGATTCTGAGCCAGAAAGATATAATGAGCAAAAATTGGAGTAAATGCATCTTTGTAGTCCTCAGGGCAAAATGATACAGCTATTCACAAAGAATAACAAATCAGCCAAAGATCTTTAAAAATATAATTGCACAAGACTCTTTGTAAAGCCCTAAATATATCCCTAAGAATTCCCTACCTGACCATGGAGGTTGGCACTCTGCAATGTATGACAAATGTGCACCTGGTCAACGATGATTATTCGTATATGCCCTAATAATATCCTATGTACTCACAAGAAAATATTAAAGAGGCATTCCTATCAAAGTATTCCTATATTGCAATTAGTGATGAGCAAGTGTACTCGTTGCTTAGGTTTTCCCGAGCATGCTCGGGTGGTCTCCGAGTATTTGTTAGTGCTTGGAGATTTAGTTTTCGTCCCCACAGCTGCATGATTTACAGCTGCTAGACATGCTGAATACAGTTGTGGCCAAAAGTATTGACACCCCTGCCATTCTGTCAGATAAGGCCATGTGCACACGTTCAGGATTTTTAGCGTTTTTTTCGCTATAAAAACGTGATAAAAATGCGAAAAAAACGCTAACATATGCCTCCTATTATTTACAGTGTATTCCGCATTTTTTGTGCAAATGTTGCGATTTTTTCCGCGAAAAAATCGCATCGCGGAAAAAAAAGCAACATGTTCATTAAAAATGCGGAATTGCGGGGATTCCGCACACCTAGGAGTCCATTGATCTGCTTACTTCCCGCACGGGGCTGTGCACACCATGCGGGAAGTAAGCAGATTATGTGCGGTTGGTACCCAGGGTGGAGGAGAGGAGACTCTCCTCCACGGACTGGGCACCATATAATTGGTCAAAAATAAAAGAATTAAAATAAAAAATAGTATTATACTCACCCTCGATGTCTTCCCGCCTCACCGCTGCATGCTGCCGCTTCGGTTCCTATAGCTGCTGTGCGGTGAAGGACCTGTGATGACGTCACTGTCTTGTGATTGGTCGTGAGCGGTCATGTGACCGCTCACGTGACCGCTCACATGACCGCGACGTCATGGAAGGTCCTGCGCGCACACACCAGCTATAGGAAGAGGAACGGACGCCGCTGATGAGATGTCTGGGTGAGTATAACCATTTTTTTTATTTTTTTTATTATTTTTAAACATTCTATCTTTTACTATAGATGCTGCATAAGCTGCATCTATAGTAAAAAGTTGGTCACACTTGTCAAACAGTATGTTTGACAAGTGTGACCAACCTGTCAGTCAGTTTTCCAAGCGATGCTACAGATCGCTTGGAAAACTTTAGCATTCTGCAAGCTAATTACGCTTGCAGAATGCTAAAAAAAACCGCGAAAAAAACGGAAAAAAAACGCAAAAAAAAAAAATGCGGATTTCTTGCAGAAAATTTCCGGTTTTCTTCAGGAAATTTCTGCAAGAAATCCGGACGTGTGCACATACCCTAATACTCAGTTTCTTCCTGAAAATGATTGCAATCACAAATTCTTTGGTATTATTATCTTCATTTAATTTGTCTTAAATGAAAAAACACAAAAAGAATTGTCCTAAAGCCAAATTGGATATAATTCCACACCAAACATAAAAATGGGGGTGGACAAAAGTATTGGCACTGTTCGAAAAATCATGTGATGCTTCTCTAATTTGTGTAATTAACAGCACCTGTAACTTACCTGTGGCACCTAACAGGTGTTGGCAATAACTAAATCACACTTGCAGCCAGTTGACATGGATTAAAGTTGACTCAACCTCTGTCCTGTGTCCTTGTGTGTACCACATTGAGCATGGAGAAAAGAAAGAAGACCTAAGAACTGTCTGAGGACTTGAGAAACCAAATTGTGAAGAAGCATGAGCAATCTCAAGGCTACAAGTCCATCTCCAAAGACCTGAATGTTCCTATGTCTACCATGCACAGTGTCATCAAGAAGTTTAAAGCCCATGGCACTGTGGCTAACCTCCCTAGATGTGGACGGAAAAGAAAAATTGACAAGAGATTTCAACGCAAGATTGTGCGGATATTGGATAAAGAACCTCGACTAACATTCAAACTAGTTCAAGCTGCCCTGCAGTCCGAGGGTACAACAGTGTCAACCCGAACTATCCGTCGGCGTCTGAATGAAAAGGGACTGTATGGTAAGAGACCCAGGAAGACCCCACTTTTTACCCTGAGACATTAAAAAGCCAGGCTGGAGTTTGCCAAAACTTACCTGAAAAAGCCTAAAACATTTTGGAAGAATGTTCTCTGGTCAGATGAGACAAAAGTAGAGCTTTTTGGGCAAAGGCATCAACATAGAGTTTACAGGAGAAAAAAAGAGGCATTCAAAGAAAAGAACACGGTCCCTACAGTCAAACATGGCGGAGGTTCTCTGATGTTTTGGGGTTGCTTTGCTGCCTCTGACACTGGGCTGCTTGACCATGTGCATGGCATTATGAAGTCTGAAGACTACCAACAAATTTTATCAAACATCCATTTACCAGAAATATAACTGGCAATTCACAGAGGCAAATAGCGAAGAGTAAAATATATATTTTATTAATATCCATGAGTTAAAAAACATACATAAACAAAACAAGGGAGTTTTTAGACAGAAATGACCGGTGGCAGCAAAAATGTGATAATTAAAGACACTGGGAATAAATAAATTCATATAAGGTATATCAAATATATCACTATAAGCATATAAATATATAAATATTCCAAGCAGCCTACCCCGCACTCCCTTAAACAGTAATATGCATAATGCAGACAGTCCAATTGGGGGGCGACAAAATAAGGCTTAGTATAGTAACCATAACGCTATAGAGCTGAAAAAAAGGGGGCTTACATGGTGTTTCTATAAATAGACGCTGCTCTATATGTGGACACTATTAGTTAAAGTGCATAGTGCTGTGCAAATATAAATCCTATCCAAACATTAGCAGCAAAACACTCAGTAAAATAAGCCTTAATAGCAAAAATGTCCCAATAAGGTATAGTTAGTTACTCACTATGCATAACCACCGGAGACCCCGACAGCGCCGTTTCGCCTCACAGGCTTCCTCAAATGGCCCCCATTTGAGGAAGCCTGTGAGGCGAAACGGCGCTGTCGGGGTCTCCGGTGGTTATGCATAGTGAGTAACTAACTATACCTTATTGGGACATTTTTGCTATTAAGGCTTATTTTACTGAGTGTTTTGCTGCTAATGTTTGGATAGGATTTATATTTGCACAGCACTATGCACTTTAACTAATAGTGTCCACATATAGAGCAGCGTCTATTTATAGAAACACCATGTAAGCCCCCCTTTTTTTCAGCTCTATAGCGTTATGGTTACTATACTAAGCCTTATTTTGTCGCCCCCCAATTGGACTGTCTGCATTATGCATATTACTGTTTAAGGGAGGGGGGGGTAGGCTGCTTGGAATATTTATATATTTATATGCTTATAGTGATATATTTGATATACCTTATATGAATTTATTTATTCCCAGTGTCTTTAATTATCACATTTTTGCTGCCACCGGTCATTTCTGTCTAAAAACTCCCTTGTTTTGTTTAGGTATGTTTTTTAACTCATGGATATTAATAAAATATATATTTTACTCTTCGCTATTTGCCTCTGTGAATTGCCAGTTATATTTCTGGTAAATGGATGTTTGATATTCTAGTTAAGAGGTGGGCACTTTATGATTGGACCCATTTTGATAATGTACCAACAAATTTTGCAGCATAATGTAGGGTCCAGTGTGAGAAAGCTGGAACTCCCTCAGAGGTCATGGGTCTTCCAGCAGGACAATGACCCAAAACACACTTCAAAAAGCACTAGAAAATGGTTTGAGACAAAGCACTGGAGACTTCTAAGGTGGCCAGCAATGAGTCCAGACCTGAATCCCATAGAACACCTGTGGAGAGATCTAAAAATGGCAGTTTGGAGAAGGCACCCTACAAATATCAGGGACCTGGAGCACTTTGCCAAAAAAGAATGGTCTAAAATTCCAGCAGAGCATTGTAAGAAACTCATTGATGGTTACCGGAAGCGGTTGGTCGCAGTTATTTTGGCTAAAGGTTGTGCAACCAAGTATTAGGCTGAGGATGCCAATACTTTTGTCTGGCCCATTTTTGGAGTTTTGTGTGAAATGATCAATGTTTTGCTTTTTGCTTCATTCTCTTTTGTGTTTTTTCATTTAAGACAAATTAACTGAAGATAATAATACCAAAGAATTTGTGTTTGCAATCATTTTCAGGAAGAAACTGAGTATTATCTGACAGAATTGCAGGGGTGTCAATACTTTTGGCCACAACTGTACATGTGGGGATTGCCTGTTTGTTAGGGAATTTCCACATGTATTCAGGCTTTCCAGCAGCCGTAAATCATACAGCTGAGGCAATAAAAACTAAAAATCGATGAATCCAGCAGGAATGTTGTAAAATCAGTACATTTATTTCTTCATTTTTAAAAAAGGAAAGGGTTGTATCCTATGGTACACCACTTGTAATAAGTTATAATTTCTTACAGCATTATGCACACATGGCAGCGTTCTTCTGACGTGTTTCGACTAATGTCTTAATCGTGACCAATGTTACTGGTGATCACTGTATTACCTATACACTATATACAGAGCTCCTGTGCATAATGTCACTGCTGATCACTGTATTCCCTGTGCACTTACATTATATACAGAGCTCCTGTGTTTAAGGTAATTGGTGTTCACTGTATTTCTTGGACATATATACAAGAAATGATATGTGGCCTGGTCATAATTTGGTGAAATTTGTCCCTTGTAGGTGGTGTTATTCAGTTACTATGTGGTGATGATACTGTATGTGGTCTGGTCATAGTGTGGTAGTAATTGTCCCTTGTATGGGGTATTATTTGGTAAATATGTGGTGGTATTATGTGGTCTAGTCAAGGAGTGGTGATAATTGTCCAGTTGTATGTGGTATCATTCGGTCGCCATGTGATGGTAATATGTGGTTTGGTCATGGTGTGGCAGTATTTGTCACTTGTATGTGGTATTATCGGTCTTGGTATGGTGCATTAGGTTGTGTATGGCGGTCACTTGTTCTCTGTGATATCAATAAGGAGAACATTCTTTATTTCCAATAGAGATTAAATACAGTACCTGGTACAGCAACCACTTACTGTCTTGTGATAGTTACATACAGTAGCGAAGATGCACTTACAGTGGTTCTCCAGTGACAAGAAATCCTCTATCAAACATGGGGACTTACTGAACTTGATAAGGGTTATGTACAAGGGATAGCAGGAACACAGTCTTAGGCCCCTTTCACGTGTCCGTGTCTCTGGTACATGTGGTGACAGTTTTCACATGTACCGGAGTCACGTACACACATAGACCCATTCAAATTAATCGGTCTGTGTTGTGAATTTGGTTTTTGGGCTCCCCCGGTGGTCACTGGTGGTACTGGACTTGTGTGCTTCACTTTCTCTGTTCACCTGTTTCCATCAGGATATGGGTGTATCCTATTTAGCCTTGCTGCTCAGTTATTCTAGTGCCGGCCATCAATGTAACCAGAGCCTTTCTGTTGCATGTTCCTGCTTCTAGACTACTATCAGCTAAGTTGGACTCTTAGTCCTATGTTTGTTTTGCATTTTTGTTCCAGTTCACAGTTATGTTATTTTTCTGTAGCTGGAAGCTCTTGTGGGCCGAAATTGCCACTCCGGTGTCATGAGTTGACACATGAGTCTTAAAGTAATTTCGGGATGGTATTTTAATAGGGTTTTCAGCTGACCGTGAAGTTCCCTATTGTATCTTCTTGCTATCTAGTAAGCGGACCTCGCTTTGCTGAACCTACCTTCATACTACGTATGTCTTTTCCTCTGAACTCACCGCCAATATATGTGGGGGGCTTCTGTCTCCTTTTTGGGGGAATTTCCCTAGAGGTAAGCCAGGTCTGTCTTTTCCTCTATTAGGGTTAGTTAGTCCTCCGGCTGGCGCTAGGCGTCTAGGGATAAAACGTAGGTACGCCACCCGGCCACTGTTAGTTGTGTGGTAGGTTTAGCTCACGGTCAGCTCGAGATTCCATCTCCCAGGAGCTAGTCTGTAGTTTAAGTTCTCTGACGTTTCCTTGCCATTGGGAACCATGACAGTATGGCCGGCCAAGGGTTAAAACCGTTGGCAGAAGAAAGGAGAGAAAAAGAAGTCTGCAAATTTTTTTTTTTTTTCCTTCTGAGCTTGCTTTTTAGTTGACTCAGTTGCATTTCTGCTCTAATTGCAGCCTTTGTCTCTCTCTCTCCTTCTAATCCTTGAATGGCTCTGATCTCACCTGATTAAAATGGATCCTCAGAGTATGGCTACAGGTTTGAATAATCTTGCTATGAAGGTTCAAAATTTACAGGATTTTGTTATTCATGCTCCTATATCTGAACCTAGAATTCCTATACCAGAATTTTTCTCCGGGGATAGATCTCGTTTCCTGAATTTCAAAAATAATTGTAAATTATTTCTTTCCCTGAGATCTCGCTCCACTGGAGATCCCGCACAGCAGGTTAAGATAGTGATTTCCTTGCTGCGGGGTGACCCTCAAAACTGGGCATTTGCATTGGCACCCGGGGATCCTGCGTTGCTCAATGTGGATGCGTTTTTTCTGGCTTTGGGGTTGCTTTATGAGGAACCTAACTTAGAGATTCAGGCTGAAAAAGCCTTGATGGCCCTATCTCAAGGGCAAGATGAAGCTGAAATATACTGCCAAAAATTTCGTAAATGGTCTGTGCTTACTCAGTGGAATGAGTGCGCCCTGGCGGCGAATTTCAGAGATGGTCTCTCTGATGCCATTAAAGATGTTATGGTGGGGTTCCCTGCACCTACAGGTCTGAATGAGTCCATGACAATGGCTATTCAGATTGATCGGCGTTTGCGGGAGCGCAAACCTGTGCACCATTTGGCGGTGTCTTCTGAGAAGGCTCCAGAAAATATGCAATGTGATAGAATTCTGTCTAGAAGCGAACGGCAGAATTTTAGGCGAAAGAATGGGTTGTGCTTCTATTGTGGTGATTCAACTCATGTTATATCAGCATGCTCTAAACGTACAAAAAAGGTTGATAAGTCTATTTCAATTTGCACTTTACAGTCTAAGTTTATTCTGTCTGTGACCTTGATTTGTTCATTATTGTCAATTACCGCGGATGCCTATGTCGACTCTGGCGCCGCTTTGAGTCTAATGGATTGGTCCTTTGCCAGGCGCTGTGGGTTTGATCTAGAGCCTCTGGAAGTTCCTATACCTCTGAAGGGTATTGACTCTACACCATTGGCTAGTAATAAACCACAATACTGGACACAAGTGACTATGCGTATGAATCCAGACCATCAGGAGATGATTCGCTTCCTTGTGTTGTACAATCTACATGACGTTTTGGTGCTCGGATTACCATGGTTACAATCTCATAACCCAGTCCTTGACTGGAAAGCAATGTCTGTGTTAAGCTGGGGATGTCAGGGGGCTCATGGGGACGTACCTTTGGTTTCCATTTCGTCATCTATTCCCTCTGAGATTCCGGAATTTTTATCTGATTATCGTGATGTTTTTGAGGAGCCTAAGCTTGGTTCACTACCTCCTCACAGAGATTGCGATTGTACCATAGATCTGATTCCGGGCAGTAAATTTCCAAAGGGTCGTTTATTTAATCTATCTGTACCTGAACATGCTGCTATGCGAGAATATATTAAGGAGTCCCTGGAAAAGGGACATATTCGTCCTTCTTCATCTCCCTTAGGAGCCGGTTTTTTCTTTGTATCTAAAAAAGATGGCTCTTTGAGGCCGTGTATTGATTATCGACTCTTGAATAAAATTACAGTCAAATATCAGTATCCTCTGCCACTGCTGACTGATTTGTTTGCTCGAATAAAGGGGGCTAAGTGGTTCTCTAAGATTGATCTCCGTGGGGCGTATAATTTGGTGCGAATTAAGCAGGGGGATGAGTGGAAAACCGCATTTAATACGCCCGAGGGCCATTTTGAGTATTTAGTAATGCCTTTTGGTCTTTCAAATGCCCCTTCAGTCTTTCAGTCCTTTATGCATGACATTTTCCGTGAATATTTGGATAAATTTATGATCGTGTATCTGGATGATATTTTGATTTTTTCGGAGGACTGGGATTCTCATGTCCAACAGGTCAGGAGGGTTTTTCAGGTTTTGCGGGCTAATTCCTTGTGTGTGAAGGGTTCTAAGTGTATTTTTGGGGTTCAAAAGATTTCTTTTTTGGGGTACATTTTTTCCCCCTCTTCCATTGAGATGGATCCTGTCAAGGTTCGGGCTATTTGTGATTGGACGCAACCTTCTTCTCTTAAGAGCCTTCAGAAATTTTTGGGCTTTGCTAATTTTTATCGTCGATTTATAACTGTTTTTTCTGATGTTGCTAAACCTTTGACTGATTTGACCAAAAAGGGTGCTGATGTTGCTGATTGGTCCCCTGCTGCTGTGGAGGCCTTTCGGGAGCTTAAGCGCCGCTTTTCTTCCGCCCCTGTGTTGCGTCAGCCTGATGTTACTCTTCCTTTTCAGGTTGAGGTCGATGCTTCCGAGATCGGAGCTGGGGCGGTCTTGTCGCAGAAAAGTTCCGACTGCTCCGTGATGAGATCTTGTGCGTTCTTTTCTCGAAAATTTTCGCCCGCCGAGCGAAATTATGATATTGGTAATCGGGAGCTTTTGGCTATGAAGTGGGCTTTTGAGGAGTGGCGTCATTGGCTTGAGGGGGCTAGACATCAAGTGGTGGTATTGACCGATCACAAGAATTTGATTTATCTTGAGTCTGCCAGGCGCCTGAATCCTAGACAGGCGCGCTGGTCGTTGTTTTTCTCTCGGTTTAATTTTGTGGTCTCATACTTACCAGGTTCTAAAAATGTGAAGGCGGATGCTCTTTCTAGGAGTTTTGAGCCTGATTCCCCTGGTGATTCTGAACCTACAGGTATCCTTAAGGATGGGGTGATATTATCTGCTGTTTCCCCAGACCTGCGACGGGCTTTGCAGGAGTTTCAGGCGGATAGACCTGATCGTTGCCCGCCTGGTAGACTGTTTGTTCCTGATGATTGGACCAGTAGAGTCATCTCGGAGGTTCATTCTTCTGTGTTGGCAGGTCATCCCGGGATCTTTGGTACCAGGGATTTGGTGGCTAGGTCCTTCTGGTGGCCTTCCCTGTCTCGAGATGTACGAGTTTTTGTGCAGTCTTGTGATGTTTGTGCTCGGGCCAAACCTTGTTGTTCTCAGGCCAGCGGATTGTTGTTATCTTTGCCTATTCCGACGAGGCCTTGGACTCACATCTCTATGGATTTTATTTCTGATCTCCCTGTTTCTCAGAAAATGTCTGTCATCTGGGTGGTGTGTGACCGTTTTTCAAAGATGGTCCATTTGGTGCCCTTGCCTAAGTTACCTTCCTCATCCGAGTTGGTTCCTCTGTTTTTTCAAAATGTGGTTCGCTTGCATGGTATTCCGGAGAATATCGTTTCTGACAGGGGGACCCAGTTCGTGTCTAGATTTTGGCGGGCGTTCTGTGCTAGGATGGGCATTGATTTGTCTTTTTCGTCTGCGTTCCATCCTCAGACTAATGGCCAGACTGAGCGAACTAATCAGACCTTGGAGACTTATTTGAGGTGTTTTGTGTCTGCGGATCAGGATGACTGGGTTGCCTTTTTGCCGTTGGCGGAGTTTGCCCTCAATAATCGGGCTAGTTCTGCCACTTTGGTTTCTCCTTTCTTTTGCAATGCGGGGTTTCATCCTTGTTTTTCTTCCGGTCAGGTGGAGTCTTCGGATTGTCCTGGAGTGGATACTGTGGTGGATAGGTTGCATCGGATTTGGGGACAGGTGGTGGACAATTTGGATTTGTCCCAGGAGAAGACTCGGCATTTTGCTAACCGCCGTCGTCGTGTTGGTCCTCGTCTTAGTGTTGGGGACTTGGTGTGGTTGTCTTCTCGTTTTGTCCCTATGAGGGTTTCTTCTCCTAAGTTTAAGCCTCGGTTCATCGGCCCGTACAAGATATTGGAGATTCTTAACCCCGTGTCCTTTCGATTGGACCTCCCAGCATCTTTTTCTATCCATAATGTCTTCCATCGGTCATTATTGCGCAGGTATGAGGTACCGGTTGTGCCTTCCGTTGAGCCTCCCGCTCCAGTGTTGGTTGAGGGTGAATTGGAGTACGTTGTGGAGAAGATCTTGGACTCCCGTGTTTCCAGACGGAAACTTCAGTATCTGGTCAAGTGGAAGGGCTACGGTCAAGAGGATAATTCTTGGGTGACAGCCTCTGATGTTCATGCCTCTGATTTGGTCCGTGCCTTTCATAGGGCTCATCCTGATCGCCCTGGTGGTTCTTGTGAGGGTTCGGTGCCCCCTCCTTGAGGGGGGGGTACTGTTGTGAATTTGGTTTTTGGGCTCCCCCGGTGGTCACTGGTGGTACTGGACTTGTGTGCTTCACTTTCTCTGTTCACCTGTTTCCATCAGGATATGGGTGTATCCTATTTAGCCTTGCTGCTCAGTTATTCTAGTGCCGGCCATCAATGTAACCAGAGCCTTTCTGTTGCATGTTCCTGCTTCTAGACTACTATCAGCTAAGTTGGACTCTTAGTCCTATGTTTGTTTTGCATTTTTGTTCCAGTTCACAGTTATGTTATTTTTCTGTAGCTGGAAGCTCTTGTGGGCCGAAATTGCCACTCCGGTGTCATGAGTTGACACATGAGTCTTAAAGTAATTTCGGGATGGTATTTTAATAGGGTTTTCAGCTGACCGTGAAGTTCCCTATTGTATCTTCTTGCTATCTAGTAAGCGGACCTCGCTTTGCTGAACCTACCTTCATACTACGTATGTCTTTTCCTCTGAACTCACCGCCAATATATGTGGGGGGCTTCTGTCTCCTTTTTGGGGGAATTTCCCTAGAGGTAAGCCAGGTCTGTCTTTTCCTCTATTAGGGTTAGCTAGTCCTCCGGCTGGCGCTAGGCGTCTAGGGATAAAACGTAGGTACGCCACCCGGCCACTGTTAGTTGTGTGGTAGGTTTAGCTCACGGTCAGCTCGAGATTCCATCTCCCAGGAGCTAGTCTGTAGTTTAAGTTCTCTGACGTTTCCTTGCCATTGGGAACCATGACAGGTCTGTGCATGTGCACATGTCAGTGTGTTTCCACGGACCGTGTGTCCGTGGCAAAACACGGTGACATATCCATTTTTTGCCGTCAGCATGGACGGCAAAACGTCCCCTACTCGTGCACACGGAGAACACATTTTGATGTCCTCCGTGTGACATGGACGGCTGCTGGGGAAGTAAGCGTTGTTCCCCGGCGGGAGTGGGGCAGCACATGATGGAGTGGGGTTGCACATGATGACATGGGGATAAGGGGACTGCACATGATGAAGGGGGAGTGGGGCTGCACATGAAGTGGGGGGTAAGGAGGACTGCACAAGATGAAGAGGACGGGAGTAAGGGGGATTGCACATGATGAAGTGGGGGAGTGGGGCTGCACATGATGGAGTGGGGCTGCACATGAGGATGTGAGGTGTAAAGGGGACTGCACATGATGAATGGGGAATGGGGCTGCACAAGAAGTGGGGGTAGGGGGGACTGCATATGATGAAGTGGAGGGGAGTAAGGGGGATTGCACATGATGAAGTGGGGGGAGTGGGGCTGCACATGATGAAGTGGGGGGTAAGGGGGACTGCACATGATGAAGTGGGGGAAAGGGTGACTGCACATGATGAAGTGAAGGGTAAGGGGGACTGCACATGATGAAGTGGGGGGAGTGGGGCTGCACATGATGAAATGGGGTAAGGGGAACTGCGCATGATGAAGTGGGGGAGGGGGGCTGCATATGATGAAATGGAGGGGTAAGAGGGACTGCACATGATGAAGTGGGGGTAAGGGATGGAATGGAGGGGGGATAGGGGGCTGAAAATGATGAAGGGGCACTGCAGATGAAGTGAGGGGGTGATAGGGGACTGCAATGGATGAAGTAAGGGGACTTCAAATTAAAGTGGAGGGCTGCATATGATGAAGTGGGGGGAGAGGACGGGGGACTGCAAATCATGAATTCAGTGTGAGGGAAGGGGGACAGCAATTTAATTGAAGGTGGGGGTGGGGAGAGCAAGTGATGAATTGAAGGTGTGGGTGGGGAGAACAAAAAATGAATTTTGAGCGCGGGGGAGTAAATGATGTATTGAATGTGGTGTAGAGCAGTTGATAATGAATAGAGGGTGGGAGAGAAAGACAAGACAATGAATTGGGGCACGAGGTACATGTAAATATAATGAATCGGGGTTAGAGTTAGAGCAGGATTTACATAGTGGGGGTGTTGATGATGAAGTGACTGGTAATGAATTGGGGAAAGAGTACAGGTGCTAATTAATTTATATATTAAATGGGGAGAGTGGCTACTTATAGTTAGTGGGTGTACAGTGGTGGATTGTAATTTAAATTTGGAATGGTGGGTGTTGCATAATAACCAATATATATATATATATATATATATATATATATATATATATATATATATATATATATATATATATATATATACTGTATATATATATATATATTGTGGGTGCACCTCTGTATTCAGATGTGTAGTGTAGAAGAAAGGGAAAATGTGGGGAATGTGCTCTGGAAGCGGTGCTCTAGGTAACTGTGTTATTTTATGCAGAGACAAGTCCTGGCTGGAAGAAGTGATGGTGGTCTGTGCTGGATGAAAAAGAAAAGCAAAGATGAAGGATTTCAGCTACAGATGTCACTGGTGAGTCAGTATGTTACCTGTAAAATATTAACTTGGCACACACGTGATCTGATGCTTGTGTGGTTTAATAAAAGGAGAGTACATACAAACGTTTCGGTCATAGACCTTCTTCAATGTACCTCTCACAGAGAGAATCTCGGGTTCGCGGATTATGGTGAAGATAATCGGGGAAGATAACCCCCTGTCTGCGTCTGGTGCAGATAACGTCCGTCTGCGCGTGTATCAGGTACTATGGAGTCACTATCCAGGACGCGGTGTCCGCCGCTTGTCCTCTGTGTCACAGAGGACAATCGGCGGACACCGCGTCCTGGATAGTGACTCCATAGTACCTGATACACGCGCAGACGGACGTTATCTGCACCAGACGCAGACAGGGGGTTATCTTCCCCGATTATCTTCACCATAATCCGCGAACCCGAGATTCTCTCTGTGAGAGGTACATTGAAGAAGGTCTATGACCGAAACGTTTGTATGTACTCTCCTTTTATTAAACCACACAAGCATCAGATCACGTGTGTGCCAAGTTAATATTTCACAAATTTAAGGTTTGGGCACCTACTTGAGCACCACCCTCGATAGTAGTGCCTACGGTTATTCTATAGTATGTTACCTGTACACTGACACTATACACTGTATACTATATGCAGAGCTCTGTGTATAATGTCACTGGTGATCACTGTATTACCTGTGCATTGACACTATATACAGAGCTCCTGTGTACATTATCATTGGTGACCACTGTATTACCTGTACACTGACACTATATATAGAGCTTCTGTGTATAATATCACCGGTGATCACTGTATTATCTGTACACTGACACTATATAGATCGCCTGTGTATAATGTCACCAGTGATCACTGTATTACCTGTACACTGACAGTAAATACAGAGTTCCTGTGTACAATGGCACTTAGTATTGTGCTTTTTTTTAAATTAATGATCAGTATTGTAGTATGCAGTCACTATGTGGTGGTAATATTTGGACTGGTCAAAGTGTGGTGGTATTTGTTCCTTGTATGTGGTATTATTCAGTCACTATATGGTAGTAATATGTGGTCTGGCCATGGTGTGGCGGTATTTGTTCCTTGTATGTGGTATTATTCGGTCACTATGTGGTGGTAATATGTGGTCTGGTCATGGTGTGACAATATTTGTTCCTTGTGGTATTAATGGTTTATTTTTAATTGTTTAGAGTAGAGTAGGGCCCAGCTGAAAGAGTCTACTGTGTCGTGGTGGCAGCTTTAGGATATGTGCACTCGTTGCGGATTTGGCTGCGGATCCACAGCGGATTTGGCCCTGCGGATCCGCAGCAGTTTTCCATGCAGTGTGCAGTGCCATGTAAACCTATGGAAAACAAAATCCGCAGTGCGCATGATGCGGAAAATTCCGTGTGGAAACGGTGCGGTTTATTTTCCGCAGCATGTCAATTCTTTTTGTGGATTCCGCAGTGTTTTACACCTGTTCCATAATTGGAATCCGCAGGTGTAAAAACGCAGGTGAAATGAGCACAAAAACTGTACTAAATCCGCAGTAAATCAGCAGTGAATCTGCAGGTAATACGCAGAGCAGACCTGGGGCCATCATACTTTATATATGGGGGAACTGGGGCCATCTAACTACATACATGGGAAGAACTGGGGCCATCCTACTATATATATATGGGACAACTGGGGCTATTATACTAAATATATGGGGATAACTGGGGCCGTCATACTATATATATATATATATATATATATATATATATATGGGATATATATATATATATATATATATATATATATATATATATATATATGGGATATATATATATATATATATATATATATATATATATATATGTATATATATATAGCACAATGGCCCAAGTTGCCCATATCTATAATATAACGCTGGGAGCGTCACTCTGTCCGAAGCCTCTATAGACTGCGCAAGCGCACGCGCCGGCGCAGTCTAGACCCCACAGAGCGACGCTCCCAGGAGATCGCGGTATGCGTAAACACTGAACGCACACCGCGATCTCCAACGGAGAAGCAGGGACCGCCAGGAGGGTAAGTATGATATATTTACCTGTCCCGTTCCTCCGTTGCGCGCTGCTCCTCCGTCCTCCGGTCCACATCCTCTGCCTGTGACGTTCACAGTTCAGAGGGCGCGATGACGCGCTTAATGCGCGCCGCCCTCTGACTGAACAGTCACAGCCAGAGGACCCGGAAGACAGACCGGCGCGCAGCGCTGGATCAGGCCCAGGTAACTATAGCAAGTGCCGGGGGCCTGAGCTAACGGCGACTCCGGCACCTGACCCCCACAGCGCGCCGGTGTCCCCGCCTGCTCAGGCCCCCAGCACCGCCGCGCACAGCCACCGCACCCAGCACAGCCTGAGCCACCGCACCCAGCACAGCCTGAGCCACCGCACCCAGCACAGCCGCCCACAGCCGCCGCACCCAGCACAGCCTGAGCCACCGCACCCAGCACAGCCACGCACAGCCGCCGCACCCAGCACAGCCACCACACCCAGCACAGCCGCCGCACCCAGCACAGCCACCACACCCAGCACAGCCACGCACAGCCGCCGCACCCAGCACAGCCACGCACAGCCACCGCACCCAGCACAGCCACGCACACCTAGCACAGCCGCCTGCACTCAGCACCGCCACGCACAGCCGCCCGCACTCAGCACCGCTACGCACAGCACAGCCACATACAGCCGCCGCACCCAGGTTAGCCACGCACAGCCACCGCACCCAACACCGCCACGCACAGCCGCCGCACCCAGCACAGCCGCCGCACCCAGCACAGCCACGCACAGCCGCCCGCACCCAGCACAGCCACGCACAGCCGCCTGCACTCAGCACAGCCACGCACAGCCGCCCACACCCAGCACAGCCACGCGCAGCCGCCTGCACTCAGCACCGCCACGCACAGCTGCCCGCACTCAGCACCGCCACGCACAGCCACCCACGCACAGCACAGCCACATACAGCCGCCCGCACTTAGCACAGCCGCCCGCACTGATGGGGTGCAGGATGGAGCAGCACATGATAGGGTGGAGCAGCACATGACAGGATGGGGGCGCAGGATGGAGCAGCACATGACAGGGTGGAGCAGCACATGACAGGATGGGGGCGCAGGATGGAGCAGCACAGCCACCGCACCCAGCACAGCCACCGCACCCAGCACAGCCGCCCGCACCCAGCACAGCCTGAGCCACCGCACCCAGCACAGCCACGCACAGCCGCCGCACCCAGCACAGCCACCACACCCAGCACAGCCGCCGCACCCAGCACAGCCACCACACCCGCCGCACTCAGCACAGCCACGCACAGCCACCGCACCCAGCACAGCCACGCACACCTAGCACAGCCGCCTGCACTCAGCACCGCCACGCACAGCCGCCCGCACTCAGCACCGCCACGCACAGCCGCCCACGCACAGCACAGCCACATACAGCCGCTGCACCCAGGTTAGCCACGCACAGCCACCGCACCCAGCACCGCCACGCACAGCCGCCCACAGCCGCCGCACCCAGCCCAGCCGCCGCACCCAGCACAGCCACACACAGCCGCCCGCACCCAGCACAGCCACGCACAGCCGCCTGCACTCAGCACCGCCACACACAGCTGCCCGCACTCAGCACCGCCACGCACAGCCACCCACGCACAGCACAGCCACATACAGCCGCCCGCACTTAGCACAGCCGCCCGCACTGATGGGGTGCAGGATGGAGCAGCACATGATAGGGTGGAGCAGCACATGACAGGATGGGGGCGCAGGATGGAGCAGCACATGACAGGGTGGAGCAGCACATGACAGGATGGGGGCGCAGGATGGAGCAGCACAGCCACCGCACCCAGCACAGCCACCGCACCCAGCACAGCCTGAGCCACCGCACCCAGCACAGCCACGCACAGCCGCCGCACCCAGCACAGCCACGCACAGCCACAGCACCCAGCACAGCCGCCGCACCCAGCACAGCCACGCACAGCCACCGCACCCAGCACAGCCACGCACACCCACCCACAGCCACCTGCACTCAGCACAGCCGCGCACACCCAGCACAGCCGCCCGCACTCAGCACCGCCACGCACAGCCGCCCGCACTCAGCACCGCCACGCACAGCCGCCCACACCCAGCACAGCCACGCGCAGCCGCCTGCACTCAGCATCGCCACGCACAGCTGCCCGCACTCAGCACCGCCACGCACAGCCACCCACGCACAGCACAGCCACATACAGCCGCCCGCACTTAGCACAGCCGCCCGCACTGATGGGGTGCAGGATGGAGCAGCACATGATAGGGTGGAGCAGCACATGACAGGATGGGGGCGCAGGATGGAGCAGCACATGACAGGGTAGAGCAGCACATGACAGGATGGGGGCGCAGGATGGAGCAGCACAGCCACCGCACCCAGCACAGCCACCGCACCCAGCACAGCCGCCCGCACCCAGCACAGCCTGAGCCACCGCACCCAGCACAGCCACGCACAGCCGCCGCACCCAGCACAGCCACGCACAGCCACCGCACCCAGCACAGCCACGCACACCCACCCACAGCCACCTGCACTCAGCACAGCCGCCCACACCCAGCACAGCCGCCCGCACTCAGCACCGCCACGCACAGCCGCCCACGAACAGCACAGCCATATACAGCCGCCGCACCCAGCATAGCCACGCACAGCCACCGCACACCCAGCACCGCCACGCACAGCTGCCGCACCCAGCACAGCCGCCGCACCCAGCACAGCCACGCACAGCCGCCCACACCAAGCACAGCCACGCACAGCCGCCCGCACCCAGCACAGCCACCACACCCAGCACAGCCACGCACAGCCCCCGCACCCAGCACAGCCACGCACAGCCACCGCACCCAGCACAGCCACGCACACCTAGCACAGCCGCCTGCACTCAGCACAGCCGCCCAGCACAGCCGCCCGCACTCAGCACCGCCACGCACAGCCGCCCGCACTCAGCACCGCCACGCACAGCCGCCCACGCACAGCACAGCCACATACAGCCGCCGCACCCAGGTTAGCCACGCACAGCCACCGCACCCAGCACCGCCACGCACAGCCGCCCACAGCCGCCGCACCCAGCCCAGCCGCCGCACCCAGCACAGCCACGCACAGCCGCCCGCACCCAGCACAGCCGCCTGCACTCAGCACAGCCACGCACAGCCGCCCACACCCAGCACAGCCACGCACAGCCGCCTGCACTCAGCACCGCCACGCACAGCTGCCCGCACTCAGCACCGCCACGCACAGCCACCCACGCACAGCACAGCCACATACAGCCGCCCGCACTTAGCACAGCCGCCCGCACTGATGGGGTGCAGGATGGAGCAGCACATGATAGGGTGGAGCAGCACATGACAGGATGGGGGCGCAGGATGGAGCAGCACAGCCACCGCACCCAGCACAGCCACCGCACCCAGCACAGCCGCCCGCACCCAGCACAGCCTGAGCCACCGCACCCAGCACAGCCACGCACAGCCGCCGCACCCAGCACAGCCACGCACAGCCACCGCACCCAGCACAGCCACGCACAGCCGCCGCACCCAGCACAGCCACGCACAGCCACCGCACCCAGCACAGCCACGCACACCCACCCACAGCCACCTGCACTCAGCACAGCCGCCCACACCCAGCACAGCCGCCCGCACTCAGCACCACCACGCACAGCCGCCCGCACTCAGCACCGCCACGCACAGCCGCCCACGCACAGCACAGCCATATACAGCCGCCGCACCCAGCATAGCCACGCACAGCCACCGCACAGCCACCGCACACCCAGCACCGCCACGCACAGCTGCCGCACCCAGCACAGCCGCCGCACCCAGCACAGCCACGCACAGCCGCCCACACCAAGCACAGCCACGCACAGCTGCCCGCACCAAGCACAGCCACGCACAGCCGCCTGCACTCAGCACAGCCACGCACAGCCGCCCACACCCAGCACAGCCGCCCACAGCCACGCACAGCTGCCCACACTCAGCACCGCCACGCACAGCTGCCCGCACTCAGCACCGCCACGCACAGCTGCCTGCACTCAGCACCGCCATGCACAGCCGCCCACGCACAGCACAGCCACATACATCCGCCTGCACTCAGTACAGCCGCCCGCACTGATGGGGGTGCAGGATGGAGCAGCACATGACAGGATGGGGGCGCAGGATGGAGCAGCACAGCCACCGCACCCAGCACAGCCACCGCACCCAGCACAGCCACGCACAGCCGCCGCACTTAGCAAAGCCGCCCGCAGCCACGCACAGCCGCCCGCACTCAGTACCGCCACGCACAGCCGCCCGCACTCAGCACCGCCACGCACAGCCGCCCGCACCCAGCACAGCCACGCAGCCACCCGCACCCAGCACAGCCACGCCCAGCCGCCCGCACCCAGCACAGCCACGCCCAGCCGCCCGCACCCAGCACAGCCACGCGCAACCGCCCACGCACAGCACAGCCACATACAGCCGCCCGCACTCAGCACATCCGCACGCACTGATGGGGGCGCAGGATGGAGCAGCACATGATAGGATGGGGGCGCAGGATGGGAGCACATGACAGGATGGGGATGCAGGATGGAGCAGCACATGACAGGGTGGAGCAGCACATGACAGGATGGGGGCGCAGGATGGAGCAGCACATGACAGGATGGGAGAGCAAGATGGGAGCAGCACACACCAGGATGGAGACCATATACCAATATAAATGCTCGCCACCCGGGCGTAGAACGGGTTCAATAGCTAGTACAGTATATAGTATGATGGCCCCAGGTCTCCCCACATATATAATATGATGGCCCCAGTTATCCATATATATATATATATATATATATATATATATATATATATATATATATATATATATACACTGTATATATATATATATAGGGATAACTGGGGCCATCATACTATATATGTGGGGAATATGGGCAACTTGGGCTTTGGCCATTGTGCTATATTTATGGTGGGAACTGGGGCCATAGCACTATGTCCAATATATATGTGGGGCTGTGGGGACCATCATACTATATATGTGGACCTTCATACTATCTATCTATATAATTGTCTAAGGGGTACTTCCGTCTGTCTGTCTGTCTGTAACTAATTTACGTAACGGAAATCCCGCATCGCTGATTGGTTGCCGCCCCGATTGGGAGCGGGATTTGAACACCGCTTCACTTTTTACTATTGATGCTGCCTATGCAGCATCAATAGTAAAAACAGAATGTTAAAAATAATATTATAATATATATATATATATATATATATATATATATATATATATATTGAAGGGATTTCACTCACTCAGGTGCAACGGCTAACACTTAGGAGGCAGGTTCCAACAAAAGTTCAAAGGTTTATTGCTTCATAAACCAGTTTAGCATAAACAGGAAAAACAAATAGCCTTTAACTCAGGCAAAAGGGAAAAACAAGAGTCCATTCCTTCAGGCTCAGTGCTAGAGCCTTAACACACTGGAGGCTAGCCCCTCCACACATATATCCTGTGTTAAGCATTTGCCTGTCTTATATAGAGCTAACCACACCCAGTAACCCATCACATGATTAGCCATGTGGTCTGACATCACCACAGGTCCTGGAACACACATATATACATGGTTATATACAACAAAGAAATACTCCGGGCTACATTACAGCAGCAAGGCACTTATGTGGCACATACCTCCCGTCGACTACACACCCTTTAGCCATGCTACATACCTCCCCCCTCTGCCTAAAGCCGTGGGGCTTGGCACTTTTCCCCACTAAACAAGGGATTCTTGATAGGGCATCCGCATTACCGTGCAGCTTTCCGGCCCTATGTTCCACATAGAAACTGAAGTCCTGCAGGGCTAAGATCCAACGGGTGACCCTAGCATTTCTACCCCTTGTTTCTCTCATCCATCTTAGTGGGGCATGGTCAGATATCAATCAGCAGATAGTACCGTAACGTGTCCACCGCCCACTTTATGGCCAAACACTCTTTTTCCACGACTGAGTAGTTCTTCTCAGATGAGGACAGCTTTCTACTCAGATAGAGGACAGGATGCTCCTCCCCATGTAGCTCTTGGGAAAGGACTGCTCTTACCCCAACATCTGAGGCATCTGTCTGAAGAACAAATTCTTTATTAAAGTCTGGGGCCATCAGAACGGGCTGTTTACATAGAGCCCCTTTCAACTCTTGGAAGACTGACTCTGTCTCTTCGGACCATTTAACCATTACTGATTTTGTCCCCTTTAGCAGATCCGTCAGAGGCGCAGCCACTGTGGCGAAGTTCGGGATGAACCTCCTGTAATATCCCACGATTCCCAGGAAGGCTTTAACTTGCTTTTTGGAGACTGGTTTCGGCCATGTTTGGATTGCCTCCACTTTCCTGATTTGGGGCTTTATTTCTCCACGACCCACTATATAGCCTAGGTATTTAGCTTCTTCCTTACCCAAGGCACACTTCTTCGGGTTTATTGTAAACCCCGCCTCTCTTAGAGCATCAAACACCGCTTGGACTTTCTCCAGATGACTCTCCCAGTCTGGGCTAAAGATGACGATATCATCTAGGTACGCAGCAGCGTAGGCCTTATGGGGTGCAAGGACTCTATCCATAGCCCTCTGGAAGGTCGCCGGAGCTCCCTGTAGGCCAAACGGCATCCGGACATACTGGAAGCATCCATCAGGTGTCGAAAAGGCCGTCTTCTCCTTGGCTTCCTGTGCCATGGGGATCTGCCAATACCCCTTTGTCAAATCCAAGGTGGATATATATCTGGCGTGCCCAAGCCTTTCGATGAGCTCATCAACGCGGGGCATGGGATAAGCGTCAAACTTGGAGACCTCATTCAACTTCCGATAGTCGTTGCAAAACCTCCATTCTCCATCAGGTTTTGGGACCAGGACAATTGGGCTCGACCAACCGCTCTTGGATTCCTCAATGACTCCAAGCTTCAACATACACTCCACTTCCTTGGAGATAACTTCTCGACGAGCTTCAGGAATACGATAGAGCTTCACGTTCACCTGCACATGTGGCTCTGTTAGGACCTCGTGCTCTATGTCCTTCGTGTGTCCTGGCAACTCTGAAAACAGGTCCCTGTTTTTCTGGAGTAACTCCCAGCACTGCTGTTTCTGGGACTTCGATAGCGTCTCCGCTATAGTAACCGCTCCAACCTCACCTTCTGGGTTGCTTAACAACGATGGAGATACTGTCAGCTCTCTATCTTGCCACGGCTTGATGAGGTTGACATGGTATACTTGGAATGGTTTCCGTCTTCCTGGTTGGTGAATTTTATAATTTACTTCACCAAGTTTCTCGACAATCTCATATGGCCCTTGCCATTTGGCCAAGAACTTGCTTTCCACCGTCGGAACTAACACAAGAACTCGGTCTCCCGGATTGAACTGCCTCACTCTTGCAGACCGGTTGTAGATTCTGGCCTGAGCTTCTTGTGCCTGGAGGAGGTGTTCCTTCACGATAGGCATCACCTTTGCAATCCTCTACTGCATCAGGGCCACATGCTCAATGATGCTTCTGTGGGGCGTGACTTCGGCTTCCCAGGTTTCCTTGGCTATATCCAGGAGTCCTTGCGGATGTCGGCCATATAGAAGCTCAAACGGTGAGAATCCTGTGGAGGCCTGTGGAACTTCACGAATGGAAAACATCAGGTAGGGTAAGAGACAATCCCAGTCTCTACCATCTTTCTCTATAGCTTTTCTCAGCATGCTCTTCAGTGTCTTGTTAAATCTCTCAACAAGGCCATCTGACTGGGGATGGTACACCGAGGTCCTCAACTGGGAGATTTTCAGGGCTTTGCACAACTCCCTCATCATTTTGCTCATGAAAGGTGTCCCCTGGTCAGTCAGGATCTCTTTCGGCAGACCTGTCCAGGAAAAGACATGGACCAACTCGCGGGCTATACTCTTTGAGGAAGAATTTCTCAGAGGAATTGCGTCAGGATAGCGTGTGGCATAGTCCAGGATGACTAATATATACTGATGGCCCCGGGCTGATTTAACTAAGGGACCGACCAAGTCCATGGCAATTCTCTCGAACGGCACCTCAATAATGGGCAGGGGCACAAGGGGGTTCCGGAAATGAGGAGTGGGAGCAGTTAGCTGACATGTAGGGCAGGACCTGCAGTAGTTCACTATTTCCCGATGACACCCATGCCAATAGAACCTCTGCACAACCCGTTCATGCGTTTTTTCCACCCCAAGGTGTCCACCCAAGATGTGTGAATGGGCCATGTCCAACACCTTTCGTCTATATGGACCCGGCACTAGCAACTGCTCTACCAACTCCTCCCTTATTTTCGTGACCCGGTACAACAACTCCCCACTCATCAGAAAATGGGGAAATCTGGTGTCTGCCCCCGGCTCCTGTACCACCCCGTCAATAACTGTGACATTATTAAAGGCTTCCTTCAGAGTGAGGTCCCTATGTTGGGCAGTCCCAAAATTTTCACCGGTTACCTCTAACTCCATAGTGTCAGATGCAGGGGATACTTCCTCCTCATCCCCAACCAGCACACAAAAAGGAAACCTGTCTGTCTCTGGGTGTGGTGACACCCTTCCAGGGTTCACTGGTTCCCTACTTTTGCTAGGGAGCTCAGAACCTTTTCCCCACAAATCCCAAAACAGACAGAAATCCTGGCCAATAATTATAGGGTGCAACAAATCCTGCATGACGCCGACTATGTGGGACTCAGTGTCACATGCCGTTTCAATGTCCACCCTGGCCAAAGGGTAGTCCTTGGCATCACCATGTATGCACCGCACGCCGACCTTCTTTCCTGGGAGCAGGTGGAGAGGGAAAGTGGCCCTCACCAGGGTCACTAAGCTCCCTGAGTCGAACAGCGCCGTTGCTGCTCGACCGTTCACCCTTACGGGACACGCTTGAGGTCCCTCGTTGGGCGGAGAGTTCACACTGCAGGCTGGATACGCATAGTATGAACAACGGCGTCCCATGCTGCAGTCCATCTGCTCAGTGGTCTGGGAACAACGGGCAGCTATATGTCCTGGCCCGTGGCACCTCCAGCAAATAATGTCACGCGTAGGGACCTTGGGCACCACCTCCCCCGCCCTTTGTGACCTTGGACGCGCCACCCCTTTTTGGCACTCAGCAGCTTTCTGGGACCCCCAGTACGGCACGGGCTGCCTCCCAAAGGAGCCTTCCATCCCTTGGTATCTCTCGACCAGTCCGATCAGTTCGTCGGCATTCTGGGGATCACCCTGGGCAACCCAAGTCTGTATGGACCTCGGGAGGGAATGCACAAACCGATCCATCATCACTCGTTCCACCATCTGTGCCGGTGTACATGACTCTGGCTGCAGCCATTTCTGGACCAGGTGCAACAGATCAAACATTTGAGAGCGAGGCGGTTTGTCCCGGTGATAGGCCCAGCTGTGAACTCGCTGTGCCCTGACAGTCAGTGTCACCCCAAAACGTGCGAGAATCTCGACTTTCAATTTGTGATACTCTTTGGCATCCTGCAAGGTCAAATCATAGTACGCCTTCTGGGGTTCTCCCGTCAGGTATGGCGCCAGTACCTCTGCCCACTGCTCTGGCGGGAGTTTTTCCCTCTCAGCGACCCTCTCAAACATCGTCAGGAAGGCCTCAACATCATCCCCGGGGGTCATTTTCTGCAATGCGCGTCTTACTGTCTTCCGGACGTGGGTGTCATCAGCCAGACCTGGGGTTGGGGCACTCGTCTTGCCCTGGATGGCGGTTGCCAGAAGCTGCATCTGCTGCCATTGCTCCTGCTGGTTCTGTTGCATCTGCTGCCGTTGCTCCTGCTGGTTCTGTTGCATCTGCTGCCGTTGCTCCTGCTGGCTCTGTTGTATCTGCTGCACCAACAGCCTGTTGGTCTCTTGCTGCTGTGACTGCAACAGCCTGTTAGCCTCTTGCTGCTGTGACTGCAACTGGACCAAGTGTTTCAGCAGTTCCTCCATTTTCCCCGGCTGGCTTACAACAGACTTGACCCAGGACATTCAATAACAGACTTTTCGCCTCCGCTGGGAACGCTGCCCGCACGTCTACCACCAATTGTAGGGATTTCACTCACTCAGGTGCGACGGCTGACACTTAGGAGGCAGGTTCCAACAAAAGTTCAAAGGTTTATTGCTTCATAAACCAGTTTAGCATAAACAGGAAAAACAAATAGCCTTTAACTCAGGCAAAAGGGAAAAACAAGAGTCCATTCCTTCAGGCTCAGTGCTAGAGCCTTAACACACTGGAGGCTAGCCCCTCCACACATATATCCTGTGTTAAGCATTTGCCTGTCTTATATAGAGCTAACCACACCCAGTAACCCATCACATGATTAGCCATGTGGTCTGACATCACCACAGGTCCTGGAACACACATATATACATGGTTATATACAACAAAGAAATACTCCGGGCTACATTACAGCAACAAGGCACTTATGTGGCACATACCTCCCGTCGACTACACACCCTTTAGCCATGCTACAATATGTATATACAGTATATATATATATATATATATATATATATATATATAAAGTAATATTATATCCTTCAAAGGACCATACAGGTCTTTGCATAGTAGAGGCATTACTACTTTCTGTGGGACACTTTAATTTTTCTGGGGTCAGTGGTCCACACTGCAGGTGCACACAGAGTGGGGAGTTTTTGTAGGTTGGGAATAGATGGAGACAGCGCTGGAAATGTGAGAAGTCAAATGTACCTTTCTTGTAATCTGTGCAGATGAGTCCTTGCTGGAGAAGTTGTCATGTTGGTCTGGGCTAGATAGAAAAGTGAACGAGCCAAATCAGAAAGAACGTCATCTGTAAGTTACTATATATAACTGTACTGTAATCACTTCTTCTGCGGAACTGGTATCTACCAATATACGGTGACTTTAAGGTTGTAATATTGCTCTTTTTAGGTAGCATTTTTTTTTATTTAGTAGCAGCTTAATGTAATTCAGTCATTATAGTAAAAGGTGTATGATGGTATCATTGGTCTTTGTATAGAATGTAGTTTCATGTAGAGGTGATGATATTATAATATTACTAGCTGTTTCCAGCCAGCTAACGCTCGGCACGCTCATTGCTATCTAATTAACGCTGCTGGTGATTAACCTAAAGTAAATAATGACAACATTCAATAACGCTTACGCAGGTGGTAAATTAACTTAAAATGAAGTTAATAACAATAATAATCATTAAAAATTTGAATAATACTAATAATACATTTTATTCACAGTGTAAAATCAAAACCAAACTGGATTCAGTAAGATGTGCGTTTTTTATTCATTCCAGCATCTAAACAAATTTCATAACGAAACATAAATTGGTGGGGGGTGGGATTATGTGTGGTAATGGGGTGGGGGCGGGATTATGTGTAGCAATGTGGTGGGGGGGCGGGATTATTTATTATTATTATTATTATTATTATTTTATTATTTATATAGCACCAACATATTCCGCAGCGCTTTACAACTTATAGAGGGGACTGTGATGTGATGTGGTGGGGGGTGGGATTATGTATGTTAATGTGGTGGGGGGCGGGATTATGTGTGGTAATGTGGTGGGGGGTGGGATTATGTGTAGCAATGTGGTGGGGGCGGGATTATGTGTGGTGATGTGGTGGGGTGGAATGTGGTGGGGGGCGGGGATTTATGTGCAGTGATGTGTTGGGGGGCCGGATTATGTTTGGTGATGTGGTGGGGGGCCGGATTATGTTTGGTGATGTGGTGGGGGGCGGGATTATGTGTGGTAATGTGGTGAGGGGATGGGATTATGGGTGGTAATATGGTTGGGGAGTGGGATTATGTGTGGTAATGTGGTGGGGGGGTGGGATTATGTGTGGTAATGTGGTGGGGGGGTGGGATTATCTGTGGTAATGTGGTGGGGTGCGGGATTATGTGTAGTAATGGGGTGGGGGGCGGGATTATGTGTAGTAATGGGGTGGGGGGGCGGGATTATGTGTGGTGATGTGGTGGGGGGCGAGATTATGTGTGGTGATGTGGGGGTGGGATTATGTGTGGTAAAGGGGGGCGGGATTATGTGTGGTAATGAGTTGGGGGGGCGGGATTATGTGTGGTAATGTGTTGGGAGGGCGGGATTATATGTGGTGATGTGTTGGGGGGCGGGATTATGTGTGGTGATGTGGTGGGGTGTGGGATTATGTGTGGTTATGTGGGGACGGGAGTATGTGTGGTGATGTGGTGGGGGGCGGGATTATGTGGGATAATGTGGTGGGGGGCGGGATTATGTTCTTCATGTCCGAGTGTGGACCTATTTGTCCAATTAGTGACCAAAGAATTTTTAGATATCCCCAGATATATCTATAGGGATAATCTGACAAGAGAGGAGAGGGGGCGGCTTCGTGTCCTTCAGGACCTTGGGGATGTAGTGTTTAAACCGGCGGACAAGGGGGGTAATGTAGTAGTAAGGCCCAATGTTATGTATGAAAAGGAGGCGTTCCGCCAGCTTCATAATCGGGTCTGCTATAAAAAGCTTACATTTAACCCCTTGTCCGCCTATACTAAACAACTTACTGATATAATTAGAAATGCTAGGGATGCTGGTACGATTACTAGCGATTTAGCGGCAGCACTGGTGGTGAGTGAACCCACCATCCCTACGTTCTACCTTCTCCCTAAGGTCCACAAGGACATGAAGACGCCCCCTGGCCACCCTATTATCTCTGGTAGAGGTAATTACCTAGAGAAGGTAAACCAATGGATTGATTCCAAACTGCAACCATTGGTTATAAGCTTGCCTTCGTACCTTAAGGACACTGGTGAGCTTTTGAGGTGGATGGATGGGGTACACCTTGAGGAGGATGAACTTTTAGTGACGGCTGATGTCGAATCACTCTACACGAGTATTCGGCATCAGGATGGTCTGCGTGCTATTGAATTTTTTCTCGACACATCCAATTTCTCAGTGGAGATTAAGAGCTTGATATACCAACTGTTAGAATTGTCTTTGACACAACATTTTTTTGTTTTTAAGGGGTCCTTCTTCCTGCAGCTTCAGGGAACAGCCATGGGGGCCCCATTTGCCCCTGCATACGCCAACTTGTTCCTGGGGCTGTGGGAGAGGGACCTCCCCCTGCCAGATTGTCCGGAGTCAATGTGCCGTGTCCTTTTGTGGACACGATACATTGACGACATATTGATAATCTGGCGGGGTTCTTCTGTTAGTTTGCATGATTTTATGGCATCCTTGAACAACAATTCATGCAACATCACATTGACGTACAAATTTGATGGTGACACTATAGAATTTTTGGATGTCACATTGAAACGGGATGTTGCAGGTGGCCTACAAACGGTCATTTATAGGAAGCCGACTTTGACCAACCTTTTGTTGCACGCCTCCTCCTCGCACCCTGACTATGTTATTCGAGCTATTCCTACGGGCGAATTCCTCCGGCTGCGGCGATTGTGCTCTACTGAAGCAGATTTTCTCTGCCAGGCCAAAGATCTAAAAAACAGGTTGTTGTCCCGAGGTCATAGTAAAAGGAGTATTAAAAAAGCATTTAATAGAGCTAGATACACTTCCAGAGATTCACTCCTTTATAAAAACAATGATAAACAGGAACGTGATATTGTCCGCTTTGTCACGAGATATCACTCGCAATTCCCAATGATGAAGAGGATCCTCCAGAGGTCCTGGCATGTCTTAAAAGCAGATCCTGTAATTGCATGCCATTTGCCTGAGAGGGCTGGGGTTGCGGTTAGACGATCTAGGAACCTTAGAGACATGCTTGTTCATAGCCACTACACAGGCCATGGGGTGGGAACTTTTTTGGATTCAGTGGCGGTTCGAGTGGGTTGCGTTCCCTGTGGCCGCTGTGTTGCTTGCCCTAACATTGAGAGGGCAAGTGTCTTCTCCAATTTTGATGGATCACGGGAGTATAAAATTCGTAAGAAAATCCACATGTTCCACTAGGAACGTGATTTACATGGTCACCTGTCCATGTGAGAAAAAATATGTTGGAATGACTACTCGCCAACTTAAAACACGTATACGGGAGCATGTTTTGGGCATCAGCGCAGCGGCCACGGTGGAGGACATCACCACTCTCAAAACATTGCCACGCCATTTTAGGAGGTTCCACTCCTGTGATGCCAGTCTCCTCAGGGCTAGAGGCATTGACCTTCTGGACATAGGGATTCGTGGAGGGGGCAATTTCCAGCGGTTGGCCCGTGTTGAGTCCAGATGGATCTGGACGTTGAACACGGTCCAACCTGCGGGACTTAATGACAACATAAGTTATGCCCCCTTCCTATAATCAATTTGTAACTAGTCTGTAATTATAATAACTTCGTGCGGTCCTTGGTCTTTTCTGTGGTTTGGTTCCACTGGAGGGGCCGTTGTATTGTTTTTAATTGTTTTTAACAGGTTTCTGTTTTTTCCTAGTGTATTTTGGCCCCGTGACAGCCGCATATGTTATATGATGTACTATCCTATATGGTGAAAATCTTCGAGTCAAGTCTATTCCAGTTTCGAGTATCCAGTCTACGTCATGCAGTTTCTGGATTTTTATTGGATGAACTGGCTAAAATTCATCTGTGTCGTTTTGTTTTTTGATTTGGGATGCTGGTTTAATATTTAAAATGATTACATATTGTTGTATGATGTTGTCAATAATGCTCATTTGATATTGTGTGGGTAATCGTTGCACTTTGTGTAGATGCAATGCCTTTTTCTATACTTGTCTATGCTCTTTAGGTATATTTTTTATAGATACATTGCAGTAGTTGGGCTATACATTTCTTATATGGATATATTTGCAGTATCTAGGACTTTATTTTCTAGTCCTATGTCATCTACAACTTATATATGTTTATATTATATTTATTTACTTTCTATTGCCCTCATGATTCATCTGTAGCGAGCTCTGACACTACGATGATAGTACGAATATGCCTATATGTACTTCTTAGTGCCCAATGTTTATTATGACATATATTTATTATTAGTTTGATTGACCATACTTACGGTAGTTTTATCCATATTGTTCATTGATAGTGTTGATATATTTGCCGTTGTATCCTTCTGTGTCTGCGCGTCTTTGGGATGGTGGTTGGATGCTTGTGGTCACATTGGGCCGCTGTGATCTCCGGCGTTCCTCTGCCTTTCTCGGAGCGCATTGACGCGAAGGTTGCCATGGTGCGGCGTGACAACTTCCGGGTTTGTCCGCATTCATTTCCGGGGTCTCCTTTCCTTTTTAAACCCTGTGTGCACACTTGTTTAATGCCCCCTGACGAAGGTGTGAGCACCGAAACGCGCGTTGGGGCGGAGGCACGTCCCCGGGATAATCAGTCCCTCTTTTGCGGTGGGTACCTTGTTGCGGCTACGTATGTATTCAAACATCTTTGTCACCATTATTATTATGTTACAAGTCAGGATTATCAGTGTGACTTAGTACACCATTTATGGTTAGATTGCTATGTCTTATAGATTGTGTTTCACTGTAGCCTGCATTCCGAGGTCGCACCCTTAATGGATTGTTCCAGCTATATTTCTACTCTTTCTTTATGTTTGTTCTTTTTTTAGGTTACTTTGTATATTTTGTTTATTTTTTTACTAATAATACTTTATGAGCATATGATTGTGGTATAATCATGAAGGACTGTCATCCTGTGTACGTGCCTCCTTGTCAGTTTTTATAACGTCTCCTCAGTGTAGCCACATTTCCCTCCGCACACTTGTTTTAGTTATCATTAATAAAGTATATTTTTGCACATTATAGTTCTGACCATGTGTCATCCTTTTTTAGTGTTGGTAGGTAATACGCAGAGCAGAATCTGAGTGGAAAAATCCGCAATGTGTGCACATACCCTAAAAATTCTTTTGGCCAGAAAAAAAGCTGCTGATTATGAATGTGCTGGGGTGGAGCTTGGGCAGAGTCTCAAGGGGGCCTGAAAATTTTGCCAGTATGGGGCCCCGAAATTCCTAGTGGCAGCCCTTGTCTGTCTCATAAGCTGCAGACTGCAGCTTCCTGAGACTTCAGTGTGCTCACGCAGGCGACGCGATGACATTATTGTCTCATGCCGCTCTGCGGACCATAAGAGAAAGGCTGCAGTGGCGGGAATCATGATGAGGTGAGTATAAACTTCATTATTTTTAATATGGAGACCTGGGGCCATCAATCATACTTTATATATGGGGGAACTGGGGCCATCTAACTACATACATGGGAAGAACTGGGGCCATCCTACTATATATATATATGGGACAACTGGGGCTATTATACTAAATATATGGGGATAACTGGGGCCGTCATACTATATATATATATATATATATATATATATATATATATATATATATGTATATATATATATATATATGTATATATATATATATATATGTATATATGTATATATATATATATATATATATATATATATATATGTATATATATATATATATATATATATATATATATATATATATAGGAAATATATATATATATATATATATATATATATATATATATAGCACAATGGCCCAAGTTGCCCATATACAGTATATAGTATGATGGCCCCAGGTCTCCCCACATATATAATATGATGGCCACAGTTATCCCTATATATATATATATATATATATATATATATATATATATATATATATATATATATATATACACTGTATATATATATATATAGGGATAACTGGGGCCATCATACTATATATGTGGGGAATATCGGCAACTTGGGCTTTGGCCATTGTGCTATATTTATGGTGGGAACTGGGGCCATAGCACTATGTCCAATATATATGTGGGGCTGTGGGGACCATCATACTATATATGTGGACCTTCATACTATCTATCTATATAATTGTCTAAGGGGTACTTCCGTCTGTCTGTCTGTCTGTAACTAATTTACGTAACGGAAATCCCGCATCGCTGATTGGTCGCGGCCCCGATTGGGGCGGGATTTGAACACCGCTTCACTTTTTACTATTGATGCTGCCTATGCAGCATCAATAGTAAAAACAGAATGTTAAAAATAATATATATATATATATATATATATATATATATGTATATACAGTATATATATATGTATATACAGTATATATATATATATATATATATATATATATATATATGTATATACAGTATATATATATATATATATATATATATATATAAAATAATATTATATCCTTCAAAGGACCATACAGGTCTTTGCACAGTAGAGGCATTACTACTTTCTGTGGGACACTTTAATTTTTCTGGGGTCAGTGGTCCACACTGCAGGTGCACACAGAGTGGGGAGTTTTTGTAGGTTGGGAATAGATGGAGACAGCGCTGGAAATGTGAGAAGTCAAATGTACCTTTCTTGTAATCTGTGCAGATGAGTCCTTGCTGGAGAAGTTGTCATGTCGGTCTGGGCTAGATAGAAAAGTGAACGACCCAAATGAGAAAGAACGTCATCTGTAAGTTACTATATATAACTGTACTGTAATCACTTCTTCTGCGGAACTGGTATCTACCAATATACGGTGACTTTAAGGTTGTAATATTGCTCTTTTTAGGTAGC
This sequence comes from Ranitomeya variabilis, assembly GCF_051348905.1. Taxonomy (NCBI): domain Eukaryota; kingdom Metazoa; phylum Chordata; class Amphibia; order Anura; family Dendrobatidae; genus Ranitomeya; species Ranitomeya variabilis. The sequence goes on from NC_135233.1 coordinate 683,287,389, forward strand.
ATTTTTTTTTATTTAGTAGCAGCTTAATGTAATTCAGTCATTATAGTAAAAGGTGTATGATGGTATCATTGGTCTTTGTATAGAATGTAGTTTCATGTAGAGGTGATGATATTATAATATTACTAGCTGTTTCCAGCCAGCTAACGCTCGGCACGCTCATTGCTATCTAATTAACGCTGCTGGTGATTAACCTAAAGTAAATAATGACAACATTCAATAACGCTTACGCAGGTGGTAAATTAACTTAAAATGAAGTTAATAACAATAATAATCATTAAAAATTTGAATAATACTAATAATACATTTTATTCACAGTGTAAAATCAAAACCAAACTGGATTCAGTAAGATGTGCGTTTTTTATTCATTCCAGCATCTAAACAAATTTCATAACGAAACATAAATTGGTGGGGGGTGGGATTATGTGTGGTAATGGGGTGGGGGCGGGATTATGTGTAGCAATGTGGTGGGGGGGCGGGATTATTTATTATTATTATTATTATTATTTTATTATTTATATAGCACCAACATATTCCGCAGCGCTTTACAACTTATAGAGGGGACTGTGATGTGATGTGGTGGGGGGTGGGATTATGTATGTTAATGTGGTGGGGGGCGGGATTATGTGTGGTAATGTGGTGGGGGGTGGGATTATGTGTAGCAATGTGGTGGGGGCGGGATTATGTGTGGTGATGTGGTGGGGTGGAATGTGGTGGGGGGCGGGGATTTATGTGCAGTGATGTGTTGGGGGGCCGGATTATGTTTGGTGATGTGGTGGGGGGCCGGATTATGTTTGGTGATGTGGTGGGGGGCGGGATTATGTGTGGTAATGTGGTGGGGGGGTGGGATTATGTGTGGTAATGTGGTGGGGGGGTGGGATTATCTGTGGTAATGTGGTGGGGTGCGGGATTATGTGTAGTAATGGGGTGGGGGGGCGGGATTATGTGTAGTAATGGGGTGGGGGGGCGGGATTATGTGTGGTAATGGGGTGGGGGTGGGATTGTGTGTGGTAATGGAGTGGGTGGGCGGGATTGTGTGTGGTAATGGGGTGGGGGGGCGGGATTGTGTGTGGTAATGGGGTGGGGGGGCGGGATTGTGTGTGGTAATGGGGTGGGGGGGCGGGATTGTGTGTGGTAATGGGGTGGGGGGGCGGGATTGTGTGTGGTAATGGGGTGGGGGCGGGATTGTGTGTGGTAATGGGGTGGGGGGCGGGATTGTGTGTGGTAATGTGGGGGGGCAGGATTGTGTGTGGTAATGTGGTGGGGAGCGGGATTGTCTGTGGTAATGTGGGGGTGGGATTGTGTGTGGTAATGGGGTGGGGGCGGGATTATGTGTGGTGATGTGGTGGGGGCGGAGCTACTGTGCAGGGGCAGGATTAGCGAGCAATCACGATGCCTCTTATATACATAGATGTATTCGCTGTGTAGTTGTGATAGTAGCAGGCACTGTGTAGCCGTATTGTATGTATGTTTGTAAGTAAGCTCAGTTATGGCGCCATATCTAAGCAGTAAGCTTGGTTCTGGTACTGTATCAATGTAGTAATCAAGATTATGGTACTGCTACAGTTTCTATATAGCAGGCTTGGTTCCATGTAGTAGACTTATTAAGCTCTGTTCTCCCATATCTCTGGAGTATTCTCCGTTCTTATCCATATCTCTGTAGTAAGCTCAGTTCTGCTCCCATATCACTGTAGTAAGCTCTGTTCTGCTCCCTTATCTCTGTAGTAAGCTCTGTTCTGCTCCCATATCTCTATAGTAAGCTCTATTCTGGTCCCATAACTCTGTAGTAAGCTCTGTTTTGCTCCCATATCTCTGTAGTAAGCTCTGTTTTGCTCCCACATCTCTGTAGTAAGCTCTGTTCTGCTCCCTTATTTCTGTAGTAAGCTCTGCTCCCTTATCTCTGAGTAAGCTCTGTTCTGCTCCCATATCTTTGTAGTAAGCTCTATTCTGCTCCCATATCTTTGTAGTAAGCTCTATTCTGCTTCCATATCTCTGTAGTAAGCTTTGTTCTGCTCCCATATCTCTGTAGTAAGCTTTGTTCTGCTCCCTTATCTCCGTAGTAGGCTCTATTCTGCTCCCATACCTCTGTAGTAAGCTTTGTTCTGCTCCCATATCTCTGTAGTAAGCTTCTGTTCTGCTCCCTTATTTCTGTAGTAAGCTCTATTCTACTCCCCTATCTCTGTAGTAAGCTCTGTTCTGCTCCAATATCTCTGGAGTAAGCTCTGTTCTGCTCCCTTATCTCTGTAGTAAGCTCTGTTCTGCTCCCTTATCTCTGTAGTAAGCTCTATTCTGCTCCCATATCTTTGGAGTAAGCGCTGTTCTGCTCCCTTATCTCTGTAGTAAGCTCTATTTTGCTTCCATATCTCTGTAGTAAGCTTTGCTCTGCTCCCATATCTCTGTAGTAAGCTTTGTTCTGCTCCCATATCTCTGTAGCAAGCTCTGTTTTGCTCCCATATCTCTGTAGCAAGCTCTGTTTTGCTCCCATATCTCTGGAGTAAGCTCTGTTCTGCTCCCTTATGTCTGTAGTAAGCTCTATTCTACTCCCCTATCTCTGTAGTAAGCTCTGTTCTGCTCCCTTATCTCTGTAGTAAGCTCTGCTCCCTTATCTCTGTAGTAAGCTCTGTTCTGCTCCCATATCTCTGTAGTAAGCTCTATTCTGCTCCCATTTTTCTGTAGTAAGCTCTGTTCTGCTCCCTTATCTCTGTAGTAAGCTCTATTTTGCTTCCATATCTCTGTAGTAAGCTTTGTTCTGCTCCCATATCTCTGTAGTAAGCTTTGTTCTGCTCCCTTATCTCCATAGTAAGCTCTATTCTGCTCCCATATCTCTGTAGTAAGCTTTGTTCTGCTCCCATATCTCTGTAGTAAGCTCTGTTCTGCTCCCTTATCTCTGTAGTAAGCTCTATTCTGCTTCCATATCTCTGTAGTAAGCTCCGCTCTGCTCCCATATCTCTGTAGTAAGCTTTGTTCTGCTCCATTATCTCCATAGTAAGCTCTATTCTGCTCCCATATCTCTGTAGTAAGCTTTGTTCTGCTCCCATATCTCTGTAGTAAGCTCTGTTCTGCTCCCTTATTTCTGTAGTAAGCTCTATTCTACTCCCCTATCTCTGTAGTAAGCTGTTCTGCTCCCTCATCTCTGTAGTAAGCTATGTTCTGCTCCATCATCTCTGTAGTAAGCTCTGTTCTGCTCCCTTATCTCTGTAGTAAGCTCTGTTCTGCTCCCTTATCTCTGTAGTAAGCTCTATTCTGCTCCCATATCTCTGGAGTAAAGGCCCCGTCTCACATAGCGAGATCGCTGCTGAGTCACTAGTTTTGTGACGCAACAGCGACCTCAGTAGCGATCTCGCTATGTGTGACACGTACCAGCGACCAGGCCCCTGCTGCGAGATCGCTGGTCGTGTCGGAATGGCCTGGACCTTTTTTTGATTGTTGAGGTCCCGCTGACATCGCTGAATCGGTGTGTGTGACACCGATCCAGCGATGTCTTCACTGGTAACCAGGGTAAACATCGGGTTACTAAGCACAGGGCCGCGCTTAGGAACCCGATGTTTACACCCTGGTTACCAGCGTAAATGTAGAAAAAAACAAACACTACATACTCACCATCTGATGTCCGTCAGGTCCCTTGCCGTCCGCTTCCTGCTCTGAGTGCCGCCGTACAGTGAGAGCGCAGCACAGCAGTGACGTCACCGCTGCGTTCTGCTCTCACTGTACGGCGGCACTCAGTCAGAGCAGGAAGCAGACGGCAAGGGACCTGACGGACACCGAAAGGCAAGTATGTACTGTTTGTTTTTTTTGGTAACCAGGGTAAACATCGGGTTACTAAGCGCGGCCCTGCGCTTAGTAACCCGATGTTTACCCTGGTTACCCGGGTGCTGCAGGGGGACTTCGGCATCGTTGAAGACAGTTTCAACGATGCCGAAGTCGTTCCCCTGATCGTTGGTCGCTGGAGAGAGCTGTCTGTGTGACAGCTCCCCAGCGACCACACAGCGACTTACCAACGATCACGGCCAGGTCATATCGCTGGTCGTGATCGTTGGTAAATCGCTATGTGTGCCGGGGCCTTAAGCTCCGTTGTGCTCCATATCTCTGGAGTAATCTCGGTTCTGGGCCCAGAATGTACCATCCTGTTTTTAATGCCTGTTATCTCAACTGCTTTAATACAATGGCCAGAGATAAGCAGGGAAAAGGAGGGCCACCGCAACTCGAGGGCCACTGCCTTGTGATTGCCTCCCAGGCTGAAAAGTGCCAGCCAACCCCTGTTACAGCTACAGACTGAAAGAAACTGAAGGAGTCATATATTAAAAATTGTCTTATACTGACATCTAGCTGCTGAAAGAAAACACTGCAATGCTTGCAGAAATGCAGGACGAGCCCTAGTGGCGCTCATGGAACTGAAATGTAGACTCGACCTAAAATTTTACAAGATCAGATCGCTCTTGGCATGAGTGATCAGTCCCCACTCTATAGGTCTCCTCTACTCAAAATAAGTGATTAGACACCTCTTGTAAGACCATTGACCGTGAAAAGACGTTTCGCTTGCTCTTTGAATTTATGGTAATTTCTATGAATAGATCTGCATATAATTATGTGTTGACACAATTTGATCAATATAACAGCTGAAGTTTATTGTTCTGTGGCTTCAACAGATACAGTTCTCATCCTCTGCAATCAGTTCATACTAGCACCCCTCATCTTCACACATAAGATTTCTAAAGTACCCTTCCTACAATAGTAAGGGAGCACCGACTCTGTATTTTGTTCCCTTCTGTCCTATAGGCACAAATCGCTTTTCCTATTTGTGATTGTTGCCACATCTGCATCAAAGCCACAAGTGGTTTTCCCATCACTGACACCGCGCTACCAATCCTTCAGCTTCCATACTTACCAAATTCAGCCAGGTGATATAGATTAATTGTACTACTGCTCATTGTCCTAATATATTAGACTGGTATATTTATCTTATCTAAATATACGGTAAAACAACTTTTAAGTGTATTATTTCACTTCACCTATCCATCTAGCACATAAATACAGTGACTGGAAAAAGTGTTAATACCCTGTGAACCTTTCCACATATTTTCACTAGCGTTGAGCGAGTGTGCTCGGATATAGCGTTTACTGGTGTGATACGAGTATCGAGGCGCCTCGAGTAATTTGTTCAGGTCCCCGCGGCGGCATGATTCACGGCTGTTAGGCAATCCCCCATGGGTTGCTTCTGTCAAACAAACTGGCAAACCATAGTAAACCATTCATAGATACATGACTATGAAGGATATGGATTTTTGTGTGGTTTTAATTGCACTGTCTCTTGACTGGCCATTAATTATGTGAAAGATTATTCTTTGCTTGACATCATATGTTTCTTTTTGGACTTTGTTAGGGTTCTATAAAACGCCTATCCATTACTAATCCTATATTGTAAATAAACACACAGCCAGAATATAGCCTTTTATTTGAAATAGAACAAAACACACATTTGCATTTCCATTTAAAAATAACAGGCATAGTTATACTCAGCTAATGCCTAATTCCACTGAATCCCCCGTTCTCCTGTAAGAAAACAAAAATAAAAAACAACAATATCTCTCACCTGTCCATGCTTCTGTCCCACGCCATAATCCATGTCTGGGGATAAATAATTTTTAACCTGGACAGTGCCAAGATGCAACCGTCCAGGCTGAGAACCACTGATGAATGAGCTGCTGCGAGCTCAGCGTCAGTGACTAGCGGTGACATCAATGAGGTCACTGAGGCTGCGTTCACAGCTGGGCAAATGAACTGCTGTGACCTATGCGCTATGAGAAAAAGTCTCATGGTGCAGTGGCAAATTCACCAGGAGATTTTCACTGAGGTGAACTCGCCCCTACACAGTGAGACTTTTTCTCACGGCGTAGAGGTCAGACAGCCGCGGTTCCCATGCTGACAAATGACAGCGTGACACTGCAGCTATAAAGTTTACCTCCGGTCAGTGGTGTCGTTTGATGGGACTATAGTCTAGTAATACATATTAATATAATGCTATATACAATTACTGCATCTATAAATTAATATATACAGTATATAATTGATAGTATATACTATTACTAGCCTCTGACCTCTAGCAGAGCTACTCCTGAGTGTATGGAGATCTCCAAATCTGGGGTTAGCCCACTGATAGTTTGGTGGCTGTTTTGGGATAATAAATTCCCTGTTTTTAGGGGTTTTTGTTTAGTCTTCCAATATAGGTCAATATACTAGAAAGTCTACTGATGAGTCGTCTATGGTTTGAACAACGAGTGAGTGTGGATTGTCACCCTACCCTTTATACATTGCTGAGATGTTGGGTTTATGTTTGTATTAGTCAGTCTCTGGATGTTTTCAGAGGGTGAGTTGTATTTTTGGGATTTAATAAAGTTGAATTTTATCTCATATCAGTGATAAGCAATACTGTACAGCCACATACGGGGTATTTCCACATTCAGCAGAAATTGTGGGACAAATTATGGTGCCGTTTTTACCAATTTCCCAGTGTGAAAATGTAAAATCTGGGGCAAAGCTAAATTTTGGAGGTAAAAATGTAATTATTTTTTTCTTCACAGCCCAATGGTATAAAATTCTGTGACCCACCTGTCGTGTCAATATGATCACTGCACCCCTAGATGAATTCATTGTGAGGTATATGTTGTTTTGTGCCTGTCACTGTGACATGGCACCCTCAAAATCTGAACTTCAATTTGGGGTTTCTTCCGTTCTGAGCTGTACATTGTGCCTCAAAAGTATTTTTCAAACACATATGGGGTATCTTAACACTCAGGGGAAACTGCACAAAAAAGTTTTGGGTCCATTTTCTCTAGCTAACCTTGTGAAAACGAAAAAATTTGGGGCTGAAACAACATTTTTGGGTGACAAATATTTTTTTGCCTTCTTTTCAACAGATCAACATTGTTTTACTGTATTTTTCATAGCAATTTTGCAGATGAATAATTCAAATATACATTATATAGCGCTTTTTCTCTATTTTTCCCATTTTCTGTGGCAGTAATGAAGTTTCAATGTTCTAGAGCGGATTTTGCTGTGCATCTGCAGCAGATTGGCCGCTGCGGATTCGCAGCAGTTTTCCATGAGTTTACAGTACCATGTAAACCTATGGAAAACAAAATCCGCAGTGCACATGCTGCGGAAAAAACTGTAGCGTTGTTTATTCCGCAGCATGTCAATTCTTTGTGCGGATTCCGCAGCGGTTTACACCTGCTCCATAATAGGAATCCGCAGGTGTAAAACCGCAGGTGGAATCCTCACAAAATCCGCAAAAAAATCGTGATAAATCTGTGGTAATTCCGCAGGAAATCCGCAGTACGAGTTACCAAAATCAGTCCGGAAAAATCCGCAGAGTAATCCGCAACGTGTGCACGTGGCCTGAATGTGGTTTTGAGCACCTTGAGGGGTGCAGTTTTTAGAATTGTGTCACTTTTGGGTATTTTCTGTCATATAGACCCCTCAAAGTCACTTCAAATGCAATGTGGTCCCTAAAAAATGGTTGTGTAAATTTTGTTGACAAAATTAGAAATAGTTGGTCAGCTTTTAACCCTTATAGCTTCCGAACAAAAAAAAAATTATGATTCAAAAATTGTGCTAATGTAAAGTAGACCTGTGGGAAATGTTACTTATTAAGTATTTTGCGTGACATATCTCTGTGATTTAAGGGCACAAAAATTCAAAGTTGGAAAATTGCTAAATTTTCGCTAAATTTCAATTTTTTTCACAAATAAACGCAAGTTCTATCGAATAAATTTTACCACTATCATGAAGTACAATATGTCACGAGAAAACATTTTCAGAATCGCTAAGATCTGTTGAAGCGTTCCAGAGTTGTAACCTCATAAAGGGACAGTGGTTAGAATTGTAAAAATTGGCCTGGTCATTAATGTGCAAACCACCCTCGGGGCTTAAGGGGTTAAAGAAAGAGGCAAAGTCTTCAGCAGAAATGAGAGGAGAGGGAGGAGGTGCTGGGGGACAGAGTAGAGAATTAAAAGTGTTGAAAAGCAGGGGATTACAGGAGGTAGGAAAAAATAGAGTAGTATGGGGGTGAAAGTGAAAAGAATTATATTCCGTTACCTGATAGTCAATTCCAGTCCAATTCTAGTCTAATTCAGAGTAGTGTAATTAGAAATCTGTAATTTGAAAGATGGAATTTGTAAGATGCTTGGAGTGCTACATTATGCAAAGTAACCACTGATCTGAAAGATGAAAGCCAAACTGTCTTTAAAATACCTGTTCAGCAACACAATCTATACTCACTTCCTGCAGCGGTGCCACTCCAACAATATTGACGCTACTATTCCAGGCCAATCATGTGATATTGGCTGCAGAGGCCATGTGACAGTAATCAGTAGCCGCTGACCAGTTTCACTATTAGTACAGAATGGACTTTCACATTGATAGAATATGGGTGAGCTACAATGGTCACAAGAACCCACTGGAGAAATCAGCAAAGACATTGTAGTAATGGTGCTACAGTTATAAGAGAGTATACACTCACCGGCCACTTTATTAGGTACACCATGCTAGTAACGGGTTGGACCCCCTTTTGCCTTCAGAACTGCCTCAATTCTTCGTGGCATAGATTCAACAAGGAGCTGGAAGTATTAGGGTTGAACAATTAATATAAATGTTCAATTCTCTAGTTGCCTACTCCTGGCCTAATGGATATTGATCATGTGCACTAAAGAAATACACCAGACACAGTCAGCTGTAACTCTCCTTGATCAATGTATGGCTCAGCTCCAAGAAGAGATTTATTAGTCAAACACAATGTTATATATCTCCTGTAAGGGGGCTCGGTTAGTTCTAAAATGGGAGTGATCGGATGTATTCCATTGGTTAGTGGGTTGGGCATGAGCAAGTCCATGGGCGGATCCATGAGGTCATCAAGGTGGGTTGGTCCGTGAGGTCATCAAAGTGGGCGTCACTGTGGGTGGATCCATGAGGTCATCTGGGTGGGCGTCATCTTGGATACCAGACCGCATGGTCTGCTAAAACAGGAAATGGCGGCCATCTTCAGTGTCTTCATTGTTCATCTTGGATACCAGACCGCATGGCTCTGGTACAGGAGATGGCAGCCATCTTAAGTGTCTTACTTTGTCTGAGGAAAACTTATGTAAGGTTAAACAATACATGTTATGGGTTACTTCTCTCAATTACCTTATGTGTTGAGGTTAATTAAGTATTTGATCTTATGGCTCTCCTCAACAGTCCCCCCTAAATACTTTATTAACCTTTTCTTTTATCTTGATCCCACCGTGGTTCCCTAACCCATCGATGTTAAGTGTTATTATGACATCAGAGGCTTCATGACAATATGGATGCTATAGACACCAGAGAATGTGTGACTAATTATGGGTATACTGAGGAGGTATATCGGAGCGTGTTACCAGTGTCCTCGGGACTTCCCAACCTGCTGGATCTATTACTCTCCAATCTCCCATCTCCATGGTTACTTAGAGTAAAATACACATGTGCGACTAACCCTGTTGTACACATCCTAGATCCGACCGTCTTGCCCGGGAGGGGGAATTGGAGTTTTCACCAGTTTGAGACAAGTTTTCCCTTGTGGAAAACCTCCCTTTGTAGCTGGACTTTGACAAGCAGGTCAGATCCTACTCTGTCCCTAACTGTCTAACAAGTTTATAATGTGAGAGATGGATCCAGGAGGCGCTCAGCAACCCTGACTGAAGTAGGAGTAGTCAGGAGCACTTGGTAGGGACCCTCAAATCTCGACTCCAGGAATGTCTTTCTGATGAACGTCTTTACCAGCATGTAGTCACCAGGTTAGAAAGTATGGGTACCGTCACTGGAATCTGGACCTGGAATGGATGATAAAACTTGTACATGTGTTATTGGCAGTTCTTTAGTAACAACAATTACATATTTTACAAGAGTATCACTTCCTAAGGCTAGCTGTTGTGGAAAATATTGACCCAATCTTGGAGGCCCCCCAAAAAGAATCTCGTATGGTGTGAGTTTAATGGGACCCCTTGTAGTGTTTCTGACTGAGTATAAGGCAACGTGCAAAATGTCTGTCCCAAGTCTGACCTCCTAACTGGCTTTCAGTATTTTATTTTTCAAGGTGCCATTCAGTGTTTCTACTTTCCCACTGCTGTGTAGGTGATATGGAGTATATAAACCCAAATCCGCTCCCACTAATGTTCATAGTTCCTTAGACAGTGCTGCAATGAACGCAGGTACTTGGTCACTCTCAATTACCTCTGGGACCCCATATCTGCAGACTACTTCAGTCATCAGTCTCTTAACAGTCACTCTGGCAGTCATGTTGGTTACTGGATAGGCTTCGGGCCATCCTGAGAACATGTCAGTCACTACCAGTACGTACTCGCACTTCCCTACTTTTGGCATTTGAATACGATCGATCTGAACTCTCTGAAAGGGATAGTGGTTTAGCCAAATGTTTCTGAGGCGGTGCTGGATTGCATGTTGCACACACAAGGCAGGACTTGCAATATTTTTGGGTGACAGTAGAAATCCCAGGTGCCATGTAGGTCTTCCAAATCAGGTCATTCATCCGATTCTTGCCTCTGTGGGTGATACCGTGTGCCCATTCTGTCACTGAAGGGTACAGATTACGGGGTAGACCTTTGTGTTCACCCTCCAGACTCCATCTTCATCTTTTTTTAGTTCCTCCTTCTTGCCATGACTTCTTTTCATCATCTGATGTCTTGTCTTGATGTAGATGGATAATCCTCATAAGAGAGGCTTTAGTCCCTTCTTCAGTGTCTTGTGAAACGTACATCGCTGCTTTCTCTTTCCTAAATGGATCCACAGCATAGGTTTTTTCTGTTTTGTCAGCAAAGAAGTTCCCCCTTGCTTCTGGAGAATCCAATCTCCCGTGAGCTTTGATCTTGATCACTGCAACCTCTGAAGGTAGATTCAGAGCGACCACAAGTTCTTGTATGATAGCAGCATGTTTTACAGGAGTTCCACTGGACGTTAGGTATCCTCTGGCTGCCCAGATACTGCCGAAGTCATGAGCCACTCCAAAAGCGTATCTTGAATCCGTGTAGATGTTGACCACCTTCTCCGTCGCTTCCTGACAAGCCAACGTCAAAGCTTTAAGTTCCGCTTCTTGTGCAGACATGTGCGGTGGTAGCGATCCAGCTGAGATGACCTGGTCATGTGTAACCACGGCATACCCCGTATGGAATCTTCCTGTTTTATCTGCAAATCTGGAACCATCAGTGAAGAACGTCAGGTCAGCATGTGGGAGTGGGTCTTCAGACACGCTTTTCTGGGAGGCTACTTCTTCATGCATTTGTTCGAGACAGTCATGATCCTCTGAGTGTGTAGAGGCATCTTCTCCGAGAGCATCAGTATCATCCACATCCCCCCTGGAAAGAGGAAGCAGCGTGGACAGTTTGAAGATGCTGCAGCGGACAAGAGTGACATTATCCAGAACCAAGAGCGAACATTGGAGTCTCATATGATGCTGCACCAACAGATGTTTAGGTTCCAACAAAGCAATTATGTCGTGTGGAGCCATTAAGAGAACTGGATGTCCTCAGATGATATCAGAAGTTTTATCCAGAAGCATATGTGCAGCATGAACAGCTCTGAGGCAAGTCGGGGAAGCTTGAGACACAGAGTCCAGGCGGGCAGAGTAGTAGCCGATTGGTCTTGTTCTTCCCCCATGTTTTTGTGCTAGGACTCCGAAAGCATGTCCTGCTACTTCATTGACAAACAAGTAAAAAGGTAGTTGATAATTTGGGATTCCAAGAGCTGGTGCAGACTGTATGGCCTGTTTAAGAGCTTAGAAAGCTTCCACGGATTTGGTACATAGTGGAAACGCTGACGTCTTGAGGTCATCGTACAATGGCTGCATCAGCTTTGAGGCATCTGGAAACCTTTGGCAACAATAATAATTGATAGGTCAGCCAACTCATCCGAGGCCCTTGTCTTAGGTTCTTGGCAGAACTCAACACCAGAGTCCCATGTCTCGTCATGCTCCTGTAGAAAGGCATCGGCTGTTTTTCTGGATCTAGAACTTGGTTCAACAGAGTAGCAGCGTGCCGGGGTGTAAACTTGACACAGATGGTGGGCTCCTCAGACATGAGCATTGGCACTGTTGGCGGTGGCACCTGAAGCGGGAGTAGAGATGTAGTCCCTTGTGTATGAGGAGCCGGAGGAGGTAACAGTCCTGGAATGAAGGGCTCTATTTGGGCAGCTCCAGTATCATGGTATGGGCTCCAGGTGACGCAGGCAGTCTTAAAAGCTTTAACAGTCCTGTCCTCATTAATGCGAGTTATTGCTGCACGAAGTTGTTGAGCACTAACGTCTGGATGAATAGGGTCATAAGTAGGGGTCACAGCATGTATGATCATTCTACACAGGAGATTGCCAGCTTTAGTCACCGCTATGTCCCCAACAGCTATCTGACCACGTGACTCAACAATGATTTGACTGTCAGCTTGAATAGTCGCCCCTCCTGCTTCCACTATAGCTCTAGCTACACCTCCATTGTGCTCTAACCGAGAATTGGCAGCATTAACAATAGCGTCTGTCTCCAATGTTGTTATGTCACCCTTTCCCACCACTAACAAGGGTCCCTCAGGAAGTTCTTTTTCAAAAATAGGTTGCCAACATTCCCTCCCCTTTGTGCTTCCTGTGCTATTGGTATCCCCCTCCCACATTGAGCCCCCCCTTGATACAGTCGCCACCGTCCCATACAGGTGTGCGCTTGGCTGCGAGACAGCCCGTGAGGTACTGGGCATAGGGTTATGTAGGCTGCGTGAGAGTGCTGTTGTGGAAGCATTGGGAGGAGAGGCCGCTGCTTGGAGCATCTCATGTGGGTGTGCGGCTAAATTGGCAGTGGAAGTGACAGTAGAAAGGGTAGGTGCTGGGGACGATCCAGGTAGGAGGACTACTGGATTCACAACAGGAGTGATAGAGGAAAGGGTTGGTGCCCCATTGGAAACAACAGAGATAGGAAACATGGGTAAAGCCTGTTCACTTCCCGAAGGAATATAGTATTGGCCGTTAGTGGTCATTACTGGGTAACAAGGATTTGGTGATGTGGCGTGTAGCCTTAATCTGAGATGTTCACCACCAGGAGCAGCACATTCGCCATCCACAACATGGCTGCCTTCAGAATTAACACCTTTGCCATCCACAACATGGCTGCCGTCAGAATTATATTTACCACCACCAAGATGGCTGCCGTCAGAATTATATTTACCACCACCAAGATGGCTGCCGTCAGAATTATATTTACCACCACCAAGATGGCTGCCGTCAGAATTATATTTACCACCACCAAGATGGCTGCCGTCAGAATTATATTTACCACCACCAAGATGGCTGCCGTCAGAATTATATTTACCACCACCAAGATGGCTGCCGTCAGAATTATATTTACCACCACCAAGATGGCTGCCGTCACATTTAGCACCTGGCTCTGGGCCACCATTTTGGCTGCTATCACATTTAACACATTGGCCATTAGCAAAATGGCCACCATTACATTTACCACATGGCTCTGAGCCACCATTTTGGCTGCTATCACATTTAACACATTGGCCATTAACAAAATGGCGACCATTACATTTACCACATGGCTCTGAGCCACCATTTTGGCTGCTATTACATTTAACACATTGGCCATTAACAAAATGGCGACCATTACATTTACCACATGGCTCTGAGCCACCATTTTGGCTGCTATTACATTTAACACATTGGCCATTAACAAAATGGCGACCATTACATTTACCACATGGCTCTGAGCCACCATTTTGGCTGCTATTACATTTAACACATTGGCCATTAACAAAATGGCGACCATTACATTTACCACATGGCTCTGAGCCACCATTTTGGCTGCTATTACATTTAACACATTGGCCATTAACAAAATGGCGACCATTACATTTACCACATGGCTCTGGGCCACCATTATACGGTGGTGGCCGCTCACAGGATATATTTTTGTAATACACATAGGTCAAAACTCTACCTCTTTTTTTCCTTTCCTCCTCTATCCAATTTTCTCTATACAGACTTTCAGAGACTCTTTCCCATGCCCTAGCAGTAGACAACAATCCATTATCTTCTAGGATACCTTTTCTTTCTTTCAAGACAAGCTTCCAGTCCAGGGGCTGCAACCTTCCCCCTTCTGGCATTCCACACAACTTCATAAGCTTTTTACATTGCTTAATATGACTCTTCCCTTCACGAGTCGCTACTAATGTGCATGAGTCTAACTTGCCATCTGAATTTGGCTTAGTGCCTATACGGCAGAACTGCATTAATTTCTCCATCTTTCTATAGATATATATCTATCTATCAAGATAACAAACACCAAACAAACAATAAGACGGGGGAGATGACTCAAACCTGAGATTCTAAAGGGAACTGAGTCTGCAGTACCCAGTTCCTATTGCTTCTTGTCACGTGGTCCCTGTCTGACTTCCGTGCTCCGTACTTTACAAACCAATTATTCCCTACTTTGTCAAATTGCTCCCTAACTTACCGGTCCCCGTGCAGAGTCACTCACTCGATGTCACGGGGCAAAAAAAGGAAAACTATAAATTTAATTGGCTCAAACTGAGTCAATCACTCCAAGTTTCAATGAGCCGCTACACAATTTATTATGCCCGAACTGAGCCAATCGCTCCAAGATTTACCGGGTCCCCCTAGGCCGAGTCAATCACTCAAGGTCCTAGTCCTCATGTACAGAACTGAAAATCTTATCACAGGCGACAACCGTATACCACAGACAAAAATTATTTTTTTATTTTTATTTTTTTTTTTTTTTTACACTTGCTTTCTTTCCTTCTTTAAAAACAAAACCTGTTTTTCTCGTCCTACCACATGCTTTTCTTTCTGTAAACAAACCTGTTTATTCTTTCCTAGTAACCTGCTTTGTTCCAAACACAATGCTTTTCTTTAACTACCAGTACATACCCTGTTTTTCCTGTTTTATCACTTGCCTGTAGCCCTCTGTAAACACTTCTATTTGTCATCTCCCCTCTTCACAACATGTAACAGGCAGTAGGCAACTAAAATATGTGACGGTTCTTGCAATTAAATGACCAGCAGCGGAGATACCCTTTCTGCCGTCTTACAGATACCAAGAAAACCGGACACGGTCAGGCAATCTGCACAGGATACCCCGAAAGACACAGGTAAAGACTACAGATTATAAAAAATCAGCAGACTTACCGTGTTCTGTTAAAGAGGTGATCAGTCTCCAGATTCGGGGTACTCAGTGCATCCAGCCGTTCCACCCGCCGGTTTTACAGGGTTCAGGACTCTCCTCTGCTGGCCCCACGTTGGGCGCCAAATATTAGGGTTGAACACTTAATATAAATGTTCAATTCTCTAGTTGCCTACTCCTGGCCTAATGGATATTGATCATGTGCACTAAAGAAATACACCAGACACAGTCAGCTGTAACTCTCCTTGATCAATGTATGGCTCAGCTCCAAGAAGAGATTTATTAGTCAAACACAATGTTATATATCTCCTGTAAGGGGGCTCGGTTAGTTCTAAAATGGGAGTGATCGGATGTATTCCATTGGTTAGTGGGTTGGGCATGAGCAAGTCCATGGGCGGATCCATGAGGTCATCAAGGTGGGTTGGTCCGTGAGGTCATCAAAGTGGGCGTCACTGTGGGTGGATCCATGAGGTCATCTGGGTGGGCGTCATCTTGGATACCAGACCGCATGGTCTGCTAAAACAGGAAATGGCGGCCATCTTCAGTGTCTTCATTGTTCATCTTGGATACCAGACCGCATGGCTCTGGTACAGGAGATGGCAGCCATCTTAAGTGTCTTACTTTGTCTGAGGAAAACTTATGTAAGGTTAAACAATACATGTTATGGGTTACTTCTCTCAATTACCTTATGTGTTGAGGTTAATTAAGTATTTGATCTTATGGCTCTCCTCAACAGTAGCATTCCTCAGAGATTTTGGTCCATATTGACATGATGGCATCACACAGTTGCCGCAGATTTGTCGGCTGCACATCCCAAAGATGCTCCATACAAGGCAGGATGGATCCATGCTTTCATGTTGTTTACGCCAAATTCTGACCCTACCATCCGAATGTCACAGCAGAAATCGACTCATCAGACCAAGCAACGTTTTTCCAATCTTCTACTGTCCAATTTCGATGAGCTTGTACAAATTGTAGCCTCAGTTTCCTGTTCTTAGCTGAAAGGAGTGGTACCCGGTGTGGTCTTCTGCTGCTGTAGCCCATCTGCCTCAAAGTTCGACGCACTGTGCGTTCAGAGATGCTCTTAGGCCTACCTTGGTTGTAACGGGTGGCGATTTGAGTCACTGTTGCCTTTCTATCAGCTCGAACCAGTCTGCCCATTCTCCTCTGACCTCTGGTCAAGAGGTCAACAAGGCATTTCCGCCCACAGAACTGCCGCTCACTGGATTTTTTTTCTTTTTCGGACCATTCTCTGTAAACCCTAGAGATGGTTGTGCGTGAAAATCCCAGTAGATCAGCAGTTTCTGAAATACTCAGACCAGCCCTTCTGGCACCAACAACCATGCCACGTTCAAAGGCACTCAAATCACCTTTCTTCCCCATACTGATGCTCGGTTTGAACTGCAGGAGATTGTCTTGACCATGTCTACATGCCTAAATGCACTGAGTTGCCGCCATGTGATTGGCTGATTAGAAATTAAGTGTTAACAAGAAGTTGGACAGGTGTACCTAATAAAGTGGCCGGTGAGTGTATATTGTTTTATTTTCTATGGTGCCGTTAAGTAAATAAAGGGTGCTGGGAGTTTTATTATTTTTGATAATATAGGGTTAAGAACTACAGAAAGGTAGCTGCTAACTACCTGCTTGTTCTTCCCAATGCCGTTTTTTTGGCGTCTCAACCGATGTCATGCTAATTAACAGCTGCTGCTTAACTGGGACGGATGTCTACAGTGACGCCCATCAACAGACCAGATTGGAACAGCTGCTCTTTTGAGAGGTGAAATGAAGCAGGTAATCGGTGACTCAGATGGCCCCCGAGCAGAAAAAACAAGAAGTTGGCAACTACCTGTTAGTTCTTAGCTTCATGCAAAAAAATAATAAAAGTCCAGGATAGTGATGGGTGAACCTGTAGATGTTCAGGAGCTGGGGGTTCTGCCAAACATTTAAAAAGAGTTCAGGGATCAGTACCCTAACTCAAAACTCATTCAGATGAATTGGGGGTGCCCAAACGTCCATTGTTTGCCATGCTGTTGTCTGCACGACAGCGCGGGAATCACAGACACTGATCAGCAGTAAGATCATTACCTCCGGTCAGAGCACTGCGGTTCCCACGCTGTCAAATGACAGCATGTGAACTAGCAGTTGTGACAGGTGATAAAAAAAAAGCTTGCCACCGGTCACAGGCATCAGCTAATGAAAGTATTACTCTCATCGTCTTATTACACCTGCTCTCACTGATAGCAGAGTAGGCGAAGCTGATTAGAGTATTTATCAGCTGATGCCTGTGCAATAAAAAAATGGCTTGGGTTCCCCTTTATTTTTGATACCCAGCAAAGCTAAAGCTGACAGTGGCAAGTAAGGTAATAGTTGTGGGGCTGATGTCAGCTGACATCAAGCCCACAGGTTAGTATTGGAGAGGCGTCTATAAGATGCCCCCATACTAACCCCAATATCATATTGTTAAAAAAAAAAAAACACACAGCCAGAATATATTCCATTAATTGAAAGACACAGACTCCTTTATTTTAAATAACTCCCTACCCCATTTTACCCATTCACTAAATATAAAAAAGCAAAGTTATACTCACTAGGGTTGAGCGAAACGGGTCGGCCATTTTCAGAAGTCGCCGACTTTTGGCAAAGTCGGGTTTCATGAAACCCGACCCGACCCCTGTGTGGGGTCGGCCATGAGGTCGGCGATCTTCTGAATCTGGGATTTTTAGGAAGGAAGGCTGCCGGAAAGAAGCCGAGGGTGAGTATATACCTAATAGGAATATACTCACCCTCGGACGCACCCTGCTTCTTTCCGGCAGCCTTCCTTCCTAAGAATCAGCGCGTGAAGGACCTTAAGATGACGTCACGGCTTTGTGATTGGTCGCGACGGCCCATGTGACCGCCACGCGACCAATCACAAGCCGCGGACGTCATTCTCAGGTCCTAAATTCCTAGAAATTTAGAATTCTAGGAATTTAGGACCTGAGAATGACGTCCGCGGCTTGTGATTGGTCGCGTGGCGGTCACATGGGCCGTCGCGACCAATCACAAAGCCGTGACGTCACAGAAGGCCCTGGACGCGCTCATTTTAACCAAAGCAGGCCGCCGGTTCCCTCGGTAAGTTGCAGGGGCCGCCGGACAGGTGAGTATATCAATATTTGTTATTTTAATTCTTTATTTTACACTTAAATATGGATCCCAGGGCCTGAAGGAGAGTTTCCTCTCCTTCAGACCCTGGGAACCATAGTATCCCATTGCAGTGCATTGGGTTTCGTGTTTCGGCCGACCCCAACTTTTTTATAGGATCGGCCGATTTCACTCGACCCGACTTTTGAGAAAGTCGGGTTTTGTGAAACCCGACCTGATCCTATAAAAGTTAAGGTCGCTCAACCCTAATACTCACCTTTCCGCAGATAATCCATTGATGCCCATGGGCCACTGTAAAAGACCGATCTCCACACCAGCCAGAGCACACTGAAACAGAAGCGTGGTTAGCTCCTGCAGTGGGTAGCGCTGAAGTAAGAAAGCTGATGAACCCTGGTCACCTCACTTTGCAGAAATTTCCTGAACAAAACCGGACTTTTTCTGCAGGAAATCCGCATGCGTTTTTTACGCGTTTGTTTCGCTTTTTTCTGGAGCTTCCCAATGTGTTAAATAGCGGGAAATCCGCAAAATTAATGAACATGCTGCGTTTTTTACCGTAATGCTTTTTTTTTGCGGAAAAAAACGCAACATGTGCACAAAAATTGCGGATTGCATTCTATTAATAGGATGCTTAATGGATGCGTTTTTTCGCAGTTTTATTGCGAAAAAAAACGCAAAAAATCCGGAACGTGTGCACACAGCCTGAGAATTGTGGAATGCTGTTAGATTAGGTTATATTGTGTTATAATGCACTGGGTGACAAGAGAGTAACATAATGCTATGTATATAGAGGTCTCTAGTAATTCCACATGTAGCCGCCATGAATTAAGATCCAACAGCATAAGCAAAAAAAAAAAAAAGTATAACCCACAGTCTGTATAAGATGCAGTGTATCACAGTGATAAGTCAGGAGGCATAGCAGACAGAAGAAGGGGGAGAGGGTAAGGCTACTTTCACACATCAGGTTTTTGATTTCAGGCTAAATCCGGCAAATTTGCAAAAAAACGGATCCGGCGTAAATTGTGAAAAACTGATGCACCGGTTCCATTTTTAAGCTGGATCCGGCTTTCTTTACTTACTGCGCATGGATGAGAGAGAGAGAGAGATTCATTCATTCACACACCTGTTCCATGCGTTTATTGCCGGAAACGTCCCTTCTGGCTTTTTCGCCGCACAAAAAAAAACCTTGCAGTGAACGTTTTTTGTGTCCGGCGAAAAAGCCTGAGAGGACGGATCCGGCACAAAATGGATGAAACGCATGTCCTTCAGGCACAATCCGGCGCTAATACAACTCTATGGAAAAAAACCGGATCCGGTGTAAAAAAAAAAAAAAAAACGGATCAGTTTTTTACAAAAATTGCCGGATTGTGCCTGAAACAAAAAAAACTGATGTGTGAAAGTAGCCTAATACCCCCAATGCAAGTAAAGTACAACACGTCAATTGCAAATATTTTACACAAAAATACTCACCCAGCAGGCGAGTGTTTGCAATTTCCATGTGTTGTACTTTACTTACCCGAGAATTCCAGCGTAAACACCTTAATGCATAGCTCTCATCCTTTTAATAATGCCTGACTTACTGGAGAAGTAAACAATGAGGGGGTTTATTTTCTGAGTCCTTGCATGCTCTGGTTCTCCCTGGTGCTTAATATGGGTGCATCTTTCAATAGTTCCCTTAAAATTTAGGTGTAATGGAAATTTTTTGACGGTTATGGATTTTAGATACCAGGATAAATATGAAACATGTCCATGTGTTGGAGAACATGAAGTGGGAAAAGTTTATGATAAATACCTCCCACAATCCATCAGTTTAATCCTTTTTGAAAGGTTTCCTGCCGATATTAAAAATGTTTCTCTTTGTATCAGGGTACCGTAGCCAATCGGATAGCTTTCCAAGTTAACACACAAGCTGCAGAATGTCTAAAATCTTTTTAAAAGTTATATCGTTTGTATTGTCAAAAATCAACCAATAGAATAATCCTCTCCAAGTATGTAAGCAGGCATTCCTCACATGTACTTAGCCTGTCCAGCAGCCGTAAATCATGCAGCTGCAGTGATGAAAACTAAGTCTCCGAGCACTAACAAATACTCGGAGACCACCCGAGCATGCTCTGGGAAACCCAAGCAACGAGTACACTCGCTCATCACTAGAAACCCAAATAGGTCACACAGTAGGAAATTACATCCAATGTTCTATGCAGTATTTACACTAAATCATGCTGTCTTTTTATTTTTTATAGGATTCAATCATCCAAAGATGTGCGAACAAAGCCTTAGTTCATGCACACAGCCATGAACGAACAACCGAGAAAATTTGACTTGTCTTCCTCCCGGAGTCATCCTAGTTGCACCTTAACCACTCGTCTCCTAAATGGACACCAACCCTCTGATGTGATATGGCTCTTGCCAACTAGGAACCATTGGCGATATCAATTTTTTCTTCATATTGGAATCAGTAGGCGTTATGGGGGTTCACCTTTGTCTATATATATATCCCAATTGGGGCCGGAGTACTGATGAGAGAACTTGTTAGGCAAAAGTTCGCACGAATGTAGCATATTCAAAGTTGGACACCTGAGCATTTTTACTAAAAATCAGAAAAATTTGTTACATGATCGCTTTTCCACTAATGCTTTTGTTATGACTTTGGCTACGATAGTGGAGCTGTATGAGGAGCAGGGGGTAGGGGTGGAGACGGGACCCTTAATGAGGAAAGTGGGCGGGGAGGTCAGAAGAGCAGAACACTTTATTCTTAACTATGTGTGGCAATTCTGGCAGCCAATCAGGACACAGAACCCATCCACAATGTTCAGACACAAGCACTTGTGTCATTGGCTGCTGAAGTCACATGTCCCTCTCAATACAAAGGGTGGATATGTTGTTTTAGCTCCATTTTGTCAGTGTAGCTCAGAAAGGCCGCTCCTGGCTAGACGGTTAGGTAGTTGATAGTCAGTTTAGATACATAGGATCCTGTGCGGCCGTGAAATCGGCCTTCCAGCAGATCAATCGTTTTTGCCAATTGTGTGGGTCAAAACACCAGGGCACATTGGAGTACATAACTCTTTTATGCTGCTAATATTGTGCTTGAGCCAAGAGTCCACATTTGAGAGTCTAAGGCCTCTTTCACACTTCAGTTTTTTGGCATCAGTCTAAAACCGCCAGTTTCCTCAAATAACGGATCCGTCATTTTTTTTGGCGGATGTTATTTTCCCATAGACTTGCATTGGCGACGGATTGTGACGGATGGTCGTCAATTGGGCGGACGTTGTCTAGATATAGACGGACATTGAAACGTTTTTTGTCAACGCCGAAATGACGGTTCGCAGCGGATCCGTCGCGTCCGTCATTCCATAGAATGGCCGCCTATGGGCGACGGATCCGTCGCGACCGTCATTTCGGCGGATCCGTCGCCCCAATCCGTTTTTTCAATTGCGCATGCTCCAAAAAGTAGATACTTTTCCCAGACAACCCCCAAGTAACGGATCCGTCAAAAAAAACGGATCCGGTGGAACCGTTTTCTCAACAATTGTGATGGATCCGTCACCATGACGGAAGTGACTGACGCCAAACAACTGAAGTGTGAAAGAAGCCTAAATGGTTTGTTCTAATAGCGTGCTGCAGAAAGCAGGCTACGTTGCTGCACAAAAATATTTTGTGATTGTAATATTTTTGGCCAGGCAGGAGTCCACATTTGAAAATACAAATTGTTAGTGCTAATAGCGTGGTCCTAAACCAAGGCAGAGCTTGCCATCCACTGGAGCACGTTTTCTGGCCCTCATCTACAAGGCATACCGCTGTGCAGCTGCTAAAGGAAGGAAGTCAAATAGCCCATTCAGTAACAGAAGTTCTCAAAATGCTGCACAATTACTCACTGCAGCAAAACAAACCTACTTCTCATCTCTCACATCATTCCTGTCTCACAACCCAGAGCACTTATTCAGTACTTTCAATTCTCTCCTCCATCCCCCAGCTACCTCTCCCTCACCACTCATCTAAGCTGAAGACTTTGCCTCATTCTTTAAGCAGAAGATAAACATCAGGCAAAGCTTTTGCCTAAAGTCCCCACAGCACCTCCTAACTACTTAACTCTCCTCCTCCAAAACCAACTTCACCATAACGGAAGATCAACTTTCCTCACCAAATTACATCCCGCCACCTGTGAACTTGACCCAATCCTGTCCCCTCATTCCAACCCACCTCTTTAACCTGTCACTAACAACTAGTGTCTTCTCATGCTTCAAACATACCTCGATCACACTCATCCTCAAAAATATCTCCCTTGACCCATCTTTTGTGCATAGCCATTGCCCCATAACACTTCTCCCCTATTCCTCAAAACTACTGGAACACGTCCATTTTGAACGGACCTCCCACCTCTACTCCCTCTTTGACCGCTTACAATCTGGCTTTCGACTGCACCAGTCCACCGAAAGTGCCCTTACTCACCAACGACCTGCTAATCGCCACATCCAAGTGACACTACTTTGTCCTCCGCCTTCAACACAGTGGACCATTCTCTCTTGCTACAGACTCATCTCTAGGAATCACATATTTGGCCCTATCTTGATCTCCTCATACCTAACAGGCTGGACATTACGTGTCTCCCACTCACAGCACCTCATCCCCTATCTGTCGGTGTCCTTCAAGGTTCAGTTTTAGGACCCCTGCTCTTCTCCATCTACACCTTTGGCCTGGGACAACTCATAAGAGTCTCACAGGTTTCAGTATCACCTCTTTGCTGATGACACACAGATCTACCTCCCTGGGCCTAGTATCACCTCTTTACTAACTAGAATCCTACAATGTGTCCGCTGTTTTATTTTTCTTCTGTGTTAGATTTCTAAAACTTAACATGGATACAACCGAATTCATCAGCTCTCCTCCATATCCATTAAAGCTTCCCACTCTCCCCAGTCTCACAAGCTTGACTCTGAACTGTCATTCAAACCTGAGATCCAAGCCCCTTTCACATCCTGCAGACTCCAAACTATCTCCCAAATCTGAACATTCCTCAACCATGAATCTGCAAAAAGCATTAGTGCATGCCCTCATCATCTCCCACCTCGACTACTGCAAGCTCCTGCTCTGGGGCCTCCCTTCTAACACTCTCGAACCCCTCTAATCTATCCTAAACTCTGCTGGCCGACTAATCCACCGGTCAC
This sequence comes from Ranitomeya variabilis, assembly GCF_051348905.1. Classification (NCBI taxonomy): domain Eukaryota; kingdom Metazoa; phylum Chordata; class Amphibia; order Anura; family Dendrobatidae; genus Ranitomeya; species Ranitomeya variabilis. The sequence continues at coordinate 683,310,891 of NC_135233.1, forward strand.
CCGGCTATTCCATGGTTTCTCCCATCTCAATCCATGCCCTGGCTTCCCATTGCACATAGACTCAAGCTCCAAACCCTAAATTCAGCAAAGCCATCCAAAATCTGTCTCCTCTATACATGTGACAAGTCTCCTGGTACTTACCTGCATGCAACCTCTGATCCTCACAAAATCTCCTTCTCTACTCACAATCGCATACAAGATTTGTCCCATGTATCTCCCCTACTCTGGACCTCTACCCCCACACATCACTCACATATAGTGGAAACCTTCTAAAGGAACCTGAACACCTACCTCTTCCAACAAGCCTACAAACTACATGGTCAGGAATAGACATGATAGACGTCAGTATCCGTAGCGGTGGGATACCCAGGAGACTTGCTCAACTTGAGTTCAGATGGATTTGGACCCTCGGGACACTCCATCCATCTGGACTCAATGAAAATATCAGCTATACACCATTTTTGTGATCACTGGTCTAATTATAATAAAATGACACGCTATTTGATGCTGTAACTATGTTTTTAGTTTTAGCATGCACCTTGTTCGTCCAATGTTTCTTCCAGTGATGTGTCATTCGCCAACAATCCGACACAAAGAGCCAGCTCCCTGCTGTGAACGATGGAAGCACCCCAGTGAGAGCCACTAAAATCCCTGAATGGCTCTCACTGGCCAATCCCGGACTTTGGTAGGCGTAAACCCGCCCACCTGAGCAAAACTCCACCCACTCAATTTAATTGGCCCCTAGCAATGGCAGAGTTTCTGCGGTAGGTGGGCATGGTTTCAGGCACCTGAACACGCATTCAATAGGGATCCATTTAGGATTCAAAAAGCCATTTTGTGAGCCGAAAGAGTCGGCTCTTCTTGGTGAGCGGAGCCATGAAAGCTGGATCACCAAAAAGAGCCGACTGCCCATCACTAGTTCCTTCTACGTGACAGCAGATATATCTGGATGCACAAACAGAAACCTTCTGACAGACCTCACAGCATGATCTGTGATGCAAGATATTGTATTGGCTACATGTTGGAATACCCTTAATTTTTCCAAATGTGGCAATTAGTCACGTATTAGATCTGCTGCTGTCATATCTTTATTATCATATTTGATACACAATGTGTTTCTTTAACCCCTTAATGACAGCCAATACGTCTTTTAACTGACCTGAGATATATGAGAATAGCCTCCCCATACAGGTGACAATCTAGCAGCTGTCGGCTGTACACTATAGCTGACAACTTGCTGCATCAGCCACGATCAGTGTTTGCACCTTGCATATCTGTTTAACCCCTTAGATGCTGCTGTCAATAGTGACTACATCATTATAAATGGTTAACAGAGTGTGGGGGCTTCCTCTTTATCCCAATTGGTGCCCTCAGATCATGATCGTGTGGTCCTGATGTTTGCGATGGCTATTCATGACCAATTTGCGGCCTTAGAGTCTAACGGCTGTAGTAATCTGTTCAGAAGTTAGAGGCTTTAAGGTGGTAAAAATACACATTTTCATTCCTGTCATGCCACCTTGCATTAATTCCTGTAAAGCACCTGAAGAGTTAATAAACTACCTGACAGCAGTTTTCAATACGTCAGGGGGTGCGGTTTTTAAATTGGTATCACGTTTGGGGGTTTCCCAATATATAGGACCCCTAAAGTCACTTCAAACATGGATAAGTTCCTAAAAAAATAAATTTTGTAAATTTCCTTGAAAAAATGAAAAATTGCTGCTACATTTTAAATCCTCCTAAAATGCTAACAAACTAAAATAACATTTTATAAATGGTGCTGATGTAAAGCCGACATGTGGGAAATGTTGTTTATTAATGTTTTGCTGTGGTATGACTTTCTGGATTAAAGGGATAATTATTCAAAGTTTGAAAATTGCTAATTTTTTTACATTTTTCTCAAATTCCTGATATTTTTTATAAATAAACACAAAAGATATTGACTTAAATTTACCATTATCATAAAGTATAACGTGTCACGAAAAAACAATATCAAAATCACTGGGATTTGTTGAAGCGTTCCAGAGTTATTACCACATAAAGTGACACTGGTCAGATTTCAAAAATTTGGCTCCGTCACTAAGGGGTTAATGTATAGCTATTATGCAAAGGACCTTTCAGGTCATGCACTATGTGCAGCTACAGTTGTGCTCAAAAGTTTACATACCACCGCAGAATGCTTTGCTTTCTTGGCCTTTTCCCAGAGAATACGAATTATAACACCAAAACTTTCCTCCACGTGTGGTTGGGTGAAGACATTTTTGTCAAACTACTTTGTTTCCTCTTTTTAAATCATGACAACCCAAAACATCCAAATGACCCTGATCAAAAGTTCACATACCTCATTTCTTAATACCGTGTATTGCCCCCCCTCTAACATCAATGACAGCTTGAAGTATTTTTTGGTAGTTGTGGACAAAGTTCTTCATTTTCTCAGATGGTAAAGCTGCCCACTCTTCTTGGCCAAAAAATTCCTGGGCTGTCTAGCATGAACTGCGTGCTCAAGATCTCCCCAGAGTGGCTCAATGATCGAGGTATGTGTGATACTTGTTAATACTGATGTATTCCCCCTATGTGAAGCAGCGATTTGTTTCTTACCACCTATTAAAGAGATACCCATTATGTGTATATTAGCTTATGTGATATACTCCATATAATCACTTGCCCAGGTTTTTGCAGCATGAAATTTGACATCTCCCCTCACCAGTTGCGCATCTTAGGGTATGTGCACACGTTGCAGATTTACTGCGGATCTGCAGCATTTTTTTCTGTGCAGAAATGCTGCAGAACTGGAAGTGATTTACAGTACAATGGTGGCAGAGGTGTGGTGATGCTGCAGAGTGCACCTGTGCAGGGTCCCTTCCTCAGTAAACCAGCAGCAGAAATGTGGCAACGCCACAGCCTGGTCTCCATGGTGAACAGAATGCATCACCAGTTTCCCTGTGGCCATCTTCCTGAAGCTGTGGGCTGCTGAAGGTTTCAGGAAAATGGCTGCCGGAGGCCATGCAGGCACAGATTAGATCTCAGTGGCTACAGGAAAATGACTGCAGGGAAACTCGTGATGCACTTGGCTCTGTTCACATCGTACACCTGGCTGCAGCAGCCACATTCCTGCTGCTCCATGCTATGCTTCACCGCCAACACCAGAACTGCATCATTGCCCCAATTCTGAAGCTGCCGGCTTTGAGAGACCCTGCTCTACTCCCCACTGGCCCTCAGGTAAGATACCTTAAATTTAGTCAATAAGACAGAACCCCATCTTATAAAAAGTTTTCTGCTATTTTCAACCCCAGTGCACGTTATGGTCTGGTGTTGTCTGCCATATTTTTTCAGACTAGAAATTCTTTTTTTTTTAACCCCTTACTTACATTGGATGGGATAGTACATCCGATGTCAGTACCCCTGCTTTGATGTGGGCTCTGGTGGTGAAACTGCATCAAAGCCAGAACATGTCGGCTGTTTTGGACAGCCGACATGTGCCTGCAATAGGCATGGGTGGAATTGTGAGCCATCTGTGCATGTTAACTGGTTAAATGCCACTGTCGAACAGACACTGGCATCTAACATGTGCACTGACCCCTGTCATGTGATTGAGGTCATTGGCATAACCAGAAGTCTCATCGAGACCTAGATGGTCGTTGATGCTGGATTGCCATTAGCACCACCCTGTGGTTAGCACTCACAGCAATACTGTAATTCTGCTACATAGAGGCGATCTGAGCATCGCCTCTATGTAGCAGAGCTGTCGAGCTATGGCAGCTTCTAGCCTCCCATGAAGGCTATTGAAGCATGCCAGAAGTTAACTAAAGAAGATTTAAAAAAAAAAAAAAAAAAAAAAGTATATATTTTTTTTGCCCCATTCAAAATAAATTTTTCCCACAACAGAAAGACTGCATGTTTCCCTTGAAATATTGATTAAAATAGTCAAGCAACACTGCAGTCAGTTAGTCCCATAGGCTTTGAATGAAACAGCTCCACAAACATTCATGGCTAAGGAAGTATAGTAAGGAAGGCAAGGAGTGTATTAAAACCATATTAATGATACCCCTAGTGCTGTGCATATTTAGCCACAAGCATTCCAAGATGAACTAAGCCAAACAATATTGACGTTCAATACTTTTATTCAGATGTTCATTTCTTGCACTTGAAGTATTCTTCAATTACATCCTTGGCCTGGGATTCCTTGCCATAGTCCTAAGACAAGAATACGGTAGTTATTACAATGGGTATTGAAGCTAGCAACATCACACCATGGGTAGTATGGAAAACTTTGTAGCCATTTTTGGGGACCTTAGATGCCACATGAAGGCCCCAAGGCTCGTATGATGGCCTTAATCTTGCCATCATGTTTAAACACATTCTGCAAAACATCCAGTTTAGCAGAAGCTCAATAATGGCAAAAAAAATCTTTGACAACTATTGCCTAAAATTACATTTGTCCACTGGTGATATCGCCAAACACCACTACAAGTGCCAACATTTATAGTCACCTTGACAACCACACAGCTACAGCCAACCACCTTGCGGGGCTTGCCTTCTCTGTCGATTTTACAGAGTCCCACCCATTCACCTAGCTTCTTGCTGTCATCAACCTAAAAAGACAAAGACCAATCTTAGCAATCAACAGTAAAGATACAAAAATGTTAAATTAATGTGTGCTGCTACTCAGAAGAAATTGGGTAACATGTAGGCAGTTTTCCTCACAATATTCAGTAGAGGGAGCCAAGTAATCATCATGTGCAGCATCCAATGGGAATAGAGACCACTATGAAAGGACGCTCCATGACATGGTTTGGTATCCATTATATACTGTAGTACTCACCTTGATGAGATTGATCTGATGCTCAGCACACAGAGCCTCAACTAGCTTCACGTACATTGGCTCATCACAGTTGGAAGCGAGGACGCACAGGTGAGCTTGGCGTCTGCAATACAAGGGATCACGTTAATGGCAGCAGACCCCCTCCTCTTATCCCATTTATAAAATTGTGACTTCAGCAACAGGCTTGTCAGCTCTAAGTTGTCACTCATACAGAGTGAAGGGGTATCCGACATAACAAATCATCATTCAAGCACTGTAGCATATCAGCAACTTCAGAAAGTAACAAACTTAACAAGGTTTATTAATTTCTCATTTCAGTCTATTGTAAGACAATTTCAGGTGCAGGAGATGGGCTTTGTTTTTAGGAGACGACTACTTTAGGCGCTTTGTTGCTGCAACCTCACAGCACAATACAGCTGAATTGGGGTCTTAGTCCATGAGCCGGGCCAGATATCGGTACCACCCGGAGTGACTAATTTTCTTTGGTATTTTTAGGTAGATGCATGTCTGTAGTTTATTTTTTGATATGATAGCCCTTACATATACGTAGCTTATTAACCCCTTCAGCCCTAGGCCTATTTGTACCCAAGTGCCTAAGCCAATCTGACCTGTGCCACTTCATGGGCTAATAACTTTGGAACGCTTTCACCTATCCAAGCCATTCTGAGATTGTTTTCTCGTGACATATTGTACTTCACGTCAGTGCTAAATGGGAGTCAATATATTTTACCTTTCTATATAAAAAAATGCTAAATATTCGGAAATTTTGGAAAAATCGGCAATTTTTTAACTTTGAAATTCTCTGCTTTTTACAAAAATACTGATACCCCCCATAATAGTTATTAATTTACACTCCCCACATGTTTACTTCATATTGGCATCATTTTGAAAATGAAACCTTATTGTTTTACGACGTAATAGGGCTTATAGTTTTATGCGCAATTTTTCACATTTACAGCAAAACCCACTTTTCAAAGGACCAAGTCACTTCTGAAGTCACTTTAAGGGGCTTACATAACAGAAACCACCCATAAATTACCCCATTTTGCAAACTACACCCCTCAAGCTGTTCAAAACTCATTTTTAAAAACTGTTAACCCTTTAGGTGTTCCACAGGAATTTTAGCAGAATGAAGGCGAAATTTCAAAATTTCATTTTTTTTCCAGATATTACATTGTAATCCAATTTTACCTGCAACCTAGCAAGGGTTAACGGCAAACCCAAACTTGGTTACCCTAATTCTGCAGTTTATAGAAACACCCCACATGTACTCGTAAACTAAAGTATGGGCACACAGCATAGCTCAACACGGAAGGAGCGCTATGTGGTTTTTGGGTGGCGGATTCACTGGAAGAAATCTAGGGGGCCATGTCACATTTGAAGGCTGCCTGAGGTACACCCACAGTGGAAACCCCAAAAAGTGACCCTATTTTGGAAACTACACCCCCAAGGAATCTTTTAGGGGGTATAGTGACCACTTTGACCCAACCAGTGTTTCACAGTAGTTGGAAACACTTGGTTGAGAAAATGGAAAAAGTGCATTTTTTACATGAAGGTGTCATTTTAGGCTCATTTTTTTATTTTTAAGAGGTGTACCAGCAAAAAATGCACCCCACTATTTGTTCACCAATCTCTCCCGAACACAACAACACCCGATATGTTGTCGTACACTGCAGTATTGGGGAACGGCAGGCCTCGGAAGGGAAGGAGCGCCAAATGACTTTTGGAGTGCAAATTTTACTGGAAGAAATCTAGGGGGCTATGTCACATTTGAAGACACCCTGAGGTGCCCCAACACACGCACACACACTGACACATACACGTTCTGTGCTGAACAGGACTCTCCGGTCTTCTCTGCAGAGCTCCTATCTCCCTCTGTAGAGGCTGACACCTATTTCAGGATGCAGGCCTTAGAGATCTGTGTGTTGAATCCGGTGTAATCGCTGAAGGATCAGTGTCTGGAGTGATGGACGGCCGGAGGTACAACAGAGCAGTGAGACTACACAAGCTGGTCTATGAAGCACTTATGAGGCTTGCATGGAAAAACTTCCTTCCATGGCTAGAAGAAAACCATGCAAGGGACCTTCACCATCTGGATGAAACACTGAAGAACATCACAAACTTTCGCATCAGTGTGTCGCAGGGATCCTTCGAAAAGCTCTTGGATAATGAATCTTGCACACTTACCCTGAAGCTCTTTCAAGTTTATCTTGAGACCCTCAGAAATGAACAACTCTCAGCATTCTGGATGTCATACTTGGACATGGTCGAGACCATGCTGGCCCTGGTTCGAGCTTCAAGAGAAGGCAACTGGATGCTTCACCTAGGAGCAATCCGACAGATGATACCATGGTGTTTTGCCTATGACAAGGTCAACTATGCCCGATACCTAACCTATTACTATGCCACAATGTCTCGGCTGCCCATAGAACACCCAGAGGTCCATGAATACTTCATGCAAGGTGGCTTTTCGGTCCAGATCGGTAGCAAGAATCCTTTTGGACGAATTCCTGTGGACCAGACCATTGAAGAGACAATCAACAAAGACACCCAGACACCAGGGGGCACAAAAGGCTTCAGCCTCAAAGTTGGAGCTGTTTCCAGGTTCTACCTGACATCAGAGTACCGCAGTATGTACTTGAGGCAGCTGAGGGCCCTGGTAGGCCAACAATATACTGACTTCAGCCATTCAGACCTACAGGTGTCTAGGATTAGAAGAGATGAAGCCGATGTCCAATCTTTCGTTCAACTGCTGGAGACAGGTTGGGTGAACCCCTTCAACAAAGAGCATAATGGTGAACTTATCAGTTTGTCAACAGCGACTGTAGCACCACCAGATGTAGCCAAAGACCTTCAAGGGGCATACAGTATAGGAGAGGATGCATATCAAACATTCAAGGATGAGCGTTTGGGTACCGATAAGCCAACTACATTGTTTCATGACAAGATGACGAAGAACAAACTTAAAACGTTCTCTAACATCCAAATGAAGACACGCAGACAAGGTCTTGGCAAGGAGGTAATTTTGAAGGCTGACAGAAACCTATTTGGCCAGATGATACTTGTAGCTGAGAACAGAAAGCTACAAATGAGTGATGTCTTGACTCATCCCCTGGGTCCATTGCCATGGGCACTTGCCAATGGTGATGGGTCTATCCGCAAGACCAACAAGGCTGCCCTCGCAAGGGAGTTGGAGAGGAATGCTCGTCCTGCAGAAGTGATCCCCGAGCCCTCTGCAACCATCATTGATGGGATGAGCCTGGTTCAGAAACTGAAGGGAAACAATGCAACATTTGGCCAGCTAGCAGGCACAGCAATGAGTCGCGCTATCCATGAGGGTGCTAAGAGCAAGCGCATTGATATTGTCTTTGACGTCTACAAGGAGACATCCATCAAAGATACAGAAAGAGTCAACAGATATGAAGGCACAGGGATCCATTTCAAGAACATTCAACATGGGCACAACATCCAGCAGTGGAAAAAGCTTCTAAGTAGTTCCTCCAACAAGGCAAGTCTCATAAAGTTTCTGGTAGAAGAATGGAAGGCGAAACACCACAGGGAGAAGCTTGAGGAGAAGGAGCTGTATGTCACATGTGAGCAGCTCTGCTTTAAGATCACCAAAGAACAGTGGGAAGAGGCTGCTGACCTTAAGTCAAATCAAGAAGAAGCAGACACACGCCTCCTTCTCCATGCTCTTCATGCAGCAGAATCTGGTTACAAGTCGGTCATCATCACTTCGGAGGATACTGATGTCATGGTCCTGTGTCTGGGCATGTGCCACAAAATCCCATCCCACCTGTTCCAGAAATGCGGTACACAGAACCGGACAAGATTCCTGGATATCACCACTCTGAGCCGAACATTGGGAGGCAGCGTATGTGATTCATTGATTGGTATGCATGCATTTACAGGCTGTGACACCGTCAGTGCATTCGCTGGCCGTGGGAAGATGACGACACTCAAGCAGTTGAAGATGAACAAGACATACCAGGATGCCTTTCAGGAAGTTGGTCGTTCATGGGAAGTGTCTACCGAACTTTTTGAGAAGTTACAGGAAATCACCTGCCACATGTACCTGCCAACTACCCAAACAACTGAGGTAAACAGGCTCCGTTATCAGCTGTTCTGTGCCAGACGTGGAGTGGTAGAGTCAAGTCAACTCCCTCCTTGCCAGGACTGCCTTTTCATGCATGCACTGCGTGCAAACTACCAGGCTGCGATCTGGAGGAGAAGTCTGCAGAGCCAGCCATGGGTTGCAAACCCAACAGACTGCGGTTGGATGATAGATAACGACGGAAAGCTTGTTGTCAAGTGGATGCAAGGGGCACCAGCACCAGAAGCTATTATACAGCTACTGTCCTGCAAGTGTGTGCGGTCATGTGAACTTCCTCAGTGTACTTGCCTCAGCAATGGCCTGAAGTGCACAGACATGTGCAGATTACAGACATGCCAGAACAAGGGTACTGAAGACGAGCCAGTAGAACAACAGTCAGATTCAGAGTCCGATGTTGAAGATATTATGGAGTAACATATATATATATATATATATATATATATATATATATATATATATATATATATATATATATATATATATATATATATATATATATATATATATATATATATATATATATGCACATGACATGTTCAGTGTGTATTTACATAACTTGGATTAAATTTTGTTACAAATACTACATCTAGTCACTCCGGGTGGTACTGATATCGTCATATTTGGTTCTTGGCTCATGCTAAAATTCCTGTGGAACACCTAAAGGGTTAACAGTTTTTAAAAATGAGTTTTGAACAGCTTGAGGGGTGTAGTTTGCAAAATGGGGTAATTTATGGGTGGTTTCTGTTATGTAAGCCCCTTAAAGTGACTTCAGAAGTGACTTGGTCCTTTGAAAAGTGGGTTTTGCTGTAAATGTGAAAAATTGCGCATAAAACTATAAGCCCTATTACGTCGTAAAACAATAAGGTTTCATTTTCAAAATGATGCCAATATGAAGTAAACATGTGGGGAGTGTAAATTAATAACTATTATGGGGGGTATCAGTATTTTTGTAAAAAGCAGAGAATTTCAAAGTTAAAAAATTGCCGATTTTTCCAAAATTTCCGAATATTTAGCATTTTTTTATATAGAAAGGTAAAATATATTGACTCCCATTTAGCACTGACGTGAAGTACAATATGTCACGAGAAAACAATCTCAGAATGGCTTGGATAGGTGAAAGCGTTCCAAAGTTATTAGCCCATGAAGTGGCACAGGTCAGATTGGCTTAGGCACTTGGGTACAAATAGGCCTAGGGCTGAAGGGGTTAATAAGCTACGTATATGTAAGGGCTATCATATCAAAAAATAAACTACAGACATGCATCTACCTAAAAATACCAAAGAGAATTAGTCACTCCGCTTGGTACCGATATCGTCAAATTTGGTTCTTGGCTCATGGACTATCTATTGCAACGAAAAGTAAAGTCAAGACTTTACCATTTACATACACAGTAGCCATGGTCCGCAGCACAGAGCGGATAATTATTGCTCAATGTGTCGCAGAAACTGTAGCCATAGCTTTAAAGTTACAGAATCTACCAGGGATGAAGGAACATTGTCTGTATCTGGTGTAGCTTTTAATATACTCATTAAAGTCACTAGATACCAGAGAACAGGCATTTCACCTATACAGCCATGCAGTTGATAGTTGTGCAACGTTTATCACTTTAATTGGCCCCATCTTAAAAGGCATTTTCTCATTGTTTAGATCAGGTTTGTGTTTTATAGGGTAAAGGCCCCGTCTCACAGCGACGCTGCAGCGATACAGACAACGATGCTGATCGCTGCAGCGTCGCTGTGTGGTCGCTGGGGAGCTGTCACACAGACAGCTCTCTCCAGCGACCAACGATCAGGGGAACGACTTCGGCATCGTTGAAACTGTCTTCAACGATGCCGAAGTCCCCCTGCAGCACCCAGGTAACCAGGGTAAACATCGGGTTACTAAGCGCAGGGCCGCGCTTAGTAACCCGATGTTTACCCTGGTTACCAGCGTAAATGTAAAAAAAACCAAACAGTACATACTCACCATCTGTTGCCCGTCAGGTCCCTTGGCGTCTGCTTCCTGCTCTGACTGAGCCGCCGTACAGTGAGAGCAGAGCGCAGCGGTGACGTCACTGCTGTGCTCTCACTTTACGGCGGCAGTCAGAGCAGGAAGCAGACGCCAAGGGACCTGACGGACATCAGATGGTGAGTATGTACTGTTTTTTTTTTTACATTTACGCTGGTAACCAGGGTAAACATCGGGTTACTAAGCGCGGCCCTGCGCTTAGTAACCCGATGTTTACCCTGGCTACCAGTGAAGACATCGCTGGATCGGTGTCACACACACACCGATTCAGCGATGTCAGCGGGACCTCAACGACCAAAAAAAGGTCCAGGCCATTCCGACACGACCAGCGATCTCGCAGCAGGGGCCTGATCGCTGGTACGTGTCACACATAGCGAGATCGCTACTGAGGTCGCTGTTGCGTCACAAAACTTGTGACTCAGCAGCGATCTCGCTAGCGATCTCGCTATGTGAGACGGGGCCTTAACATTTTAAATTTGCAGCCAATTCTAGCATTTGCCTCCCTTTATAGCAAGGCCGGAAATGCCTACAGGACAGTAGGAGAGAGTATGAAAGGGCTTTTGTCTTGTAGGCTGGATTGTGGACATTTATACAGCATCTTAGATTGCCGTGTATCAGGGCTGAAAGGTGGTGGCCTTCTCACATGGGGCAAGCCTGGTGGCAGGTTCCTATTTAACCCCAGAGCTTTTTTCGGTTTTTGCCTTTTTCATTTATTGCGCCCCTCCTTCCCAGAGCCATAACTTTTCTTTTTCCCATCAATATGGCCATGTGATGGCTTATTTTTTGGGGGATGAGTTGGTACTTTTGAACGACACCACTGGTTCTACCACGTAGTGTATTGGAAAATTGAGGGGGGGGGGGGGGGGGGGGGGGGGGGGAGTGCAATCCCACACTAGGTTCACTAAATGCTAAAACTGACCTGCCGTTATGATTCTCCATGTTGTTACAGGTTCATGGACACCAAATAAGTAGGTTATTTATTTTATCCAAGTGGTGAAAAAAAAAATTCCAAAAGTTTAAAAAAAATAAATGCGCAATTTTCCGAGACCTGTAGCGTCTCCATTTTTTGTTCTCAGGTTTTGTGAGGGCTTATTTTTTTGCGTGCCAAGCTGACGTTTTTAATGATACCACTTGTGCAGATATGTTTTTGATTGCCCGTCATTACACTTTAATGCAATGTCGCAATGACAAAAAAAGTAATTCTGGCGTTCCAAATTTTTTTCTCGCTACACCATTTAGCGATCAGGTTAATGCTTTGGGCGATTCTGAACACGGCGATACCAAATGTGTAGGTTTGATTTTTTTATTGTTTCATTTTGGACGGGGCGAAAGGGGGTGATTTAACTTTTATTTTTTTCATATTTTTAAAAACATTTTTTTTACTTTTGCCATGCTTCAATAGCCTCCATGTGAGGCTAGAAGCTGGAACCACTCAACCGGCTCAGCTAGATGGCAGCGATCATCAGATCACAGGGGGGCGCTCACAGCAGGCCGGCATCAGTAACCGTAGAGGTCTCAAGGACTTCTATGGTTACCATCCTGATGCATCACTGACCCCAATCATGTGACGGGGTTGGCGATGCGCTCATTTCCGGCCATGCGGCCGGAAGTGGTAGTTAAATGCCACTGTCAGGAGCATTTAACAGGTTAATAGTGGCAGGTGAATTGCAATTTCACCCACCGCTATAGCGCACACGTCAGCTGTACAAAACAGCTGACATGTTGCGACTTTGATGTGGGCTCACCGCCAGAGCCCACATCAAAGGGGAGACATAACATGCACCGTACTAGTACGGCACATGTTGTGAAGGGGTACTTCCATCCAAGATAGATTTTTTTTTATTTTTATATGGACCCATCACCTCACATTCTAATAAGGGTATGTGCATACGATCAGGAAATGCTTCGTACTTGTGCAGCATCCTGATGTAACAGTATAGTGGATGGGATTTCAAGAAATACCATGCCCACTATGCGTCCACAGACTCCTGCGATCACCAGCGGAGACTGACATGCGGCATGTGTCTCAAGACTGCCGCATGTAGTTTTCTCTTGCGGAGATGCTCAGCCTCTGCAAGATAAAATTCACCCGTACAATGTAGTGAGGCGGTGAATCTGCACGGTTCAATGAACACAAGCGGAATCACCTGCGTTCAATAGCAAGCAGCAGACATGCACTGTGTCCAAAGCACTGCCGATTACTGATCGTGTGCACATAGCCCAAAAAGCCAAGTACAGCTGCAACATCACCTTGACCACTGCAGCCAATCACTGAAAGTGCAGCTCACATCGGCACTACATGGGTAGAGCTCAGTTGCGCTGATGCAGCCATGTAATGGAAACCAGGACATCAACCCCGCACTAGACCCCAGGAGGATCAGTAAACCATAAAATAAACTGAAGGAGAAAGCTCTACATGGGACGAGTCCATTAAAGGGAACCTGTCACCCCCTCAGGCATTTGTAACTAAAAGCCACCTTGTACAGCACTAATGCTGCATTTGGACAAGGTGGCTTTTAGTTATGCTCCTTGCACACGGTGAAACACTTATAAAATGTGCCCCCTCATACCGTGAAATCGCCAAGGAGGTGGGACTTTCCTTCCTAATCAGATGCAGCACAGCTGTCATTCCTACCCCCTTGGCACCGCCTCCTCAGCGTTGTTTGAATCTGTCCCAGAGCCTGTGCTGTTATGCGTGATCCCTTGGACATGCGCAGGTAGCACTGCCCGTCTTCGGACATCATTTAATGTCAGGCTGACTGCCTGTGTGGCGCGCTGCCTGAGATCCCGCCCCGCAGTGTCTTCTGACTTATTCGCCGTGGCATGCGCTTAGGGATCAGCTGACGTTGAACAGTCTGGAGGCAGAGGGAGATCAGTGAGGCGAAGATATGCACTGCACATGTCCATGAATCCCAGCCCTGCAGTGTGAATTCACGGTGGCGATTTCACAGTATGAGGGGCACATTTTACAAGTGTTTATTTCAGCGTGTGCAAGGAGCTTAACTAAATGCAGCATTAGTGCTGTACAAGGTGGCTTTTAGTTACAAATGCTGCATTTGGACAAGGTGGCTTTTAGTTATGCTCCTTGCACACGATGAAATAAACACTTATAAAATGTGCCCCCCCATACTGTGAAATCGCCCCCGTGAATTCACACAGCGGGGCTGGGATTCATGGCCTTGCGCAGTGCATATCTTCGCCTCTCACTCATCTCCCTCCGCCTTCTTCAGACTGTGCGGCGTCAGCTGATCCCTAAGCGCATGCCACGGCAAATAAATCAGATGACTGTGGGGCGGGATCTCGGGCAGCGATTTCATGGCATGAGGGGGCACATTTTATAAGTGTTTATTTCAGCGTGTGCAAGGAGCATAACTAAAAGCCACCTTGTCCAAATGCAGCATTGGTGCTGCACAAGGTGGCCCTTAGTTACAAACGCCTGGGGGGGGGGGTGGTGACAGGTTCCCTTTAAGAGGTCATCACCACAACAGAGCTCCCTCCCTGCTCACAGGCATCTGCACAGGTAACATTAAAGGGAACCTATCACCCCGTTTTTTAAAGATTAAATAAAAATAGTGTGAAATAGGGGCAGAGCTGGGCTTTACATTAGTGCCTTTTTGTTGCCTTTATTCCCCCGTTAGGCTGCCGAAATACCTGTGTGAAGTAGCCGTTTTGTCCTGTCACTCAAGTTGGTCAGGTCGGATGGGCGTGGTTACAGCGCTTTTTTCCCTCAGAATCCTGCTCATCATTACGTTGGTGGCGTAGTGGTGTGCGCATGTCCAAAGCGAAGATCCACTGCCCAGGAGATTCAAAACAGCGCGGGCTTCGCTATTCGCTGTTTACCGGTGGGCGCGGCCATCTTTCCTGTGGCTGCGCGTGCGCAGATGGAGCGCTCTGCTGCCCGGGCTTCAGGAAAATGGCCGCGGGTTTCCACGCGTGCGCAGATGGAGATCGCGGCAGCCATTTTCCTGAAGCCCGGGCAGCAGAGCGCTCCATCTGCGCACGCGCGGCCACAGGAAAGATGGCCGCGCCCACCGGTAAACGGCGAATAGCGAAGCCCGCGCTGTTTTGAATCTCCTGGGCAGTGGATCTTCGCTTTGGACATGCGCACACCACTACGCCACCAACGTAATGATGAGCAGGTTTCTGAGGGAAAAAAGCGCTGTGACCACACCCATCCGACCTGACCAACTTGAGTGACAGGACAAAACGGCCACTTCACACAGGTATTTCGGCAGCCTAACGGGGGAATAAAGGCAACAAAAAGGCACTAATGTAAAGCCCAGCTCTGCCCCTATTTCACACTATTTATATCTAATCTTTAAAAAACGGGGTGATAGGTTCCCTTTAAACAGGTCTTTGGTAGTGTAACAGCAGCCATTTTAATACAGGAACTACCTAAAAAAAAAAAAGTGTGTTTTGTTAAAGTAAAAGGCACATTTGAGGTAATCATACCTCCACAACCAGCTCTTTAGACATTAAGAACTTTAATGAACTTACTTGTCAAGAGCCTTGGCAGCTTCCCGGATCCCACGGGCCAGGCCGTCATGTATAAGTGCGGTCTTCAGCACTTCTTGAAGAGCGGTGTTAATATCCATTACACCTCCAGCAGAAATGCTGCAAGACAGAAACCATGCTGGGTACTGCAGCACCACAGATACAGCCCTGCCAAGGCACAAGCCCTGGTACCAGCAATGGGTGCCTGTAGGTTTAACCACTGAGGGGGAGAGCCATACAGGTAACAGGCAGGACAGGGGACCGAGGCCAGCCTCCACAGGGCACCGGCACAGCCGCCCGGCCTCACCACCGGCAGGTACAGCCTCCACAGGGCACCGGCACAGCCGCCCGGCCTCACCACCGGCAGGCACAGCCTCCACAGTGCACCGGCACAGCCGCCCGGCCTCACTAACCGTTACACCAGAGAAAAGACTCCAAGTTAAGTCTCAGTTCCACGCGCGGGACGGAGCACTATATCCGGGACTGGAGCCGGCGGAGGGAGACAACTAACAGACAATACACAGCGGGGACAAAACACACGGCCCCAGCACAGAGCCCGGCGGAGGGACACTCACCCTTCCTCGGCCATCCTTGATGTCTAATGGATGTTCGGCGTTACTCCGCTGTAATACAGACATAAAGGAGAAGCGTCAGCTGCGGTAATGGCGCCGCCCGTATTCCCGGACTCAGGGAAGGCGAGATGCCAAAGATAGGCGGCAGATTGTAAGCGGCGCGGACCAGCGCAGCCATTACTTACCCAACCTGCTCCACTGCATTCAGGAAAGAGAAAGCCATGCGCTCACGTCACGTACTTATAGTCAGCCAAGCGTAGCTCCGCCTCCTTACGTGAGGGCAAAGGCAAGAGATGCGTGCGTGGCTGAATGAGACTAGTCCGCCATGTTTGTTGCGGGCAACATCCACCTCACATCTGCATGTATGAAGACACAAGTGCAGAGTGTAGGGGATTCTCGTACGTGGAATTACTAGCAGCTCCTGTACACTAGTGTGTGCGCAAGTGGGAGAAGCCCATTATTAGTAATGGAAACTGCTGGCTGGTTCTTTAGCCTGAGAGAAACCTACAGCAGTGCATAGGACCTGTATACTGACACCCTGTTCACACATTGCAGATGTAGTCATTGTTTTGCATAACAGTTTTAGAGACAACGAGTATATGTACAGGATTTGTTCTCTTTACCAGTCCTGAATAGATTCACTAAAGTGGGAAGAGCAGGGGCACGGCATTGCAAACACTGACCTTCAAATCAAAACTTGCTGGCAGGCACAGACTCCACAGGGCACCGGCACAGCCGCCCAGCCTCACCACTGGCAGGCACAGACTCCACAGGGCACCGGCACAGCCGCCCAGCCTCACCACTGGCAGGCACAGACTCCACAGGGCACCGGCACAGCCGCCCAGCCTCACCACTGGCAGGCACAGACTCCACAGGGCACCGGCACAGCCGCCCAGCCTCACCACTGGCAGGCACAGACTCCACAGGGCACCGGCATAGCCGCCCAGCCTCACCACTGGCAGGCACAGACTCCACAGGGCACCGGCACAGCCGCCCAGCCTCACCACTGGCAGGCACAGACTCCACAGGGCACCGGCATAGCCGCCCAGCCTCACCACTGGCAGGCACAGACTCCACAGGGCACCGGCACAGCCGCCCAGCCTCACCACTGGCAGGCACAGACTCCACAGGGCACCGGCACAGCCGCCCAGCCTCACCACTGGCAGGCACAGACTCCACAGGGCACCGGCATAGCCACCCAGCCTCACCACTGGCAGGCACAGACTCCACAGGGCACCGGCATAGCCACCCAGCCTCACCACTGGCAGGCACAGACTCCACAGGGCACCGGCATAGCCGCCCAGCCTCACCTCTGGCAGGCACAGACTCCACAGGGCACCGGCACAGCCACCCGGCCTCACCACTGGCAGGCACAGACTCCACAGGACACCGGCATAGCCGCCCGGCCTCACCTCTGGCAGGCACAGACTCCACAGGACACCGGCATAGCCGCCCAGCCTCACCTCTGGCAGGCACAGACTCCACAGGGCACCGGCACAGCCACCCGGCCTCACCACTGGCAGGCACAGACTCCACAGGACACCGGCACAGCCGCCCGGCCTCACCACTGGCAGGCACAGACTCCACAGCACATCGGCACAGCCGCCCTTCCACACCACTGGCAGGCACAGACTCCACGGGACACAGGCACAGCCGTCCAGCCTCACCACTGGCAGACACCTACTCCACGGGACACAGGCACAGCTGCCCGACCTCACCACTGGCAGGCACAGACTCCACAGGGCACCGGCACAGCCGCCCGGCCTCACCACTGGCAGGCACAGACTCCACAGCGCATCAGCACAGCTGCCCGGCCTCGCCACTGGAAGGCACAGACTCCACAGGGCACCGGCACAGCCGCCAGGCCTCACCACTGGCAGGCACAGACTCCACAGGGCACCGGCATAGCCGCCCAGCCTCACCACTGGCAGGCACAGACTCCACAGGGCACCGGCATAGCCACCCAGCCTCACCACTGGCAGGCACAGACTCCACAGGGCACCGGCACAGCCGCCCGGCCTCACCACTGGAAGGCATAGACTCCACAGGGCACCGGCACAGCCGCCGGGCCTCACCACTGGCAGGCACAGACTTCACAGGACACCGGCACAGCCGCCCGGCCTCACCACTGGCAGGCACCTACTCCACGGGAAACAGGCACAGCCACCCGGCCTCACCACTGGCAAGCACCTACTCCACGGGACACAGGCACAGCCGCCCGGCCTCGCCACTGGCAGGCACAGACTCCACAGGGCACCGGCACAGCCGCCCGGCCTCACCGCCACCTCAGCAGCATAAAGTTTGCCAGACATGATACTCCGGTGCCTGCAGCTGAATTTCTGGCTGAAGCGAACACCTGTTGTAAGATGCACCTAATTCACCAAGTGGCGTGCATCTCTTGATGATTTAGGTACACTTTACTCCAGAGGGCACAGCGCCAATCTTAATGAATTGGGCCATTAGTCTTTCCAGAATATTTCCAGGTTTCAGGACCTACTGGTGCTTAAAACTTCAAAATACTGCCGAAATTTGTGTGTGAAATTGTAAGGAGATGGACATTCTGCCCACGTTTCCCTCTTGAAGAAACAAGTTTACTGATGTAAAATGTTATATGATGGAATGTGAACTGCGGTGTGTAGTGTGTGTAGTTTGACAATAGGGTTAGTAAGACTTAATGTTTGGGACTAGCCCAGAGTGGGAGGCACTAAGTTGAAGGGAAAGTGATCATTTCTTGTTAGACTGTCAGATAGGGCCTGGAGTGCTTACCAAGAGCACCTAAGGTCCAAGGTGAGTAGAGACACATACTGGGGTGTCCCTTAGTGAGAGGAGACTGAAGAAAAGGGATAGCGAGATCCGAAACAGAAGTGACTAAAAGACAGAGTGACCTTCACGAGACAGGTCCTGGGAGAGGACGCCTAGCCACAAGAACCAGAGTTTAGAACTCTTGAAGATAGCGGGCCTAAGTGGGACTGAGTGAATGAAATGAGTTAGGTGTCCCCAACGGGAATTCCAGAGCTTCAGCATTACCGGCCATACTGACACCCTAAAGGGAAGACGCAGGACAAGTATATTATTCTTTGTAAGCAGGACTGTAGTGTTAGGCTGCCGTCACACTAGCAATATTTGGTCAGTATTTTACATCAGTATTTGTAAGCCAAAACCAGGAGTGGGTGATACATGCAGAAGTGGTGCATATGTTTCTATTATACTTTTCCTCTAATTGCTCCACTCCTGGTTTTGGCTTACAAATACTGATGTAAAATACTGACCAAATACTGCTACTGTGATGGCAGCCTAAGAGCTGGGTTGTGGTGAAGTAGCGAGAAACAGTGGACATAAAGAACAATAGAGAAATGAAGGAAGGAATCTGTGTGTAGAAAATGCTGTTGTGAGGAACGGGTCCATGGACCAACTTAGCTGGAAAATCTGTATATGGGGGTGACTGCAAGACCTGGTTAGGGGTGGGCTGAGTATTTTACACATTCTATCCTTGCGTTTTCCCCTATATGCCTTTAACCCTTTTGTATGCCACTGTTTATTATGCACAATTTTGTCCTTGTATTAAACAAAGTTTTTGCTTTTCTTGTGATATGGTGCAGTTATTGTTTTGACAGCATGTGTATACAGGTCCTTCTCAAAAAATTAGCATATAGTGTTAAATTTCATTATTTACCATAATGTAATGATTACAATTAAACTTTCATATTATAGATTCATTATCCACCAACTGAAATTTGTCAGGTCTTTTATTGTTTTAATACTGATGATTTTGGCATACAACTCCTGATAACCCAAAAAACCTGTCTCAATAAATTAGCATATTTCACCCGACCAATCAAATAAAAGTGTTTTTTAATACCAAACAAAAAAACCATCAAATAATAATGTTCAGTTATGCACTCAATACTTGGTCGGGAATCCTTTGGCAGAAATGACTGCTTCAATGCGGCGTGGCATGGAGGCAATCAGCCTGTGACACTGCTGAGATGTTATGGAGGCCCAGGATGCTTCAATAGCGGCCTTAAGCTCATCCAGAGTGTTGGGTCTTGCGTCTCTCAACTTTCTCTTCACAATATCCCACAGATTCTCTATGGGGTTCAGGTCAGGAGAGTTGGCAGGCCAATTGAGCACAGTAATACCATGGTCAGTAAACCATTTACCAGTGGTTTTGGCACTGTGAGCAGGTGCCAGGTCGTGCTGAAAAATGAAATCTTCATCTCCATAAAGCATTTCAGCCGATGGAAGCATGAAGTGCTCCAAAATCTCCTGATAGCTAGCTGCATTGACCCTGCCCTTGATGAAACACAGTGGACCAACACCAGCAGCTGACATGGCACCCCACACCATCACTGACTGTGGGTACTTGACACTGGACTTCAGGCATTTTGGCATTTCCTTCTCCCCAGTCTTCCTCCAGACTCTGGCACCTTGATTTCCGAATGACATGCAAAATTTGCTTTCATCAGAAAAAAGTACTTGGGACCACTTAGCAACAGTCCAGTGCTGCTTCTCTGTAGCCCATTTCCTGCACACGCCTGTGCACGGTGGCTCTGGATGTTTCCACACCAGACTCAGTCCACTGCTTCCTCAGGTTCCCCAAGGTCTGGAATCGGTCCTTCTCCACAATCTTCCTCAGGGTCCGGTCACCTCTTCTCGTTGTACAGCGTTTTCTGCCACATTGTTTCCTTCCAACAGACTTACCATTGAGGTGCCTTGATACAGCACTCTGGGAACAGCCTATTTGTTGAGAAATTTCTTTCTGGGTCTTACCCTCTTGCTTGAGGGTGTCAATGATGGCCTTCTTGACATCTGTCAGGTCGCTAGTCTTACCCATGATGGGGGTTTTGAGTAATGAACCAGGCAGGGAGTTTTTAAAAGCCTCAGGTATCTTTTGCATGTGTTTAGAGTTAATTAGTTGATTCAGAAGATTAGGGTAATAGGTCATTTAGAGAACCTTTTCTTGATATGCTAATTTATTGAGACAGGTTTTTTGGGTTATCAGGAGTTGTATGCCAAAATCATCAGTATTAAAACAATAAAAGACCTGACAAATTTCAGTTGGTGGATAATGAATCTATAATATATGAAAATTTAATTGTAATCATTACATTATGGTAAATAATGAAATTTAACACTATATGCAAATTTTTTGAGAAGGACCTGTATATGTTTAATAGGATATACAGTTATATGAAAAAGTTTGGGCACCCCTATTAATCTTAAGCTTAATGTTTTATAAAAATTGTGTTTTTTGCAACAGCTATTTCAGTTTCATATATCTAATAACTGTTGGACACAGTAATGTTTCTGCCTTGAAATGAGGTTTATTGTACTAGCAGAAAATGTGAAATTTGCATTCAAACAAAATTTGACAGGCGCATAAGTATGGGCACCCTTACCATTTTCTTGTTTTAAATAATCCTACCTACTTTTTACTGACTTACTAAAGCACTTTTTTTTGTTTTGTAACCTCATTGAGCTTTGAACTTCATAGCTAGGTGTGTGCAATCATGAGAAAAGCTACTTAAAGTGGCCACTTGCAAGTTGTTCTCCTGTTTGAATCTCCTCTGAAGAGTGGCATCATGGGCTCCTCAAAACAACTGTCAAATGATCTGAAAACAAAGATTATTCAACATAGTTGTTCAGGGGAAGGATACAAAAAGCTGTCTCTGAACCTGTCAATTTCCACTGTGAGGAACATAGTAAGGAAATGGAAGTACACAGGTACAGTTCTTGTTAAGGCCAGAAGTGGCAGGCCAAGAAAAACATCAGAAAGGCAGAGAAGAAGAATGGTGAGATCAGTCAAGGACAATCCTCAGACCACCTCCAGAGAGCTGCAGCATCAACTTTCTGCAGATGGTGTCACTGTGCATCGGTCAACTATACAACGCACTTTGCACAAGGAGAAGCTGTATGGGAGAGTGATGCAAAATAAGCCGTTTCTGCAAGCACGCCACAGAGTCGGCTGAGGTATGCAAAAGCACATTTGGAGAAGCCAATTTCTTTTTGGAAGAAGGTCCTGTGGACTGATGAAACCAAGATTGAGTTGTTTGGTCATACAAAAAGGCGTTATGCATGGCGGCAAAAAAACACAGCATTCCAAGAAAAACACTTGCTACCCACAGTAAAATTTGGTGGAGGTTCCATCATGCTTTGGGGCTGTGTGGCCAATGCCGGCACCGGAATCTTGTTAAAGTTGGGGGACACATGGATTCCTCTCAGTATTTTATTATTATTATTATTATTTATTTATATAGCACCATTAATTCCATGGTGCTGTACATGAGTATCAGCAGATTCTTGACAATAATGTTCATGAATCAGTGACAAAGTTGAAGTTACGCAGGGGATGGATCTTTCAGCAAGACAATAATCCAAAACACCACTCTAAATCTACTCAGGCATTCATGCAGAGGAACAATTACACTGTTCTGGAATGGCCATCCCAGTCCCCAGACCTGAATATCATTGAACATCTGTGGGATCATTTGAAGAGCGCTGTCCATGCTCGGTGACCATCAAACTTAACTGAACTGGAATTGTTTTGTAAAGAGGAATGGTCAAAAATACCTTCATCCAGGAACTCATTAAAAGCTACAGGAAGCGACTAGAGGCTGTTATTTTTGCAAAAGGAGGATTTACTAAATATTAATGTCACTTTTCTGGTGAGGTGCCCATACTTATGCACCTGTCAAATTTTGTTTGAATGCAGATTGCACATATTCTGTTAGTACAATAAACCTCATTTCAAGGCAGAAACATTACTGTGTCCAACAGTTATTAGATATATGAAACTGAAATAGCTGTTGCAAAAAAAAACAATTTTTATAAAACATTAAGCTTAAGATTAATAGGGGTGCCCAAACTTTTTCATATAACTGTATTTTCCTGTTTTGTGTATACATTGCTCAAAATAATAAAGGGAACACTTAAACAACAGAATATGACTCCAAGTAAATCAAACTTCTGTGAAATCAAACTGTCCACTTAGGAAGCAACACTGTTTGACAATCAATTTCACATGCTGTTGTGCAAATGGCATAGACAGCAGATGAAAATTATTGGCAATTATCAAAACACACTCAATAAAGGAGTGGTTCTGCAGGTGGGGACCACAGAACACGTCTCAGTACCAATGCTTTCTGGCTGATGCTTTGGTCACTTTTGAATGTTGGTTGTGCTTTCACACTCGTAGTAGCATGAGATGGACTCTACAACCCACACAAGTGGCTCAGGTAGTGCAGCTCATCCAGGATGGCACATCAATGCGAGCTGTGGCAAGAAGGCTTGCTGTGCCTGTCAGCTTAGTGTCCAGAGGCCGGAGGCGCTACCAGGAGACACGCCAGTACACCAGGAGACATGGAGGGGCCATAGAAGGGCAACAACCCATCAGCAGGACCGCTACCTCAGCCTTTGTGCAAGGAGGAACAGGAGGAGCACTGTCAGAGCCCTGCAAAATGATCTCCAGCAGGCCACAAATGTGCATGTGTCTGCACAAACGGTTAGAAACCGACTCCATGAGGATGGTCTGAGTGCCCGACGTTCACAGATGGGAGTTGTGCTCACAGCCCAACACCGTACAGGACGCTTGGAATTTGCCACAGAACACCAGGATTGGCAAATTAGCCACTGGCCCCCTGTGCTCTTCACAGATGAAGGCAGGTTCACACTGAGCACATGTGACAGACGTGACAGAGTATGGAGATGCCATGGAGAGCGATCTGCTGCCTGCAACATCCTTCAACATGACCGGTTTGGCAGGCGGTCAGTAATGGTATGGGGTGGCATTTCTTTGGAGGGCCGCACAGCCCTCCATGTGCTCGCCAAAGGTAGCCTGTCTGCCATCAGGTACCGAGATGAGATCCTCAGACCCCTTGTGAGACCATATGCTGGTGAGGTTTTCCCTGAATTCCTCCTAATGCAGGACAATGCCAGACCTCATGTGGCTGGAGTGTGTCAGCAGTTCCTGCAAGATGAAGGCATTGAAGCTATGGACTGGCCTGCCTGTTCCCCAGACCTGAATCCGATTGAACACATCTGGGACATCATGTCTCGCACCATCCACCAACGTCACGTTGCACCACAGACTGTCCAGGACAAGGCAGATGCTTTAGTTCAGGTCTGGGAGGAGATCCCTCAGGAGACCATCCGCTGCCTCATGAAGAGCATGCCCAGGCATTGTACAGTAGGGAGGTCATACAGGCACGTGGAGGCCACACACTACTGAGCATCATTTCCTTGTCATGAGGCATTTCCACTGAAGTTGGATCAGCCTGTAACTTCATTTTCCACTTTGATTTTGAGCATCATTCCAAATCCACATCTCTGTGGGATATTAGTTGTGATTTACATTGATCATTTTTATGTATTATTATTCTCAACACATCCCACCATATAATGAGTAAAGATTAGCATGTGGAATATTTGATTCAGTCATATTTAGGATCCGGTATTTTAGTGTTCCCTTTATTTTTTTGAGCAGTGTATGTATATATATATATATATATATATATATATATATATATATATATATATATGTATATGTGTGTATAGACAGTGTGCAATCCAATTTTTTATCGGATTGCTCTCATCCGTTTTCCTCGCAGACGAGTATGAGCCCTTATATACATCATGACAGAGGGTATAACAAAAATGGGTAGGTGCAACACCCTTTTGCTCATCTGTAATTGCCAGCTGAATCTCGGACCTCATTTTTAAATACTGTTCTTCTTTCCACTTTTTTCCAGGTTAATCAATCACTGTCCAGGAAAAGAACCACCAATCCAACCTTTTTGAACTTGATTGAACCTGCTCGCTTCTCCACACTGAAGTGACCTTTCACCGGGTAAGTATACTGTATAGGTGAATGTAATAGCCACTGTGACCACCAATGAATAGGGAGTTAATAAGTACCAATTGCAGGCTCTGCATCACCAGGAGTCCCCCATGTTATTTGCTTTATGGGGGGGCTTCCATGGTAAGAAAACCCATGTAATAACTAACAATATCCACCCATAAAAAGTTAAATAACACTACACAACAACAGTGGATTAAAATAGGCCATGATGTTTATTAAGAATAGCTAGTAAATTTAATAAATAACCATGAAACCAGAAATGTGAGACCAACCATATTACCATAACTTTACAATTCAAGTCACTGGGAAAGCTCAAAAGATTCCTGGATATCTTTTGAAGCGTTTTGCCATAGTTTCTGCTGAAAAAAAATTCTTCATTATTAAATTGAGTGAAGAGAAAATGATTTTCATAAAAAAAAACAGGAAAACCCTTCAAAATTCTATAAAGCAAAAATGCCAGCAACCAAAACTATAGAAAGAACTCTTAGAAAATGACAAAAAAAACAACACAAAAGATATCGTACTTCAGGAAAAAATAAAAATGCCTGAGTTTCCTGAAATGGCTTACACGTCAAGTTCACATGACCATATTGTTCAATCATTTTTAAAGGACCATCCACCTCCCTATAACTTTGACATTGGTACCAATGTGTACCATGACTGTTGGGTTTTCCCAGCAATCTGTATATCCCATCCACAATATGTCAAACCCGAGCACCCGGAAGACAACACACTGTTTGGCATTTCACAATCTTAGCGGCAGATGATCCTGTCTGTCTGCCTAATTATAGATCCCCTTACCACCAACATCTGTCTTGCCTTTGTTGCACTCCTATCTCCTTTTCTTCATACAGCAGCCATTTTTCTGGTTGCTAGGAGCAACGTTCTGCTGTAGTGATCTGTTGTGAATTCTGCTCTTGGGCTCCCTCCGGTGGTTGTAAGTGGTAGCGCTGCTGTCTCTGAATCGCAGCATTTATCAGGTGTGTTCACTTTCTGCAAATCTGACTGGGCTATTTAGTCTTGCTTCTCCCTTTAGTCAGTGCCAGTTGTCCATTGTTCCTGGAGGATTCACATCTCTGCCTGGTCTCTCCTGCTTTGCAGTTCTTTTTCAACAAAGATAAGTTCTGGCCTTGATTTTTTTTCTGTCCACATGCTGTGGCCTTATTGTTCAGTTCTTTTCCATGTTTTTTGTCTTGTCCAGCTTGGTCTGTATAAGGATTTGTTTAGCCAAGCTGGTATCTCTGGAGATGCAGATATACCCTCCATATCTTTAGTTAGCTGTGGAGTTTTTGTATTTTCTGTGGTTGATATTTTCTAGTGTTTTAATACTGACCGCATAGTACTCTGTCCTATCCTTTCTATTTAGCTAGAATTGGCCTCCTTTGCTAAATTCAGATTTCAGTCTGTGTATGTTTTTTCCCTCTCCTCTCACAGTCAATATTTGTGGGGGGCTGCCTATCCTTTGGGAATTTTCTCTGAGGCAAGATAGTTTTCCCTTTTCTATCTCTAGGGGTAATTAGTCCTCCGGCTGTGTCGAGATGTCCAGGGAGTGCTAGGTACATTCCACGGCTACTTCTAGTTGCGGTGTTAAGTTCAGGGTCTGCGGTCAGTACAGGTACCACCTTCTCCAGAGTACGTCTAATGCTGCTCCTAGGCCACCAGATCATAACAGTACAACTGGCCAACAATGAGTTAAGCTCATCTCAGAAGAAGGGAAGGAAAGTGCTGAGCCATTTTTTTTTCTGTAGTCTGTTGTGTTTTTTTTTTTTCTTCCCTCTTTACTTCTGGGTGGCTCAGGAGTTTGGCGCTGGTATGGATGTTCAGGGATTGGCTTCTCGTGTGGATCAACTTGCTGCTAGAGTACAGGGTATTTCCGATTATATCGTTCAGACTCCGGTTTTAGAGCCTAGCATTCCAACTCCTGATTTGTTTTTTGGGGATAGGTCCAAATTTCTGAGCTTTAAAAATAACTGTAAACTGTTTTTTGCTCTGAAACCCCGTTCCTCTGGTGATCCCATCCAGCAGGTTAAAATTGTTATATCTCTGCTGCGTGGTGACCCCCAGGATTGGGCATTTGCCCTGGAACCTGGGAATCCGGCGTTGCTTAATGTAGACACCTTTTTTCAGGTGTTTGGGTTATTGTATGACGAACCTAATTCAGTGGATCATGCTGAGAAGACCTTGTTGGCCCTGTCTCAGGGTCAAGAAGCGGCAGAATCATATTGCCAGAAGTTTAGAAAATGGTCTGTACTGACTAAATGGAATGAGGATGCCTTGGCGGCAATCTTCAAAAAGGGTCTTTCTGAATCTGTTAAAGATGTTATGGTGGGGTTCCCCACGCCTGCTGGTCTGAGTGATTCTATGTCTCTGGCCATTCAGATTGATCGGCGCTTGCGCGAGCGCAGAGTTGTGCACACTATGGCATTGTCTTCCGAGCGGAGTCCTGAGCCTATGCAGTGTGATAGGATTGTGTCTAGAGCTGAACGACAAGGATTCAGACGTCAGAATAGGTTGTGTTTTTACTGCGGCGATTCTGCTCATGTTATTTCTGATTGCTCTAAGCGTACCAAGAGAATCGCTAGTTCTGTTACCATCAGTACTGTACAACCTAAATTTCTGTTATCTGTGACCCTGATCTGCTCATTATCGTCATTTTCTGTCATGGCATTTGTGGATTCAGGCGCCGCTCTAAACTTAATGGACTTAGAATTTGCCAGACGTTGTGGTTTCCCCTTGCAGCCTTTGCAGAGTCCTATTCCTTTGAGGGGCATTGATGCTACACCGTTGGCTAAAAATAAACCTCAGTTTTGGACACAGCTGACCATGTGCATGGCGCCAGCCCATCAGGAAGATTGTCGTTTTCTGGTGTTGCATAATTTGCATGATGCTATTGTGCTGGGTTTCCCATGGTTACAGGTGCATAATCCGGTATTAGATTGGAAATCTATGTCTGTGACTAGTTGGGGTTGTCAGGGGGTTCATGGTGACGTTCCTTTGATGTTAATTGCCTCCTCCCCCTCTTCTGAAATTCCTGAGTTTTTGTCAGATTTCCAGGATGTATTCAATGAGCCCAAGTCCAGTTCCCTTCCACCGCATAGGGACTGTGATTGTGCTATTGACTTGATTCCAGGCTGTAAGTTCCCTAAGGGCCGACTTTTCAACCTGTCTGTGCCAGAACATACCGCCATGCAGAGCTATGTTAAGGAGTCCTTGGAGAAGGGGCATATTCGGCCATCTTCTTCACCATTGGGAGCAGGTTTTTTTTTTTGTTGCCAAAAAAGATGGCTCCTTGAGACCCTGTATTGATTATCGCCTCTTGAATAAGATCACGGTCAAATTCCAATACCCTTTGCCTTTGCTTTCTGATCTGTTTGCTAGAATTAAGGGGGCTAGTTGGTTTACTAAGATTGACCTTCGAGGGGCATATAATCTTGTTCGTATTAAGCAGGGTGACGAATGGAAAACTGCGTTTAATACGCCCGAAGGTCATTTTGAATACCTTGTGATGCCATTCAGACTCTCTAATGCTCCATCTGTGTTTCAGTCCTTCATGCATGATATATTTCGGAATTATCTTGATAAATTCATGATTGTATATTTGGATGATATTTTGATTTTTTCAGATGATTGGGAGTCTCATGTGAAACAAGTCAGGATGGTATTTCAGATCCTTCGTGAGAATGCCTTGTTTGTGAAGGGGTCTAAGTGCCTCTTTGGAGTACAGAAGATTTATTTTTTGGGCTTCATTTTGTCTCCCTCATCTGTAGAAATGGATCCGGTTAAGGTTCTGGCCATTCATGATTGGATCCAGCCCACATCCGTGAAGAGCCTTCAGAAATTTTTGGGCTTTGCTAATTTTTATCGCCGTTTCATTGCCAACTTCTCCAGTGTGGTTAAACCCCTGACCGATTTGACGAAGAAAGGCGCTGATGTGACGAATTGGTCCTCTGCGGCTGTTTCTGCCTTTCAGGAGCTTAAACGCCGATTTACTTCTGCCCCTGTGTTGCGTCAGCCGGATGTTTCTCTTCCTTTTCAGGTTGAGGTTGACGCTTCTGAGATTGGGGCAGGGGCCGTTTTGTCTCAGAGGAATTCTGATGGTTCCTTGATGAAACCGTGTGCCTTCTTTTCTCGAAAGTTTTCGCCTGCGGAACGCAATTATGATGTCGGCAATCGTGAGTTGTTGGCTATGAATGGGCATTTGAGGAGTGGCGACATTGGCTTGAGGGGGCTAAGCACCGTATTGTGGTCTTGACCGATCATAAGAATCTAATTTATCTCGAGTCTGCCAAATGGCTGAATCCTAGATAGGCCCGATGGTCCCTAGACAGGCAAAACGTGTGCTTGCAAGTAAAAACAGGGGTAAAGGAGCATCTAAAACTGAATGTGAAACCCAGTAACTAATGGTAAATGGAACAGCACCAGCATATGTAACCATGATGTACACGCAATAATTAACAACCCTCAATATAACGCCAACAATAATCTGGAAGCCAAAAATGGGTTGCAGATTATATGAAAAGAGGAAAAATATATATAATACCATAAGAGGATATGTTAATAAAGAGTGAGGTTATATAGTTCACCGAAGCACAAGGTAATATAGGGCTATAAGGGGATATAGGAGTGGGTAATGTTGGACACTGAAGCAGGAGGTAATATATAACGCTAGGTTGGAAACAGCATAAAGAACACCACACGCCAGGTAAAACCCGGTGGGTATATTGCCAATATGCCCACCCCCACTCAGATACAACCAACACATACATACCACCAATCACCCAGTATCAGACATCCCCCGGGGGCACATGAACATGCACACAACTCTTATGCACAGTTATGTCACATAAGTACGGAGATCTACATGATGACTGAACATAGTTTTATTTGAAGAGAAATATAAACATCACGAATATATAGCAAAACATGTAGATAATTTAATAAAGTTACCAGCTAATACAGGATACTAAGAGCCAATATATTCATTATAAAGCACAATATACAAAAATGGAGAGCACAGGAGAAGGGCCAATAAGGCCATATATACGCAGTGCTAAAAAATAGCACTCCCCATGAGCCAAATACCATTTTATTATGCTGAATTGCACAACCCCTTGAGCCAATAAGTTATATGTATAAAGTGCAGAAACCCCCCAATACAGTGACCACATAAGAGACCTCACCCCAGTGAGCAAAAACTGGCATTTGAACCACCAAAAGATGCTAGAGATGGAGTCTTGTAAGTAAGGCAATTACGCAAGAAAGAAGAACCACCATAAGTACTGGGAACAGTATATAAATAAAGTCCATGACGGATGCAGCAGGATGATAAACTGCAGACCAGGTCCATGAAGGAAGACAGACAACGGCAGGTTCTCATAGTCCCACGATGTACCGTAAGCACATAGGTTTATCCCAGAAATCCAGTGAAGAGCAGATCTTCATTGAGACCTACGGGAGCAATGGAACCAAGATTAAAGATCCATCTAGCTTCCATACGTAAAAGCAGTTGTTTGTAAATGCCACCCCTATTGGATGTACGAACTTTATCCATCCCAATGACTTTTGTGTTCACAGTCTGGCCATCATGGTGTGCCAAAAAATGAGATGCCACTGGAGTGAGCACTTTTCCTTTCAAGGAGTCACTGCGTGCCAGATGAATGGTAGAAAAATGTTTCTGTACCCTGCGGCGTAGCTCCTGAGATGTCTGGCCAACGTAAACACGCTGACATGGGCAAATAAGGGCATAGATGACCAAGGTCGTCCTACAATTTATGTAGGAACTAAGCCTATGTTTGCTCTGGTTAGTAGGATTCACAAAAAAGTCCCTGGTGGGGCACATATAAGGACAGATGTTGCAATCCCCACAGGCAAACGACCCACGAAGGTCAATGCCCCGGTTCAGCCTAATGGTCTGTCGTCTGCAATGGCTGCTTGTAAGGAGGTCCCTAAAATTGGGTGCCCTCCTGGCTGTGAGTAGTGGTTGGTCCCCCACTAACCTGGAGGTAGAAAGGTCAGTGGTCAGAATACCCCAGTGTCTTTGAAGGATAGTTCTGATTTGTGACCAATTGTTGTTAAAGCCAGTGATGAATCTTGGCTTATTGTCCCGTACCTTGTTATGAGACACCAGCAATGATTCCTGTGTATGTGCATTAGCCCGCTGAAAGGCTGTAGAGATACATCTCCGTGGGTAGTGCCTTTGTCGAAAGCGATTTGTCAATTGGAGAGCTTCTTGACGGAAATCTTCATCCAAAGTGCAATTTCTTCTAATTCTCAGTAACTGCCCCATAGGGACCCCATTCCTGGTATGTGCTGGATGAAAGCTCCTGTAGTCCAACAAACTATTAGTTGCAGTTGGCTTCCAAAATAGTTTTGTGTAAAAAGCACCATCTCTAGCCATAACCTGCAGGTCCAGGAAGGTCACTGTCGTGGAAGAAAAAGAGTAAGTCAGCACAATGTTGTGAGAGTTCCTGTTAAGAGAGTCGATAAAATCCTGACACTGATCAATACTGCCAGACCAGATGAAGAATAAATCATCTATATATCGACTCCAATGACAGACATGGCGCTTAAACTCCTCCAAGGGGTAGACCATGGTTGCCTCCCACCAACCTAAAAATAGATTGGCGACGGCCGGGGCACAACGCGCCCCCATGGCCACCCCTGAGGTCTGAGGCTAAATCCAGCTAATTTTCAAAAAACAGATCAGGCGAATGTTGCCACCGGATCAGGTTTTTTTCCCATAGATTTGTATTAGTGTCGGATTGCACCGGATGACATTGCATTTTGTCCGGTTTTCGCCGGCTCCGGCAAATCTGCCGCTTCCAGTTTCTTGAAAAAACGTCCATTGCAACGTTTTTTGTCTCCGGCGAAAAAGCCTGAAGTGCCGGATCCGGCGCTTCCGGCTGTTTGCTAGAATGGAAGCCTATGGGAGCCGGAAGGTGCCGGATCCGGAAAAAGGCGGACCCGGCGGCTTGATCCAGTTTTTTAAGCTGAGCATGCTCCAAATTTTTTTTCTATCCAATAATCTAGATAGGCTAGCCGGATCCGTCAAAAAAACGGATCCGTTGCATCAGTTTTTCACAATCTGGGCCGGATTCAGTTTTTCCAACATTCGCCGGATTTAGCCTGACACTGAAAACCTGATGTGTGAAAGTAGCCTTAGCCTCAGCCTGCGGTTAACGCTGCCCGCTATTAAACTGAAATGGTATTCATTCCTCTCCACGCCCATGGGGGCGTGGGGAGGTGCAAATCTTCATTTCTCTTTAGCAGCGGGGACAGACTTCTGTCTCCAGCTGCTGCTCTCTGGCACTGGGAGGCCCCCCCTTGACTCAGGGGCCCCATAGCAGCTGGGTGTGCCACTATTAGTGACACACCACTGGCTGGGAGGCCCCTGAAGCAGTGAGGGCCCTAGGCAGCTGCTGGCCAATATGCCAGCAGGTGTCAGTGCCTGGGCCCACCGGAGAATCCTCCAGTTCTCCGGTGGGCCAGTACGACCCTGACCCCACCACATATCCATCCTAGCCCCACATATATGCAACCTGCCCCCTCCCATATATATCCATCCTGCCCCCCCCATATATATGCATCCTGGTCCCTTGTCCTGCCCCCTCCCCCATAAATCTATCTTTTGCCCCCCATATATATGCATCCTGGCTGTACCATATATATCCATCCTGACAACCCATATATCCAGCCTGGTCCCTTGTCCTGCCCCTCCCCCATATTTTCATCCTGCCCTCCTCCATATATCCATCCTGCCCCTATATATCCATCCTGGCCCCCCATATATCCATCCTAGCCATCCCATATATGCATCCTGCACCCCCATATATATGCATCCTGGTCCCTTGTCCTGCCCCTCCCATAAATCCATCCTGGCTCCCCCATGTATCCATTTTGGCACCCCATATATCCATCCTGGTCCCTTGTCCTGACCTCCCATATAGCCATCCTGACACCCCATATATCTGTCCTGGTTCCTTGTCCTGCCCCCCCATATATCCATCCTGGCACCCCATATCTCCATCCTGGCCCCCATATGTATCCATCCTCGTCCCTTGTCCTCCCCCCATATATCCATCCCGGCCCCCCATATGTATCCATCCGGCCCCTTGTCCTGCCCCCCATATCTCCATCCTGGCCCCCCACATGTGTCCATCCGGCCCCTTGTCCTGCCCTTCCATATGTATCCATCCTGGCCCCCTCCCCTTCTCCTGTATGTGTATCCATCCTGGCCCCCTTCCCCCCGTATGTGTATCCATCCTGGCCCCCTTCCCCTGTATGTGTATCCATCCTGGTCCCACTGTAAGTCTATCCATCCTGGCCCCCCGTAAGTGTATCCATCCTGGACCCCCGTATGTGTATCCATCCTGGCACCCTTCCCCTGAATGTGTATCAATCCTGGCCAGCTTCCCGCCCGGAATGTGTATCCATCCTGGCACCCTTCCCCTGTATGTGTATCTATCCTGGCCCACTTCTCCCCTTATGTGTATCCATCCTGGCCCCCTTCCCCTGTATGTGTATCCATCCTGGCCCCCATATGTATCCATTCGGCTCCTTCTCCTGTCCCCCATATCTCCATCCTGGCTCCCATATGTATCCATCTGACCCCTTGTCCTGCCTCTAATATGTATTCATCCTGGCCCCCCATATGTATCCATCCTGGCTCCCCATGTGTATCCATCCGGGCCTCTTGTCCTGCCCGTGGCCCCCCATGTGTATCCATCCTGGCCCACCGTAAGTGTATCCATCCTGCCCCCCGTATGTGTATCCATCCTGGCCCCCTGTATGTGTATCCATTCTGCCCCCCCGTATGTGTATCCATTCTGGCCCCCTTCCCCCTGTATGTATATCCATCCTGGCCCCCTTTTTCCCTGTATGTATATCCATCCGGGCCCCCTTCCCCCGTATGTGTATCCATCCTGGCCCCCTTCCCCCTGTATGTATATCCATCCTGGTCCCCTTCCCCCATATGTGTATCCATCCTGGCCCCCTTCCCCCAGTATGTGTATCCATCCTGGCCCCCTTCCCCCAGTATGTGTATCCATTCTGGCCCCCCCGTATGTGTATCCATCCTGGCCCCCTTCCCCCTGTATGTATATCCATCCTGTCCCCCTTCCCCCTGTATGTATATCCATCCTGGCCCCCTTCCCCCTGTATGTATATCCATCCTAGCCCCCTTCCCCCGTATGTGTATCCATCCTGGCCCCCTTCCCCCTTCATGTGTATCCATTCTGGCCCCCTTCCCCCTGTATGTGTATCCATCCTGGCCCCCTTCCCACCGTATGTGTATCCATCCTGGCCCCCTTCCCACCATATGTGTATCCATCCTGGCCTCCTTCCCACCGTATGTGTATCCATCCTGGCCCCCTTCCCACCGTATGTGTATCCATCCTGGCCCCCTTCCCACCGTATGTGTATCCATCCTGGCCCCCTTCCCCCTGTATGTATATCCATCCTGGCCCCCTTCCCCCAGTATGTGTATCCATCCTGGCCCCCTTCCCACCGTATGTGTATCCATCCTTGCCCCCTTCCCCCTGTATGTGTATCCATCCTGGCCCCCTTCCCCCTGTATGTATATCCATCCTGGCCCCCTTCCCCCAGTATGTGTATCCATCCTGGCCCCCTTCCCACCGTATGTGTATCCATCCTTGCCCCCTTCCCCCTGTATGTGTATCCATCCTGGCCCCCTTCCCCTGTATGTGTATCCATCCTGGTCCCACTGTAAGTCTATCCATCCTGGCCCCCCGTAAGTGTATCCATCCTGGACCCCCGTATGTGTATCCATCCTGGCACCCTTCCCCTGAATGTGTATCAATCCTGGCCAGCTTCCCGCCCGGAATGTGTATCCATCCTGGCACCCTTCCCCTGTATGTGTATCTATCCTGGCCCACTTCTCCCCTTATGTGTATCCATCCTGGCCCCCTTCCCCTGTATGTGTATCCATCCTGGCCCCCATATGTATCCATTCGGCTCCTTCTCCTGTCCCCCATATCTCCATCCTGGCTCCCATATGTATCCATCTGACCCCTTGTCCTGCCTCTAATATGTATTCATCCTGGCCCCCCATATGTATCCATCCTGGCTCCCCATGTGTATCCATCCGGGCCTCTTGTCCTGCCCGTGGCCCCCCATGTGTATCCATCCTGGCCCACCGTAAGTGTATCCATCCTGCCCCCCGTATGTGTATCCATCCTGGCCCCCTGTATGTGTATCCATTCTGCCCCCCCGTATGTGTATCCATTCTGGCCCCCTTCCCCCTGTATGTATATCCATCCTGGCCCCCTTTTTCCCTGTATGTATATCCATCCGGGCCCCCTTCCCCCGTATGTGTATCCATCCTGGCCCCCTTCCCCCTGTATGTATATCCATCCTGGTCCCCTTCCCCCATATGTGTATCCATCCTGGCCCCCTTCCCCCAGTATGTGTATCCATCCTGGCCCCCTTCCCCCAGTATGTGTATCCATTCTGGCCCCCCCGTATGTGTATCCATCCTGGCCCCCTTCCCCCTGTATGTATATCCATCCTGGCCCCCTTCCCCCTGTATGTATATCCATCCTAGCCCCCTTCCCCCGTATGTGTATCCATCCTGGCCCCCTTCCCCCTTCATGTGTATCCATTCTGGCCCCCTTCCCCCTGTATGTGTATCCATCCTGGCCCCCTTCCCACCGTATGTGTATCCATCCTGGCCCCCTTCCCACCATATGTGTATCCATCCTGGCCTCCTTCCCACCGTATGTGTATCCATCCTGGCCCCCTTCCCACCGTATGTGTATCCATCCTGGCCCCCTTCCCACCGTATGTGTATCCATCCTGGCCCCCTTCCCCCTGTATGTATATCCATCCTGGCCCCCTTCCCCCAGTATGTGTATCCATCCTGGCCCCCTTCCCACCGTATGTGTATCCATCCTTGCCCCCTTCCCCCTGTATGTGTATCCATCCTGGCCCCCTTCCCCCTGTATGTATATCCATCCTGGCCCCCTTCCCCCAGTATGTGTATCCATCCTGGCCCCCTTCCCACCGTATGTGTATCCATCCTTGCCCCCTTCCCCCTGTATGTGTATCCATCCTGGCCCCCTTCCCCTGTATGTGTATCCATCCTGGTCCCACTGTAAGTCTATCCATCCTGGCCCCCCGTAAGTGTATCCATCCTGGACCCCCGTATGTGTATCCATCCTGGCACCCTTCCCCTGAATGTGTATCAATCCTGGCCAGCTTCCCGCCCGGAATGTGTATCCATCCTGGCACCCTTCCCCTGTATGTGTATCTATCCTGGCCCACTTCTCCCCTTATGTGTATCCATCCTGGCCCCCTTCCCCTGTATGTGTATCCATCCTGGCCCCCATATGTATCCATTCGGCTCCTTCTCCTGTCCCCCATATCTCCATCCTGGCTCCCATATGTATCCATCTGACCCCTTGTCCTGCCTCTAATATGTATTCATCCTGGCCCCCCATATGTATCCATCCTGGCTCCCCATGTGTATCCATCCGGGCCTCTTGTCCTGCCCGTGGCCCCCCATGTGTATCCATCCTGGCCCACCGTAAGTGTATCCATCCTGCCCCCCGTATGTGTATCCATCCTGGCCCCCTGTATGTGTATCCATTCTGCCCCCCCGTATGTGTATCCATTCTGGCCCCCTTCCCCCTGTATGTATATCCATCCTGGCCCCCTTTTTCCCTGTATGTATATCCATCCGGGCCCCCTTCCCCCGTATGTGTATCCATCCTGGCCCCCTTCCCCCTGTATGTATATCCATCCTGGTCCCCTTCCCCCATATGTGTATCCATCCTGGCCCCCTTCCCCCAGTATGTGTATCCATCCTGGCCCCCTTCCCCCAGTATGTGTATCCATTCTGGCCCCCCCGTATGTGTATCCATCCTGGCCCCCTTCCCCCTGTATGTATATCCATCCTGTCCCCCTTCCCCCTGTATGTATATCCATCCTGGCCCCCTTCCCCCTGTATGTATATCCATCCTAGCCCCCTTCCCCCGTATGTGTATCCATCCTGGCCCCCTTCCCCCTTCATGTGTATCCATTCTGGCCCCCTTCCCCCTGTATGTGTATCCATCCTGGCCCCCTTCCCACCGTATGTGTATCCATCCTGGCCCCCTTCCCACCATATGTGTATCCATCCTGGCCTCCTTCCCACCGTATGTGTATCCATCCTGGCCCCCTTCCCACCGTATGTGTATCCATCCTGGCCCCCTTCCCACCGTATGTGTATCCATCCTGGCCCCCTTCCCCCTGTATGTATATCCATCCTGGCCCCCTTCCCCCAGTATGTGTATCCATCCTGGCCCCCTTCCCACCGTATGTGTATCCATCCTTGCCCCCTTCCCCCTGTATGTGTATCCATCCTGGCCCCCTTCCCCCTGTATGTATATCCATCCTGGCCCCCTTCCCCCAGTATGTGTATCCATCCTGGCCCCCTTCCCACCGTATGTGTATCCATCCTTGCCCCCTTCCCCCTGTATGTGTATCCATCCTGGCCCCCTTCCCCTTGTATGTATATCCATCCTGGCCCCCTTCCCCCTGTATGTATATCCATCCTGGTCCCCTTCCCCCAGTATGTGTATCCATCCTGGCCCCCTTCCCCCTGTATGTGTATCCATCCTGGCCCCCTTCCCCCTGTATGTATATCCATCCTGGCCCCCTTCCCCAGTATGTGTATCCATCCTGGTCCCCTTCCCCCGTATGTGTATCCATCCTGGCCCCCTTCCCCCGTATGTGTATCCATCCTGGCCCCCTTCCCCCAGTATGTGTATCCATCCTAGCCCCCTTCCCACCGTATGTGTATCCATCCTGGCCCCCTTCCCCCTGTATGTGTATCCATCCTGGCCCCCTTCCCCCTGTATGTATATCCATCCTGGCCCCCTTCCCCAGTGTGTATATCCATCCTGGTCCCCTTCCCCCGTATGTGTATCCATCCTGGCCCCCTTCCCCCGTATGTGTATCCATCCTGGCCCCCTTCCCCCAGTATGTGTATCCATCCTGGCCCCCCATATGTGTATCCATCCTGGCCCCCCGTATGTGTATCCATCCTTGCCCCCTTCCCCCCCGTATGTATATCCATCCTGGAGAGAGAGAGAAAAAAAACAAAACATTCCTCTTAGGGTATGTGTCCACGTTCAGGATTGCATCAGGATTTGGTCAGGATTTTTCATCAGTTTTTGTAAGCCAGAACCAGGAGTGGAACTATTAGAGGAAAAGTATAACAGAAACATAGGCACCACTTCTGCATTTATCACCCACTCCTGGTTTTGGCTTACAAATACTGATGAAAAATCCTGACCAAATCCTGATGCAATCCTGAACGTGGACACATACCCTTAGGGTACGTTCACACAGGACTTTTTTGCTGCTTTTTTTTGCTGCTTTTTTTTATGCTAATTTTCAGCTGCTTTTTACAGTACCAGTAAAGCCTATGAGATTTCAGAAATCTCATGCACACACGTTGGTTTTTTGTTTGATCAGTTTTTTCTGCTTTGCTGCTTTTTTTGGACATAGGGCATGTCACTTCTTTCAGCGTTTTTGCTGCGTTTTTGCAGCGTTTTTTCACCCATTGACTTGAATGGGTGATGAAAAAAACGCTGCAAAAACGCTGAAAAAACGCATGTAGCATTATTTGCTGCTTTTTTTGTGCAGAAAATCATGGCCAGCAGGAAGGGATCTCACAGCCAAGAGCTTAGGGGTGTGGTTAGTGAGGTGTGAAGAGCCATTGTGAGCCATTGTGAGGTGTGAAGAGCCATTGTGAGGTGTCCTGATTGTGATCTATTGTGAGGGAGTTCCTGGTAGTAAGGTGTGAAGAGCCATTGTGAGCCATTGTGAGGTGTCCTGATTGTGATCTATTGTGAGGGAGTTCCTGGTAGTAAGGTGTAAAGAGCCATTATGAGGTGTCCTAGCAGCTGAAAATTGGCATAAAAAAAAGCAGCAAAAATCTGCAGCAAAAATCTGCAGCAAAAAAGTCCTGTGTGAACGTACCCAAAAAACGCACCAAAAACGCACCAAAAAAACGCACCTAATTAGCATAAAAAAAAGCAGCAAAAAAAAGCAGCAAAAAAGTCCTGTGTGAACGTACCCTTAAGGTACCTTCACACGAAACGACTTTGTAACGATATCGCTAGCGATCCATGACGTTGCAGCGTCCTCGCTAGCGATATCGTTTAGTTTGACACGCAGTAGCGATCAGGATCCTGCTGTGATGTCGCTGGTCGCTGAATAAAGTCCAGAAGTTTATTTGGTCGTCCGATCGCCGTGTATCGTTGTGTTTGAAAGCAAAAGCAACGATACCAGCGATGTTTTACACTGGTAACCAGGGTAAACATCGGATTACCAAGCGCAGGGCCGCGCTTAGTAACCCGATGTTTACCCTGGTTACCAGCGTAAAAGTAAAAAAAACAAACAGTACATGCTCACCTGCGCGTCCCCCAGCGTCTGCTTCCTGACACTTACTGAACGCCGGCCCTAAAGTGAAAGTGAAAGCACAGCGGTGACGTCACCGCTGTGCTGTTAGGGCCGGAGCTCAGTCAGTCTCAGGAAGCAGACGCTGGGGGACGCGCAGGTGAGTATGTACTGTTTGTTTTTTTTACTTTTACGCTGGTAACCAGGGTAAACATCGGGTTACTAAGCGCGGCCCTGCGCTTAGCAACCCGATGTTTACCCTGGTTACCCGGGGACCTCGGCATCGTTGGTCGCTGGAGAGCGGTCTGTGTGACAGCTCTCCAGCGATCAAACAGCGACGCTGCAGCGATCGGCATCGTTGTCGCTATCGCTGCAGCGTCGCTTCGTGTGAAGGTACCTTTACTCGCCTGCACTCCCAGGGGTGGCATCCTTTTCCTCCTCCTCCTCTGCAGGTCGGTGCGCACATAATAACATGGCTGCCGACTGACGTCAGTTCAGGTAATGAACACTGCATGCGCACGCCCCTGCACATACGCGGCCTGCACTTTTAAAGGGCCCGTGCCCCTAAAAAACGCAGACTTTTTTTTTCCCCATAATAATAATAATCTTTATTTTTATATAGCGCTAACATATTACGCAGCGCTTTACAGTTTGCACACATTATCATTGCTGTCCCCGATGGGGCTCACAATCTAAATTCCCCATCAGTATGTTTTTGGAATGTGGGAAGAAACCGGAGAACCCGGGGGAAACCAATGCAAACACGGGGAGAACATATAAACTCCTTGCAGATCGTTTCCTTGGTGGGATTTGATCTGCAAGGACTCCAGGGCTGCAAGGCTGCAGTGCTAACCACTGAGTCACACTGCTGCCGCCATCTCCTCCTCCTCCTCTCCCACAGCCAAGGGCCCAGCAGGGAAATCCCCTGTATACATCTCACAAGATGTACACCTGGTAGCATTGTCCATGTAGCACATATTACATGGGGATAAACCGTAAAGATAAAAGCAGAAAAACTAGTAAGGGAAACACCAAACTATGATATTGTGTTTTACTATGCACTTACCTGCAGCCTCATGGTTAAACCCTTTTCTGACATCAGACGTACTATCCCGTCGAGGTGGGGAGGGCCCGTATGACCACCGACGGGATAGTACGTCCAGCGCGATCGGCCGTGTTCACGGGGGGAGCGCGGCCGGGTGTCAGCTGACTATCGCAGCTGACATCCGGCACTATGTGCCAGGAGCGGTCACGGACCGCCCCCGGCACATTAACCCCCGGTACACTGTGATCAAACATGATCGCAGTGTTCAGGCGGTATAGGGAAGCATCGCGCAGGGAGGGGGCTCCCTGCGGGCTTCCCTGAGACCCCCGGAGCAACGTGATGTAATCGCGTTGCTCTGAGGGTCTCTTACCTCCTCCTCCCTGCAGCAGGCCCGGATCCAAGATGGCCGCGGCATCCGGGTCCTGCAGGGAGGTGGCTTCACTGCGCCTGCTCAGAGCAGGCACCGGGAAGCCTCCAGGAGGTGTGCACGTCAGATCGCTGATCTGACACAGTGCACAGCAAAGTGTCAGATTGGCGATCTTACACTATAACATCATGCCCCCCCTGGGGCAATGTTATAGTGTAAAAAAAAAAAAAATCCCAAAAAAATGCAAAAAAAAAAAAATATTGTTCCTATAAATACATTTCATTATCTAAATAATAAAAAACAATAAAAGTACACATATTTATTATCGCCGCGTCCGTAGCGACCCGACCTATAAAACTGTCCCACTAGTTAACCCCTTCAGTGAACACCGTAAAAAAAAAAAAACGAGGCAAAAAACAACGCTTTGTTATCATACCGCCAAATAAAAAGTGGAATAACACGCAATCAAAAAGACAGATATAAATAACCATGGTACCGCTAAAAATGTCATCTTGTCCTGCAAAAAACGAGTCGCCATACAGCGTCATCAAAGAAAAAATAAAAAAGTTATAGTCCTCAGAATAAAGCGATGCAAAAATAATTATTTTTTTCTGTAAAATAGTTTTTATAGTATAAAAGCACCAAAACATAAAAAAAATGATATAAATGAGGTATCGCTGTAATCATACTGACCCGAAGAATAAAACTGGTTTATCAATTTTACCAAATGCGGAACGGTATAAACGCCTCCCCCAAAAGAAATTCATGAATAGCTGGTTTTTGGTCATTCTGCCTCACAAAAATCGGAATAAAAAGCGATCAAAAAATGTCACGTGCCCGAAAAGGTTACCAGTAAAAATGACAACTCGTCCCACAAAAAACAAGACCTCACATGACTCTGTGGACCAAAATATGGAAAAATTATAGCTCTCAAAATGTGGTAATGCAAAAAATATTTTGTGCAATAAAAAGCATCTTTCAGTGTGTGACGGCTGCCAATCATAAAAATCCGCAAAAAAAAACACTATAAAAGTAAATCAAGCCCCCCTTCATCACCCCTTTAGTTAGCGAAAAATAAAAAAAATAAAAAAAATGTATTTATTTCCATTTTCCCATTAGGGTTAGGGTTAGGGCTAGGGTTAGGGCTAGGGTTAGTGATAGGGTTAGGGTTAGGGTTAGAATTAGGGCTAGGGTTAGGGTTAGGGCTAGGGTTAGAGCTAGGGTTAGGGCTAGGGTTAAGGCTACAGTTAGGATTAGGGTTGGGCCTAAAGTCAGGGTTAGGGTTTGGATTACATTTACGGTTGGGATTAGGGTTGCAATTAGAGTGAGGGGTGTGTCAGGGTTAGGGATGTGGTTAGGGTTACCGTTGGGATTAGGGTTAGGGATGTATTTGGATTACGGTTTCAGTTAGAATTGGGGGTTTCTACTGTTTAGGCACATCAGGGGCTCTCCAAACGCGACATGGTGTCCGATCTCAATTCCAGCCAATCCTGCCTTGAAAAAGTAAAACAGTGCTCCTTCCCTTCCGAGCTCTCCCGTGCGCCCAAACAGGGGTTTACCCCAACATATGGGGTATCGCCGTACTCAGGACACATTGGACAACAACTTTTCGGGTCCAATTTCTCCTGTTACCCTTGGGAAAATACAAAACTGGGGGCTAAAAAATAATTTTTGTGGAAAAAAAAAGATTTTTTATTTTCACGGCTCTGCGATATAAACTGTAGTGAAACACTTGGGGGTTCAAAGTTCTCACAACACATCTAGATAAGTTCCTTGGGGGGTCTAGTTTCCAATATTGGGTCACTTGTGGGGGGTTTCTACTGTTTAGGTACATTAGGGGCTCTGCAAACGCAATGTGACGCCTGCAGACCAATCCAAGTCTGCATTCCAAATGACGCTCCTTCCCTTCCGAGCTCTGCCATGTGATCAAACGGTGGTTCCCCCCCCACATATGGGGTATCAGCGTACTCAGGACAAATTGGACAACAACTTTTGGGGTCTAATTTCAACTGTTACCCTTGGAAAAATACAAAACTGGGGGCTAAAAAATAATTTTTGTGGAAAAAAAATAATTTTTATTTTCACGGCTCTGCGTTATGAACTGTAGTGAAACACTTGGGGGTTCCAAGCTCTCACAACACATCTAGATGAGTTCTTTAGGGGGTCTACTTCCCAAAATGGTGTAACTTGTGGGGGGTTTCAATGTTTAGGCACATCAGGGGCTCTCCAAACGCAACATGGCATCCCATCTCAATTCCAGTCAATTTTGCATTGAAAAGTCAAATGGCACTCCTTCGCTTCCTAGCTCTACCATGCGCCCAAACAGTGGTTTACCCCCACATATGGGGTATCGGCGTACTCAGGACAAATTGTACAACAACTTTTGGGGTCTAATTTCTTCTCTTATCCTTGGGAAAATAAAAAATTGGGGGCAAAAAGATCATTTTTGTGAAAAAATATGATTTTTTATTTTTACGGCTCTGCATTATAAACTTCTGTGAATCACTTAATGGGTCAAAGTGCTCACCACACATCTAGGTAAGTTCCTTAAGGGGTCTACTTTCCAAAATGGTGTCACTTGTGGGGGTTTTCAATGTTTAGGCACATCGGGTTCTCTCCAAACGCCACATGGCATCCCATCTGAATTCCAGTCAATTTTGCATTGAAAAGTCAAATGGCGCTCCTTCGCTACCATGCGCCCAAACAGTGGTTTACCCCCACATATGGGGTATCGGCGTACTCAGGACATATTGTACAACAACTTTTGGGGTCCATTTTCTCCTGTTACCTTTGGTAAAATAAAACAAATTGGAGCTGAAGTAAATTTTTTGTGAAAAAAAGTTAAATGTTCATTTTTATTTAAACATTCCAAAAATTCCTGTGAAACACCTGAAGGGTTAATAAACTTCTTGAATGTGGTTTTGAGCACCTTGAGGGGTGCAGTTTTTAGAATGATGTCACACTTGGTTATTTTCTATCATATAGACCCCTCAAAATGACTTCAAATGAGATGTGGTCCCTAAAAGAAAATGGTGTTGTAAAAATGAGAAATTGCTGGTCAACTTTTAACCCTTATAACTCCCTAACAAAAAAAAATTTTGGTTCCAAAATTGTGCTGATATAAAGTAGACATGTGGGAAATGTTACTTATTAAAGGGAACCTGTCACCTGAATTTGGCGGGACCAGTTTTGGGTCATATGGGCGGGGTTTTCGGGTGTTTGATTCATCCCTTCCCAGGGGCGTAACTACCGCGGTCGCAGCGGTCGCCATTGCGACCGGGCCCCGCAGGTCAGGGGCCCCGGGCCGGCAGGTCTGAGCAGGGCCAGGCTGGCCATCGGGCACTTCTGGCAAATGCCAGAAGAGCCGATGCCAGTAGTGGGCCGCTGCACTGTTCCTCCCCCGGAACCCCCCCCAGTGCCGCCGCCGCCGCCGCATTTAACTATACCGGCGTCTATGACACCGGTATAGTTCAATGCAATGATGGGAGGAGAGAGCGTCACCTGACGCTTCCTCTCCCATCATTCCCCGCTCTGCCTCTGACAGTACACTGCGGGTGCGCGATGACGTCATATCATCGCGCACCTGCAGTGTCCTGGGCAGACTGCAGCCGCCAGGAGCAGCGCGGGCAAAAGGAAAGGTGAGGAGAGTTTTTTTTTTTTTTTTTTTTAACCG
Source organism: Ranitomeya variabilis (assembly GCF_051348905.1). Lineage (NCBI taxonomy): Eukaryota > Metazoa > Chordata > Amphibia > Anura > Dendrobatidae > Ranitomeya > Ranitomeya variabilis. The sequence continues at coordinate 683,355,242 of NC_135233.1, forward strand.
GACTGTGGGGCCATTATCGGGGGGGGGGGATGAGATGAGATGTGGGCTGTGCTCTATATATCCCTGTGCGGGCTCTGCTGTATATACCCCTGTGGGGGCTGTGCTGTATATATCCCTGTGCGGGCTCTGCTGTATATATCCCTGTGCGGGCTCTGCTGTATATACCACTGTGCGGGCTCTGCTGTATATACCACTGTGCGGGCTCTGCTGTATATACCACTGTGCGGGCTCTGCTGTATATACCACTGTGCGGGCTCTGCTGTATATAACACTGTGCGGGCTGTGCTCTATATACCACTGTGCGGGCTCTGCTGTATATAACACTGTGCGGGCTGTGCTCTATATACCACTGTGCGGGCTCTGCTGTATATAACACTGTGCGGGCTCTGCTGTATATAACACTGTGCGGGCTCTGCTGTATATACCACTGTGCGGGCTGTGCTCTATATACCACTGTGCGGGCTGTGCTGGATATACCACTGTGCGGGCTGTGCTCTATATACCACTGTGCGGGCTGTGCTGTATATAACACTGTGCGGGCTGTGCTGTATATAACACTGTGCGGGCTCTGCTGTATATACCACTGTGCGGGCTGTGCTCTATATACCACTGTGCGGGCTCTGCTCTATATACCACTGTGCGGGCTGTGCTCTATATACCACTGTGCGGGCTGTGCTGTATATAACACTGTGCGGGCTGTGCTGTATATACCACTGTGCGGGCTCTGCTGTATATAACACTGTGCGGGCTGTGCTGTATATACCACTGTGCGGGCTCTGCTGTATATAACACTGTGCGGGCTGTGCTCTATATACCACTGTGCGGGCTGTGCTCTATATACCACTGTGCGGGCTGTGCTCTATATACCACTGTGCGGGCTGTGCTCTATATACCACTGCGGGCTGTGCTCTATATACCACTGTGCGGGCTGTGCTGTATATACCACTGTGCGGGCTGTGCTGTATATACCCCTGTGCGGGCTGTGCTGTATATACCCCTGTGCGGGCTGTGCTGTATATACCACTGTGCGGGCTGTGCTGGATATACCACTGTGCGGTCTGTGCTGGATATACCACTGTGCGGTCTGTGCTGGATATACCACTGTGCGGTCTGTGCTGGATATACCACTGTGAGGGCTGTGCTGGATATACCACTGTGCGGTCTGTGCTGGATATACCACTGTGAGGGCTGTGCTCTATATACCCCCTGTGCTGGCTGTGCTGTATATACCCCTGTGCGGGCTGTGCTGTATATACCCCTGTGCGGGCTGTGCTGTATATACCCCTGTGCGGGCTGTGCTGGATATACCACTGTGAGGGCTGTGCTGGATATACCACTGTGCGGTCTGTGCTGGATATACCACTGTGCGGTCTGTGCTGGATATACCACTGTGCGGTCTGTGCTGGATATACCACTGTGCGGTCTGTGCTGGATATACCACTGTGAGGGCTGTGCTCTATATACCCCCTGTGCTGGCTGTGCTGTATATACCCCTGTGCGGGCTGTGCTGTATATACCCCTGTGCGGGCTGTGCTGTATATACCCCTGTGCGGGCTGTGCTGGATATACCACTGTGAGGGCTGTGCTGGATATACCACTGTGCGGTCTGTGCTGGATATACCACTGTGCGGTCTGTGCTGGATATACCACTGTGCGGTCTGTGCTGGATATACCACTGTGCGGGCTGTGCTGGATATACCACTGTGCGGGCTGTGCTGGCACCCAACACCATGTTGCAGTGCAGGAGATTCCTGCAACAGTCCGAGGCGTATCTAGGGGAAGCGGGGCGGGGGAAGGTGGGGGGGTTGCGGGGGCGGGGGAAGGTGGGGGGGTAGGGGGGGTAGGGGGGGGGGGCCCATTTGGAAGTTCGCACCGGGGCCCATAACTTTGTAGTTACGCCACTGCCCCTTCCTTACCCGCTGGCTGCAAGCTGGCCGCAATATTGGATTGAAGTTCATTCTCTGTCCTCCGGAGTACACGCCTGCGCAAGCATGCAGCCAGCGGGTAATGAAAGGGTGAATCAAACACCCGAAAACCCCGCCCATATGACCCAAAACTGGTCCTGCCAAATTCAGGTGACAGGTTCCCTTTAAGTATTTTGTGTGACATATCTCTGTGATTTTATTGCATAAAAATTCAAAGTTGGAAAACTGCAAAATTTTCAAAAATTTCGCCAAATTTCCGTTTTTTTCACAAATAAACGCAGGTAATATCAAAGAAATTTTATCACTATCATGAAGTACAATATGTCACGAGAAAACAGTATCAGAATCACTGGGATCCGTTGAAGCGTTCCAGAGTTATAACCTCATAAAGGGACAGTGGTCAGAATTGTAATAATTGGCCCGGTCATTAACATGCAAACCACCCTTGGGGGTAAAGGGGTTAAGCAGCTTCTACACTGCTCAGCGGCCTCACTTAGGGTACGTGTCCACGATCAGGATGGTCGGCGGTATGGACGGAGCGGCAAACCCGCTTGGCGCTAAGCCCCGCCCCCTTCTGGGACGCGATGATGCCGGATGCGTTCATTGCACACATCCGGGATCATCGCACACCACGCCTAGGGCCCTGTGTTATTCCTTGCGGCGACGCAGCGTCGCCGCAAGGAACATGGACATGCTGCGATCTTAAAAGACGCGCAGCATGTCCGGAGTCGCAGGCCCGACGGATGCATGATTCCACGCATAGTGGACACGGGATTTCATTAAATCCCCTCCACTATGCTGGAACATCTGGACGCTGCGTGTTTGACGCTGCGGCCCCACACAGCGTCAAACACGCAGCGTTTCCTGAACGTGGACACGTACCCTTAGAGTATCTGGAACTTGTAGTCCTCCAAACAGCAAAGCACAGGTGTGACCTATTAGTTCATCTGTGGGTTTTTTTCATCACGTAATTTTCTTTTTTTAATCAATTTTTTTGTGATGCTATGATTTGTTTCTTTGGCTAGTTTCACACTAGCGTCGGGAACAACCCGTCGCTGTGCGTCGGGCCGACGTTCCCGACGCTAGGGTGGTCTCCGCCGCACAACGGGGGCAGCGGATGCATTTTTCCCACGCATCCGCTGCCCCATTGTGAGGTGCGGGGAGGTGGGGGCGGAGTTCCGGCCGCGCATGCGCGGTCGGAAAAAGTGGACCGTCAGGAGCAAAAAACGTTTTTTTCTCCCGACGGTCCGCTACCACACGCCCAAGCGTCACAAAACGGACGCGACGTTTGGCAATGCGTCGCAAATGCGTCGCTAATGTTAGTCTATGACGAAAAAACGTATCCAGCAAGAACTTTTGCTGGATGCGTATTTTCGGCAAAACGACGCATTTGCGACGTATTGCAGTTAACGCTAGTGTGAAACTAGCCTTTGGTATGTCATGTTTTAAATAAAGCTGTTGGCTTTGACAAAACATAATTAATATCATGTGTGGATTAAATGAGAACACATATGCTTTTTTTTTTTCTTCGGTGAATTCTCTGAATCTAATGCTATTCTATGAGGAAAATCCGGACATAAAGCTCAGCACACCCGCAAGAGAATTTGACATGTTGCAAATTTCAAACACGCACCGCAGGGTATTGACATTAGTATGTGCACATTGAATTTTTAGGGTATGTGTCCACGTTCAGGAAACGCTGCGTTTTTGACGCAGCGCTGAGCCGCAGCGTCAAAAACGCAGCGTCCAGATGTTACAGCATAGTGGAGGGGATTTAATGAAATCCCGTCTCCACTGTGCATTAAAAAACGCATGCGTTTTTCCAGCAAAAAACACACATGCGTTGCGTTTTTTCAGAACGCAGCACGTTGCTACAATGAGCAAAACACGCAGGAACACCGCAGGTGACCTGCCAGTGACCTCAGGTGCATTTGTGGTCAGGATTTTACCTGCATAAAATCCTGACCAAAGCCTGAAGCAAACCTGAACGTGGACACATACCCTAATAGTTGAAGAAGCTGCCTTTTTTGTTATACGGTTAGGTCCATATATATTTGGACAGAGACAACATTTTTCTAGTTTTGGTTATAGACATTACCACAATGAATTTTAAACAAAACAATTCAGATGCAGTTGAAGTTCAGACTTTCAGCTTTCATTTGAGGGTATCCACATTAAAATTGGATGAAGGGTTTAGGAGTTTCAACTCCTTAACAGGTGCCACCCTGTTTTTAAAAGGACCAAAAGTAATTGGACAGATTCAATAATTTTAAATAAAATGTTCATTTTTAGTACTTGGTTGAAAACCCTTGGCTGGCAATGACTGCCTGAAGTCTTGAACTCATGGACATCACCAGACGCTGTGTTTCCTCCTTTTTGATGCTCTGCCAGGCCTTCACTGCAGTGGTTTTCAGTTGCTGTTTGTTTGTGGGCCTTTCTGTCTGAAGTTTAGTCTTTAACAAGTGAAATGCATGCTCAATTTGGTTGAGATCAGGTGACTGACTTGGCCATTCAAGAATATTCCACTTCTTTGCTTTAATAAACTCCCGGGTTGCTTTGGCTTCATGTTTTGGGTCACTGTCCATCTGTAGTATGAAACGACAACCAACCAGTTTTGCTGCATTTGGCTGGATCTGAGCACACAGTATGGCTCTGAATACCTCAGAATTCATTTGGCTGCTTCTGTCCTGTGTCACATCATCAATAAACACTAGTGACCCAGTGCCACTGGCAGCCATGCATGCCCAAGCCATCACACTGCCTCCACCGTGTTTTACAGATGATGTGGTATGCTTTGGATCATGAGCTGTACCACGCCTTCACCATACATTTCTCTTTCCATCATTCTGGTAGAGGTTGATCATGGTTTCATCTGTCCAAAGAATGTTCTTCCAGAACTGTGCTGGCTTTTTTAGATGTTTTATAGCAAAGTCCAGTCTAGCCTTTTTATTCTTGATTCTTATGAGTGGCTTGCACCGTGCAGTGAACCCTCTGTAGTTACTTTCATGCAGTCTTCTCTTTATGGTAGATTTGGATATTGATACGCCGACCTCCTGGAGAGTGTTGTTCACTTGGTTGGCTGTTGTGAAGGGGTTTCTCTTCACCATGGAGATTATTCTTCTATCCTCCACCACTGTTGTCTTCCGTGGACGCCCAGGTCTTTTTGCATTGATGAGTTCACCAGTGCTTTCTTTCTTTCTCAGGATGTACCAAACTGTAGATTTTGCCACTCCTAATATTGTAGCAATTTCTCGGCTTGTTTTTTTCTGTTTTCGCAGCTTAAGGATGGCTTGTTTCACTTGCATGGAGAGCTCCTTTGACCGCATGTTTACTTCACAGCCAAACCTTCCAAATGCAAGTACCACATCTCAAATCAATTCCAGGCCTTTTATCTGCTTAATTGAGAATGACATAACGAAGGGATTGCCCACACCTGTTCATGAAATAGCCTTGGAGTCAATTGTCCAATTACTTTTGGTCCCTTTAAAAACAGGGTCGCACATGTTAAGGAGCTGAAACTCCTAAACCCTTCATCCAATTTTATTGTGGATACCCTCAAATGAAAGCTGAAAGTCTGAACTTCAACTGCATCTGAATTGTTTTGTTTAAAATTCATTGTGGTAATGTCTATAACCAAAATTAGAAAAATGTTGTCTCTGTCCAAATATATATGGACCTAACTGTATGTGGGGGAAAAAAAAACACTGATCGTAAAACCTCACACGGACCAAATGCTGATGAAAATTGGATGGATCCAAAACACTGATGAACTGTTGTTTTTAGTCCAAAGCAGCAGCATCATTGGAAATTATCTCCTCCTGAAACGATAGAACATGTGAAATTAAGTAATTAAATGAATTGGTCAGTCTACAACTAATCGTTGTGTACTTTTATCAACACATCTGATGATGAAAGCAAACAAATGAACATTTCTACCTCTATTAGCCTATGTTCACATGTCCAGTAGTCATCCATTAGAATGGATCCCCAGCCGCAATCAGTTGGCAAAAAAGTTATACAATCTCCTTTTTTGTCAGTTTTTAAAAAACTGATTTCAGGTAGATCTTTTTTTTTTTTTACATTGGAAACAGGAAAACAGAACTGTTCGATAGGCATCCGTTTTATTATTTGAAACTTATCCAGTAAGCAAATAACGGATCCTTTTCAAATTAAAATAAAATGGATGGCTATTGAACAGATCTGTTTTTCATAGACTTCAATGTTAAAGGGAACGTGTCCCCCCAAAATCGAAGGTGAGCTAAGCCCACCAGCATCAGGGGCTTATCTACAGCATTCTGGAATGCTGTCGATAAGCCCCCGATGTAACCTGAAAGATGAGAAAAAGAGGTTAGATTATACTCACCCAGGGGCGGTCCCGGTTCGGGTCCAATGGGCGTCGCGGTCCGGTATGGGGCCTCCCATCTTCATAGGATGACGTCCTCTTCTGGTCTTCACGCTGCGGCTCCGGCGCAGGCGTACTTTGTCTGTCCTTTTGAGGGCAGAGCAAAGTACTGCAGTGCGCAGGCGCCAGGAAAGGTCAGAGAGGCCTGGCACCTGCGCACTGCAGTACTTTGCTCTGCCCTCAACAGGGCAGACAAAGTACGCCTGCGCCGGAGCCGCAGCGTGAATACAAGAAGAGGACGTCATCGTAAGAAGATAGGAGGCCCTGGACCGGACCACGACACCCATCGGACCCAAACCGAACCGGGACCGCCCCTGGGTGAGTATAATCTAACCTCTTTTTCTCATCTTTCAGGATACATCGGGGGCTTATCTACAGCATTAGGGCTGTCCCACACGTCCAGATAATTCCGGTACCGGAATAAATCGGTACCGGAGTTATCCGTGTCCGTGTGCCTGTGAACTCACGTAGGCCATACGTGCGGCACACGTGTGCCGCCCGTATGGCGAGTGGGTACCACACGGAGCGTGTGGTACCCACGCGTGTGGTACCCTGCATCGTGCTGAAGCCGCGATTCATATGTTCCCTGCAGCAGCGTTTGCTGCAGAGAAAATATGAATAATAGTGTTTAAAATAAAGATCTATGTGTCCCCCCGCCCTCCCACCCCCTGTGCGCCCCCCCCCCCGCTGTTCAGAAAATACTCACCCGCTCCCACGTTGGCTGTCGCGGCTTCCTGGTCTGGTCTGGCATCTTCTCCTGTATGCGGTCACGTGGGGCCGATCATTTACAGTCATGAATAGGCGGCTCCACCTCCCATAGGGGCGGAGCCGACTATTCATGATTGTAAATGAGCGGCCCCACGTGACCGCATACAGTAGAAGGCGCGGGGCAGAGAGGAAGAAGTGACAGCCAACGTGGGAGCGGGTGAGTATTTTCTGAACAGCGGGGGAGGGGGGGCGCACAGGGGGTGGGGGGGCGCACAGGGGGTGGGAGGGAGGGGGACAGGTAGATCTTTATTTTAAACACTATTATTCATATTTTCTCTGCAGCAAACGCTGCTGCAGGGAACATATGAATCGCGGCTTCAGCACCAGTGGGGGGGACAGCGCTTACTGTAGCGCTGTCTCCGGCACGCCACACGGAGACCGTCCGTGTGTGGTCTGTGTTTTACACGGACCCATTGACTTTAACGGGTCCGTGTAATACGTGCGCTCCCACGAACACTGACATGTCTCCGTGTTTGGCACACGGAGACACGGTCCCCAAAAAATCAATGACATCTGAACAGATGCATTGATTTTAATGGGTCTACGTGTGTCAGTGTCTCCGGTACGTGAGGAAACTGTCACCTCACGTACCGGAGCCACTGACGTGTGAAACCGGCCTTACAGAATGCTGTAGATAAGCCCTTGATGCTGGTGGGCTTAGCTTACCTTTGATTTTGGGGGTGACACGTTCCCTTTAAAGAAATAGATCCAGACTAAATTAGATTTTTGTTTTTAATCCGACCAAAAACAATTATCTGTACAATTTTTTTTATCAACAAATTGCTCTTGGATCTGTTCTAACTAGTGATGAGCGAATGTGCTCTGATAAGGCGTTATCCGAGCATGATAGTGTGCTGAGTGTCTTTGGCATATTCGAAAAATATGGTAAGAGTCCCAGCGCCTGCTTGTCTTGTGGCTGTTCGAGAGCCGCAACACATGCAGAGATTCGCTCATCACTAGGTCTAAGGGATGGGTGACTACTGGACATGTGAACATAGCATTAGGGTTCATTCCCACTTGCGATGAAATCGGACGAATGCAATCTGATAAAAAAATCGGATTGCATTCGGACCAATGTTATTTTATCATTGTGTGTTCATCTGCATTTTTTTTTCCAGCTCGGAACGGCTAATGATCAGCCTGGAAAAAAGGCGCAGCATGCTGCTATTTTAATCAGAAATCAGATCGATCCCACAATGGAAGTCAATGGGTACGAGAAAAAAAAAAATTGCACAGCGCTTGACCACTGCGAGTGTTGTCCCATTTTTACACACCAATTGCATTTGAAAAGCCGGCAATTCATCTGCCGCGTACAGTAATATCATATCGTGACAGGATAGAATAAAATAGAATAAATATATACACATAGGATAGGTAGATATATACAACCCTTGGCAAAAATTATGGAATCACCGGCCTTGGAGGATGTTCATTCAGTTGTTTAATTTTGTAAAAAAAAAAGCAGATCACAGACATGGCACAAAGCTAAAGTCATTTCAAATGGCAACTTTCTGGCTTTGCGAAACACTAAAAGAAATCAAGAACAAAAAATGTGGTAGTCAGTAATGCTTACTTTTTTAACCAAGCATAGGAGAAAAATTATGGAATCACTAAATTCTGAGGAAAAAATTATGGAATCATGAAAAACAAAACAAACAAAAAAACACCCCAAAACATGACTAGTATTTTGTTGCACCACCTCTGGCTTTTATAACAGCTTGCAGTCTCTGAGGCATGGACTTAATGAGTGTCACACAGGACTCTTCATCAATCTGGCTCCAACTTTCTCTGATTGCTGTTGCCAGATCAGCTTTGCAGGTTGGAGCCTTGTCATGGACCATTTTCTTCAACTTCCACCAAAGATTTTCAATTGGATTGAGATCCGGACTATTTGCATGTCATGACATTGACCTTATGTGTCTTTTTTCAAGGAATGTTTTCACAATTTTTGCTCTATGGCAGGATGCATTATCATCTTGAAAAATGATTTCATCATCCCCAAACATCCTTTCAATTGATGGGATAAGAAAAGTGTCCAATATATCAACATAAACGTGAGCATTTATTGAAGATGTAATGACAGCCATCTCCTCAGTGCCTTTACCTGACATGCAGCCCCATATCATCAATGACTGTGGAAATTTGCATGTTCTCTTCAGGCAGTCATCTTTATAAATCTCATTGGAACGGCACCAAACAAAAGTTTCAGCAACATCACCTTGCTCAATGCAGATTCACGATTCATCACTGAATATGACTTTCATCCAGTCATCCACAGTCCACGATTGCTTTTCCTTAGCCCATTGTAACCTTCTTTTTTCTGTTTAGGTGTTAATGATGGCTTTCGTTTAGCTTTTCTGTATGTAAATCCCATTTCCTTTAGGCGGTTTTGTCATGTCGGACGCTGTTCAGACCAGGTCGTCCGACAGACAGCGGTAATTCCACTTTTGACCACTATTTGCTCATTGGCGTCTGCTAGATTTTATCTAGCTGTTCCGGGGTTAATTTACCTAATCCTCGGATTGGAAGCTGGGCCATGCCCATTGCCTTTAAATAGTTCTCTTGTTCATTGGGCGTCGACGATTATAGCTTCTGTCTTGTGCGTTGTTATCTCGGTCTGGAGTGGAGAGCTGGTTGTTGGAGATTCGTTGCTGGTGGTGTATTTTCCTCTGTCTTATTTACTCCTTCCTATATTTGTATTTATTTTGCCCTGCACATTTATTGTGTATTCCTGAGTGACTGTGTGGTGTATATTTTCCTTTATCCTTGTCTGTGCTAACTGTGGGTATTGGAATATTACCTCTTCACTGGGTGGAGGGCGGAGGTATCAGCCTAGGGTTAAAACAGGAGACAGGGTGAGGTTCGAGGCCTGGACATGCACACCATCAGTGTAAACTCTAGGTAGAGGGTCAGTCAGGATTTCCCTAGTCTGAGGGAAACTGCAGGGGCCTGGGTTATTAGCTCTCGCTCACCTAGTCTCCCCGTGACATTATAATCGGCCCAACAAAAAAAAAGGGGTTTCTTTTTTTTGTGTGTTTTGTCATGGATCCCATGACTTCCATAACCCGCCAGTTGAGGGCGCTGTCCCTACAGGTCACGGAGTTGAGGGGGGCAGTGCAGCAACAGGGACTGGCAATATCTAATGTGCAGGCTGGAGCGACAGGAAGAGTTGCTGAGCCTAAATTACCTTTGCCTGAAAGATTTACTGGGGAACGCAGTAAATTTGTTTTTTTTTTTTTTCCCCCTGATTAACCCTTTGGGGTCTTTTTGCTCAATCATGCTGTGAATCTACTGAGATTCCTATCTAGATTTGGTGCCAAACTGTTATTTGTGCTTTTGGGTTATTTAGCTACATGTGTTCTTGATGCCCGTTATATTAGCACCATAACTGCACTTTATACTATATTATATGGTTTATATCTACATTGGGTACCAATCCATAATCAATAGGCTGTTTGGAGGTAAAATATGATTTAGTGATGTTTGTGGGGCATTATATGATTCTTTGAGGTTATTTGGTGAGGGATTGTCCTCTTCCATTGGCAAGATTTCATCCTTGTACACTGCCCTTGTTCTTGGGTGTATTTTTCTGTATTTATGTTTTTAGATGTTTTTAAATTCCAGTTGTGTGGTTAAAAGACATTAAATAAAACGTTATTTGTTTATATACTATATACTGTCTCGGTGATCCCTGCGTTTGTGCATGTTTCTTTTCTCTTTTGTTGTATAGTCTGTGTTTTGACATGCTGCAGGTTGAGCACATTAGACATTATTGTTGATGGTGCCCTCTATATTTAAGTGGTCTAAAACTGGTCATTTTATTAACATCTGTCCTCTGCTGTCTAAGAAAAACGCAACGGCGGAAAACTTCTAAGCTCAGATGGTGTGGAGGAGACCAATCTGAGCTTATGTATATCCTCCATGGTGGTTTCTCAATGCATGCTCCCTGCTAAGGTTTTTATTGCTGGCAGTGAGCTGCCAATTACTGTTTTTGTGGATAGTGGTTCAGCCACAAATCTCATTGATGAGGAGTTTGCGCGCACAGCAGGTTTTAGGATTGAAAAACTGCCTCATCCTATCCGCGTGGTCACCATCAATGCTGCTCCTCTCTCTCAGGGGGAGATTACTGAATTTGTGGCTGAGGTGAAACTCCACATTGGAGTTCTACATTCCGAGCGGGTTACATAAAAGGTGCTCAGGAATCTTCCTGCTCAGGTGGTTTTGGGTTTTCCTTGGTTGTCTATGCACAACCCGGTTATTGACTGGAAAACTCAGGACATAATTCGGTGGAGCGAGTTCTGCCAGGAGAATTGCCTGGCCACATGTGTGGCTGCGGTGACTTCAAGCGTTCCGGAGTCACTTCTGGATTTTGTGGATGTGTTCTCTGAGAAGGGTTATTCAGAGTTGCCGCCACATCGTCCTTATGACTGTTCTATCAGGTTTAAACCAGGGGCCAAATTGCCTAAAGCAAGGATGTTTAACATCTCTGGACCGGAGAGACAAGCGTTAAAAGATTACATTGCTGAAAGCTTGAGCAAAGGGCACATCAGGCCGTCATCCTCGCCGGTGGCAGCAGGGTTCTTCTTCGTGAAGAAGAAAGATGGCGGATTACGCCCGTGTTTGGATTTCAGGGAGTTGAACCAGATTACGGTTCGTGATCCATACCCTATGCCTCTGATACCAGATTTGTTCAACCAGGTGGCAGGTGCTAAGTGGTTTACCAAGCTTGACCTCAGGGGGGCGTACAACCTCATAAGAGTCCGTCAAGGTGATGAGTGGAAGACGGCTTTTAATACCCCTGAGGGTCATTTTGAAAATTTGGTGATGCCGTTTGGGTTGACTAACGCACCTGCAGTGTTCCAACATTTCATCAATGATGCGTTCTCGCATGTTTTGGGGAAATTCGTTATCGCGTACCTAGATGACATTCTCATATATTCTTGCGACCGTGATGCTCATTTAGATCATGTCAGGCAGGTGTTACAGCTTCTCAGAGAGAATAAGCTGTATGCTCAACTTGAGAAATGTGTATTTTCTGTTCAAGAGTTGCCTTTCTTGGGTTATATTGTGTCTGCTTCTGGGTTTAAAATGGACGCCGCTAAGGTGCAGGCGGTGCTGCATTGGGAACGTCCTGATAACCTGAAAGCACTTCAGCGGTTCCTTGGGTTTTCGAACTACTATAGGAAATTTATCAAAGATTTTTCCATCATTGCTAAACCGCTAACTGACATGACTAAAAAGGGTACCAATTTCTCCGTTTGGCCTGAGGCTGCTGTGCGCGCATTTTAATTTCTTAAGAACAGTTTTGTTTCAGCCCCCATTCTTGTGCAGCCAGACGTATCTAAACCCTTTGTTGTGGAAGTCGATGCGTCTGAGGTTGGTGTGGGGGCGGTACTATCTCAAGGCTCATCTTTGAGTGGTTTACGTCCATGCGCCTATTTCTCCAAGAAACTGTCGTCCGCCGAACGTAACTACGATATCGGCAACAGGGAGTTGTTGGCAATTAAGTTGGCTTTTGAGGAATGGCGACACTTCTTGGAGGGGTCGGTACATCAGGTAACTGTTATTACGGATGATAAGAATCTGCTGTATTTGGAGTCAGCCAAGCATCTGTCCCCCAGGCAGGCTCGCTGGGCATTGTTTTTCACGCGGTTCAATTTTGTGGTCACTTACAGACCGGGGTCTAAAAACACTAAGGCGGATGCTCTGTCCAGGTGTTTTCCGGGGGGAGAACCTCGGGAGGATCCAGTACCCATCCTCCAAAAAGGTGTTGTGGTTTCGGCTCTCACTACCGAGGTTGAGGCTGAGATTGCCGAGGCTCAGGAGGAGATACCATCTGAGCTTCCCGTCAACAAATCTTTTGTACCACTTCATCTCCGCCTAAAGGTTTTGGCGGAGCATCATGATGCTGTCCTGGTTGGCCACCCAGGGGTTACAGGTACCTTGGAGTTGGTGTCACGTCGGTTTTGGTGGCCCAAGTTCCGACAGGACGTGGTCTCATATGTGTCAGCTTGTACCACGTGCGCTAGGGTTAAGACGCCTTGCTCCCGTCCTGTTGGCACACTACTTCCTCTTGAGGTACCTAGTAAGCCTTGGACGGAAATCTCCATGGATTTCATCACTGATTTGCCCTCATCAGCTGGGAACACGGTCATCTTGGTGATTATTTTTCTAAAATGTCGCACTTTGTGTCTTTGCCTTCTTTGCCTAACGCTAAGACTCTGGCTCAGGTATTTGTGCAGGAGGTGGTCAGACTTCATGGGGTTCCGTCTGACATCGTGTCTGATAGGGGGTCTCAGTTTGTGGCAAAATTTTGGAGAGCATTTTGCTCACGGCTGGGGATCAAGTTGTCTCATTCTTCGGCGTTTCATCCTCAGTCAAATGGTCAGACTGAGCGTATGAACCAAAATTTGGAACAGTACTTATGCTGCTTTGTCTCTGATAACCAGGAGGAGTGGTCTACCTTTCTTCCTTTGGCTGAGTTTGCTATCAATAATCACCGCCAGTAGTCGTCTGGGGAGTCTCCGTTTTTTTGTGTTTACGGGCTACATCCTCAATTTTGTACCTTGAGTCAGAGGGGCTCTTCCGGCATTCCGGAGGAGGACCAGTTAGGAACACAATTGTCATCAGTCTGGAGGAGAGTTAAACAGCGCCTGTTGAGTGTTGGTGCTAGGTACAAACGTGTGGCTAACAGTAGGCGTGTGCCAGGTCCGGACCTGAGTGTGGATGACTGGGTGTGGTTATCCACAAAAAACATAAGACTGAAAATACCGTCCCTTAAATTGGGTCCACGATTTATTGGTCCATTTAGAGTCACCGCCGTCATTAACCCAGTAGCGTACCGATTGGAGCTCCCTACGGTGTATAAGATACACAACGTGTTCCACAGGTCTCTTCTAAAGAAGGTGGTGGGTTCTGTGGACGCGGCGCCTATGCCACCTCCAGTCTTGATGGATGGTAATTTGGAGTTTGAAGTCTCCAAGGTGGTTGACTCTCGTGTAGTGCGTCGCACTTTACAGTACTTGGTACACTGGCGTGGTTATGGGCCTGAGGAGAGGTCCTGGGTACCAGCCTCGGATATTCATGCGGATCGGCTGATCAGGTTTTTTCATCGTCGCCATCCAGACAAGCCGGGTCCTATAAGCCGTGAGGGCCCTGGGGTCCCTCGTAGAAGGCGGGGTACTGTCATGTCGGATGCTGTTCAGACCAGGTCGTCCGACAGACAGCGGTAATTCTGCTTTTGACCACTATTTGCTCATTGGCGTCTGCTAGATTTTATCTAGCTGTTCCGGGGTTAATTTACCTAATCCTAGGATTGGAAGCTGGGCCATTCCCATTGCCTTTAAATAGTTCTCCTTATCATTGGGCGTCGCCGATTATAGCTTCTGTCTTGTGCGTTGTTATCTCGGTCTGGAGTGGAGAGCTGGTTGTGTGAGATCCGTTGCTGGTGGTGTATTTTCCTCTGTCTTATTTACTCCTTCCTATATTTGTATTTATTTTGCCCTGCACATTTATAGTGTATTCCTGAGTGACTGCGGCGTGGTGTATATTTTCCTTTATCCTTGTCTGTGCTAACCATGGGTATTGGAATATTACCTCTTCACTGGGTGGAGGGCAGAGGTATCATCCTAGGGTTAAAACAGGAGACAGGGTGAGGTTCGAGGCCTGGACATGCACACCATCAGTGTAAACTCCAGGTTGAGGGTCAGTCAGGATTTCCCTAGTCTGAGGGAAACTGCAGGGGCCCGGGTTATTAGCTCTCGCTCACCTAGTCTCCCCGTGACAGGTTTCTCACAGTTCGGTCACACACGTTGACTCCAGTTTCCACCCGTTCCTTCCTCATTTATTTTGTTGTGCATTTCCTGTTTTGTAGACATTGCTTTAAGTTTCCTGTCTTGATGCTTTGATGTATTCCTTGGCCTGCCAGTATGTTTGCCTTTAAAAATCTTCCCATGTTGTTTGTATTTGGTCCAGATTTTAGACACAACTGACTGTGAACAACCAACATCTTTTGCAACATTGCGTGATGATTTACCCTCTTTTAAGAGTTTGAAAATCCCCTCCTTTGTTTCAATTAACATCTCTCGTGTTGGAGCCATAATTCATGTCAGTCCACTTGGTGCAACAGCTCTCCAAGGTGTGATCACTCCTTTTTAGATGCAGACTAACAAGCAGATCTAATTTGATGCAGGTGTTAGTTTTGGGTATGAAAATTTACAAGGTGATATCATAATTTTTTCCTCAGAATTGAGTGATTCCATAATTTTTCCCCTATGCTTGGTTTAAAAAAGTTACCATTACTGACTGCCACATTTTTTGTTCTTGATTTCTTTTAGTGTTTCTTAAAGCCAGAAAGTTGCCATTTGAAATGACTTTAGTTTTGTACCATGTCTGTGAACTGCTTTTTTTTTACAAAATTAAACAGCTGAATGAACATCCTCCAAGGCCGGCGATTCCATAATGTTTGCCAGGGGTTGTAGATGTCAGTGACACACACATATATATTGTAGCATTTCACCCACTACGGGTCTTGGGGAACACTCGCTTGGCATAGGATTCAAGCACTCAGGCACGGTACCTCACACAAATCTGTCGATATGGTTTATTTAAACTCTGCATAAACCAGACAGGGTACAGTCCGTTTCATTACAGCCACAAAACATTATGGGACATCAGTCAGTTCATGTAGCAGATAGGCTTCTCTGCTGTATATTATAATCCCCTTGTCCGGGGTTACCTTTCAGAAGTTCCACTCCTCACGCTGACTTCACGTCAGTCCCAGGTCCTCAACACAGACCATCCAGGTCTAGGGTCTCTAGGTGCTTCCAGGACCTACAGCACACAGGCCACTCAGTGCCAAACACAGGAACCTCCCAGAAACATGTGACCCACACCCTGGTCACATTATCTACCTGTAACCACTCCTATGGGTGTGTGGCTAGTTTGTTCCGCCCATCTCACACAACTAGCCTAGTAAGTCTCCCTTGACTATTATACAACACTACACAAACTCTTGAGGGACTACAGGTCCCAGAACAACCACGTTACATCAGACTTACCACGCAGACTCCCTCTGCGACACATATCGGCTATTCACAACACTGCTAGTCACTGTTTCATCACACCTATGCCTCCAAGTGCATCTTAAAGTGCACATACAGCGCCCCCTGGCTGTAACATTGGTCACTGCACCACAATATATAATATTGTGGTAACCCCTTCCAAGAAGAGCTAATTTCAGTTGAGTTAGTTTATATCTCCAGATCTGCCATTATTAATTTAAAATTAAAGTGAAATAAAATACATACGATGCATCAGAGGCAAGAAAATACACACAGCCTGTGTCTGTCCGTGTAAAATTCTTGTCTGGTTCTCAGATGCCCTGTCACAAGTTTTTATTACAACTACAGAGATAAGAAAGTGTGAATGGCTTCTTACATTACACTACCTAAGAGAGAAGATATTTTAGTTGGCAAATTAATTTCAAATCAGTTCTACCCAGATCTGTACTTTCAGAGACAAAGGATTGTTACAGACATTTCTAAATCAGAAAGAACACCCTGTGTTGTTGCTTTTATGAACAACACTTATAAAGCTAATGCAGCGCCCCAGAGTCCTGGTCGTTGCAGTACTGATGCTCCGCCACTAAGGGGAGTGATGGTACGTCTGATGGCAATGAAGGAGTTCACCTGACCAGGTATCACAGACACCAATACACTTCATAGTCTGGCCTCCAGGGGGAGCTAAGGGTGCTATGTATTAGGCCACTCCTCACAATCTGGTAAAACTGGGGGTTGGATAGAAAGTTAGACAGAAGCTGACTGGGTTGGAACCAGGCAACATCCTGTGGCAGAGGGTGTTGCAGGGGAAGATTCAGGGGGGTCCCTGTCAGGGGTGGGATCCTGACAGAGGCCTAGCGAAAAGGACAGAACGTTAAGGAACCGCGCCTGCACTACATCGCGGCGGTATCTCAAGAAAGGACAAGAAGCGAGGTTTATTGTGGAGAGTGAGAAACGAGATCAAAGCAAAAAGGAGATAACACCAGTAGGAGTCGTGCTGTAAGATCGAGGCAACATCCTACTGAGGCGCGTAGCCGGAGGCCAGAACGCCGAGGAAGTATTAGGCTCCAAGCAATACTTCAAACAGAGGCAGGACAGTTAATTTTAGGTTTGCTATCTCACCAAAATCACCTAAGAAGACATAGGGGGCAACTGTGGGAGAGGGGCATCACTAGGGTCCCGGAAGAACTCCAGGCCTACCCGTCATACGGGTGCGTCCTATCCATATCATCTGGGGGACGGAGAAGAACATCAGAAAAGACATAAGTTGTGGGAAAGAACATCAGAAACAGACACAACAGTTGTGAGGACTATCCCGTGGTGCTCAGCAGGGAAGTACTACAACACACAGGCGCTAGAAGGTAGGCACAGATTTCCACCTGCAAAGGGAACTCTGGAGGTGCCATCGGACCGGCCGGTCTCAGACAGCCCTGTTAATCGTACTCTGGATTGAGGACCTTGAAGCCTTCAGTAAAGAGGTAAAGAGACTGCAACCCTGTGTCCTCGTTATTCATCGCGACCTGCACCACGCACCACCACCTACACCTTTCATTGGACGCCCCTTAGCAGGGTCACGGACCGGGTCTAGCCACCGTGACAACCCCAGAACTGAGACAGAGAAGCCCGGTACCTAGTACCCCGCGGCCCTGCGTCCGGGGGCGCTCCACTAATACTAAAATATAGAATTAGCAAAGACATAAAGGTAGATTTAATTGTCTAAAATAATAATCAAAGCAAAGTATAAATATTTGCCATAACAATTTCTCCCTTTTTATTATTAGTGACAATTCATCCATCAGCTACTTCCCCATGCTATGACAGCCTGGAGGGGACGAATCCCGTCCACCGACAGATATCTTCTTTGTAAATCCCGTCATAATAAATATACCAGTTCTAGCGGTTACATACACTAGTAATACCAACATTTATGTAATGAAAGGGTAAATGAATATACTCTTATTCCCTGTCGCCATTTCCACTATATGACGTCTACCAATCGGGGCAATTGTCTGCAGCTCGTATATATGGGAATGTTTGGGGACAGCATTTGTATCTAGGTCACCATACAGAAGTATGAAGGTAGCAGGCATAAGGCGTGCTAAGGTTTAGGTTCCTTCTACACTCAGGAGAAGCCATTTATAGTCCTGGTGACCACATACTAGATATAAATCCTCAGGCAGTACGAAGGGTATGATGTCAGTGGGTCTCTCAAGACAACATATATAAGTCAAAAGTCTTTGCATCAGAGGTTTGGCACAACCTAGTTCTTTTACTAGAATCTCATCTTCTGGAAACTTCTTAGTCTTGTGTGTTATGAAATTACCTTGTACTAGGTCCAGCTCATACCAACGTTTTAAGCTACCCGCAAGATTTATCTGTTACCATGGACTCTCCACCCACCCAACAATCTCGTCTGGAACCACATGGCTACTGGTGAGGTTTTCTCCGTTGTAATAAGCAGAATCAAAAGTCTCTTCTTGGAAACAACTATAGTTGAAAGTCTCATATGGGGTTTGAGGCACTGCAAGATATGGCATGGTATTAGATGATATTGGGCTAGGGGTGCATATCCAGCAGTTCTTAGTAACGTCTTTAGAACTTGTGTCGCAACAGGACTTGGTGATACTTATCAGTTTGTTGTCCTAGTCCTCCTTTAGTACCTCATTGAGAGATAGAGCAAGGGATACAATTGTCATGAGCATGGTCCAGAAAGGCAGGGTCATCATCTTTGCTGCTGTCTTGGTTCAGTACCTTTTTGCAGTGGCATGGATCCAAGTGTCATTGCCTTGGAGCCTGACAGAAGTGGCAGTGGTCAGTAGTATGTGAAATGGCTAACTGTATCTGGGTTCCAGTGGTCTCCTCATATGTCTCTTGACCACGACCCAGTCTCCTAGTGCCAGTGTGTGTGTGCCGCTTATGCAGTTGGGGTCTGGGATGGAGGAAAGAACACGGTTATGAGTAACAGTCAGATGTTTGTGCAACTCCAAGACATATTCAGTGAGGAAACTGTAGGAGACCTGCAGCTGCTGTGGGAAATACAACCCTGTCTTAGGGACACTACCAAACAGTATTTCATACAAGGACACATCTCTCTATACTTTGGAGTGGTCCTCACTGAATGCAATGGCAAGCAATCTACCCAGAACCAGTGTGTTTCTTCTATGCCCTTCTAGATTTTTATTTCCATTAAAAGTACCATTAAGGCGTTCGACCTTCCCACTACTTTGTGAGTTTAGGGAACATGGAAAGCCGCCTCTATCTCAAAGGTGGCCATGATTTGTTTCATCAGTTCTGTGTGTGCCTCTGTCACTCTCTATAGTTTGGGCACCCCATATCTAGAAACCACTTCACAGATCAATTTATTTATAAACTGAAATCAAAGCCCAAGCTTCAGATCATTTTGGGAAGAGATCAATGTTTACTAGGAAATATTCATATGTACCCACCTTAGGTTGCTGTATGTAGTCCATCTGCAGTCTTTGAATTGGGTGATCTGGTTTTGGTGTGTATTTCTGCTGGACTCGAATAGGTCTACCGGGGTTATGTGTCACACAAACGAGACATACTTTGTAGCCACATTTTGGAACCCTTGGGTGCACGTACGGCACCCGCTTAGACCCATGGGCTCTGTTCGTGTGGGGAGCCTGGGTCTGGAAGACCTGCAGTAGTTTGGGATCAACGGCGTCTGGGGCCGGTGCGGTGACAGTCTCCTCTGTCAAAAGGGGGCTTCCCACACTTTCGGTTACTGAGTCCCCTGGGGTAGCCTGATCTGCTATGACCAGTGTACCTGTCAGAGGTAGTTGTGCTGCTTCCTTAGCCACCTGGTCGGCCAATGCAATCCCTACTGCAAGGGGAGTTTGTTCCCATGCGTGTGCCAATACCTGCCCTTCGGAGTGTCCAGAAAATTACAGCTTCATCAAATGGTGTCAAAGTCATGTGCAACCCTTTAAGACCTATCTGGAGCCCGAAAATACATGAATCTCATTACCTTTTCTCTGATTGCACGTTGCAGCAAGTGCCTTCAGTTCAGCCTCTGGCGCAGAGCAGCTGGAGGAGAGTGTTTCTTGTATTACTGCCTTACCATTGTGGACTACTGCATACCCAGTGATCAGGGGTGGATTAAGGGTAGCCAGGGCTGTTCAGACTCTGTGGACCCCCCCGGTCATGTGACGGGGTCATGCGATGAAGTCATGCAATGGGGTCATGCGATGGGGTCATCATATGCCTGAACCAGATTATTCCAGAAAAATAGTTGCTGAGTGAAACTCCACTTCTCACTATCACACATTAACAGTTCCCATCACCAGATCACACATATAGCAGCTTTTGTTTTAGCCAAAAGATTTTTTAAGCAGAACCAAAAACTCTAGGGTGTATCAGATACAGATACCCCAGAGACTCCTCTAATATGTACAATCAAGATAGCCAAGGGAATCTCCTATATATGATATAAAACATAACCTTTAATGGTAATGAAGCGCCCCCACTGCCGCAGGGCCGAAGGGTACCCGGTACCGGGCCTCTGAGTCTCTGCTCTGGGGTTGTCACGGTGGCTAGGCCCGGTCCGTGACCCTGCTGAGGGGCGTACATTGATAGATATGATGAATGATGGTGACGCTGTGGTGGTGCGGTGCAATAAATAACGAGGACACCAGGTTGCAGTCTCTTTACCTCTTTACTGAAGATCTCTGGGTCCTCAGTCCGGAATCCGGATAACCAGGATGCGCAAGTCCGGCCGATCCAATGGCACCTCCGGAGTTCTCTTAACAGGTGGAAATCTGTGCCTTCCTTCTAGCGCTATGTGTTGCGGTCCTTCCCTGCTGTGCTTACGGAAAGTCCCCACAACTGTTGTGTCCATTTCTTAAGTTCCCTCACAACTCGATTAGATGATGTTCTGCTAATCCTCCGTCCCTCCCTGATGTTACGGTTGGAACGGCACCCATATGACGGGTAGGCTCGGAGCTCTTCCGGGACCCTAGAGTCGCCCCTCTCCACAAGTTGCCCCCCAAGACTGCATAGGTGATTTAGATGAGACAGCCCGCCTTTGACTGACTGTCCTGCCGTTGGTTTAGAGTATTGCTTGAAGCTGAATATTGTAATACTCCCTCGGCGTTCCGGCCGCCGGTTGTGCTCCTCAGTAGGATGTTGCCTCGGTCTTACAGCACGACCCCTACTGGTATTCTCCTTGTTGCTTTGTCAGGATCCCACCCCTGACAGAGACCCTACCGAATCTTCTCCCGCAACACCCTCTGCCACAAGGTGTTGCCTGGCTCCAACCCAGTCAGCTTTCTGTCTAACTTCCTGCCTGACCCCCAGTTTACCCACAATGGTGGGGAGTGGCCTAATGAATAGAACCCTTAGCTCCCCCTGGTGGCCCGGCTGTGAAATGTATTGGTGTCTGTGATACTTGGTCAGATGAACTCCTTCAGTGCCATCAGACGTACCATAGCTCCCCTTAGTGGCGGAGCCACAGTACTGCAACGACCAGGACTCTGGGGCGCTGCAGTAATAATATAAAAACCGTTTCATGGATGATAAATGTGATAAAGTGCAAACAGTGCTCAAAATACCAGTGCTGAGTAAAAAAATGGTTTTGTCTCACCAAATCAGTCACTTTTTTTCATAGCAGGAGCTTTCAGTTGTACGCAGGGGAAGGGAAATGTTCACTATCCTACCCCGGTCGTGCCCCTGTATTGCTCCCGCCCTGACAAGGGCAGTCCCCAAGTCAGGCTCAATCATTGTACCCACCACAAACTAGGTAAACTTCCCTACGCGTTTCCTCTCCTATCAGGGAGACTCATCAGGGGAACTGGGATTTGGTGAGACAAAACCATTTTTTTACTCAGCACTGGTATTTTGAGCACTGTTTGCACTTTATCACATTTATCGTCCATGAAACGGTTTTTATATTATTACCATTAAAGGTTATGTTTTATATCATATATAGGAGATTCCCTTGGCTATCTTGAAAAGATTTTTTAAGCAGCCAACATAACACGGTAGACACTTTTCGCCGGGCCCTACTCTGCTCTAACCTTTTAAATATTTGTTAAAATATGCAATACAATTTAGGTATATTTTTATTTAAATTTTTAAAATGACTAATAATATCACATACAAGGAACAAATACCACTACACCATGTCCAGACCACATATTACCACCACAGTGATCGAATAATATCACATACAAGGAACAAATACCACAACACCATGACCAGACCACATATTACCACCACAAAGTGACCAAATAGCACATACAAGGGACAAATACCACAACACCATGTCCAGACCACATATTACCACCACATAGAGACTGAATACTACAATACTGATCAGTAATAATAATAAAAAAAAATACTATCACCATAAGTGCTATTATACACAGGAGATCTGTACTTAGTATGCAGTGTCTGTGTACAGGTAATACAGTGATCACTGGTGATATTATACACAGGAGCTCTGTATATAATGTATAGGTAATACAGTGATCACTGGTGACGTTATACACCGGACCTCTGTATATAGTATACAGTGTATAGTGTCAGTGTATAGGTAACACACTGACTCACCAGTGACATCTCTAGGTGAAGTCCTTCATCTTTGTTTTTCATCTTTCATCCAGCACAGATCACCATCACTTCTTCCAGCCAGGGCTCATCTCTGCAGGAAATAACAGTTATCTCGAGCTCCGCTTGCAGGAGACATTACTTAATTTTTCCCAACTTCTACATTACACCACATGAAGAAAAAGAGGCAATATAGTGTCACTCTACACAGTAACAGGACCGCCCTCCCATTTAAAAGAGTATACTAAGAAAATAAAATAAATACATCACTGCAGTAATAATATCCCTTAATTAGCCTCTATGGTAATAATATTTCCTATTGTAGCCCCCGTGTGTCTCATTCCTGGCTTCAGCCATATGTTCTCCCATCCTGCCCTCATGAGTATCCATTCTTCCCCATTTGATCTCCCCTTCCTGCCCCATCTGTCTACATCGTATCCATCCTGCCCCATGATCCTGCATGATCTGTCTCCAACACTGCCCCATCTGTCTCCAATCATGCCCCATGTCTTTCATCCTGCCCCGTGTCTCCAATCATGCCTGTATCTCCATTCTGCCCCCAGTGTCTCAAATCCTGCCCCCCGTGTCTCCAATCCTGCCCCTTGTCTCCAATCATGCCCCGTATCTCCATTCTGTCCCCGTGTCCAGCATTCTGCCCCCGTGTCCAGCATTCTGCCCCCGTGTCCAGCATTCTGTTCCCCATGTCCAGCATTCTGCCCCCCGTGTCCAGCATTCTGCCCCCCATGTCCAGCATTCTGCCCCCCGTGTCCAGCATTCTGCCCCCCAGTGTCCAGCATTCTGTCCCCCGTGTCCTGCATTCTGCCCCCGTGTCTCAGTCTGCCCCCGTGTCTCAGTCTGCCCCGGTCTCCCTGGATCGCCGCAGTCAATAAAAAAACAAAAAAAGCAAAAACAAGTTCTTCTTACCTGGCCGCACTCCTGCGGCGAAGCTCCCTCCGAGCAGCTGAGGCGCGCACTCGCTGGCGACTGACAATGACGTCAGACGCCGGCGACATGCGTGCTGCGGCTGATGTCAGCTGCCAGCCTCCAAATGGCTGGTGACTGTTAACTATTGACGTGCGGGCACGAGCCCTCACCCGCACGTCAATAGCGTTAAACTCCTGCAGCGCCGCTAAGGGCCCAGTTTAGCCTGCCGGTAGGGGCCCAGTGAGAAGATGAGATGTCTCTGCCCACCAGGCCCCATACACCAGTCAGAGCAGTAATTATACACAGGAGCTCTGTATATATAGTGTCAGTGTATAGGTAATACAGTGATCACCAGTGACATTATACACAGGAGCTCTGTATATAGTGTACAGTGAACAGGTAATAGATAGTGATGAGCGAATATACTCGTCACTCGAGATTTCCCGAACACGCTCGGGTGTCCTCCGAGTATTTTTTTAGTGCTTGGAGATTTAGTTTTTATTGCCGCATCTGAATGATTTACATCTATTAGCCAGCATAAATAAGTACATGTGGGGGTTCCCTAGCAACCAGGCAACCCCCACATGTACTTATGCTGGCTAACAGATGTAAATCATTCAGCTGCGGCAAGAAAAACTAAGTTTCCGAGCACTAAAAAATACTCGGAGGACACCCGAGCGTGTTCGGGAAATCTCGAGTAACGAGTATATCCGCTCATCACTAGGAATAGAGTGTATACACTGTGTTCCAAATTATTATGCACAAAGAGTTTAGGAGTGATAAGGTTAGAATTTTTTTGTTTGTCATTTAAACTCATTGATGGTGATGTGTGTCAGGGCTCTTTATATCACTGAAAGCAATTGCAGATACCTGTGCGAATTAGTTTGGCAGGTGTGTCCAAATAAAGGCAAGACTACTTAAGAAGGCTGTTCCACATTATTAAGCAGCCTACATTTTTGGCCAAAATGGGAAAGAAAAAGGATGTGTCGGCTGCTGAGAAGCAACAAATTGTGGAGTATTTAGGTCAAGGCATGACTACAATCAACATTGCCAAGACACTTCATCGTGATCATCGCACAATCAAGAAGTATGTAGCTGATTCCCAGCACACACGTGTGCGTGCTGATAAGGAAAAATTGAGGACCCTTTCCAACAGGCAATTGCATAAGGTTAAAAGAGCAGCTGCAGAAATGCCTTGTCATAGCAGCAGACAAGTTTTTGAAGCTGCTGGTGCCTCCAACGTCCCCAGAACAACAAGATTCAGGGTCCTTCAGAGGTACGTAAGCCATCCTGTCGACCACCTCTATCCACTGCAAACCAGCAGAAACAGCTCCAGTGGGCCAAACGATACATGAAAACTGACTTCCAAACTGTTTTGTTCACCGATGAGTGCCGTGCAACGCTCGATGGTCCAGATGGATGGAGTGGAGGATGGCTGGTTGATGGACACCCCATGAAAACACGGCTAAGGTGCCAACAAGGAGGAGGTGGAGTAATGTTTTGGGCTGGAATCATGGGGAGAGAGATTGTAGGCCCCTTTATGATCCCTGAAGGGGTAAAGATGAACTGCATAATCTATGTGGAGCTTCTAAAAACACTTCCTGTCATGGTTCAAGAGGAAGAACTGTGCTTTCCGCAGCAAGATCATTTTCATGCATAATAATGCACCGTCTCATGCTGCAAAAAACACATCTGCATCTCTGGCTGCTATGGGCATAAAAGAGGACAAACTTATGGTGTGGCCACCATCTTCCCCTGGCCTCAACCCCATTGAGAACCTCTGGAGCATCATCAAAAGAAGTGTCTATGATGGCGGGAGGCAGTTCACATCTAAGCAACAGCTCTGGGAGGGTATTCTGTCCACATGCAAAACAATTGAAGCAGAAACCATCCAAAAACTGACAAATTCAATGGACGAGAGAGTTCAGAAGCTTATTTTGAACCAGGGGTCCTATGTGCAAATGTAACATCACCTAGAATAAAGTTTTCACTTGAAAACTGTTTGATTTCATTTTGTAATAAGCTGATAATGCTTATAACTTCACAATTGACTATTTTTTTGTTCAAAATAAAATAAAAAAGGTTGAAAACTCTGCTGTGCATAATAATTTGGAACATGCATTTTGAGTGTTTATTTATTTTTTTTTAACCCCTTAGTGACAGAGCCAATTTGGTACTTAATGACAGAGCCAATTTTTACAATTCTGACCAGTGTCACTGAGATTGTTTTTTCGTGACATATTGTACTTCAAGTTAGTGGTAACATTTCTTCGATATTACTTGCGATTATTTATGAAAAAAATGGAAATATGGCGAAAATTTTTAAAATTTAGCAATTTTCAAACTTTGTATTTTTATGCCCTTAAATCAGAGAGATATGTCACAAAATAGTTCATAAATAACATTTCCCACATGTCTACTTTACATCAGCACAATTTTGGAAACAATTTTTTTTTTTGTTAGGGAGTTATAAGGGTTAAATGTTGACCAGCAATTTCTCATTTTTACAACACCATGTTTTTTTTAGGGACCTCATCACCTTTGAAGTCATTTTGAGGAGTCTATATGATAGAAAATAACCAAGTGTGACACCATTCTAAGAACTGCACCCCTCAAGCTGCTCAAAACCACATTCAAGAAGTTTATTAACCCTTTACGTACTTCACAGGAACTGAAACAATGTGGAAGAAAAAAATGAACATTTAACTTTTTTTTGCAAACATTTTACTTCAGAACCATTTTTTTTAATTTTCACAAGTGTAAAAACAGAAATTTAACCACAAATTTTGTTGTGCAATTTTTTCTGAGTACGCCGATACCCCATGTGTGGAGGTAAACCACTGTTTGGGCGCACCGCAGAGCTTGGAAGTGAAGGAGCACCGTTTGACTGTTTCAATGCAGAATTGGCTGGAATTGAGATCGGATGCCATGTCGCGTTTGGAGAGCCCCTGATGTGCCTAAACAGTGGAAACCCCCCACAAGTGATACCATTTTGGAAACTAGACCCCTTAAGGAACTTATCTAGATGTGTGGTGAGCACTTTGAACCCCCAAGTGCTTCACAGAAGTTTATAACGTAGAGCCGTGAAAATAAAAAAATCGCATTTTTTCTACAAAAATGATTTTTTGCCTCCAAATTTTTATTTTACCAAGGGTAACAGGAGAAAATGGACCCCAGAAGTTGTTGTACAATTTGTCTTGAGTACGCCGACACCCCATATGTGGGGGTAAACCACTGTTTGGGCGCATGGCTGAGCTCGGAAGCAAAGGAGCGCCATTTGACTTTTCAATGCAAAATTGACTGGAATTGAGATCGGACGCAATGTCGCGTTTGGAGAGCCCCTGATGTGCCTAAACAGTAGAATCCCCCCAAAAGTGACCCCATTTTGGAAACTAGACCCCCCATGGAATTTATCTAGATGTGTAGTGAGAACTTTGAATGCCCAAGTGCATCACAGAAGTTTATAATGCAGAGTCGTAAAAATAAAAAATATATATTTTTTTAACAATAAAGATTTTTTAGCCCCCAAGTTTTTATTTTCACAAGGGTAACAAGAGAAATTGGACCCCAAAAGTTGTTCTCCAATTTGTCCTGAGTATGCTGGTACCCCATATGTGGGGGTAAACCACTGTTTGGGCGCACGGCAGAGCTCGGAAGGGAAGGAGCGCCATTTTGGAATGCAGGCTTTGATAGAATTGTCTGCGGGCGTTATGTTGCATTTGCAGACCCCTAATGTACCTAAACAGTAGAAACCCCCAACAAGTGACCCCATTTTGGAAAATAGACCCCCCAAGGAACTTATCTAGATATGTGGTGAGAACTTTGAATGCCCAAGTGCTTCACAGAAGTTTATAATGCAGAGTAGTGAAAATAAAAAATATTTTTTTTCCCACAAAAAAGATTTTTTTAGCCCCCAAATTTTTATTTTCACAAGGGTAACAAGAGAAATTGGACCCCAAAAGTTGTTGTCCAATTTGTCCTGAGTATGCTGGTACCCAATATGTGGGGGTAAACCACTGTTTGGGCGCACGGTAGAGCTCGGAAGGGAAGGAGCGCCATTTTGAAATGCAGGCTTTGATAGAATGGTCTGCGGGCGTTATGTTGCGTTTGCAGAGCCACTGATGTACCTAAACAGTAGAAACCCCCCACAAGTGACCCCATTTTGAAAACTAGACCCCCCAAGGAACTTATCTAGATATGTGGTGAGAACTTTGAATGCCCAAGTGGTTCACAGAAGTTTATAATGCAGAGTAGCAAAAATAAAAAAATATTTTTTTTTCCCACAAAAAAGATTTTTAGCCCCCAAGTTTTTATTTTCACAAGGGTAACAGGAGAAATTGGACCCCAAAAGTTGTTGTCCAATTTATCCCGAGTACGCTGATGCCCCACATGTGGGGGTAAACCACTGTTTGGGCGCACGGCAAAGCTCAGAAGGGAGGGAGCACCATTTGACTTTTTTAGCGCAAAATTGGCTGTCGTGTTTGGAGACCCCCTGATGTACCTAAACAGTGGAAACCCCCAAATTATAACTCCAACCCTAACTCCAACACACCCCTAACCCTAATTAACCCGATCCATAATCCTAATCACAACCCTAACGATAATCACAACCCTAACCCCAAAACAGCCCTAATCTCAACCCTAACCATAACCCTAATCAAAACCCTAAATCCAACACACCCCTAACCCTAATCCCAACCCTAATCCCTAACCCTAATCCCAACCCTAATCCCAAACGTAACCCTAATCCCAAACGTAACCTAATCCCAACCCTAATCCAAACCCTAACCCTAATCCCAACTCTAACCCTAACTTTAGCCCCAACCCTAACCCTAACTTTAGCCCCAACCCTAACCATAACTTTAGCCCCGTTGTCACAAAAAAGTTCAATGTAACCTTTTTTTTGTACGTCGCGTCCGCCATTTCCGCGCATGCGTGGCCGTAACTCTGCCCCCTCCTCCCCAGGACATAGAATGGGCAGCGGATGCGTTGAAAAACTGCATCCGCTGCCCACGTTGTGCACAATTTTCACAACGTGCGTCGGTACGTCGGGCCGACGCATTGCGATCGCCCCGTACCGACGCAAGTGTGAAAGAAGCCTAAGGCTACTTTCACACTAGCGTCGTACTCGGCCCATCGCAGTGTGTTGGGCCGACGTACCGACGCTAGCGTTGTAAGCGCCGCACAATGGGTGCAGCGGATGCTGTTTTTTCAACGCATCCGCTGCCCCATTGTGAGGTGCGGGGAGGCGGGGGCGGAGTTCCGGCCGCACATGCGTGGTCAAAAATGGCGGACACGTCGCACAAAAAAGTTACATGTAGCTTTTTTTGTGCCGACGGTCCGCCAAAGCACGACGCATCCGTCGCACGACGGATGCGACGTGTGGCAATCCGTCGCAATGCGTCGCTAATGCAAGCCAATGGAGAAAAAACGCATCCTGCAAGCACTTTTGCAGGATGCGTTTTTTCTCCAACGACGCATTGCGACGGAAGCCAAAAAATGCTAGTGTGAAAGTAGCCTAACCCTAACCCTAAATTTAGCCCCAACCCTAACCCTAGCCCTAACCCTAACCCTAGCCCTAACCCTAACTAGCCCCAACCCTAGCCCTAACCCTAACCCTAGCCCTAACCCTAACCCTAACCCTAATTTTAGCCCCAACTCGTCTCTCCTGCCGGCCGGCAGATGGCAGCAGATAGCGGGCGCACTGCGCATGCGCCCGCCATGAGGAAAAAGCCGGCCGGCAGGAGGAGACAGAGGACCCAGGGACACCGGGTGAGTATGATAGGGTCCCCGAATCCCCCTATTTCTCTGTCCTCTGATGTGCGATCACATCAGAGAACAGAGAATTACAGATCGCTTTTTTTTTTTTTTTTGCGGTCGCCGGTAAACTGTTAATTACCGGCGATCGCAAAACAGGGGTCGGTGCAAACTGACCCCGATCATGTTCTTTGGGGTCTCGGCTACCCCCGGCAGCCGAGACCCGAAAGATCTTCCGGGTGCCGGGCGGCGGGCGCACTGCGCATGCGCCCGCCATTTTTTCCCGGAAAAAAGATGGCGGCGCCCATGGGGAGCCACGAGGAGCACCGGGGGAGATAGGTGAGTATTGGGGGGCTATCGGGGTCCATCGGGGACCCTATTTCTCTGTCCTCCGATGTGCGATCACATCGGAGGACAGAGAAATTAAATGGCAAATCGCGTTTTTTTTTGTTGTTGTTGCGACCGCCGGTAAACGGTTAATTACAGGCGATCGCAACTCGGGGGTCGGTAAAAAACCCCCGAATCATGTTCTCTGGGGTCTTGGCTACCCTCGGCAACTGAGACCCCAGAGAAAATCCGACTCTGGGGGGCGCTATTCACTTTTTAATTAACGGCGCTGTGGTTTAAGTACCCTTAGCGGCCGCCGTTAAAAGGCGTATCGGCGGTCGTTAAGGGGTTAAAGATACTGTTTTCATAGGCAGTTTGTTCCAAAACATTGCAATTATACTACAATAGTAGATGACTGGAAAATAACAATGACTGCAATTCAGATAGGTAATTTAGAGAAAATATGAGGAAATATTATTTGCATAATAATTTGGAACACAGTGTAGTGTCAGTGTACAGGTAACACACTGACTCACCAGTGACATCTCTAGCTGAAGTCCCTCATCTTTGTGTTTCTTTTTCATGCAGTGCAGACCTCCATCATTTCTTCCAGCCAGGGGTCCCTTGTTTGTCTGTGGTTTGTTTTTTGTCACGTTAATTTTCGTATTCTCAGTTTTCATAAATAAAGTTTACATTTTCATATATTATAAAGTACAGAGGCTACTATGTTGATTGCTGTTGTGACCATCATATAGTGTGTGTTTGTGTGGTGGGGGCTGTAGTGACCATCATACTGTGTGTGTGGGCTGTGATAACCATCGTATAGTGTGTGGTGGGGGATATAGTTACTATCTTGCTGTGTATGCAAAAAAACAGATGGTGGAGGTGCAGACTGCACCAAAGCTATGGTCTTTTTGTGTTGTTCTGTGCTTCTTCTGGTGAGTGCTATCCCATTTCTTCTATATTGGACTCTGTATAAAAGATGTTTCACTTTTAACAATCATCTTCCTCTGAAGGTATAAATTCTCCCTGATAATAATCCAGAAATCCAACTCTGGGATTTATCTTGCTAAAGAGTGACTGTACTATGAGAGGGTATTATCCTCTTTGAAATTCCTTGGGCCCACAAAAAAGGTATTTTTGTTATCCCTGTTGGCCTCTGGTCTCTGACATGATTGTCTCTGTTTTGGCATTGATGAGCAAGTGTGAGCAGCTTCTTTAAAGGGAACCTGTCACCCCCAAAATCGATGGTGAGGTAAGCTCACCGTCATCAGGGGCTTATCTACAGGATTCTGTAATGCTGTAGATAAGCCACCGATGTTACCTGAAAGAGGAGAAAAAGACGTTAGATTATACTCACCCAGGGGCGGTCCTGCTCCGTTGGGCGTCTCAGGTCCGGTACAGCGCCTCCCATCTTCATTCCATGACGTCCTCTTGTGGTCTTCACGCCGCGGCTCCGGCGCAGGCGTACTGTGTCTGCCCTGTTGAGGGAAGAGCAAAGTACTGCAGTGCGCAGACGCCGGAAAGGTCAGAGAGGCCCGATGCCTGCGCACTGCAGTACTTTGCTCTGCCCTCAACAGGGCAGACAAAGTACGCCTGCGCCGGAGCCGCGGCGTGAAGACCAGAAGAGGACATCATGGAATGAAGATAGGAGGCGCCGGAGCGGACCTGAGACGCCCAACGGACCGGACCTCAGCAGGACCGCCCCTGGGTGAGTATAATCTAACCTCTTTTTCTCCTCTTTCAGGTAACATCGGGGGCTTATCTACAGCATTACAGAATGCTGTAGATAAGCCCCTGATGACGGTGAGCTTACCTCACCATCAATTTTGGGGGTGACAGGTTCCCTTTAAAGCTAAGTTCACACTAGGTATTTTTGCTGCGTTTTTTATGCTAATTTTCAGCTGCTTTTTACAGTACCAGCAAAGCCTATGAGATTTCAGAAATTTCATGCACACGCATTGTTTTTTTGGTCATCAGTATTTTGTGCTTTTCATGGATTTTTTGGACATAGAGCATGTCACTTCTTTCAGCATTTTTTCACCCATTGAAAGCAATGGGTGATGAACAAAATGCTGACAAAATGAAAAAGCAAGTACAACAGTATATGAAACTCATTTATTTTTATGATTTCCCAAGTTTACCATCTTGTCTTGGTCACCTGAGATGGCAGTTTGGACTAGTACAGTTTCAATAAATTAGTAATGCGTACAAATTAAACATTGGCCTACAAAGGTGTGAGATTGAACAATGCCTGCGGCTGAACAAAGTGTGAGGGCAGAAGCATATCTGGGGAGGGCACCCAAGGCATGTGCCCTGGGCGCAGCCGGCAAGGGGGTGCAGTCGGGCCGCCTAATGCGGCGGTCCAAAGTGTCTTTCCCAGCAGCTGCATTCTGCATCCCCCCGGACTGCGAGTCGGCAGCTCTCTGAGCCGGCTCCCAGTGTTCAATAGTACTCACATTTAACAGACGTAAGTACAATTGAAGCTCTGACCGCCGGGTCAGAGCAACACCAGCAATGTGATCAGGTCATGTGATCATGCTGCTGACGTCACTCGCTGCCGCTGCAGAGGTGCAGATGGGTGGGAAGTGCTCCATGTTAGTGGAGATGAAGACACCGAAGATGGGGGGTAGTTACTGGGTGGTGTTTCCAGGGGGGTGGTGTATTTAGTGTGTGTGTGGCTGCCGTCACACTAGCAGTATTTGGTCAGTATTTTACATCAGTATTTGTGCAAAAACCAGGAGTGGAGCAATTAGAGGAAAAGTATCATAGAAACATATGCACCACTTCTGCATTTATCACCCACTCCTGGTTTTGGTTTACAAATACTGATGTAAAATACTGACCGAATACTGCTAGTGTGACGGCAGCCTGTGTGTGGTGGGGGGAGTATTTACTCTGTGTGTGTGTCTGTGTGGAGGGGGTATTTACTGTGCATTGTGATGCAGTGACCCCTGTAACAGGTAGGGGGCGCTGCATGGTCTCCCCGGTATGTGCACGGAGTTGTATTGAGGCCGTGAGAATAGACCTGCAGTGATGTCAGGATCATGTGACCAGCCATGTGATCTATTACTGTGGGTGTGGTTACAGGTACATAACGTGACCAGGGTGTGGGTCACATGGTCCCTGGGTGCCTGTGTGGTTCCAGTGAGTGGACCTGAGTGGTGAGGTTACAGGGGGTTCCTGAGCACTGTGTGTGGGCTGTGTATGCCCCTGTGCTGGAAGACCTGGTAGGAGGCTTCCTGGAGAGCACATGCTGGCGTGAGAGGTCCTGGGAGGTGTACCAGGACCCCTGAGCAACACACAGTGGAACTTGGGGAAGCTACAGTCCTTCGGTGGCTCTGGACTGACTGATGTGTGCCGGCCAGGCAAGTTGGTGAACCCCGTTAGGCAGTTTCCCCAGGAGAGCGGACTGACAAGGAGTCAGCAGACGGAGCTGGAGCTCCCATAAGGTAGCTCCACAAGCTGTTGGTGCTTGTAACCTGGACTGTGTGGTAACCCACAGCAACTGGTCAGTGAGGACCAGCATGTTTAGTGTCCCTGAGTCAAACCTGTAGTTAAAGTGTTTGAAGATACAAGTTAATATCACCAGTTGGTGCCTGTGATGTTCTATGAACTGTGCATAACCCGGTTTATGAGGCTTAATAAACCATATGGACTGCTTTGTTTTAAAAACCCGTGCCCGTGTGCTTGAAATATCGCAGCCAAGCGAGTTTCCCCCAATACACTCAGTAAGAAAAGTCTTACATTTGGTGCTCGATGCGGGCAACGATCCAGCAGGCACACGTGGAGTTAATTGCTGTGGCTCGGCGGGGCCACGAAGATTGCGTCTGGCTGTAACTCGGCGGGGTTACGAAGCTGACAAGCGTCTGGCTGTAACTCGGCGGGGTTACGAAGCTGACAAGCGTCTGGCTGTAACTCGGCGGGGTTACGAAGGGGACAAGCGGCGTCCTGTGGATTGGCAGGTCCACGAAGCCGGCAGTAGAGCCTGGTGGAGCGTAGCTGCAGTGGCAGCAAGAGGTTCCCCAGCAGTGGCAGCAGCAGTGGCTTGTGGTTTGCAGCCGGAGGTGCCGGTTGTGTGTGACTGCAGCGGGAGCTGTGGCGGTACCAGCAGGAGCTGGTGAAGTGACATATAGAGAAAATAAAAATATATATTTTTTTCTTTTTGTGCAGACTCTTAAAGGGCCAGTACAAGCCCAGAGACAAAGGGGTGTACTGTGCGAACTGGGGCCTGAGTGCCGTGGGGGAGTCCACGGGGTGTATCCCTAATATTGAGCGGTGGCCCAAACGGGGATGGTTGCCCAAAAGGGGGCGGGGACCCAAAAAGGGGCGGTAACCCGAACAGGGGTAATGGCCC
Source organism: Ranitomeya variabilis (assembly GCF_051348905.1). Lineage (NCBI taxonomy): Eukaryota > Metazoa > Chordata > Amphibia > Anura > Dendrobatidae > Ranitomeya > Ranitomeya variabilis. The sequence goes on from NC_135233.1 coordinate 683,389,328, forward strand.
AAAAAGGGGTGGAATCCCGAAGGGGGGCTGAATCCCGAACCGGGGTGGTATCAAAAAGCGGAGCACTTGCCCAGAAAGGGGGCGGAGCCAAAAAGGGGCGGCAATCAGTGAGGTGTCACGACTGTGTCCTTTTTGGCTGGATGGAAAGTGTGTGCGGGGATTGATAGACCCTGGGAGAGAAGCGTCTGTGCTGAGAACCCTTCCAGGAAATTCTGTGTCACCTAGCGACACTGAATATCTCCAGGTAGCCACTATCTACATTGTCGCAGCGGAGGTTTCCACATACCATGAGGTGGCTGTAGACCCGATCTTGCCGTATCCTATGGTAATAGGACAAGATTTGGTAGCACTGTGGGAAAAGGCTGAAGTGTTTGTGGACATAATGTGGATGTCAGTTAGTAATATTGAGAAGGCGCCCCCTAGAGTTGACAGTCCTAAGGTAGGCCTGAACAAGGGAAAAGGTGCGACTGTCCAACTAACTGACCTGACGTCACCTGAAGTGTGCCACAATACGACTGGTAGTGGTCTGCTGGATAAAACACGTGGAGCTGACACCCAGACAGTGAGTGACTCGTGGCGTCATCAGACTGTGGGGTGTGACACAGATTCTGGGGGTGACTGTGACAAGTCATGGCCAGTAACAAGCGCATGTGCGGTGGTGACAGGTGGAGAACGGGGTCCAGGACCTGTGCTGACGGGTGGAGGACGGGGTCCAGGACCTGTGGTGACGGGTGGAGGACGGGGTCCAGGACCTGTGGTGACGGGTGGAGGACGGGGTCCAGGACCTGTGGTGACGGGTGGAGGACGGGGTCCAGGACCTGTGGTGACGGGTGGAGGACGGGGTCCAGGACCTGTGGTAACGGTGGAGGACGGGGTCCAGGACCTGTGGTGACGGGTGAAGGACGGGGTCCAGGACCTGTGGTAACGGGTGGAGGACGGGGTCCAGGACCTGTGGTAACGGGTGGAGGACGGGGTCCAGGATCTGTGGTACCGGGTGGAGGACGGGGTCCAGGACCTGTGGTGACGGATGGTGGTGACTCCCATTCAGACGGTGATACCAGTGGAAAAGAGTGTAAAAAGGTTGACTCAGGCAATTCTTCCTCCCGTCGCCGGAGACGTAAAAGAGCCAAAGGGGCTGAGCCGGTTGTTCTGTGTGAGGAATTGACGGAAGATGCTGAGGACCTGGGGTGTATGAAGTACTCTGAAGTCCCAGGGAAAAGGGACGAACCTAATGATGTCACCGCTGAGACCCAAGAGAGGGCCGACTCTGACAGTGCAGAGTCTGAGGGTGCAGAAGTGGAGGATGCCACCAAGGAGGTGGTGCCTGAAGTAAATACCTCCTCAAGTAATGGATGTTCCACCAGTCCAAAGGATGGGAGGAGCGAGATAGAACTGGTTAAAGAGACGGTGAACGACCATCTCGAACGAGAAAGGGTCCTGAGACAAGCGGCTGAGGGCAGAGTGGATGAGCTGGAGAAGGAAGTCTCTGAGCTCAGAGGTCACCTGTTCAGATGGCAAAATGTGTATCAGACCCTAAAGGAAGACATTGACGTGCTCAGAGAAGCACTGAAAGGCCCTCTATAAGGAAAAGAGGTGGTGGTCGCAGACTTCTCGTGTCAGTACCAGAGTGGTAACGAGGTGAAGCTGCTAATGCCCATCTTGACCCGGGGTCTGGAAGAGGGTAAAGCTGAAGAGGAGTTGGCGCTAAAAGCAGAACAAGATGGTCACCCGGTTGTGACAGGTGTCTTGATGGAAAGGTCCATGGCAAGGCAGGAGCCATCTGTTCTTGAAGGAAGTGAGACTCCGCTCTTCAAGTGCGTGATAGATGTACCCGTAGAGGCGCAAGATGCATGTACCCGTGAGGGTGTGCATGAGGCCTTTAAAAAGGCAGTAGAAGCGTGTAGTGTGCACTGGGCACTGGAGACGAAACAGTTGGTGATACTGTCTTCTAATGAAGTCACAGTGAAGAGGGTGGCTGTCCTGAGGGACATGCACCTACAGTGCCTCCGCACGAAGCAGAGGATCCTGTTGAGGAATGGTGAGGCCACTTGATGTTTGGAGCAAGCCAGGAAAGCTCAAAGTCGTCTGGGCTTGGTAGAGGACACAGTCCAAGTGCCCAGAGCTCTGGTAGCGAAGCTCATTGGCCGATTTGGGAAAGTGATGCAGGAGATGGTGGATGTGTCCGGTGTGAAGAGACTGAGGATTCCGGCTGAAGACGAGGCCCAGGTGGGTGAAGATGGGATGGTGTCATTCCTGATCGTCGGGTCCAAGGAGAGTCTAGGAAATATCCGCATGCTCCTGAGGTATCGCGTGGCATACCTGAGAGAAGTAGAGCAGCTAAGACTGTACAGACGGCAGGTCAACAAACAGCTGCAGAACATGAGGTGGCGGCCGCCTTCTTCCCAAGGAAAAGGGAACAGAAGAGACCCTCCAAATGATGAAATAGCAGGTTGCCGGAGACTTTCAGCAAGGCAAGAACGTCGAGAATCTGCAAGTAGTAGTTCTACTCCCAGTATGAGACTGAGAGACCTGGACAGTAGTTCCTGTCATATACTAAGTGGGTCCGACTCAGACCAGACAGTCGGTTTGACCGTCAGTAGGACTCATGACCGCGCCAACCGTGGGTGCCGGCCGTGGAGAGGAAAGTCGGGTGATGGGGCGTACAGAAAAAATGTGGTGACCAGGGGTCTGTTGACACGAGTAGATGGTGGCTTGAGAGCTAAAACTCAAAATATACACATTGACCGCTGGGGGCGGGAAGACCTTACCAAAGGTATGATTGTATGTGATGCCCAAAACCGACTGAGACGGTTCCCTCGACTGATACGGCAAGGTAACGTGCGTGACATGTCTCGTGACCCCACGTGTATGACAGGTGTTCAACCCCACAAGTTTGAACAGAGGGGGGGGATATGTGATGCAGTGACCCCTGTAACAGGTAGGGGGCGCTGCATGGTCTCCCCGGTATGTGCACGGAGTTGTATTGAGGCCGTGAGAATAGACCTGCAGTGATGTCAGGATCACGTGACCAGCCATGTGATCCATTACTGTGGGTGTGGTTACAGGTACATAACGTGACCAGGGTGTGGGTCACATGGTCCCTGGGTTCCTGTGTGGTTCCAGTGAGTGGACCTGAGTGGTGAGGTTACAGGGGGTTCCTGAGCGCTGTGTGTGGGCTGTGTATGCCCCTGCGCTGGAAGACCTGGTAGGAGGCTTCCTGGAGAGCACATGCTGGCGTGAGAGGTCCTGGGAGGTGTACCAGGACCCCTGAGCAACACACAGTGGAACTTGGGGAAGCTACAGTCCTTCGGTGGCTCTGGACTGACTGATGTGTGCCGGCCAGGCAAGTTGGTGAACCCCGTTAGGCAGTTTCCCCAGGAGAGCGGACTGACAAGGAGTCAGCAGACGGAGCAGGAGCTCCCATAAGGTACCTCCACAAGCTGTTGGTGCTTGTAACCTGGACTGTGTGGTAACCCACGGCAACTGGTCAGTGAGGACCAGCATGTTTAGTGTCCCTGAGTCAAACCTGTAGTTAAAGTGTTTGAAGATGCAAGTTAATATCACCAGTTGGTGCCTGTGATGTTCTATGAACTGTGCATAACCCGGTTTATGAGGCTTAATAAACCATATGGACTGCTTTGTTTTAAAATCCCGTGCCCGTGTGCTTGAAATATCGCAGCCAAGCGAGTTTCCCCCAATACACTCAGTAAGAAAAGTCTTACAGCATGTAGGGGGTATTTCCTGTGTGTGTGAGGGAGGTATTTACTGTGGGAGAGAGGGGTATTTACTGTGTGTGTGTTTATGAGATGGGTATTCATTGCATATATGTGAGAGGGGTATTCAGTGTGTGAGTGTGTGTGTGTGTGTGTGTGTGTGTAGGTATTTACTGTGTGGGGAGATTTACTGTGATCGGGTTTTTTAGTGTAACAGGGCTGGGTGAGATTTCGTGTAACGGTGTATAATTTGAGGATACAAATTTGGGGAGCGGGAGAAAATTGAAGACACAAAAAAGGAGGAAGGTATCAGATGGGGGCATGTATGGGGGAATGGTGCAAACACAGTATGGTGAGTGGTGGTATGGCTGCGGACGCAGTATGAGGAGCAAGGGGAAAATGTATGGGGGGGTGATTGGATGGGTGCGAACACAGTATGGGGAGTCTGAGGCATATATGAGGAGGCAGTATGGAAAGTGACGGTAAATGTATGAGGTGGGAGGGGGAAACATTCAAGGAGACAGTATAGGGGGAAAAGTGTGAGTGGGAACAGAATAGAGACTGAGTAGTTTGGGGGGGGGGGGGTGTAGCATGGGGCAATAATGTAAGGGCACAGCCAGGAGGTGACGGTATATCAACGGGGGTTGTGGGAGGAGGGGGCACAGTTTAGAAACTAGGCCCTATAAGGGGGTCTCAGTGTGAGAGAACAGTGTGAAGAGGGGGCCCAGTATGGAAAGGAGGGAGCAGTGTAGAGAGCATGTACCATAAGAGGGACAGTGTGGGGGTCATATTTAGTGCGGGGAATATAGTGAGGGCCAATTATTTATTCAGGGGCTCAGTGTAGGGCAAACATTTTTATTTAGGAGCATTATAATGGCACTGCTATTTTTAAGGCCGTCATGTGGGGATGTGCTGCACAAGACAGGTGAAGATGGAAGTCTGCAGAAACGGCTGTGGATGAGAAAACGCATCATGGAGTCTGGACAAGATGAAGAAAAGAAATAGAACGACTCCAGAAATGACGTCATCAGGTACCTGAATGTAAATGTTATTTGTGATACTGACTAATTCTCATAGTTTTATTTGTTAGGAGCATTAAAGGGGTTGTCCAAGTTTGTGATGAGTCTGCAGTCATTATATGTGACTGCAGACTTCAATTGCAGACTTCTGAATTCTCGCAGTGCGCACTGTATGCTGTCAGGATTCTCTGGTGCCAGCGATTTACATACATGCGGTCACGTGCTGACTAGACATGTGTTGCCTCACTCAATGAAAATGAATTAAGTGAGGCCGGACACGTCTAGTCGGAATGTGGCCAGAAGTAAACAAATCGCATACTTGTGAAAGAGAGCATTCTAAGGCTATGTGCACACGTAGGAAAAGTGGTGCAGAATTTTCTGCACAAAATCTGCATCTCCTGGCAGAATCTGCAGCCGCGGAGTTGATGCGGATTTTCTGCGGTTTTTGTCACTGCGTATTTCTATCATGGAGGGGTGCAGAAACACTGCAGATCTGCACAAAAGAAGTGACATGCACTTCTTTTAAATCCGCAGCAATTCCGCACTGATTTTTCTGCACAACTTTTTTTTTTTTACATTGATTTACATGGTACTGTAAATCACAGTGCGGGTCTGCAGCGTTTCTGTGCGGAAAAATCCGCTGCGGATCCGCAGCAAATCTGCATCGTGTGCACATAGCCTAAATGTGTGCATTGCATTCAGAAGACACCTACAACCAGGAGCCATATCTGATCCTGATGTCAGAGAGACACAGACATTCCCATAAGCCTCCTGAAGAACTCTATCATGGGAGGGAAACGCGTCGAGGCGAAGCCCGAGTACAGATAAGTTAGACTGACATGAATTGGCATTTTCATTGTGTCGGCTATTGATTTTTCTGGGGCCAGTGCAATAGGTGTTTTTTCTTGTATATACATCTGTTAAAAACCTGAAGGTGAAACATGCATATAGATAAGGTGGACCAACAATGATTGGCATAAATTGTCTTGCTGGTTTTTGAGTAACTGTTTGGGGCACAGTGCAATAGGTGCGGACTTTGTGTCCAGGGCACGATGCAATAGGTGCTTGTACTGCATATACACATATTAAACCCTGAACCACTAACAGTAATAGATATGTTGTAGTTGTTGGGGCATTGAAGACGCTTTATGACATCCGAGATAAAACTTTTTGTATACAAAAACTAATAACAGATGAGTTATGATGCCTTTGGAGAAGGAATATAGAGGATAAACGGTATTATTACTAAATATATTAAAGTACCCCATACTTATACTGAAATGGAATACAAAAAGCATGCTTAGATAACACTGGAAATAAGCCAGCCTTAAATATCCTTTTTCACTGTGTTTCCATACTTTTGAGCTGGAGATCCCTGAGAGTTGTCTCTAACTTTGAATGCAGAAGATTGATGGCTTAATGAGTGCCCAGTTTCTGGTGTATATGTTTTAGTATCTATAACCCAGGAGACTTTTAGGGACACGAGGGAGAGCCGCCGAGGAGCGGGGGCGCCATTTTGCTTCCAAGAGGGTGCCAACCTCCGCTGACAGGCAGGGATTACTCTAGGGACCTGGTAGGCAAGATATCCTTATATCTATATTTATGCTCCCAGAATATCAGATTGGTTTTATTCACTGCACTTTTTTTGGTTGGTTTTGTATATTGCTGTCCTACTCCCCTTATTTTTGGTTATAATCAAGAAAAGTCATTGTGTGCTGTATCCCTGTGTAGTGGCATTTTTCGTGAATCCCCTATTGGTGTATATACAAGGGATTTGCTAGGGAGATAAGGGCAAGCCGCCGAGGAGCGGGGGTGCCACATTGCGTCCAAGAGGGTGCCAACCTCCGCAGACAGGTAGGGTACAAATAGGGATTATTAGGGTGTAACAGGGATACCCATCCCCCATGCCCACCTGCGAGTGTTGTCTAGTATAGTTGATTAATTATTGCTTGGTGTGGTTTGTTTTTAGGTCATTGGTTATATTTTTTTTTAAAAAGCAGTTTAATAAAAATTATTTTTATGGTATTAGTTTTTTTGGTGAGACGTTGTTCACACTAATCCAGCAATATAGGTAATATACTTTTTTTTGCATTGCATTCAGAAGCCTGCAGCCACCTATAGTGACTGCAGATTTTCATCTCAAACCTGGACGAGTCCTTTAATTATAAAATGAAGCTCTGTAGCCAATCCTAACAGCATGTAGTATCCTCACTGTCAGGATTCAGCCCTGCTTGCTGGTCCCAGTAGTCGTCACATCGCCACTTCACTCATATGTGATTTTCATACTTACGCTGTTGCCTGATAACGAGCTCCTCTTCCTGCTTCTCTCAGGTTTTCACTGAACATTGAATTAGGAAAAGCAGCTGGTCAGCACATGACTAAGTGTATGTGTCCACGGTCAGTTAACTCTGCATGTTTGACGCTGCGCAGAGCTGCAGCGTCAAACACGCAGCGTCCAGATGTTCCAGCATAGTGGAGGGGATTTTTTGAAATCCCATGTCCACTATGCGTGGAAACCCGCACGCGGCGGCCCTGCGACTCCGGACATGCTGCGCGTCTGTTCAGATCGCAGCATGTCCGTGTTCCCTGCGGCGACGCTGCGTCGCCGCAAGTAATATCACAGGGCCCTATGCGAGGGTGCGATGATCCCGGATGTGTACAGTTAACACATCCGTCATCATAGCGTCCCAGAAGGGGGCGGGGCTTAGCGCCGAGCGGCTTCGCCGCTCCAACGATACCGCCGGCCATCCTGAACGTGAACACGCACCCTAAGGCCGGAATCACACACAGCGAGATACAGTCGAGTCTCGCAGGTTAAAAAGAAGCTCTGGCACTGGCACTCCGGAGCGGAGCGTGCGGCTGCATAGCTCCGGAGTACCGGTGCCAGAGCTTCTTTTTAACCTGCGAGACTCGGCCGTATCCCGCTGCAGTGTGACTCCGGCCTAAGTGTGCAAATCGCATATGTGCTTGGTGGGGAGGGGGTACCCAGGCTCGGACTGGCCCACAGGGTAACAGGGGAATCCCCCAGTGGGCCCCTGTGCAGATCTGGGCCCCCAACCCCACTGTATGGGCATTATTTGGCATAATTAAAATTGATTCACTCTGTAGATGAAAAAGCAGCATCTCAACATTCATTAACCAAACTACGCAGTTTATTAATATATAGAGATATAGGTACATTTGTGAACGAGGGTAGTATAATATTTTTATGCAGGTGAAAAGTGGGCCACCACAGTCAGTTACTGGTGGGCCCTTAGCACCCCAGTCCGACACTGGGGGCACCAAACTGAATTCTTGCCCTGGGTGCCACAAAACCTAGACACACCTCTGTGCGAGGGTACACTGTGGGTGAGCAAAAACCCGCACCAAAACCTGCGTTTGTGACACTGCTTTTTTCTGCCTAGAGTGCAGGTTTTGCTGCAGAATAAAACGCCTAGTGTGAACATAGCCTAAAGGGAACCTGTCACACTATTCATGATGCCCAAACCCCCGGGAGCAAGAATCAGAGCCCATCTGCATGATTACACCCAGGTATGTCTTTCTCTGAAACCCTCTGGCATTTAAGAGAAGACATACACATCTCAACATTGAATCTGGAACACCAAGAAGGAAAAGCTGCGGATTTATGCAAATCAAAGGAGCAATACATATGTTAATGATATGCTAATAGAAATAAAATTAAAAACAAATCTATTTATAATAGCGAGTATGAGCGCCATCAGTAATGTTAATAATGATTACTTTCTGTGGAATGAGCAAGAAATTAGCATTTAGTTGTAGTTCAAAAACTGGCCAGCAGGAGGCGACAGCAGATAGGTTCCAATATGAGATTGATGCGAATCCAACAAGATGATAACAGAAAACAATAGCTCACACCAGATCCAAAACAAGCGGCAATTTAAGCGTTTCTGCTGTCGAAAAGTGTTCATGTAGCCAATACAAAAATCAGGCATGTACGAGGACACATTAATTTAGTCTGGCAGTATTCCTACAATGCTCTTATGTAACACGGCTGACCCTGTATAACCTGTGAGAAGGTCTAACCTTCAGCTAACACCTGAGAGAAGAACACTGGGTGCTGCCCGGCAGCTGGTGAGTCATGGCTGCCTCCTGAGGCGCAGTCGTGCTCCTACAGCAGCCAGCTCCATGTGACCGGACAGGGGCCGCCCGTCACACGGGAGCTTCTGTCAGGAGCGGCTCCCATGACAGCCTGAGCCTGGAGGAAGAGCCGGCACCGTGCATGGACGAGTACGTGAGGAGGGGACATGGGGGTCTCGGTGCGGCGGGGACACTAGCCTGGCGACAGACAGCACAAGCTCCTGGGGTCTTCTCAGCCCACACAATGAGGGAGATGGGCAGAGGAAAGGAGAATCCCTCACCTGCCTGCAGCCATACATTGTTCTATCATGGCTGTAATGTACAGTGTCCTGGCCCCCAGGAGCCATGGTGGCCCCCAGTGACTGCCTCTCTGGGGGCCACTCTGCAGCTATAGATATTACGTCCCCCTCATTCCCTCTGCTTCTATAGAAGAATAATACACTGGGCAGATCATTAACCCCTTCACCACCTTGGGGGTTTTCCAATTTTGTTTCCGTTTTTCGCTCCCCTTCTTCGCAGAGCGATAACTTTTTAATTTTTCCGTCAATATGGCCAAGCGAGGGCTTGTTTATTGCGGGACGAGTTGTACTTTTGAACGACACCATTGGTCTTACCATATCGTGTACTGGAAAACAAGAAAAAAATTCTAAGCGCGGTGAAATTGCCCAAAAAGTGCAATCCCACAATTGTTTTATTTTATTTTTTTTATATCATATTCACTAAATGCTAAAACTGACCTGCCGATATGATTCTCCAGGCAATTCCGATTTTGTAGATACAAAACATGTATAGGTTCTTATTTGGGTGGTGAAAAAAAATCCATAGTTAATTTAAAAAAAAAAAAAAAAGGTTGCCACTTTGCGGGGCCTGTAGCCTCTCCGTCTTTCTTTATCTGGGGCTGCGTTAGGGCTTATTTTTTGCGTATTGAACTGACTATTTTATTGACATCATTTGGGGTAGATACGACTTTATTGCATTTTAATATGCAATGTTGCAGCGACCACAAAAGTAATTCTGACGTTTTTATTTTTATTCTCGTTACGCCGTTTACTGATCTGATTAATTATATTTATATAGTGATAGATCGGGAGATTCTGAACTTTGTGATACCAAATATGTGGATTTTTTTAAAATTTTATTTTGAATGGGGCGTGATTTAAACTTTTATATTTTTAAAAACTTTTTTTTACCTTTCGCACATGCTTCAATAGTCTCCTTGGGAGACTAGAAGCTGCGATCATTTGATCACTTGTGTTACACATAGCAGGGCTGCAGCTAGCATGGTCATCTGCTGTGAGCGCTGTCCACTGGGCGGCTCATGGCAGATCGACGATGACAACCACAGGGGTCTACAGACGCCGGGTTGTCATGCCAACCCATTGGCAACCTGCAGTCATGTGACATGGGCAGCGCGATAATGCTAAATGCCAGAGACTGACAGCAGCATTTAACCTGTTAACAGCCACGGGTGGATCACGATTCCACCTGGGGCTGTTACTGGCACATATCAGCTAATGAATTCAGCTGACATGTGACGGAAAAGTTACTGGCTCATGGCCAGAGCCCACATCAAACAAGGGGCGGCTATCTTGGACGTTCCTATAAGTCCAGGGCCGTAAAGGGGTTAATGAATGATGGGATGCTGTATTTGTCTGTATATAGTGAATCAAGTGTATAGTGCCAACTACTGCTCATATGGCAAGGTGAGGGGCCACACCTGCATGGGGGTCCACTGGTTTTAGCCCTCTGACTCATTGGCCATATTCACATGTTGCAATTTTTATGTGTTTTTTTTTTTTTTTTTTTCGCAGGCAAAACCTGCTCTCTAGGCCGTAAAGAAGCAACCTAAAAAAGCAGGCTTTGCTTTGCCTCTTTTTTGGTGCTTTTTTCCTGCTTTTTGTCAGGGTACATTTGTCTCTTTTGCATGATGATAACGTTTAGTGCATAAAAAAAAATAATCTGATTCACTTCATCAGGTTTTGTCACTAAAAACGCAGCAAAACCTAATACTTGTGTTTTTGCAGTGCTTTTGCACTACCCATTGCGAAGAGACATTCTGCCTTTTGAAAAAATGCAGCACTTTGACAAAAGTCAGGAAAAACCCCAAGTTGTGTGCATGCGAATTCTAAAATCTCAGACTTTGCTGGTACTGTGAAACGCAGCACAAAATTTGCATTAAAAAAACTCAGCAAAAACGCAACTTGTGAACAAGGTTATGCGAGTTTATGAAAAATGCACAATTGCAAATGTCAAAAAAGTAGGGGCAGTTGAATTGGTTTGGCATGGTTTACTTTACCATGGCCAAAATTGGCCAAAATTTTACTTGGCCAAAATTGCGGATGCACTTCAAATTGTTCTCATTTTTTTTTAAAGTTTTTAGCATACAATCATATAAAGTGTTTATAACAATAATGCCACAAGTAGTCTAAGGTAGATTTGAACACCTCTACATAGAAAAAAGGTTTACGTAATACAAAATATCTCATTACTTCTATAAGAACAGTGGAATGGCCGAATGACAATATCACATTCTAATATGTTAATTTCATGCTGTCCCTATGTGTTTTTACTTTAGTAGCGTGTAGGGTATCCTTTACCATCGATAACAGCTTTGCGTCTACTTGTCATTCAACGAGACTTCTCAGGTTCTCTGTGGTTATAACATGGTACCAGGAACTGATAACAGCTGCATTCAATGCCTGTTTGTTGCTTAGTCGCTTACTGGAAACCAATCGCTTTAATCTTGACCACAGATTTTCGATAGGGTTCAGATCAGGACTGTTTCCTGGCCATGAAAGCACTGAAATGTGTTTGCTTTCAAACCATTTTAGACTTTGCCTTGCAGTGTGACATGGTGCTCCATCCTGTTGAAAAATAATTTCGGTCTGTTCCTTGCCAAGGTCACAAATTGATGGGATGAGCTTTGGTTCAAGGACATCATGAATATATTTCAAAGCATTTAAAGTTCCCTCAAGGAGCTGTATTCTCCCAATTCCATGCCAGGACATACAGCCCCATATCATAAGACTCTCAGGATGTTTCATTGTAGCTGTCATACTCTCTGGAAGACAGTCTTCCTTTGGCCATCTCTGAACATGACGCACTCCGTCACTACCAAAAATTGATATTGTCGTTTCATCGTTCCAGATTACTTTCTTCCAATCTTCAGTTATCCAGCTAAGATGTTCTTTGGCCCAGGAAATTCTCTTCTCTGTTTTAAGATTTAGGAATGGCTTTTTCCTTGGTGTACGCGCTTTCAGACCGGCATCAAGTAATCGTCGACGTACTGTTCTATCTGACAACAAAACTCCATCGTCCAAGAACTGGTTCAGTTCCTTGGCTGATGCTCTTCTGTTTTGCAAGGCTAGCCTAACAGTTCTTCTGTCTTTTTCTGGAGTTGCCTTTTTTCCTTCCACTTCCACTCTTAGTTATGACGCTGCAACTATCAGCAAAATGTGAACACAGCTTTTTCACTCCAGAAGCAGTGACTCCACCACCCATCTTCCTATCAATTTCCCTGAAACTGTATCCCTCCTTCCTCAAAACAAGTCGTCATTCTCTTTTTTGGAAACCAATCAGACCTCTTTGTTGCTGGCATGATTAAAATATAAAAAAAAAATCCAATCATTCAGGAGTTTGTGAGCTCAAAATAGACATTTAGAATTATGCAGTTAAAAAATTAAATTTAAATATTAATAAAATACAAGAAATAAAAATTCTCAATAGTTTGTAAAGAAATTAAAGCCTGTAGGACCTATACTGAAAGGATCAAGTGACGACTGTAGCTTTAACCCCTTTACCCCCAAGGGTGGTTTGCACGTTAATGACCAGGCCAATTTTTACAATTCTGACCACTGTCCATGAGGTTATAACTCTGGAACGCTTCAACGGATCCCGGTGATTCTGACATTGTTTTATCATGACATATTGTACTTCATGATAGTGGTAAAATTTATTTGATATTACCTGCGTTTATTTGTGACAAAAATGGAATTTTGCGAAAATTTGGAAAATTTCACAATTTTCCAACTTTGAATTTTTATGCCCATAAATCACAGAGATATGTCACACAAAATAGTTAATAAGTAACATTCCCCACATGTCTACTGTACATCAGCACAATTTTGGAACCAACATTTTTTTTTGTTAGGGCGTTATAAGGGTTAAAAGTTGACCAGCAATTTCTCATTTTTACAACACTACTTTTTTTTAGGGACCACATCACATTTGAAGTAATTTTTGAGGGGTCTATTTGATAGAAAATAACCAGGTGTGACACCATTCTAAAAACTGCACTCCTCAAGGTGCTCAAAACCACATTCAAGAAGTTTATTAACCCTTCAGGTGTTTCACAGGAATTTTTGAATGTTTAAAATAAAATGAACATTTTACTTTTTTTCACAAAAAATTTACTTCAGCTCCAATTTGTTTTATTTTACCGAGGGTAACCGGAGAAATTGGACCCCAAAAGTCGTTGTACAACTTGACCTGAGTACACCGATACCCCACATGTGGGGTTAAACCACTGTTTGGGTGCATGGCACAGCTCGGAAGGGAAGGAGCGCCATTTGACTTTTCCAGTGCAAAATTGACTGGAATTGAGATGGGACGCCATGCTCCATTTGGAGAGCCCCTGATGTGCCTAAACATTGAAACCCCCCACAAGTGACACCATTTTGGAAACTAGACCCCCTAAGGAACTTATCTAGATGTGTGGTGAACACTTTGACCCACCAAGTGCTTCACAGAAGTTTATAAGGCAGAGCCGTAAAAATAAAAAATCATATTTTTTCACAATAATGATCTTTTTGCCCCCAATTTTTTATTTTCCCAAGGGTAACAGAAGAAATTGGACCCCAAACGTTGTGCAATTTGTCCTGAGTACGCTGATACCCCATATGTGGGGGTAAATCGCTGTTTGGGCGCATGGCAGAGCTCGGAAGGGAAGGAGCGCCATTTGACTTTTCAATGCAAAATTGACTGGAATTGAGATGGGACGCCATGTTGCGTTTGGAGAGCCCTGATGTGCCCAAACAGTGGAAACCCCCAATTCTAACTGAAACCCTAATCCCAACCCTAACCATACCCCTAACTCCAACACACCCCTAACCCTAATCCCAACCATAACCCTAACCACACCCCTAACCCTGACACACCCCTAATCCCAACCGTAAATGTAACCCAAACCCTAACCCTAGCCTCAACCCTAACCCTAATGGGAAAATGGAAATAAATAAATTTCTTTAATTTTTTTTATTTTTCCCTAACTAAGGGGGTGATGAAGTGGGGTTTGATTTACTATTTATAGCGGGTTTTTTAGCGGATTTTTATGATTGGCAGCCGTCACACACTAAAAGACGCTTTTTATTGCAAAAAATATTTTTTGCGTTACCACATTTTGAGAGCTATAATTTTTCCATATTTTGGTCCTCAGAGTCATGTGAGGTCTTGTTTTTTGCGGGACGAGTTGACGTTTTTATTGGTACCATTTTCGGGCACGTGACATTTTTTGATCGCTTTTTATTCCGATTTTTGTGAGGCAGAATGACCAAAAAACAGCTATTCATGAATTTCTTTTGGGGGATGCGTTTATACCGTTCCCTGTTTGGTAAAATGGATAAAGCAGTTTTATTCTTCGGGTCAGTACGATTACAGCGATATCTCATATCATTTTTTTTATGTTTTGGCGCTTTTATACGATAAAATAGATTTTATATAAAAAATAATTATTTTTGCATCGCTTTATTCTGAGGACTATAACTAACTATATTTTTGCTGATGATGCTGTATGGCGGCTCGTTTTTTGTGGGACAAGATGTCGTTTTCAGCGGTATCATGGTTATTTATATCCATCTTTTTGATCGCGTGTTATTCCACTTTTTGTTTGGCGGTACGATAATAAAGCGTTGTTTTTGCCTCGTTGTTTTTTTTTTTTACGTTGTTCACTGAAGGGGTTAACTTGTGGGACCGTTTTATAGGTCGGGCCGTTACGGACGCGGCGATACTAAATATGTGTACTTTTATTGTTTATTTTTTTTCTATTTAGATAAAGAAATGTATTTATGGGAACTAAAATATATATATATATATATATATATATATATATATATATATATATAATATATTTTACAGATCTGAATATATATATATTTTTTTTTACACTATAACATTGGGGGGGTGGGGGGGGTGCATCATGTTATAGTGTAAGATCGCTGATCCGACACTTTGCAGAGCGCTGTGTCAGATCGACGATCTGACGTGCACTGCTCCTGGCTTACCAGCACCTGCTCTGAGCAGGCGCTGGTAAGCCACCTCCCTGCAGGACCCGGATGCAGCCCCGCGGCCATTTTGGATCCGGAGCCTGCAGGGAGGAGACGCTCGGTACAACGCGAGCACATCGCGTTGTATCGAGGGTCTCAGGGAAGCCCGCAGGGAGCCCCCTCTCTGCGTGATGCTTCCCTATGCCCCCGAAACACTGCGATCATATTTGATCGCAGTGTTTCGGGGGTTAATGTGCCGGGGGCGGTCCGTGACCGCTCCTGGCACATACTGCCGGATGTCAGGTGCGATAGTCAGCTGACACTCGGCCGCGCTCCCCCCGTGAGTGCGGCTGATCGCTATGATGTACTATCCCGTCGGTGGGCATACGGGCCCACCCCACCTCGACGGGATAGTACATCACATGTCAGAAAGGGGTTAAAAGCACTATTTTTCATTTAATACGGACATAAAGAAAAGTTAACATATATATAAAAATGTATGAATTTTACTCAGAGAACAAAGTCCAGTATTTCTTGTCAAAATGATCAAAACTACTGACAAAATATCAGAAACAAGTCTCCCGATATCTTTAGTAACAGATTGCGTGCCTGGGCTATAAATATAATTGCGTAATCAAGCAAGTAAGATCGCCGAAAGCTCCAGAAGCCTCGAAAATGATTAAAAACTTCAAGTGCATCCACAATTTTGGCCACTAGTGTATACTTTACTATATCACTAATTTAATTAAACGGCACTAATCCTAACTGCGAGGTTCATGTGAGGACATTATGGTTTATAATCACAAAAACAATTGGGTATCACATCCTGCTGTTCCAGAGATTTGCAGATACTGTAAAAAGCTTTTAGTTTTCCTAAAAAAGCAGCAAAAAAACCTGAACGTGTAAATGCAGCTCAAAGCTTTGTGTCCCCATCATTCCACCTTCTTATGGCATCGTATTATGTAGATACTTCTTCCAGGGCACGAGTCTTTCTCACGGCTGATTGGGTTCATGATGTCTTAAGTGCACAATAATGAAGCACTGAACACCCAGATGATGCCTAAAAGTCATAGGAATATAACCAGATCAAATGTAAATACTATATAAAAATCCTTCATTGAAATGAAGGTTATCCCCCCAACATTAAGAACATGGAAACACCCTAACAACAAAGGCATGGAGAAGTGCTGGTGCAAACACAAAATGTGGACCATATGTCACATAACAGTAATTTAAAGGGAACCTGTCACCTAGAAAAACGCTATTAACCTTCACATATGGGGTTATTATTGTTTCTAACCAGCCTACACTTAAGGTACCTTCACACATAACGATTTCGTTAACGATAACGTTGCAACGTCACGCTTTTGGTGACGTAGCAACGATCCCGCTTAACGATCTCGTTATGTGTGACAGCGACCAACGATCAGGCCCCTGCTGGGAGATCGTTGGTCGTAGGGAATGATCAGGACCTTTTTTTGGTCGCTGATCACCCGCTGTCATCGCTGGATCGGCGTGTGTGATGCCGATCCAGCGATGTGTTCACTTGTAACCAGGGTAAATATCGGGTTACTAAGTGCAGGGCCGCGCTTAGTAACCCGATATTTACCCTGGTTACCATTGTAAAAGTTAA
Organism: Ranitomeya variabilis; assembly: GCF_051348905.1. Classification (NCBI taxonomy): domain Eukaryota; kingdom Metazoa; phylum Chordata; class Amphibia; order Anura; family Dendrobatidae; genus Ranitomeya; species Ranitomeya variabilis. Next base: position 683,406,051 of record NC_135233.1, read on the forward strand.
AAAAAAAACAGTACATCCTCACATTCCGATGTCTGTCACGTCCCCCGCAGTCAGCTTCCCTGCACTGACTGTCAGCGCCGGCCGTAAAGCAGAGCACAGCGGTGACGTCACCGCTGTGCTCTGCGTGCTTTACGGCCGGCGATGACAGTCAGTGCAGGGAAGCTGACTGCGGGGGACGTGACAGACATCGGAATGTGAGGATGTGCTGTTTGTTTTTTTTTAACTTTTACAATGGTAACCAGGGTAAATATCGGGTTACTAAGCGCGACCCTGCACTTAGTAACCCGATGTTTACCCTGGTTACCTGGGGACTTCGGCATCGTTGAAGACAGTTTCAACGATGCCGAAGTCGTTCCCCTGATCGTTGGTCGCTGGAGAGAGCTGTCTGTGTGACAGCTCCCCAGCGATCACACAACGACTTACCAACGATCACGGCCAGGTTGTATCGCTGATCGTGATCGTTGGTAAATCGTTTAGTGTAACGGTACCTTTAGCCAAAAGCCGTGGAGAGAAAATTAACTGTATTTCCCCCAGCAGCGTTCTGATTACAATCTTAGGTTCAGGCGCCGCTCTGTATACTTAGAGCAGTGACTGAACCAGCACCTCCGGGGGGAATAAAATTACTTTTCTCCCTGCAGAGTTCAGCTACGTGCAAGCACCAGGAAGGTTAGTATTGCTATTAACCTGCAGACTAAACCCATTTCTGCAGGTGAATAGTGTTTATTCTGGTGACAGGTTCCCTTTAATGCTGCAGTAGTAATGTCAGAGATGTGCATATAAATAATAGATTAAACCTGCAGTAATCAGCTCAGAGATGAGTATATAAATAGAAATGCCACTAGCCAATGAGCAGTGTATACAGTGTTGGACTGGGTAGCCAAGGGCCAACTAGTAAACAACACTACGGGCCCACTTTTCAACTACATGGAAAAGTGTACTCAATGACAAATTTATATAACAACTAGATGGGGGCCCGATGCTATCGCATCAGGAGGGCGGTACTGTCACGATGGGGGCAGGCATGCGGCGCTGTTGTTGCCTAATGGCATCCTGTGATAATCTAATAACTTTTGCATCAGGGTCCTCATGTGCTTGACATACAATACACTTATATGCATTGTTTTTGTTCCAGCGATGATGCTGCTCTTCAAGAGTCTTTGTTGTCTTCGACGTTATGCCTTTGCTGCTTTCCATTCATTGGTGTACTTTTTATGAGGAGCCATGTTGGCGTTGATATTTGCTTTTTAAAGGGGTTTTCCCACCAACAAAAGTTCATTTTAAAAATTGTCTGTGTCTGACTGTGTACAGAGCATACCACAGCTCCTGGGCAGGGGAGGGAGCAAAAGACAATAGTGACATTACAGCAGGGGATAGCAAAGGATACATTTTGTGAGATAACATTGTTTTTAACCCCTTTCTGACATTAGACGTACTATCCCACCGAGGTGGTATGGGCCCGTATGACCACCAACGACATAGTACGTCTAACGCGATCAGCCGCGCTCAGGGGGGGGGGAGCGCGGCCGATCGCGGCTAGGTGTCAGCTGACTATCACAGCTGACATCTGGCACATTAACCCCTGGAACACTGCAATCAAACATGATCGCAGCATAGGGAAGCATCTCGCAGGGAGGGGGCTCCCTGCGTGCTTCCCTGAGACCCTCGGAGCAACGCGATGTGATCGCGTTGCTCCGAGCGTCTCCTCCGTCCTCCTCCCTGCAGGCCCCGGATTCAAGATGGCCGTGGGGCTCCTTCCGGGTCCTGCAGGGAGGTGGCTTGCAAGCGCCTGCTCAGAGCAAGCGCCGGCAAGCCTCCCTGCAGTGCCTGTCAGATCGCTGATCTGACACAGTGCATTGCAAAGTGTCAGATCAGCGATCTGGCACTTTACCATGATGTCCCATACTGGGACAATGTAAAAAAAAAATATATTTACATGTGTAAAAAAAAATAAATAAATAATAAAAAAAATTGTTCCAATAAATACATTTCTTTATGTAAATAATAAAAAAGTACACATATTTAGTATCGCTGCGTCCGTAATGACCTGACCTATAAAACTGTCCCACTAGTTAACCTCTTCAGTGAACACCGTAAAAAAAAAAAAAAATAGGCAAAAAACAATGCTTTATTATCATACCGCCAAACAAAAAGTGGAATAACACGCAATCAAAAAGACGGATATAAATAAACATTGTACCGCCGAAAATGTCATCTTGTCAAAAAACAAGCTGCCATAGATCATCAGCGAAAAAATAAAAAAGTTATAGTCCTCAGAATAAAGCGATGCAAAATTATTTTTTTTTTTCTATAAAATAGTTATTGTATAAAAGCGCCAAAACATAAAAAAAGATTATTCAGTTATCGCTGAAAGAAATTCACAAATTGCTGGCTTTTGTTCATTCTGACTAACAAAAATCAGAATAAAAAACGATCAAACAATGTCATGTGCCCGAAAATGATACCAATAAAAACGTCAACTCGTCCCGCAAAAAACAAGACCTCACATGACTGTGGACCAAAATATGGAAAAATTATAGCTCTCGGAATGTGGTAACGTGAAAAATATTTTTTGCAATAAAAAGCGTCTTTTAATGTGTGACAGCTGCCAATCATAAAAACCGGACATAAAAACCCGCTATAAATAGTAAATCAAACCCCCTATTATCACCGCCTTAGTTAGGGAAAAATAATACATTTTTTTATTTTTTATTTTATTTCCATTTTCCCATTAGGGTTAGGGTTGAGGCTAAAGTTAGGGTTGGGGTTAGGGATTGGATTACGTTTACGGTTGGGTTAGGGGTATGGTTAGGGTTGGGATTACCCCCACATATGGGGTATCAGTGTACTCAGGACAAATTGAACAATAATTTTGGGGGTCCAATTTATCCTGTTACCCATAAGAAAATACAAAACTGGGGGCTAAAAAAAACATTTTTGTGGAAAAAAAAAAAAGATTTTTTATTTTCATGGCTCTGCATTAAAAACTTTAGTGAAACACTTGGGGGTTCAAAGTGATCACCACAATCTAGATAAGTTCCTTGGGGGGGTCTATTTTCCAAAATGGGGTCCCTTGTGGGGGGTTTCAACTGTTTAGGTACATCAGGGGCTCTGCAAACGCAACGTGACGCCCGCAGACCATTCCATCTAAGTCTGCATTCCAAAACGCCACTTCTTCCCTTCTGAGCTCTGCCATGGCGTCCCATCTCAATTCCAGTCAATTTTGCATTGAAAAGTCAAATGGCGCTCCTTCCCTTCCGAGCTCTGCCATGCGCCCAAACATATGGGGTATCGGCGTACTCAGGACAAATTGTACAACATCTTTTGGGGTCCATTTTCTCCTGTTACCCTTGGTAAAATAAAACAAATTGGAGCTGAAGTAAATTTTGTGTGAAAAAAAGTTAAATGTTCATTTTTATTTAAACATTCCAAAAATTCCTGTGAAGCACCTGAAGGGTTAATAAACTTCTTGAATGTGGTTTTGAGCACCTTGAGGGGTGCAGTTTTTAGAATGGTGTCACACTTGGGTATTTTCTATCATATAGACCCCTCAAAATGACTTCAAATGAGATGTGGTCCCTAAAAAAAAAATGGTGTTGTAAAAATTAGAAATTGCTGGTCAAATTTTAACCCTTATAACTCCCTAACAAAAAAAAATTTTGGTTCCAAAATTGTGCTGATATAAAGTAGACATGTGGGAAATGTTACTTATTAAAGGGAACCTGTCACCTGAATTTGGCGGGACCAGTTTTGGTGACAGGTGACAGGTTCCCTTTAAGTATTTTGTGTGACATATCTCTGTGATTTTATTGCATAAAAATTCAAAGTTGGAAAACTGCAAAATTTTCAAAATTTTCGCAAAATTTCCGTTTTTTTCACAAATAAACGCAGGTAATATCAAAGAAATTTTATCACTATCATGAAGTAAATATGTCACGAGAAAACAATGTCAGAATCACCAGGATCCGTTGAAGCGTTCCAGAGTTATAACCTCATAAAGGGACAGTGGTCAGAATTGTAAAAATTGGCCCGGTCATTAACGTGCAAACCACCCTTGGGGGTGAAGGGGTTAATATATATTTATTTGTTATGCAGTTTAAGCTTGTAACTTGAATAAAATTTACTATTTCTTATAACCCTATGCTCCGTTGGTACTCCTTTTCTAACGTTTCTATGTGCATTGTCTCCGCCCCCGACGAACAGCGATTTTACTATGGATCCAGCGCACGACGGATGATATGGAAGGCCATCTGTCACAATCCGTTGCTAATACAAGTCTATGAGGAAAAAACTGATCCAGCAGAAACATTTGCTGGATCCGTTTTTTTTCACAAAACGACGGATTTTGACGAAAGCAAAAAGACAGAAGTGTGAAAGAGACCTTAGGCCCCTTTCACACATCCGTTGTTTAGAATCAATCACAATCCGTCATTTTTAGAAAAAAACGGATCCAGCAAATGTTGCTGCTGGATCCGTTTTTTTCCCATAGACTTGTATTAGCGACTGATTGTGACTGATGGCCTTCCGTTTCATCCGTCAAACGACGGATCCATCGTAAAGTCGTTATCTGTCGGACGGAGACAACGAACATACTAACGTTTTTTGTGTACGTCGAAAAGACGCAGAGCGACGGATCCTGCGTCATCCATCGTTGGCTATAATGGAAGCCTATGGACGCGGGATCTGTCGCTGACCGTCAGAAGACGGATTCCAGTGACGGTTTCCGTTTTTTGCAACCGAGCATGCCCGGAACCCAATTTTCCATTCAGGAAAACTTTCTTCCTTTCTTTCCTTCTTGGCTGCAACAACGTCAACGGATCTGTCCAAAAAAAAACGGATCGAGTGCATAATTTTTTTTTTTTTTTTTTACAATCAGCACAGGACACCATTGGTTTTACCGTGTTGTGTATTAGAAAACAGGAAAAAAATTCCAAGTGTGATGAAATTGCAAAAAAAGTGCAATCCCACACTTGTTTGTTTGTTTTATTTTTTGTTGTTGTTTGTGTTTTGTTTGGCTTTTTTGCCAGGTTTACTAAATGCTAAAACTGACCTGCCACTATGATTCATTTGATTAATATCTATCCTCATTCCTGTATTTTCTTATCCCAAGCTTGTGATCCCATCTTAATTCTTTGTATTTTATTTCTAGATCACAACATGTCTGAGAGCACTGACGTCATGCCGGAAAATAACACCAACAGTAGCCGCAAACTGTCTAGGAATCAAGTCCTAACGATGATTTCTACTGCCTCACTTAACTTTAGCTCCATGATATGTTACTCCATTTTGGGACCCTTCTTTCCTCAGGAGGTACTGTATAAATGTTTGTTTTCTAGTTGGTGGGAGGCAAGGAACACTTGTCCCATGTAGTCTAGGAATGAAAAAAAAATGTTGGTTTGTTTTTTTTAGAAAACTTGAATGGATTCTTTATAAACTGCTGATTAAAATACAATTTAGTCTTTGTTCACTTCTGTTTGGAAGCCCACAGGGTAATGGGTTAAGATTCATTGCATCAGTTATGTAAATGGTAGAGGGAATCCATTGATTGGGCTGGTTTTAAGAAGGAAAAAAAACTGCTTTGAGTGCAGTTTTTTTTTAAAGCAGTCAAACTGCTTATCCAAATAAATGTGAATCTTCTGGAGTATATCCACAAATCATCAAAGCCAAGTGCTGTGGCTGTAAGTTAGCTGGTTAATATTATGCCACAACATGCAGAGTGTGGGAGATATATCAGTAGTCAAAATGGCACAAATTGTGGCAAATTATCAATCTACGTTCCCTACCCTTAGTCTTATACTTACCAGCTGCCGTCTTCATCTTTTATCAGCGCCACTTCGGTCGGTCTTCTGCAGGTTGGAACCTTCCAGATCACGCCGGGTGTCACTACTCAATGTAAGTCTGTGAGAACGAGGTTCTCGTAGGCTTACATTAAGAGCTTGTGACTGTTACCTCTGATTTCCGGTCAGTCGGAAACTGCGCACATAAGAAACTAGTGGTGCCAGGAACTACTGAAGACGAAGACTAGTAATTATAAGACTAGGGTCAGGGAGCTTAGATTAGTGACACAACTCCAGTTCTGAAATAAAAAAACAGGCTGGAGTGGTGCTCTAAGCAGGAATCCCTTTGCTTTTACCAGTACTGAGCTCATGTACGTGTACATCAGTATTTAGGGTACATTTGACATATGTATGACTTTGCCATGCCCGTTTTATTTAAACATCTTTTTCTTGCACGAAAGTTTGTAAAGCACATAATGGCATGCTCCATGTCCTCCATTTTTTGCTACATTTGACTTCAAAGTTTCTCCTATGCTGATTCTATGTATCCAAATCTTATCATGTCCACTTATATACTAAAATATGACCTTATGTGACGGGCTAGATGCTACAGACTTTCTAATCTTAAGTCTACCTTGACTTTTGCAAAAGGCTGGGGCTGCATGGCGATTTTAGCCGTGACACAGGTTGTACAGCTAAAGATCACTATTTGCCGCTGCTTCATCGCAGCATGATGTAGATGAATCACAATGTGACCCCCTAAGGAACCACAACAAGCAAGTCACAAAAAAAAACAAATGGGTTCAACTTTTTAAATAAACAATAGTCCAGAGGGCGCTGCACAAATAACTGAAACCAATTGCAGCAAATATAATGATGAAAACCACTCAGTTCATCCGTAGAATAAACAATATAGAAATAAATATAAAAATATTTGCGCTAAAAATTCCAGTAAAATAAAATGAATAGGGACATAACACCGTATAGAACTTAAAAAAATCCTGCCATAGGTGCATAAAAAGTATGACCTCCGTCTTTAGTGCTGTATATGGGTGATATCTCCTGAATCCTAGAAGGTCCTCCAAAGGGCGTTGGTTTGATCTCACATCACAGTTCAAATGAGTGTCCCAAGGAGGGATGAATAATAAGGTGCTGGGCAACTAGAAAAACTAAAATGGGGGCGCTGTCCCGACCGGTGACAGGCGTACCTCCCCAGCAAAGAGAAAAATCTGCTGTGCACAGGCAATACAGGCTCTGTCCTCAGAGCCGGCAAGGCGCAACCTTTCTAGTTGCCCAGCACCTTATTATTCATCCCTCTTTGGGACACTCATTTGAACTGTGATGTGGGTTCAACTTTTTGTAACTTGCTTGTCACCATACCCTACAGATCGCGATGTGACTCCATTCACCTCCATTACGCTGCTATGTGGTAGCGGCACATAGTGATCTTTGACCGCGTGACGTATATCGCAGACAGAGGATTTCATCCACTGCAAAGAAAAGGGTCAAATCCACCATAAAATCAGCATGTAACATATTTACAGGCTAGTTTCACAGTTCAAAGAATTGTTTGCACTCTTAGGAACTTGGTTATCGTCATCTTTTTGGTTCCTGTCATTTTTACTAAAAACTTAGCAAGATAGTTGCAGAGAGAGGCCACATAATTAGTGTTGAGCATTCCGATACTGCAAATATCGGGTATCGGCCGATATTTGCTGTATCGGAATTTCGATACCGAGTTGCGATATCGGAATCGGAAGTGTGCGGTGCGTATGGTTCCCAGGGTCTGGAGGAGAGGAGACTCTCCTTCAGGCCCTGGGATCCATATTCATGTAAAAAATAAATAATAAAAATAAAAAATATTGATATACTCACCCCTCCGGCGGACCCTGGCTCTTAGCAGTGCCTCCGTTCCTAAGAATGCAGGGAGTGAAGGACCTTCGATGACGTCGCGGCTTGTGACTGGTCACGCGACCAATCACAAGCCGCGACGTCATCGAAGGTCCTTCACTCTGCATTCTTAGGAACGGAGGCAGACGCTTGGACCGGTGAGAACCAGGGCCGTCGGAGGGGTGAGTATATCAATATTTTTTATTCTTTATTTTATACATGAATATGGATCCCAGGGCCTGAAGGAGTTTCTTCTCTTTCAGACCCTGGGAACCATTCCGATATTTTGTGTCCCATTGATATGCATTGGTATCGGGTATCGGCGATATCCGATATTTTTTGGATATCAGCTGATCCAATCCGATACCGATACCTTTGCATATCGGAAGGTATCGCTCAACACTACACATAATGCATTAGTTGTGGATCACATGTATGTGGTCAAAATATTCCTCGCTAAACACATATATAGTAAAGGAAGCATCATTGTGCGATGAGGGGGAAGATGTGACCGGCTGTTTACTTCCCCTTCAGCAACAATAAGATCTAAGGATCATAGTGACCAGTGTCATTAATTATAGTATTTTGGTGTGGCGTCTGGTAAGTCATAACATTGCCAGACTAGTGTAGATATTGTCAGAGTTTGTGCTTGTTCATGTGCTGCGTTTTTGCCACCAAGACAAAATGCAACATTTTACAGCACTAGGAAAGTGAATAAGATTTCTGAAATATCATGCGCACATTGCTTACTTACTACTTGCAGATTTGAACCATAAAAGCATATTTATATAAATTTTTATTATTTTCAAATCTTCAGCATGTCAATTCTTCCTTTGTTTTTGCAGTGTTTTTCTCCTGTTCAAATGGTTAAGGAAAAAAGCAAGTAAAAACAAAATGCTAAAAAAAACATGTCAGTGTTTTTATTGCCAAAGCCAACACCTGGCTTTTTATTGCAAATACTCACCATGTGTGCATACTCTTAGATACGAAATGGGCAGTTGGAATTAAATCCTTTTCTTTTTTCAGTCTAAGCGTTCACACTACGTTTTAAAAGTCCGTTAGACGGACTGCGTTACACTGCGGTGTAACACAATCCATTAACGCTGCCATTAAGCTCTATTTCGGGCACATTGCTAGCGATGTACCGTCATTGAGTGACGGACCCTGGGACGCGGGCTGCAGCGTTTCCGGGTCCGTCACCGCTAGCGCAGATAGAGCATCTGTTAGCTCTATCTGCACTAGCGATATGACATGTCGGCACTTGCGTTTACGCAGCCTGTTTAACCTATGTGTTGAACGGGCTGCTTTAACGCAATGTGAACCTACCTACCTACCCTAAGGGGTAACTTCTCTCCTTATGGAAAGTGACATGCCTGACATTCCAAGGAGACTTATAAGCCGTGTAATGCTCCTTAGGTAAATAAAATATACAAATAGCTTGTTCAGCGATGTAGAGGACTTAACCCCTTCATGACCTTGACGTTTTTTGCAATTCTGACCAGTGTCCCTTTATGAGCTAATAACTCAGGAACGCTTCAACGGATCCTAGCGATTCTGAGATTGTTTTTTCGTGACATATTGGGCTTTGTAACAACTCTGCTGGCATCACGTCATGGCCTCGCATCTCTCACACTATCTTACCCACTGCTCCAGGTCATGATGTGGTTTCTGTTTCTTGCCAGCTCCATGTTCTGTGTCTCTGCTCTCTGCATGCTTCATGGTTCTGTGTATAGAGGGGCGGCGCCTGAACTCTCTGGTTCTTATAGCAATCAGGTGCATCTGTCCAATCTGTTCCTGACCAATAACCAAGAGGCCTCCAGTATATAGTGCAGCTTCACCCAGTGTTCTGGGCCTGTGCAATGTGTTAGCTCAGTTAGTGTCTTGCTTCTGAGTTTGCCTGGCCTTTCTCTGAGTTACTCCCTCTCTGGAGGATTCTCTGTGTTATTTCCTTGGTCTTGTTGTCCGCCCACCAGGAGGCAGTATATCCTGGTCCCAGTGTCTTTGTCCTTGTGTCTTGTTCCATTGCCTTGTTTGTACTTAGTCTTATCTCTGTCTCCTAGTCTTTGGCTTCCTTCCCTGTTGTCTTTCCTTGTATTCTCAGTCTGCTTACACTCCGCACTCTTGCAGCTCTGCCTGCTCTGAACCTTTGTTACTTTACCTCTGCTCCTCACTTCTGCATTTCTGCTCCTTTCTACTCAGCTTTTCTTCTGCTGTTGCAGTTATCCCTTGCTGCAGCTTCTCTCCACATTCCTTGTGGCTCTGCTCAGCTTTGCTGCAGAGACCCCTCCCGCAGCTCCTCTCCGCTCCTTGCGGTTCTACCTGGCTCCGCTCCTTGCGGTTCTACCTGGCTCCGCTCCTTGCGGTTCTACCTGGCTCCGCTCCTTGCGGTTCTACCTGGCTCCGCTCCTTGCGGTTCTACCTGGCTCCGCTCCTTGCGGTTCTACCTGGCTCCGCTCCTTGCGGTTCTACCTGGCTCCGCTCCTTGCGGTTCTACCTGGCTCCGCTCCTTGCGGTTCTACCTGGCTCCGCTCCTTGCGGTTCTACCTGGCTCCGCTCCTTGCGGTTCTACCTGGCTCCGCTCCTTGCGGTTCTACCTGGCTCCGCTCCTTGCGGTTCTACTTCTCCTGCACTTGGCTCCGCCGCCAGCTCTTGGCTCCGCCTCCTGCCTGTCTGCACTTGGCTCCGCCTCCAGCTCTTGGCTCCACCTCCTGCGGTTTTGCACTTGGTTCTGCCTCCAGCTCTTGGCTCCACCTCCTGCGGTTTTGCACTTGGCTCCGCCTCCTGCTCTTGGCTCCGCCTCCTGCATTTCTGTTCTTGGCTCTAGCTCCTGTGCTTTCGCTCTGCATCCGCTCTTGCGGTCTTTATCTACTTATTCCTAGGTCCTCGTGTCTGAACAGGTTCTTACCCGTTCTACATACCTGCCTGCAGACCGGTTCTTCCAGTGTACCAGTCTTGTCCACCAGTCCTGCCAGAGAGCCAGCCGTGCCCACCTGCCTTTCCAGAGAGCCAGCCGTGCCCGCCTGCCTACCAGAGAGCCAGCCGTGCCCGCCTGCCTGACAGTGTTCCTGTTGTACCCGTCTGCCTGCCTATGTGCCAGCCGTGCCCGCTTGCTTGTCTATGTTCCGTTCCCCGGTGGGATCAGCAGCCACAACCAGACTCCACCCTGGAGTGGTACCTGGTAGCTTCCTATTGCACAAGTCTGACCTCACCATCAGAGGCTCCAGCGAACACCTAGGAAGCTACTTAGTTACGCCCCTTCCAGGGAGGTTTGGTCTGTGGTCCAGTGGGGCCACTTCCCCGCACGCCCGCGCCAACCAGTCTGGGCGCGAGCATGACAGTTTGCACAGGCCATGGCCTCCGCTGTATCCCATGTCCTACCGCTCGCAGAGCATGATGAACTTTTTTCCTGCCCGTATGAGCAACCTGAAAAATTTGTTCCACCAAGGGTGGTTCAGATTGAAGAGACCTCTGACCCAATTATTGTCTCTAATGCTCTCTTCAAGCAACTTCAGGCCTATGAGGAGGAGCACTACCCAGCTGACCCACCTAGGTTCTATGGGAATCCTGAAGAATGCCAGGGGTTCCTGAAGAAGTGCTTACGCTACATCCTGCAGAATGCAGCTTGTTTCCCCTCTGACTGGGTCAAGGTGGGTTACATCATGTCCTACCTGGCCGAAGATGCTCTAATATGGATAACTCCCCTCTGGGAAGCAGGGGATCCTATTGTCATGAACCTAGGGGCCTTCCTAGTGGCCTTCCGTAAAGTCTTTGACAAGCCTTGTCCTGCTGCTCCTGTTAAGTCTTCCCCATCTAGATCCGAGAGGCGCTCCAGACGGGCGAAACCCGTGAAGAAACCCCCACGTCAAGCCATGACCGTCTGTGACCCTCCTGTTCCTCTACCCGTTAAAGCTGCAACCTGTGTGAAGCCTAAGAAGGTTGATGAGAGTGGGCTGGCAAAGCAGCAGCCTGAAATCAGCCATAAGAAGGGCATACAATGTCGCTGCTGTTGTGAGGAACACCTGGATGGCCTCTGTCCAGGGGATCTTAAGCTCCAAAACCTCGGGCCAGTTGGAGAGGCTGCCCCTGGCGAGAGTACTTCCTCTCCATCTAAGTTAATGACTGTTTCTCTGCCTTCTGGGAGCTTTGGTGTGTCTAAGCCGCCTGTCATACGGAGTCGGTGTATGGTCTCCGTTCTTCAGCTCCAGAACCCAGTGTGGGCGTTACCTGATAATGGCCGAACCCTGCTAAAGAGCAGTCTAGTCCTGCAAGGACAACTACAGCTCCAAGTTGGAGCCTTATACACGAAGAAGTTTGTTTTCCATATGCTGTCTGTTATGCCCATGGGTCATTCTAAGCCAAGGACTCTACCACCCGCTCTGGTCAAGAGTTGCAGTAAGGTGCTTCGTTTGAACTTACCCAGTCTTGAGAAGTGTCTGGTTCCCATGCGTCAAAGACACTCAGCAGTGACATCTTCTTCTGCTGGTCTGCTAGTCGTCGAGTCAAGCTGTGCTGACGTCACCGAAGATGGGGAAACGGTGACTGTCTCCACACATCTCCAACGACTTTACCTGTATTCCATTCCTAGGAACATCCCCGCCGCTTGGACGATTTCTTCTGGATAACAGGCAGAAGATGGTTCCTATGTTTATACCTTCTGCGTCCTTGTGGCCGGCTGGTGAAGATTTCAAAACAGAAGTTTGTTCACCTCAATTCTTCTCTGACCCGGTGGAGCTGATGCTCTCCACATTCATCTCTAGTGACTTTTCCTGTGTTCAGTACTCTAGAACATCTCTGCTATCTGAAAGTTTGTCTCTGGATATCGGGCAGAAGGTGTATCCTGTCAGTATTCCTTCAGCTTCCATGTGGCCGGCTGGTGAAGATAACAAATCGGTATCTTCCAAGTCCCTGCTTCTTGTCTACCCTGAGGAAATGGTCCAGTCCTTTGAGAAAGCTAACCCTATTGGGTACAATGAGACTTTCCTATCCGAGATTTCTGATGAAGCTAACCCTGCAGAGCACAAAGAGACTTTGTTTTCTGAGATACCTGGTGACTCTCCTGCCGCCTTCTACCCTGAAGATGTCATGTTGGCCTGGACTATGTGTGCTCCCATCCTTCTTCTACAAGTTATTCTGGCGGGCTTGAAGAAGAGAGGCCGTAAAGGGGGGGGTACTGTAACAACTCTGCTGGCATCACGTCATGGCCTCGCATCTCTCACACTATCTTACCCACTGCTCCAGGTCATGATGTGGTTTCTGTTTCTTGCCAGCTCCATGTTCTGTGTCTCTGCTCTCTGCATGCTTCATGGTTCTGTGTATAGAGGGGCGGCGCCTGAACTCTCTGGTTCTTATAGCAATCAGGTGCATCTGTCCAATCTGTTCCTGACCAATAACCAAGAGGCCTCCAGTATATAGTGCAGCTTCACCCAGTGTTCTGGGCCTGTGCAATGTGTTAGCTCAGTTAGTGTCTTGCTTCTGAGTTTGCCTGGCCTTTCTCTGAGTTACTCCCTCTCTGGAGGATTCTCTGTGTTATTTCCTTGGTCTTGTTGTCCGCCCACCAGGAGGCAGTATATCCTGGTCCCAGTGTCTTTGTCCTTGTGTCTTGTTCCATTGCCTTGTTTGTACTTAGTCTTATCTCTGTCTCCTAGTCTTTGGCTTCCTTCCCTGTTGTCTTTCCTTGTATTCTCAGTCTGCTTACACTCCGCACTCTTGCAGCTCTGCCTGCTCTGAACCTTTGTTACTTTACCTCTGCTCCTCACTTCTGCGTTTCTGCTCCTTTCTACTCAGCTTTTCTTCTGCTGTTGCAGTTATCCCTTGCTGCAGCTTCTCTCCACATTCCTTGTGGCTCTGCTCAGCTTTGCTGCAGAGACCCCTCCCGCAGCTCCTCTCCGCTCCTTGCGGTTCTACCTGGCTCCGCTCCTTGCGGTTCTACCTGGCTCCGCTCCTTGCGGTTCTACCTGGCTCCGCTCCTTGCGGTTCTACCTGGCTCCGCTCCTTGCGGTTCTACCTGGCTCCGCTCCTTGCGGTTCTACCTGGCTCCGCTCCTTGCGGTTCTACCTGGCTCCGCTCCTTGCGGTTCTACCTGGCTCCGCTCCTTGCGGTTCTACCTGGCTCCGCTCCTTGCGGTTCTACCTGGCTCCGCTCCTTGCGGTTCTACTTCTCCTGCACTTGGCTCCGCCGCCAGCTCTTGGCTCCGCCTCCTGCCTGTCTGCACTTGGCTCCGCCTCCAGCTCTTGGCTCCACCTCCTGCGGTTTTGCACTTGGTTCTGCCTCCAGCTCTTGGCTCCACCTCCTGCGGTTTTGCACTTGGCTCCGCCTCCTGCTCTTGGCTCCGCCTCCTGCATTTCTGTTCTTGGCTCTAGCTCCTGTGCTTTCGCTCTGCATCCGCTCTTGCGGTCTTTATCTACTTATTCCTAGGTCCTCGTGTCTGAACAGGTTCTTACCCGTTCTACATACCTGCCTGCAGACCGGTTCTTCCAGTGTACCAGTCTTGTCCACCAGTCCTGCCAGAGAGCCAGCCGTGCCCACCTGCCTTTCCAGAGAGCCAGCCGTGCCCGCCTGCCTACCAGAGAGCCAGCCGTGCCCGCCTGCCTGACAGTGTTCCTGTTGTACCCGTCTGCCTGCCTATGTGCCAGCCGTGCCCGCTTGCTTGTCTATGTTCCGTTCCCCGGTGGGATCAGCAGCCACAACCAGACTCCACCCTGGAGTGGTACCTGGTAGCTTCCTATTGCACAAGTCTGACCTCACCATCAGAGGCTCCAGCGAACACCTAGGAAGCTACTTAGTTACGCCCCTTCCAGGGAGGTTTGGTCTGTGGTCCAGTGGGGCCACTTCCCCGCACGCCCGCGCCAACCAGTCTGGGCGCGAGCATGACAGGCTTCATGTTAGTGGTAAATTTAGGTCGATAATTTCTGAGTTTATTTGTGAAAAAAACGGAAATTTGGCAAAAATTTTGAAAATTTCGCAATTTTCACATTTTTAATTTTTATTCTGTTAAACCAGAGAGTTATGTGACACAAAATAGTTAATAAATAACATTTCCCACATGTCTACTTTACATCAGCACAATTTTGGAAACAATTTTTTTTTTTGCTAGGAAGTTATAAGGGTTAAAATTTGACCAGTGATTTCTCATTTTTACAACAAAATTTACAAAACCATTTTTTTTAGGGACCACCTCACATTTGAAGTCAGTTTGAGGGTTCTATATGGCTGAAAATACCCAAAAGTGACACCATTCTAAAAACTGCACCCCTCAAGGTGCTCAAAACCACATTCAAGAAGTTTATTAACCCTTCAGGTGTTTCACAGCAGCAGAAGCAACATGGAAGTAAAAAATGAACATTTAACTTTTTAGTCACAAAAATGATATTTTAACGAAATTTTTTTTATTTTCCCAAGGGTAAAAGGAGAAACTGGACCACGGACGTTGTTGTCCAATTTGTCCTGAGTACGCTGATACCTCATATGTGGGGGTAAACCACTGTTTGGGCGCACGGCAGGGCTCGGAAGGGAAGGAGCGCCATTTGACTTTTTCAATGAAAAATTGGCTCCAATCTTTAGCGGACACCATGTCGCGTTTGGAGAGCCCCCGTGTGCCTAAACATTGGAGCTCCCCCACAAGTGACCCCATTTTGGAAACTAGACCCCCCAAGGAACTTATCTAGAAGCATAATGAGCACTTTAAACCCCCAGGTGCTTCACAAATTGATCCGTAAAAATGAAAAAGTACTTTTTTTTTCACAAAAAAATTATTTTAGCCTCAATTTTTTCATTTTCACATGGGCAACAGGATAAAATGGATCCTAAAATTTGTTGGGCAATTTCTCCTGAGTATGCCGATACCTCATATGTGGGGGTAAACCACTGTTTGGGTGCATGGCAAGGCTCAGAAGGGGAGGCGTGCCATTTGACTTTTTGAATGAAAAATTAGCTCCAATCGTTAGCGGACACCATGTCGCGTTTGGAGAGCCCCTGTGTGCCTAAACATTGGAGCTCCCCTACAAGTGACCCCATTTTGGAAACTAGACCCCCCAAGGAACTTATCTAGATGCATAGTGAGCACTTATAACCCCCAGGTGCTTCACAGAAGTTTATAACGCAGAGCCGTGAAAATAAAAAAATAATTTTTCTTTCCTCAAAAATTATTTTTAGCCCAGAATTTTTTATTTTCCCAAGGGTAATAGGAGAAATTGGACCCCAAATGTTGTTGTCCAGTTTGTCCTGAGTACGATGATACCCCATATGTGGGGGTAAACCACTGTTTGGGCGCACGGCAGGGCTCGGAAGGGAAGGCACGCCATTTGGCTTTTTGAATGGAAAATTAGCTCCAATCATTAGCGGACACCATGTCGCGTTTGGAGAGCCCCTGTGTGCCTAAACATTGGAGCTCCTGCACAAGTGACCCCATTTTGGAAACTAGACCTCCCAAGGAACTAATCTAGATGTGTGGTGAGCACTTTGAACCCCCAAGTGCTTCACAGAAGTTTATAACGCAGAGCCATGAAAATAAAAAATAATTTTTCTTTTCTCAAAAATGATTTTTTAGCCCACAATTTTTTATTTTCCCAAGGGTAATAGGAGAAATTGGACCCCAAAAGTTGTTGTCCAGTTTCTCCTGAGTACGCTGATACCCCATATGTGGGGGTAAACCACTGTTTTGGCACACGTCGGGGTTCGGAAGGGAAGTAGTGACGTTTTGAAATGCAGACTTTGATGGAATGCTCTGCGGGCATCAGGTTGCGTTTGCAGAGCCCCTGATGTGCCTAAACAGTAGGAACTCCCCACAAGTGACTCCATTTTGGAAACTAGACCCCCAAGGGAACTTATCTAGATGTGTGGTGAGCACTTTGAACCCCCAAGTGCTTCACAGAAGTTTATAACGCAGAGCCGTGAAAATAATAAATGTGTTTCCTTTCCTCAAAAATATTTTTTTAGCCCAGAATTTTTTATTTTTGCAAGAGTAACAGGAGAAATTGGACCCCAAAAGTTGTTGTCCAGTTTCTCCTGAGTACGCTGATACCCCATATGTGGGGGTAAACCACTGTTTGGGTACATGCCGGGGCTCGGAAGGGAAGTAGTGACGTTTTGGAATGCAGACTTTGATGGAATGGTCTGCGGGCATCATGTTACGTTTGCAGAGCCCCTGATATGCCTAAACAGTAGAAACCCCCCACAAGTGACCCCATTTTGGAAACTAGACCCCCCAAGGAACTTATCTAGATGTGTGGTGAGCACGTTCAACCCCCAAGTGCTTCACAGAAGTTTACAACGCAGAGCCGTGAAAATAAAAAATCATTTTTCTTTCCTCAAAAAAGATGTTTTAGCAAGCAATTTTTTATTTTTGCAAGGGTAACAGGAGAAATTGGACCCCAACAGTTGTTGCCCAGTTTGTCTTGAGTACGCTGGTACCCCAAATGTGGGGGTAAACCACTGTTTGGGCGCACGTCGGGGCTTGGAAGGGCGGGAGCACCATTTGACTTTTTGAACGCAAGATTGGCTGGAATCAATGGTGGCGCCATGTTGCGTTTGGAGACCCCTGATGTGCCTAAACAGTGGAAACCCCTCAATTCTAACTTCAACACTAACCCCAACACACCCCTAATCCTATTCCCAACTGTAGCCATAAACCTAATCACAACCCTAACCCCAACACACCCCTAACCACAACCCTAACCGCAACACAACCGTAACCCTAATTCCAACCCTAATCCTAACCCTAATCCCAACCGTAACCCTAATCCCAACCCTAACCACAACTGTAACCCCAACACACCCCTAACCCTATCCGTAACCCTAACCACAAGCCTAATCTTAACCCTATTTCAAACCCTAGCCCTAATTCCAACCCTAACTCTAATTCCAACCCTAACCCTAAGGCTATGTGCCCACGTTGCGGATTCTTGTGAGATTTTTCCGCACGATTTTTGAAAAATCTGCAGGTAAAAGGCACTGCGTTTTGCCTGCGGATTTACAGCAGATTTCCAGTGTTTTTTTTGTGCGGATTTCACCTGCGGATTCCTATTGAGGAACAGGTGTAAAACGCTGCGGAATCCGCACAAAGAATTGACATGCTGCGGAAAATACAATGCAGCGTTTCTGCACGGAATTTTCCGCACCATGGGCACAGCGGATTTGGTTTTCCTTAGGTGTACATGGTACTGTAAACCTGATGGAAAACTGCTTCGAATTCGCAGCGGCCAATCCGCTGCGGATCCGCGGCCAATCCGCTGCCAATCCGCTGCGGATCCGCGGCCAATCCGCTGCAGATCCGCGGCCAATCCGCTGCGGATCCGCTGCCGATCCGCGGCCAATCCGCTGCCGATCCGCGGCCAATCCGCTGCGGATCCGCTGCCGATCCGCGGCCAATCCGCTGCAGATCCGCGGCCAATCCGCTGCCGATCCGCGGCCAATCCGCTGCGGATCCGCTGCCGATCCGCTGCGGATCCGCTGCCGATCCGCTGCGGATCCGCGGCCGATCCGCTCTGTGTGCACATGCCATAACCCTACCCCTAACCCTAACCCTACCCGTAACCCTAACCCTACCCCTAACCCTACCCCTAGTTCTAACCCTAGTTCTAACCCTAACCCTAGTGGAAAAAGAAAAAAAAATATTTTCTTTATTTTATTATTGTCCCTACCTATGGGGGTGATAAAGGGGGGGGGTTTATTTATTATTTTTTTATTTTGATCGCTGTGGTAGAACCTACCACAGCGATCAAAATGTACTTGTAACGAATCTGCCAGCCTGCAGATTCGGCGGGCGTACTGAGCATGCGCCCGCCATCTTGGAAGATGGCGGCGCCCAGGGAGAAGACGGACCGACTTCGGGAGGATCGGTAAGTATGAGGGGGTGGTGGGGGGGTGGATCGGAGCACAGGGGGGGGGGATCGGAGGACGGGGGAAGCGGACAGGAGCACGGGGGAGCGGACAGGAGCACGGGGGAGCGAACAGGGGGACGGAGGGGGGTACCGGACAGAACGGAGGACTGGGGAGGAGATCGGGGGCGGTGGGGGGGGCCAGAACATGATTTCCAGCCATGGCAGATGCTATTGCAGCATCGGCCATGGCTGGATTGCAATATTTCACCATTTTCATAGGTGAAATATTGCAAATTGCTCTGATTGGCTGTTGCACTTTCAACAGCCAATCAGAGCGATCGTAGCCACGTGGGGGCAAAGCCACCCCCCCAGGCTGAAGTACAACTCCCCCTCTCCCTGCAGATCGGGTAAAATAGGAATTAACCCTTTCACCCGATCTGCAGGGATGCGATCATTCCATGACGCCGCATAGGCGTCATGGGTCGGGAAGGGGTTAAACTGTATTGCCACTTATTGGAAGTAGCGGCAAAATCGGATAATTTGCTTTGCACTGAGGAGGGGCAACACCCTGAAACGTGTCTGCAAATAGAAATTCTGGTTTGACTTTCATCCTAAGTCATGTGGCAAAGCTCATTAAAGAATCGATATTAGGATTTGATTGCTACTCCCAATAGGTGACACTGGAGTTCTTTTGTAGAGTCAATTTGCATATTTAATTTCCTAGAGGGGCTTTGCATGTTCTAGAAGTCTCCTTACACTGTCATGTCACTCCCTACAAGGAGAGCTGTTACCCCTTAGACACCCAGTGATAGGCCTCTCAGACAGCCAAATCAGATATCTTGCTTTGCACTGATGAGGGGCAACACATTAAAACACATGTTTGCAAATAAACATTCTGGTTTGGCTTCTATCCTAAGTCATGTGGCAAGGCTCGTTAAAGAGTCGCTCATGACTGTTAAGATTGCTACTTCCAATAGGTGACACTAGAGTTTTAGTACCCTTCCTCTACCTAAGAGGCAATTTCCATATTTCTCCTTCGAGGACATTGGTTATGTCCAGGTGTTTTGGACAGTGTCTCAGTCTTTCAATAGAAAGCACATGAACACTCTGCCAAACCATGAATTTACGTACATGTGAAGATCAGGAGATCCAGCTGTCAATCGAATACTGTCTGTCTCCTTTTTGTATAATGTGCACAATGTGTGAGAAACCACTGTCCACAGGAATAGACAACTTGAAAATCGTTGCAGACCAGTCGAGTGAGGGTTTTTTTTTTTTTTTTTATGTAATTGCTTAGATTTCTGAATTTTCATAGTGATTTATATCTAGCCATAAATTGCTTCAACCCTAAAGGGTTCTTTTAATATTAAAATGTGAGACCGTTTCAATACTATGATTTATTCCGTAGTTATGATGTTTCATTTTAGGGTTGTCATGTTATTATTTTGCTTCCTTTATAGTGGACTTTCTGGTCTGCTCTCCACCCAGAGTGCGTCTCCCAACCTGAACTAAGGGCCTAATAAACCTGTATGAAACTGTTTGTGCCGGGAGACCAGCGGTCATGCTAGAAATTGCAACTGTAAAACGGACCACAAAATATGGCAACTATACGGTTATTTAAATAAGCCGTCTCTGTTGGAGGACAGAGCGAAACTAATGTATTAACACACTTTTTCTTTTACAATACTCCTATTTTGTTTCTCCTTTTTCTAGGCGACGAAGAAAGGTGTTAGTAACACAGTGATTGGATTGATATTCGGGTGCTTTGCATTGTTCAATTTTTTAAGCTCATTGATACTAGGGAAGTATGTGAGTATGTCTTTCTTGTCCTTACCTAATGTGTAATTTATTTTTATTTTTTTTGTCAGAGTAACCATAACATAAAGGGGTTTTCTAAACCCAAATAGTTGAGATTATTTCTCTCTCGCTCTCTTTCCCACTCACTCTCTCATTCTGTCGCTTGCTCTTTCTCGCTCTCTCGCTCTCTCATTCTCTCGCTTGCTCTCTCATTCTCTCGCTCTCTCATTCTCTCGCTCGCTCTCTCTCGCTCCTTCTCACTCGCTCTCTCATTCTCTCGCTCTTTCTCATTCTCTCGCTCTTTCTCATTCTCTCGCTCGCTCTCTCATTCTCTCGCTCGCTCTCTCATTCTCTCGCTCGCTCTCTCATTCTCTCGCTCGCTCTCTCATTCTCTCGCTCGCTCTCATTCTCTCGCTCGCTCTCATTCTCTCGCTCGCTCTCATTCTCTCGCTCGCTCTCATTCTCTCGCTCGCTCTCTCATTCTCTCGCTCGCTCTCTCATTCTCTCGCTCGCTCTCTCATTCTCTCGCTCGCTCTCTCATTCTCTCGCTCGCTCTCTCATTCTCTCGCTCGCTCTTTCTCATTCTCTCGCTCGCTCTCTCATTCTCTCGCTCGCTCTCTCATTCGCTCGCTCTCTCATTCTCTCGCTCGCTCTCTCATTCTCTCGCTCGCTCTCTCATTCTCTCGCTCGCTCTCTCATTCTCTCGCTCGCTCTCTCATTCGCTCGCTCTCTCATTCTCTCGCTCTCTCATTCTCTCGCTCTCTCATTCTCTCGCCCTCTCATTCTCTCGCTCGCTCTCTCATTCTCTCGCTCGCTCTCTCATTCTCTCGCTCGCTCTCTCATTCTCTCGCTCGCTCTTTCTCATTCTCTCGCTCGCTCTCTCATTCTCTCGCTCGCTCTCTCATTCTCTCGCTCGCTCTCTCATTCTCTCGCTCGCTCTTTCTCATTCTCTCGCTCGCTCTCTCATTCTCTCGCTCGCTCTTTCTCATTCTCTCGCTCGCTCTTTCTCATTCTCTCGCTCGCTCTTTCTCATTCTCTCGCTCGCTCTCTCATTCTCTCGCTCGCTCTTTCTCATTCTCTCGCTCGCTCTTTCTCATTCTCTCGCTCGCTCTTTCTCATTCTCTCGCTCGCTCTCTCATTCGCTCGCTCTCTCATTCGCTCGCTCTCTCATTCGCTCGCTCTCTCATTCGCTCGCTCTCTCATTCTCTCGCTCTCTCATTCTCTCGCTCTCTCATTCTCTCGCTCGCTCTCTCATTCTCTCGCTCGCTCTCTCATTCTCTCGCTCGCTCTCTCATTCTCTCGCTCGCTCTCTCATTCTCTCGCTCGCTCTCTCATTCTCTCGCTCGCTCTCTCATTCTCTCGCTCGCTCTCTCATTCTCTCGCTCGCTCTCTCATTCTCTCGCTCGCTCTCTCATTCTCTCGCTCGCTCTTTCTCATTCTCTCGCTCGCTCTCTCATTCTCTCGCTCGCTCTTTCTCATTCTCTCGCTCGCTCTCTCATTCTCTCGCTCGCTCTCTCATTCTCTCGCTCGCTCTTTCTCATTCTCTCGCTCGCTCTCTCATTCTCTCGCTCGCTCTTTCTCATTCTCTCGCTCGCTCTCTCATTCTCTCGCTCGCTCTCTCATTCTCTCGC
Source organism: Ranitomeya variabilis (assembly GCF_051348905.1). Lineage (NCBI taxonomy): Eukaryota > Metazoa > Chordata > Amphibia > Anura > Dendrobatidae > Ranitomeya > Ranitomeya variabilis. The sequence continues at coordinate 683,427,960 of NC_135233.1, forward strand.
TCGCTCTTTCTCATTCTCTCGCTCGCTCTTTCTCATTCTCTCGCTCGCTCTTTCTCATTCTCTCGCTCGCTCTTTCTCATTCTCTCGCTCGCTCTTTCTCATTCTCTCGCTCGCTCTTTCTCATTCTCTCGCTCGCTCTTTCTCATTCTCTCGCTCGCTCTTTCTCATTCTCTCGCTCGCTCTCTCATTCTCTCGCTCTCTCTCTTTGTTCCCATGAACATTTACATTTTTAAAATTGATTTCACATAATTACCAGTAGGAGTTTTGTTTTTCAATGTGTCCAGATGAAGTGATTCCAATAATTAGCCATGTATGATCAGGTCTGTGCCTGCAGTTATAGCATTTGCACAATAAAAGATAATTTCTAGCTAGCCTACGTCAAGCAATCAAGTAACTGAGATAACAGCATGAAAGACCAGAAATATAAAACAGTAGCTTTGATCTGTTTGTAGACTCAGTTATTTTTGGACCCTAGACACCCCAGTCCAACAATGAACAAATATGTTAATATGTTGATTTGTTAACCAATTAGTTTGTGACGAGAACGCATAGACATCAAAGCGCCTACTATCTTTCTCCAGCAGGCCACTGCCGTGGGAACAGGACTATGTAACAATTTTAAAGTTTTATTATTTTGCCACAAAGGGTTGACACGCTGCATGGATGTCACTATTACTATTGTGGGCTCTTTGGGGAACATGTGTGGGTACTAATAATTTAGAAATTTCTGCCTTGGCACCAATATTTTGGGGCCGATAGGAGCACTTTCCTTAACTCAGTTATTTTTGGGGACTAATACTAGTCACTTGGCACTTTAGTGATGCTCTAGTTAATTACTTTAGGGGACACCATGTGAGAACTTATTAGTAGAGCAAGCTTATAGGCACTACAGAGGCATTCTGATTTGTACAACTAATTCCATTACTTAGTGTTACTACATAAATATAAGCGGAGTCCACTTATTTTTTTACTTTCTACAGTGAGGTGCGCGAGATAAACACAGCTATTTCTGTGGCGAGCTGCATGTGGAAGCCATAACAGTGGTGGACACTGTGCTTACAATTATTTCAGCAGCACCATCAGTGTAGATGTCACTATTATTTCGGCAATAGTGCCTCTGGGGGTACTAAGCGCCACGGTAATAGCTGTAGCAGTAGTTTGTCGGACTTATAGAATAGAGGAACCAGGACAACTTAAGACTAGTGATGAGCAAGTACATTCGTTGCTCGGGTTTTCCCCGAGCATGCTCGGGTGGTCTTTGAGTATTTGTGAGTGCTCGGAGATTTCGTTTTTGTCAATGCAGCTTGAATACATGTGGCATTTCCCGAACAACCAGGCAACCCCCACATGTACTCAAGCTGTCTAGTAGCTGTAAATCATGCAGCTGCATTGACAAAAACTAAATCTCCGAGCACTCACAAATACTCGAAGACCACCCGAGCGTGCTCGGGGAAAACCCGAGCAACGAATGTACTTGCTCATCACTAGTCTTAAGTTGTCCTGGTTCCTCTATTCTATAAGTCCGACAAACTCCCCATCCTGATGCCCTGCTGGTGTAATGCTACTGCTACAGCTATTACCGTGGCGCTTAGTACCCCCAGAGGCACTATTGCCGAAATAATAGTGACATCTACACTGATGGTGCTGCTGAAATAATTGTAAACACAGTGTCCACCACTGTTATGGCTTCCACATGCAGCTCGCCACAGAAATAGCTGTGTTTATCTTGCGCACCTCACTGTAGAAAGTAAAAAAATAAGTAGACTCCGCTTATATTTATGTAGTAACACTAAGGGTACCGTCACACAGTGAAATTTCCATCGCTGCGACGGCACGATTCGTGACGTCGCAGCGTCGTATGAATATCGCTCCAGCGTCGTAGACTGCGGTCACACTTTGCAATCACGGCGCTGGAGCGATGCCGAAGTCCCCGGGTAACCAGGGTAAACATCGGGTTACTAAGCGCAGGGCCGCGCTTAGTAACCCGATGTTTACCCTGGTTACCAGCGTTAACGTAAAAAAAACAAACAGTACATACTTACATTCCGGTGTCTGTCCCCCGGCGTTCTGCTTCTCTCCACTGTGTAAGCGCCATAGCCGGAAAGCACAGCGGTGACGTCAGACGTCACCGCTGTGCTCGCTTTCCGGCCGGCAGGCGCTCACACAGTGGAGAGAAGCTGAGACGCCGGAGGACTGACACCGGAATGTAAGTATGTACTGTTTGTTTTTTTTACGTTTACGCTTGTAACCAGGGTAAACATCGGGTTACTAAGCGCGGCCCTGCGCTTAGTTACCCGATGTTTACCCTGGTTACAAGCGAACACATCGCTGGATCGCTGTCACACACAACGATCCAGCGATGTCAGCGGGTGATCAAGCGATGAAAGAAAGTTCCAAACGATGTGCTACGACATACGATTCTCAGCAGGGTCCCTGATCGCTGCTGCGTGTCAGACACTGCGATATCGTAACGATATCGCTAGAACGTCACGAATCGTACCGTCGTAGCGATGGAAATTTCACACCCTAAGTAATGGAATTAGTTGTACAAATCAGAATGCCTTTGTAGTGCCTATAAGCTTGCCCTACTGATAAGTTCTCACATGGTGTCCCCTAAAGTAATTAACTAGAGCATCACTAAAGTGCCAAGTGACTAGTATTAGTCCCCAAAAATAACTGAGTTAAGGAAAGTGCTGGAGAAAGAAAGTAGGCGCTTTGATGTCTATGCGTTACTAATTAGTTAACAAATCAACATATTAACATGTTTGTTCATTGCTGGACTGGGGTGTCTAGGGCCCAAAAATAACTGAGTCTTGAGGCCTACTGTTCAGCTACATGCAAATATTACATTACCTTTTTCACAAGTTTATCTGTGCTTCTATATAATAATAAACTGGGTAGATTAAGTGAATGATGAGATGCTTCTTTTGTCTGTATTTAGAAAATCACATTTATTGGGCCAAAAGCTGCTCATGTTGGAGAGGAGGGGGGCTAAAATAGCTTGCTTCTGCACAAGGAGCCCACCAGGGGATTGCCCTGTTCTCCTGTGGTCCAGTCCAAGCCTGCACCTATGTAGACTGACATTATTTGCATTATATATACTGTAAATTTTGGTGCTACTAATCCTAGAAATAATATATATTTTTAACTATTCCAGATAGTTCAAATTGGAGCCAAATTTATGTTTGTGGCCGGTTTGTCTCTGTCAGCAGTTGCCACAATTCTTTTCGGGTATGTCACAATGAACTCTGTTTTAATCTTAAATTAATATGCAGGTGCAGAAATACGCTGTGGCTAATATACATACACTGTGCATTAGCACACTGCGATTAATCATTACATGAATTGCAATATTGCTACATATTTAAAAAAATGTAAAGTACTTGGCTAACTTTTTTTAATCAACCACGTCAAGGTGACCTTAGTATGGATGGTCTCTAGCTGTAATGGCTCATGTTCTTATGCGAAAGAGATGGGAACCCATATTATCTCGTAATGAAACCTTCTTGGGAAAGTTTAATGGATAAGACTACACAGCCAGGAAAGGCTTTTCCAAGCACTATAGAATACAGCTTTTAAACACTGTACTCCTTGCCTTGGAAATTTTAGTGAAATCTGCATAATTCCTAATTCTAACATGTAATAAATACTTTAGATCGTTTGCAGTGCAGCTGAGGGGCTAAAGAGAACTTGATCGTGAAAGCCCCGGACAATTGTACTTTTTGACCTCTCTAGGATCCAGTCATCATTTGATTGTTGGCAGCACATATTGTGTATTGTTATGTTATTTGTATTTTATTAGGTTTTACATATGGTTCTTTGTTAATACATCAGTCCCTTATGAATGAGCTACTATAAAAATGTCATGTCCTCCAGGGCATGCATACATTTCTCAAATACCAGTCTTTAATGGTTGTAATGGTTTCTTATTCCAGGTTGCTTGACAAAGCTTCAGAAGGAACAGTATTCATAGCTTTGTGCTTTTTGGTGAGATCTGTGGATGCTGTGGGCTTTGGAGCTTCAATTACATCATCATTTGCCATTCTGGCAAAGGCATTTCCTAACAATATAGCCACTGCAATGGTAAGAGAATTATGTAGAACTGAAATACAAAATGGTAAATGACGATACCACTTGTACTACTTCTTCCTTTTATATATTAATGATGTTTTCAATCATAGTGGTGGATAACAAAATATCTCAAAGAAAAGTAACTAGATAACTTGCACCTTTTCTGATTTACTCAGTACATTCTATAGACCTTAAAGTGCAGCATCCTATCTTACCATTTTTTTGTGTGTTCCTGACTTCTGTAAAATGATTTTTGCTATGTTTATCTCTCTCAATATTACATTAATTTCTTCCCTTTAATGCACAGGGTTCTCTTGAAGTTTTCTCTGGCCTGGGCCTTGTCCTGGGTCCACCCATAGGAGGAGTTCTCTATCAATCGTTTGGATATGAAGTCCCATTTATTGCACTTGGCTGTCTTGTCTTGCTAATGGTACCACTAAATATGTTTCTCTTGCCAAAATACGGTATGTCTTATAACTTTACATATATGTTAAGAGGAATCTGCATATCTATTTTATTGAGTGGGGCTCAGGTCAGAGCCAATAAACTGAAAATGGAGTGAATGCCAATACCATATGGACTTTAGCTGCTAAACTGATAGCATGAGTTTTATATTGTTGGAATAAATGGCTTGGTGCAATAACGTGTATAATGGCTCCATTTTCAGAGCCACGTGACTGCTTGATCAGCAGCTTATCTACTTGATTACTATACTGGTGGTTAGATTTCTGTACTCGGCGTGTGAGCTACATTAGGAATCAATAACTATTTATATACTTATACTTTTAAGCTTCAATTTGACACCCTAGACAACTAGCCTGATAAAATTGAAAACTGAGAATAATATACTATATGCACAATGGCAACACTACATTTCTTCATGTCACAGAAGTTGTCAAAGTCTACCATCTAGTAATATATGCAGCATACACTCTCGTTCACCAACTTATGCATTCTGAAGACATGGATGCAAATAAAAGGGAGCAGTGACATTGAACCTTAAGTGCTTGTAAGATGTTAGAAGCAAATGATAATGTTAAGACAGCTTATACTGATATGATTAACTAGATGGTGGCCCGATTCTAACGCATCGGGTATTCTAGAATATGTATAGTAGTATATAGCACAGCCCACGCAGTATGTAACACAGCCCACGTAGTATATAACACAGCCCACGTAGTATATACCACAGCCCACGTAGTATATACCACAGCCCACGTAGTATATACCACAGCCCACGTAGTATATAACACAGCCCACGTAGTATATTACCCAGCCACGTAGTATATAGCACAGCCACGCAGTATATAGCACAGCCCACGTAGTATATAGCACAGCCCACGTAGTATATAGCACAGCCCACGCAGTATATAGCAATGTGGCCACCATATCCCTGTTAAAAAAAAGAATTAAAATAAAAAATAGTTATATACTCACCTTCCGGCGGCCCCCTTTCCCGCTCCTCGCGACGCTCCGGTCCCAAGAGTGCATTGTTGCAATAACATGTGATGATGTAGTGGTCTCTCGAGACCGCTACGTCATCTCCAGTCATTGCCGCAATGCATTTTTGGGACCAGAGCGTCGCGAGGAGCGGGAAAGGCGCCGGAAGGTGAGAATATAATGATTTTTTATTTTTTTAAATTATTTTTAACATTAGATCTTTTTACTATTGATGCTGCATAGGCAGCATCAATAGTAAAAAGTTGGTCACGCAGTGTTAATAGCAGCTTTAACAGACTGCGTTACACCACGTTATGCCGCGGTGTAACGTAGTCCGTTTAACGGACTGCTAAACCGCTATGGGGGCACTGACTGGGGAGTAGGGAAGGGCAAATTCGCGGCCGGACTGTGGTCACGGGCAGCGGGATTTCCGTTACAGACAGACAAACAGATGGAAGTACCCCTTAGACAATTATATAGATTGATAGCCAATCAACTTGGTAACCATGGAATGTGATTAATTTAGTCAAAAATATATACTGTAAAATTTGGGGCACATTTATCAACAGTAATTCTTAAAATTAGACTGTCTTAGGGTATGTTTCCACCGTCAGTAAACGCTGCAGGTTTGACACGGTGTACATTCGCAGCCACAAACCCGCAGCGTGCAGATGTTACAGCATAGTGGAGGGGATTTCATGAAA